>NW_026137601.1:0-1265508 GCF_009805555.1 Andrographis paniculata | reverse complement strand
TACCAGGGGAACCTTAAATGGGAATTTACTTCCTTATTGTACCATGAATTGACGCACGTGTTCCAATGGATATCGGGGCCTATGGGACTCGTCGAAGGGATCGCCGATTATACTATTCTTAAAGCTAATTATTACCCGCCCGGGTTTGCCAAGCCCGGACAGGGTGATAGGTGGGATCAAGGGTATGATATAACGGCTAGATTTTTGGAATATTGTGACAGTTTGAAGTCGGGATTTGTGGCGGCGCTAAACCGTAAGATGAAGGATGGTTATAGTGATGATTATTTTGTTGAGTTGTTGGGAAAACCTGTAAATCAATTGTGGAGTGAGTACAAGGCTCGTTATAATCATAATGCTGTGTTGCCGTTTGCTTTTAGGCAAAGATTCAGATAAATTAAATATATAATTGTTGGATGTAATGAATAAAACAATTTAATTTAAATTTGTTATGTCATGTTTTTATTTTGCTTATGATTGAATATAATATATAAGAAAAAAAGTAATATATTTTTATTAAAAATTATAATGGTGGTAAAGTAGATAAAAAAAAAATATTAAGATGATATTTAAAAAAGAATAATAATTTGTACTGTGTTTGCAGACTCTTTGTTTGCTTGTGTATCTTTTCCGTTCTTTCTTCATTTTTTTTTTAATGGTTTGTATTGGATGCGGAAAGGAGTTAAAAGATTATATTTCCAATAATAAAATATGCATGTAAATGATTATATTTATTTATTTAGAATATTATTAAAAAATATATTTATAAACAAATTATGACCCCGAATGATTATATATGGTTTGTATTTTTGTCTTATAAGTCTATATATATATATATATTAATTTTTTTCAACATATTTTTTTATTACTATTATGTTATGGGATTCTTTTGTTTATTGTTTATACTACTTGAAAATATACACACCTATGTACTACATAATATTAATAAAAATATATAAAAGTAATTGCATTCAATATTTCATACTATAATAAATTTCATCAGACAATGTATCAATAAATTTATACTTGAATCGGTCCTCACGATAAATTGATTAAAGATAGTGACTCGGCCTTGGGCCAAGGCCGACTGGCCCATAAGACCTCAATATAATATATATATATATTAATTAATTTATTGAAATTGATTAAAAATTTATATCGGATTAATATTAAAATATTTCAATTTTTATATAAATGATTACAAATATATTATTATATATAATTAATTTATAAATAAATATCAAAATAATCTTAAATAATTTTATTAATTAATAAAATATTAGTTCATCCCTTTATATTCAAAGTAATTATTTATTTTTTGCTTAATAATAGTATTTTAATTGTAGTGAATAATTAAAATTAGTGTAATGATATTTTTATTTTTTTTTTTTTTTTTTTTTTTGTAAAAGTAACGATGTTTTAATTATAGTGGATAATTAAAAATAATGTAATAATATTGTTGTATTTTTTATATAAAAATAATAATGTAATATAAAATAAGATATTAATAAAAAATAAAATATTTAATAAAACACTTACTTTATAAATAAAAATATATATACTTTGTTAGCAAGGAATTGAGTGCTAAACCGCCAGACACCTAAAATGGATACACGGAAAATTCTTCCATCCATCACCACTTTGGACTCATTCATTCTCTGCCTAATATTTTTCCACAAGGCTATTTATTACCTACCTATACCTATACCTATACCTATACCTATATATATAATATAATGTTCCAGTTCAGACATAATCCCAACAACCTGAAACTCAAAATGACAACCTTAAACATGGCCTTCATCCTCCTGGCACTTCTGATCGGTGCCTCCGCCATTCCCGGCGGCGCGGCGGTGGACTACACCGTCACCAACAACGCCGGGACCACGCCGGGCGGCGCCCGGTTCAACACCGACATCGGCGAGGACTACACCCGCCAGACCATGGAAGCCGCCACCAACTTCATCTGGGACATCTTCCAGCAGACCGACCCGGCGGACAGGAAGAACGTCGACATAGTCAAAGTTTTCATCGACGAAAAGATCCCTTACATCGCCTACACCAGCGGCAATGAAATCCACTTCGACTCCGGCTACGTAAACGGCATCGCCGGGGACGTCCGGCGGGACTTCGCCGGCGTGTTGTACCACGAGATGACGCACGTTTGGCAGTGGGGCGGCCCCTCTGGGGTGATCGAGGGAATAGCCGATTTCGTGCGGCTCAAAGCCGACTACGCGCCGAGCCACTGGAAGGGCCCCGGGGAGGGTACCAATTGGGACGATGGGTACGACGTGACGGCGAGGTTTCTGGACTACTGTAATGAGCTCCGGAGCGGCTTCGTGGCTGAGCTGAACAAGAAGATGAGGAACGGCTACAGTGACATCTACTTCGAGGACCTTCTCGGAAAGCCGGTCGGTGTTCTCTGGTCGGATTACAAAGCTAAATATGGCAACCCTTAGATTGCCCGACCCGACCCGGCCCACGAACTCACATTAATAATAATAATAATAATAATAATAATGTTTTGTTTGAGTTTATACTAAGAAAAAGGTACTCCTTTCCGAATTATTTATGTCACTTTCATTAAACATTGTAAGCGGAATTAAGAAGGGACTTTGACCACAAGCCTAAAAGAAAAAATTAGTATGAAAAATGATAATTTTAAATCTAATATGGTGGACCAAGGTTTATTTATCTATTCTACTCTTCATTATATTATATTAAATTTAATATAATACATAATATTTTTAATCATAAATTTCTTATATATATATATATATATTTTTTATCTAAAATATTATTTTTATACTACTTTTTTTTATTATTATTATATTTTTTATCACCTCAATATATTGTCACGGTGATTTGGTGGAATTGAGCAATTCACCAGAAAAATAAATTATTGATTTATATCAGCTCATTTTATAATTCGAAATAACAATGAATTAAAAGAACAATTTTGTCCCTTCTCCCAAGCTAATTCTGTCACTAATAGCAAACAGTGATAACAAGTCTTGATTATGTGTTATCTCCTTAACTTTTTTCTTTGTGGATAACTACATAGTGAAATTTTCGTTTGCAATCATCCCTATAGGAATCAACCATATAAGCTTTAGTTTCTCATCATTTAGGTGTGTCTGTATTTTTTATTTGGCCTTCAATTATGATATTATAGGCTACAAGATGTCGACGTCCGTGAAAGATGGTGACTGTAATCACTTAATATTAGTTTAGATTAATTTTGAAAGATTTATTTTAGATTTGATATACGGTTTGATTTCATCCATAAGTTGGATTATTTTGTTTAGTGTTGTTTTATAGTGGCTCTTATTATGATAATCAATAATATCGCAAATTCTGAGTTTTCGTAAAATATTTTTTAATATGGTATTATAACCTATTTTTTTCTTCAACTAGACATAGTGTACCAACCATCGTTATTGTGGGTGCATTCAACTTGGATTGTACCATGAGATTTTGTGATTTTGAATCATATATTTACAAGTATGTTTCTTTGCATTTGAAATTTTTTTGCGATGTTATCCGCCATTAGTTGCCTATCTGTTGTCTACATGTGATATATTTGGTGTTTGCGATCTACGATGCTATCTGTTATTCGCTGCTTGTCTATTGCCTACGTCAGGTATGTCTTGATATTTGTAATCTATAGTATATTTGTTTGTTTGCGTAGCTGTAAGCTGTCTGGTCATCAATGATATGTTTGTCTATGTAGCTGTAAGCTAGATGTGTGCTTATGAGTGATCCGTTTGTTTGCGTACTGTGAGCGGTCTGCTTATCAGTGATATATTTGTCTGTGTATTACTATCGGTGATCTGTCAGTTGATCTGTTTACCGTCTTTATATCGGTTATTTATCTGCGTCTGTCTGGTGTCTGCGATCAACTTGGACTCCCTATCAGAGTTCTATCTATGTATCTATCTGAAATTTGTCTGCATTTTACTCTAATATCAATCAGAGTCCTATTATTTCGATTATGTGTGCTTCCGACTTATATTTTTTTTCAAGCAAACTCAAGTTAATTTTTACTACTCTTTTGAGTTTGAGGAGTGATGTTAAAATATTTTATATTTAAGTTACGATTTGATTTTATTCATAAGTTGAATTATATTGGTTAGTGTCTATCGAGTCTATGATCCATCATGCCTGTTTTTTAAAGATTCAAGCACAATTTTTTTTTGTACCGGCTGCTTATTTTGGCCACCTCTACTGCTAAGCGATTGCAAAATATAATTCAAATTTGATAGGATTGAGTAAAAGGCTAAAAATTATTTATAATAAAAGAATTAAAACGGCACATTAAAAAAATAGAATCAAAGTATAAACAAGTAAACCCCCGAATTGACGTCCAAATGGAAGCCTAGAAAATTCTTCAATCACTACATTGGACTCATTCTTTGCCCATTTTTTTACACAAGCCTATGTTTGAATGAATATATATATATATATATAGGGGTTCAGAGTTCAGACATAATCCCAACAGTCATAAACTCAAATAATGACAACCTTAAACATGGCCTTTATCCTTCTGGCACTGCTGATCGGCGCTTCCGCCATTCCCGGCGGCGCGGCGGTGGAATACACCGTCACCAACAACGCCGCCAGCACGCCGGGCGGCGCACGGTTCAACACAGACATCGGCGAGGACTACACCCGCCGGACCATGGGCGGCGCCACTGACTTCATCTGGGAAATCTTCCAGCAGAGCGACCCGGCGGACAGGAAGAACGTCGACATAGTCAACCTTTTCATCGACGAAAATAATCCCTACATCGCCTACACCAGCGGCAATGAAATCCACTTCGACTCCGGCTACATAAACGGCATCTCCGGCGACGTCCGGCAGGAATTCGCCGGCGTCTTGTACCACGAGATGACGCACATTTGGCAGTGGGGCGGCCCCTCGGGGGTGATCGAGGGAATAGCCGATTTCGTGCGGCTCAAAGCCGACTACGCGCCGAGCCACTGGGTTGGCCCCGGGGGCGGCGAGAAGTGGGACGAGGGGTACGACGTGACGGCGAGGTTTCTGGACTACTGTAATGACCTCCGGAGCGGCTTCGTGGCGGAGCTGAACAAGAAGATGAGGAACGGCTACAGTGACAGCTACTTCGAAGACCTTCTGGGAAAGCCGGTCGATGTTCTCTGGTCGGATTACAAAGCTAAATATGGCAACCCTTAGATTGCCCGACCCGACCCGACTCACTCAGTTTAATAATAATAATTGGCATGTTGCTTTTGAGTTTTTATCTCGTTTTTTACTATTCGAACATTCTCTAAAAAAAAAATTATTCATGCTCAAGATGTTTACGATTACTTTGTTCTTTTGAAGGATTTATTGGATTTTAATATTTATCAAATTTTTTCTTTTCAAAATATTAAATCAAAATTTTATTTTATATTTTTATATTATATTAAAAATTAATTTTATATTCAAAATATTATAACAATACCTATTTATATTAATATTTTTTTCGTCAATCAGTTTCTTTGCATTTTGCAATATTGAACACAACCTTGAGCGACAAAAATAGTAGTATTTAATGTAAAAATAAGGTATGTGAGAAGTAAAATAAGGTATTTCGATGAATTTATTATAAAGTTCATAAAAATAATAATGTAAATAGAAGAGATAATGACAAATTAATTATTATTTGTTAAAATATTAATAATAAAATTATGACTGAATACTTTTTTTACTGTAAATAAATTATACATAAATTTAACATTAGAAAATAAAAACTAACATAATTATTTTAGAAGTAGAAAGTACATATTTTTGTCTAAAAAAAACCAAAAAACACAGCCAATATATATATTATTGACTATTTCTCCTAGTGAATAATATATTGTGTGTTATTTAATAGTATATGATATTACTACTAGAAGCACATTATTCATACTAATATAATATAAATATAATAAAAAAAATAAAAATATATTTTATTACTGGTTTAATTATTAAGTTAAAATTTTGGTTGAGAGTGATTTATTTAATTAATATTTAGTTTATAATATAATAAATATATGATATGTCAGTGAAAATATGAGGGCTTTTATATGGATTTAAATGGAGGTGACTCTTGGTATATTTTGCAAATGATGAATATTAAATTAGTGCAAAGATGTTGTTGTAGTCCTCAAATTTGCTTATAATATATTCTTTAGTGACTAAGTAATCCCGAAAAAAATGAACGGCTAATGACATGAAAATAGTGGAATACATATGTATACTTGAAATGGTATAAGTAAAATATATGATCATATTTGTTTATTTAAATAAGATTCCTGATTCTACTAAGTACTTCACATTAGGAGAATTACAATGTCTGTGTTTACTTGTGAGATTTTGGTTTTTTGTTTTGGTTTTAAATAGTAAAATTTTGAATTGAAATAATTGTTTGATGTGATATAAACAAGTATTGACGTGATGTTTTTTAATATAAAATTTAATTCTAGTATAATTTCATTTTTTGATGTGATATTTTTCTATATTACACTAAAAATAAATTTTACATTCAAAATATTATACGGCTATTTCAATTTAAAATTTTTATTACTCAAATCAAAATCAAAATTAAAATTAAAATCCAAACTCTCCAACAAATACACATGGAAACATGGAAAATTCTTCCACACCTTCCAAACCCGCAAACAAAATACACATAGAAACATGGAAAATTCTTCCACACTACTTTTGACTCATTGTTTGCACAATTTTTTCCACAAGCCTATATACGGCTTTATCTCTCTATAAATACATACGTAATTCAGACATAATCCCAACAACCTGAAACTCAAAAAATGACAACCTTAAACATAGCCTTTATCCTCCTGGCACTGTTAATCGGCGCTTCCACCATTCCCGGCGGCGCAGCGGTCGAGTACATCGTGACCAACAACGCCGCGACCACGCCGGGCGGCGCCCGGTTCAACACCGACATCGGCGACGACTACAGCCGCCGAACCATGGAAGCCGCAACCAACTTCATCTGGGACATCTTCCAGCAGACCGACCCGGCGGACAGGAAGAACGTCGAAAAAGTCAACCTTTTCATTGACGACGATGCCCTGAAGCCGTTCATCGCCTACGCCATGGACAATGAAATCCACGCCGGCGCCAGCTACATAAACGGCATCTCCGGCGACGTCCGGCGGGATTTCGACGGCGTCATGTACCACGAGATGACGCACATTTGGCAGTGGAGCGGCCCCTTATGGGTGATCGAGGGAATAGCCGATTTCGTGCGGCTCAAAGCCGACTACGCGCCGAGCCACTGGGTGGGCCCCGGGGGCGGCGAGAAGTGGAACATGGGGTACGACGTGACGGCGAGATTCCTCGACTACTGTAATGACCTCAAGAGCGGCTTCGTGGCTGAGCTGAACTTGAAGATGAGGAACGGCTACAGTGACAGCTTCTTCCAGGACATTCTTGGAAAGCCGGTCGATGTTCTATGGTCGGATTACAAAGCTAAATACAACACTCCTTAGATTGCCCGACCCGACCCGACCCACTCAGTTTAATAATAATAACAATAATAATAACTGCCGTGTTTCCTTTTTAATTTTTATCTTGTTTCTTACTATTCAAACATTCTCTAAAATAAAAAGACTCATGTCCTAGATGTTTACATCACTTCCGTTAAAACACGAAAATTAAAAAATAATAGTTATTTATGTATTTTATTTTAAGATATTATATGTCTTTTATTTGTATAAAATTATAAAACTTATATAATAAAATTTATATTTATACTCAAATATTAATTTTGAACAAAAATGATATTTCGTGCAAAATTTAATCTAATGTAAAAAAGTTTTATACAATAAATAAAATATGAAATATTTTGTATGTATTACAATACAAGAAAGTGTTATAATTTACCTTAAAAAGAAACACAGCCAAAATAATACATATATATGTGCGGTTAAATATAAACAAATAGCAAGAAATGATATACCTCTATAGGACAGGGTCATAAATCCAAATTGTAAAATAATAGAATTACATTATGGGAATTTGCAAATCAAATTGGGTAAGACAAATCAGACGAATGGTATGTGTCAAACAAAATTTGGAGTCATCAAGATTTGACCAACTTGATTGCTTTAATATAGAGATTGGCTGATCTGGAAAATGTTGATTTAAAGACTTGTATATCTTTCCAATTTACACAATTTGAATATGGAGAATAAGCTATCCAATTTTTGTATTTTTTTTTTTTTGTTTTGAAATAATATTTATAAATTTATTGATAAATGATTGTAATTTGTGGAAAACGTTGGAAAAATTGAAACAAAACCAACATTATTATTTTACGGGAGTAGATCCTCGCCGCATTCTCCCATGCCCAATCCAGCCCCACACACAGGGTATATATATATACATAATTGTGTATGTATAGAACGTGTCCGTACACGAGGCCGACGATCTCATCCCTTATTTTATCAAAAATATAAGCTTTTTTTGGATAGATATTTTTTTAAAAAAATTAAATTTAAAAAATTTAAAAAAATAAAAAATTAATATTTATATCTGTGATGTTTTTTAAAAAAATAAATAACGTCAGAATAAATGAAAGTATAATACTCCTAGTGATGAGTGAAAGTCTATTCTATAAATAAAGGTTATAGAATTGCAGATTCACTGGGATCACCATCCCCCTATCCCCTCAGTACGGTATATATATATTGTATGTGTATCTATATATGTGTATGGCGCAGGGGTGGTGATCCTCTCCCCAAGTTGCGTGTCAAAGTAAGAAACTGATTGGACGATTTTGGATAATTCACTTCCATTTTGTGGTTCTTATATTCCCAGCAAAAATCCATGTCTTGCTGCTCACTATTTACTTTTGACTTTAACCAAATTTAATACCTGGAAATTAAATTTAATTTACGTATCCAAATTCCCCATTACTTTTAACAATAATTAAGTGGCTTATAAGTATATATAACACGGCCATCAACACACGACAGGAGCAACATGACTACGTAGAATTGATGTTTTATTATTAAATAAAAATATTATTGTATTATTCGTAATTTATTTGACAATTTTACAAGTAAAAGAAGTACAACATCTGATCCGCATTAATTACGAACACATCATTTATGAGGCGCGTCCAGACACGCGCACAACCTCCTCCACAAATTCCACAATGTTCCGATAAGACGAGCCGCCCTCCGCCACCGCATCCGCCGCCGCCTTCTTCCACCTCGCGGCGTTCTCCTTCAACTTCTCCGCCGTAGGCCCGGCGGTCGCCGCCCTCAGGCACTCCGCGATCTCGCCGCGCGGGACAATCCGGCCGGCGGCCTCGCCCCGGCCCAGCCGGACCCCGACGCCGAAAACATCCACCAAGAACTTGGCGTTGGTCACCTGATCCCCCCACTGAGGGAACGCCACCGCCGGAACGCCGCTCGCCAGCGCCTCCACGGTGGAGTTCCAGCCGCAGTGCGTGACGAAGCAGGCCAGGGACGGGTGGTCCAGGACCTTCTCCTGCGGGCTCCACTGAACTATCTTCCCCCGGTCACCAATCTCCTCCAAATAACCCTCCGGCAGCACGTGACTCGCACGCGTCGAGTCCCACGGCGCCGGCCGCATGACCCACAGGAACGGCACCCCCGAGTCCCGGAGCCCGTACGCCAATTCATCCGCCTGCTCCTGCTCGAAATGGACCACGCTCCCGAATGAAACGTACACCACCGACGCCGGCGGGTTTGAGTCCAAAAACGCCGTACAGTCGTCGTCCGCCGGGAAGAAATCAGCCCTGATTGCATTCGAATCGCCGGCGGCAGCGCCACCTTCAATCGGCCGGAAAAGTGGCCCAACGGTTCTAATCGGCAGCCCACAAATTCCCGACATGGAATTGATTATTTCCACCTCCAAATCCTCGAAAGTGTCCATCAACACACAAAACAGTTTCTCAAGTTTCCCGAATTGCCCCAAAATCGCCCTGGCCAAGAAATCATAAGGGCTTCCGGGATAAAGGAAACTCGGGATTTCATCGTGTTTCAGCGCCGGCATAGACGGCAGCCGGACATCGATCTCCGGCGACTCCTCCATCGGAAAAGTGACAAGCTTATGGTAATAATGGTAATAAGCCGAGAAACAGGCGCAGGACTGGACCCATAAGACAGCACATGGAATCTTCATCTCGGCGGCGACGTCGGAAACCCAGGGTATGAAAGGATTATTAATTAGGCAGGAAACCGGCGGGTTCTGATTCCCAATAATCTCCAGAAGCTTCTGTTTTCCGACGAGCTCCAGCTGCGCCATGTAAGAGTCGAGGTCGTTCCGGTTGTCGTCGCTGAGGTCCCAGCCGTCGTCGAAGAACTCGAATCGAATGGTTCCACGGCCGTAGGGGGTGGGGGTGTTGCCGGCGGCGATCTTGCTGGACTTGCGGATGCTAGCGCCGGCGATCTCGGGGGCGGAGAACGTTACGGAGAGGCCGAGGGCGGCGAGGCGCTTGCCGAGACGGAGGAGGGGGTTGACGTGGCCCTGACCGGGAAAGGAGACGAGGAAGACATGAACGTCGGACAGATTTAATTTCAGATTGAGATTAAGATTGTTCTGCTCATGATTGTCGTCTGATTGCTTGCTGCTGCTGCTGCTGCTCATTTTTGCTTGCCCTGATCCTAATTTTGCTTTTCTTGCCTCAACAAGTATATATATGTTGATGTATTTTTTCAACAAAAATAAAGTAAAATTCAAAGACATAGAAAATATCCTTAAACTTGATTAATTAGTGCCTGAGATTAGGAATCTCTAAACACTGTAACGTACAGAAACTAAACTGAAAAATAAAATACTGAAATTTAAAGTGGTGATCCCCAAATCTGACTTTGCTTTGTTGAAGTTGATTGAAGATGCCTTGCCAAATGATGATCCAAATCCTTAAATATTCCCTGGGAAACCGTACTGAAAACCGTCACCCGAACGGTTACAACGTCTCCTTCTCAACCGTCTTCCAACCTTTCTTATGCTGACACGTGTCCCCAGCAGACCAAAAATCCCTATATTTCACTCCTTGAGCCAACTACAGACCTTCCGCTCTTTTGGCCCGACTTCGTCCTTCGTCCGACCTACTTCTTCGCCCGACCCCACTTGGGCCGACCTCCATATCAACCGCCCCCTATATTTGATCAAAGGCCTCCGTGTTTGTCCGACTCCTCCTTCTATCCGACCTACAGTTTACCCGACCTGCGGATATCCCATCTCAACGACTTTCTGTCTCGAGGATCTCCCGACTTGAAAACCTTCCGACTTGAGGTCTTTCCGTCTTGCGGACCTCCCGACCTGAAGACCTTCCGACTTGAGGTCTTTCCGTCTTGCGGACCTCCCGACCTGAAGACCTTCCGACTTGAGGTCTTTCATCTTGAGGGCCTCCCGACCTGAAGACCTTCCGACTTGAGGTCTTCCCGTCTGGCGGACCTCCCGACCTGAAAACCTTCCGACCTGAGGTCTTTCCGTCCTGAGGACCTACCGACCTGAGGTCCTTCCGTCCTGTATTTTCCTTAGAAATAAATAAATAAATTTATTTTCCTTGATTTCCTCACGGTGTCCTTCAGCCAGTTCAATCAACCCTATTGTCAGGCCCATTCTTCTTTTTACCTTGGGCTTTTAACCTAATTCTAAATTTCGTACGTAACAACTTGCCCGCCGCCAAGGGACTTTCAAACGCCATTTAGCAATCAATGTTTGGAAGTTCATAAATCACTACCCTCTTGAAAAACTCCCTTAGCAACTGCACCAGTTACTGCAACACTCCTGATAAACTTCCTTCTTCGCAATACAAGCCTGTGTGAATCACAATCCCAAAACATTCTAACTATGGCGAATCAATACATGCCTGCCCTTCCTTTCGACGGAACCCTTCCAGAAGGTCCATTTTCAGCTTCGAAAGTACTAACTCCGACGATCCGTCCATATTGCACTACTCCTGAAGACTCAAATCGGATGAGGGAAGTTTTGGAATCTCGCAACCCCTTGGCTATCAACAATCCCAACTACCAAGCAGTTCGCATCCGGGACAGCATCAAGACCCATCTCACAGACCCAAAAGATCTGTATCGCGCTTGGTATCGACGAGTAGCAGAACACTTCCAGACCCAATGGCGTTCCCAAAAAATCGACCAAGCAATATTGCTGTCCACCATGCCTATCAACCTGCATGAGAAGGTGTTGTTGGCCATGTCTGCCTTCTGGAATGCGGAAAATGGGACTTTCCTCTTCCCATCAGGCCCCTTTGGCCCAACTCTTATGGACGTGGCCATGATCGCACATCTCCCAATCGTGGGTGAAGACCCTGTAATGGGAGCCCTAGATGGGCAGGAGCCATCAGAAGACCATCCGGGATGGTCCTTACAAAGTGTGAAGGAATGGGGTTGGACAAAGTTCGCAACCGACCAGCAAGGGGCTCCAGGGACTCCTGTAACCGACCGGGAGCATACTGCCTTTATTCTGTTCTGGCTTTGTAGGTACATCATTGTTTCTCCTTCCAAAAGTGTTCTTCCTTCCCACCTCGACCTGGCCATTCATATTGCGTCAGGTCGGTTCTTCTCCCTTGGTACTCTATTTTTAGCCAATCTGTTCGAAGGACTCACCAGGGTTAGCCTTCGTTTAACAGATAACGATAATAGGAAATTAGACACTGCCGCGTCGGGTCCTTTTTGGTTTTTAGAACTTTGGTCCCGTCTTTACTTTCCCAACGCGTTTAACTTAGGATCTCCGCCCACTATGCCAACGTCTGAAAAACATTTAGGATTAGTCCTCAACCGACTCTGCTCAGGACGCAATAAACTCCAATCATCCGACCCAATAATAACTGCCATTTTAACAGATACCCGCAGTAACTCTCGATTTTCTATGTATAAAAAATATGCGGGTTATGCTCCCGACCATTTTTGGCCCTTTCCAGTACCAAACCCACTTCCGACTCCTGAGCCTTGTCCTCATCCCACCTATCCTTTCGCCTGGGACGTCGCCCTCAAACCCAGGTCTCTTTTTAGTAGCAAGAAACTTGATAAAAAAGGGCAGAAAACTTTTTACACTTTTAACTATGAACCTCAATTCATGGCGCGCCAGTTCGGCTGTTGCCAAGGTATCCCTGGACCCGTCGCGTGTCCCCAAATAATTTTTCAAAGCCCCGACCGACGAGTCCTTCCTAATTCAATCCCTTCTTATATCTCCCAGCTCACCACGTATATAATTTCCAATTCTTATATTCCTTTCCGCTCCAACCCTGAGATCGTAGATACTTTCAATGAATGGTGGTCGGTCGTATGGTCCCTGATATCCCCTGATGAGAGTCGGTTGCTGAACGTCCTCCTCCCTCCCCAAGGACTGGTTCTAGGGACGGCGATACATACTAGCACCCAAAAACATACAACCGCCCCGGGAATCGGATCTGGTGGTCCCACGCGCAAAAGAAAAACTTCCCAATTGCAAACACCCCCGACCTCGGAGACCGACCAACAAACACTAGCAGACCTTGGAATAAATAGGACGTCAGCAAGGACCCGACCCCGAATTGGTAATGTTTCTTAACACCGTGAACCAATTCACTAAATCGTAACTTTGATTCTACTCATTTCATTCCCCAGAACCGACCTTGGTGACACCGACCAAGCAACCGACGCCAGCACCAACCGACCATTCAATCGGGCCTTTGGTCCAGACCAATTTGCCAATGAGCAATCGGGCGGAGGACCCGACGCGGAGGCAAACTCTTCCTCCCGCACCGAGGAGTGGTCGGGCCAGGCCCCCGACCAGGAGACAATCTTTACCAGCAGTACCTACAGAAACAGTAAGTTCTCTCACCAGCACTCCTTAGTATTCTAATGATCAACCTTGATATAGTTAACAACAAACATCTTCATGATTTTTCCACAGACACCTTCACCCATCCCATCAGCAGCAGGGGTCTCTTCTGACAGCGAGGGGACTACTTCCCAGATGGGTCGGCCGCCATACATGGCATCAGACTCATCTATATCAAAGGAAGAACCAGCCGCCCTCGCCGAAACTGACCTTCAAAACGACATCCCTGATGCTGCTGATCCCGAAATCGAAGGTGCCCCAGAGATCCTGGCTGCAGTGGCTCTAGAGGTAGCCGTCCAACCTGCAGCCGCCCTACCAGCAGCGGCACTCCCTCTAGCCATCGAATGGCAGGCAGAAGAACCACCCGTGGCAGCCCAACCTCCAGAAATGGGAGAAATGTCTTCATCCGATTCGGAGACTTCTGTGAATTTGGTAAGATTAAACCAATCCAGGTCATAACTTTTCTTTCGAAAAACACTAACTGTTTCCAATACTACTTTCTATAGGGACCCAGGTCGGCACCTCAGCGACCATTCGCAGCAGCCGACGAGTCGGCTGCTATTATACCAGCTGTCTGCCCAACTCGACCGACCTCATTGCTGCCCCCCTCACTGACAGCAGTCCGCCCAGAGGTACCACATATTTTCTCCGAACAAATTTGCAACTCCCTTGGAATATGTATTGACATTGTAGGACTTGCAGGGGCCTTCGGACTTAGCTGTCCTATCGACTGTTCCGGTTCCAGCGGAGGCCCAGACTGTGTTCACTGAGGCCATTAACCGTCCCCTGTCCGAACTAAGGTCCGACTTATTGGACAAACTCATTCAGACGGTTGGTGGCCTTCTTTTTTACACTCCAACGGAATCACCAGCCGTCCCCATTCTGCATCGGCTGATGGAAAGACTTACAGAGCTCAAGACTGAAGTGGTAGTCATTGGCCTTCTGTCAGCCGAAACCCCCCAGCCCGACTTCGATCAAACAACGCTGGAGAATTCTTTGACCAAGACTCGAGAATCCCTTCAGCAAACTACTGGAAGACTGGGTGGTCTCCTTAGCACGAAAGCTCTGGTTGATGATGCCATTCAGAAAAAGGAGGCAGAATTGCGGGAGCTGAGGAAAGAACAGTCTACCCTGGATAAGCAAATTACCAATGAACAGCATCTGCTTGAGAAGTATACCAAAAATGAGGCTGAATTGGATCAAGAGCTGAAAACCCAAGCCCGATCCCAATTCATCAGAAGATATCAGACGGCTGCCAATACCAGAAGGCTATCCAGGGATGAAAACAAATGGACACAGATAAAAACTGCCCTAGGGGCACTATTGTAATATTTCCCCCTTTGTAACAACAACTGACTTAGTAATCCATTTTTTCTTTCTTCTCTCAAAACAAGGATCACCTTTCAATTCCCAGCTTTATAGGAAACGAACCAAACTCCTTCTTTAAAAGAACATTGTTTCTCACATTTCAAGAAACACATTCCCAGGCACACTGAAAGTGTTAACAAACATGGCGAATGACCGACCTCATGTTCCATCAAGCAACTGGGAGGGTGTTCTTCAACCCTTCTTTGTAGGTAATCACCCTATTGGAGGCCATGCAGAAGACTTGTTACATATACTCAAGCAACTAGACTTCAAATTCCGATTCTCCCAACGAGGTAGAAGAACTATTCATCGCGTCATCCGCCTGATGGAAAAAGTCATTGAGGGGTATGAACCTCTTCATGACATCCTCAGCCGCATCCCTGATCTCCATCATCACATGGAAATGATCGAAAATCACGCAGCAAACATACTTCCAGATCTTGGTTGGGATAACCTATTTTCCAACCAACGAAAAGTCTTTTCAAGATTGCGGACCATCGTTGATCGTGAACATCAAGCCCTAACAGACATGCAAGCACGTACCCACCAAGATCTAGATGACATGCAAAGCCAATGGGAAAG
The DNA here is from genome assembly GCF_009805555.1 of Andrographis paniculata. Classification (NCBI taxonomy): domain Eukaryota; kingdom Viridiplantae; phylum Streptophyta; class Magnoliopsida; order Lamiales; family Acanthaceae; genus Andrographis; species Andrographis paniculata. Next base: position 1,249,724 of record NW_026137601.1, on the reverse strand, counting down.
GTACCGACCAGACTTGGAAGATCTTATTGAAGAAGAACCAGAGCTAATATCCACTCACTGGGATGAAAAGTCTGATTCAGAGACAGAAAAGTTCTCACAACCACACGATGACTAACAGAAATGAACCTTCCAGTAGGTTCGAACCCCCATAAATGGGTTCTGAATAATATGTGGTTTCAGGCAGTTTTGTTATCTGAAAAGGCAGGATAATACCTCTTCAGATATTTAGCATTAATACAATCATGTACTCTTCTACCTTCATGATTTACAATAATGAACGCGCCATTTCCAATATCTTTTTGAACAATGTATGGTCCTTCCCAATTCGGTGACCACTTTCCCAATTGATCAGTTTTCTTATATGTAGGAAGAATGGTCTTCCAGACTAGGTCTCCTTTTTGGAATGTCCTGTGAAGAACTTTCTTTCCGTAACTCCTTGCTCTGATTTCACTCTGTTTCACACTTCGATCTATTGCATGGAGACGGTTAACATCCAAATCTTCTAACTGCTGCAACATAAGTTGTTGGTATTCCTTTGTAAGATCACTATCAGTAAATTCTGTTCGGCCGGATGATGCCCGAATTTCGGCTGGTAAAACAGCATCTTGGCCAAACGTAAGTTGGTACGGCGAGAACCCTGTGGCCGTATTTCTGGTATTTCTATGTGCCCATAAAGCCTGAGACAATAACAAATGCCACTTTCTTGGGTTCCCTTCAATCATCTTCTTTATAATCCCAATGATAATCTTATTTGCTGCTTCCGCCTGTCCATTGGCTTGGGGATAATAAGGTGAAGAATGATGTAACCGAACACCGAATTCTGCCAAGAAATTAGAGAACTTTTCCCCTGTAAAGACCAAGCCTTGGTCGGTTGTTATAGACTGAGGAATACCATATCTGTAAATAATTTGGTTCAAAACGAAGTCTATCACTTCTTTCTGATCCACATTTTTCAAAGCAACTGCTTCTACCCATTTGGTAAAGTAATCAGTCGCGACCAATATGAAACAATGATGTTTCGATGAAGCAGGATGTATCTTACCAATAATATCCATAGCCCATGATTTAAAAGGCCATGGTTTTGCCAAGAATTGCAATTCGGTTACTGGCAAATGGTTTAAGTTTCCATGTCTCTGACATTCCTGGCAGCCTTTGGCAAATTGTATGCAGTCTTCAAAAATCTTTGGCCAGAAAAACCCCAAGCGATGAATGGCCCATCTCATATTGAGACCTGCCCGATGAGCTCCACATATCCCACCATGTACTTCTGTCATCACTTCTAGAGCTTCTTTAGATCCCAAGCATTTCAAAAGTAAACCTTCAAATGATCTCTTATACAAAATTCCATTTATCAATTGAAAACGTAAAGCCTTCAATCGTGTCGCAATTGAAACACTCGCACCAGGATTCTGTAAATACAGGATAAGCTCTGTTCTCCAATCGGGCACTGTTTCGCAGTCGGGCTCCTGTCCGACAGTCTCCTGCTCGACCAGAACTTCGCAGTCGGGATCCTGTCCAATAGCCTCTTGCCCGACCGTAACTTTGCAGTCGGGATCCTGTCCAATAGCCTCTTGCCCGACCGTAACTTTGCAGTCGGGATCCTGTCCAATAGCCTCTTGCCCGACCGTTTGGTCATATATTGGGTCTGTCTTTTCTTCTATGCCCGACTTGATCTCCGACCACATATCCTCCAGAATTCCTTTACAAGCCCTTTGAGCCAACTCATCGGCACGTTGGTTTTCTTTCCTCGGAATGAACTCAATTATTACTTCTGAGATTTTCGTCAGTAACCGACCCACAATGTCCCTGTATCTACGGAGATGAGGGTAATTACAAACATATTGGTTGTTTACCTGGTTGATTACTAGTTGAGAATCCCCTCTTATGATTACAGACTGGACCTTCCTGGCTATTAAAGCCTCCAGACCCAAAATTAAAGCCTCATATTCTGCCGAATTATGGGTCATGGCTTCCAATCGTAATTGTAAGTTGATCTTTTGACCATCAGGTCCTTGCAAAAAGACCCCTGCCCCTGATTTGTTTCCAGAGGTAGAACCATCAAAGAACATCAACCATGTTCTGGTACTTATATATGGCACACATCCGACCTGTAGATTATCCAGATATGATGAGCAACTAAATGGTCGGACACTATCACAAAGAGAATACCCGACTTGTGAGAATTCTGCCAAGAAGTCGGCTACTGCTTGTCCCTTAATTGCCCTCAGCGGGGAATGTTGAAGATCGAAAGGAGCCAATTTGATGGCCCATTTCATGAGTCTGCCCTTCATAGTAGGTCTCTGTAAAATCAATTTGATGAGATCCACCTTTGATATGACCTCAACTCTTCTGGGCAGCAAATAATGCTCGAGTTTAGTGCAAGCGAAGACCAATGAATAACACATTTTTTCTGGCATAGTGTAATTCAATTCTGGTCCTGTAAGGGTTTTACTGAGATAGTAAATTGCCCTTTCCTTCCCGTCATCACCATCCTGCGCCAATAAACAACTAACCACTTCATATGTATTTGCCAAATAAAGTTTGAGTGGCCGACCTTGTTTGGGAGGCATCAAGACTGGAGGGTGAACCAATGCCTGCTTGATAGCATCTAAAGCCGTTTGTTGGTCGGGCCCCCATTCAAAGGCAATCTTTCCAGCTTTCAACAATTTAGTAATAGGTCTGACCTTGCCAGCAGCATTAGAAATGAAACGCCTCAAATAATTCACCTTACCCAACAGACTCTGGATTTCTGTAACCGTCTTGGGTGACCGACTATCAAGAATGGCTTTAGCCTTGTTGGCATCAATTTCAATTCCTCTCTCATGAACTAAGAATCCTAGAAAGCTCCCGGCTGATATTCCAAAAGCACATTTGGTTGGATTCATCTTCAACTTGTACTTCTTCATTCTTTCAAATGCCTCTTCAAGATCCCTCAAATGTTCGTCAAAACTGGCAGATTTAACTATAACATCATCAATATACACTTCCATAGATCTGCCAATTAAATCATGAAAGATTGAATTCATGGCTCTTTGGTAAGTTGCCCCTGCATTCTTTAACCCGAATGGCATGACTGTCCATTCATAAATACCCAAAGCCCCTGGGCATCTGAATGCTGTCTTAGGAATGTCTTCTTCTGCCAAGAATATTTGGTTGTAACCTGCATAACCATCCATCAGACTAAGGATTTTATGCCCTGCTGCTGCATCTATCAGCATGTCGGCCATAGGCATCACATATTCGTCCTTAGGGGTAGCTAGATTCAAATCCCTGAAGTCGATGCATATCCTTATCTTACCATTTTTCTTGACCACTGGCACAATATTAGCCAGCCACTCCGCATAACGGCAAGGTTGAATGAAACCCACTTTGAGAAGTTTTTGGATTTCTTCCTTGATTTGAGGCATCAGATCTGGACTCATTCGCCTTGGAGGTTGTTTGTAAGGTTTACAACCTTCTTTGATGGGCAATCGATGCTCTATTAGACTTCTTGTCAAACCAGGCATCTCTGAATAATCCCATGCTAAACAATCAATGTTGTTTCTAATAACTTCGAGCATCATTGTTTGTTGCTCTTTAGACAAATAACCACTTAACCTGATCACTTTTGGAACCAATTCGGTTCCTAAATTAAACTCCAATAATGGGTCTTGTGATGAAGCTGTTGGTTCTGTTTTTTCTAATAAGTCGGGCCAGCGAAATTGTTCATCTTCTTGGAGGTGAACATCCAGAATCTCTTTACTATTTTCTGCTTTATATAATAACTGCTTTAAATAGAACTTATTAATAAGAGAACTACATACTTCTAAGCTTGTATCTTCCATTACAAACAAATTATACGGGAATGGGTGTGGCTTTATCATGAGCCATACAATAAAGGTGTTCTTTTAATAGAACATCGAGTTCTGGCCAGTGACTTTATAACCCTTGATTGGGTATTCCCTGGCCATGTACAACTGAGACATCGGAGCCACCTGACTGGAATAAAACACTGACTCTTCAACTTGTTCGGTTACATCGAATGGGTTGTCATTCGCTTCCATTTTGAAGACTTGATTTCCCTCCCAGAACATTAATTGTTGGTGCAGGGTTGAAGGCACACATTGAGAGGCATGAATCCAGTCTCTTCCCAGCAAGAGAGAGTATGTAGTATCTGCGTCCACAATAAAGAAAACAGTAGAGATCTTCTTTGGTCCGACCTCGATTGTGGCAACCATCATGCCTTCCGGCTTGGTCGGTTGCCCTGTAAAACTTGTCATTTCGAATTCCACAGGAGATAGATCATGTATTCCTTTTCCTAACTTCTTGAGAGTCTTCAATGGCATAACATTAAAAACTGCTCCATTATCCACGAAAACCTTTGTGATTGGTTTCCCACAAATATGAGCATTAACATACAGAGGCTTCAAATGGGAGTTCGCACCCTCTGGAATAGGAGGAAAGACAATTGAAGGTGCTTCCGACTGAGGCTCAGAATCTGTAATCTTTGCCAACTCTGTTTCCTCTAATTCGTCATCTGCCAAGAATGCCCATAAAGGTTCGTCCATAGTATCATCTACCAGACTCGCCCACGTCGGTTCATCACTCATCTGATTAATCTCTGTCATTCGACAAGGGATTCGTGGTCCCAGACGAGATTTAACAGACCTTAAACTTTCCTCTGTAGTTATAACTTCTTCCTTCGTCTTGTTCTGAGGTTGAAGCGTCAAAGATTCTATACGGAAGTCTTCAAAAGATGGATTGATGTTGATTCGTTCACAATGTTGGCATCTAAAACCTTTAATTATTTCATCTGCCACACCTTTACCTTTCCCCAGTCCCGACGAACTTCTTTTGGTATGGTCGGAAGCGCCTAATCCGTCATTCGGTTGCTTTCCTGACCAGACCCGACTGGACCGACCAACTGGAGACTGAATGGTTATTCCCTGCTCTTTGGTCGTTTGTTCTGTAAAGATCCGAATGGACTGACCTCCTGCCAAGTGGTCGGCTGCTTTTTGTTCGTCGGTTAGTTGTTCTGCTGAAGGACCTCTTTTCCCATACTTTGCAGCATACCTGCGTTTGGCATTGCGAATCTGTGTACGATTCATACCCGGGAAACGAGGGTCTATATCGACTGGTAAAGGCTTTTTATTTCGTGCCCAATTGCTCCCGACCGACCCTGTTTTTCTGGTCGGGTGATCACGTATCAAAACCTTTTCTTTCACCTCCACATTAAAAGAACCATCTGGATGGTCCCACTTTTCAGCAACTGGCTTCTCACAAATTTTGAGTCGTTCTTCCGGTCGGCTGCTGTTTGGCCGACTTCCTTTTTTTGTTTCGGGGCTTGGCTGGTTTCGTTCCCCTTTTTGTCCATCGTTGGCCGAACTTTTCCTTGTTTCCGAACTTGGTCGGATGTCAACCATTGCCGTTGTTACATTCGGAAACGGTTGCTGGTCTACACCTAGAGTGATGTATTTGAGCCGACCTGTCTTGATGGCCTTTTGAATTTCCTTCCTAAAATGAGTACACTGACTTGTAGTGTGTGTGAAAGAATTATGCCACTTACAATATGGTCTCCCTTTGATTTCTTCTTTAGTGGCAAGTCTTTGACCCTTTGGAATACGGATCTGCCCATCAGTCAGTAGGATATCAAAGATTTCATCAGCTTTCGAACTATCAAAGGTCGGTTGCTCCTTTCCTTCAGATCCTGGTACTGGCTTCAATTTAGGACATACATACGGTTTTCCAGAAAGGATTTCGGCTGCCATCTCTTCTGACTGATTAAAATCAAAGTCGCATGTTTCTGTTCCCATACTCGCCATATGTTGGCCTCTATTACGCCTGTTATGCTGATCTTCCTCTCTGAACAAAGATTCTAGACGTCCTGCCTTGGATGCAAGACTTGCCAAATCCTCAACATCCAGGGCAGTGAGTGCCTTTCTTAAACGAGTATGCATATTCCGGACCACTAAATTGGTCATCTCTTTCTCACTGATTACCGTAGGACATCGTCCCTTCATCAATCGCACCCTTTCTATAAACTGTGAAGCAGTTTCTTCTGGATACTGTCGCAATTCAAGTAAATCAGTTAAAGAAACAACTGGTAAAGGATTAAAAAATCTAGCGTGAAATGCCATCTCCAGTCCTTCCCATGTCTGAATTTGTGCTGGAGGCAAACTTACAAACCACGAAAACGCCGTTCTAGTAAGAGATAAACCAAACAGCTGTAACTTATAAAAAGGGTTATTGCCAACTTCTCCTAATTGTGCTGTGAACCGACCAACATGTTCTATGGTGGAAGATCCGTCCTCCCCTGAGAATGCATGAAAGTCGGGTGGTCGAAAATTCCTTGGGAGAGGGTGTTCATGAATGATCCTTTCTGGGAAAGGTCTTTGATATGCAGGGCGGTTAGCCATCTGAGGAGTTAATCCATACTGATCCCTTAATATATGTGCAATCTCATCAGGATCTACATGAAAGCGTTGATGATCAGGAACCTGGAACGGATCCTGCACAGGAATATGAATCGGATCATGTAAATATCCTTCAGGCCTGTCCTCCCTTGTATTGTTCGGCTGCGAACTGGTAACCCTTGGTCCCAGTGGAACATTGTTGGGAAAAGTCAAAGGAGTTTTTCCCCGATCCATTCGGTTGGGATTTGTGGCACTTGGGAATGTACTATCCACGAATGATGGCCCTGCGAAATTTGCCTGTGGTCTGGACGGTGACACTCCTGGTGGTGTTTGAGTGGGTTGAAGACTAACCCTTGACAATGCTTGATCTATCATGTTCTGCAACTGACTCTGTTGCTCACGCAACATGTTCGTTTGTTGCTCACGCAACATATTCTGCATAATCAAGGTATGCTGGTTGTTCATTTGTTGAACATAAGACCACCAATCAGTTGGTGGTTGTGGGATTTCCCCGGCATTTGGCACAATGGGTGGTGGAACGGATTCTCCCACCGGTGTCGAAGATGCTTGCGGTTGTGACCCTGCCATATGGACCCTTCCGATGATTCGGCCGGATCTAAGACGTATGAAATTATCGCCGGAATTGGAATGAGCAATTTTGTCTTGCTCCCACTGTGGTCGCCAATTTGTTGATGTATTTTTTCAACAAAAATAAAGTAAAATTCAAAGACATAGAAAATATCCTTAAACTTGATTAATTAGTGCCTGAGATTAGGAATCTCTAAACACTGTAACGTACAGAAACTAAACTGGAAAATAAAATACTGAAATTTAAAGTGGTGATCCCCAAATCTGACTTTGCTTTGTTGAAGTTGATTGAAGATGCCTTGCCAAATGATGATCCAAATCCTTAAATATTCCCTGGGAAACCGTACTGAAAACCGTCACCCGAACGGTTACAACGTCTCCTTCTCAACCGTCTTCCAACCTTTCTTATGCTGACACGTGTCCCCAGCAGACCAAAAATCCCTATATTTCACTCCTTGAGCCAACTACAGACCTTCCGCTCTTTTGGCCCGACTTCGTCCTTCGTCCGACCTACTTCTTCGCCCGACCCCACTTGGGCCGACCTCCATATCAACCGCCCCCTATATTTGATCAAAGGCCTCCGTGTTTGTCCGACTCCTCCTTCTATCCGACCTACAGTTTACCCGACCTGCGGATATCCCATCTCAACGACTTTCTGTCTCGAGGATCTCCCGACTTGAAAACCTTCCGACTTGAGGTCTTTCCGTCTTGCGGACCTCCCGACCTGAAGACCTTCCGACTTGAGGTCTTTCCGTCTTGCGGACCTCCCGACCTGAAGACCTTCCGACTTGAGGTCTTTCATCTTGAGGGCCTCCCGACCTGAAGACCTTCCGACTTGAGGTCTTCCCGTCTGGCGGACCTCCCGACCTGAAAACCTTCCGACCTGAGGTCTTTCCGTCCTGAGGACCTACCGACCTGAGGTCCTTCCGTCCTGTATTTTCCTTAGAAATAAATAAATAAATTTATTTTCCTTGATTTCCTCACGGTGTCCTTCAGCCAGTTCAATCAACCCTATTGTCAGGCCCATTCTTCTTTTTACCTTGGGCTTTTAACCTAATTCTAAATTTCGTACGTAACAATATATATATATATTAATGATGTATGCGCTGCGTATGTTTATTAACAAATACATATATATATATATAATATATTTTTTAGGGCGTGTTTGTACGGGGATTTTCTCCAAATACACTATTCATTCAATTCTTTTACTTCAAAAAATATTAAATCAAACAATTTTTTTTTTTTTTTTATATTATATTAAAAATTAATTTTACATTCAAAATATCACAACATCTATTTATATCACATCATACAATTATTCAAATTCAAAAATTTTACTATTCAAATCCCAACACAAAATTTAAACCCCAAACAAACACACCCTTAATGTCGTGGGAGCCCTCTAGCAGTAATTGCGCACTGGACAAACCTTCGGCCGAATGTATGACAGGTGACATGAGGTTTGTACGGTGATGTGGAATGGACATGAGATAATGGGTTTATGTTGGATTAAAAATTTAATTGTAGATTAAATATAATTATTTAGATTATCAGTTAGATTAAGTCTATATTAAATTATTTATTAGTTTATTGGATTTAAATATATTTAGTAAGGACGAACTCAAAAACTCGATAACTTTTTAGTTAGAGTGATGAAATTTTTATGTATTATTTGTATTTATGTCATATTTTTTTGTCACTTTACATTATGTCAAGGACAGACCTACGTAGAGATTTGGGGACCCCCCAAAGTCCTTTAAAAAAAAGATTTTTATGTGTATTTTTTTATAAACGTTTATCTAGTGATTAGGATTTGACCCCATTAAATTTATGATTAATACTATATATTACCTTTTATGTTATTATTTTAATTTATATTAATATATAGTATTTTTATTCATAAATATATTATATAAAAAATATAATATTTTATCTTAAATATTACTATTGTGGTAATCATGTACTAATTTTATTTTTTTTTCTACTCCTTTATTTTTCTTCTTTGCATTCCAATTACAGTGTCAACAGGAATGAAAAAACTACCATGACATTAAATTGATAAAAATGAATAGATAAAAAAAAAAAATTATATTTATTTTTACATGCACAAAAGGCTGAGTGACTAGTTCAAATAAAAAAAAATGATAGTTTCATGATTTGAAATAAGTTGAAAGTGAAATAAATGTTAAAAGTAAAAATAAAACTAATAGGCCAAACAATTTTGCCCGAAGCCTCGAAGCTGATTCGGTACTGAATATGTCACTGTGCTATTTTATGATTGTAACTTTTTAAAATAAAATTAAATATAAAACACTTCTTTCATCTTTCATCTTTTGATATTATCTTTACTTTAAAATTATTTAATATTTTTTTACTTTTCTTAATTTATACTTTGTTATTTTTATTTTAATAATCATTTTTAATATAATTTATTAAATTAAAATAAAACGGTAAAATAATCATATTTATTAATATGCCTATGGGCATTGTTTAGATAGAGAATTTTGGAGGTTTTTGGATTTTGGAAGTTTAAAAAAAAATAAAAAATAAAAAGTTGGTATTTAATATTTTGTGAGAGAAAATTTATTTGATGTGATTTTTTTAAAAAATGAATAATACCTTGTATACCAAGGTCATGCGTGGTAGGTGACCTGAGGCCAGGAGGTTTAAACCCATAACCTTATTGTCACAAATTCAACTTTTACACCACTAATTCATCCCGTAAAGTTATCTCTTACGGGACATGATTATATGTATTTTGAAGTTATTGGCCATGGTATAAAATAATGATGTCGACCCGGGTGGCCAGGGGGCTCCAGCCCTCCCTCCCCCGACCCCATCCTTGTAATTTTTAATTTTTTTGTTTTAATTTTATAATATATAATATAAAAAATAATAAATAAATTAAAAAATTGCAAACATTTGATAGAATATTTATGTGAAAATTTAAATTTTGAATAATAAAAAAAATTATATCATAATAATTTTTTGATAATATAAAATAGATATGAACAAAAAAATAATAAATAATAATTAAAAAAAAAATTTCAAAAATTTCTCAACCACATACACAGAAAATAATATTTTTAATAGCTTTTTTTTTAATAAATATTTTTATTATTTATCAATTTCATATAATACAAAATTCATCTTGTAATATGCAGTTGTCAATATAGATTGATATTTTGTAAAAATTTTTGAAATATGATAACTTCATTAATAAAATTATTGAATAACAAATAGATGATGATCGTTTCAAAATTTTAAAAATTAGCCCCTCCCTTTCATCCTAGTCTGATTCCGCCTCTGCTGGTGGCCGGAACAGGGTCGAATGAATCTTGAATTTCCAGCCGGACTTCGAAATTGGCCGGTCCGACTGAATTGAATTAGCCATAAATATTTTCAAGTGAATAAACAATTCTCTATCTTTGGGTGAATTAAAATAAGTGAAACATAATCTGGTGCATACTTTCGGGTAGCGGTTGCGGATTTTTACGTCATAAAAGTAAAAAAAAATAAAAATGGAACATAGTTGTAATAATAATTAAAATATTATAGTTCTTTTTATTTACGTGGAGACTATAATTATAAAAAAAGAAATGAATAAATTGATTTTCAGCCTATTGAAATGGCATAACAGATTAAATCAGACAGATATGAATCTTTATAATGGTTGCTCTTAAATAACAATAATAATTTTTTTAAATCAAAATATACATTTCCACTTTATCGGACTAAATATAATTAAGCATTGTATTTTTCAATAATATTCATATTGTTGGGAATGAGAGTGCAATCCTAGTGATGAAACTCTCAACTTTCGGCCTTGTAGATCGGTGGTTTTATTTTAGGGTAAACTATTTTTTTTAGTTTCGTAATTGGACCCCTTTATCATTTTAGTCCGTAAGTGGAACTTGTCGCAAACTAGTCCTATAAGTGAAAGTTTTTCGCAGTTTTAGTCCTTCGGCACCAGAGACGCTTGCATGGCTCGCCGGAGACCACGTGTCCTCCAAGTCAGCGACACCTGGCGGACACGTGGATTTTATTTATTTATTTTTATTTTTAATTTTATTTATTTGATCAGATTAAAAAAATTAAAAATAATTAAAAATAAATAAAATAAAATCCACGTGTCCGCCAGGTGTCGCTGACCTAGCCGGACACGTGACTTCTGGCGAGCCACGCGGGCGTCTCCGGCGCCGGATGACTAAATTTTTCACTTATGGAACTAGTTTGCGACAGGCTGCACTTACGGAACTAAAATGATAAGGGGATCCAGTTACGGGACTAAAAAAACAGTTTACTCTTACTCCCTCCCTCTCAATATAATAGTCATTTTTATCATTTTTGTCTGTTCCAAAACAATAGTATCATTTTTATAAATAATCATATTATTGTGAAATTATCATTACTTTTTCATTATTATTAAAGACAACTCAGACTACAATTCTGGGACCGATGAAATATTTTACTCTTCATGTTGCCGATGCAATTTTTAATATTTTAAATAAATTAGTCTCAACTTTTTTTTTTTTTTTTTCAGTTTCATTTTAATTTCTTTATTTTATAATTCTTACAATTTTTTATATACAAAACATCACTCATTATTTACATACAAAATATAAATACAAACACAAAATCATATAACAATATATAAACACTCATTGAGTGAAAAAGAAATTATTGCTTGATAAAATCGTTGTAAAAGTAAACATTTTTGTTCGTTCGATACTTTTTTCACACACTACACAAATTTATTATTTTTATATATTCTCTACACAATTTTCTATAATTTAAATAAAAAAAATTATTTTCAATAATCTCATAAAACAAACACCGTATTATAATAATTTATTTTGAACTGTCTCGACTTCTTTCTTTTTTTAGTTGAACATTTGTTCATTTGTAAAATATATATATTATAATAAATATTTATTTTTATATAAAAATATTATATTGAAATATTATTTTATTTTAAAAAAAATCAAATTATAAACCCACCAAAATTAAAGACATCAAAAGCACACGTATTTGGACTATATGCTAAATTATAGTAATAAAATATCGAAAAAGTTTCCATGTGCCATGTACTTTTTTTTGGATATGTTCCAGACCAGAACAATATGCACGAAGATATTATATATTTTTGCTGTCAAACACTTGCTTTTCTAATTACATTGAGACAAATTGGCAAAAAGGGAAAGACAATTTTGGGTGTGTTTGTTCGGGCGATTGAATTGAATTTACATTATTCATCTAATTTTTTTTTTTCCAAAAAATATCAAATCAAACACTTATTTTTTATTTTTTATATTATACTAAAAATTAATATTACATTCAAAATATCACATCAACACTTATTTATATCACATCATACAACTATTTAAATTCAAAATTTTTACTATTCAAATTCCAACTCAAAATCTAAACCCCAGACAAACAAACCCAAAAGAGTAAAATTGAAATATCATGGAAATATGATGAATTATGAATCAATTTACATAAATTAAATTTACAAGGAATTCGAATTTAAATTGTCCACGAAGTTTTGAAAGTGAAAATTGCAACTGTAACAGTCAATCAATCAAATCAATCACGTAACAACTTATACTTTGTGCATGTGCATTTTGACATTATTTATTTTTAAAGTAACATCACATCAAATATATTATTTTTTATATTGAACATACATCAAATACTCTCTCTATTTCGTTACAGATGACACTTTTTTTTTTTTTTTTTTAATGTTCTACAAAAGATTGATTTCTTTCTATTTTTGGTAACTTTATTAATCATAAACATACTTAATAAATATAAATCAATTTAATTAAACTTCTAACATTTTAGACGTGGGACCACTCAAAACCCCTTTATTTCTATTTTTCTTCTCAATTAACATAATTTTTTATCTTTATTTAAAATTTTTCATTTTTTATAAAAATAATTTATGGTAATGATAAATAAAAAAAATATTATATAAAATTTTATTATCGACAAAATAATATCCATATTGCATATATTTTTTCTAGATATAATCTTAAATTTTTTTAAAAATACCAATATTATTATTCGTATAAAAAATAATAAACTAATATCATAACTTATTATTAATAACTTATTAATCTACACTATCTCAAAGACCGTATCCCTAATAAAAAGGTCCATTCCTCGAGGGACGAATGAAGTATTAACATTTTACTTTTTTTCAAATTTTCAAAATTTCAAACATATCCAAAAACCTCTATCTAAACACAGGCTATGTTTTTTACGGACAAATCTTTAAAATAATTTATTAAAGGTGTGTTTGTTCGGGGGTTTGGATTTTGAGTTGGAATTTGAATAGTAAAAATTTTGAATTTGAATAGTTTTATGATATGATATAAATAGATGTTGATGTGATGTTTTGAATGTAAAATTAATTTTTAGTATAATATAAAAAATAAAAAATATGTGTTTAATTTGATATTTTTTAGGAAAAAAAATAGGATGAATAGTGGATTGAAAATCCAATCCCCAAACAAACACACCCTAACAGTATTTTTTTGAAAAAAGAAAACAAATTACATAAATATATGTAAGATAAATTGCATTAGTTCGCTAATGTCCTAACTAAGAGATTTTTGGATTTTTGGCCTATAAAATGGAACATATATGAAATTAATAAAGATATGATGTTGAATTTTGATAAGTTACTGTCAAATGGTCTCATTTATTTTTTACATCTTGATTTTTAAATACTAATTATTATATAAAAATATAATACAAATCAGAAGAAAATAACAAAAAGACTTCTATTAGTGTTTTATAATATTATTTTAATGATATTTTTACAAAAAATTATACAAATATAAAGATATTTTTAATGTTAAATACAATGACAAACGTAAATGAAAGACTTAGATCGGACAGAGGAAGTATAACAATATATAATATTTAATTTTACTTAGTACGTTACATTAAATAATTATTTTAGTTAAAATATTTTCTCTCATTTATCATGTCTACTTTTCTATTTCTGTCAGTCTTACTTATTTTCTCTTTTTTTTTTTAAAAAAAAATATACACTTTAATGTTATTTTAAAATTTAAATTGATTTTTAAAAATTTTAATTAGACTAATTAGTTATTTTCATTTAATTTATAATTATTTTTATTATACAATAATTATTTTAACTAATATATTCTTAATTACTCCCTCCGTTCCAGATACCGTGTCTGTTACACTGTAAACACTGTATTTTAGGATGGATGTAATTAGTAGATAATTAAGAATGTATTAGTGAAAATAATTATCCTATAATATAAATAATTATAAATTAAGATTAAAATAACTAATTAGTTTAATTAAAATTAAAAAAAATTTAAAAATTTAAAATGAGATTAAAATGTGTAATCATTTTCCAAAAACGAAAAGCGATATGGTATGTGGGACGGACAACGTGGACATAGTATTTGCGACGGAGGGAATATATACTAATTATATCTCTCATAAATTTAGAATTTAAGTAAAATATTATTTATAAATAATAAAAAAATATATTAATAAATAATTATTATATAATATAAATAATTATATATTAAGGGTAAAATATTAAATTAAATTAAATTAAATTAAAAAATAATTTATTTATAAAATTTAAAATATAATTAAAATATATAATTATTTTTCTATAAAATAATAAATTAGGCCTAACGAGAAAAATTAAATAAATAAATAAAGTGAACATATAACATTGAACAGACGAAATATTATTAAATAAAACCACATTACAAGTAAATGTAACAAAATATTTTAGCGGACGGAATATATTTTTTTATTATTTTGATTTTGATTTGTTTTTTTTTTATTATTAAATATTACGTTTGTTCAATTAGTGTTATATTATTACAAAATAAAATATACATTCATTAATATACATATACTTTCTTTTGTTTTGAATTGATATTTTTTTATGAGTAAACATATATTTAACATAATAATATTTAATTAATTAATAATATTGAGTTATTATATTATGTATTTTATTATTTTTATGTTATTAATAATATTCATTGTTTTAAAATAAATTTGATATATATCATTTAAGAAAATAGAATATATATTTAAATATTTTAGAAATTATATCTCAATAAAAATAAAAATAAATAAAAGAATATTTATTTATTTATTTATAATTAACATAAATTAACTTTATAAAAGATGAAAAACTTTTAATATAAATAACAATATTTATTTATAGAGAAGAGAGATAGAATTAAAGAAATTTTTGAATAGATCTCTTTTAATCACCAGAGATTTTAATAAAATTTTAAAATTATTATTATTATTATTATTATTGTTGTTGTTGTTGTTGTTGTGATAGATAATATGATAACATTTATTAATATTATTATATTGTTTAATAAAAATAATAAATTAAAATTAAAATATATTAGCGAATTATTATTAATTTTTAATATATATATTTTTATATTATAAATATAAATTTAAAAAATATTATTATCACAATAAAATATTTTACTGTTATTTTTTCTTTTTAATTATCGAATATCATATATTATTACTCTCATTTTTTCAAGTATCGAATATAGATATTTAAATATATATCTCTCGTTAAATCATTAATCTATATTTATTTATTTTAATATTCCTTTTAAAAAATATTAGATTATGTTTTTAATTTTATTTATATACATATTTATTTTTTTATGTAAAAGAGTTATATTAATAATAATAATAATAATAATAATAATAATAATAATAAAGAGATAGAAAGGGTGTTTGGAAAACAACTTTTTTAAGAGTTTTTATTGTTTAACCAGTCAAAAAGCTAATTTAGATGTTTGGTAAATTAACTTTTTGAAAAAGGGACCAAAAAATTAATTTCTGAATAGCTTATCTATCCAACATTTTGAAAGAGCTTTTTCATTTTAATTTTGGTTATTCCTTATTTACCATTAAAGCTTAATTATTTATTATATATATATAAATATATTTCTATAGCAGTATTTATTAATTATTTTTAATATATTTAATTTATTAAATTATATTTTTATGTTTTTAAATTTAAAATAATTACTGTTGATGTAATTTTTCAACAAAAATAAAGTAAAATTCAAAGATATAGAAAATATCCTTAAACTTGATTAATTAGTGCCTGAGATTAGGAATCTCTAAACACTGTACAGAAAATAAACTGGAAAATAAAAGACTGAAATTTAAAGTGGTGATCCCCAAATCTGACTTTGCTTTGTTGAAGTTGATTGAAGATGCCTTTTCTGACGGATTTGAATCCTTTAAAATAGCCTTTCAGAGAAAACGGTTTGAACCGCCGTCTGGTCGGTTACAGCAACCGCTGTCAACCGACCACCAATTTCTCCTCTATTGACACGTATTACAACTTCCTTCAACCGTTCCCACCAGTCACAGAACTCAGACCTGCCTCTTACCCGACCTGCCTGTCCACTGCCAAATTTCTTTTGCCCGACTTCGTCCTTCGCCCGACCTCACTTGGGCCGACCTCCGCATCAGCCGCCCTCCGTCTTTGACCGAAGACCTCCGCGTCTGTCCGTACCTCTTCCTTGCCCGACCTTCCTCTTGACAGACCTCCGCGTCTGCCCGACTTCGCCTTCCATCCGATCTACGGTTTACCCGACTTGGGTACACCTTTTTTTTAGACTCCGCCCGACCTGAATACAGCCCGAACTGCTGATCACGGACAACCATCTCTTGGTAGTACCTGAGTCTGGATTTGGATCAATTTTTGAGATCTTACCTTTCTTCATTTTCCCGACCTTTATTCTGCTCGACCTCCAGACCTTTTGGCTTTCATTCAGACCCTACCCAGAATCCTACTGCCACTTACTATTATTATTATTTTTTGTGCTTAACAATAAGCCTCCTCCTCAAGACTCCTAAACATCACTTCCAGTGATGTTTTAGGAGTTTGCAGGCCGGCATCCGAGGCTACGTCAGCCTCAGATCCGACCTCCATCCTTCGAGGCTACGTTGGACCCGACCTCCATTTATCGCGGAATGGTGCTGGCCTGGACGTTGGTCGATCTTGCACTAACATTGCTTCAGCATCTCCCCCCTGACGGAAGTCATGATTATTTTCTGTAAAAACGGATTCTAACCTTCTTGCCGTGGATGCTAAACTGGCCAGATCTTGAAAGTCGTGGGCTGTCAGGGCCTCGCGAAGTCTGGTATGCATGTTCCTGACCACCAAATTGGTCATTTCGCTTTCATTGATCATCGTAGGACATCGTCCCTTCATCAATCGCATCCTCTCTATGAATTGGTAGCCGGTCTCTTCCGGCATCTGCGTGATCTCCAGAAGGTCTATCAGTGAGACTGTCGGCAGAGGATTAAAGAACCTTCCATGAAAATCTGCCTCTAAATCTTCCCAAGTTTGCAACTGTCCAGGCGGCAGACTGACATACCAAGAAAAAGCTGTTCTTGTGAGCGAAAACCCAAACAATTGTAACTTGTGAAACGGATTGTTGCCTACTTCTCCCAATTGAGCCGTGAAGCGACCCACATGCTCAATGGTAGAGGCTCCGTCTTCTCCCGAAAAAGAATAGAAGTCTGGTGGCCTATAATTTCTCGGGAGAGGATGATCGTTAATGATCCTTTCTGGAAATGGCCTCTGGTAAACCGGCCTGTTCACCGTTTGCGGATTCATTCCGAAATGCACCCGCAGAACTTGAGCAATATCCTTCGGATCTACTCTGGGTGGAATATGGTCGAACACTGGAATGTGATCGTGAGTCTGACCTCCCAATCTTTCTTCTCTGGAGAAGGCTGGTTCGGCTGGGATGGGATTATGAGTCTGTCCCCCCAACCTATCTTCCCTTACGATATTCGGCTGCACATTTTCAACCATTGGTCCCAAAGGAACATTATCAGGGAACATTAGAGGAGTCTTCCCCCTATCTGTTCGGTTGACAGTTGTGGCACTTGGAAATGTACTATCAACATATGATGGTTCTGCAAACGTTGATCCTGAGAAAGTCGCCTGAAAACGAGAAGGTGACACGGCTGGAAGCATGTTTGGATACAGGGTGAATCTGGAGAATGCCTGATCCAACATGTTTTGCATTAGATTTTGTTGTTCACGCAACATGTTCTGCATAAACACAGTTTGCTGATTGTTCATTTGTTGAACATAAGACAACCAATCGGTAGGTGGTGGGGAAATCTCCCTTGGATTTGGCATGACTGGTGGTGAAATATTCTCTCCCACTGGTGCTGATGATGATTGAGGTTGTGTGCCTGCCATATTGATCTTTCTGATGATTCGGCCAGACCTCAGTTGTATGACATTTTGTATTGATGTAGGATCAGCAATCTTGCCTTTCTCCCACTGTGGTCGCCAATTTGTTGATGTAATTTTTCAACAAAAATAAAGTAAAATTCAAAGATATAGAAAATATCCTTAAACTTGATTAATTAGTGCCTGAGATTAGGAATCTCTAAACACTGTATGGTACAGGAAATAAACTGGAAAATAAAAGACTGAAATTTAAAGTGGTGATCCCCAAATCTGACTTTGCTTTGTTGAAGTTGATTGAAGATGCCTTTTCTGACGGATTTGAATCCTTTAAAATAGCCTTTCAGAGAAAACGGTTTGAACCGCCGTCTGGTCGGTTACAGCAACCGCTGTCAACCGACCACTAATTTCTCCTCTAATGACACGTATTACAACTTCCTTCAACCGTTCCCACCAGTCACAGAACTCAGACCTGCCTCTTACCCGACCTGCCTGTCCACTGCCAAATTTCTTTTGCCCGACTTCGTCCTTCGCCCGACCTGCTTCTTCGCCCGACCTCACTTGGGCCGACCTCCGCATCAGCCGCCCTCCGTCTTTGACCGAAGACCTCCGCGTCTGTCCGTACCTCTTCCTTGCCCGACCTTCCTCTTGACAGTCCTCCGCGTCTGCCCGACTTCGCCTTCCATCCGATCTACGGTTTACCCGACTTGGGTACACCTTTTTTTTAGACTCCGCCCGACCTGAATACAGCCCGAACTGCTGATCACGGACAACCATCTCTTGGTAGTACCTGAGTCTGGATTTGGATCAATTCTTGAGATCGTACCTTTCTTCCTTTTCCCGACCTTTATTCTGCCCGACCTCCAGACCTTTTGGCTTTCATTCAGACCCTACCCAGAATCCTACTGCCACTTACTATTATTATTATTTTTTGTGCTTAACAATTACTATTATTAATTATTAGATATAAATTATTTTATTTATAAAATACATAAATTTTAAAACTAAATCAAATAAAAAAATAAAGATTATTAATTTATTTATATATATTAAAACAATAATTAACATAATAAAATAGATATACAAAAGATTTACTATTTTAAATTTTACATAATTTCAATAAAAAATTATTATTTTGAAGTAAATTAATTTTCTAAGATCTAAATAATAAAAATAAATATTTTATAATATTTTATTACCCCTTCGTCCCAAAACTATAGTCTGGGTTGTGTTTGATACGAGATTTAAGGAATATTGATATTATATTGATAGTGGATAAAAAGTACGGGTAAAAGAATTTTTTTGCCCTTGTAGGTCTATTAGTATAAAAAGTAGTGACAATGGTGTAATAATAATATATAAAATTTTAACAATTTTTCATTAAAATTCATAAATTTTGAAAGACTATAAACTATTCAATACTTTAAAATTTAAAAAAAAAATTAAATTTAAATTGAATACACAAATTTTTTAAAATCCAATAAAATCCTACAATCTGAATTGAATGCATCCCTCTTAGTTTATAGATTATTATACTTAGTCTGAAAATTTACTAGAAACATATAAGTAATGATGATAAGTTTAACATGTTAAAAAAAAATAAAAAATAAAAAATAAAAACATAGCAAAACAAAAAACATCATAGGCCTCTCAACCCTCCAATTTTTATTTTCTTGTTTTTAAAAAGTACAATAATAAAATTTAATTGCCCCCTCCCAACCCCAAGTCAGTTGCCTCTCATTCTCAATTATTGTTTTAGAGTGTGTTTGTGGAGAGAGTTTGGATTTTGAATTGGAATTTGAATAGTAAAAATTTTGAATTTGATCAATGTGATGTTTTGAACGTAAAATTGATTTTTAGTATAATAAAAAAAAATAAAAAATAAGTATTTATTTTGATGTTTTTAAGTGAAAAAATGGAATGAATAGTAGATTTAAAATCCAATTCCCAAATTTTTTCAAATTTTACTATTTGAACTCTGCGTTTTCCCTCACAAAATATTCCGGCAAAATTGCTTATATCCCCCTGTGATTTTGAAACTCAGCGTCGTTTCCCCTAATACTTTAAAAACAACGTAGTACTCCCTTGTGTTTTAAAAATCCTCGCACACTCTCCTTAAATATCTTTTGTAATGGACCGTTATACCCTTCCTTTAAATAACTTATTAACACTCTTTCATCACTTCTCTCCCTCGCTTCTCTCCTATCCCTCTCCAATCGATTACAAGTTTGAACATTGATCCAACGGTGACGTTTTCATAAAAAAGTTCATCGATTTGTCATAGAAATGGGTAGCAACGAACCTAAATTCTTATAAGTCAGTGAGTTCGATCGATTTTGAATGACTTTTGTGTTAAGGCCAGGGCTTTTCGGCGTTTTTCTTTTTCTACGGTTAGGGCTTTGAATATTTTTCTACGGTTTTGGACAATTTCGAGTTGATAAGTTCATCGACTTGTCATAGAAGTGGAATTCGGGTACACCTTGTACATCTGTTATGCTTTTTATACATATTGTATGGTGACCCGAAAACTCTGTCACTGGCTGCAACCAATTACGAAATTAATTGATTATGTTAATTGAATATTTGTTTTTTGTTTGGTTGCTATTGATAGTGTTTGAGGGTGGGGTGGATATATTTTAATGTCGAAAAACACATGAAAAAAAAAATCAAAGAAAACGAAGCCAAGGAAGAAGGTGGAAACAAAAACATCACATCTATTTTGCAAACACCTACCTGAAAATCGAAAATCAGTGGTTGCTGGGTTTGCTTCGGTTGTGTTAGATCGATTGACAGAGAATGGTTGTTATTCCACCTTCCTCCGCCGAGTTTTCAAACCACAGGGATACAAGCAGTTTTGTCAAATATTCTATCAAACATTATTTTAATACCAAACTCAAACCAAAATTTTTCAAATTCAAACCAAAAATAAAATAGTTCTCTTTTGAAATTCAATTTTATTTTTTGTTTTTAATCTTTTAAATAAAAATATATAATAAAACTAAAACTAAATTAGACAAAGATTGTTGGAATTCATTTTAAAGACAGAATATATTCAATAACTTTCAGTACAATAATAATAATAAAATGTGTTTCAAACATTAATAAAAATAATAGTAATAAAAAAAACAATTAAAATGAAGCACATTGCTGAAGCCCAAGAAGAATGGTCCAATATTTACAGTCCAATGAGATGATTTTGAACCAATCACATGTCTTTCATTTTAAATAAAAAATAAAGAAACTAATATAACATTTTAAAAAAGAAAACAGAAATAATAATAAGTATAATAATAAATATACGTACCCCTTAGATTTGTGCTTAATAATGCTAAATTGAAGTCAAATTCAATGATTAGCTCAACCGTTTCAAAACTGCCCAATGACTCCACATTGGCAGTTATAGTTTGCTTTGCACGTGACTAATAGGCTCCATAGTATCAGCAAATAGCAAATCAAAATCACCACATAAAGCTCTGCATTGATTCCGATTGATGTCCCGAAACGTAATTTTGCACTTCCTCTTTGATCATCTCGTGGATTACCGTTATCAGATCTGCACTATACGACGTCGTTTTGTTATTTACATCCACATCCCCATCCGCCGCCTCCGACGAAGATTCGTCGATGTTCCTCAGGCGATCATGAAATTTCCATAGAGCATCTCTTTGAACGGTGTATTTTTTAGCTGAGTTGCTCGCTGTACCTGGTAAGCAGAGAGTCAATTCAATTAACTCTTTGTTTTCTTCATCGGCGGCGACTACCGGCGAAGATGCCGCCGGTGTGCTCCTCGGTAAATTAATTGAAGCTTTCGCATTGTTGTTGGAGTCGGTGAGATCGGAATCGGATAAGGATAGGCTCTCAGGACTTAAATTAGTCATCCTCATCGTGGCGGTGGTAACATCTCCGCTCTCAGATCTCCTCGGAATCTGAGGCGGCCGCTGCCGCTCATCCTCCTCGCTACTCTCAGCGGAGAGTCTCCGTTTCAGCGTCGAGTTCCAGTGGTTCTTAATCGCGTTATCCGTACGACCGTTGAGAAGCTTTGCGATAGTCGCCCAACGATTCCCAAACTTCGCGTGCGCTTCTAGAATAATCTTATCTTCCTCCGGTGTGAACGCGCGGTGCTCCACCTCTGGCGAAAGCTGATTGCACCACCGCAACCTGCACGACTTCGCCGATCTCCCCCGAATCGACCGACTTATCAACGTCCAACTCCTCGCACCGAAGCAGTGCACGAGTTTCTTCAATAAATCATCCTCCTCGGGGCTCCACGGCCCCTTGATCGTGTTGCAAACCTCCTTCGCCGCCGCCGTCGCCATTAGCGCCACCACAACTGAAGAATCTCAAAAACCCTAACTTATCGGAGAGTTTCAGAGTATATGTATATATGTGAACGGACTGATCCTCAGTTGCGTCCACCGTGTATATATAGGGGGGATTCGGTTACCGGACGAATCGGTTAGTGGAGAAAATATAGGAGCGCAACATTTACCGGTTACAGTAAGAAAGGGGCAGGTGGACGGACACGTGTCGAGGAAGGGGAATCATATAATAGCGAGTCGTTAATGACTCGTGCCGTTATGGAAGTTATTTAATATCCAAAGAAAGGGAAGCAGTAGCAGCACAGATTTAGAATCGATTTTTTCCTGTTTTATCTATCGACGGATAAGATTTACTCGGAAATCGTTACCAATTCAAATTTTAAAAATACATCAATCATTCCATTCACTGTATCAAAATCAAAATCTAGTTGTATATCGTAACAACTTAATTTAATTTAGAGTACACACGCTATATATATATATTTAATTTAATTTAGAAATTAAAATGAATGAATATTGCAATGATTGAATGGATAAGGACGAGAGCCGAAAGTGGGCGGCGGAATCTGAATTACGTGAGGGAAGAGGTAACCGGTTAGTTTATATATTGTAAGGCACGGAAGACGGTGGTGAGGTGGACTAAACGACAGGATCAACGGTACAGATGGAAGATCGGATATTATTACAAAATTAGCTGACGGTGCCCGGTCACCATTCACTTTTATTTATTTATTTATTTCTGGTTAAAATCCACGATGAAGAAGAAGAAACCAATGTTCTCGAATCACCCGGCAATGACCTACGTGGCATTTCGGAGCCGTCAATTTTGTCGGAGAGGGGTCGATCGACGGCGCGTGATGGAGGATCAGGATCTCACCAAGATTGGATGGTCAGGATTGGCTCGGCAATAAACATATGTGTTTAGCAATAGACTGCTGTAACTATATTGAACTACACTAAGGAAATTACAGAATACATAAAACGGTTATGATTGTTTTGGAGACTTTTTAAATTTTTCGCTATTTATTAAATTCTTTTTACAATCATATTAAATCAAATATTTATTTTTTATTTTTATATTATATTTAAAATTAATTTCACATTAAAAATATTATATTAACACATATTTATATCACATCATATAACTATTCAAATTAAAAAAATTTACTATTTAAATTTCAAATCAAAATCTCAACCTCAGACAAACACACCCAAAAAAA
Source organism: Andrographis paniculata (assembly GCF_009805555.1). Classification (NCBI taxonomy): domain Eukaryota; kingdom Viridiplantae; phylum Streptophyta; class Magnoliopsida; order Lamiales; family Acanthaceae; genus Andrographis; species Andrographis paniculata. The sequence goes on along the minus strand of NW_026137601.1, from coordinate 1,225,930 downwards.
TAAAAAAACAAAACTTATAACTGTAACATCTCTAACTCTTCAAGTTCCCTATACTCACTTATTTCTGCATTGACTCGTCAAACATTACTCTTACACTAAAAGATATATAACAATCATAATATCGATTAACCTGGACAATTGAATTATGATTTTTTTTACTCTTGTGATAAATCTGCACACGAATTGAAGTAATTCATGCTTCAGGTAGCTATAGTGGTAATTATTGATCGCAGGATCAATAGAATAACCACTGTTATAGTTGCAAATATAACGACTATAGTAACAATTGACCTACATGGTCGAATCATGATTTTTTTGTTTCTGCGATTAACCTGCAGTAAAATTGTACTAATAATGTTGCTACTAGTTATAGTAGTAATTATTTATCACATGATCAATAAAATTACCATAACTTGGGCTGCAGATAGCTATAATCATCATCGTCATAATTTGCCTAGTTGAATTCGATAAAGTTTGGCCATGAATAGCCATAATGCCATCTTAGCATCGAAGTTGTTAAGAAGAGATCCGGACAATATTTAACAAAAGTGTCATATGAGTAACATTGTTGATTGATTGCAAGGACAAACCAATTGTTGTCTAACTGAAAATAGTTATATTTGAATGTTAGTTTCAGAAAGCCATTAAAATAGAGATCATAGAAAACTACGAACAATACTCGAACATTGAACAAAATACGAAGGCAATCCTTCGTACCGAAGTTATTACCGATGATTCGGTGTGTTTTTACGTTATGATTCACTTATTTATAGAGAAATAAAATTACTATCAATAACTGTTTAACAACCTCCCACTAATACACAAAATTCGCTAATAACTATATACTCAAATTGATTACTCGATTGACAGACAAAAAAAAATATAGACCGAGTAAATTATTGAACAAATGATAAAAATAGTAATAATAATAAAAAGTAATAATTAATAATATGCAAAAGAGTTGCCAAAGTTTATCTGATTTTAAATCTCAAAATACCCGACATAATTACTTTTAAACAATAATTTTATTATTTCTTTTAAATTAGTTACTCTCTCAGTTTCCTGCTGTATTTATATTTTAGTTTCTGTTCCTCCCACATTTTATGTCATTGTTTGAAAAAAATTACATAAATTTCATTTTAATTTTTTAAATTTATAAATTATAATATTTATTAATTATATTTTTTCCAATTTTTTTTAAACCCAGATACCATAGCATGGACGGATCATGAAATTTGAGCAATTAATAATAACGGATTACTCTCCATTTTTCTCATTTGAAAAAGCATACGGGCCTGATTGTCACAAAACTGGTCTATTTGGGCTTGATGTATAATAATGGGCCCAAATTTAGTTAGTGTCCAAATATAAATATCACAACATCTATCTATGCCTTCAATGAGTTAATAATATTAGGTTTATTTATTTGACATAATCATAATAATAATTATTATTATTATTTACTTATCTGTTAATTGAAATTAAGATAAATTATTGTCTCATTATATCATTTCAATAGTTTATATAAGCCGTGCAAGCGGGTGTCACCACTAATTATTATTATTATTTCTAATCATGTTGAGGTCAACAGCAAAGAGGGAATCTGTGTTGAAAATCGTGTGCAAACGGACAGAATGTGTTTCATAGATAGATTGGCAGAACATATATCTAATATATTTTTTTTAAAAAACAAATAAATAAATAAATTGGTGTCAATTAGAGCATTATATTTATTAAAATAGTTGGATGACCTCGTGACTCCTTCAGAATCTGTAAGCACAGAACAGTGGTAATTTTCGTTGGCTTGTGGGGAAAAATTAAAATATTTATTATATACCAGTGAAGGCATATTTGTTCTAACCTCATTAACTGATGCTTTTGACAGTTTATTGCTGAGGCATTTTGCTGGTGACATGACTATGATTGTCTTTTTTCAAGTGTCAAGTTGAAAAAACATACACCAAGTACACTTTTTCTTGATTGGGAAAACAAATAACTTCCCTTTAATTATTTAAACTATAAAAAAGGGGTTTCTGGCAGTGTATTTGGTGGGAGGTTTTTGAGCAATTGTTGATACCAATGCCCAATTCCAAAAGCAGCCTTAATCATAACTAAGATACATGAATTTTGTCTCCAACACTGTTTTTTTTCAATCATCATCATGTGTGTATGATTGATCTTTCAATTTTTCAAAGCTCATAAAAAGATTCTTGTATTGTATGATTAGACTTCTGCCCACTACACTAAAGCCATAGCTACTGAGTTTAGGAACTCAACCAGCATTAGTAATGGTGGAAAGGATGGACTTTAAAGACTCCAAAAAGTCAAGAAACAGAAGTGGGCTTCATCCACTCCAAACACATCTCTATCTCTATAATATATATATATCAATCTCTATTCCAGCCACTCCATTCTTGCCCCCTCCCCCTCCCCCATACCCACCCACCATGAAACCCCCACCAAGAACCTTCTTCATTCTACAACACCACCACCATCCCTCAAATCCCTTAAACCCCTTAAATCCCTCTTTCTTCTTCTAATGAAAATGCAATGTTCTTGATGTGGGCTTTTAAGTTCTTGAAAGAAAATGAAGTGTATCGACATAAAGGCTTCTTCTTCCTTCTCCCTTCTTCTTCTTCTCCTAACTCTCCCTCCTCCCTCCCATGGCCTCAACGTAGATGGAACCCTTCTCCTCTCCTTCAAATACTCCATCCTCAGTGACCCTCTCTCTGTCCTCCACAACTGGGACTACCACGACGACACCCCATGTCTATGGACAGGGGTCACCTGCGCTGCAGTCGAAACCCCCTTCGGAGAAGTTCCTGTAATCTACCGAGTCATCTCTCTCAGCCTTCCAAATTCGAACCTTCTTGGAGTCATCCCAACAGGGTTAGGCTTCCTCCCACATCTGACAACTCTCGACCTCTCCAGCAATTTCTTGAATGGAACTCTCCCTGACTCCATCTTCTCCGCCCCTCACCTGCAATTCCTTTCTCTCGCCAACAATGTCATCTCCGGCGAGATCCCCGACATCGCCTCCAAGAGCCTCAGGATCCTTAACCTCTCCGACAATGCTCTCACCGGAACCATTCCTCCGACCATCGCTTCTTTGCCGAATCTTGGGGTGGTTTCTTTGAGGAGTAATTATCTCTCCGGCAATGTCCCCGCCGGCGTCGGCTCCATCGGAGTTCTCGACTTGTCGTCCAATTTGCTGAATGGATCATTGCCTGATGACTTTGGTGGGGAGAATCTCAAGTATTTGAATCTCTCTTCGAACAATCTTTCCGGGTTATTGCCTCCTCTGTTTGCTGCTAAGATACCTCGGAATGCCAGCGTGGATCTCTCGTTTAATGATCTTTCCGGCGAAATTCCAGCGGGTTTTTCCGATCAGAAGCTGGAGTGGTTTGAAGGGAACTCGGGGCTTTGTGGGAAGCCACTCAAGAACCTCTGCTCAATCTCTTCAACTATTTCTATTCCTCCTAATGTTTCGAATTCGAACACTTCTTCTGCGGCGATTGCCGCGATTCCTAGGACGACTGATTCCTTCCCGGAGCCTGATTCTTCGTCAGGAGCATCATCAACACCGAATTCTGCAGCTCAACGTGGTCTGAAACCAAGCACAGTTGCAGCAATTGCAGTCGCGCCGTTGGCCGGAATCGCCATTCTTGCAGCCCTTTTTTTCTGCGTTTACTACAAGAGGATCAAAGCGAATGGCGACGCCAAGGAAAGCTCGAATTCGATGACAAACGTAAGATATGAGCTCAACAACAGTTCAGAGTCATCACCAGTGACGAAGAAGAAGCAAAACTTCCTCATCTGGCCTTGCTTGAATGTAAGAAAGGGAGACGAAAGTTCGGACGCTACGGGCTCAGACAGCGACGAGAATGCTTACCATGTCGTCGGTCCTCGACAGGAAAACCAAAACCAGAACCAGAATCACCGTCGTCGTTCGATTAGGACAACCGAAAGATCGCTCGTGATGATCAACGGCGAAACTGAGATGGAGCCTGAGACGTTGTTGAAGGCTTCAGCATACGTTCTCGGGACGAGCGGCAATACCATCGTGTACAAAGCTGTGCTTCAAGACGGGACGGCATTCGCTGTGAGGAGAATCGGCGAGAGCAGAATCAACCGGATGAAGGAATTCGACAGCCTCGTCAAGGCCATCGCCAAAATCCAGCATCCAAACGTTGTCCGCGTACGCGGCTTCTACTGGGGAGACGACGAAAAGCTCGTGATCTACGACTACATCTCCAACGGCAGCTTGGCCAACGTCGGCTACAGTGAGTCTTCGATCAACACTTCGCTTTCGCGGATCCTCCGGTTTCGGGGCTAACCTATTTGGTCATACCTTTTTCAGGAAAACTCGGCTCGTCCCCGAATCATCTGTCGTTCGACACTCGTCTGAAGATCGCAAGAGGCGTCGCGAGAGGGATCAGTTTCATACACGACAAGAAGCAAGTCCACGGCAACATCAAGCCAAGCAACATTCTCTTGACGTCCGAGATGGAGCCTCTGATCAGCGACTTCGGCGTCCATTGGCTCGCTAACGGCCGTAAATCCACAACCTCGACGGGATCCCCTACCGCATTGGCCAGATGCCTGTCGCCGTATCATGCACCGGAATCGCTCATCTACAGTCGAGGCGGGAAGCAGGATCCGAAGTGGGATGTCTACTCTTTCGGGATTTTGTTGCTCGAGCTTCTAACCGGAAGAGCTTTCTCCAGCCGGGAGCTCGGCCGGTGGTCCAATGCCGAGGATGCAGGCCGGGCTCTGAGGATGGGCGACGTCGCTGGCCGTGAGGAGGCCACGCAGGCGTGGGCTGAATTAGGGTTTAGGTGTGCCTCGTTGGTACCTCAGAGTAGACCTTCCATGAAAGATGCAGTCACTGTATTGGAAAAGATTCCATCTTGTTCATACTAAAATGCATCAGATTGCTGCTAAGAGAATGGAATACACATCTTAAAGCTATGGAAGTTTTTATAATTTTAAAAAGGGATAACATCAAGAATCTAACAATGTGACAAAATCATGATCCCAATTCGTTATTACATATTTGCGGTAATGATTTATGAACCAGAAAGAAATGGGACCTGAGCAAGAGTCGTCGGAATGGAAATGTGGATGTTATGGACGGCCAAATATGCAGCGATTCCAGCAGCATATCCGGCGAGGGCAAAGCCGCTGACCTGAAAAAAGGAGGAAGGAAACAATATCGTAATAAAATCAGGGAATGTAATAACCTTAGTTCCATGGATGATGCATTGTTACCTTTCTTAGGTACCAGAAGAAGTCCACTTTCTCCATTCCCATATAGGCGACGCCGGCAGCCGAGCCGATGACAAGCATGGATCCGCCGGTTCCAGCGCAGTAGGCTATGAGCTGCCAGAATTCGGAGTCTTGGGGAAATGACGATAGGTCGTACATTCCCATTGTTGCTGCGACCAACGGGACGTTGTCTATGATTGCTGAGACAACACCGATTGAACTAGCAACCAGTTCGATATTTGGAATGTGGGTGTCGAGGTAGTTAGCTAGCTCCCGAAGAATACCTGCTGCCTCGAGACTGAAGTATTCGACGGTCAAATTGGGATCATGACATAATATGAGACTTGTTTTGGAGAAAGTTTGGAATTTTAATGAAGATGAGAATACCTGCTGACTGATAGAAGGATGCCGAGGAAGAAAAGGGCTCCCTGAGTGTCGATTCTTGACAACGCCTGTGGTACTTTCAGCCTCTGCCTTGCAGATTCGCCGTAGTGGATTGCATCGGTGAGTATCCAAAGAACGCCCAATCCGAGCAGCATGCCCATGTAAGGGGGCAAGCCCGTCAAAGCTTTGAAAACTGGGACGAATATCAATGCGCCGATTCCGATGGAGAAGACTAGCTTGCCTCGAGGGGCCATCTGTTCGGATGCCAGAACGTCTGCAGAACTCTGAGCTTTCCCATTAACTTCACTGGGATGAAAGTGAAATGAATTGAGAATCCTTAATATGGCTTCTTTGACGACATTTTCTAGCTATCAATAATCGCACTTTTTAAAAGCCAACGTCGTTACCTTGTGAGGGACATGAGAGCCAGAGGAACAGCTAGCGAAACAGCTGAAGGTATTGCCAAGTCCTGTATCCATAGATAGAGGGGAAAACATTACGTCGCTGATTGAAACAAATTATTTGGTAAATTTTCAGCTGAAATGCTAAATTGCTGTGTCGAATACCTTCATTGTCTGCAATGTGGATATTTGACCGTGTATCCAGAGCATAGTGGTGGTGACATCTCCGATCGGTGTCCATGCTCCACCAGCATTCGCTGCTATAACAACTACAGCACCAAGAAGCCTGTTGAGCAAATTTTTAGTTGAAATCATACCGGGACTTAGATGTTCAGCAAAGTGCTTCGGAGGAATGCAATTCTTTTAAAGGTAGTCATGAAAGTCGAAACTAAATTCTCAAGCATCGCCTAGAAGGGGCATGGTTCATAGGGTCACTTACTTCCGGTATTCAGAAGGTGGCACCAATTTTCTCAACAGCGACACCATGACTATAGTAGACGTCAAGTTGTCGAGTATTGAACTCAGAAAAAATGTAACCAAACCTACCTGGAGTTATTAGCATCAACCAGTTAAATACCACAAGATAGATACGAACCAACAAGATTGGATAAATGTTAATTAACATTGTACACATTGAACAGTACTTACCACCCAAAGAAGAGTTCGCGGCTTGCGGGTGGTGATATTGTCTGTTACCAGCTTGAAACCTTGATGAGCATCAACTATCTCAACAATGGTCATTGCACCTAGCAAGAAAAACACTATTTCACTGACTTCAGCTGATGCTCGAGACAACTCTGAAACAACAACCTCAGTTGAAGGGGCCTGCCAAAAGATTTCAAACGGACAATTTGCTTCGTTAGAAATAAAAAAAGCCACAGCAGTCTACCAATCAATTGTCAATTAATAAAATTTCCTTCCAAACAAATTCAGACAATAAAATAATTCGATGGATTGCAACGATGAAATATTAAAACTGACATCCAACATTATTTAAACGTTACCCCAATGCTTCGTATAACCCACAAGCTGACAGCCATCAGAAGTCCCACTCCACTTTTATTGAAGGCAAGGGATTCTTCAAATATAATTCCTGCATAACCGATTCCAAAGAGCAACGCCATTGCCAGATCCTGAATAACCAAACCAACATTAATTTGAGGATGAATCTTATCTTTTTTTCCATATGATTAGTTTTAGATTTAGTGTTTGGAAACCTGGTTGTCTGCCACCCAGGAATGATTTATTGCAAGTGTTCCAGTTCCAGCAGCTGCAAGAACTGCAAGAGCTTTCACAAAATCTGTCTTCGGTTGATAATTGGCTTCAAAATCTTCCGAGCTTGTTTCATCAACAGAACATAAGGGATCACATGTCCCTGCAGGATTCAGTTCCTACAATATATATTCTTTAATCAGATATAGGAATTGCAGCACATGCCATGTACTGGATATAAATGTTTGCAAAATTATCATTAAACAGGCACAATTCAATTATAAATTTGCCCTAAGTATTTTATGAAATTACAGCTAAAAGTAAGTTCCACAGGTGCCCCTATTATTCAAACAGAGATCTGCTCTTAATTCTGTTTGGAGTGAATGCATCCCAAACTGGATGTCTTTCAGATTTCCCCTAACGCTAGAAGTAATTGAGTTAACATCTACAAGATTTATGTGGAAACCTAAATTGTTAAATCCACAAGGAAGAGATCCACTATAATTGAAAGAATGAATACAAGGAAGGTTCACAAATGGATAGCCCAATTGAAAACTTAGAGAAACTAAGTCACTCAGATTCCTCTCTTGAATATACTTACAACTTATATTTATATTTACACATGAGACAAAATAATAAAACAGAATACAACTAACAATCATTTGAATTAGCGGGAGAAGGTTTACAGAAGAATAAAGATGGCTGTTCAGAATAATTTGTGAAATTCTGAAAAAAATTTCTAGTTGCACTATAAATCAGAATTGTCAGTGAAATCCTAATACAAATATTAGTACCCATTGGCTTCAACAAATAACTCTAAACTAACACACATTTGAGGCTATACTTGAAAATTTACCATTAGCAATCTCCTTTGCCACCAATAAATGTACATACATACATGCCCAAATTTGAGATAAATTTACCCAGCTTAACAGCGGTTAAACTTGGCTAGCAAAGTGTTACAGACATCATGTCCATAAGATTCTCAAAACTACGACCTTGTTCATCACAATTTCCCCCGTCTATGGCTATGTCATGAATAAGCAATGCTTGTTTTGGCCTTGCAGTGGTACCAGTCATTCTTTGTTAAAGATATAGCACACCGTTTATTATAGTACACCTTTGGAGCCAAATTGCCTCCTTCATTCCAGTAGTGTTAGCTACGTATTAACCTTCAATTGTTTATAATGCATTGATCGACTAAAGCTGAGAAATCTGACCAATAGTGCATCCATTAGAGATGATGATATGACTAGATAAAAATTCCTTTGATCAAATTCGTGGGTATAATAAGCATTGAGAAATCCAATCAACCAAGCGAACAAGATTCCCTTTTGGTGAATGCCACGCACCAAAGTCTTGCAAATCATTCAAATAGCGCAAACCCATTTTACAGCATCCATTAAGATTGACTCACCACATTGATTGAGTACGCAGCATATATCAGGCCCACTATACATCATTATAAACATCAAACCCCCAACAACATTAGAATATGGAACTATTTTCCATGCATTTAGCTTCCTCATCATACTCAGGACAGCATCTCCATACAGCCTCGTTCCCAGAAAAATGGAGCCATCCACGTCATCAAACAAACAAAACAATTAAGATCAAAAGCCCTAACAAGGAGTACAGAGAGGACATAGAGTGCTCTTTACACACTAAATTAAGCCATTTTTTTGGTACTTAGGAATACAAAAGAAAATCCTAAGATAATGTATTTCCCTTGCTCTTGTTTCAAAGCAAACAACCTATCACCCACCTATTGCAACTTTTCCATCCGTCCTAAATTGGAATCAAGACTTGGACACAAGCCGGCATTTGCCATTGCTTTGATATAATACATATCAAAGAAAAAGAAGGCTGAAAACTAAAGTATAATCGAATAAAACATCTTCCCGCAGAACGAAAATTCAATAAATTTAAAGAAGGAAACAAATACTCATATTTATATAAATATCCCTCCTACTAAGCCACTATCGATAATCTAAATATTACCATAGCAACTAGCTCAACCATTAACCATGAACCAAACAAAGCCTAAATTGCTTCAGTGAGACTTCACCGGTACTACAACGCACTAACTGGCGTTGGCTGAAACATTGGCTTCAGCTAAAAACTCTTCAGCAAGATTTTCTCAAATTTGAGGTAAACAATACAATACTCAATAAATTCCTATTCTCCAATCAACAACAGCAATCTCAACCAGACACCAATATATATATATATATATATGTATGATATCATCATCCATTGAATCTCAATCATTTTAAGCCTAATAAGTAGAAATAACACTGATCCAAAACCGAAAAGCTAAAAGTAAACGAAGTACGTTAAATACCTGATCATCTGAGCTCGATTGCGGCTGCGTTGAGGAAGTATAAGAACTACCACGAGCATTATCTTCAGCCCGAGAAAGAAAAAGCCCATTTCTACGCGACGAGATTCCCGGAGCAACACTTTTGTTCAACCAAGACGAAGACGGAGGTAAAACAGCTGGGCAATTCTTGAATCTGATGGGCGCTGAATAACAACAGAGATTGGCTCTCACAGGATGAAGCGCACCAATCGGCATTATTGCGAACTGGATTCGCGCTTGAACAGCCTTCGGCGCATAGAGTGGATGAGGTCGGAAAACAAGCGAGTGTCGCGTTTCAACAAAAAAGGCGTGGTTTAGTTAAAACACGATCTTGATCAGTGCCTACAAACGTGACACGTGTCTGATCTTCCCTGCCATTCTCCGACTCTAAATTTTATCCATCTGTCTACTTGTACAGCACAAATTGAAAATGCTGCGTGACAATTGAGAATCTGCACCTGACATGGCCGCCGTCGCCGCCGCCGGCGTCGTAATTTTTTCATCTCTCCGGCTCCACACAGTTGTCAACGGTATGAATTCTCCATCGTAATTTGTTTCGTGTACATTTACAAGAATCTGATCTCGATTACTGTTCTGCAGACATTTACAGCGCAAGAACTGTTCTTGCCGATCGTGTTAGGCCCAAATTCGGTACTTCATTCGCCGCTGGCTCTCCTCTCTGTAAGAGAACTTCTATTGATACGAGGAAGTAAGCTAATTAATCCATTTCTACTGCACGCTAATGATTGTTTGTTTCCGATTGATTTCAGCAAGCAAGAAACCTGCTTACCAGAAGATCAGAAACTCGAAATACAGAGGGATTTCCATAAGAGCTGAGGATGGGGACAGGAATGAGGGAAACGGGTTAAATGCGTGGCTCGGACGTCTGGCAATGGTGGGTTTTGCTTCTGCAGTTGTTGTCGAAATCAGAACAGGGAAAGGGCTTCTCGAGGTACGTATCGAAGTTCTTACAGCCTGCAATTATCTGTTCATCATGATTGATATTGGTTGTTCATCTTCATCTTAATTGATTTTATTTTTTTCAATTTTATTAGAATATTGGGGTTATAGCTCCATTGCCAACACTGGTCTTGACTTTCACAGCAGTCTTGGGAGTTCTTACAGCCCTCTTCATCTTTCAATCTGGTTCGGAGGATTGATTATGGAATTGTATGCCTGAAGACGACAACTTTCTCATACATATACACGTGAAGATCATACTTGTTCTTGAATTTGCCTAAATGTATATATTTATAATTGGACCATGAAATTAGCCATATAAGTGTGCCTTTTTTTTTTTATTATTATTCTGCAGATTATTGCTTATAAATGTAACGTATGATTGTTCATTTTTTGTAGATATATAATAATCATTATTATAAAAAAAAAAATGACAGGAAAATGTTATAATTTGTTATTATAGTAAGTGTAATTTACAAGACAGACAAGCCCATGTGCTTTCACACCCATTAAAGATATCTTTGTTTGAGCAATGTAAGAAATCTTCCCTACCAGTACCAAGCTAATTAATAATAATCACCTGCCAAACACCACCTAACAGTTTGGTATGAATAATGAATAATCAATCCTAACAAGTCTCATCAGTCAGTTGCCTCAATTCACCAAAATAAAATAAGAAATAAATATTGTAGTAAATTAGTAGTAGTAATATTTTGAAGGGAATGTTAGAACCAAGATAACATTTTGCACTGGAGATTCTTATTCTTTAACTTAAAACAATAATAATAATAATAATAATACTAGGTGAAAGAAAAAGTTTGTTTGTTTGTTTGGAGATTCATTCATGATTTTGTTTTCTCCAATAATCAGAGTTCTGACAACAAATACTGAAATAAATAATTTGATGAAATGGAGATTAACATTACTTTTTCTTTTTCTTTTTTTCAAGACATCAATTCATTCCATGAAAATGGAGCTAATAAGTTCGAAATGTGTACCCCACATCTACATAATGAGCAATTATTAGTAATATTTTTTATTATTTATTTTTAAAATGAAAGTAATTATTTGAAGTAATGTTATGAATTATACTCCCAATAATTTAATTTTAAAATTGAAGATATGAGTTTTTTTCAATATATATTGTTAAAGTTGTTACGATGTAAATATATATTGTTGCATGGAATTAAAATCAAATGCAAAACCATATAAAAACCACAAGTAATCGCACAAAAATTTTCTTAAAAAGAAGAGTTATTATTACAACATCGGATGCCAACAGGAAACCGACAAAGGTCAACTCTATTACCTTAAAAAAAAAAAAAAAGCATCATTAACATTCATTTCCATGATTATTTCTCCATCAGTATCACATCCAAAATTATGCTATGCTTTAGTTTAATTTAATTTAGATTATAGTAATATATAATTAAGTTTAAACTATTCAGAATGGTCCATCTTGTGACAATTTACGAGTAGTATTTATTTATGTTATTATGTACTTGTGCAGAGATATGAAAAATTAAATACATGAATTGATATTAAAAAATATATATATTTTATTATTATAACTACATACGAATATCTGTTTAGTACCTATCCTGTTCCTACTCTGGAATGAATAGCGATACTCGGGAGTCCCGTGACATCAGCGCCGGTTAACATCCACCGTTGATAGCGTCGGTGAGGAGGAGTGGGTCCACAAAGCAACGGTGAAAATGCAGGCGGGACCGTGGTCCCGGGACCGCGCAAATAAATAGCTGGAGGTTTTTAGGACAAATCGAGATTTAGGGTTTCCCGCGGTAGGCTTGTTGGCAAATCGAATTGGGTTTCTGCGGCGTGGAGCAGAGGCCCGAAGAAACCGGGCAGTTTTGCAGGCAATTGTCTCCCAGGCTACCGGAAATCTCCTCCGCGGCGGCGAGTAATCCGGCCGGTGGATGACCGTTAAGGTAATTTCCGTCCAGGTACAATCGCCGGAGCGGCGATCCCTTCTTGCTGTATTGCCACGGGATTGGACCTCGGAACTTGTTGTGGCTTACCGCCAGCGATCGGAGCGCCGGAAAGTCCGCGAACGTCGCCGGGAGGAGCCCTTCCATGTTGTTGTAGCTCAAATTGACGGCCACCAGTTGGCTGTTGAAGTTCGCCGGAGGCTTCGAGACGGCGATGCCGGCGAAGGCGTTGTTCGCTAGGTCGACTTGCTGTATCGCCGGCAGAAGGAAGAACCACGATTCCAGCGCTCCAGTGAAGGAATTCTCGCTGAGTTCGATCACCACCAACCGATTTTTTCCGGCGAAGGAGGATTTTGTTAGACTGCCGGAGAGGGAATTGGCCTTGAGGGCTAATTCGTGGAGATTTGGGGGGAGACTGGGGAGTGGTCCGGTGAGTCTGTTGTAACTCGCGTCGAGCCTCGTCAGTCCGGCGAGGGAGCTAAGGTCCGGCAAGTGGCCGGAAAGCTGGTTCCGAGATAGGTCGAGGGTTTCCAGAGCGGAAAGTTTAGCGATTGCCGCCGGAACGGGGCCGGAGAACGAGTTAACGCGGAGGATCAGCGTTTCCAAATTGGTAATCGACGAAATCGAGGAAGGTATCGCACCGTAAAAGCTGTTGTCGCCGAGATCAAGCGCGATCAGCTGGGAGAGCTTAGAGATGGCCGGAGTTAGGGTTCCGACGTAGCCCTGCGAGTCTAGGGTTATCTGGACGACACGGTTGCCAGAGCAGGTGACTCCACAGGTGAAGTGGGAGATCCTCGGGACGCCGCAGGGATCGGCGGCGGAGAAATTCCAGGAGGCGAGGCAGGAGGAGGGGGGTATGGATGAAGGTTTGACGGCCGATTTGAATGCCGCCAGGGCGGCGGTGTCCGCCGGAAAAGTGGTTGATTCAATCGTCGGAAAGGAGATGACGAAAAGGAAGAAGACGAGAGAGGTCAATTTGGGATTGGACATTGTGAAAATTGCACAAATGTTTGTTAGGGCAGTCGAAAGATGGGATTTTTATGGTGAAATTTGGGTTGGATTTTAATTTTATACTTCTTGTATGAATATGAAATTGGGAGAGGTGGGTGGGTGGGCCTTTCTGACATAGTTGGACACAGCATTATAGCACTCCAAAAAAAAAAAAAAAGAAAAAAAAAAAAGTGATGTGTGGGAATATGAAATTTCGTTTAATATATTCAACAAGCCTCTTAAAGAATGCAAATCATCTCTACATTTTGTTTAGCTCCATTTTTACTGCTGTAAATACATTTTCATTTTTGTTTCATCCATTCATTTATTGCAGATTGATGATGACAGAAGAAATGTTTTTGGGTGATGATGATGAGACACAGTCCGTAGAATATTATTCACAAAGGTCAGTGCTTTTTTTTTTTTTTTTTGATAACGAAGGTCAGTGCTTTTTAATGTCCCAAGTACTCGTTTATGAGTTGGCCTTGTCTTTATGGCTATGGACTTTTTTATTTTTTCACTTTTTAAGGAACACAACTGAAAAAAGAGTAGAGGATGGGTTGGATGGTCTGTTGCCTCTCTAAATTGGGTTTAACGATGATTGATGATTGTTTAGCATTTAATCGCACTTGTCTTCCTCAAGATTCTGTCAAGAAACTGAATTGCAATTTCCAGCTTCCGACAGCGGCATAAATACTAGTCGTTGTCGGAGAAGATATTTCCGAGGCGTTTTTTTATGTTTGAAACTGAGCCACATATTGGTTGAACTTTGTTTTCTGGCTTGTCGTCGTCTTCCCCTCACTGTCAGTGTCGGCCAGCTGGTGCCGTCAATCAAACTTGTTCAGATTATTATTATTATTATTATTAAATTACTCGTCGTCTGAACCCTGACAAGGTTTTGGGTTGGATTCTGCGTCGAAAGCCCAAACGAGGTTTTGGGATAAACCCAATTGTGGAGGAACAGAGAAGCCCTAATTAGGGTTCAATTTGGAATTTGGGTAAAAAAATTGGTTGAATTTGCGATGGGTTTCTTTTTACTCGGTAAGTCAAATTAGGTTTCAGCTCCCTCCCACGAAATCGGCGATGGCGACGGCGACGGCGACGGTGCTATACTTTCTGCTAACGTGCGCAGTGCAGTCAGTGCTCTCCTCGTTGGAATCGGCATATCCTTCCCCTTATGGCCTGGATGCATCCTGCGGCGCCGATGACCTAATTCCCGTCCGTCGGGAGGTGTACGGAGGCGGCCGGATAATCGACATCAGCCACCAGTACCACTCGGAGATGCCATCGTGGGAATCTTCCGACGGGCTCGGCCACTTCCTGTGGCTCGATAAGAGCATGAAGAACGGCTCGCTCGCGAACAACTCGGAGATGAAGATCCCGACGCACACCGGCACACATGTCGACGCGCCGGGACACGTGTTCGACCACTACTTCGACGCTGGCTATGATGTCGACACACTCGACCTTGAGGTTCTCAACGGTACAATTAAATAACCACTTTATTCTCTGATTATCACGTTTTTCCATGCCCAATTGGAGGAAGAACAAAAAAATGGTGTTTGGTGGGAATAGGACAAAACTGAAAACCCCACTTGTAATTTTTGTGGTTAGACAAGTTTTTAATCCATTCTGGCTGCTGATTCATTGATAAAAAAATGGTTCTAGATTGTCCAAAATAAGTTCATAAAAATCTTGTTTAGATGATTGGATTAGATCCCCACCTTTGACTGGAACGTCATTGCCTACATTAAACTTGTAGGTAATAACAAAAGATAGCAACAATTATGAATTCAACAAGATGGACCTACAAGGAAGACTATCGATACATAAATAGACACACTTTCTTGTCATAACCAAGACCTTATCTGATAAGCTTGTCTTCATTTGCTTCAAAGATGGAGAGTATGAGATATGATCGATATGTTTTTCTGATTTGGGCTTTGGTGCAAGCAATTTATTGTCCTTCTGTGGCTGTATCATCGTCCTCTGATTGTGTGTATCCATCTAGTTATGGATCGTCTGTTCATAGGGTTTGTGATGCGAATTTGGGGCCTTTGAGAAGGGAAATTTATGACAATGGTGAAATATTTGATATTACTCATAAGTTCACTCCTCTTACTCCGGTGGGAATTTCGAACGACGGTATTGGAGAGTTTCTTACACTTTTGTTTAGTATGAAAAATGGGTCGGCATACAATTTCTCCCAGATGAAACTTCTTGCTCATGCCGGGACTCATGTAGATGCACCTGGACATTTTTATGAGAATTACTTTGAGGAGGGATATGATGTCGATAGTCTTGATTTAAGAGTCCTTAATGGTACCTATAAATTTGATCATATACATGTCCTGCTATTTCATTCATTTTACAGTTCCTATATGCTTTGTGGATAGAAGTTTAAAAAACTAACTTTGTGAGATAATTGATTTCTGTTCTTGATCCATGGATGAAATGATACAGGTCCTGCACTGCTAGTAGATGTTCCGAGGGACAAGAATATTACCGGTATATGCTTTTGAACCAAATTCTTCATGTATTGTTTTGATAAATATTGGCATTGTTTGATCTCTTGCAATTTCGACAATTCACTTGCTCTAGTGCAATTTTGATATATTCAGCTGATGTTATGAAGTCCTTAAACATTCCTAAGGGAGTTCGGAGAGTACTTTTCAGGACATTAAATACAGACAGGTAATTACAGCACCAAGAACACTTCTTGTTTGCCCTATTTATCTTATGTATGTGATTAAGAGAAGTTAGGCTTCCTGCTTTAACATAGTAATCATTTTCAGACGTCTCATGTTCAAGAAGGAATTCGACACAAGTTATGTGGGATTCATGAAAGACGGCGCCCAATGGCTAGTAGACAACACTGATATCAAACTTGTCGGTGAGTTTTTGTGTGGTTTGCTTATATCGAACTAATGCTGATGATATGTTCTTGGGACTGATTTTCTCATCCATCTGGTTGTATTATAGGAACCGATTACCTATCCGTTGCTGCTTTTGATGATTTAATTGCGGCGCACCTTGTTTTTCTTAAAGGCAAGGTAACATTGTCTTCATTTATCCCTTGTTAAAAAAAGAAACATTTGGTGTAAGAACACTGATTCTGGTGAAATGTTTTCAGGAGACCATCTTGGTCGAAGGGCTGAAGCTCGATGATGTGCAACCGGGAGCCTACAACGTGCATTGCTTGCCTTTACGGCTTGTTGGTGCTGAGGGATCGCCGATTAGATGCATCCTGATCAAGTGATGCTCCTGCGTACTCTGTTCTTATGTTTAGTTTTATTTGCCGTAAGATGGCACACGAGCCGGGGTGTATTATGGGATCTGTTTAGTAATCTTTGTGATTGGAAGTTCGGTTTTATTGTTTGGAATAATACGGTGTGGCGTGGTCTCTGGTTATTGTATGTTGAATATGAATATTATTTTGTAAATAAAAATATTGAGAGTATAGATTACCAAATATATCGGTATTAGGCTGAACTTGATAAGTTGTAGTATTTAAAAGCTGCAATTGTCACTTTAGATGGAGGATTGGTTGTGGCTTCCATCAAAACGCCATTGTAAGCTTCGTTCAAAGGTGAAAAAGGTTTATGGCTCAAGAGCTATAAGTGAGCAGCAAAGCAAAGACATCACTTAACCAATTCAGAAATTTATATACCTGGTCCGTGTCCTTCTCCTATTGTAGTTGATAGATCATCAAACATGTATCATTGCATCACCCACACTTGCAATGTGAACAAGGTTTATGATAGTTCAGCTCCCCTGCCAAAGGGTTTCTGGAAATTCCCGGCAACAAACTCGGACAACTCCAATAACCTTGTCGTTTGTCTACACAGTCCATTCTACATTTATGGAAACAGGACTGGACTGGATTAATTAGATTTGCAGGTGTATTATTGGTATTTGGAAACAGCAACGCCATAGCCAGATCCTGAGTAACCGAACCAGCATCAGTCCTATTTCAATATGAAATCAGTAATTTCAGAACTGTTCATAGACAGAAGAACATAGTGAGGGACAGCACAGAAACAGAGTCCGTATATATTAGTGCTATTCTGTATAGAAGTAGTAGAGGAAGGTCCAATTAGGGTTCAGCTCTCTTCACTTCTGTGTTAAAGCTCACCTCAATCGGCGATGGCGACGGGGCTGTTCTTTTTGCTAACGTGCACAGGGCTCCCGCTTGCGCTCGCGCTCGCGCTCTCGTCTTCCGACTCGGCGTATCCTTCTCCTTACGGTCTCCATGCATCCTGCGGCGCCGATGACCTAATCCCCGTCCGTCGAGAGGTGTACGGAGGCGGCCGGATAATCGACATCAGCCACCAGTTCCACTCGGAGATGCCGTCGTGGGGGTCTCCCGATGGACTCGGCCACTTCCTGTGGCTCGCCATGAGCATGAAGAACGGCTCGCTCGCGAACAGCTCGGAGATGAAGTTCTCAGTTCACACTGGAACACACGTCGATGCGCCGGGGCACGTGTTCGATTACTACTTCGACGCTGGCTTTGATGTCGACACACTCGACCTTGAGGTTCTCAATGGTATGATTAAATTTAGCAAATACATAGCCTTTATTAAATTTGTAGGTGAATGACCTAGAATAGTAATATGATTTTCGACATCATACAAGATATACATTGAAATTTGAACATGATGAACCTACAATCGATACGTATATGCACCTATCAATTTGATCTATGATAGCCAAACTGTAAATTCTGTGTGCAAATACATTTGCAGCTATTTCATTCATTTTATGGTTCCTAGGTTGGTTTTTGTCGTCTTGTATTAGACTTGTGTTGCTTTCTTTGTATTCCTTCGATTACCTTCATGTTGCTATGTGCAGAAAAGTTTAAAACAACTTTCTTGGATAATTTATTTTCTGTTTTTTATCCGTGGATGAATGATTTCTTCATCATATTTGAACAGGTCCTGCACAACTGGTTGACGTCCCCAGGGACAAGAATATTACCGGTATGCTTTTGAACCGAATTCTTCTGTTTTTGATTTCAAGAGTCCTCTTTCTGCACCTGTATTGCTTTGTTTAATGCAGTAATGTATTTACTCTATCTCTTGCACTCTCTACCATTGACTCGCTCTTGTGCAATTTAATGTCTTCAGCGGATGTTATGAAGGCCTTAAACATACCTAAGGGAGTACGTAGAGTTCTGTTTAGGACACTAAATACGGACAGGTAATTGCAGCAACAAGAACACTTCTTATAGCCACTTTAGTAGGTGATGGTTGTGATTATAGAGAAGTTATACCTCCTACTTTAACATAGTAATCATTTTCAGACGTCTCATGTACAAGAAAGAATTTGATTCTAGTTTTGTGGGGTTCATGAAAGACGGCGCCCAATGGCTAGTAGACAACACTGATATCAAACTTGTTGGTGAGAGTCTGTGTGGTTTATTATGATCAAACGTTGACATGTTCCTCCCATTTACTTTGTCCATGCTTTGGGGACTGATTTTCTCATCAATCTGTTTATCTTATAGGACTCGATTACCTATCTGTTGCTGCTTTTGATGATGCAATTCCAGCACACCTTGTTTTTCTTGAAGGCAAGGTAAGAATTCCTCCTCCTTCCTTTACATTAATCCCTTTTTCTAAAGGAAACGGTTTCTGTTAGAGCATTAATTCTGGTGAAATTTTCAGGAGACCATCCTGGTCGAAGGTCTGAAACTCGATGATGTTCAACCGGGAACATACAACTTGCATTGCTTACCTCTAAGGCTTGTGGGTGCTGAGGGAGCACCCGCTCGATGCATCCTGATCAAGTGATGCTCACATATTTTGTAAGGTCACATACGTCCTGTCTATATTCTACTCGATTTCATTTTTAGTTCTATCTTCCATAAAATAGCATGAGCAACATATTGATTACTCGGTCAGCTGAAGCAGGTATCGAGAATTGTATTTGTATACATGGTAGGTGACTGAATATTTTACTTGTTTCAGATGTAATGCTACCTCGGCTAGAGCAGAATGAGAACCTATCGACATATGGTATGTATAGAATAAATAGTCAGGCTCAGGTGTGCCAGCCATATTATGTGATATGCTTTGATATAATTAAAATTTGCATGTAATTAATTTATGAGTGACACACGTTGAAGTTTTGAGTTTTAAGGAAACTTTTTCCCATGTGTGTATTTATGGTTGCTTGCTTGCTTACATGTAGGCGGTGATAATTTTGTTATTTGATAGCAGTATGTGCTGGAAAGTGGCGTTTTTGAACATTTATGGTCAAGTCATCTGTTGTTTAATCTCCAAGGAAGAAAGGGTTCATTGCCCTTTGTACATACAATTAGGAATTCGATTACTTGGACTTGATGATACTAAGAAACCACATAAAGGCAGGCTTAAATTATATAAACCCCATCCTTACTCAAATAAGTCTTCTATCATTATTATTATTGTTATTTGTTAATGAAGTCAAGATCCAAAAATGGCTATATAATGAGTGGATTATGAGCGTTATTAGTCACCGTAAACAGTTGGTTTCCATTTTCAACAGAGAATAGCAACCTTAGTTTCTACTGATTGTAATTGTGATTGTGTAGCAGCAATGAGGATGAGATGGATGCTGATGGTGGCAGTGGCGATGGCGATGGCAGTTGCAGAGGCAACCCCGCCCGGAATCGCCAAGAATCCGAGCAATGCAGCGTGCTTGGACAAGAAGTACAAGCTTTGTTACAACCTGGTTCATGTTTGCCCCAAGTTCTGCCCTGATTCTTGCACTGTTGAATGTGTTTCTTGCAAGCCCATCTGCTCCGGCGCCTCCAGCCCTGGTGATGCTCCACCACCATCGGACGGAGATGGAAAAGGCGGAAAACCACCCAAATCTGGTGATGATTCACCACCACCATCGGACGGAGATGGAAAGGGCGGAAAACCACCCAAATCTGGTGATGATTCACCACCACCATCGGACGGAGATGGAAAGGGCGGAAAACCACCCAAATCTGGTCCACCGGGCAGCGAATCTCCTCCTCCACCAGTGGACACATCACCACCACTGCCGCCACAAACTCCGCCAACAACCCCACAGCCGTCCCCTCCAACACCCACACCAGTGCCAACAACCCCGCCATCATCTCCACCACCATCCATTCCTTCAGTTCCTTCGCCATCACCGCCACAAACTCCGCCGACAACCCCACAGCCGTCACCTCCGACACCCACACCATCGCCAACAACCCCACAGCCGTCACCTCCGACACCCACACCATCGCCAACAACCCCACAGCCGTCACCTCCGACACCCACACCATCGCCAACAACCCCGCCGTCATCTCCACCTCCATCGTCTCCACCACCACCATCCATTCCTTCAACTCCTTCCCCATCGCCACCACAAACCCCGCCAACAACCCCACAGCCGTCGCCTCCAACTCCCACACCATCGCCAACAACCCCGCCATCATCTACACCGCCACAAACTCCGCCAACAACCCCACAGCCATCGCCAACACCACCTACGGTTCCCTCAACTCCTACACCACCTTCGCCATTGTCGCCTCCCTCAACTCCTACACCACCTTCGCCATTGTCGCCGCCAACGCAATCACCTCCTCCTCCACAAGATTCATCAGACTCCGCCGGAGCAAAAAGAAAGAGATGCCGGAACATCAACTATCCCCAATGCTACAACTTAGAACACACATGCCCTGCTTCTTGCCCCCACACTTGCGAGATCGATTGTGTCTCCTGCAAGCCCGTCTGCAGTAAGCATCTCCATCATCAATTCAATCATCACAATAGATAGAGCTTCCTAACTAACTAATCTCTGAAAATTTTTGCAGAATGCGACAGGCCAGGCGCCGTCTGCCAAGACCCTCGATTCATCGGCGGCGACGGAATCACTTTCTACTTCCACGGCAAAAAGGACAGAGATTTCTGCCTCGTCACAGACCCCAATCTCCACATCAACGCACACTTCATCGGCCGGCGGAACCAATTTATGAAAAGGGATTTCACCTGGGTCCAATCCATCGGAATTCTCTTCGGCCGCCACCGCCTCTTCGTTGGCGCCCTAAAGACCGCCGTCTGGGACGACGCCGTCGATCGACTCTCCCTCGCATTCGACGGCGAGCCGATTCTCCTCCCCGCCGTCGCCGGCTCCACTTGGCAACCGTCGGACTTTCCGTCGGCCACCGTTAAAAGGGACAGCGACGCCAACAGCGTAACCCTCCGCGTCGACGGACTTTTCGAAATTTCGGCGACGGCGGTGCCGATAACGGCGCAGGAATCGGCGGTGCACAATTACGGTATCACGGAAGAGGACACGTTCGCGCATATTGAATTAGGATTCAAATTCTTCGCCCTGAGCGGAAAGGTGAACGGAATTTTAGGGCAGACTTACGGCAGCAATTACGTGAGTCGGGTGAAGATGGGAGTTCCGATGCCGGTGCTGGGAGGGGAGAGGGAATTTGCAGTTTCAGGCCTTTTCGCGGCGGATTGTGAGGCTTCTCAGTTTCTCGGCGGGGAAATCACGGCGGCGAAATGAGCTACGGCGGAGTATGAAAAACAGTGAGGATTCTGACGGTCTATTTTATTTAATATTTAATAATTTAAATTGACTGCTAATAATAAATGAAATTGTATAAATTAAAGAAGAAATAATGCAACCACTAAATTAAATTAAAAAAAAATATATATATATATATATATATCAAGTGCTTTTGAGTTGAGTATTGTTTCCTAATTTTCATTAATTGCTCTTTTCTCTTCTTCTTCAATTAAATATGATATGATTGTAACACAATAAAATAAATATATAAACGAGTGAATACATGTATTGTATTTGTATCTTAACTCACTCAATAAAATTGCTTTTTTTCTTCCTTATATTTAATTGAGGGTGTTTTCTTTATTACATGGGCTTTTCCGTCTGATGATGTTCGACCTTATTTTAATTTATTTTCCTTGAATAATAATTTTGATTTTCAGATTTGATGAAATGGATTTGTATGGTGATGCCAATATCCAATTTGAGGTGAATAAGCCCAACTAGTCTTGCTAGAACCAACAATCCATATTGAATAATGAATGATAATTTAGTACTTGTCTATTTGCCATATATATGTATATCATTTTAGCAAAGCCTATTAAATTAGTAGTATTAATTCATTTTACATGACTACTTGTTTCAAGTTTGGGATTTTTATAATGAAAATATATAGAGAGGAGAGGTGAAAATACTCATAAGTTAAAAGAATACAATGATTAGAGTGTTTAATTATTAGCTAGGGTTAATTAATGCATAGGATACATGAGTTAAATTAATAAAGGTTGTTTGCATGTGTTAGAGCGCCATCTTAAATTTTTAAGGTCCAAGAAGACAAATTAAGTTAGGCGAATCATACCTGGTAAGTGACCTGAAGGCATCGGAAGTTTGAAACTATAGCCTCACGATCATGAGTCCACCAATTGCTATCAATTTTATTTAATACTATATGTTGTAGCTTTACATATAATGTATTATAGAGATATATATATATGCAAAGATGGAGAGAGAAGGGGAGAGAGACGTCTTACCATTTTGGTGAAGATGCAGCTAAGCGAGCATTGATGATTATACATACAGATATATATATATATATATATAGATATGCAATAATGATTTCACCCAACATTCATTCCCCCTATTTATTTATTTGATTGATGAATTGAATGAATGAATGTGTGGAATTAGTCAGTGAGTAAGTACGTACGTACGTTGCATGCATGCATGCATTAATTAATTAATCGATTAATTAATTAATATGCATAGGGTTGGTTCCATTTATTTATTTGTTTATTTGATTGTGTTGGTGTGCGTATCCAAGTTCCCACAGATATATATATGATATGTCTGTCCCATGCATGATCTTCCCACAGATATATATATGATATGTCTGTCCCATGCATGATCTCCACTGCTACTGTCCTGTCCTCATTAATGGATGAATGAATGAATGAATGACCATAGCTGCTGCGTTGATGAGCTGATTCTTTATTATTATTATTATTATTATTATCATGTTGACTAGTAGTACAATTCAGAGGTATTGGAAACTGAAATGGGGAGCTCGAATTCAATGCCTCACTGTCATCTCTTGATAATATACTGCTACTACTTATCTATCCATATTTAAATAAATAATTAATTACTTAGTTAATTCTGCAATCATCTCATCTAATCAGCAATCATGCATGTATCCATTTCTTATCATTCTCCAAAGCACGTACAACAACAACAACAACAATAATTTATTAATGAATGGAGGGAGATTGAGATGTAGCATAGGTATATAATATATATATAACTGACTCACGAGAGGTGTGTGCTTGCAATTAGATATGTGTATATATATATATATATGTGATTATTTTGATACCAGCTTTAAATGAGGTCACATATATATATATATATATATGCAAGCAGGCAGGGGGTCCAGTAAAGCAAAAACGTTGGTCCCATGCAGATTTGGGTGGGACGACGACCACTGCACTCCACTCTTAATTTAATTTATTAAATAAAGTGAATTGTGTGTTTGTGGCAGTACTAGTGAATGAATATATACAACAACAACACACATTTTCTTAGCTTGCTACATTATTATTATTATTATTATTATTATTATTATTATTTGGGACAAAGAAATCTGGTACTTACATAAAGGTGTGAGAGTAATGATAGCATTATTCGACAATTATTGTGTGGGGACAGAAACACATAATCATCATCGATCTTTCATTTATTTAAGTTGACTTATTAATTCCCAAAGTAGTAGTACTGCCCAATATCATCATTACCTACTGATCTTATTTACACATTATTCTAATTATATTACTAACTCTCTCCTACCAATTACTAATACCATATTCATGTTGCCGTTTTTTTTCATCCCACGTACCATGTCATTTTCTTTTTCTAAAAAAATATTACACACTTTAATCTCATTTTAAATTTTTAAATTTTATTTTTTTAAATTTTAATTAAACTAATTAGTTATCTTAATCTTAATTTGTAATTATTTATATTATAAAATAATTATTTTCACTAATAGATTTTTAATTATCTACTAATTACATCCATACTAAAATACCGTGTTTACCGTGTAGCAGACACGGTATCTGGGACGGAGGAAGTATATTATACTTTATATTTTTATGTCTCATATATTATATTTTTTTAAAAAATATGTATATATATATATTTTAATAATATTTTAAAATCTATAATTTATAAATTTTGTAAATTTAATTATATAAATGAATTATTTTTATTATATTATAACTAATTTTATTAATATATTTTTATTGTTTATTAATTATACTATTTATAAATTTATGTATTTACAGTAACTCTGTCATAATATTTTAAACGAATGGAGTATTATTACCATAGGTTTTGTTTCGTGGACTGATACTAATTTATGTTAATCATTTTTAAAAAATATCACGAAAGGTTTTTCGCCCACTATTATTATTTTTTTAACACAATTTTTTATTTTTTATTTTTACAAAAGTCAATATTTCTAATTTATATATATACTATTATTCAACAACAATATACTAAATTACTTGATATTAATTAGGTTCAATATTTTCTACCTAAATATTTATTCAGTATATTGCATAATAAGAAATAACGTATGGATACACATACTAAAATTGATTATATATATATATATATATATATAATCAAATGAACACGGTTTTACTCTTATCAAAATAAAATATCAAATTTATAAATTCCAAAAA
This sequence comes from Andrographis paniculata, assembly GCF_009805555.1. NCBI lineage: Eukaryota > Viridiplantae > Streptophyta > Magnoliopsida > Lamiales > Acanthaceae > Andrographis > Andrographis paniculata. The sequence goes on along the minus strand of NW_026137601.1, from coordinate 1,200,639 downwards.
ACTATAAAATATTGATAAAAATATATGAAATAGTTTTTGGTGTGTAATATTGAGAATTGTGCCAAAAATATAAAATATATTATTTTTAATTGAATATTTAACTTTTTAACTTTTTATAATGAATATTTTGAATATTTAATTTTTTAACTTTTTATAATGAATATTTTGATTATTTGACTTTTGTATAAAATATTTTGTATTTATTATTATTATTTTTGAAATATCATACTTGAAAATAAGTGTTGGAAAAACAGAGCGATTATGAGTATATGTGTATATATTAGAGCTGGCAATGGGACGACTTTGTGTCGGGTTAAATACTTTAAATAGGTTAAATTACTCAACCCTAACCTAACCCATTTATTATTGTATCGGGTTCGGATTGACTCATGTTGACCCGTATACATAATTAAGTCAAATTTTTTGTTGTGTTGACGTGTGTTATGTTAGTTTTTATTGGTTTGAGCGTAAATTTGGTTGAATTATTTAAAACTGAACTTAGTTTAAATTAATTTATGAGAAAATTAATAAATTATGATTATTTTACATATATAATAAATATATTAATCAATATTAATATATAATAATTGAGTTGTCGTGTCGGGTTCGAGTTGAGAGTCTCAACCCTAACCCGACCCGTTTATTATCGTGCCGGGTTCGTGTCAACTCATATACATAATCGGCTTGAAATCTTTGACCCAAAACCAATTATTTCGTGCCGGGTCAGTTTTTGTCAGCTTTAGTGTATATAAATATATATAATAAACATTTTCGGATTATCTATATAATTTTAAGTTTGTTCACTTTTATGCTTTTTAATGAATGTATTTGTGATGTTACTAGAAATTGTATTTGTAATAATAATAAAAAACAATAGTCTTTAATTTGTTAATAGGTAAAATATCATACGTGACAAATCTTTGACATTAATAAGATCATGTTCCTGCAAATTATGACATTATAAATTGTTCCACTTAAAAATATTAAGTACACAAAGCCAATATTGTCTACATTATTATTATTATTATTATTATTATTATTATTATTATTATTTTTAATAGGGGTGGATAGTTTAGGCTTAGGCTAATGTGGAAGTGGAGACATCTTCAACAATATGAAAGATTTTTGTCTACCAAATTGGAATCCACAATACATTCTTTTTTTAATTAATTAATTCCAGCCCTAATGTGTGTATATATATATATATATATTTAAATTATTTATGCATGAATTATTTAATCCACGATTCACACAATCAGGTCACAATGCCCAAAGATTTTGGGACATTAAAATAAAATTCCCAGCTGGTATGCAAACCACCTTTCTTTTACCTATTTTATTATTACAGTGAATAAAAGATCTGCTCTATTTATTTATTTTTCCAAATAATTGGTATATTAACACGTGAAAAAAGATGCAACCAAAAACCTAAAGGCAAAAGAGGATATTATTGGCTTCGTCCAAAATAAAGTGATTAATTAACAATCATATTATATTTCAAGTGTGAATATATAGTCAATTTTGAGGGGAGACCCTTTAATCTTTCTTCATAATTTCCAACAATTTCTTTTCAAAAATTGGTAAAGCAAAAAAGATAAGGTGTCTTAAATTTTAAATTTTGAATATAATATTTTTAAGAAAAAATAAAATAATAATAATAATAATTAAAGGGTGTAGCTATTTATGAGGTGTTCTTGAATTAAACCCTACGATTCCCCTTCCTCCCAAAAAATATAGTTTACTCATTTTTTTTATTTAATATTTATTTATATTACATACATTACATTAAACATATATTAAATTGAAAATTTTATAAATCTTTCTTGACATGATTTGTTGTGTTCACGGGATTCATTGGTATGGTACGTACGGTGCCCCTTTCTTCTTCCTATGATAAATGATAAAATCAAACTTCTGCCATGCAAGCTGTACGTACGTATGTATGTATATATATACACACATATATACATGCATGCAGACAGTACAGTAGTAGTAAGTACAGAGAGTATGTTATATGTATGTTTATGTATGTACAAGGTGGCTAGCTGGTAATAAAGTCGAAATCAAAGACACCCAAATGCAATACATGAATATGGATTTTAATTTTATTATTATATTGTAATTATTCTTTGGGATGAGAAAATATATAAAAAGATAAAGCTGTACGTACGGTGTTATCCTCATAATCTGACACCAAACAAACCAAAGGCCGTCGAGAAAGGAAGACAAGATCATGAGAGAGAGAGAAAGAGATACATATAGAGAGAGAAAGAGATACATATAGAGAGAGAAGGTCAAAACCCCAATTGACCACAGACAACATCCATCTCAACGTTCTTCTCTTTCTCATCTTCCCAAAATTGCATCTTCTTCGTTCACAGAACCAAGAATGTAGAGAGAGAGAGAGATTCTCACCAGAATTAATTTAATTTAATTTTAATCACGGAAAAACAGAAAATTGCATGCATGATCAATTGCTTAAATTATGGAGATTAATTTATGTCCCGCAGCATTCTTGAAAAAGACAAGAGAGAGAGAAAGAGAAGGCAGGAGAGAGAAAGAGAGGAAATTTGTAGAAACAAAACATAAATAGTGAAAAAACAAATAGGATGGCAGCTGCAGCAGCAAGCATTCTTCTGCTAAGTTTTCTTTTTTTTTTTTTTTTCAAATCTCTTTTTCTCTCATGAATTGCCAGCCAACCAAACCATATATGGATTTAGAGATTTCAATTTGGAGTTTTCTGCTGCTGCCGCTGCCATGGCAGCTCCACCTCTTCCTCTTTGATTCTCTTCCCTTTTCCATTCTCTCGATTCCTCCCTCCGAAGAGCACAACGATCAAACTGGGAAGGAGGATTCATTGGTTCTCTAGTACTGATCTGATCTGCTCAACTTCAACGGAGACGCCAATGGCAGGCTGATCATCATCAATTTCTGTTCTTGAACATCAAACCTTCGTTTCTTCAAAAGGGGCGACCATGATGAATCGTTTGAGCTCTCTGGAATTTCGCCCAAACTTTTACGCTTAATTGCTGGATTATTATTATTATTATTAATGTTCTTCCAAGTGTTCGACAAAATGCCTGAGAGAAGCTCGTAGCATTCACCCACTTCCTCCTGCAGACGAACAAAAGTTAATTTGGATTAATCATACAAAGATAGTGTGGAAATCAATTAAAACACAACATCAGCAGAAGACAAACCTTGTTGATTTTGAGTACAGCAAGAAGGTCATTTTCATAGTGCAGAGAGTTTTCAGGTTCAAATCGACGAATAACGTGAAGCATTGTGGCTGTGGCCAAGACAGAAGGCGTGTGAACTACGGATCTTGAATCTGTAAGGACAATTAATGGGCAAGGCAAAAGTAAGATTCATCGATGGAGGGTAATAATTAGGGATCTAATCTGTAGCAGCAGTTGCTAAAATGGCACTCACCGGAGATAACTGAGAGGAGGAGATTTTCACAGCTCCTGAGGAATTCCCAATGGACATAGCACTTTAGCCCAAGCCTTCTTATAATGTGATCGATGAAAGAAAGAGGGGTCACTGGATTCATCCTCCATTTCAGAGATGACAGCACCAAAAGCTCCATTCTTTGGATTGTTTTGGCCTCGAACACAAATTGGGCACCCTCCATCTACAGCAACCAGCAAGAAAACAGATATGGAGTTTAGTGGGAAGAAACAGAAACAGAAAAAAGGAAAATTTGTGGATAAAAGCGGGATGTGATGTTATGATAACATTGAACATACTTGAAGGTCGAGGAGAAGAGGGACATGAGTTTCTTCGACTTTAGCAGCCAAGGAGAGGCAAGTGACGGCAGCAAGCTGCATCATCCATGGCTTGTCTTTCTGAAAGCTCAAGCTGCAAAGAAACCTGTCAAGATAATTGACTGCAAGAATGGCAGTCAAAGCTGAGAAGGCATAATGGGCATTGATTCTCAGGATCCATTCCACAGCTTCTTTTCTTGCTCGGAAGAGGGAGAGATTATCAGCACAAAAGGTCCCTCTGGCTCCTCCTCCATTGATGCTGTTTTCGGTTTCTCTCTCTTTGCAGAAAAGGGACTCAAGCTCTTCGTCATGCCAGAACAAGTCTTGCTCCAATAAAGGGAAAATTCCATTGAAGGAGGAGGAGGAGGTGATTCCACTCTTCTCTTCAGCATCTTCATCTTCATCTTCTTCAACATCTCCCCATTTTTCTTCTTCACAATAAAGGGCGTCTTCAAGAAAGGATTCTTGCACAAATTTCTCTACAGCCATGGTTAATTGACCCAATGGGGGGGGTGGGGGGGGGCTCTACCCTCTCTGTTTCATATTACTTGAGAAAAGATGTGTACAAAGTTAAAGCAGAACCTCCCATTCTATTTGCTTCTCTCTCTCAACAAGTCTATGAGCTTTTTGTGCTCTCTCTCTCTCTCTCTCTCTCTCTCTCTCTGAATCTGAATGGAGACTATGGAGCTCTCAAAAACAGTGAGATAAAAAGGGGAAGATTTTACTCAGAGTGGGTGTCACGCTTGTCCTCTCTTTATGGTAATATTAGTAGCGCATTGATATTGAATTTTTTTGCTATGTTTTTTACTTTTGCACAATTGCAAAAATAAATATATAAAAATTGTTTTATTTTATATTTATATTTATTTTGTTTTAAACAGTGTTGGAATGTGTGTGTGCATTTGGCGGGCTGAAATACAACAGCACAGATTTCAAAGCAGAAACAGGGCCCTCTTGAAAACTACCTCTTATTGAAGCAAAACAAATACTATTTCAAATTCATTTTCAACGCATCTGAAAAAGATATTCCTAATGCAAAACCAGATCAGTGATGTTTGCTTGCTGCCACAAATGTATAAATTTGTCATCTACAAGGGATTGTTTCCTACTTCATGAAAATTTCAGCATACACTGCATTCTAATTCTTTATAAAGATTCAATTTTTTTAATCTTTTTTAAGTTATTTACTTGTGGGCAGTGTTTATTTTTGTGGTACATAATTTGATTGCATTTTATGTTCATGGGAGTGGTTAACAAGTCCTCAATTTTAGGTTTGGAAAAGCCATAAATAGTGCCATCCTGTCTGGCCCATCTTTTGACTGATTGCACTTTGTATGTAAGCGTATAGTCATATAGATAGGTGGTGAAGAATCGGATCATCTATCAAAATTGTTTCTTGATGATAACAACTCATCAATTTTACTTAAAAAGCTTTTTATGACAGTTGTTATCCCAAATCTTGAAATTTCATTCAAGATTGTGACAAATCTGCTGTGGTGTACAGAATGATTATGACAGGGTTCACTCAACAAATATTTACCAGCTGGATGATGAACCTTCGCCATTGACCACTCACTCACTCAGTACTGTAAGTGGGCAGCCGAAAGAAAAGGGTACATCAATTATTTTGCCCCTTACACAAGGTCAAACCAACAAATTACCACAACCATCATTTGCCAGTCAAACAATCCCATGATTTGAAATCATTCACCCCATACCAAACAATTTTGTATTATTCCTCCCATGTAATCATTTTTTGCAACAAACATGTACATATATATATATATGAAAGAATCAATTTTTTTTGCATAGTAATGATGAATTAATATATGTAGTCTATGCAAATATACAGATACATTACCAAGTGGAGTATCTATCTATATCCCTAAGCATGCTTCAATATGGTGGAGGATACGCACCTGTTAGAAAAGCAACCAATTTGATAAGTCTTAGATATGTCTTTGTAAAAACAGATTGATTAAGCAAAGATATTTGAGGGTTTTCTTGCCTGGAGGAGGAGGATATGGATTTGGGGGATAAACTGATTGCGGCGGATACGACGATGCCGGTGGGTAGCTCGGGGGATAAGTAGCTACTTGATGATGGTATGGAGACGGAGGATATATTGATGAAGGTGGAGGAGGGTATGACGGGGGATACGTCGTGGGAGGATAAGAATACGATGGGGGAGGCACCGAATATGGAGGGACTTGTGGCGCCGGTGTTCCGGAAAATTGTGGTGCTTGGCTCGATGTCGGCTTCTGAAAGGAAAATCAAGAAACAAGTTTGTAATAAGATTATTGTCTCAATGTAACGATTGTAACAATATCATGAAAAAAGATCGATCTAGCTAGCTTACTGTGGCGTTGGCATAATGCATTATCAATCGAACTTCCCCGGCATGCCTAGAAATGAAAACAACCAAATTAGCGCCCACTATACAATAACTTAGGCTCTTGTTACACAAGTAGTTTTTTTTTTTTTCCACAAAACATCAAATTAAATAATGTATTTTTAACTTTCTCTAAAATTTCAAAACTCAAGAACTCAATATATGTGATGTGTAGTTTTGACTTGGTTGCAAACTCTACAAGTCTAACTGCAGCTAAAGTGGCTGCTAAGCATAGTAACAATTTGCTGAAGTAAATTCATAGAAGAAGTTGTTTCAAACTGAAGACGAAGAATTGTTTATCACATTTAGCTAAAATTTCAATAACTGGAGTAGAAGAAAAGCTTCAGAGCAATTGAAAACAGAGCAGAAATGGCGGTAATGTTGTTTGTGCAGTTCAGTATGTTTTTATACCTTCCTCTTTTGTCCTGAATTGGCCAGGCACTGTCGTCGTAGCCCTGCGATAGAACTTTCTGCAATTGAATCCTAAAATGGACGCGCAAAGAATTCGATAATCATTAGTCTGGAGGAGGAAGAAGGAGCTAGAAGAAATTGGATGAATTAGGGGATTAGGTTAGGTTTATTACTTGCCAACACCAATGAATGCGTCTGCAGTGATTGTATTGCTGTTCCAGACTGATACGGAGAATTCCGGCAGTCCTTCGATCAAGGTAAACATGAATTTCTCTTGAAACGTAGGGGTTTTGCCTCCATCTACATGAATTTTAGTTGTGAGTATCGAATCTGAATGATGCAATCCTTCTGTATAAGAAAATTTCGCGTGGATTAGGCGTACCTGTGCAAGTTCGCGTGCGGTATTTGAAGCTAGAATACTCGAGACAGACGTAGGGATCTTGCCTGGAAATCCATTCGGTGTCCTTCAATCTATTGCAACCGACGACTGAAATTCGAAGCACGAACAGAGATAATGAGGAATCCAATCAATGAAATGAAGAACAACTGCGCACAATCGAATTCAACTTACCAGTCACTTCCAGAATCTGGCCGTGGAAACCTGAAATCGACACCGGATTGGAAGACGAGTAAGGCGAGGGCTTCGAATTGTGATTCTTCACCATGATTCGAAATTATATTGCAGACTGATTCAGCAGCTACTACAGCGATTGAATTGGGGATTTCTTCAACTAGCAGCAAAAAAACTGATTATATAGTAGAAGCCAAAGGAAAATTCTCAACGTGGCTTATGAAGCATCTCGGTGCGTTCATATCCACTCGTGTAGCGCGTACAAATTGAAAACTGCCGCGTAGGCCGTTTCTTTCTTGGCCGCCGCCATAGATTTAACTTCGAATATGAAGTAACAGTATATTAATCGATGGAAATTCATTATCAGATGCAAAGTACAAGAAGAGCAATTTCATCTGGACAAGAAACACGGAATTTATTCAAACTTCGCTAAAATGGCTGGATTCTGGATAAACCCTAATTTCTTGAATCAAACACTTCAAATCCATATCCGAAGATCCATCCTTTTGGACAGCCGTTATTGCCGAATCCCTCAAATTCTTTGCCCTAATTCTCAGCTCGTCTCCTTCTTCCTCACCCATCAATCTCCTCATAGCTTTCTCCACGTCTTCACGCTTCACCGCCTCCCTCTCCTGCGTTCTCCTCGTCCACTCCCGAACCCCCACCGGAATCCCTATTTTCAGAATCTCCACTACAAATTTTTCATTGAAGAACTGCTCCGCCGACAGCGGCCACGTTACCATCGGCACGCCTCCGGCGACGCCTTCGAGCAGGGAATTCCATCCGCAGTGAGTAATAAATCCTCCCACTGCTTCGTGTTCAAGGATCAGAACTTGTGGTGCCCACCCCGTGATGATCAATCCCTTCCCTTCTAATCTCCTTTCAAATCCTTCCGGTGACCATTCATCGTCTCCGGCCAGTTCTCCGACGACCCATATGAATTCTCGCCCCGAAGCTCGAAGTCCCTCAGCTATCTCGACCAGCTGCGATGACGAGAACCTTGCCATACTGCCGAAACAGATGTAAACCACAGAGTCGGGTTTCTTTGAATTAAGCCAATTCAGGCAATCTTGATGATCATCATTTACAGAAGCTTCTCTGCCTCTGTGAGCTTTATCCTCAATGCTCCCATAGAAAAGAGAAATGGGGCCAACGTTCCATATCTTTATCCCCATGAGCTCCTGCATAAGTCGGACATATGCAGGTTCGAGCTCTTGGAACGTGTTCACGACCATTCCAAAGCTTCTTGATTCGGCTGCTACGATCTTTTTATAAGTCTCTGCAAAAGGGCTCTTATCCTCTTCTTTGAACTCCTCTGGGAGCTGTCGCCGGGACATTTTTACTTCATCCGGAAGGCCGGGGACGACGAATTCTTCCGAATCCAATAGTCCATTTTCTTTGTGCATCTTCAAGCATTTGGAGACGCACATTGGGAAGCAACCGGTCCCGTAGAACACCAGCCTCGGGATGTTAAGCCTGGCGGCGACATCATTCGCCCACCAGAAGAATGCTCCGGCGACAATGCAGTTCGGGTCGCCGTCTTGCAAGAGTTTCTCGACAGGTTCTTGGAACAAGTCCATGGCCTTGATGAATTTGAACGTCATTTCTGAAGTTGTGGTAGAAGACAGGTTTTCGCAGCCGGCCGGAAGGCCTGCTTCCTGACAGGGGAATTCGACGATGGAGATGGCGACTTCGAATCCATCTTTCCGGTCCCTTTCGATTGTTCGGAAGAAGTGGGAAGCATTGAGGGGAGTAGTGATGATCGTGGACCTTGCACCGAGCCTGGCTAATTTCCTGGCAAGGTCTACCATTGGGATCATATGGCCTGGCGCCATTACAGGGATTAAGTATATGTGAGGTTTTGCAGACATGTTTACTTGTTTTTGGTATGCAGAAGAACTACATGGTTCAGTTGTTATAGTTCCATGTTTTGTACTACATTGTTGTCTAGAAATCTTGGGGATTTAGGATCAAGACAAGGGCTTGGTCATACAGTAGGGGAATGTCCTTATCCCTTGGCCAGCAAGTTGTGCATGTTGACAAGAAATTATTTTGTCCAAGATTGATGTGCAAGAAAATTGTGTGGATTTGTTCAACTCTAGATTGAATTGAATAATGATGGTGTTCTTTTGATTCCCACTTGCTAATTTTGTAAGAAAAAGGCATTGATATAACTAATTTGGGATCCTGAAATTCCATTACAGTGTGCTTTGCAGATACGAATAATAATAGGGAAATTTAACCATATAATCATAAATTACTAAATGAGGGAAATTAGGACATGAAAGTAATAGTAGAGCTAGAAAGATTGGGCTGTTCCATTCTTGTTGTCATCCTATTCTTTCTTGGGATTGGGAGGCTGATAGACACTCAATTCTTGTATTAAATCATCCAGATTGTTGTAGGATGATCCTCCTTGTTCAACAGCTTTTCTTGCCATGTCCTTGTAATGCTTTGCCCTTTGTCTCCTTTCTGCAGATCCTTCTCCAACCATGATGTCCTGCACAGCCTTTGTCACTGCACTGCTAGCCACACCTTCACTATCATTCCTCTGCCAAATCTTATTCCCAACTGAGACTCCAATTTTTAAGATGTCTGTCACCAATTTTTCATTGAAAAACTGCTCGGCAAAGGCCGGCCATGTCACCATAGGAACCCCAGCACAGATTCCTTCTAGCGTCGAATTCCATCCACAGTGCGTCACAAAAGCCCCGACTGCAGGATGATCAAGAATCATCAGTTGGGGTGCCCACCCCCTTATGATCAGCCCCTTTCCTTTCATCCTTTCTTCAAATCCTTCGGGCAGCCATTCTTCATCGTCTTCCTCGTTTTTTCCTCTCCTTACAACCCAAATGAAATCTTGGCCTGAGGCCTCGAGGCCGACTGCTTTTTCGTGTAGTTGTGCTGGACTGAAAGTCGCCGTGCTGCCAAAGCACATGTAGACTACGGAATTGGTGTTCTTGGAGTCGAGCCAGGCGAGGCATTCGTCCACGTCGATGGATGATTGTTTCCCTCTATGTGCTCTTGATGATCTGTTAATGTTGTTGGCTAACAGAAGGGGGCCTATAGGCCATGCCCTTCTCCCCAACACATTCCTGTAATGTTCGATGTAATCTGATTCGAGCTCGTAGAAGCTGTTGATGACAACTCCATAGCTTCTGTCAATGGATTCCATAACTTGATCCATCAATCTTCCCATTATACTATCCTTCCCTGCCCGCACGTGGGGCGACACCTGTGCCGGAGTAAATGTGTGGTGATGAGGCAGGTTAGGCACCAGGAATGTGTCGGATTCGGATTCGACATTCATGTAAGGCTTATGGAGATGCATTTGATCTGTGAGGCACAATGCGAAGCTGCTCATGCCGTGGAAGGCTAATCGGGGAATTCCGAATTTGGCTGCGGAATCGGCTGTCCATGGCAAGAAGGCGTCGGAGACGAGGAAGTTGGGTTTGAGTTCCTGGAGGAGTGCCTCGAGAGGTTCTTGGAGCAACTCGACGGCGTGGAGGAATTTTGGGAAGAGATCTGGGGTTGTGATTTGATCGAGGCTGGAAATGTTGTCGGGCAGGGAGGATCCATTGGGTGGGAATTTGAGTGTTCTTACTGCGACATGGAGGTCGGATTGCTGTGCCATGGCGATGGAATCGCCGAGGAGATTAGTTGAGATGATGGTGGCTTTGAGACCCCTGGAAAGAAACAGGCTGGCCATTTCCAGTGTTGGGATAGTGTGGCCATGAGCCATTAATGGAAACAAAACGACATGTAGCTGCTGCCCCATTCTGGACCTGATTCGAATTCTCTGTTTCTGTGTCTTACTCAAGGAAGAAGAAGAAGAAGATGATGATGATGACGTAAGAATGGATGTGAATATGAATTTATGTAGAGGTGGTTGAGTTACTTGTAGAGCAAGGAGTTCAAGTGAGTTGAAAGGTAAGAGAGTGTAGAAGAAGATGTATGAGCGTGTGTGTGTCTCCTCTAGAAGGAAGGAAGGAATGAAGATGAGGGTTGAATTGAAGAAGATGGCATGACGTAGGTGCTTACGCTGAAATTTGTGTCTGGAAAAGCCAACTGACAAGACAAAGCAGATCCATATCGATTGGGCATCCATCAATTTGATTGTATCTTTGCTTCCTCAGTTGTTTTTGAATCGCCAATACAAGACAAGACACTGCGTGTTTGTTTTCCTGACGACTTTTGACTCTTCTGCTGGAAGGGAGCATTGATTAATCAAAGCTTTCATGGAAGTTTCTTAGAAAATACTACTACTACTAGTCTGCTACTTCATATATATATATATATAAACGTGGCAATCTGGGAGTCGAGAATCAGAATCTGATGATGGAGGCGGATGGGATCCCTCTCTATCCCACTCACATCACATGGTGTATATACACCAACACCAACCATGTGTATATGAATACTGTAAATTTGTCATTTTTTTTTAAAACAAACATAACCTTAATTCAAATCTTTGAATTTTATTTATTACAATACGAAAATTGTGATATTGAGCAATCTTTGGGAGCGGGGTTACCGTGTTTGATGTAAAGTTCAGCATTGTATTAAACAGCACACATAATTAGGTTTGATCGAGAGTTTATCCATTACGCACTTTCGACGGTGAATTTTCACGTCGTCAAAGAAAAAACAAAAAACACACATAACATAACATGCATTAATATAATATAAATATAACACATAAACTAACAAACATATGATATATTTTCATTCAAAATATACAATTGTTTATTTCAGCATAAGCTACCGTTACAAACAAATACTCTCTCGGTCCCAATATAATATACTAGTTTACAATTTTTGTCCGTCCCAAAACAATAGTCTCATTTTTATAAATAATTATATCACCATAAAATTATCCATATTATTATAGAATTGCCATTACTTTTTACACTAATATACTCAAAGGGCAAAAAATGTTATTTATTCTTACTTTTTACAGTTTCTTAAATCTCGCAATACCACTATATTTTTCGGACGGAAGGAAGTAGCATATATCTTTATTTGTAAATAATATAGGCATATATTGTTTATGTATTTTATCATGTGCTAATTTAAAAAAATCAGCGTAATCGTAACCCTTCCAAGTGTGAAATAACAAAAATGAGATGGAATTTTCACCTAAATTTTCAAGTATTGCATTATTTTATTTTCGTACAAATTTCATATAACCCAAATCGAAATATCGTATGATAAACAAGTCTACGCAACTCAAAATCGTTTGTATACCTGTGAAATTCAATTCAGTTCTTTCTCTATTTTTTCTAATCAATCCTATATAACAACAGTTCCTACATCGAACCCATAGGATCAAGAACACTTCCCAATCTCATTCACTGTTCTGCTTCTTCTTGTAAGATCTCAAGTCTTCAATTAAATCATCAACACCCCGAAACGAAGACCCTCCTTCTTCCACAGCCTTCTTCGCCTCCACCGCCAGCACTTCCACCCGCCGCCTCATCTCCTCCGCCGCCGCATCACCGCCCATCAGCCTCCCAACCGCCGCCCGGACCTCCTCCCTCCCCACCACCGCCCTCCCCTCCATGTTCCACGACCCCCACTCCACACTCCCCACTCCCACCCCTATCCCCAACACCTCAGTCACCAGCTTCTCGTTATAAAACTGCTCCGCCGACAGCGGCCACGTGATCATCGGCACGGCGGCGCAGACTCCCTCCAGCGTCGAATTCCAGCCGCAATGCGTCATGAAACCCCCCACAGCTCCATGCTCAAGAATCAACAGCTGTGGGGCCCATCCTTTGATCACCAAACCCTGTTCAGAATCCAAAACTCTTTTCTCAAATCCATCTGGAAAACACCTCCCTTCATCGTCGTCATCTTCGAGAATCTTCCCAATAGCCCACACAAAAGGGTGCCCTGAATTCTCAAGCCCAGCTGCAATCTCGAAAATCTGGGCTTTGCTCAATCGAGCTAAGCTGCCAAAGCTGACGTAAAGAACTGAATTAGGGTTTTTAGAGTCCAGCCAGTTGAGGCAGGTTTGCTCATCAATGGCGGCCCTCTGACCTCTCTCGAACTTGTCTTGTACATTCTTGTTGTACAGAGACACTGGCCCGACAAGCCAGGCTTTCTTTCCCATCACATTCTTGTAATAATCGACGTAAGAGGGCTCCAGATAGTGGAAGCTGTTGATCACCTGTCCTAAAGAGTTCTCGTCGGATTTTCGGAGCTTTCCGGGGAAATCGCCGGCGGTACGGACGAAGATGGGGAGCTGGGATCGGCACAATTGGATGGTGTCGGGGAGGCCAGGGAGGGTGAAATGGTCGGAATCGGAATCTACTTTTGTGTGGGGGGAGTGGGAAGTGATGCTGTGTTCGCAGCATCGGGAGAAGCAGCAGCCGCCATTGAAAACGATTCTTGGGATTTGGAGATCGTCGATGAGGTCGGAAGCCCAGCGGTGGAAAGTGTCGGCGATGATGCAGTCGGGGGGGCGGTGGAGGAGGAGGCGGCGGAGGGGGTCGTGGAGGGCGGAGGTGTCGGTGAAGGGGGAGGCGGAGAGGTCGGAGTTTTGGAGAAGGGGGTGGAGGGAGATGGGGAGGCCGGATTGTTGGTGGTCTCTTTGGATGGAGTTTTGGAATGTGACGACGTCGTTTGGGGCGGCGAGGATGGTGGCGGCGGCGCCGTGGGCGGCGAAGAGGCGGGCGAGATCGATCATGGGGATGAAGTGGCCGCCGCCGACGAAAGGGAAGAAGTAAATTTGGAGGGGAGGAGTAGGAGAAGCCATAGCCGTGGGAGATTTCTTTGGAGGGGTCGAAATAGAACGAAGATACGTATATAAATAATTATATATATAACGATAATAGAAGTGACTATTATTCAAATACAATAATAATCAACACAATAAAGTACATTAGACTGGTAGAGTGAAGTAGACTTTTCTTTTGCAAGTGTGGGAGTCATCAATTATTTATTACACTATGAAAAGTACCAAATCTCAAATTGGACACTCCAACTTGCAATTGCATGGATAGAGAGAGTGACAGCGAATCCATTTCCGAGTTCAATGAGTCAAATTTGAAGTTCACGCCTACACCGCCATATCTATCTTTTTATAGGTTTGGATTTTGAGGCAAGGTTGGGGGGTGGTGGTGTTGCCATTTGCCAATGCCTAGTATTTAAAGAATGAACCTTTTTATTAAAATTGGATTTAAGGTAAATGGGCAAAAGAATCTTGATTATGCCATTACGAGTTACTAATCCAATCCATTCATCCAACCTTCCTATTGGAAAAGACAATAGAGAAGAAGAAGGGCATATCCCCTACAAAGAGATTCTTGAGAGTGAGACATATTCACAAACATTTGACATCCAAAACTCCATGGCTCAACAACAATCGGTTGTCTCTGATAGAGATGTGCACCACAATATCTTTACACAAGCTATTTCTAGAAGACCCTGCCGGGACAAGAGAGGCTGGAAACTGTATTCTTCAAGCATCTACTCGGCCGGCATGCCTCTGTCTCAACCCGACATCTGCAGCTTCCCGAATGTTGTTTTCAGCAGCAGCAACAGCAGCATCTGCAACGAGAACTTGGTCGTCGGATGCAGCAGCAGCAGTAGCAGTAGTAGCAGTAGCAGCAGCAAAGCCCTGTCTAGCGCGAGCCCCCAAGGTCTCACCATAGTTGTGGAGTCTTCTTCCAATCAAATACCGGTCATCCCGGATGGAGTTGTGGAGGTTGGTGAACCAGACATGGAATCGCTTTGCGCAGAAGTATAGGACGCTGAAGATGAGGCAACCCAACCAGGCGAATCGGTAGACAGCCGAGTTCACAACCAGCGGGTAGCCGAAGATGGGGAATACCCCGCGCGATAGAACATAGGGCACACACAGTGCGGTGAGCAGCTTCATGATGATTGGGAAGACAATCTCGCGCAGAACCCAGAGACCTTGCAGCCTCGAGAAGCCATCTTCCCTCACCCTTTCAAATTTTACGCGCCAGGTCTCGTCCACCAATGGCATCATGTGATCCAACATAACCTATCAAGAGAACCATCGCAATGGGAAAGATTAACCCAAACAGAATGGAAGGCGAAAAAATTAAATTTAACACTACACGAGGTTTCAGGGACGGGAGAGTTGCTTACCAGCCTAGTCCAAATCTTCAAAAAGATTAGTCCGAGAGCCCAATCCTGGTATAAAAGGAACACCGGACTTTCATCCACAGGAACCCGCATGGGTACAATGACGAGAAGCTCGAACAGAAGGCCAATCAATACAGGAATTACAAATATCTGTAAACACAACAACATGCATTGTTAGGATATATACATGATGGTGGAATGCTTTTATCCAGGCATGGTTGACTATATACTTACCCATATCGACAGCAGAGCAGAACTCTTCAGAATTATGCCACACCATTTCCAGATTTGATTGAGCAACAATCTAGTTCTCCTTGTTCGGACCAGGTCCACACAATACCTTACTCCGGCCAAACCAGTCCAAATCACGTAGCTTCCGATTACAAAAGCGTATAAATCTGAATAAAAAATACAACCGGGAATGATTTAAGAGTTATATCTTCATTTACAAATGAATGAAATCAGATTGATGTTTTGAGTCATACCATTGCACTTGATGCCGTGAGTTATTGGGAGAAGTGGGAGGGCATTAAAGAGTGCACGTCCGAGTGAAATGGGTACAACTATCAATGCAGAGTTGAATACAAGAAGAGTCATCCAAGCTGCCACCAACAACAGCACAATACGCAGCACAAAGCCCCACCTTCTAAAAGATTCAAGCAAACATTTAGGTCATTCAACGGAAGGATTATGCAACAATAAACCAAAAGGTAATGCTTCAAGTGAACACTAAGAGAGTAAGGACACAAGTAACACAAAAAGTACAAGAAAACAGAAGGAGTGTTGACAGTAAAGATCAATAATGGATTAGATTTCAGTCATTTGGTTGTTAATTTCTATAGAACCGTCATCCGATATTTACATTCAAATTTCAATCAATCAAAAGACACACACAATGGTTAGTACAAATGTTATTAACCAAGCCCAAAATTTGCACAAAAAGTCTAATTATATACGTCCTCTTTAAGAATGGATTAGTGAGTAATTAAAAAAAAAATAAATAAATAAAAAGAACATATGCAGCAATAAATATTATGGGTTCTAATATAACTTACCCTGGATCAGCTTGTTCATCACTATCAAACTCTTCAGCAGAACTTGAATTTGCTGCCCCATGTCTGGATCTATGCACATCTTCGAGGGCTGGAACTCGCTCCTGCTCAACTGCTTGTGCAATCCCTCTATCGTGTCTCCCTGCATCCCCATTCCCATTTTCATGTCCACCATTGTCCTCCGGCTTTGGTAGCAGAAAATCAGTTAAACCAAGTGCCCAACCAACAGCAGTGAACCAATACCGGAGTACAGATTTGAGTGTATGCCGTAGTTTAAAATGCTCAATAGCAAAGGGAATGCATATTTGAAAGAGAAGCATATCAGCTGGGATTTCAGTAAATGGATCTGAAACACTGCATCAAAAACATGTGTCAAAATGGATTACCTTAAGAAAATACAACAGAGATCATGAAGTGCTAGCAGAGGATTCAGCAAGAGATCTTACGAGATGTCCAAGGGGAAAATGGAAGGAACCATTCGCATTGCAAGTTTAACAGGCAAAAACACCAGCATCACAATCAAACTCCCATATACAGCAACAGACAACAAAACTCTGCGGGCATGCTTGTGCACTGGATCATCAATCAGATCTCGGAATGGATTGTAATTGGGATCAGCAGGATCACGAAGAAAGTAGAGAACCCCACTACGCAATACCTACAGAAAAACAAGGATACATAGGTATAAAACCAATGACATCAAAGTTAAAGTAAACTGTATTCTTAGTTTAGAAAAATTCATACCCCTCGAAGAAGGCTAACAAAGATGCTTATTTGAAGCATGTAAATGATTCCAACAACCCAGTGAACCAGAGAGCTTGCCAGGGGTGACAGTGAGAAGAACTCAACTCTCTGAGAGATGGACTTCCCAAACATCCTTATGGTGCAAACATCCAGCCACCACCCACACATCAGAGGAAACACCCCAAGTTCAATGACCAGAAGAAAAGCAACTTTAATCATGGTCATTAAATGCCTCATCGCTGCCACAAACTGCCTGAAGAGAGATGGAATGGTTTCTGCAATGGAAGCAATTCCATAGAACCTACCCATAGTCAAAGGCTCGCCCCTTGAATACCGAATTAAGGTGACAATCCCAAGGTAGAAGATGACAAGAGAAAATATAAACATGTAGCCAACAGCAAGAGTGGTGACATCGGAAAGTCGTGACGCCCCAGCTGACTGCACTTTCAAGAGGTCTGCTGCAATTGTGGAGCTTGTGTTTGACACTTCAGTTTGTCCTGTTGCATTTACTTTCAGAATCTCGACAACCTGACCAAGTAAACTATAGTTTTGGTTATCAGATGTCAAATTTACAACTGCAGTCAATGCATTCTTTAGCGTGATATTGGCCAGTGAAAGCGCTGATTCTGTTAGCGGCACAACAGTCGATAACACTGGGCTTGTAGCAGAGGACAAAAGCCATGACAAGTAATATAGGATGACACGCCCTAACGAGAAAGGCATGAAGATCACAACTCCGAGGAATATCATATTGCTAGCAAGAACCTGCAAGAAAGGGGTAGGACTAGAATGAATTAGGCTGATACAACCATAGAAAACAAATGAACTAGGCCTTTAATAATATCAACATGTATAACTCTAATCCAACTTCTAACAACTGCCAGTGCAAAAGGAAAAAAGCAAATGACTTTGACTATTAAATGCATGAAAGCAATCAATAAGACACATGGAAAACCGCTGAAAACTTGACCTTTAAAGTAAAAAAGGAAAAGCATATATTACCAACAAATTTAAGCTAGTGTTCCATACACAGTATGCCATGCATCACAGAATCATCAAGTAAAATATAGCCTGCAGTTCACATATAAGACATGAAAATATAAAAAAATAATAATAAATGACTCACAGTGAAAGCATTTTCAACCAGATGGAACACAGGTCCCTGCATGCCAACCAGTTCATCAAAAGGTACATCCTCCGCACCATCAGCATCATCCAAGCCGTCAAACATCTGTTCGACATGGGCCTCAAGGCGAGCAGCCTGCATCTCCCACCGAGCTGCAACATTTTCTGCATTCCGTCGAAACATCTGCCCAGCACCTGCAATTCCTTGCGCCCCACCAGCCTCTTCACCATTTCCATCTGCAGCAGGATTTCTATTGGCTTGAGCTGCATGCCTTCTTGCAGCCCGGGCTCCATTCCTATCTCCTTCATCCTCTCTCTCAGCATCTTGTCCACCCAGCTCACGCAAATGTCTAAAGTAATCTCTCAGGGAAGTTGCCCCAAGAAAAATGAATACAATGCTGGCAGAGAGAAGAAATCCATGCAGGCAATCAGTAAGAATGATTGTCGTTGATAAGTGGCTCAAGAAAAGTCTCTGAGCTTCTCCAAGAGTTCTGACAAATGCCAGCCGCCATATCCAAAATGTGATAAACGGAATTATGAGGAGCCAAACGGACAGTACAAAACTAAGACGTAGAAAGAACTGCAGGACATGGCAAGCTTTCATAGCGATCCCAACAACAAATTCCTGAAAAGGTAGCCTTGCCGGGGCATTTTCTGCATAAACTGGAGAAAATGAAAATGGATGCTTGCAGACCTGCATTCCACATGCAGCAATAAATATCAGCAGTGAATTAAGATAATCTCTCAAGATATCTAACAAAGCATAAGTTGAAACCAATACTCAAAAAGCTATCCAGCAAAATTTCTTTCAATATATGATTTGTCATTTCTGGTTATCACTCCCTTTCTTGGAAGATAAGATATGTTTCAATATACATAAGATTTTCCGGTCACTGAACAATATCAAGAAGGCAGACCAATCCTCACTTATTATGGAATTAAAATTTTGCATTTTGGAACTGACAACACTTCGTTGTCAATACATAGAACCACAAAAAGATGTTGATAATTACTTCCAGAGAATTCTGTTGGTAGAAATGATAAACAAATAACTTTCCCATTTACCTAAACGCGTGATTACAACAAATCGACATAGACGACCAATCCATGAATAATAATATTAATTTTAAAAAAATAAATAAATAACAACAACTAAGAATTGACTGTTTCAAGAATCCAAACCTCGCATTGCCGAGCGTTGCTGTGATTAAGCCACTGGAGAAGGCAATCCTGGTGAACGAATTTGATGCTTCCACTGCACGCGCAGGGATACCGCAGCGGATTATCCGCGTCGCCAGGGTTTCTACAGATCCGGCAAACATCCTCCTCCTCATCTTCATCCAACAAATCATACCTGCCAGCAGCAGTATTTCCATCACTGCTGCTTTTAATATCATTGTTGTTGCCGGCACCGGCGCTGCTGCTTTCTCGTATCGAAGAACCAATCGACGACGTGGCAGATTCCATCGGATCCACCGAAGATGAGTACGACGTCTCCGGTCCGATCTCCATCAGGATGGTGGAGAAAACCGTTGGATCTTCTTCTTCTTCCTCCTCCTCCCCTACCTAGGGTTGGTAAATTTTGTGGTGTTTTTCAGAGGGGTGGGCGACAATTACAAACTGACACCATATTTATTATCATAATATCTATATCTATATATATATACATTTTTTACTTTTATTTTTACGAAAAATCAATTTATGCCCAGGCACAGCTATAAGCTATTATCCATATCGTAATGACGTTTTTGCCCCTACCGGACTTTTGCCTGATATGGTTGTTTTGGTAATTTTGCTGTTCCAATTTCGAAAGTCGGCAAAACGTTTCTGTGTAGTCAACTGAGCTTATTTTGACTGTTAAATCATTTTCTTTATGGACGTGTTACTTTTCTTTGTACAAAATAGTTTTCCACTATTTTAAATTTGGGTAGTTTTTTAAATAAATACAAATTTTAGAATTTCTTTTTAGCCGATAAATAACACTTTATATATATAATTTTTTTTAAAAAAAAATCAATAAAAACAACCAAATATTTGGACCAAGCGACGTTATTTTTCATGGCCCAATAAAAGGTCTAGATATTTTTTGGGTTAGCTTTGAGTTTGTAACTTGTTTCATTCAGGTAATAGATTAATCCAAAAAAAAACAAAAAAGTTAGGGCGAAAACAAAAATGATAATAAATAAATGTAAAAAAAAGGTTATGTAAAATATACTTCCCATTTTCTTCTACAAATCTGCTTATTTACCAATTAATGTATATCTATAATCCACTATTATATTATATGTTGACAATAAATTTTGTTATTATTATTTTGGTTGATGTTTTCAAGTAGACCATGAATATTTGAATTTAATTCGGACAATATAGGACATGTGTTGGTGAGCCCAATGAAGAAGCTGGCCAAAAAATTGTAAATTGATTCTATTCGATTTTTGTTGGAAATTTGATGAAGTCCAAACTCAAAGGAAGGACCATAATATATCCCTTCTCCGACAAATGGATGAAATTGATAGCAATTCATTGTAACAAATTTTGGGTAGGTATAGACCGTGAAAAACAATATTTCAATTACGGAAAGTTAGTTAGATGGAATATCATCGAAGAATATTTTGGAGAAAAAAATTAAAGCAAGAAGGTATATAATACAAAAAAAAAAATAATCTTAGCGTTTTGAGAGAGAGATTTGTGAGAAAAAGATCATGATGCAATTGTGAGGAAAAATGAAAAGCGAAGGCGTTAATAAATTTTGCGAGGTTATAAATTTTGCGAGATTGAATAGAGATTTATAATGGTAAAACATTCTTAAATTTGCAACTTTGTAAGTTAATTTCGATTTTGAATGAGTTGAGACATATCTGGACTGGAACCCCACATGTAGGTTCTTAGTGATCGAATTGGATTATCAATTTCGTGTATTTAATTTTTCTGCTTACAAAATTTGCATATTGTTTGATCGTTTTGCTCGCGAATTGTATGTGTAAATATGCTTACGTATGTGTTTGTATTGTTTAGTCATCTCACGAACTGTCTGTGTAAATATGCCGTCTCACAAACTGTCTGTGTAAATATGCTTACGTCTGTGTTTGTATTGTTTGGTCGTCTCACGAACTGTCTATGTAACTATTATGTCTGTGTTTGTATTTTTTTATTGTTCCTGCTTTTATTTATTTGTTGTTTTTTCCATATTAAAAACGATATAATAAAAATTTGTTGATTAATTTCTTAATGGTTTTCATGTCCCCAATTCGAAATTTCGTCGTCACTAACCGTCGAGGCCAGAGCTCTACTCCAGAGCCGCTGCTAACCGCGGTTTTCTTATAGGTCAACCCAGGCCAGAATCAGGACCATAGGGCCCTTGCCCAAGGTCCATCTTCAAATAGGACCAGTGGCCCCAAATCATATATATATATATACATTGATATTATTAATTTTATATAAAATATACTCCCTCCGTCCATATCAGTGTATTACCGTAGACACGAGAATTTAGGTAAAGTATAATTAACAAGTAATTAAAAAGTGTATTAGTAAAAATAATTATTATTTAGTAAAAATAATTATAGATTAAAATTAAAATAAGTAAATAGTTTAATAAAATTAAAAAAAATTATAAATTTAAAATTTAAAATGCGGTTAAAGTACATAATTATATTTCTAAAAAATAGAAAAGACAAATTATATGGGATTGACAAAAATAGAAAATAAGAACAAATTATGTGGAAGGAAGGGAGTATAAAATAAAGTTCAAGTCAAAAATTTATTTTGAATTTTTTAAATAAATTATTTTAATATTAATTTATTTTATTAATTATGTCTTATTTGTATGTCTTAATGGACTTGTTTAACTTTATAATTATATATTATATTATTATGGTGAGTTAAATAAAATTGGGAAGATATGATAGAAAATTATATTTGATATATTTTTAATTTTGTGTGTATATATATATTTAAATTTGTATATCTTATTTTCATTTTTTCAGATAATATTTTTGAAAATTTGTATATCTTATTTTCATTTTTTCAGATAATATTTTTGAAAATTTGTATATCCTATAAACGCAAATAGTTTCATTTGAATTATCTTTTAAAGTTTTATTATTCATAAAAAAATAAATTCTTTAAAAAATATTACATTAAATAAAAATATATATTTTTTATATTATACTCAAAACAATTTGATGTTAAAAATATCACATAAATTTTATGTTTATATTTTTATTCTTTAAGTTATGTTTGGTACAGAGAAATGAGGCCAGACAAATGGAAATAATATTATTTTTCTTATTTGTTTAGTCGTAAAAATGGAACTTGAGAAATAAATCATTTCAATTTTCTCTCGTATGCAACAAAGAGAAATGACGTTGTAGTATATATTTTTTAAATTTTTTTGTACTATTTAATTTTTATAATTTTTTTTTAAAATTATATTATTTCAGTTTAAAAAAAAATTAATTTATTATTAAAATATTTAATTTTTATTGTCTTTTAAGAAATTTAATTTTTTTAAGAAAAAAGTCACCAAAAATATTTTTTATGAATTCTCGTCTCTTTTTATCTAGTTAATCATTTATTTTTGTTTAATCATTCATATAACTGCATTTATTTTTATATTTTTCAACGAAATTATGTGTTTCAAACAAGAGAATTAATTAATTCTCATTCTCTCTCCAATTTCATTCTCGTACCAAACGCCCCTAATATATAAAAGTTTAATATTATAATTAAATTTTAATTAAAAAAAGTATTTATAAAATAATTTATTTATCATATATTAATATAAAAAATATATTTAAGGCCCATTTTTTCATCGGGCTGGGTCAACCACAATACCCTCAGCGAACTGCAGAGTGCTAAGAGTAAACTAAACAAAAACCAATTTCACCACCATCCAAAAGCTCCACTGATTCAGCAAAATCGACGCCGGCGATCGTCAGCGTCTGCTCCGGATCATCGAATATCCGGCGGGACGAAAGGAACATTGACGTCAAGGAGATGCCGTCCCCCAATGCGTGGTGCACAGGGAAAACCGCAGCTCTGTGCGCCACAAGGACGTGTGTTTCCCAGAGCGGTTTCCCTTTCGATAGCGGCGACGAGACGGTTAGGTTCTCCACATAATCGGTGGTCGCGTCTTCGTCGGAGAAGAACTGCTCCTTGTAGGAGAAGGTTCGTGACGGAAATCACGTCGTTGTCGACGTCGACCTCAGTCCTCCGCCAGAATTGCCGGAGGAAGGGGTCCGTAACCATCACGCTGCAGAACCGGGGATGCTTTAAGCATAATCGATTCCAGATCGATCGCTAATTTCCCGGCGATTATGCAATTTATCACCTGATCCATCAGCGGCTGCACGAAAAGTCGGCCGGCCGGCGTCGCCGGCTCATCTGTCTCCGTCGCCGGTACGCTCTCTTCTGCCATACCTAATTTCTTCCACGCCATATTTTGTGGACGCTTATAAATGTGCACGATTGTCTCTAAAATACGCCACTGCGTACGATAAGACAGATGAAAACAATAAAGAACAAGAAGAATCTGAGGTGCAGAATAGAAATTAGAACACAGGTGAATTTTCCATTGGAATCTGGTATACAAATGAAAATAAAAGGCCACACGTATAACCTCACCAATAATTTGAAAGTTCATTAAATTTTGTGGGGATCTCTTTATGCTCAATCGAAGCAAGAATTGTTTGCTTGTTTAATCTTTTGCAGTTTAGCTCTTGCCCTTTTATACATGCACACAATTTTTAAATTTTAGGTATAAAATAGAGTATTATACTTATCATGCTTAGAAACAAAAACATTTAACATAAATCAAAATAGTCGGTTCTTTGAAGCTATGCAAAGAATTGAGCCCAAAAGAGTGACTTGCCTATGTATTTTTTGGGCTATTGGTTGGGTTTTAAAGGGAAGTGGAAAAAATGGTTTTGATGGGTTTGTTTGTTTTTTGTTTTTTTTTTTTTGATGGGTTTGTTTTGTTAGAGCGTTAAGTTGGATTATTATTTTAAATAAACAAGAAAGTAGTATATTTTTAATTTAATAGGTTAAATAAAAACATTAGTAAATGCAGTCCATACAAAGACAAGAAGTAGGGTGGCTTCACTGGGAACACGTTAACCTGGAATGTACGGACGAGATGATTCCGCAGCCTGATGGATGGCTCAGATAAGTTCTGGATTTTAGCTCCCTGAATCTGCCGAAGAGACCCTTAATCTGATTCTGCGTTGTCTTCTGGTATATACCCTCTCTTACATACACACATACAGCTGTGTGTGGGTGTGGGTGTGCCTGTAAACACTCACCTCCATTGTCTTTCATCCATAAACTGTGTAGTCTAAGCGACCCCTCCCATTCTGCTTTCGCTTCTCGTGGGCTCACCCTTTAATCTCTGAACCGTCTTCTTGCTCGCTCTCAATAGGAAAAGAAAAAAAAGGTTAGCTTTGTTACTTTCTTTCTAGTTAATTTCAATCCGGCTGCTGCTCTTCTTTGTCGGAATTTCAAACCCAGATAAAGAAATTGAAGAAAATCGTGTAAGGAGAAACCTAATAGCCCGCCCTTCAGCTTCGCCGATCGTCTTCCTTCGCTCTAGGGTTTCTTTCCCCCTTTGCCCATCTCAGATTTTCGCTTCTTTTCCGTGCTTATAAATCTATGTTTTGTGGGAATGAACTATTTTTGTGTATATATGTCTTTAAAAAAATGTTCTGTGCTTTGTTGTCTGTCTTGCGATGATGAGATTGAGATTGGTAATCTGGAACAAGGGATCTGATTTAAGTTGGTTGTTTTGCTTGCTGATTTTGTTCTTGTTATTTATCTGTAGAAGTTTTTTCATTTCTTGGCCATGATTAATTTCGGGTGTGTTTCCTGAACTCTGATCGATGTGTTTCGATGATATCAAGTGGAACTTTTAATGGGTTAATTTTTATGAACTCGTAGGTCAACAAAAGTAGTTGGTACTGGCGATATCCACGAAGTCTATTACATCCCTGTTGTTTTTCTCATCCATTATGCTAAGATTTTGTCTATCGCTTATGGGTGAAGATCGATTCTTCTGATTCAATTGTTTTCTGGATTAGGTTTGCGATTATTGAGTGGAGTGATATTGCTGATAATCAGAATTTTCTATATGCATTTCCTGCCTGGCTTTAAGTTAAAAATGCTTGAATCTGTGGTTGATTTTTTTCATCAACTAAGGCTTCAAGGAACATAACCTTGAAATATAAATCAGATTGTACGTGCCTTGTTTTATGCTTAAGCTGTTGTTTCTGTTTATCATTTGAGTGACAAAATGGTTTTGATGATTGATCTCCGGTAGAATTCTTTTTTGTGGCGTTATTAGCTTTATTACGCGATTGTTGATCATCTGTTAGGCTTGAACTGACTTCTATCTTTTGAAATCTTTTGCAGGTCCACCAAAGCGCGAAACTCTCTGAAACTGTTTCTACTTTCGATAACCTGACGATTTTCTGATATTAATTCGCAGTTATGCAGCGGGAGAGAGGAGTGATTGATTCCTCTCCGGAGACAATTGATTTGAACCAAGATTCAATTCCTAGTAGCGGTTCTATGGATCAATCAAATTCATGGACCATGCTGAGTACAGTTGAGAACCTTCTGTCGAATGACGTGCTCTCGCCCCCCAGTGGGAATGCTTGTCGCACACCTGCTTCTAGCGACCAGATTCCGAGTTTCAGTTTTTGGGACCAAGGTGAATCTAGCTCCAGTACAAGAAACGCGCCAAATGGAGCTCCTGAAGACGATTCAAAAGCCAGGCCTGGCTGGTCATCATTGCCGCGGACTTCTGGAACTCACCCTAGGTCAGCGGATTGGCATTTTGTGCCATCTAGTTCGGTTAACTATTCAACTAATATTACCAGAGACGTCGGAAATAGCTTACCTCCTGCCCCTCCTAAATCCAGCCATTCAGAAATTGAGCCAAATTCGACCATTTATGCTTCTTCCAGTCACGTTGGAACCTCTGTAAGCTCTTCAAGTAACTTCTGCGAAAGTGACGATGCAGCGGGCCCATCTTTCGGAAATTGGGGTTCGTCTTGCAAGAGAAAGGCACTCGAGGGTACTTCTGAACAGCTATATCCTAGTGGAAGTTCAAGCATCAATCCTCTGATGCCATCTTCAGCTCCTCTTTATATGACCGGTCCACAAAATTTAAGCATTTCATCTGGATCACCCAACTTGTCTACGTCATATCGTGCGGAAAATCTTCACCCAAGTAATGGGTGTGCCATCAGTATACCCCAAGGCGTCAGTGAAAGATTTGCTAGAAATTTCTCTGTAAGATCAAACCAAGGGCGGATTGATTCGGCTCCATCTGATACACCTAGAGGAACTTCTGTGAGACATTTTGGCGTCAATGCTACCCAGATGCCGCAACCCATTACTCATACTGAATCTTCTGGATCAAGGTTGCCAATGAGATTTCAATTTAACCCGAACACATCGAGCCAGGCTTGTATAACTCGTTTGGATGAGGCTGGAGAGGCGCACACCTTCCATTGGGATGGATCTCTCAATTCTCTAGGTGCTAGTTCATCTGGTTCTGGAGCTCATCAAGAATCGAATGATCGAAGCTCTGGGAGGAATAATATGGACTACCTCATGACTAGTTCATCCCCGGAAACGAGAAATATATCACAGCACCAAGTTGATTGGAGCTTTGCTCCTGGTGCTTCTGCTTCTGCTTCTTCGAGGAATCTGCCTTCTGCTCCGCGGATTGTTCTAGGTTCAGGTGGCCCAACCTCTTCTGCTGTCGGTTTCCCTCATGAAAACCAACCTCAACCAAATCATCAGCAGCTATCTGAAGCTGCTCCGTGGATTCCTTTCCCTCGCGGCGGCGAATCTGAATCTGGGAGCCGGAGAAGACACTTTACAGTTCTTCCTTCTGCCTCTTCATCAGATGAATCGACCTCAACTAGAAATGCTCAAGATCAGTTTCGCCGAAGCTCAGCAGCATTGTTAATGGAAATGCCAGGTGATGAAAGTAATGGTTGGCGCACTTTGCCCGGTGTCGAGGGCAGAAACAGGCTGGTACATTTTTTCTACTAAATCTCTGTTACCTTTCAATGGCAAATGCTTGTAGTTTATACATAATCTTTGCAATAATCATCTTGTTACCATACTTGTCAAAATACATTAGGAAATGTGCATTGAAATCAAATGGTTTACAGTTGATTTTTTTTTTTTTTTTTTTTTTTTCCGTGGGATTTTGTTTTATGATTTCCAATATAAGTCGGAGATGACTTGATAACTAAAATTTCATCCTATAAACGAAATGATTCATCTCTGATTTAATGCGTAGAATCTTTAATCATATTGAAAAAGGTTATACTCTCTCCGTCGGGTACCTTTTGTTTGTGCACGGGAAATTTATGTAGTATAGATTAGTTATTTAGATAGATAATTACTTATTTAACTATTAAAAGAAATTTTAAATATATGTTTAAATATTTTTAACATATTGCTCCGTTTCACTTAATTTGTCTACTCTTTCTATTTTCATCCGTCCCTTTCATTTTTCTAGAAATATAATTATACACTTTAATTGCTTTTTAAAATTTATATATATATATTTTTTACTTTAATTAAACTATTTAGTCATTTTAATCTATAATTATTTTTATTAAATTATAATTATTTTCTCTAATATACTTCATAATTACTTACACTTTTTATTGAGATATACTCTCTCTGTGCCTAAGCTAAATGTGACAAATTAGCTGGGACGGAGGGAATATATCTCAATAAAATATATACAATAGAGATATTATTAGTAGAGAATAAAATTTTATTAACACAAATAAATAAAAAGAAATATTTATTTATATATCATTACCATAAATTAGTTTTTAAAAACAACGCAGAGTTTTAAGGGTAAATAAAAATATTTGTTAATTGAGGAGATAGAAATTTAATTAAATTGATTTATATTTGTTAAGTGTGTTTAAGATTGATAAATTTACTAGTAGAAATGAGTATCTTTTATGGGATGGACAAAGAAAGAAAGTGGAAGGAGTCATTTGGGACGGAGGGAGTAGTATTTTAATGTTAAAGTGGGGTGTCATAGGAAATTTTCTAAAGAATCGATAAAAAATAATGAGTGCTGTATATAGTAGAAGTAGCGTCAAATCGATTATTATGTGTTAAAAGTAAGTACGATAAAATTGTGGGCCGATAAAATTATTTGATTTTGACGGAGGGAGGGAGTATCATCTCAATGGCTAACCAAATCAAATTGAACTGTTTTAGACATCACTTTTCCCAACCAATAACTGTAATGAATGAAGCAATTAACTATAGTTCTTTTTTCTCTCATTGGTTCAACAGATTCGCCAAGTCTTAAATGCAATGCGGCGAGGCTCTCACTTACAAGCTGAGGTTTGTTTTGGATTATTGCAACGGTTATAAATTCAGCACACGCTAAATCTTAAATATATTGTGGGTCCCACTATAAATATATGCCGTACTTTTACTTTCCGTTTGAATCTAATCGCCACGTGCCCATTTATTTTCTGTATTTTGTCGTTTATGAAGTGGCCTTATCATTATGGTTATACTTAAAACAGCTTAAGCATTTGCTTATTTGGTTTATACTAACGAGAAATGTGCGAAATCTCTTTCTTCATTGCTGTGATGTACTTACAAGTGAGTCTGTCGAATTGCATTTAATGTTTCTTTCAGGATTATACGTTTATCGACCCCTTTATAAACAGTATTGCCGAGATGCATGACAGGCACAGAGATATGAGGCTTGATGTCGACAATATGTCTTATGAGGTACTCTACTTAAGCCCATATGCTTGTCTTCTTGATCTTGACTTTCATTCGCAGTCTCAATCCCAAATCTTTTGTTCGACAGGAATTGCTAGCTTTGGAGGAACAAATTGGAAATGTGAGTACTGGATTGAGTGAGGAGAAGATCGTGAGCTCCATGAAGCAGCGGAAACTTGAAGTCTTCAGAATCCCTCTGAATTTGGAGCCTTGCTGTATATGTCAGGTTAGAGCTGCGCCATCCATGGAACCAATATATACATATATATATATATATATTTGCTCGCCATTTAATTGGTTGGTGTTTATGTGTCGAAATTACTGTTTCCAGGAGAATTATGTTGTTGGAAATGATATTGGAATGCTGGACTGTGGGCACGAGTTTCACGCCGATTGCATCAAGCGTTGGCTGACTGAGAAGAACCTCTGCCCTATCTGCAAGACGACGGCCCTGGAAACATGAGCGACGGGGAATGGCGTGTACCCATAAATAATACCTGAACTTGCACTTGAATTTGAACCTGAAGTTTTCTTGGTCACATCGCCTTTCCTTTGCAGGGTTTTTATTTATTTATGTCATGGAAAATGGAGCAGGAAAAACCTGGTAATTTATGGACTGTTTTTGTGGTGTTAGAGAAAATAAGAAAGATTGAAATGTGCCTTTGGATATTGATTCGAACCAAGAAGGTATGAAGAGATCTTTTACAGACATTATTGATGGGATGTGAATGGTTTTTTAGGTCCATGCTTGTTGTTTGTCTCTTTTCTTGCTTGTATGTATGTATGTCTTTCGTATTCATGTACACCTAGGCATGTGTTGCTTCTTCAATTTTATGTTATTTTGTGAAAGGT
Organism: Andrographis paniculata; assembly: GCF_009805555.1. Classification (NCBI taxonomy): domain Eukaryota; kingdom Viridiplantae; phylum Streptophyta; class Magnoliopsida; order Lamiales; family Acanthaceae; genus Andrographis; species Andrographis paniculata. The sequence goes on along the minus strand of NW_026137601.1, from coordinate 1,170,825 downwards.
TTGAGAGTTTTAGTCATAGTGGAAGATCAGTGTTCAATGTAGAAATTTTATGTATTTGTTTTTGTTTTTAAATGGTACCATAAATGAATGGTAAATGTATGCAAGTAGAGCCATAGGCCCATATGATTTTGCTTTCAAAATTGTTCTTGCATTATTGATATTTTTTATTAAAAATATTATATTCTAAAATTATTTTTTATTCAACGTAGATTATATTCACTATTTAACTATATTTTTCATGGATTTCAATTTAGAGAACCAACATAGAGGCCACGAAAGTCGAGATATTTTTATTTCACCCAAAATCAATCCAAGGATGACCACCAAATTGGCCCTACTATTACAATGGCCAAAATAAATGCAAATTGAAACAAAAAAAAAAAAAAAAAACAGAAAATGGTCCTGTCCAAATATATAAATGAGGACCAGTCACAACTCGACTCACAAGTAGACACAACAATTCAATTGCCACTACACACAAACATTTATACCATTTGAATAATAATAACAATAATAATAAGATTCCACGTGAGATTTTTTTCCAATGATTCTTTAAATCTGACCCAGGTTACATTGTTGTCCGGATTTAATTTGAAGGATATTAGGTTTAACTGAAAGTTTATCCAATACACACTTTCGGACAGCAGCTGCGATTCCAAATCATAAAAAAAATAAATAAAGAAAGAGTAACGAGTCGTAAACATCCTCCCGTCCCGTTCTTGAAATTACGAAAACACCCCGACGTAATTAATTCCCAAATGCTTCTCTCATACATATACATAAAATAAAAATCTGTCATCATTCATGTGAACTGAAGCTGTCTTCTTCAATGCATTTCCCACCCCAATAATTATTAGATACCCACCCCACCCCACCCCACCCCACCCCCCCTTATGTAAGCATTGCATTGCATGCGACACCTTTCTTCTACATTATTAATTGGTCAAACCAACTTAATTGAATAATCTCTCTCTCTATTCCTTTCTTTTCTTTTCTACTCTATTCTCTACTTCATGTCCACGTCATCATCATCAGCAAATCAGTCTTGCCCATTTCTTTCATTCTTCCTTCAACAACACCACACTTTTTTTTAAAAAAAAATTAGTCATAACTTAATTGGAACTTGATCATATATATATATATATATACACATTCATTCATTTCAAGGATAATGGCTTTTTTTCTTTAATATAAAAAAGTAAAATTAAGGGTTCATGCATGCGTGCATGCACCTAAATTCCCAAACACCAAGGAATGATGAATAGTGTGGATTAATTAATTAATTACCTCTTTCATAATAAAATTCAAAACAAGATTGACTTGTATGTTTTTTTTTGAAGCTGCCACATAATAATAATAATAATAATAATAATAATAATAATAATAATAATAATAATAATAATAATGATAAAACAAAATTGACCACTATTTATTGAAAAAATATTAGAGTAAATTGCATGATATTGATCTGTATTTTATTATAAGTATATGAATATATTACTTATTCCGTCCCGGAATTATAGTCTTAGTTGCGTTGGACACGAGATTTAAGGAATATAGATATTATATTGATAGTGGGTAAAAAGTATAGATAAAATACATTTTTGTCTTGTGTAAAAGATATGGTAGTTATTAAGTTATATGATTATTTATGAAAATAAGACTATTGTTTTGGGACGAACAAGAATAATAAACAAGACTATTATATTGAGACGGAAATAGTATATTTTATTTATTATGTAAATCTTTTTTATAATAGTCCAAACTTATAGTTACTCTATTCCCACATCACCAAACCATCGTTATATTATATCTTCATTATACAAACAGTGAAAATGAAGAATTGGTTACTTTTTTCTTTATTTATTTTAGTCAATGAATAATATTTAAGACATTTTAGCGATTTTATTTGCATGCTTACTATGTAATAACAAAGCAAATTTCGCAAGATTATTTTATATTTTTTCAATAAAATAAAATTGGATTTTATGTAATTTACCAAAAATAAAATTAATTAATTTCGGTTTGAGGTGAAAAGTAAATGTGGGTAATTAATTAACTAATTATTAAAGGAGCAGGACCTCGGTCCCGGCGTATTCATCAGAATTGGCGACGGAGACATTGGGCCACGAGTCCCGGAGTAACTTCAGCAGCATTTGCGCTTTACGCTTCGCTCTTTCCGTGCAGTCGCTCTGTACCAGAAGCAGTAACTGACTCAACACGCCGGCGGCCACCGCCTCCGTCCGACTTCCGTCCGACGACGAGCACAGCGACAGCAGCGCACCGGCGGCGTACTCCGTGGCGCGATCGGATATTTTCAGGATGATATTCACCAGCAGCGGCACCGTCTGCGGATGCGAGGCGAACGCCGCGCATCCGGCCGGAATCCGGCAGAGGAGCTCCGCCGTGGCTAGCGCTCTCTCGGCGTCGCATTTCTCGAATTCAGCGAGTCTGTCTATCAACGCCTCCACCGCGCCGGCGGCGACGGCTCGGTGACGGTTTTGCTTCGCCAGACACAAAGCGAACAGAGATTTGACTCCGATCTTCAACGCTCTCGGATAAACCAGCGGATAGTTCAGGATTCCGATTATCCCCTCGAAAACTCCGTCGGCGCCACTGATCCGCTCCCGAAGCTCCGGCGAGCGTATCCCCGCCGCAACATTCTCAATCACCGCCGCGGAGTTAACCCTAACCTCGATCAATGAATGGAACAGTAAATTCACCAAAAATCCGACGCTCTCAACATCCGACGCCACGTAAATGCACTCCGATTCCGACAGCGGAAACATCGCCAGAATCCCCAGCGCTTCCACACTCAACTCCGACGGCTCCAAACCACCACCACCACCGCCGGCATCGGCCAACACAATCGACAGCAAAATCCCCTGCGCACCACAGGCAGCCATAACAGAGCGATTCTTCTCCAATTCCCTTGCCAGTCCTCTCAACCGCCTTACCGCCGAAATCCTCACGCCAACGGAACCGCCGGCCGCCGCCTGATTCAACAAACTCCGAACCAGAATCGGATCCGCCGGCTGCTTCGGAGTGGGTATCCGCTCCACTCCGAAGCAGCGGTTCGCGACGCACCAATCCTGAATGAGGCGCCGAAGCGTGTGGTTCGGAATGAGCGTGAAATCCGTGAGCGGGGCCCGCGTTACCGGACACGTGGTATTCCCGGTTGCTACCCACGACTCTATGCTAGAGCGATCGTACGTTTGACCGGTACAAACAGTAACCGGGTCATGCATCAGCTCCAGAGAAATTGGGCACCGGAAATGGTACGGAATCTGGACTCCAATATCCAACGGCTCCAAACCACCAGGCATGTTCTTCTTCCCCACCTTCTTGCCCTAATTTCTATTCCTATTTCTTTTATCCAATTTCTTTAAGAAGAAAACGTAGCAGAATGTAGGAAAATTAGGAGTTACAGACAGCAGCAGAATTAGGAGTACTGCGAATAATCTGAGTCTGTTGGGGGGGTAGAGTTGAAGCTAAGGGCTAGTATTATATACGATATGGGGAAAGAGGGACAATGATATGTGTTTCTGATCATACATATAAATGCTAATATTATACAACATGTATAGGTGTGTTTGTGTCTGTCTGTGACTGTATTTTTTATTCAGACCAAAACTCCTGTAGCAGTATGAATTAATGGATTGGGCAATCGGTGCACGTGTGGCTCATTTACTGAAGTAGTTAACCATAGTTAGATTGATGGGATGGATGAGTAGGATGGTCAAAGGGACTTGAAGTCATGTTAACTCTTTCTTGAATCTTGATTCTTGATTCTTGATAGAGATAGATAGATAGTTTATTAGCCTAATATGTTCATATTGTTGGTTGAGTGAGCTAAATTATGACTAAATTTTTTTTAAAAAAGATTAATGGTGGGAGTTGTGAAACTAATTCAATTAAATCCCATTTCATTAATTCCATGATATGATAAACCCTACACAGTTAGTCAGTCAAATTGAATCTAGACCTCGTACACAGCAACTAACTATCTATCTCTGGAAATTTCAAAACTTTGTGTGTTTATTGGTGAGTGAGCAGTGTTGACCTGACCAATAACACCACTTTAATACAGTCTTGATTGGTTTGGTTTGGTTTGGTTAGTTAATTGGTGTTGTATTGATTGCTAACATTACACAACATATCAGTGCTGCCAAAATTAGGAATTTCAAAATGACCAATTCTGGTGCTCTCACTGTCACCTTTCCCATAGGCTGTTACTATTAGGTTGTTAATTGAATTATCTATTTATATATAAATAAATCATAATAACAATAATAAGTCTTGCAGTCGAATGCAAGTTATAGGAATATCATTGCCCTGATCAACACCATCATTACCTCTTTAATAAATATAATACACACACTAATTGCATTGTTTTTGTGGAATAATTAAGACAGACTTCTTTATATATATTGTTGCATTTGGCTATTGTGTTTTTGTGTGAGTTTGAACATATATGTGACTTCTTCTACCTAAATGAAACTCTAATTTATCTCCTAATTATAGATAAATTATTTCGAATATTTTTAGATATATTATATTATTTAAAATTAATATTGGTTGTGATGGCTAAGGGGGCATCTATATTTGTAACCGAAAATGCTGGTGGGGCTGATATGTTAGCAGTCTGGTCAGCATTGGCCAAGAATGGAAAATGTGAAATACACATATACCATATATTATTAATAATAGTTGATTTGAATTAGAAGATTTCTGTGATTAGGAGGATGGGACAGTAGGGATGATGATGATGATGATATTTTGTGAAAATTTTGGTGGTAGGAATTAATAGAGAATATGGTCAAAGAAGAAGATACAAGTAATGAGTATTATGTGGTGGATATATAGATTGATATATATATATATATATGTATATGTGTGTGTGTGGATTCATAATCAAGTGAGGTAGGGTCTACTCCACCACACCCAATTTGGACCACTTTATCGATCATTTCTGTCTTCCATGCATCACATAATTGTAATAATAATAATAATAATCTTTGGCGATGGTTGAATGTAGATTTTAGTTATGGGTATGATTTAGAGGGAGCGTCTATGGAAATATAATTCATGTGCTTATTCTAATCGCTACCCTAACATTCCCTTTAGAGTGATATCCTTGAATTTTTTGAATTTAGGATAGTATATATGTGTGTATGTTAGAATGCTAAAGTAAATTGATTCATTTATTTATTTCAATCAAGAATTAGGGTTATATCCACATATATATATATATATATACATGCTTTCTATGGAAGAATTATTATATTATGGGCTTTAATTTCCTTTCCAACTCGATCGATCATGTTAATTATATCATTTTATTTTTTTACATAAATGAGATAACTTTACGGGCTGTGTGTGACCTATTGGAACAGTGAGATCGAGGGTAAGATTTTGATGTCGGAAAATGCCCAAATGAAACAAGAGAATAGTCCATTTGACAACGTAACACCAAATGATTCTCATATTATATAATACTAGTATAGTATATATTAGCAAGGCTTGTCTCTCTTGTTGGCATTGCATGCATGCATGCATCTAATTATCTATACATATAATAAATATAATATAATTATGTATGCGTGCTAGAAAGAGCTTAGCTTAGATTAACTTTGCCTTTTTCTAATTAATCAAATTAACATTAATTATCCTTCTAACCTTGTGCTAATCACGTGACAAAAGCATAATTGATGCTGTTACAGTTCATCACTCTCGACATGTACACATACAGACATGAAATGCTGTCATCAATCAACCCTTTCTTCTTTTACCTATATATATTGCTCCAATTAATTACATAAAAGTTCATATATGAACTTTGAGAATATAGATATAGACATAGATATACACGGTCTATGATATACTCCATCCTATATCTATCTATATGTTTGTTTTTTTTACAAGAAGTTTTATTGAAGTGTAATAGGAATAAAAATAAAAAGACTTAAAATATCATAAAAAATTTATTGTGTATATTTGTAATATAGTGTAAGTTTAGTGGTAATTTTAATAATAGATAGAAATTAGGGTTACTAGAAAAAAAAAATGAATATTTAATTTTGAGAGGGACCAAAATTATTTAGGAGGGAGCATATTATATTTAAACACCTATTATAATCTATATATACACACACACATACTTATCCCAAAAAGGATGTTTAATTTTATTGGCTGAGGATTAAATTAGTAATAAAAGATGCTTCGTTGTTAATTAGATATAAACATGAACACAAATACATTAGTTAATTGATTATAGTATTATTTAATCAACACTGATCCAACTGATAGATTATTTATTTATTAGTATTATTTTTTCACGATTAACAAATTAAATTAAAAGGCCATAAAAGCTAAGCAGTGGAATATTCTGTCTCTGCTCTGTCCATTCATGTTTTTTTGCAATATTTTTCACGAGTGGGTTCAATATAAAATAAAACCACTGATTCCCAAACCATAAGTGGGAATTATAATAATTAAATATATATATGTCTATAGTTAAGGAAGCAATTAGTTTCGATAACTGCAATTAGTTTGACTCTACACATTAATGTTATCCACAACTTTTTCAGTTCTTGAGCCCTGTGTCTCCTTAACCCATTCTATTCTTCCTACGCTTTTATTAATTCTTAATAACCTTCAACTGCCTTTTCCTAAAACTAAAATTTTAGTATCAGCCCATACCTTATGATGAAGCCCATACCAAAATCCAGATTAATCCTATTGGGCCTTTTAAATCTATCAGCCCAATAGTCAAGCCCATTATCATAACACTGATTTAATTAGGTCTAACATATTGTTGGAGCCCAATATTGGCTATATTATATTACTAGCCAAGAAAAAGTACAATAATATGGATATATGCATTGATAATTTATTAGTATTAGCCAAAAGTTGATCAATAATCGACCAATAATGTCTTTAACTTGGGCCCACAACATCCATCTCTAAAATTCAACACAACACTGTTCTCTCTCTCTCTCTCTCTATCTATTTCTTTGTTTTCATCATACCCAATGTGAAGTTTTTTGGACTGTAATAACAAAGCCTGGAAATGGACTCCAGGGTGTTGTATTTCAAGAATCACCACTCCAGAAAGACAAAAACCAAACAAGAGAAAAAAAAACAGGTCTGGATTAGTGTGTGACTGTGTGTAAATGTAAAAAAAGATACAGTTGCAGACAAGAACACTGCCCGTGCCCAAACACGTGCCACCACAACTGAGTCGGGCCCTGTAAAAGATTTCTTTTATATATTTGGGACTGCTGTTAGCTGTTTGCATCATCATCTTCAGGTGGTTCCACTCCATATAGTGAAAAACACATAACATAAAAATCCAGTCTTTAAAATGACTAGCTAGATAGAGGGGGTTTCATATCATGGGTCTTTTTCCATTAATTCTCAGAGAGATTTTAAATTTACTACTTATCTGTTAATCTTATGTTCTAATCATTTGAAAGAATTAGCTAGAATTGAATAATAGTGGTGGTCTGTAACGGTGCCTGCCCTGCAATTTATATTAATGGCGGAACGTTGGGTAGTGGAGCTCTTTGGATGATCTCGACCGTTGGATGATTCCGGGAGTTGTGCACCCAGGAGTGGGGAAAGAATCTGTACTGTTGTGAAACGAAGGCGCATCGACCATGGCTGGTGGGGCCCAAATCGAAATGGTAGTGGTGAAACCCTAAACTATACTGACACAGGATGAAGATGGCGACTGAGGTGAGAGAGAGAGGGCTAATTAGCTAAATAATGTGTAATGCCCACAACTTGGTTCACTTTAATTGCACAGAAAAACACACAGGAAGGAAGATGATTCGGAATTTATGAGAGAGAGAGCTGAAAGGCATAGCTTGCTCAACTAGTCAAAGCTAGAGAGAGAGAGAATCAGGGCCCCGCCAGGTCTCTCTCTCTCTCTCTCCTTCAGAGAATTTTCACCTTTTTCCCTTTTTCTTTAATCTTTATTAGTATTTCTTCTTGATGTGCTAGAATGCGCCGCTTCTGAAACCGCTCTCCACGCTTCCTCCTTCCTCTTCCCCTTTCCATGGAGATGTACGGGCCACCGGCGGCGGCGCGTATGGTTCTGGTTCTGGTGGTGTTTCTTGGAACTCAGCTTTGTTTAACAATGGCAGCACTCGGTGAGGCATTGCTCCTTCGTGTTTCTTTTACACCTTTTTGTTTTTTTTACAATCTTTGCCAGCTCAAGAACTCTGTCTTCCTGCATTTTGTTGGTTCAGATCATGATTCTTGATTCCTTTTCTGCATATTGTTTGTTTGGTTTATTTGATAGCTCTCTCAGTTGTATCCAAAATTTTAACAATTCTTAAATTCTTCTGTGTTGGCCCCAAAATGGGGATGTGCTATTTATGGTAAATTGCTTGATCCTCAATCTGCAGAGATTGTCGTTTTGGGGATTAGAATAGAATACAAATGAGTATAGAATGTGAATTGTTCTGTTAGGAAATCCCAATTTCTCTGTTTATGATGAATAATGATCCACATTGTAGTAACTATGTATGTAATTTGGTTGCTCCTTTTCGTTTGAGGATGTAAGATGAAGATAACAAGTTTTGAACCCTATCATTAAGGCTATTACAATTAGTTTTCGATGAAAAAATCTTCATTACTAAGCAGCATTGTTGCCTGTCTTCGATTTGATTTCGATTTTCGATGTTTTCAGATTGCCCGTTGGACTTGAGCCGTGCTAATTTCACCCTTGCCGCGTCGCTCTGCTCGAGCCAGGCGAGCCGGGGGAAGTGCTGCCGGTACATCAATGCTTTGGTGGCTGTATCTGTGTCCCAATACGCGAACACAACGAGCAATTTGGGGGTTCCTTTGAATACGAACGACATCTGCTTGCATACGGTGTCGAGAACTTTTGAGCTCTATGGAGTGACCGGGAACGCCACCATTTTCTGCGGCTTCGGGACAAAGATACCCGTGAACTATGCGTGTCAATGGCGATCGACCGTCGCGCAAATGATCCAGTCTCCGAAATTCGATGATGTCGCTGAAAATTGTCGAGTGCCTTTGTCGCAGAACAATGCTTGCCGGAAGTGCTTGAATGCCGGGATTCTGTATCTGCGCAATTTGCTCGGTCCTGTCGATAACGTCACGTTGAGTACGTGTAGGGACGCTACTTTTGCCGCTCTTGCTAGCAAACTTGACTACCCGTCGACGATGGATCTCGCCGGATGTTTTTTCGGGGTTCAAGGTCTCATCAATTCCACTGGTATATATATATAAGTTTATAAAGATCTTACCTTTTGTTCGATTTCGCGACAATTATTTGTTTTCGATTTATTTATCGTGCATCAAATTCAGATTCGTTTCCGTCTTCACCTTCTCCCGGAGCTTCTCCCGGCGCGCCGGCTGCTGCTAGTCCGACTCAGCTCTCGCTCGTCGTGCCTCTGAAGGAAAATCGTCGCCGTTACCACTTGGGATTGGTTCCAAGCGTCGGGATTGCAGTTACGGTGCTCGCTCTTTCGCTCCTCGCCGTATTGATTTTCTTAATCCGAGCTAAGAGAAAGAAACTAAAGGATGCCGATATCGGCGACAAGACAACTTCTCCGGCCGTAACTCTCCATACAAAAAAATTTCAAGATGGTATCGACGTTTACCATTTCGAATGGATCATTAGAAGTTTGATGAGCGAGACGTGTCCTGACTAGTTTTTTCTTTCATTAAGGCCCGCCGTGTCTGTTTCGAAAATTCAGCTACAAAGAGGTGAAGAAAGGTACGAACAACTTTGGCGCCCTTGTCGGAAGGGGAGGCTTCGGAGTTGTGTACAGAGCAGAATTTCGTGACGGTTTAGTCGCAGCCGTGAAACGGATGAGCAAAGCTTCGGAGCAGGCGGAGGATGACTTCTGTCGGGAGCTTGAGCTCCTTGCTCGGCTGCATCACCGTCATCTTGTTTCTCTCCGAGGCTTTTGCATCGAGCGACATGAAAGGTATTATCTTCATTTTCATTTTTCGCTTAAGAAAGACTCATTCGTGCATCTTCTTGTAGGTTCCTAATTTACGAGTACATGGCAAACGGAAGTTTAAAGGATCATCTCCACGGTACGTTGTTCGTATTCGAAATCGAACAACTTGTTTTATTTGACTAGGAAAAATTGCTTATAATCCATCCGTGGTTTGGAAAGTCTACATCATGCATAATTTGTAGGGATTCTGTATAATAGTTTTTAAAATACGATGAAGCTGAGTGCAGTTTCTAAATCACAAAGGAGATAGTACAATTTTTCCTATCGACTAAATAGATGTGTAAATTATTTGCATTCAGCACAAGGCAGGACTCCTCTAAGCTGGGGTACGAGGATTCAAATCGCCATCGACGTAGCAAATGCACTGGTAAAAATCCCGGGATTGTCTCGATCTATTTATTCGAGTTCTTGATTGCATATCGTTTGTTTCGATAGATTTCAAACTCGACCGTTGTTGCGCAGGAATACCTTCATCTTTATTGCGATCCGCCTTTGTGCCATAGAGACATCAAGTCAAGCAATATACTACTCGATGAGAACTTCGTCGCAAAGGTGCTACGCCAAAAGAAGCCTATATATACGCACATTATCGTTATGAACTTGGATTGAAACTCTGCTCAAATTGTTCGCCCAGGTTGCCGATTTCGGGCTTGCGCACGCGTCGAAAGATGGCTCCATATGCTTTGAACCCGTGAACACCGACATACGGGGAACACCCGGTGAGCGAATTGTTTTCAGTGACGATCGATCCCATCCCATACCCGAGCTAATTACGAGCATCTAAACATTGCAGGGTATTTGGATCCCGAGTACGTGATAACGCAAGAACTGACGGAGAAGAGCGACGTTTATAGCTACGGCATCGTTCTTCTGGAGCTAATTACCGGGAGACAGGCGATCGAGAACAAGAAGAACTTAGTCGAGTGGTCGGAAGAATTCCTCGCTTCGGAATACAGGATAACCGAGCTCGTGGACCCGTACCTCGGCGACGGTTACGATTTCGATCAGCTTCAAACCGCTCTGGCAATCGTACGATGGTGTACGCAGCGAGAAGGGAGGGCGCGGCCATCCATCAAGCAAGTTTTACGACTTCTGTACGAAAGCTCGGACCCGTTGCACAGCGGGTTCGTCGAAGCCATAGAGGATGAAGAAATCGAAGAAAGTAGGGGAAGGAAAAGCCGAGGCAAGAACACGTACTTCAGCGGGGACGGACGATGTTTGGCTTCGTCGTCGAGCACATCCCGGTCACATTGCAGCCGGAGCTTCCTTCTGGAAACTGGGTCCCCTGTTTCGCCGGGTAACGTCCCGTCAATTTAAGACCCCCGTCCCGTCGCATACGCTACAAGATCGAACGGAGTAGAGTTAGAAGCAGCAGCTGTGGTATACCTTTTTTCGTGTGCTGTCGAGAATGTCTGCGATTCGTCGAAGCTTTTGCTTCTTGTTTGTGTAAGAACTAAGAATACTCTGTGTTCTCAAATGAAAGAAGAATCAAAAGAGACCTATTAGCAACCAAAAGCACAAAAAGATCTTATTGATGGACTCATCATTCAGTTTGAAGCTTCTTTGGTGAACAAGAACAAACACATACCTGATGACGACGACGACGACGATATACAGACTGTAGTAGAAAATTGAACAGATGAAATAATATAGGAGGATAGATGAACTAACTATGAACATCAGCAGCTCTTGGATCTCTCATGGCTAATTCTGTAAATCGAGAACCCTTTCAATGGCAGCCACGTAGAACTCTTTAGGCATTGTGCCTACCACCGAATCACATTTCTTGCCGTTCTTGAACAACAGAACCACAGGCACGGCCTTGATATCGTAGTCCTCGGCGACTTGTGGGTCTTTGTCTGCATCGAGGATGAAGACCTTTATTCTCCCTGTGTACATGGCTTCTATCTCATCGATTACTCGATGAACCATGCGGCATGGCCCACACCAACTGGCATAGAATTCCACAAGCACGGGGATGTCGCTGTTTAATATCAGCTTATCCCATGAATTTCCAGTGACAACTGCAGCTGCATTGAAGAGGAAAGCAGTTAGACGGAAGTGGATGTCGGAGATGGATCTCAACAAGTTCAAAGATACAGCACATCAAACATTTGCATCTATCGTTCTGCTTTGTATGGTGATTTGAAGTTTTTCTTCAGTCGTAAGGAAAAACTAACCATCAACCACCGTAACTACATTGTGCATCAGGCCGAGTACCAAGTAGCGGCATAAATTTAAAAACAAAAGGAAAACCCAGCAGCATATATATTAATGAATGAGATTTAAAGATAGCATAAACAGAAAATAGCTCCAAGAAATCAGTGGCATAACAAACAGTCATGTTTAGAAAGATCATACAGGAAAATGATTCATGAACTCAAATTAACACTTCAGTCTTGGTAGATTTCACTCAATACAGATATTATACGCCTTGACAAAGAAATTCACCAAATTGTATCCTCCCTGTTCAGCTGTGATAACTATTTGCACAACAATGCGGTGGAAAGAAATAGATAGGAGACAGATATATGATGATGGATTGTTCCATCAAACAGGTGTGGCATCTATTCTTAATACTAAATTACCATCTACTACTTATAAGTCAGAAATTAAAAAGAATGCTATTTCGATTCCATTGGATATGTGACTCTAACAGGTATAATGGCATGATCAGAGTGTAAAGGTTATTAAAGTTGTACTGGGTAGGGATATAGTATGGACTAATATATAGCAACGCATCCCAGTCGAACAAGAAACAAAGCTGTGGCTCAAGATGTAAGCACTTAGCCAAAGTCTGTGTATCCATTTCTTCTGGTTTTTCTTGTTTTTTTCTTTTTAAGTGTCAATTAGAGCATATTCAAACTTTATTCCTTATCTGCACAAATTCTTAGTGTCAATTGTGGCCACAGATAATCCTTGATCTCAACAATAAACAAACTATCATAATCAATCAAGCCTTACAATCCCCAAATTCAATTAATTATGTAGAGTAAACATTGCACCATTTTCATACGACATAAACCTCCATTTCCCGATCAATAAATAAACGGAAGGGAAGATCTCCACAACCAGATCATGCTGCAAAGATCAAGAGAACAGGACAATAAACTGAAACTCATGCATCCATTCTAATTCTAATCTTGACATAAACAGCAGATCGTGAATCAATGCAAAATATCTAAAAACAATACGATTTCGAATCAAAAAGCGGTTAATTACTTAAAATAAGTCAGGAGCTCACTTACTTTTGGAGTAATCACTGATGCAGGAGACGAGTACGGATCCTCTGGCCTCGAGTCTCCTCACGGTCCGAAATGAAGACCCGAACCTCAGGCTCTCCCGCCGTTGGCTCACTGGCTTCAGAGAAAAGGCTCCGCAACGAAGCGGCGGAAGGGAAAGCGGGAATCGAGCAGTTGTGCAACAAAATGCAGCCATTCGACACTCCACAAAGTCACACGCTGATTGCACCTCCTCAATTGAGCGAAATTTGTCACGACGACAACGCAGTATGAAGAATTATGCACGAGTTTTCCGTTCACAGATATACAGGGGATGCAGAAAGGGATGGCGAGTGGGGGAAGGAGAAGTTACTTCGCAGCAGACAAATATGATGGGAAGGTAGCGGTGATGGCCTGGCCCAACAATGAAGCACGTGGGTTTCGAATTCGGGTGGCGATCTTGACTAAAAAATTTATAATTTATAATTTATATTAATACTAGTATAATATAAATATAAATATAAATATATATTGGTGTGTCCATGGGATCATCTCATCTGTGTGAGATTCTGCAATTTGTTTGTTCCCCCAAAAATTAGGGTTTAAGAAAGCCCTAATCGAAGCGTGCCCCAAATGCAGCCAAGATTTCCGCAACGGTGGTGATTCCCCCAACGGCGTGGATATATCATGTATAGCAGCAACATGCATAACACCTCTCTAGATATATATATAAATACTTTTTCCGTGCAACAAAGACGAGACAATTCAACCGAGGAGGTGGTTTCTCGACAAACAAACAATTGGTCTGATTCTGAATAATGATGGCCAGAGTTTGTTAAAAGCTCACTCACAGCATGATGCATAAGAGATGGGCCGGGCGTGCTAAGATAATATACAACACTAGTGCTCCTTCCTTGCTTCCTTGTTTTAAGGCTACCTATGGGCGGTGACACTTAAGTAGAAGAAGAATGGCATATATATATATATCTACCAGGGTCCGGTTAACGTCCTTCTCAGGCACGGTCGTTTGCCTCCCCGGGGGTTGTTAGTCGTCTCCAAGATCTAGGGGACAAGTTGGCCAAGCAGCAGATATATGAGCTTTGCTAGTACATTTGAGAAGGCAGTGTAATAAAAATAAATAAGATGATGGCAATAATAGTATTCACCTGGTTTTTCTGCATCTCGATAAATTCTTCCTGCACATCACATGTCACTAGTTAAAATTTTTACTTTTAGGAAAAAGTATCATCAGTCAGTCACTCTCTGTTATGGACGTTGGATTTTAACTTGCCTGTTTTCTTTGTAACTCCTCGTTTATTTCTCTTAGCTTTGCCACTTCTGCTTCCAACTCCAGAGTATAAGCCTGCATGTCCAACCAGTCAGGTAACATGTAATCACCATACACAGCAGACACAAATACATAATCTAAACCCAAATTCATGGCCAAGATAAAGCATTTCATCCGTCAAGTAAAAACCACCATAACTACAAAAGTTCAATTGTGAATCACCTGTTTTCTAGCTCGTGATCGAGCAGCAGATTCTCTATTTTTTATCATCCTCCTCCGCCGTCGCTCCACCACTTTCTCCAAGGAGCCATTTGATCTCCTACCACGTCCTCCATCCGCAAAATTATAAGGTGAAGGTGATGCAGACGGTGTGTCCACATTACTCTTAACAATGGAATCGGAGTGCAGATGATCCACAGGAGACCCTCTGGAAACTGTGACGCCGTTGCTCAATCCATTAATGGCAATTGTCCCAACTTGACCCATGTTATTACCCAAAGCATTCGTCACAGTAATGGCAGCACCCTTTGTTCCTGGATTAGCAAGTTGAGAATTGTTACCAAGCTGTGTCGGGGAGGAAAAAGCACCCGTTGCTTGCTTTGGGAAGAGTGGCTGTAATGGAAGAGGTTGTGCAGATGCAACACTAGCACTGTTCATATTGATTCCCAAATTAGGAGAACCAAATATTATATTGCTCTGATCCGCGTGTGCATTTCCTAACCCGACATGGCTCTGAGATGGTTGCTGAAATCCTATGGTCAAACCAGAGTTGTTCCCATTCGACGAAGGTAAATTGCCAAACTGAGCATCTTCTCTAACCACCCCGGCTCTAAACAAAAATTCTTCTAGTGTCATATTACCTAAAGTGGTCTGCCTTGGCCCCAAATTTAAACCATCATTACCACTTCCATCATCGACACCGATGGTTTCTTTCAGGACATCCTTCCACACTTCATCAACAGTTTTTTGGCTGAGTGTCCGTGGCAATGTTAAAGAGCCCTGGCGCTGCAAATTTCCACCCGAGACAGTGCCATTGCCTCCAGGTGCAGAGGAACTAATAACCTGGCTCTCCTCAGCTGTCCAAATGCTTTTCAGGAGCTCCTCCATGTTCATCGATCCAAAGTCCTTTCCAGGTCCACCCAAGGTGCTCTGAAACTCATCAAATGTCAAGGAATATATGGAAGACTGTCGAGCCAATGGATAATTACTAGATGGTTTTCCACCACTACCATTTGCTTGCTGTGCTGCATCCCCGAAGTTCTTAAAGTTCATATACGAACTCATTATTGTAAGAATAATGGCTAAATCTGCACCAATTATGATATCAGCAACAATAAACAAAGTAATATATATATATATATATATATACACATGCACACATTATTATATTTAAACACTTAATCATGCAATATTTCCTTCTCAAGCATCTAAAAATATCAAATGATGATAGATCAGCTGGATAACATAATCAAACGCCACTATCCTATGAACTACTTTTGGATTTTCTTTTAGAAAACAGTTTGCCTACAATCAGCTAAAACAACTATAAGTGAGATACATGTACATGAGATCTCAAAACTTCTAAAAATGATCAGAACGGTTGTGGATATTTCACTTGTAAACTTTGACCGAATATGAGAGTGAGACACTCTCTTCTCAATCCTATGACTGAAAATCCTATGGCTCATATCCCAGAGTGTATTACAGTAACTAAGATAGATTTTGCTTCCACATACAGATCTAGAGCCACATATGAACCAATCTCTCAGTTTATGCAATCTACACACACACACACACACACAATCAGTGCACATAAAAAAAACGTTCATATATCCAATAAATTATCCCCTTCACCCTCATCACCGTACTAATTGCAATAATCAGCTTGTCCTTTTTACACACTCTACTGCAGTTCCAAATACAAATAAAACCAAAATCAATTGAAAAATCAGTTAAAATCTCCAAGAATCATACATAACCAACTAAACTACTGGACACATAATCATTTACAGAATCGATTCTTCTTCTGGTACATAAATTCCACAGATAAATACTAAAAAAACTTAACATCCTACAAATCACGAGATCACACACAACAATTACAAGCAGCAACTACAGAATCGTTTAGTCCTGTTCTACCGTAATGCTAGGAAGCAAAAAAAACAAAAGTAAAACACAAAACAAAATGAATACAAACTAAAACTACAAAAAGACAAAAACCAAAAACACCACTGTGTCGAGGAACGAAGAGAAGAGAAAGGAAAAAAGGGCGCGAGACGGATTTACCCTCAGAGAACAATCGTGTCGTCTCCTTCTTCCTCGCCGGATTGATGCCTGGTGGTAGCGACAAGTGTCTATCGCCTCCTCGACACACCTCGCCAATCTTAAATCCTTCTTTTTTCTGAATACTTTATTCCGATTTTTTCCATTTTTTAACCCCGGGAGGTTTAGAATTGCGCAACCTGGACCAATCACATGCCGCAGACGTGAGCAAGTGGCCAATAGCATCGAGTTACGTGGGAGGATCTGAGCCGTTGGATTCTGTCGACAGTTGTGCAAAGTGGCGGCTTGTGATTGGTCCAATTTCAGGCGCGGTTGGTCAGCGACGCGCGTGTATGTCAGTGTCAGTGACGCAAATGATGATATGATGGAATGGGCGAATGGTGTGATTGAGTGCGTCCAGCTCGCACAACTAGGTGGACCTCACGCAATTTTTGGCGCGTGGGTGACGTAGATGATGCCGGGTTAAATGGGCCGGGCCGTGTAGTTCTTAAGCCCAACTATTCTAACGACCGATACTGATATATCGCATATATTCACGGTCATTATTTAAAAGTATTTCATTTTCTTTTTTTATCCATTTTTTTTAAAACTTGCATCTAGTTAAATAGATAATACTACTCCCTCGTTTCTATCTGTCCCATATATCATATCATTTTTTTTTTTAAATCATTACACACTTTAATTTCATTTTAAATTTTTTAATTTTTTTTAAATTTTAATTAAACTAATTATTTATCTTAATCTTAATTTATATTATAAGATAATTATTTTCACTAATACATTCTTAATTATATATTAATTACACCCCTCCTAAAATACCGTGTCTACAGTATAGCAGACACGGTATCCGGAGGGAGTATATTTTAGTAGAGGGAGAAATGATTTATTGTATTATTTTAATATGAAATAGTAAGTGTTTGTGTATATTTGGTGTTATTCAATGTTTGCATGTATTTTCATTTTATTATTTATCTACCAACATGAGTTAGCCAACAAAAACTATTACTCCCTCCTACATACAATTTTGTATTCGTTTTCTTTTATTTACAAAACTAAACTTTTCATTTATTGTTTTCTTCATACAAAATATTATATCAGATATCCATAAAAATAAAAGTTCAGGTAACAATAAAAGGTATTAGAAATAACATTGTCAATTTATAGAATATGTTTAAGATTATAGCAATCCATTGATGAAATATAAAACTTACTGACATCTCCAAAAATACATACAATGCCATAAACTGAGTTTACGGTTGCTACGGTAAACCCTAAAATGGTACAATACAAAAAAAAAAAAAAAAAAAAAAAAAAAAAACTATTTTTTTGTGTCAAAATTGGCGCATGGTTGGAGAGGAAGAACTCCATATATGGGGCTGCAGCTGCAAAAAAAAAAAAAAATGCAGCTCCATTGGAAATGCTCTAATAAAAAATCTAGAATATTGAAAATAGCAAGTTATGTGAATCTTATATAATTTGTATTCTTTTGTTATTTTTCTTTCGTAGTAAAATTTGACTTTAGAACAAGGATACATGTAAAATAATTTGGATGACTAAATTTGTGTTGTTTGTGTCTTAAATATCTATTTCTTATTTAAATTTTGTAATTATAATCAAATTTAAAATTCAAAATATTGCTTTCATTCATTGTTTTGAATACACAAACAAGCTAAGTATATTATTATATATGTAACCAAATCTTTTGTTTTGTTTTTTTAGTTTGGTTTCAATTAATTATTCTAATTCCCTAACAAAGTGTACTATTTTTATTTTTTAAAATATAACATCACTTACAAATCATAAATATAAAAAAAAAAAAACAAATACAAACCAACATCAACATTTATCTTTAATTTACAATTAATATAATCTTTAATTACTATTTTAAATTTAAAAATAAATAAAAACGAACAAGTTATTAACGTGACAAATATTATAAAGCAGCTTATTTCATGTTCACATTGTCCTCGAGAAAATTTAAAAAGAACGGATGTAAAGAAATGAATTTGTTGCTTTATGTCAAAGGTAGGCTTAAAGCGCGGAAATATTTATTGTTTTATTTGTAAGGAAAAGATTTGTTGGTTTTTAATAATAATATTAATTTTATTATTATTAAATGGCTATTATTAATTATATTGCCATATCATTGGTTTACTACTTTATTACATCTTAATTTCAAATTTAATTCATTATTAAAGGGTTAGGAGCCGAATATTCTGGGACCGGTTAGGTCTATGCCTTGGACCGGGTTTCGGTCGAACCCGGTCCACGAATTGGCTTCCTATAAATACCTTAAACCCCCCACTATTCCCGCTCGCTGAAATGCAATACGAAAAACAAAAGGAGGAAGCAACTTGAGGAAAGCGTGCTTAGATTGGATCTCCGGCGATACGACGGCGTTTCTCGATGTCGGAATCGGAGACGCCTCTCCGGCGAGCGAGTGCGCCTCTGCTATACAAGCAGAATTCGTGGTCGCCTGACATCCTCCGCGACGAGGCGTGGGCGAATCGCCGGATTAATCAGCGCCTCCGGCGCGGCCGCAGCGTCACCGAAGACGACCTGGATGAGCTCCGGGGATGCCTCGACTTAGGATTCGACTTCGACTCGCCGGTTTTGGATCCGAAGCTCTCTTCGACTTTCCCTGCGCTTCCGTTCTACTACGCGGTGAACAAGCGGTGTTCCAATTCCCTGCCTCGATCTGCTTCGTCGTTGTTCTCCGATTCCGAAACTGCTTCTTCCTTCGCCGGAAGTCCTCCTTCGATTATCGATCCAGGTAACAATTTAACTCAAATCCTTTTTACCAATTGATTGCGTGCGCAAGAGGAAACCGTTCGATTATTGCGGAAATTGAGAAATCAGAACAATTAGGGAAACATAATTTCGATACATCATACTTCTTAATTGAGCAGTGAAAATTCAATTCGATTGAATCCAGATCATCTCAAAATCGATTGCTATTTTTTAACCTTTGAAACTTTGAATAGGCGAAGAACCGAAGATGGTGAAGGCGAGGCTTAGGCAATGGGCACAGTTAGTGGCGTGTTCGGTTCGCCAATTTTCGCCTAACTGATGACGCAATACAATGGCTGCTGCTGATTCACGACTTGGTAAGCCTCAAAACCAGAAAGCCAAACACACTCCACAATTCTTCCTCTGCCCAACTCTTTCTTGTTGACATCGCAACTTCTGGTAACTTTTTCTTTTTTGTTCTTCTGCTGCTGATTTCAGTGGTTGAAATTTGTACAAGTTTTGATCCAAAATCTGAACTTGTTGTAATTATAATATTCACAGATTTCTGCTTCTTGCGTATTTGTTAGGGTTTGAATGCGTTACTCAAAAACTTGTCGAGCAAATTGCCAAATAGATTTAAAATTAAATTGAATATTATTAAAAGTATATTGCATTTCAAAAATATCTTCTTGCATCACATGAAAAATGCTGCTACTTTACACAGTGGGTATAAATAAGATAATCATAATATGGGCCAAATCAAAATAAAGATCAAATTGCATTTTTGAATAGTGGCGTTACATCGTGGGTCAATTTATGTGGGAACAGACTTTACCGTTATGCCGTAAAATGAATATCAAATATTAAAATAAATTTTGCTGTAATAAATAATTTATCTACACGTACTCAGTTTTAAAGGCACCCTATTTCCTGCGGCTACTTTCTTATTAGGCCGCCGCCATTGAAACAATATTTACACATTTGACCCGTGAACGTGTTACCTTGTGATTTAGTAGTAAATGGATCAAATAAAATAGAATATTATAATACCACAATCTATTATAATACTAATATTAAAAAATTTACATACAAAAAGAAAACGCCACCTTTATTCCGGGAATGAAGGGAGTATATATTTTTTAATTTAAATATTTTATTTTTTCCATTTTAGTTAATTTGTGTATTTTAGTTAAAGCACAAAATTTTAGATACTATATAATTAATAACTAATTAAAAAATATATTAGCAAAATAATTATGATATAATAAAAATAGTTATAAATTAATATTGAAGATACTATATAATTAGCAACTAATTTAAAAATATATTAATAAAATAATTATGATATAATAAAAATAATTATAAATTAATCCTTATTAAAATAACTAAATAATTTAATTAAAATAAAAAATATAAGTAATAAATTTTAAATTTTAAAATATAATAAAATATATAATTATATTAAGAAAAAAAAAGAAATAATTTATATGAGATAAACTAATATAGAAAAAATTATAAATTAAATGGGAGAAATAGAGTATTATTTTCTCAACCCAAACCTACTAGTCATCCAAACCAATCCTTGATTGATTATAGGTCATTTGCATCATGTGGCCCGTTGATATTTTTTTATAGTACATGTTAAGAAAAAATATATTTGCTCCGTCCTTAATTAGATAAGATGAACTTATTATTCAAAAAACGAAAAGAACAAATTATGTGGGACAAACGAAAATAAAAAATAAGGATAAATTATTTGGGACGGAAGGAGTATATTTTTTTGTTTCCTCTCTTCAAATATGATCTTTTTTTTTTTGTCTATTTTATAAAACTAATCTTTCTATTATTTAAATTTATTTATTTTAAACATACTTAATAAATATAATTTAAATTAATTAAATTTCTAATATTTTACTTAATTTTTTTATTTGTATTTCTCCTCAATAAATAAATATTTTTATAATATTAGTTTTAAATTGATTATAAATAAATATACTAGTTTTTTTTTTTTTATTTGTATTATATAAAATTTTATTATCTAAAAATAATATTTATATTGCATGCATTTATTAAAAATATAATTTTAAAAAAATATATAAAATATCCATAACACTACTTTTATATATATATAAAATAATAGTAATAAAATAATAATGTAACTTATTTATTTATACTATTTAAAATATGGCGTCCTGGGTCATCTTGTTGTGACGGAAGAAGCATCTTTCTATGGTGGTTGACGTTGTGTAATTTTCAATTGAATGATTTATGTACTACACTCTGGGTCCGTTGTGTTCACAACTGCCCATTGTGTATATATATATATATAGTAAACTTTAAAACACGCCCGTGTTCACGAAATTGCACCTCTGGCCACTCTTGACTTCCAAGGCAAAATTTATTAACACGCCCGTGTTCACGAAATTGCACCTCTGGCCACTCTTGACTTCCAAGGCAAAATTAGTAATAAAATTAAATCATTATACCAAATGGTTAGTAAGATGATAATTAATGTAACCATAAATAAAAGAAGTTGCAATTTATATTTATTTTTAATTTATTGATTCGGTACATTTATGTCTCTTAACACAATATTTATTTATGTGATTTAAATGCCCTCGAGGGTTTATTATTTCATTTATTATTATTAAATAAATAAATAAATAAAATTGAGACAATTTATCGAAACCTTGGCAAGGAGAGCGTCACACTCCAAGTCTGAGTCTGTGTCTGGGAGGGCGACCAAACCCCTAACCCCTACGGAACCTGCGATTCGCACAATTTTGTCGAATTCTTGAATTGAAATGAGCCTGGAAATTCCAAATCATCTTCACCAATTGTGATTATCGCGGATTGGAATTTCTAGCCAGGCCCCGTTCATGGCTGCGGCTAACCACAGGCAGTTTCAGAAACCGGAGGAATTGGTCGATCCAGAGATTCCATCGACGTCCTATTCGTCGTCGTCGTCGTCTTCAAATTCGAGCCGGAAAAAATGGTCGAATCTGCTGCCGATTTTGGTTGGCTTGGTAGTGATAGGGGAGATCGCCTTTTTGTGCCGGCTGGATATGGTGAAGAAAGCTGACCTAGTCAACTCGTGGGCTGACTCGTTCTACCACTTCACTGAGAAGGCGTCGGTTTCCTGGACAGCAGACGACGCCAGGTCGGGTCAGGACGTGATTACGGGCTCAGAGGAGAGCTGTGAGGCATGGCTGGAGAGGGAGGATTCCGTGCCGTATTCTAGGGATTTCATGAGAGAACCTATATTGGTGCACGGCAATGATGAGGTACTAGTGCTTTGCTTTGGACATTCAATTTGATAATCTGTGTTCTGATTTTTGTGGAATGCTGTTTGATCATAAATTGTTGCAACAATTCAATTTAGTTTACTTACACCTTTTGAGGTTTGAACTTACTGAGATGTGTATGAATTCTGTGAATCATTCAATGAGGAAGTGGATTGGCACTTAATATCGAATATGGAATCTAAATTATATGTTTTTTCACTAACTTTTGTGGATTAGATGTATCGACTTGTTAGTTGTTTTGATGATGTTATCCTGCAACGTCGTGTGTTTTTGACTTTTTATAGATGATGTTTAGGAGTGGAAGACCTGTGCTGTTGGATGTAAGTTTCGATATGGAGTTGATAAGCCCGATGCTGGATTTGGAATGCCACAGAAGCCCGGTGTGGCTACTGTGCATAGATCGATGGAGGCAGCTTCGTACTACTCTGAGAATAATATTGCAACAGCACGCCGGTGGGTTTCATGCATACCCTTCTTTGTTTAACAAATGATAATTAACAATCGTGTGCTGGATAGTTTCTTGCCAAAATTAATCAATGGTTTTGTTCTTGCTGATCTGCCATTGTGCTTTTCACTGATCAGATAATTGAATCTATTGGATTGATTTTTGGAATGTTTATAACATTGAATATCTAAAATCTTGCTTATCTAAAAAATGCACTTAAATGTTCATCTTTGATAGCTCTTAATGTTTAGATCATGTGGGTGTCCTCATTACATATATATTTTCATTATCTTCATCTGGTCCATCACTTGATGACAGGGTGTTCTTTATTTTCTTCTACCTATTTATTTCTTTATTTTTCACATTCGAATTTCAGGAAGGGGTATGACATTGTAATGACAACCAGTCTTTCATCAGATGTTCCTGTGGGATATTTTTCTTGGGCTGAATATGACCTAATGGCGCCGGTTGAACCAAAAACTGAAGCTGCTATTGCCGCTGCTTTCATTTCCAACTGTGGTGCTCGTAATTTTCGTTTGCAAGCTTTGGTTGGACTTGAGAATGCTGGTGTCAAAATTGATTCTTACGGGGGCTGCCATCGAAATCGGGATGGAAATGGTGAATCTTTAGATTATTTAAACTGAAGTTTGGCATTGGAGTTTAAATTTGTTATTAAGTAAAATATGAATTTAATACACACACGCATATATACATATATAATGTTTAGATTTGCTGAATATTGTGTTCTTATGTTGTCAGTGAACAAGGTGGAAACATTGAAGCGGTACAAATTTAGCTTGGCATTTGAGAATTCCAACGAGGAAGATTATGTCACTGAGAAGTTTTTTCAGTCTCTAGTTGCTGGTAACATAGCATTTCTTCTTACAGATTACTATGTTTTTACCAAATTTTCTTTATGCCTACGAGCTTGTTAATATTGAGAATACTTTTTCATATGTGGTTTTAAAACGAAGAAAATGCTAAGACAAAGAAAATGCTAAGATAATTGTTATTAATCACATTAGGAATAGAATTTTAAATGAGATGGAAATGCCAACTACGCCTGCTACCAAGGATTCGATTTTCCTCCGCTTATTCCATCGTAGGAAAAGTATGTAAATATATTTACAATTTTATAAATTATTATAGTGATATTGTCATTTTAATGCGTAGTATCTTCTTAATGTGCTGCATACTTTTGAAAATTTCATTTTGTTTCCCATTTTTATGGCCTATTTCTTTCAATTTACTTTCCATCGTAACAAACTTTTATTAATTTTGCTGAATGGTTAATGAATAGCATGTTTTACAGCAGTAGTTTAGCCATTACAAACAAAGCTAATTTCCGTTCACGGGTTCGTTAGAAAGTATTGTACATCCATGAATTGTTCTTGTAAGCGGCAGAATAATCGAGTTTGGAACTGTATTGAGGACGTTATGATGCTGGTGTTCTTACCCAAGGCCTTTGACGTATGTTTTAGGCACAATTCCTGTTGTCATCGGTGCTCCAAATATCCAAGATTTTGCACCTTCGCCTACTTCGATTTTACACATCAAGCAAGTGACAGATGTCGATTTTATAGCCAAGAAAATGAAGTTTCTCGCCGAAAATCAGAGTGCATTCAACGAATCATTAAGGTTTGCATCACCATTCTTTCACTGCATCCTGCTGTATCAATCTCTTAAAAACATATCAATACTCATGGATTCTTCTTTAATAGGTGGAAGTTCGACGGGCCATCCGACTCTTTCAAGGCCCTGGTCGATATGGCTGCAGTACACTCATCATGCCGATTATGCATCCACTTGGCAACCAAGATCCACGAGAAGGAAGAACAGATCCCGGAATTCAAAAACCGCCCTTGCAAGTGTACCCGCAGCTCAAAAACCACGTATCACATTTATGTAAGAGAAAGAGGGAGGTTTCACATGGAATCTGTTTTCTTAAGGTACACATTATCCGTAAACATTATGCTGTCGTCCTTCTTGGATCAACCAGTTCTGATGAATCCATATGTTCTCTTCCTACAGGTCCGACAACTTGACCCTCAATGCCCTTTCGGATGCAGTTTTATCAAAATTTACATCCTTGAAACACGTTCCTATTTGGAAACCAGAGAGGCCGGCAAGCATAAGAGGTGGAAAAGACCTCAAAGTGCACAGGATTTACCCGGTGGGGAAGACGCAGAGGCAGGCATTGTACACCTTCCGATTCAATGGAGATTCTGAGCTGCGCCGCCATATAGAAACCCACCCGTGTGCGAAATTTGAAGCCGTTTTCGTATAGGTATTCGGAGGGCTCGAGCCTCGGGATTTCGAAAAATCACACGAGAAAGAATCAGACAACAGGCAGGGTAGGTAACTCTATGGCAGCCTCGAAGATCTTTGTAGGGATTCAACTGTTTTTATCGGATGAATTTGCCTGATTAGTTTCACCAGATTTTTGTGTCCTAAATTAATTGATTAGCAATGCCAAGAAGTTGGAACAATGAGTCTTTTGGCAGCCATCGGCGCCGTGATTGATATGATATGATCAACGGCTGAGATGCATTTGGACTATTTTGTCATTTCACATGTATATGAGGCGAGGCGGCTCTATCGGCTATGGCCTGTGGCTGTGGCTTTGAGTCGCCCTGCCCTTTCATTCCTTCTTTCAGCCTTTCCCTGTCAATGGCTTTACCCTCTCTTAATTAATTCTTTATTTTCTTAATTCAATGATTGTATTTTATTATTTGTAGCAAGTATATTAAAATTGAGATTCCCACTTTCTTGTACAGCAACTAAGCTACACGGTACAGATCAATCTTGTTACTCAATCTGCGCCGTTCATGGCCTGGGGAAATGGACGGCCTGGATTCAACCCGCGCCAATGGCGGGCGTTGCGGCAACTCGACACTGACTATGGCTTCAACGGCAGAAATAGCGAAGCAGGAAATGACCTTTAGCTATATTCAAAAGGCCAATTCCATTGCAGAGGCCAAAGGACCTTCTCCGCCTTACAAAATGGTCTCGCCTCATCTTCTCCCGGCTTCTCCACCACCATTCGCCTCCTCCTCCGCCGCCGCCGCCGCCGTCGCCAATTTCCCCTGTTCTCACCATGACTTCACTCTCCGTCAAATTCCTATCCGTTCCGTTCCCAAATTCGACCAACAACTTCAAAACCGCAAGACTCCACGCCACGCCGCCGCAGACCGTGGCGCCGCCGCCGGAATCCGGTGCGGCGGAGATCGACTCCGAGAGGCTTGAGCCTAGAGTCGAAGAGAGGGACGGGTATTTCGTGCTCAAGGAGAAGTTCAGGCAGGGGATAAGCCCTCAGGAGAAAGTGAAGATCGAGAAGGATCCACTCAAATTGTTCATGGAGAATGGAATCGAAGAGCTCGCCAAAATACCTTTCGAAGAAATTGAGAGCTCCAAGATGCACAAGGACGACATTGATGTCCGCCTCAAGTGGCTCGGCCTCTTCCATCGGAGGAAGCATCACTGTAAGCTTCGATTCCAGAACATTCTGGTAGCTACTTCATCTGCTTCTGTTAATCATTTTCACAAATTGTTAGACGAATCAGGCAAATCACAAATCGGTCTCTCTCTACGTCGAAAATGTTAATTCTGTTGATTCTATTACCTCAATCAACATGCGTGAATGGTGCATTCTGCTGAGAAACCATTTCTACTTGCTATAATCTGATCTAACATTTGCCAAATTACTTTCAATCAGACGGTCGATTCATGATGAGGCTTAAGCTTCCCAATGGTGTTACAACCAGTGCCCAAACTCGATATTTAGCCAGTGTAATTCGGAAGTACGGCGATGATGGCTGCGCTGACGTGACCACACGGCAAAACTGGCAAATCCGAGGCGTCGTTCTACCCGATGTGCCGGACATTCTTAAAGGCCTGGAAGAAGTAGGCTTGACAAGCCTGCAGAGCGGCATGGACAACGTCAGGAATCCGGTGGGGAACCCTCTCGCCGGAATCGATCCTCACGAGATTGTTGATACAAGACCTTACACGAATTTGCTCTCACAATACATCACTGCAAATTCGCGCGGCAATCCGGCTTTCGCCAACTTGTGAGTACACTTTCGGCAAGCTCTTGTCTGTCTTACTTGTTTCGACTCGTCTGACATTCGTGTTGCCGTGATGTTTTGCAGGCCTAGGAAGTGGAATGCGTGTGTTATCGGATCGCACGAACTCTACGAGCATCCCCACATTAATGATCTTGCTTACATGCCTGCGACGAAGAACGGACGGTTTGGATTTAATCTTCTCGTGGGCGGATTTTTTAGTGCCAAGAGATGCGCGGAGGCGATCCCCCTCGATGCTTGGGTCCCCGGGGATGATGTTCTTCCTGTTTGTGGCGCAATACTCGAAGCCTTCCGAGATCTCGGCTTTAGAGGGAATCGACAGAAAACAAGAATGATGTGGCTTATCGATGAACTTGTGAGTAATGCAGGGGGAGTTCAAATTTGTTTTCCGCGACTTCTTTGATTGAATTTGGTGTGTTTCGATGAATTAGGGGATCGAAGTGTTTCGAAAAGAAGTCGCAAAACGAATGCCGCAGCAACATTTGGAGCGCGCATCGTCGGAGGACTTAGTCGACAGCAAGTGGGAAAGACGAGACTATTTCGGCGTACATCCTCAGAAGCAGGAAGGCTACAGCTTCGTCGGGATTCATATTCCCGTGGGGCGCGTCGACGCAGACGATATGGACGAGCTGGCCCGACTGGCGGATGTGTACGGGTCAGGCGAGCTTCGACTCACCGTCGAGCAGAACATCGTCATCCCGAACATCGAGAATTTGAAAGTCGAGGCGCTCCTCCGGGAGCCTCTGCTGGAGAAATTCTCCCCGGAGCCGCCGATCCTTATGAAAGGGCTGGTGGCGTGCACCGGGAACCAGTTCTGCGGGCAGGCGATAATCGAGACGAAAGCGCGGGCAATGAAGGTGACGGAGGAGGTGCAGCGGCAGGTGAGTGTGGGGCGGGCGGTGAGGATGCACTGGACAGGGTGCCCGAATACTTGCGGGCAGGTGCAGGTGGCGGATATCGGGTTCATGGGGTGCATGGCGAGGGATAGGTCGGGGAAGATGGTGGAAGGCGTGGATGTGTACGTTGGGGGGAGGATCGGGAGTGACTCGCATCTCGGAGAGGTGTATAAGAAGGGCGTGCCGTGCGGCGAGCTGGCGGCGCTGGTGGTGGAGCTGCTCGTCGACAGGTTTGGGGCTGTTCGCCGGCAGAGGGAAGAAGAGGACGAAGAAGAAAGGCAAGATTGATATTAGTGTTGTGAAGAAGATTAATGGATGGATGAAGGGTGATGAAGAAATAGTATTATTGTGTGTTTTTTATAATAATAATAATTATTATTATTATTATTATTTTGATAATACAGATATAAAGTCACATGAATGTTTTAAAAATATATATATATTACATATATTTATTATTTTTATAATTTTTTATACGTAATAAAAAAATCATTTCACAAACGCCCGAAAATAATTGAACTAATAAACTGCACACGTTTTTATTTATTCATATTGATACTTATTTTAATAAAAAATAATAATATTTTACATTATTACGTGGTAATATTTTTTTTATAAGCCTATATTTTATTTGTATTAAATAATTTTATGCACTTCTAATTTTATTATTTTATTTAAAAAAAATAACTATCTTATTATTATTATTATTATTATTTATCATCATTCTATTATATTTTTATCAAAATTTACTCTTAATTTATTTTTTCTTGTTTCATTTTAACATTAAAATATTTCATTCTTAATATTTATGCAACTTTGTCCAAGTATCATAACAAGTTAAGTAGAAAAAGTATGGCAATTTTATTTGTTAAAATATGATCATATAATAATGGATGAATAGCTCCCATAATTTATTATCATATTTTAATAGTTAATAATTAATTTTTTATGTACCCACTATTTAAATTTTTTTCTATACAATAGTTATTTTATTTTTACCTACTCTATTGTTATATTAAAATACTGCTATTTTTTTTTTTAATTTTCTTACTTGAACATTGTGGTATAATTAAGCATGATAGAGAGAGTATTATATTTTTTTTAAAAAATCAATAAGAAAATTGTTAAACTCATAAATTTAAAAATAAATAGTAATATTCTGGCGTAAAGCTCGAATTTATTTTCAACAATTGAGTTAGGAAATTCTAAATTCTTAAGGTATTACAAAGAAAATAATAATGGTTCCTAATAAATTTCTTGAAAAAATTTATGTATGATTGAAGATGTCCAATTTAAGGGCGGGATGAGGATAAATTGGACCGAAGCCCAAGACCCATTTTCGGATTGTAACAAAAATATTTAGTTGTCATAGAATGCATTAAAAATTTATTTAAATTTAAAAAATTGTTAAAAGGTTAATTTATTTCCATTTATATCTTTCTAATTAAATTAAAAAATTATATGAATCATATTTATTTATTCTTATTTCAAAATTTATATTTAAAATTTAATTTTTTGATAAAAAGTAAAACATCAAAATCAAAGTATATTTTTTTAAAAATAAATTTAAGAACAATATTTCTAAAACAATCTTAAATGTGGCTATTCCAACTATTCCAATGTCTTTGTATAATCCTAAAACCTTAAACAAATATACTATTTAGTTTTTTTTTTTTCAATAATTATAAGGGGTTTGCTTATTTGTGTTTATTTTAATATATATTAATTTGGAAATATTGTTAAATATAATATTTAAAATACAATATTACAAAAGTAAATAATTTAAATAAAATAAAAATATAGAAATATATATTATATATATATATATGCACCCATCAGTTGGATTGATTCAATTTTAACATCCATTACATTACACATGCATGCTTCAATATATATACACACCAAATTAATTATTAATTACTTTTTCCGTTCCACTTAATTTGTCTTTTTTTTTTTTCGTTCATTCCACATAAATTGTTCCTTTTTTTTAAAATATAATTATAAATTTTAACCACATTTTAAATTTCATAATTTACAATTTTTTTTAAGTTTAATTAAACTTTTTAGTCATCCTAATTTTAAATTATAATTATTTTTATTAAATTATAATTATTTTCTTAATTACTTATTTATTACAACTGTACGTAAAACTATGTGACTAAATTAAATGGAACAAAATATGTGAAACTGATAGAGTATTAATTAACCCAAATCAAAACAAAAGAAAAGAAAAGGAATTGAATATAATGGATTGAACAAATGAATGCCCGTATGTACCTACTTAAAAGGTGAACCCATCTCTCATCATCATTCCCTAATTCACTCAAAATATCCACACACTCTATCTATCTCATCAATGGCAGACATATATATATGAATCGATCATATTTATGGTGCTTTGCTCACAATATAATTATTTAAATAAATTATATATTTATATTCTGATAGAAAGTGATCTCTGTTTATTGGCACAGCCACATAAGTTTCTATCAATTCTTTTATTTATTTATTTAATTTCTGCCATCATTCACACACCCACACCCATTATCTATTAAATGAATTATTTTTCCAAAATTGTAGTGTGTGTAGAATGGAGAAACCATTTAATATATAATTAAATTTATTATGTCTTAATTTGTGTAATTAAACAATAATTAGCACAAACTAATGACTGTGTCTTTTTGGGGTAAACAAGAAAACACTTTTAGGTGAAATATTATATCATAATTAATGGAAATAAAAATAAGAACTATAGTAATTAAATATTCACCCACACACATGCATAACACTAGTGCAAATTTCAATTCGAACGAATCTTCTAGAGTCAATGTGAATGTGACCTCTCATCTATCTATCTATCTCAATTAATTTAAATATTTATAACATCACACAAAAATGA
The DNA here is from genome assembly GCF_009805555.1 of Andrographis paniculata. Classification (NCBI taxonomy): domain Eukaryota; kingdom Viridiplantae; phylum Streptophyta; class Magnoliopsida; order Lamiales; family Acanthaceae; genus Andrographis; species Andrographis paniculata. The sequence goes on along the minus strand of NW_026137601.1, from coordinate 1,139,669 downwards.
CAACTTTGATTATATACCATGAAATATGAATCTAGCTAGCTGGCCACGTCATTTTGCTTAACACAAATTTGTTACTAGCTCCACCCATCCTATATATATATATATATATATTTATTTAATTTAATTTTTCAACATCATTATATTATAATTCAAATATATATATATATTTGTTGACCGTCCACTATTAGTCAAACCTCACTGTATTTTCATGGCCATTTCTGCTATTATTTATATATTCAAACATAACATTAGTTAATTAAACTAATAAACCTTTTTATAATAATTGCTGTCTGAATATTGCATATATATATATTTATATATAAATGTTGAGACAAAATGGCAGGTAATTTGATAAGTTATATTTATAATATTTAAAATTAATTCCAGACTGGTGTAGATCGACGGCCGACATGTTACTAAATCGGGCAACGAAACTTCTAATCCAGTATTGCCCACACATTACCAGATCCTTCTGGACACGTGTCGCCCCGGTATTGATCAGGTGGCGGGCACGAGAGGGATCTACGTGGACCCCACAAGGCCGTCGATCTATCGGGTTGCCATCTACATCGCCGACGTTGGCCCCATCCGGCGCATATTGGCCGTTGGATCTACAATCTGTCCGTGAAGATTCGCGATCAAACCCTTTCAGATTTCGTTGTCAAAGTACTATTCTGCCCTTCAATTTTCAAAGTGGTTGATTAAGACTGGTGAATTATTGCGGTACCCTTCCTTGGACAGAACAGAAGGGGTGAATGAATGAAGCAACTATTTACGGATAAGAAACGTTTTGTAACTGGACTTTTTTATTTAAATGAATATTCGGTTAACCTAGGCTGTATTTTAAATATACTATTTCAAATAGGATCATTTTGCACTTCTTTTACTGTAGGTAAATTAGAAAACTTGGTAAAAATAAAAATAATAGTAAAAAATTTTAAACATCATGCCATAGTCATTTCGAAAATGCACTAGGACGGACCTATGATCTAAATTTTACTATGGTAAAGGAGGAGAGTTTCAATTTCCCACTAAGCTTGACAAAACGGTTTCTCACGAACTGATCATAGCCCAAAAGTGTTGATAAAAATATAATTGTTGCACAAAATTATATTTTTTTTAAAAAAATCAAATCTTTGAGGACCATCGTTTTAAATTTTTGTATCCTATCCAGTGTCATAACTTAGAAAAATTGTCAAAGTTTTGAGATTATAAAAATCAAGTTTGAGCCGTCAGCCGCCCATATTTTACTTTGTATTGTTAATTTCACTTTGAACAACTATAGTGTCTTGTTTTATTTAAGCACAATGTGCATATTATTTCATGTCAGAAAATATTTATTTGTATGTGTATTATGTTTATATAGATAGATACAAATTATGATCGTAAGAGCAATAAACGTGGCTTAAAGTGTGTAATAATGAAGTAAAGTGATTGAACATACATGCACTAGATAATAATTCTGAAATTGATTTTCATATCCCTATCTACACAATCAATTGATCTGCTATGATCTTTTCGTAGCATGCCCTCTTGCCCATCCATCCATCCATTAATTTCTTTTTTTTTTTTTCTTTGGCAAATGGTAAATAATATATTTTCTAGTGGTCCATGTCAACATTTCATGTGCACAATCGATGAATGGCCACCACAAACACACACACACAGAGAAGTAATTAATGTTAGCATACACATCATTTTCTTTGTATGGATCACCAATTCATATATATGTATATATATGCAATAAAACCCTCACTCCTTACATCCCACATCGGCAAAAAATTAATATCGGTCGAAGAAGGGAGGAGAAGAAGATTCTGTTGTTTTAGTTGCATAATTGGTGTGAGACTTATTATCACTTAATCATCATCATCAAGAACATATATTATTAATTTGGCTTTGATGGAGTGGTCGTCGTCGTCGTTGGTGGTCTACATCGGGGTTGTCTTCGTTTTCCTTCTGAGTGTGGTTTACAGTCAGCTATGGAGAAAGCACGTGAGAAGGCACAAATTAATTCCCAGACTGCCCCCGGGCTCAATGGGCTGGCCGTACATCGGCGAAACCCTCCACCTCTACTCCCGACACCCCAACTCCTTCTTCTCCGACAAGCACAAAAGGTACGTACCTTACTGTAACTGATACATCATTCATTCATCCATTAATTAATTAATCAAAACCCTAATTCTTACATTACATTAATTAGATATGGGGATGTGTTCAAAACCCACATTCTGGGATGCCCCTGCGTGATGCTGGCAAGCCCTGAGGCGTCGAGGTTCGTGCTGGTCAGCCATGCCCATCTGTTCAAGCCCACTTACCCCAGAAGCAAGGAGAGGATGGTGGGCCCCGCAGCACTCTTCTTCCACCAGGGAGACTACCATGCCCACCTCAGGAAGCTTGTTCAGACATCGTTGTCCCCAGACACCATCAAGAAACTCATTCCTAGTATTGAATCCATTGCTCTCTCCATCCTCCACTCCTTCGCCACCGCCACTCCCCATCACCTCCCCGCCAACACTTTCCGAGGAATGAAAATGGTATACATATATCTAGAGAGAGAGAGAGAGAGAGAGAAAATATTATATTATATTATATGATATGATATGCATGTGTTGATTAATTAATTGAAATTCAATGAAAACGTACAGTATGCTTTTGAAGTGGGGATTTTGTCGATATTTGGAGAGCTCGAGAAGCAAATCAAGGAGGAGATAAAGGAGAAGTACGCAATAGTGGATAAGGGATACAATTCCTTCCCCACTAAAATACCTGGAACTGCTTATCACAAAGCTTTAATGGTGCACACCATACCACTTATAAACATTCGTCATTACATTTACACACGTCTGTAATTTTGATTTTACTATAATAATAATTATACGTGCAGGCACGAAGGAGGCTTGGCGAGATTATCAGAGACATAATTGCAGATAGGAAGCAGAAGAAATTAATGGCGGCGGAGAATCATGAGAATGAGAAAGAGAATGATCTTCTGGGTCATCTTCTGAAGCAGAAAGGGAAACCCCTGACCGACGACCAAATTGCAGACAACATCGTCGGCGTGCTGTTTGCTGCTCAGGACACCACCGCCAGCTCCCTCACATGGATCCTCTACTACCTCCATCACCATCCCCACCTTCTACAAGCTGTTAAGGTCATCCTCATCTTTTATTTTATTTCAATAATAATTCGGCGTTTTTTTTTTTGAAAAAATTTGATTTAAATTTGAATTAAAATAATGTTTGATAAAAAAATATTTTTTAAAAACAAAATATATTTTTTTAGAAAAACTTAAAAATTTAAATAGTAAAATTTGATAATAATAATAATAATGTTATTTGGGGATGGCAATTATTACAGGCAGAACAAAGTGCTATTTACTTGTCAAACGACAAAGGAAATAGAGGGCTGACGTGGACTCAGACTAGAAACATGCCTTTCACTTACAGGGTATATATATATATGTATAAATTATAATTGATGTGAATTTCATGTGTGGATGGACTGTTTTTGTACTAACAAATGGACAAATTTGATTGATTTCAGGTAATACAAGAGAGCCTAAGAATGGCAAGTGTCGTGTCTTTTACATTTAGAGAAGCTGTCGTTGACGTCGAATATAATGGTAATCTTTTATTACGAAAAGAAAATTAAAGAATTAATTGATTAATTAATGTGACATTTCGAAAAATTACTGTTAATTTTGACAGGCTATCTGATTCAAAAAGGATGGAAAGTTATGCCACTGTTCAGAAACATTCACCACAACCCTGAATTTTTCAATGATCCTCAAAAATTCGACCCTCACAGATTTGATGTAAGAATTCATCCATACCTTTCTAGAAAATATATATACGTATATATATATATATTTAAAAAATTTGATTTTATATATTTTATTGAATTTTAATTGTGGTGAATGCAGGTGCCTCCAAAGCCCAATACTTACATGCCATTTGGCAATGGGGCCCACTCTTGCCCTGGTAATGAGCTTGCCAAACTTGAGATGCTCATTTTAATCCATCATCTCGTCAACAAATATAGGTAAATTAAACTAACCAAATAAATTATTTCAAATGAAATACTCCTATATATAATTCAAGATTTTTATGAATTGCAGGTGGGAAGTGGTGGGGCCCATGCACATGGTACAGTACAAACCATTTCCGGTTCCTTACGATGGACTTCCGGCAAGGTTCTGGAAGGATCCGTACAACCTTAATTAGTCAGAGGAATTAGTTATATATATTAGTATTAAAATTTTGAAATATACGATATAATAATAATAATAATATTGTATATTATATTATTATTAGTGTAACCCCATGCAAAACCCCTGTGTCTGTTTTTGTTGTACCATGGGTCGGTGGGTCGGGTCGGTAATTAATGATAAATTAGGCAGATTACTGTTGGGGCTGTCTTCATTTTATGTTTATTGTATATTATTAGATTAAATAATTTGGGCTCCAATGATTGTTAGAAAATGTTTTTTGTAGTCACGAAATTAAGATGCTCTTGTAAAGAATAATTGTGGTCAGTATATATTTGTAATACACATTGTATCTATATGATAAAATAAGGTCTTCATGATCTTTAGCACTAGAATTTTTTTCAATTTATTTATTACTTGCGTATCATTCCAAAAAAATAAATAAAAATAAAAATAAAAATAAATCAAAATTATTAAATCATGCAAACGTCTAAATGTTGAAAAATTAAAAATACGAAAAATACATGGACCCGTATTGTTTCAATGATTTCTTCTTTCTAAAAAAATAAAAAATAAATATTCAATCAAGAGAAAACTGGGGCCAGAGCAAGAAATCAACTCATATAATATAATTTTCTTTAGATAAAATATTCTTTGGAAAAAAAAAAAAAAAATGGTCAGGCAATCATTTTATATTTGTAAAATTAAATGAAACATATCTTAAGGTTTGTTTGCTAGTAGAAATGATTTAATATTGTGCTATATATAATTTATTCTTAAATGTTTCATCTTATAAAAAAAGGAATCCCTTTATATTATAACCATAATTTTATCCTTACGAAGGCTTAAAACTAAACTTAAATTTTGAAAATAGCAATATGTCATTAATTAATGTTTTCATTATTTACCTAAAAATATCACTAATTAATTAATTAATTAATCCATTTCACGTGAATGTCAGCGTCACTCACTCCAGTCTCCACTCTCCACCTTTACCAGATTTTTTCATATTATTATTATTCATTTATTAAATTTACAACATGATAAATATACACACACAAAAATAAAAACTGTTTTTTATTTTATATTTAAATAAATAAATATATACAATGATAAGTAACAAAAAAAGAAATGCCTTGGGACAACCGGAACCCTATAAAGTGCAGGAATTTGCGCGTGGGTCCTTTGAAAACATTATACTCCTATTTGTGACCACACTCTTTCACTTTTAAGCCAATAAATACCCTCTGGCCGGCGGCACTGCACGTGACGTCGTTGTTCCGATAGGGATAACGTCACTGCCCCTATTATAATGAATATTTTCAAATTTTCAAGAACCTTTTACTTGTGTCGGGAGATATTTTTAATTATTTTTTAACGAAAAAATAATGATTAAATAAAGGGGTATGTTTGATTTGACTCCAAATTAGAATCATCACAGAATAATTACGCATTTGTCCAATTGTGTGTTCATTTGACCGCACAAGAATTTTAAAAAAAATGTAATAATATAAATTTTTATTTTTTTTTATAAAGAAAAGTAGTATTTTTTTATTAAAAAAAGAAACAAAAATAAATTTGAATGAAAAAAAAAAAAAAGAAAGTAAAGTGATAATAGATTAAAAATAGATTATTTGTACTAAACCTAGACTAACAAAACTCAAGTTAAAACCAAATAAACTCAGGCTATTTTATTGTCAAAGTATTTTGTATCAAAACACAATAAAAACTACTACTACTACTACTACTACTACTACTAATAATAATAATTTAAAAAATAAAAATAAGAACTTAATAACAACGCCATAATATTTTCTATGAAATTTAAAATTTAATATCATATTTATAAATATACAAACTTAATGTAAAATATAATGAAATTAATTAATTAATAAACCGCAAACAATTTAGGAAAAAAAAAAAAATGTCGTCCAAATTGCATGCATCGTTATTGTCTACTTCAAAAGTCGATATCATGTAATAATTAATCCAATCGACATTATTGTTGTGACAGAGTTAGACAGTTAAATCAAATGATCGAATCAATTTAACTATTCGACCATCATATTAAAATTGACAGATAAATATTTCAAACTCACCCTCGCCCTCGAACATGCATGATGAAGACACGCACTAGGTCATCGTCTTCAAAGGACTAATTGATCAAAGTTAATTGCTTGAACCTTCAAGATTTTATTTCGACTTAAAATGGAATGGAACCACCTGAATGGAATTTCTTTTATAGAATTAAACTCATGTCATTTTTCTTCCAGAAATTTCATATTAATTTATTTTAGCTAATTTGACGATGTAATCTAAAAATTTATTATTAAACTGATCTTTGATGTATATATAGTTGTCTTTGATCATTTAATTTAGTTTTTAAAATAGTATCGCACCTAATAGGTTTTTTTATATATAAGTAGTAACTTCATATATAATTAGAGGTTTTTTATTATTTTTTTTAGTTGAATTAGATATTAGGTATATTAAAAACGAGTATTGGATATAATATTTTTTATAAAATAATTAAAATTGAATAATACAAAATATTAAGAAGTGAGCAAAAAAATTAATTTCAATAAAATTGAAAATTTAATGTACTAATTTATTTTATTGATCGATAATGATATTTTTAATTGAGAGTAATAAAAAAAAAATGCAAAATAAACAAAGCCTCGACATAAACTAGAAAACTTTATTAATTTAGTGACATAGTAGTTACAAATGTATTCTTAAATTTTTTGAATATGTATTATATATTTATATTGCCTAAAATTTATTGTGGATTATATATTTATTTTATATATACAAATGGGCCAGACTTACAAACTAGACCAAATTTCTGACACTTTGATAATAGGCCTTTTACTAAAGCCTGCTTGCATTTTATTTAAATTGTTTTATTTTAAACATTGAATTATAATTAGTGAAATTTTCTCAAAATAAAATGCTGTTTTTGTTTAATTTAAAATTTTCAGCATTTAAAATTTACCGCCAACCCCCCGAACCAATTAAATAATTATATATATAACATTTAATTAATTTTATGTTATATTTACTGGCAAAGTTCACATGATCCTTAGCCGAGTTCCGTTTTCGTCTCCTCGTTCGCACATTTCCATTCTCTTTCCTTTCTCGATTTTGCTTTTTCCTCATTTTTCTGTGAAATCTTGCGGAGGTTTCAAAGCGGTTAGTTCTCGCTTCTAAGGAATGGAATGGTGCTTGATCATCTCAGCGATGAATTAAGTATTCGCACGAAAAGCTGTTCGAGTCTCGTTGATTGATTTTGATGCTTCGTCGTTTAACTGAGTTTCAGTTCAATGGAGAAATCGTTTTGGAAGTATACTGGCAGCCCCAGCGCTTGGCATTTAACAGTCGCTCTCTACTTTGCTTTTGCATTTGGTGCTGCGAGGTTTATCCTTGACAGATTCATCTTCCGCGTAAGCTTATATCGGTGAATGGAGCTGCATCTGCATGCTCGATGTTTACGGTTTATATATTGACAAGTTGTTTTGATAAAAAAATGTTAGTTTGCACGATGCAATTTAATGGTATGAAAAAATTTTCTGTTTAAGCAATCTTCTGGAAAAGAAGAACAACGATAATGCAGCCGATAAAATGTGTTGACACAAATATATGTCGACAACTTCATTAGTTGAGATGATCTCTATTTCTCACAGTTATTCAATGTCTCACACAGTGGCTGGCTATCTGGTTGTTGATTGGTAGCGGAGGCACAACTCGGCTGACACTTGATGGGCGAACAAGGAGAAAATTAGTGAAATGTACAGAGTCCTTGTGGAAGCTCACGTACTATCTTACCATCGAATTCTTCACTGTGGCCACTGCCTACCGTGAGCCATGGTTCAGAGGTGTAAGTGTAACCCAATATTTTATAGGCTGGCCACACCACGAGATCAAGTAAGAAACTATGAATAATGGAAATCTCTTCCTTGTTTTATGTTAACAAAACATCCGCTCTCATGGAAAAAGAATCTATCCATATTAAGGTTTGCTTGGTATGATCTGCATATTGATGAAGAGATACTGGTATGTATCTCATACCATATAGTATTAGGATTTCCTCTAAGGAGCACTGACGATTGGAGTTGCATGTTTCTTGAGTGTTTCTTCCATATCCAAATTACAGATTCATAAAGTTAACTCGATCTGCATAGTATATACGTTTTTTTTGTTGAAATAAGTTCACTTATTGTTTTCAGGCTTCCGTTGAAACTTATCTACATGTGCCAGTGTGGCTTCCACATTTATAGCATTGCTGCACTGCTTCTGTGGGAAACAAGGAGGAAGGATTTCCCTGTCATGATGGCTCATCGTGCTGTAACTGTGATCCTGATTTCATCTTCCTATGTCTCAAGGTATCTTTCTACTAATTTGGGTATTATTAAGTTTTATTCATGACCAATTGGTACCTCTTTATCTAAATTTACACAAACCATGATCATCACATCCAGAATAATAAATCAGCCATTCCAACTAAATAAGAGACTAATGTTTGATCAAATTTGGAGTAGTAAAACCTTAAAATTTTACTTCTCTTTCTGTCTAAATTTTTCTCCAAATCCTAATGCTCATTGGAAAAGAGGTAAGCTTCCGGAACAGAAATTGTTGTAGCTTGTATACAACCATAAGAACATTCTACTTGTGAACTTACTGCTCCTTTTTGATCAATATATTGTTGGAGATGCTTTCTTGTAGTTTATTTCAGATAGGAGCTGTTATCCTCCTCCTGCATGATGCAAGTGATGTCTTTCTTGAAGCTGCAAAGATTTTCAAATACTCCGTAAATGAGCCTGGAGCTAGACTGTGCTTTGGCTGTTTTGCCTTGTCATGGTTTATACTTGGGCTAATAGTCTTTCCATTTTGGGTCATATGGTCATCGAGAGGTTTGTTTTCGCACCTCGCTCACAAAGTATATATTTCTTTCAATCCTTTATATTGTTCTCTTCCATTAAATCTCCTTGTTTCTTCCTCAGCTATTTTTCATGCAAAACTATGGACCTTTCACAGGCCTACAACAAACTATTATACTGTTTCTTCAATACAATGCTGTTCACCCTGCTGTTCTTCCACCTTTACTGGTGGAAGCTTATATGTTGTATGGTTGTGATGCAAATGCAAAGTCTTGGTAGAGTTGTCGAAGATATACGTTCAGGTAGAGGAGGAGTTGAAAGCATAATTATTTGAGTACCGTAGTGCAGTAGTCATTATCTTCTAACCAACATTTTGCAATCCTCATTCAGATTCTGAAGAAGATGACTAAGGCAGGTTTATTCTCTCAAAGCAAGGATCTATCAACTTTCGAAGACTGATGGTGTTCTTCCATACAGGTTTGGTGACTACTTAGCAGAAAACATATCTCTCTTTTATTTTTACACATTAATTATATTCTTGTCACTGTTTCATCAATTTAGGATGTTTCTCCACAACAGAGTGGTTGTTGAATCTTTACCTAAGGATGTCGGGGCGAGTTCCTGATGGGTTTTGCTTTAAACCTACCGGGTTTGGGTCTAATATGAAAACCCACTTTAATTTTCTAAAATATATATGTTTTTTATAGGGTATTTAATATAATATAAATAAATAAATAATTCAAATATCAAATATTAAAAATTTAAAATTTAAAGATCTCAGTCATAATATATTTTCAAGGGGTGGTGACGTTAATGTAGTCATGCAATGGATGGGCAATGAAAGAATGGTGAATTAGAAGATAAAAATATTTGTATAAAATTGAAAAATAAAAAATAATGAAAAAAAAATATAAATTTAGTCAATATGAATAATTATAAAAATATTTAATATTCATTTTAAATTTATCAATTTATTTTCGAAGATCTAACTCTTATATAGTATTTCATCTGTTTTGGGACAAATGATTTTTTTTTTTTAAAGTCATAAGATGATATGTTTATATTTTTGTAAATTTAATAATATTAAATATATTTAATTAATATAAATTAATAAATAAATATATTTTTTTTATCTATATTTAAAAAAAATTATAAAATTAATTTATGTTAATTATAAATAAATATATATATATTTTATCTATATTATATAAAATTTTATTTTTTATGAAATATTATTTATATTAATATATTTTATTTAGATATAATGTTTAAAATATGTAAATATTTTAATTTTTTTTATTATATATATATATTAATTTTTAGATTAAAAATTTATTATTTATATAAAAAATAACAAAAAAATATCATAAATACTATAATTAATTTATTAAATTATATTATTATTATGCAGGCGAGCGTCGCTGTAGATGATTCTATTTGGGTTGGAGATTCTGGAATTGACCAACACCTTTTCGAGGATGGACCCAAAATGAGAGAATTTTGACTTGTGTACTTTGTGTTCTAGAAGGTCGCATGGTTCTTTGGGTCACATGTTGTCGTGGGTCCTGCAAGCCGCTAGCCAAATTTTACCTGGCTGGCCGGTGGCCCGAGTATCATGCATTCCAATGCCCGTGACCGTGAGCACAACATTTGACACACAACATGTCCGCTTAGACGTAGACAAATATATATATATATATATAGGGAAAATCTTTTTTGTCTAATATAACCACAATTAACCAATTTTAACCTTAAAATAATTAATTTTAGTTTTAACGTTGTCAAACCAAAGAAAAGTATTGATATGAATTTAATAGAGTTGACCCCGCGGCTACTTGTATTTTACATGATTTTGTAACAACAAATACGCTCGTGTTTAGAACAGTCAGTGGCCTCAGTCACGGTCGTGTTTGTACACGATTGTGTAATAGTTATACAATTATATATATATAATTTTTATTTATTTATAATTAACATAAATATTTTTTTATAAAAAATTTAAATATGAATAAAAAATATTTTTTTAGAAAAGATAAAAATAAAAAAATTTTAAGTAAATCATATATTATTTATAATATTATATGGAGTATATTATTTAGTTAATTAAATTAATTTATATTTTTTAAATATATTTTAATTTAATAAATTTTTTCAAAATAAAAATATATCAATTATGGCAAGACAAAAATAAAAACTATATTAATTATTATGAGATGGAAAAGGAAAAAATAATATTTATTTCAAAAGTCAAATGATATTGAGAATGAAAGTTAACGGTAGCGTTTATGTTTTTCCGTTCTAAACAATAATCTCCCGAATGGGCCGGGCCGGGCCACCCAAAAAGATTAAGATGACGCCATCTTACCCGTCACACCACATCATCTGCACTGCCTGCGTGCCACATAGATATTATCTGTACGTCTACGTAATACGTGTCCAAAGTGTGTGCGCGTAACGTATATATATCCATAATTTTGAATTCCACTGTCCCAGCTGGCATCTGCCCTGCCATTAACATTCTCTTCAATTTTCAAATTCCTTCCCAACAACCAACCCTAATAATATCCATTCCCCGGCAAGATAAAGTCAGCCGGAAACTTTATCCCAACTCAGACATGAATAGGTCAAACAAGACAACCACCCACGGCGGCGCCGGCGCCGGCGGTTTCCCAATGGCGGCACTTCCATCGCCGCCGCAGATGACCAGAGAGCAGGAGGAGTCGATCATGGTGGACGCCCTGACGGCCGTCATTTCCCAAACGGAAAACGCCGCCGCCGTCGACGGCTCTGCGTTTTTTCCGGCGGTTTTCGACAGCACGGATACGACCTGCCCCTCCTGCGGAATGATTATGAAGGACTGTTTGGGGTGCAGTTTTTTCGACGACGGAATAATGAAGAAGAAGAAGAAGAAGCAGCAGAAGAATTACAGAGGCGTGCGGCGGCGGCCGTGGGGGAAGTGGGCGGCGGAGATTCGCGACCCCCGCAAGGCGGCGCGTGTGTGGCTCGGAACTTTCGAGACCGCCGAGGACGCCGCCCGAGCCTACGACCGGAAAGCAATCGAGTTCCGCGGCCCTCGGGCGAAGCTCAATTTTGCGTTCTCCGATTACACCGGAGCCACCTCCTCCGGCCCCGGCGCCGCCGCGCCGGAAATTGGGTCAGGGAGCAACGGCGATAAGGAGTTCTGGGATTCGATGATGATGGGTTCTAACGACGAAGATTCTGGAAACCCCTCGAATGTCCGCAGGATTTAGGCAGTTTATTTAGATAGCAGTTACGTTGCTTTAATAAGTGACGGATAAAAACAGAAAATATAAGTTAATTTAATATGGAGTACTATAAATACTCCGTTTGTTAATTAGAATTTTGAAGATGATCAAGGTTTTAGAAAATTTTGAAAATAATTAAAAATAAGTATTGACGTTATATTTTGTGAGAGAACAAATTAATTTTGATTTAAATATAATTAAAATATATCAATTTTGGTATAAATACAAAAAATTCATAAATTTTAGTTTTATTATAATTAATTTCAATTAATTTTGATCCACCGTTTAAAAATTAATAAAAATTATTGACGTGGCATAATTGAGTTGACGTAATGGTTAACTGATAACAACAAAAATTGATTTATTTTTTATTTTTCAAAAGAAATAACAATACCATATTATTGAAAAATTAAAATAGTATTAAAAATCCAAAATTATTGTCTAAACTTGATACATTGACTTAAAAAGAATACTAATAAGTATTTAAATAAAAGATATGATAGATAAAAGGTAAAGTAATGTATTATATACAAAAAAAAATGTGACAAAAAAATATTAAAATAACTAGAAAAACAGTAATAAATTATTTATTATTTATTAAAATATGAATAATAAAATTATTTATCAGGTAACAAAAGGAATAAGATGTTGATAGATAGGAGTAAAATATATTAGCATAAGACAATAGTTCATTAACAATGTTGAATTTGAGAACAATATGTATTAACAAACAACAGCAGTATTATAAAGTATTAATAAAAATATTTTTGTTATTTTTTTTTAATTGATATTATGTTTAATATAATATTTAATATTTAAAAATTAACCTGCAAAAAGTAAATGAAAAATTTAGCTATTGACAAAAAGAGTAATATTTTATTGATTAATGAAAATGTATAAATTATTTTAATATTTTTGTTTTTGTATTTTATGGATAAATTAATTGTATATAGAATAATATTGTGTAAAAAATATATATTTTAATATTAATGCACCATTATTTTTTACAATAATATAAAATAACTATTTGTTAGTACAACAAACAAAGATAGTATTAGTAATACTTTTAATTAAAATAGAAGAAGTGATAATTAGTAAACTATAAAATAAATTAGGCTATACTTGTTTGAAAATTAATTTATATTCCATCCGTTCGTCTGCTTATAAGGTCATTTATATTGTGCGTTATTGTATTTAATATTAAAAATATTTTTTATATTTGTATAAAATTTTTTTACAAATGTCATTCTATTAGTATTATAAGACACTAATTGAAATATTTTTGCAATTTTTTCTTAATTTATACTATGTTTTGATATAATAATTAATATTAAAATATCAACACTCAAAAAGTAAACGAGACTTTCAGAACCGGACGAATGTAGTATTATTTCTAATACTATTTGTTTGAAAACAATTAATAGTATTCGGTATTTTCAATATATATCAAAATATAAAAATTTTAATGTACCAAAATTTGGACATTTTCAATAGTTTTTGGGGTATGGTATTCATGGTACTTTAATTTGATAGTCCTTTCGTCCAAATTCAATGAGATTTTTTTGGACTTTTGTAGTAAACTAAAAAAAATAGTAATATTTTATTAGTTAGTAAACTGAATACTCTATTTGTCTCGTAATAAAATATTTATTTTTCTATTTTATTTCATCCCATAAGAAAATATCAATTTTTTTTTATTTAACATTATAAATACTCTTATAATTTACAATATATTACAAAAATATCATTACCGTGTACTAATAAGATTATTTTAGTTATTTCTACTACATTTAAATATAATAATAATATTTCTAAAAAAAAGTAAATAAATATTTAATTATGGGACGAAGAGTGTATATTTTTGTATTAGAATATGATTATTTTTTTTTTAAATAAAAAATGAATATTTTGAAGTTAAACCTACCAAAATCATAAAAATAAACTTTAAATTAAGAAAAATTGAAGTCATCTTTCCTCCCTAAGCGGTGAGTTTTATTAACACGATTTGTATGCGGGGAAAACGCGACTTCTCCACAAACACATTAGCAACATTGGAAATATTCTTTCCTTCGTTACCAAGAAAAATGTTTACACGTGTCGTCGTCAGATCTACGCTAAGTCTAAATGGCGCCGATAACCATATATAATGTATACATGTAGTGCTCCAACCGACGCTCCTGACGTTTTGCACCCTCCGATTTCTCTCTACATCTCATGGTTTGCGATATTTGACGTCTCAATTCCTCTCTGTGCGCGTGAAAGTTTCGATTTCCTGTGGATTTTTTATAGGAAGGAATCTTGATTAATTAGGGGTGTAGCAGCGCCGCCTACGAATTTTGATTGGGAAGGAGTTCTCGGTCAATTGCAGTTTTGAGTCGCTGCCACCATCACCATGGGAGGTTCACAAAGTCGCGAAGGATTGGAGCTTTCGGATTCGGATTATTCGGAGGAGGAGGAGGAGGAAAAGGAAGAGCAGGATTCGGATAATTATGTTGACGCGGAGGATGGTGGTGCTCAGGTGAGTTCAAAAACCCTAGACGAAGTTGATTCGAGGTTACAGGATTTAAAGCTCAAATACTCGAAAGCCTCTCCGAATTCGATTAAGAAACCTAGCGCTGATCAGAGGAACGCTGTTAAGCTGTACCTACATATAGGCGGTAATACGCCGAAGGCAAAATGGGTGGTTTCGGAGAAGCTCTGCACTTACAAATTCGTTAAGAAATTGAAGATTGAAGACGACGAGGAAGAGTATGATGGTGATGAATTGCGCAGCGGTGAAGGATTTTGGGTTATGAAAGTGGGGAAGAAGATCAAGGCTAGGGTTTCCACGGATATGCAGATGAAATTTTTTGGGGATCAGAAGAGGGTTGATTTTGTAGACCGTGGAGTTTGGGCATTGAAGTTTTACGAAGATGAGGAGTACAGGGGATTTGTTTCTAGATTTCAGGACTGTTTGTTTGAGAATGTTTATGGAATGAAACCTACAGAGGAAAACAAAGTGAGAGTTTATGGTAAAGAGTTTCTTGGCTGGGCTAAGCCAGAGGAATCAGATGACTCCATGTGGGAGGATGCAGATGAGGGCTTGTGGAAGAGTCCACAGAAGAAGCCAATGGAGTTTCCAGAGAGGGAGAGGCAGGACTTGTTGGAGGAATTCGAGGAGGCGGCGACAGGTGGGGGGATACAGAGCTTGGCTTTAGGAGCATTGGATAATAGTTTCTTGGTTAGTGATTCTGGAGTTCAGGTTGTGAAGAACTTTAGCCATGGGATCCATGGGAAGGGTGTTTATGTGAAGTTTGATGACCGAAAGCCAGGGTCGGGTGGTGCAGGGACATCCGGGACACCCAAGAAGGGCCTTCTGATGAGAGGCGAGACCAACATGATGCTCATGAGTCCCTCAAAGGATGGGGTCGGGCTCTCGACGGGGCTTCACCAGTTGGACATTGAGACCGGGAAGATTGTGACACAATGGAAATTTGAAAAGGATGGTACTGATATCACAATGAAGGACATCACAAGTGATGCAAAGGGGTCGCAGTTGGACCCTTCGGAGTCGACTTTCTTGGGGTTGGATAACAATAGGTTATGCCAGTGGGATATGCGGGACAGGAAGGGAATGGTTCAGAAGCTAGCCAATGCGAGCTCGCCCGTCTTGCATTGGACTCAAGGTCACCAATTCTCGAGAGGGACGAATTTCCAATGCTTTGCTACTGCAGGGGATGGTTCTATAGTTGTGGGATCGCTGGACGGGAAGATAAGATTGTATTCGAGGACTTCGATGAGGCAGGCAAAAACTGCTTTCCCGGGGCTTGGTTCTCCCATTACATCTGTTGATGTTACATACGATGGGAAGTGGGTGTTGGGCACCACCGACACCTACCTGATCTTAATATGCACTTTGTTCACTGATAAGGATGGTAAAACTAAGACTGGTTTTTCCGGCCGGATGGGGAACAAAATTCCGGCCCCAAGATTACTAAAGCTCACTCCTGTGGATGCACATCTTGCTGGGGCTGACAACAAGTTGCATGCTGGCCATTTCTCTTGGGTAAGTTGACTTATGCTTTTAATTTCTTGTGCTATATATAATTAATTCCTATAATCATGATCTCATTCTTGCTCTCATTGATTGCACCTTTGAGTTGAATGTAGTTTGATCATTTAAGCTAAGTTTGTTATGCAATTATCTTTCTTTTGAGTTGTGATTAGTTATGAAGCATTGCATTACTAATTGTTGTGATATGTATATTATGCAATTATCTTTTTTCCGAGTTGGGATTAGTTATGAAGCACTACATTACAAATTGTTGTGATAAGTTTATTATGCAATTATCTTTTTTCCGAGTTGGGGGTAGTTATGAAGCATTACATTAAGTAATTGTTGTGACAAGTTTATTATGCAATTATCTTTTTTCCGAGTTGGGATTAGTTATGAAGCTTTTCATTACAAATTGTTGTGATATTTTAGAGTAGGTGCATTAAGTTTATTATGCAATTATTTCTTTTCCGAGTTGGGATTAGTTATGAAGCTTAGTTGATATGTTTACTTGTTTGATCTGATCAGGTTACTGAAAGTGGGAAACAAGAAAAGCATCTGGTGGCGACGGTGGGGAAGTTCAGCGTAATATGGAACTTCCATCAAGTGAAGAACAGCGCGCATCACTGCTACCAGAATCAACAAGGGCTCAAGAGCTGCTACTGCTACAAAATTGTGTTGAAGGATGAATCCATAATCGAGAGTAGGTTTATGCACGAAAAATTTGCGCAAGCCAGGACCAACTCCCCCGAGGCCCCGTTGGTCGTGGCGACCCCCCAGAAAGTCACATCCTTCAGCATGTCTGGTGGCAAGAGGTGATTGATGATTGTTTGTTCTACCTCTTGCTTCACCATCATTCAGTTTGTTTTAGTGTTAGTGTGTTGTTCTGTGTGGATATTTTGCCTCTTCTCATTTGTAATAAGTTGTTAATAGCAGTTTTCTGGTGTCGGGTCGGGCCAGCGTTTTTCCTTTATACTGTATTGGTGAGTTTTCTGGGACAGCGTTTTTATACTGTATTGGTGAATACTAGTTATCTTTTGCAAGTATTTTGTTAATTTATTCGTCCCAAAATAAAAACAAAAACCAAAACTAATCGCGCCAGGTAGGGGTCGAACCTACGACTTTCTGCTTAGGAAACAGACGCTCTATCCACTGAGCTACAGGCGCCTTATTGTTAGTTTCTACAAATTAATTAGTTATATATACATACTGTACTATTTTACAAAAATTAATATCAAGTAAATTATTAGATTAATTATGATACTGCCTCATCGTTGGCCTTCTGGTTTAAAGCATGACCAGCCATTCCATCTTCCTAAATTCACGTCCTCCTTATGCAATTCTTTCCAATCCCACCATTTCGCTCTCCCTCCCTCTGTTTCTCCCTCCCCCCTCGCCAGAATCTTCCACCACCGCCATGTCCGCCGCCCTCTTCCTCCTCTGCCTCCTCTCCATCCCTATCTCCGCCATCGCCAATCCGGCGCCGCCTACAGGTAATCAAACCACCACCTCCCAACATTTGCATCATTACCACATACCATCTTCCTAACTAACCATTTTCTTCAATGCAGATTACCTCATAAGCTGCGGCTCCAACAACATCGTCGAAGAGGGCGGTCTCAAATACATCCCCGACGACGCTTTCATAACCACCGGCAACAAGACAACCTTAACCAACAGCCCCGACGTCTGGCCGAGGCTGAGAACCCTCCGCTTCTTCCCCAATGCAGACGCCTCGAAGCACTGCTTCAGCTTCCCCGTCATCAAGGAAGCCAAGTACCTCGTCAAGACGATATACTTCTACGGCGGATTCGACGGCGGGAAACAGCCGCCAGTATTCGATCAAATCATCGACGGCACCAAATTTGGCATCGTCAACACGACCGACGACTTCGCCGGCGGCGGATCGTCTTACTACGAGGCTGTCGTCGTCGCCCACAACAAGATTCTCTCCGTCTGCCTCGCGAGAAATCAGCACACACCTACCGGCACCAGCCCCTTCATCTCCTCCATCGAAGTCCACCATCTGCTCGACTCGATTTACAACTCGACCAACTTTAAGGAGAATCTGTTGGTCACCGTCGCGAGGAACAGCTTCGGATCGGAAGCTGACATTGTTGGTTTCCCCGATGACCCTTTCAACCGGTACTGGCAGCCTATGAAGGGCAATAATCCTGCCGAAGAGAGCAAATCGAACGCGACTGTTTCGACATTCTGGAATGTTCCGCCGGAGAAGGTCTTTGCATCAGCAGCCATGGCGAGTAAAGGCCAGAATTTGACGTTGAACTGGCCAGCATTTCCGTTGCCTAGCGCGCATTATTACATGATGCTGTACTTCCAGGACACTCGAGCCCCGAGCCCGGATAGTTGGAGAGTCTTCGACATCTATATGAACGGATGGAAATTCTTCCAGAGTCTCAACATCTCGACGGCTGGGCAGAGTGTGGTGGGGGCGCCGTGGCCACTTTCTGGACAGACTGAGATAACAATGGTTCCTGAAAAGGACTCACCTGTCGGGCCGGTGATCAGCGCTGGCGAAGTCCTGCAGATTGTGCCTCTTGGAGGAAAGACCATAACCAGAGATGGTACATTCCTACATAAAAACAGACATACAAACATATGCACCAATATATATATATAAATAGAAACCCCTCATGTTTTATACAACATTAGACAGAATTCCCTTCCTTTTGAAAATATTACACAAAATCCTCTTCTTAAAAAACATGATAGAATTTCATGCAATTTTTAACTCATAAGAGAATGGTGGAACTTTCCGAACCACACACGAATTATAAACAATTTTGCCATATATATACACACACAGTCCTTTTGTCTAACACCTATTACAATTGATCTTCTATAAATTTATTACAGTGGTGGCATTGGAGGAATTCAGGAAAGGACTGAACAAGGTGCCTGAGGATTGGACAGGAGATCCATGCCTACCAAAAGGGAATGCCTGGACAGGGGTTTCATGCTCAAAGAAAGTCCCAAGCAGAATTGTGGCACTGTAATTCTTAGTTCTTGTTCTTGCTACAACCTACAATTAACTTCAGACATGGTCTTTGATCATGTCAGATCATTCAAAAATGGGGTTTTCACAGTATGTTCTATTATATAAATGAATGAAGGAACCTGACAGGCTTTGGAATGTCTGGAACACTGGACCCAAATATTGCCCACTTAACTGGCCTCAGGCATTTGTAAGCAACTATTCATTTCCACAAATTCAAATTACATATTTTGTATTTCCCATAATCACAAAAATTGAATATCAGGTTGCTTGGGAACAACAAGCTTACAGGGAATGTACCTGATTTGGGAGCACTAAAGTCTTTAATAACTCTGTAAGTTTTCAGGGCTCTCTGTAGTATTAAATTAATTATAAACTGTACAGATTTAGCAGTTTTCTTGACTCTATTTAATGGGGTTTTTAAATTTGTTTTGGTGGGGAAAGGCATTTGGAGAATAATCAATTTGAAGGACCAATTCCTAGTTCATTGGGAGACCTGCCAAGACTTAAAGAAGTGTATGTTTCTAAAGCTGACAGTTTTTTCTTCAGTAGATAGTTATTCTGTAATGTCAAGGTATTTATTAACAGGCTGCTTTTTGATCTACAGAAATCTGCAGAACAACAAATTAGATGGTGTTATCCCAGAGACATTGTCAAAGAAACAAGGCCTTGACTTTCGGTATGCATTCAATATTTACATTCTGCATTATAGTTCTAAATGGTGAATCGGGCTTGGCCAGATTGTCTAACAGATATAGTGTTCTGTGAATTAGGATCTGAAAAACAGTGAGGAGGAAGTGGTGATGGAAGGGGCAATGAAGAGCATGAGAAATTAACTATGGTGGCTTGGAAGATTGTTTTAATCGAGTTGGGATTACGGAGAAAAGGACACAAAGGGAGAGATACATCAAAGTACATTTATATTAGGCAAATATGGCCTTCATTTTTATAAATATGGGAATATGTTTATATAACATTCTACAAAGAGGCTTTCTTCTATTCTGTATGTGCATCTGTTTATATAAAGCAAGCTTCATAACGTTCGTACAAAGAAATTTCATTTATTTGCCGCAGCTTTAATGATGAGGAAAAATGTGACTACTACGAGCTACAGATCAGACACGATCGGTTAAATAATTAAATACCTCAACAGATCTTTATGGGAAAAGAAATTACAAACTATTCACAGATATATTTGCAATAATAGCAGCAAAATAAACATTGTTCAACAGCAAATATCATATACTTAGAACAAACCTACAGTGATCACACCTTACACATTAAGAGATAAAACTTCATGGATTTCAAGGTCCACAAAAACGTTACTATCTCCAAAATGATTGAATGAGATCTATATTAGAATTTGTGGCTATCTAAAGAACATCCAATCAACAAAGAAACATGTTCCCATTCATCTAAGAGATGCCGTAACACCATATGCCACAGGCTGAGCATAAGGAACTTACCAGTAGTCATTACAGGAGCATTTGCCATCCTTGAAATGATGAAAACGTTTGTTATCTCTGACAATTAATTCTCTCCCAACAATTCTGGACATGATCTTGATTGCATTGTGACAATCCCCACAAACACGTAGATTCTTGATGATACGCAGGGGTGTCCTTGCCGGAGTACTAATGAGACCATAAGCAATGGCAAGGCGCTCACTATGGTATAGCAACGCCTGCTCCTTTGCCTCTTGATCAATATCGTGAAGAACGTATCTTGTGTCAGGCACATAAGCTTGCTCTTTCTTGGCAGCCCTTAACTTTTCGTCGTCCTTGTAGAGCGTAAGGTTACGGAACTCCAGTATCCTGTTTCTCCCTACAAGCATGTTGATCGCAGACTGCTTCTTTGGTGGAGGAGTTGGAATCTTATTTACAATTGCCTTTGAAGGATCAAGACTGACCATCAGTTCTTCAGCATGATCTTCAAGATCAATATCTCCATGTATACGAGCATAGTTCATCAAGGCTTCCCAAACATCTGCCGTTGGTTCAAATGGAAGATCTTTGATATATGCCTCAGCCTCAGTAAGATGTCCCAGCTTCCCAAAGACACCTAAGAGTCCCAAATAATGTTCAATCCCGGGAGATATCCCAAAATCAACTTTCATCGATTCAAAATGTATAAACGCCTCTTCAATTGCATCAGCACTAGCACAAGCATCAAAAACAGCTAGAAAAGTTTGCCCATTCGGGGTTATCCCAAACTTCCTCATCTGCTCAAACAATGCCAACCCATCGTCACCCAGCCCATTGGCTGCATATCCATTTATCATCAAGTGCCAAGAATCCATATTCCTATCAGCCATGTGATCAAACACTCGCCGTGCATCTGTCATACTTCCACACTTTGAGTACATGTCAAGCACCTTATTGGTTAACTCAAGATCACTCCTGAAACTCGACCTCAAGAAGTAGTCGTGCACTTTTTTAGCATCCTCAAATTTCTTGGATTTCCCACACAAGTGAAAAAGCAAGCTGAAACACTCAGCATCCGCACGAGCACCCTTGTCCAAGTGTTCAATAACTTCCTTAACCTTACCCTCCCGGCACAAACTCAGTAAATCAACAATCTCAGGTGCTCCAGCATCACCCCTAACAGGCCCTCGATTTTGAGCCTGATTGTTTGAAAAAGGAGGCTGCCCAGCGTCGCTCATAACAGACCCTCGATTCTGAGCCTGATTATTTACGAAAGGGGGCGGCCCTCGATTTTGCCCTTGATTATTCCACTGATTCACACCCCCGTCGGGGAAATTCCGGCTCTGCTGATAGGTCTGGTTCTGAAATCCTCCTGGGGATGGAAAATTTCTGTTCAAATTTGGAGTAGGGTTTTGACCGTACACTTGATTTGGATTGGTGCCCCAATTGTTCGTGTTTCCACTCGGCGGGGCGTAATTCTGGTTCTGCCGAAACCCCTGATTGGGAACATTCGAGCTAGGGTTTGGTCCTCCTGGATTCAAAGTTCCTTGATTTGTGAAACCTTGATTTCCTGCACTGTTGGAATATCTATTATTGTAACCCTGATTAGAGTAATTACCATTTCTGCGATTACTGGGGTGGTTTCCGAAATCATTGTTCTGCGGACTCCACTGATCCTCATGGCTCTGGTTGAAATTGTACGAACGATTCGAAGGTTGTTGATTTGACCTCTGGACATCATCGGGTATTGCGGAGGTCGAGAGTGCCCTTGTCGGGAACACAGAGAGGTTTCCAGCATGCGATTTGGGAACTGAAATGACGAGTAGTGAACGGCGTACCTTGCCAACAGATGAAACAGCGATGAAGGAGAATCGACCCCGCAGAATTGAGGACAGAGGCGACGCCATATTTCTTGCTGCGAAGACGAAGCTGCAAAACCTCCCGCTGTTGATAAACCCTAATTACAGCAATATCCTCCTGGGCATTTCGCTGATGATCTAACCGGGTCATCTAGTGGGTGATCCATTCTATATTCGGGTTCGGGTTTGGAATCCCTGGGTCAACACTGAAGCCCAATTGGCGGCCCAAAATTCAAATATAAATTATTCGTAAATTAAATCAAAATCAGTCACATTGAGAACATCAGAACGACGCCGTTTCAACTCTTGTCAAAACGACACCGTTTCGACACAGTATTAATTTTTTATAGATAAGGACTATCTATCAGCTCTGCAGGCTGCATGCTTGGTTACATGAATGGTGAAGATTTTCAGAAGATTTGGCAATAAATTTGAGTAATCAACAGAGACCCAGTTGCATATATATATATATATATATATAATTAATCTGGATTGTTTTATGTTGCAGAGAGATACATAAATTAATGAGAAAGATCGGACGGGTGGATGATGGAGACATTATTCAAATAATCACACACACAGACACTTTGCTGTCAGTAGAAGCAAAAAATTGGCATTGACCAATAAATCAATGAATCTTTGGTCTTTGGACAAATCAAAAACCACCTACATGACAGCCAGCATTGCACACTGCCATTATGGATATGCATATGCATATCTATTAATTATATATACACTACACTAGAATACAAAACAACAACAACCATAACAAGAATAATAATAATAAACAACCAAGAATTACAGAAATTGAGGAAAATGGTGGATTTTGGATGAAAAGACAGCTTTCAAGATGCATTTTAGAAATGCAATGGAGAGTGAATATAGTATAGTAGTAAGAAGTTGTATATATATAGAAATAAAAATGTTGGAATCTCATACTCACTTCTCACCCACCCCTTTGATGAGCAAGATTAACCCATATTGTCTTGAAGAAAATAGAAACATATATACCAGAGAGTATATAAATTCAATATTTGAGCCCTGAAGAAACCTGAGTGAGTAATCAATGGCAGTACATATAAACATATAATATATATATGCACATGTGGGAGAGAATGAGTTTAGCAGTGCCAATTTGGCCATCACTCTAAAACAAACACTCACTCACTTTCAACTTTTGAAGTTAGGCTAAATTGATAGTTAATTCCAACATAAACAAAGCCTTCCAATGGATAGATTTAATGAAGTCTTTGGAAACCTAAAGTAGATTGATTAAACAATCAAATTAGCACTTCTTTTCTGCTGTCCATGTGGATGGTTATATTCCACCATTTTAGTTTATTTGACCGCCGTCTTGATTTTGTCTCGGTGCATTGTACATTGATCATATATTGGATCATTCTTTGACTGTAAGTCAGTAGAGACAGTGAATAATCTTGTGATTAAAAACTCTCTATAATCATTTAAATAAACAATCCCCATGTTATAATTAAGTTTATTGTGATTATAGAGGAGTTATGAGTTGTTCTTGCAACAGTGATTGACAATTATATTTAACAGTGTGAATGTATTTAATTGCACACAGTTTTGCTTGTATCCAAATCTATTGACTGCCTGAAGATTCAATATAAATATATATATGTATAGTGTGTGTGTGTGTTCCTTGATTTCTGAAGCCTCCAGTCTTCACAACACATTGCTTTAAGATTACAACATGTCTGTGAATTATTTGGAACTAAGTTGCAATATGGAGTGATAAAAAGCATTGAAAGAATATCAAAAAAATAACAAAGGAGAGAGAGAGAGAAGAAGAAGTGAAATTAAAAACTATTAGTGGACACAACTCTGCATGATTCAGCATGATATATAGATCTGATCAAGATTATTAGTGTTACTATTATTATTATATATCCACTTTCTTGGGTTCAAAAAAATTCAATAATTGAGCTGGTCAAATGAACACAAAACTATTCCAGAAATCAAGCAAAACCCTCAAATTTCCACACAAAAAAAAAGGACTAAAAAAATCCTATGTGCACATGAGGCATCCACCCTCCCTATATAAAAGGGGTTCTCAAATTGCATGTGAAGCTCCAACAGTAGGTCCCCAAAAACACACACAAGAAAGCAAACAAACAAAAAAGGAAAAAAAAGAAGCCTCTACCCTCATCTTTGTCTTAGCTCTGTTCTTGACAACAACATACAACTGTCGATGGCATGTCTAAATATGTTCAACAATGAACAACAGCATCAGGGGCTGTACAGCACCATGAGTCCAAGAATATCATTCTCCAGTGATTTTGGTGATCCTCAGCAGGCAATTAAGCTCGAGAATGGATACAGGGAAGCCCCCGTGTCATCGGATTTTGCATTCACTGTGCCTACCTACAGCATGATCTCTGCTGATGAGGTTTTCTTTAAGGGGAAGATGCTTCCCTTGAGGGAGAACTGCACAAGAATCACTACCCTCAAGGAGGAGCTCCTTGCAGGAGAAGATGACGATGATGACATCGACAGTGCAAGAATCGGGAAAGGGATGAGCAGCTGGAAGGAGAGATTGGGGATTAAGAGATCACCATTTTTTGTCCCTAAGAAATGTGATACTAAGAGCAGTGAAATCAGTAGTCAGGAAAGTGTTTGTGCTGCAAGCTTTAAAGGTGAGAGGCCATTGCAGTTTCATGAGTTGATCTAAAGTAGTATGAGTGTATGTTTTGATGTTGAATTGGTTTGTGTAACAGGGAATTCTTAATGCTTCAGGTGATGTTAGAGAAGTCATAATTGTGAGGTTTGTTTTAGTGTAAAGATAAAAAGCTGAAGTTCTTGATTTTGATCTCTTAAATCCCCTAATTATGTATGATGATGCTCATTGTTTGTTCCCTTGGGTTTTCTACATGTACAAAATGGCTGTAGATCAACTGTTTCCGTGTAATAATTTGTATGTGTTAATGGGGTTCTTATGATTCAGTGTGTCAAGAAGATATTCCACCATTTTGTGTGGTTCTCCTGAGACAACTTTTCATTACCTTTACAATTAAAGATGGATAGATAGATAGACACCTAGGAACAAAACAATCTTTAAATCAATCATATACATCTATAGCAAAATGAGTATCATGTCAATCAATCATATTTACATTTAGACAAAGTTAAAAACCAACACCCCATAAATGAAACCAATGTAGGATAATCAAGCATAGTTAGATTCCAATAGGGCCTAATGATGCCAACAGAAGGCCCCTCCCAGCCATGGGATTGATGTGTTGAAAAGAATTTACAATATAATCCAATATATACATATATATAATATATATATGTACAGCATCCACTGGATCTCATTTCTGACCACAGAAGCATTTTCTTTAATGGGCACCCCATCCGTACATAATCTATACACCTGGAAACATGTTTCAGCAACATGATCAAAATCTAAATAGTGAAAACTCAACCCAATATCTAATGGCATTTTGTTATTCACAGTGGTTCACTTTTCACCATACTTGCTTTTTCTTTCTATATAATTATCCTTGTACCCAGACCAAAGCAAAAATAAAAACAAATAGGACATGTGTGAGTTACAGAAAGTAACTTGCAGGGCAGTTTTTACCTAAAACTGATGCAAAGCTTGGCAATGATCCGCACTCCTCAGTTGCTAGGGTGAATTCAATAGCCCCTGATACAACTGGGACCCGGCTTCTGACCATTACCTCGTTCTTCAGCAGCAGCAAAGGCAAATAAATGTCGTCCCTCGATTAAGTTCATGCCTACTCTGAGATATTTTTAGTTGGACTTCTGCCCAAGTATTTTTCCAAAGACTCATTTTTCCGATCAGGGTCAAGGCTGTCATACAAAAACTGTTGTGATATTGCTCTATATGCAGTAGAGAAGTATAAACAAAAGATCACACTCAAAAGGGATTCTGGACCTGTTCCTGAAGCCAAGAAGAGCACAATGCAATGCACGTGCAGTAGCAGAAGCAGGGGCCAGTGCTGCAGCTGGAGCAGACTTCACTGCTGTGGCCAAAGCAGACCCCATACCAGCACCGCGCTGATATCTTTTCATCGGTGTTTGTATCAAGGTTGAAGCAGATTTGCCTATACCATCACTAATGCTTTGGTAAGCCTGTCAGCATTCAGCAACCACAATTTAGATCAAAAGAATGGTAGACAAATTGCTGGTGCTGGGAAGAGCATATTCGTCATCTACTGCATTATTCTTATCCAAACTAATTAGTTCAGGAGAAGAAATATTGCTTTTCCGAATGTCACAAATGAATGGTGAAGATTAAATATTTAGGGAAAAATAAAAAATAAAAATTGCACAAGATAACTGTAGCGAAGATTTAGTAAAAGAAATTAGGATATAACCTGTTGAATTCCTTCTTGGGCATCATTGGGTTGATTTGATCTTACATTTGTAGCCACTCTGCTTTCTACCAGCCATGGTACAGAAGGTGGAATGCTTGCAAGAATATACTCTGCCTGTAGGAGGATATTATGGGCTCCTGCTGCCAAATGCACTCCGAGGCCAATGGCTTCAAGTGAAATACTTCTAAGAAATGCAAAAGTACCTAGTGCAACAATTCATAATCAGAAAGTTTTCACAAGAAGTTGTCCAATGCCTATACTTGTAGGATCATAAACAAAAATAAAATAAAATCATGTCACCCGAAAATAGACCAAAATGAAAAGGGCGGAGGGGTAGACTAAGCACAAAATATCCCGAAAAGTATGCATTCACAGCAATAATACATTTGTACTCAATAATTATAACATTAGAGTAGGAATAAGAAATTCTACATGTTTACTAATCTGAGTAACAGAATGAAAGAAAACACAAACCAAGCAGAGAATTTCATGCTTCCAATAAGCTATAAATTGAAGAGTCATGTCTGCTATGATAGTTTACTTTACCTCTTTGCATTCCTTTGAGTAACCTATGATCCTTTCTATAGCTCTTCACAGGCAGTGACACCAACTTTGCAGCTCCAGAACCAACAGAAACCAGTGACTTAATGGGAGGAAGACCTTTCAACAGTTTATGGATCTATATATAACATTCAACTTGTCAGCGTCGATGCAATCATAAGTCATGACTACCAAAACCAAAAAGAAAGCAGAACATAGTCATATTAAGCTTTAACAGAACCTGGTTATGAGAAATGTCTTCCAACCACTCCCCAAATATTGCTTCACAGACACTGCTCCAGCCATAGTGACCAACTCCTTGCACATGTTTTAGTTGTAGCTCCACACCCTACATTGGTATACAATATAAATTTCAAGAATAAATCACAAAGTACTGTTCACACCCAATTAACACTTAGCCTGTGGTATATCAGATATGGCTGTTGGACGATAAGCATATCCAGTTCTTACTCAACTAATATGAAACATTAGCACAAAGCATTGTCGAAGCAATCAGGCTGAGTCAGCAAAAAACCAGAAAATTACCTTCCAGGGCACCAAGTTAACAAGTTCAACATACTTGCCATCCCTAAGTGCAGTTAAGTCAACACGGCAAGGAATATAATCAACTCGAATCAGCATAGGCCACACCTCGAATTTCTGTATAAAAGCAAAGAAAGATGAAGTGGTGTGAATTAAGTATGCATAGCATGAAAATCCTTGTTAGTTTAAAAAAATTATTGAAAACCAAGAAATATTTGGCAACGCAACATAAATACCGCAACACAGGTTATAAAGGGGTCAGTACTAGTTATAATATATCCACCACCTCACACAAAAAAACAATTCAAGTGTTCACATGGTTATCTACCATGATTCAAATTAGATGGTCTTTAAAAGTGACTCAAAACTTTCCTGGAAGTATGTAAGGAATGCCTCTTCACTGATGGAACAACCTCGTAGACTCTCACACTTCTCAAGTAACTCTCCTGATTTACTCGAATCCAATGAGGAGCTGGAGGAGGGGTCTGCTGACGACCTTTCTCCTCCAAAGAAGCTGATGAGAAAATCAAGTTGGCTTTGATGAAGATGTAAGCGGATAGGAAGTAAAGAAACTCGCAACCTGGAGAGGAAATACAATAAGAATAAGAGAGAATTGGAAAAAGAAATGTATCATTATGAATTATGATGTTGCAAGTTAAAACAAAGATAGATGTACAACTGTTACATCAGCCATTTTGGAAACAACTAGGGGGAGAAGATGTCAGTTTAAGTGAACACAATTTCCTTGACTGCAAAATCTATAGATGGTATGAGCAATGTTTATGATAAAGTAATATAGAGGCAAGATCGATGAAAAATTCAAGAGGTGGCTTCAAAATGAGAAGATAGAAGGCTGTGTCTATCCCCAAAAATCAGGGATTGCAGCTCAGACAGATATTTCTTGAATATAAAGTCGACGTAATCCTCACGCCCACCATCATTTGGTTTTGGGAAGTTAACAAAAGGTGAGAGATCCAACCAACAATCCCAGTTGGTAACAAGAGGTATCAACATCTGATATTATATGTCCACAACTCTACAGTCAAATAGGATGAGAAAATTGATTGCCAGAACTGATTCGCCATAATCAATTACAAAGTAGAGATTTAGCAAATATCAAACATCCAGATCTGACTTACACATGCCCAAGATTTGAAAGAATACCATACTACCAACATAGAGGTAAAACCATAAAAGAGAAAAAGGAGAAGCATACCTATTTTCTTCTATACGAAGAGCAGGATCTGGTCTCACAGCTTCTAAATTTAACTTCAATGCTTTTGACAATAAATTTCTTGGATGCTTTTTAGATTTATAATATCCAAGAACCTTAAAATGAAAAAAACTGTATATCAGAAAATAACATAAGAAAGAACAATATGGTACTTAAGTTCATATAATTGAGCAATACCAGCCTCCAGGGAGCACCATTACTCCTGTCATTCACGTAGAAATCCTGTATAACAAGTGAAAGCTTAGATGCAGATATGTTACCCTCCGGATAGACCTCATAGGAAATATCAATTCCAGATAATGCAAGCTCCAAACAGAAGGCCGTATCCCTCCCACGATTCATGCCAGATGCCGCACAAGTACTCTGAGAGTTGGACCAATCCGAACCACCATGCATTCTCCAAATGACATTCATATTCTTAAGCATTATGCGACCCTCAGCTCTCACAGCATCATTATGCTCCGTGGAATTAATAGAAGCCTTACTTTCTGTAGGTTTCAATGCATTAGTCTGCTCCACTTTGGAAGTATGATTTTCAAATATTCTCAATGAAGAACCTGCATACCAACCACTATTATCAGTTCTTGTATCTCCAACACCACCATTCCAGTAGCCAAGAACATCAGAAGAGTGGCTTTTCAAAGCAAGGTCTGAGAGGGGACGAAGATCTGACAAGAAATACTCTTCTATGAACGATGGCGCCTTTTCTTCCAATGATGAAGCACTGCTAGCCACAAGAGAACTATTGCTGGCCAATATAGCAGATTTTGATTTATATAGTTTGGCATGGCCATCGGAATTTCCATCCAGCTGAAACATGTCTTCATGTATTTCATCCATCAAATTGCCAGAATAAGATTTCTTATCTGAACTTGAAACCTTCTTAGAAAGTGAGTCGGAAATCTCACTCCCTAGCATCCCCTCATCTTTATTCTCGTGCACCTGCTGCACATTGTTCCATCTATTCTCCAAGTGCACAATATAGTCATGCATATCAGGAGCAAGAAGACTTTGAAGTTGGGATGCCAATCTAATTAATCCAAAGGTTGTATCATGGCAAGTAGTTAACATGATGTGAGACTCTTGACATTCTAATTCCCATGCAAGGTCATCGTCTGATTTCATCCTCAAAAGTGCTTCGACATTCGCCTCTTCAGCAACTTTCACATATCCAATCTTTCTAAGATATTTTACACTATAATCAAAACCATCCACCTTAGATTCAGTCACTTTGCATACAAGCAAACCTAGATCTTGCAGCCTAATTTTGTACTCTCTTTTTGAGTTATCATCCAAGGCTGTATTTGAAAGTTTTGCAGACGAAGCAGCTAACAGACAAGCAAAATTGACCTCATCTTTTTCATGGCTACTCAAATCAGGATGCTTGAGATTTAAATCTTGGTTAGCTGCCAATTTCTTCAAGTGTGGCTCATAACTCAAGCCAACATCCACCAAATTAAGAACGAAGGAAGATCCACTGGTCTTGCCCATACTCTTCTCACCTGCATCTTTAGACTCTGAAGATGCTAGAGTGAAAAAGGAAATCATTTCACTGAACCAATCCAAGCGACCTCCTACAGCCACAATGGTGGCACATTTTACAATAATTGAAGAATAATTATGATTGCTCTCAGGATCCCACATGTTTATAATGTCAGAACCTGCCTGCTTAGAAGATAGAACATTTGAACCTTCCCCATTCCCACGACCCACTGCCAAGGCACTGCATGATATCAAAAGAAACTCCTGACTTAAACCTTCAGTAATAGAACCCCACAATCTTCCCTGACCATGGGCCACCCATAGGAAATTAGCATTCCTTATTCCACCAATATTAGATACAGAAAGTAGCTCAAACTTGTCAACTGCAAGTGTTAGGCTGTGCCAAGACCCAGGAAGTTCTGAGCGCATAGAGCACTTAACATCGTCTACTGGATCAAGTGTAATGGAAACTGCCATAGAATCAAATTCCATTAGAATTGATGCCTGAGAAGCTGTATGTTCCTTCTCAGTTGTCACCGATTCAGAAACGCCTGAGAAATGCTCAGACACTTGATTTAGGAGGTCACATATGTTGTCAAACTGAGATTTGTCTGCATTGATTGTGAGAGCAGGCAATTGACCATGTAACAAAAAAGCAGAGCTTGACAGTATATCTTGTCTGGTGTGAGAATCCAAATCTTTACTGTCTTTCACAGTTGTTACAGAAGCAAAAGCACAGCCTTTTCCTAAAACGTGATCTTCACTCCTGTTCCCAGATGAAGCTAAAAGCTTGGCTTTCCTTGCTATCCAAGGACCAGTAGCATGACCTTCCTGCCTAAACATACTAACCACAGCCAAATCATCAGTTTTACTCACTATAGAAGCAATCTTGTTAACAGAAAAGCTAGCCTCCTGCCTATTTCTGGTTTCACTTCCATCAATCTTCTGGGGGAAAGCTGAATTGACAGAGAAGAGATAGAAGCCATAAAACTTTATATTCAAGGAGCATGATGTAGCCACAGGAAACCGATTCTTAGAACTGGAATTTGGTGTTAACTTAGCTGCTCGAACACCCTTCCCTGCAATTCCTTGCGAAACAAAATCAAAAATAATAAACTGGTTGCAAGAAGAATAGCTGCTCAAATCCTTGTGTGCCTTGAGAGGGAAACACGTTATTATCCTAGCATTCGAAACAAATATATTGCCCCTGAGATTTTTTTGGGTTGGTAAGTTGGCTGTCTGTGGACGAGAAATTTTTCCATGATCTCCAAGTGAAGGTCCATCATTTTCAGATTCTGGAACTAGATGAAAATCACTTGCCACATTGGAGAATTCAATACAATCAGCGATGGCTTTCAGTAATTCCAGTATCATGGAAATTATATCAAAGTTCACCCAGAAAACAAAAGGCGGAAGCTCTAAGGAGAAAGATATTGGTCCCATACATGAGCCTGTGGAAGGATGTGAATCTGCCTTCACATGAAACCTAGTGACACCCGAAGTTTTCAGCAAAGTCACACTGGCATAATTCGTAAAAATATCTTGGCCATTACTCATGTGACAGCATCCATTGATGTGAGGTATACTCAGAGAAATATCACCAGCATCATGAACCTGGTGAATATGTCCAGGAATTTTCTTCAGAAAAGTCTGCAGAGAACCTTGAACACCATTTTGCATTCTTTCAATGAATGCAACCTCACTTTTGTAATTGTCACTATGTCTGTGAACCCTGCACTCCATAAACTCGTTTTTTGAACAGAAGTGATCGACAAATTGAATATGTTGAACAGTCCCTTCAAAACTCATTTCCAGAGGGTATACCTGTGGAACTCGCAATAAATTTCTGTTAACTAGTGGATTAAAATGAAGCAGATTTTGAACTTAGTAAACACAAAAGTTTAATGTTCATAAAAATACCTAAAGATCATTTGAATCAAATGTAATTACCTGGAAATTGAAAAATAGACCCATAAACTGTGCACACACACAATGAATTAGAACATCATTATTGGCATTATCATCCTCCTTTGCAGGGGTCTCTTTCTCGTCTTCGTCATTTAAGAACAACAGAACAGATACTTTCCCTATGGTAATGTTGAAGCTGGTTTCAACATGCTGCTGCTCTGCAATCAGTGAAG
This sequence comes from Andrographis paniculata, assembly GCF_009805555.1. Lineage (NCBI taxonomy): Eukaryota > Viridiplantae > Streptophyta > Magnoliopsida > Lamiales > Acanthaceae > Andrographis > Andrographis paniculata. Next base: position 1,106,680 of record NW_026137601.1, on the reverse strand, counting down.
AAAGAGAAACAATTTCTAAGATCAAAGATTACATGTGATTGAGTGATTAATATGATATAAAAACTCAATTGATGTTGGTGACACATAAGACTGCTTCGCGCATCAACTTATATTTAGGAAACTAATTTCTAAGGAAGCCGGGTAGAGGTTGCTACCAGAAGCAAGTTATCAGATCTTCACAGCCCTCATTTCACTCTAGTTACTTTTCAGTTGCTCCCATACATTATTCTTAATATAATAAAGTGTTGCCTGGTGTTTCATACAGCTACGAAATTTTTAAGTTTGGCTGCATAGTGCATACTGAAGTTAGCATTAGATTTGGACTCTATTTGATATAGGACTTTATGCTAAGAGTAGAGTTCTTAATATTTCTATCTTGTAAAGATTCGAAATCAAATAATGGGTTTTCTGATTTAGCTACCTCTAGTTCTTTTCTACAGACTGAATTGGGTTTTGACATTTTCTAGGCAAAAATAGTTGTTAGATATGATGATGTTTTGAGTATAAAATTGGCATTGGATTTATTTTTTTACTTTTTGAGGAAAATTGGTAGATTGAATAATATGAAAATGGGAAAACACAATTAAACAAACAATCTATTTCCAAATGTTGTTCTTTGAATTTATTTCATTCTATGGCAAGACCTTACTTTCACACTTGGATACATGATAAGATTTTCTTTTGAAATCAATCACAACCCTGTTTTTTTCCTATGACTGTTATCTAATATCTCCCACACGATATATCGCTCCTATTAGCTCTGTTAGCCACAAATTCAACACTCCAAACAAGAAAGCGCTCATGGAGCGCGATTATAAGCAAAAGATTAGGAATCATATAAAAGAAAATTTATATTAGATAGGCTCCTAAAATCAAGGTACTCTTAAGATCTTGGATTAATTTTCTAGGACTATCATCACATCCTGGTCTCACACTCTCACTCTATTCTCAAGTTTGACAATAAATTGAAAGTTCAGCACGCTCAAAAAATATGAGAGGATTTGATGTAATTGCCGACAATCAGACCAGGTAACAAAGATGGGGAAAGAGAATAAGCCATGAATGAAAAGGTAACTGAAGACTGCCGTAAGGCACTTACCTGAGGAGACGTGTAAAGATCCAGCAGCAAGGTTGGATGCTGCAGTAATTGCACTAAATACTGAACAAGTCCAGTTCCACATACCGCTGCTCCCCAAAGCTGACTGTGAATTTCTTAGTTCATCAAAACACTCAAAAAAGTGATCCACACTGCAAAATAAGAAATTATTTTGTAAGTAATGCAAGATTTTAGCAACGCTTTCAACCATTATACTGCGAAAAAAGCTAGAATAAAACGGTAACTGTTTGTGCTCAATGAAGTATGACTAAATTGGTTTGGCCCAGATCAAACTGTGTGCTAACAAAAGGCTCAAATTATTGGACAAACAAGTGATTGATCAACTGATTAGATGGACATCTAGAAAGTGCCAACTAGACCTGATAATATTGCAATTGGGAGATAAAGTTAAAATTGTAGTTGATTCAAATATTAGATGATTTTATTCACCCACCATAATGTGTCCTCAATTTGGTCGTGCATAAGCTCGTAGCTTGTTCTGCTCTTAAAAATGTTTAATATTTCTGACTTTAAAATATACATATATATATATATATATATACTAGGTAAAATAAAACCAACCTTGCCACTAAATCTGGTTCCTTCTCGGGTTTCTCTGTTTGGCTCACCCAATTGGATATAAGGTGTGACTCTGATAGTGGATTGTTAACAGCATATTTATCCACAAACAAGCTATTGGTGATAATGCCCTCGTTACGGAATAGCTCCTTGCCTCGGGGAAGTATACACTCACTTTCATTTAACAAAGATTCTGTTGGTTCTTGACAGTGAGCATCCACAGTACCATCACCGATACCTCTAAATAGGTTCCACAAGGAGATAAAACATTTGATGGTGCTAGGCTGAAGTCTCAGTTCAAGCGGCTCAATGTGAAGATCTGCATCCACTTTCCGAATGTCCAATGAACCATTTTTCCAAGGTAAGCTCGCCCTAAGATTACCTGAAAATCCTCCTCTTTCTCCAGAAAGTACCACACTTGTGGTACCAGATACACAGTCTCCAGAATTCATTTCACTGCAAGACTCAGGCACTGACTGAAGATTGAGACCATCTGCATTGATTAATTCAAGTACTGCACCATGAAATTTCAAATAATTTGTTAATCGATTCAAACCGAGGAAATTATGAGGTGAAGTAGAGTTGCTCGAAGATGCATCCTCAGAAATATTTGCTCCACACTCTGCTTCACTAATCCTAAGCACCAAGATTTTGTCCAACCCTTTTCCGTTTTCTTCTTCCATAAGTGGATCAAATGCCACAATTAATTTATTAACTTTCACATAAAAGCTAGTCAGTAACCACTTAACCAATCTGGCAATGGTCTTAACTCCTTCATGCACATTAACACTGGGATTTGACGCCGCAACATTGGGGATGTCGCCATCAGGATTTCTAACACCATGACTGAATCTATTTTCACCGTTTCTAGTGTGATCACTGCTATTTTCAAATTCATCTTGAGAAACCTTCACCCTGCGAGGACCAAGAACAACCTCAAGTTCATCCACCTCAATTCGACAGCCGCCCTCCTTCCATGGCATAACTACCATTAATGATCCTATGGACCCCTCCTTCAACACAACTGGCGATGTTCCCAACTGAAAAAACACAATAAGAGTTTGGTGAAAACTGAACCCGACTCAAGATGTTCAGAAAATTTCAAAAATTACGTTACATTAAACTCACAAGCAAGAAACTGAAATCAAGCTAAAGATACTCGAGTTAACTAACTACACAGCAATAAGTAAATTTAAGATCACCGGAAGGAACTATCAACAAAAATTGAAACTTGAGGAATACCGGAACTACCTTATCGTTAATATAGTCGACATTTAGAGCAAGATCGGAAAGCTGAATTGTGCCAGCGCCGAGCTGAACATCGAGCTGATTAAGATCGATATCTCCCAGAATAAACTTCCCTAGTTTCTTCTTCAACAAAAATTTACAAATACGTTTAATCGCCCAGCGCGAGAACATCGCCTCGGCGGGCTTCGAAAAACTCCAAGAAAACATATCCCCTCTTTTCTTTTTATCTTTTTAGGTCTTCTTTTCAAAAATTAGGGTTCCCGAATCTGCTTTTGATGGAGGTTGGAACCTCCATCCAAGCGAATTCCGATAAATTGAAACCCAATCACCGCTGCCAATAAAGATCTTTACTTTCTTAGATTCCTCCTACTGCGCAGAGAATTGAGAAGACTTTGAGGGGGTTTTGAGAGTGGCGTGTTAGGATTGGAGATGGGTTTCTTGCTAATGATTGAGATCTTCGTTCTATTCTGTAAATTTAATCGAGATTGTGACGCCATTGGATTGCGAGAATTAACGGTAATTCGGATTGGGCCATGAAAATTCTTGTACTCATATTCATATAATTAAAATTCTCTTAAACCTAAAACCCCTCTTATTCTAGTTAATTTAAAACATATATTAAATGCTTTCTTAAAAATGTATATATAATATTTATATATATTCGATTATTTTATATTTATATACATAATGAAAAAATATTAAAATGTGACGAAAGATAATAATAATACTCCTACAATACTTTTAAAAAATGTCTATCTCATATCAATTGACGATACTTTATTTTTAATAAGCTTATAAAATTAAAATATAATTAACAAATAGTATACATTATTTTAAAAAAAAATTACTTTAATTTCATCTTAAAAAATATATATTTTTATATATACTTAAAATTCTTTTTTTTTTATAAAACTTAGTTTATGTATTATTTATTTATTATAAAAAAAATTATTCTCTATACAATAATATTCATATTACATATTTTATATTGTGATATAAAATTAAATTATTTAAATAAATATTTTAAATTATTTATTAAATTTATTTAAACTATCAATATTATTTAATTATATAAAAATAATAATATTATATTATATTCCATTATTATTTAAGGATATATTTTTTAGCAAATTTTTTTTAAACTTTATTTTTTGCACTCTCATTTTTCAAAAAAATACAAAACATCTCATCAAATGGTATTTTCATACCAAATCAAAACTAAATTCCAAATTCATCAAAAGAAACACAATAATAAATATCATTGTCTTATAGAAAGACTAAGGGTGTCTTTGTTTGGTTAGATAATATGAATAATTATTTTTTTTTATATAAAATATGAAAACTTGTGTAAAGAATATAAAATAGTAAATACACGAAATATTTGTTTTTTGATATATTAAAACATCATAATTATGAAAAAAAAAAAAAAAAGTGATAGATTGATTTTTAATTCATCAAAATGGTAAAACTAACGGAGCATTATTTATTTACTATATGTGTTTTTATTTTAACTATTTTATTTTATTGTTTAAAAAAAATTATAGTGTATTTATTTTGTGAAATAGTTCGAAATGATATATTTTTATACGAGATATTAAAAATTGTATAAGATTCAGATGAATTGATTTTTTTATTTTATTTTTTGTAAGATAATATAAAAAATAATATTTTATATTAAATAATTGACTTTTTATGAATGGATAGTGTATATATTATATTAATATGTATATATATTTATATTTTTTAATAATATTTATAGAGAACATATTGAATGAATATGTGTAATATATTATATTTTTTAGAGTGAGTGTGCATTTTTCCTTTTAAAAAAAAACAAATTATTTTGTAGTTTTTCTCACCAAATATTACACTTTAAATAAAAAAAAAACTCGAAAATAAAAAATTACACACTCTTTATTTATTATTTATTTTTAAATAAATTATAGTAGTAATTTCTAAGTATTTTATTATAACATATAAAAAATTTAAGTTCAAAATAATGTAAAGAAATACTTATAGAATTCGTTTTTGAGTTTTTTTTTTATCATTTTTCTTTCAAATATCTTATACAATATCTACTTTTTTATATAAAATATATAGTCATTTTATTTATCTACATATATTTTTTTAAATATCATATAAAATATATTTTTTCTCAAAAACTGGTATGTTTATTTTATGAAATAATTTGAAAAAATATTTTTTATATGTATAAAAAATTGTATAGATAATATAAAAGTAATGGATATGTATAATATATTATTTATTTTTAGAAAAATATGTTAAAATAAACACAAAAATAATATATTATTTGTAATATTATATTAAGTGTATGAACATTTTTTTTTTTATTAAAGTAAAACTATTTTTATTTTTAAAAAACGATATAGTTGAATAGGCGAAAATAACAAAATAATTACTAGTAGTAGGAAGGGAGTATATTAATTAGGGAAGCAGATGTAAGTTTTGGATTAGGATTGGTTATTTGTAACATTGATTTTAAGGAATAAAATAAAGTGGATGGTTTATTTATAAGACAATAATTGTGTGGTTGGAAGTTACTTAAGGACATTAATCACCTACTAATGATGACTCAGACAAGTGATAAGGAGCCAGCTGTCATGTCTATTTAATCACACCTATAATAATCAAATTAATATCAACAAAAGAATGAGCTGACGGTGTATGGTATAAATTTTGGGGAAAAATAATGAGATTGTGTTATTTATCATTAAAATAAGGAGCCTATCAAATCTAAGTAATCTAATCTATGAACAAGATATAAAACCAACTTGAGTTTATAAGAAATTTGAATATAAACGCAAAAAATAAAACATAAATAAAAATAATAGTTCACTTTCCATTGAAACTGGAAACGAGATGACTTTCCACCCCGAAGCAAAAAACGAGATGACTCCACAGAGTCGAAAACGAGATGACTCTACCGGAGCCGAAAACGAGATGGCTCTTCACCGGAGTTGAAAACGAGATGACTCTTCACCGGAGTTGAAAACGAGATGACTCTCCACATGAGCAAAAAACGACATGACTCCACCGGAGCCGAAAACGATACGACTCCACTTGAGCCGAAAACGACATGACTCTACCGGAGCCGAAAATGACATAACTCCACCGGAGCCGTCGAAAACGAGATGACTCCACCGGTGCCGTCGAAAACGAGATGACTCTCCACCGGAGTCGAAAACGATATGACTCCACCGGAGCCGCTGAAAACGAGATGGCCGAAAACAACATTACTCCACTAGAGCCGAAAACGAGATGACTCTACCGGAGCGAAAACCACATGACTTCACCGGAGCGGAAAACAACATCACTCTACTGGAGCCGAAAACTACATGACTCCACCGGAGCAAAAAACGACACGACTCCACTGGAGCCGAAAACAAGATGACTCCACCGGAGCAAAACACGACATAGATCGGAAACACCAAACATATCGCACGCAGACAATAGACAAGCACGGACAGAAAGAAGATCGCAGACATGTTTCAGATCGCACGCAAACAACAAACAGATAGCAGATCGCAGACAGGTTTCAAATCGGACACAGACATCAGACAAGCAGCTAACATATGGCAGATCGCAGACAGGTTTCTGATTGTACGACACACAAGCAACAGACAGGTTTCTGATTGTACGACAGACAAGCAGCGCATGACAAAAAGATCTCAAAATCACAAAACCTCCAGGTACAATGTAGGTTGAATGTACCCGGAGAAACACGGGTTCGTAGGCTATATTTACGGCATGAGAAAAGTACACTCTGATACCATGTTAGAAATTTTGGGAGAAAATAATGAGATTGTGTTATTGATCATCAAAATAAGGAGCCTATATAGGCAATACAAAACCGACTCGATATACTCAAATCTAAATAATTTAATCTATGAATAAGATATAAATCTAGTAAATCTAAAATTAAATATTTAAAATATCTCAACAGTGTAGAGGTTGCACTTGCGACCGTGGGGTCACGAAGAAAATATCAACAAATATACAAATAAGATCAATGATTCATCCTAATTTGTTTCATCCTAATTTAATTAACTATTGTCAACATTGTATCAACAAATATACAAATAAGATCATTGATTCATCCTAATTTGATTCATCCTAATTTAATTAACTATTGTCAACATTGTCTACTTGTATCATATTTACTTGTTTGGTAGAAAATGACAACATAATGAGCAAACAATCTCATTTAATTAAGCATAAGAGATACATAATAATAATAATAAAATAATAGTAGTCGCAATTTAAAGGTAAACTATAGTAAAAAATAGAATAGAATTATAAAAATTGACAACTAAACATAATAAATTGATAAATAAATATTATGCGTTAAAATAAAATTAATACTTTGTAAAAAAAATTATGCAAAATGTAAAAATCAAATTGATAATATAAAAAAAATAATATTTTATATTAATTTTGTGACATAATAAAATATATATATCTGAGTCAAGTCAAAAAAAATTTGAAGAAATAAACTCAAAGAAATTGTTCTCCAAACAAATTTTTCAATTGCTATTCCGAAAAAATAATAATAAAGAATACATTTTTTTTTTACAAAAATTTAAAAGTCAAAATAAATTTTAAAAATTCTTACAAAAAATCAAATATTCTAATATCGAATACTATGTTAAAATAGATTCAGACTTTCAACCTAAAACCAATTAGTAATATAACTTAAAATAATATATTTTCTACTTTTTAACATAATTTTTCATACCACAAAAAATAATAATAATAATAATAAATTATAGTAGAACATATTCCATATCACAGCAAATTTAAAAGAGCATGCAAAAAAAGGTTTGATTTTTTTAGTATTACTATATAATATTGACACATTTAGTTTTATTTTATATTAAAGATATAAATAGATATTTTATCATGCAAATAAATTATTTAAAATATTTTAAATAAATAAATAGTTGATCAACCAATGAACAATGAAAATTCGCCACAGCCGAACACGAGGAATATTTGGCGCGTTACGTTCGAGAACTGAACCTATAAATGTTTGTTTAAAAATATTTATCGAGGGAATCGTCCTCCTCAGAAAGCCAACCGAACGAACGGAATGCAAACCGACGAAAGCTTACAAACACACGCATGGATTGCGACGCACGCTTCGTTATATACCACACCAGATTCGACAACGTTTTTGGCCGTGATATCTCCACTCCACTGCGTTGTCAAGTGATCAACGAAGATGCAGCTCAGGCCAGGCATGTCGGCTATAGTCACCGGCGGCGCCTCCGGTATCGGCCGAGCGCTGGTGCTGGCTCTTGCGCGGGAAGGAATTTTCATCACGATTATTGATTTTGCGGATGAGAAAGGGAGAGAGGTCGCCTCGTTGGTGGAGAAAGAAGCCTCCAAGCTTCACACGGGGCTGGAATTACCGGCGGCGATGTTCATCAAATGCGACGTAACGGACTCGAGTGAGTAGTCAGATTCTTCGAGGTGGAAACTGGAAACTGCTTGGTTTATTAAGATGTTTGGTTTTAATGTTCAGATGAACTTGCTGCTGCTTTCGACAAGCATGTTGCGATTTATGGGGGATTGGATATCTGTATTACCTGCGCGGGAATCGGAAGTCCTGTTTCATTCTACGAGGATCGTACTGATGGATCGAAATCCTGGAGGCGAACGATTGCGATCAATTTGGTCGCAGTTATTGATTCAACTCGCCTCGCGGTATGAATCGATTTTTGCTTGTTTTAATGCATCGAATGGGATGAAGACTAGGTGACTAGCCACTTAATACAGTGATTCCATGAACTTCCTCATCTGCTCCTTGTTGAAGTGAAAGCTGTGAAGCTGCTGTATCAGTAGTAGCAGACATTTTTTACACCGTCGTACACATCCGTATTAATTTGGACCTAACGCTTGCAATCTCCATTGCCAAACTACCTAGTGATGCCTTGGGAAATACCTTTTTGTAGGGTTTGGTATTCATTCAATAGTAAACACATTTTGTTAAATATTTTTGCATAATTGAGCTCTTAGTGTAAGTGTCACTCTAACTCGGATTCATGAGAAATCCTTTATCAGATTCCTTTTGAATGAAGTAGCACTGTTTCAGCAATTTTTACATTTCAAATACTACTCACAGCTTTATATGTTTATATATTGAATTTTCTCATGGTTCTAAGTGCTAATTTGCTTGGTCCGCAGATTCAAGCAATGCAAGAAGCTAAAAAACCTGGCGTGATCATAAATGTTGGATCTGCTTCAGGGCTATTCCCCCTATACAATGATCCTATTTACTCAGGATCCAAAGGTTTGTTGTGCTTTCTTTACTTGTATAAAAATTTCTAAGATTATTTTTGTATCGCTATGTACTATCTAATAGACTTAATATAGAAATGCATATGCTCTTCTCGTGCCTAGATTGCTTCTCTTATTGTCACTAATAACAAATACAGGAGGAGTAGTTATATTCACCAGATCACTGGCTCTTTACCGGCGGCAAGGAATACGTATTAATGTGCTTTGCCCTGAGGTAAGAAATACTATAGGTTATATTCATCCCTTATGAAACAAAAATTAAAGAGTTTTGAAAAAGGTACTGTGTTTAGATGTGTTTTGGTTTAATTTTGGTGTTTTGATTTTGATATTTTTGAGGTGAAAATATTTGTTGGAATTGATATCCGGAATGAAAAGTAGGTGTTGCATGTGATGTTTTTGGAGGGTAAATGGTAGATTAACTAGTGTGAAAATGTATTTGGGACCTTTAATACTGAAGTTTATCATCAACTCTCTTACAAGCAGAGGATACCAAGTCAGTTTAGTTTACATTCTTCGAACTCAAATTAGACTTCACCACCATCATAAATATCTGTGCAATGGCTGAAAGTATGTTGCCTCAAGGCAGAGTTTGGGTTTTAGAGTTTTTAGTGATTAATCTGAGTAACTAACATCTAAGCCTGGAAAGGATTGTGTCTTTTTATTACACTACCTGGAACATAAATCTGTTTTATCCACTCCACATTGACTTCAATAGAAGACTAACATGGCATACCCTTTATCATCAAAATGATTAAAACTATGGCAACACTAAGAGTCTTCTTTACCATTCCAATAGGACTTCTGGAGCACAATGAATTTCTATGAAATGTTTTTAGGTTTACCATTGAGTAATCATAATTTTGAAACACCATTTATGTCCTTAAACATCTAAGCTGTTATCATTTTCAAAGTGACTTCAAGAATGGGTAAACTTCGTGTTGTGACTACTTGAAATTTCCCAACCTATTCTTCAACATACTGCATGATACATTCTGTAGAGGTCTTTCCACTACCACTAACATCACCGTATCCTGTTGTAATAATTTACTCAGACCTTTTGTAATATCTAATAACTTCTGTTAGTGTTCTTACTGCAACAAAGTGACTGAGTACTTGGAACTTAGAAGCCCGTGTATCATATGCTTCCAACTATTACTACTGCAGTTTGTTCAAACTGAAATGGCTTCTAAAGTGGATCCAAAGATAATCAATTTGACAGGGGGGTTCATGCCAATGGAAATGGTCGTGAAAGGTAAATATGATGCTGGTTAATATTTACTGTCACTTCTGTATTTCACTTTATTGAGGACTCGAGCCAGTAATTTAAGTAACATTGTTTATGCATGTCAGCCCAAATACTCCTACTCATGTGACCCCACAACCTAAACCTTGACATATGAGCCATACGTAAGAGCAAAAGACATATACATTTAGATGTCTATATCCATATTATATATATATATATATAGATGTAGGCATTCAATCACTCTGGATTGTGTAATACCTGTAAAAATATGGGTATGCTTGTCACATATCAAACAATCTTTTTGGGCTGATCCTTTAACCTATCTTATCTAGGTGCTTTTGAGCTTATTCAAAATGAAAGTAAAGCTGGCTCTTGTTTGTGGATATCTAACAAAAGGGGCTATGAATATTGGCCAACTCCTGGAGAAGAAGAAAAATATCGTCGACACCCTAAGAATTTGAAGAGAAACTCTTCAATTCTGACCCCACTAAATATTCAAGTTCCTCATAGTTTTGAGAAGATGTAAGTGTGGAGGTAATTAGTATTGCTAAAATAACTCTAACCATTTTAGTTTAAATTCCACTATAGTGTGGAAAAAATAATGGGGCATTTATTGATTGTGAAGAATTATTCAACTATGTTATGTACAACAAAATCATTTGTTTAATAGTCATCATATGCATAACACACCTGCAAATCTTCCTCTTGGACACAGGTGAACTATTTTCTGTCTATAGTTTTGGGTTGGTATAACTTATATCATTCTCTTCCAAATGTTTTTTGAGTGATTGAAATTGAAATTTCATCCTAAAAAAACTAAGTGTTGTTAGACATCTCTTTATGCATGGAGGTGTAGCTGATGACTGCATAAAATGTGTTTTCCAGTTTCCCTTTCTGGTGGGTTTTCAACAGCCTATTTTTCACTTAATAAACCTTTCTCCTTTTTTATTCTACTTTTGGATAGTTGTATTCATTAATTTGCGTTTGTGATTTTTATTTCTTGTGTTTGTTCCAGGTAGTAAAATGACCACCATTCTAATTAATGCGTTTATTCCATTTGTCAGTTTTTTCTACCTTTTCAAGCAATTTAATTTTGTATCTAACACGTATTATGCTGATCTTCTCCTACAGAGTTGTACACACTCTAAGTCACGACTTCCGAAGTGCAACAAGTGTAGTGCAGGCATCATTGAAATTGCCACTTCAACCAGATTATGTTCTTTTGAAAATCATATATGCTGGAGTTAATGCTAGTGATGTAAGTTCATAACTACATTTATTTTGTGTATTTTATTCTTATGGTTTGATTAGATTATATAAACCTTGGTAATGTAAGTTGCACATTATTTTTGCATGTGATAAATATGCTTACACGCCTACATATTCAGTTTATATCAGCCAGACAGCCACGTCAGAGTCATTTTATATCACAGTCTGGGGCCTGATTATGCATGCCACGTAATCATGTCTTGTTTGTGAATTAAATTAATTTATTAACAGGTAAATTTTAGCTCTGGAAGGTATTTCAGTGGGAGCAACAAAGACAGTGTATCTGTCCTTCCATTTGATGCTGGCTTTGAGGTTAGGAAAAAATCTGAAAAATTGTCTTTTGGTTTATTATGTTTATACTTGTTCCCCAGGCTTATAGGAGGAAAATAAGCTTTGTCTGGAAGTTGATGTAAGCTACCATTCTATTAAATTAAATATTTTTCAGAAAATTTAATACATGCTATGGCATTGACAGTTATGGAGAAAATTCATATACTCTGCATAAGATCAAGACCACATTAGTTATTCCAATTTTACTATCTTAAAAAATTTTGATCCTGTTCTGGTTTAGCAGTTTAATTTACTTATTTCACCTACATCAGCAACACTGAATCCATTATTGGGCTGTGAGACCAGCCATTTTAATGTCCTACTCATAGATAGTCTCATGGCAATAATCTTAATTCTGCAGGCAGTGGGTGTAATTGCTGCCATAGGCAATTCAGTTAAACACCTGAAAGTTGGCACTCCAGCAGCAATCATGACCTTTGGTAGTTATGCTGAATTTACAGTGGTAAAACATTTGCTTGACTTTCGAAGTATGATTTTGCATAATTAGTTTCCTTCTTGTTACAGGATGTTTTTAAGGATTGTTATAAGCATATGATTCTCTGTAATAGGTACATGCAAGACACATCCTTTCTGTAGAAAGGCCAGACCCAGAAGTAGTTGCTATGCTCACATCTGGTTTAACAGCATCCATTGCGTTAGAGAAGGTGGTTTCTATAAATGTAGATTTGGTGGTGGATTAATTCATTATATTTTGCAAACCTTACTATTAAAAAATGTTCCACCTGTTGAACAGTTTCATCATTGCCTTCTTTATGTTAATGCTGTAGGCAGCACAAATTGATACTGGAAAAACTGTTCTTGTCACTGCTGCTGCAGGAGGAACAGGGCAATTTGCAGTACAGGTGTGATCATTTTTTCATTCAGGAGTTTATTGTTGTTCGTAACAAGTAATTCTGATGTTTAGCTTTACTGTCACAGACTCAATAATGCTAATCACCAAACTATTTGAGGATATGCAAATATTTTGATGTCATATTGCTTCTAAAGCATTCATACATGTTCCATAATCCGTTTTTCACTAAAACAACAAATCATCGATCCTACTATGAGAATTTTAGGAGCCTTATCTTAGGCGTTTCCAGTTCAGTTTGCTCTTTTCCATCACGAACTATCATTTTAATCGAATTAGTCAATGAACTGTCTTACTGCAGCTGGCAAAGTTAGCTGGAAATAAAGTCATTGCAACATGTGGAGGAAAAGACAAGGCTGAGCTTTTGAAGGATTTGGGAGTGGATAGGGCAATTGACTATAAAGCTGAAAACATCAAAACTGTATGTTTCTTGAAAACCAACTTCTTTCTTTTGGTTCACCGTAATGTAATACGCCAAGTAAGTAAGAAACTAGAATCGGAAAATAATATTAACAAGGTTTTTGGTTCTTAAAGTTTCCAATATAGCTTTTACTGTATTTCTTCCACAAGAAATCATATGCACACCTTCCAGAAAATGCTGTAAAATCATAATAATTATCATGGTCCGGAAAGGAAGCTCACCTAGGTTAAGAAATCACTCAACAGAAGTGAAAATTATTGAACAAGTGCTAAGATTATGCTTGTAATTCTTTGACACATCAGTAGCTACCTAAGCCTATATGGTGAGCACATCCAATCAAGAAACCAACTGTGTGCTGGTTGATCCCTTATGAATTTCTTCCAATGTTTCAAGTTTTGAAACATCAAGCATATGGCCTTATATTTGTGGAATACACGTTTCTTATTTCCCCAGGTTCTAAAGGAGGAGTTCCCTAAGGGCGTAGACATTGTATATGAGTCTGTCGGTGGCGAAATGTTTGATCTGTGCTTGAATGCTTTGGCAACCTACGGCCGTCTTGTCGTCATTGGGATGATTTCTCAGGTTTCTTCTATCTCTTTTTCAGATTATTACCCTCTTTTGTGCACTTGTAGCCTAGTTTCCGACCTGATTGATTCTCAAACTTGCGTACAGTATCAAGGAGAACATGGATGGAAACCAAGAAATTACACTGGATTATGTGAAAAGCTTCTAGCAAGAAGCCAGACTGTGGTAAGCAACTCTGCTTACTTTTTCCAACTATCCTTTTATTACTAACAACTGTAGTTTTCAAACTTTAATTAAATTTTGATTTCCAAAACTTTCAGGCTGGGTTTTTCTTGATACAATACAGTAACTTGTGGCAAGAACATCTAAATAAGCTCATGGATCTGCACTACTCAGGAAAGCTCAAGGTAAATTATAGTCTCTTGGAACTTGCTTATACCAAATTCCTTGGGGTTGTCATGTTTTCTCAAATTTTCTCTACAGGTCGCCGTCGACCCAAAACAGTTCTTGGGCGTCCATTCTGTTGCTAATGCTGTCGACTATCTTCATTCTGGTAAAAGTATTGGCAAGGTAGTTCATAGTCTTCAATCCTCTAAATTCTCAATCTAAAATACATATTAGTTATATAAGTTTGTTGGTGAGTTTAAATACAAATTTATTGCAGGTTGTTGTCTGCATTGATCCTAATTTCAGTCACCAGGCTGCTAAATTATAACATGATAAAAACGTCCAATCATGTCAATAAATTGGGGGCTTGTTTGCGCTTTCACCAGAAAATGTCAGGCAAGTATGCAAAGGTAAGTATTTATCGTAATAGACAAATTTTGTTATAAATAATGACAAATATCTTAATAAAAAGTTAAACAACATTCACTTCCCTTGTTGAATATTTATGTAATCTACTTAACATTAACTAAAGTTTTTGTTTTTTATCCACCTTCATAGAATTGTGTTTTATGATAAAGTTTGTATGCAATTATAAGGGCTGATCATAATAGACAAAATTTGTTTTAAAGAAATAATGACAAATTTCTTAATAAAGCATTTATGCAAACAACATTCACCTACCTTATTAAATAAATATTTTGTAGTTTACTTTACATTAGTCAATTAATTAATTGTCAAAGCTTTTGTTCCTTGTCTACCCTTAAGCTAGCTCTATCCAAATTTTACAAGAAATGCCTTTTATGATAAAGTTTCCTTTCTACAATATTCTTTATATTTTTGTGTGTAATATTGATCAAGATAAAAATAAGTATGTATTGATTATAATATACAAAATTTATTATTAAAAAAAAAAAAAGATAATGACAAATGTCATAGTAAAAATTTGGCAATATTCACCTACTCTATTAAATAAATCATTTTGTAGTTTATCTTCCATTATTTAATGCTTTTGCACCCTATTTAACATTTTATGCACATTCCCACCCTAAAGATGCTCCGTTCAAATTCCACTAGAATTTAAGATATTGCTTTTTATGATAAAGTTCGATTAATCTGATATTTTACATTTTAATTACTTTACTTCTTAATTATATGGAAATATTATAACCCAATAAACATCATAAAATGGAAAACAACCTCTTTAATTTCCAACAATTAACTTGTTACCCTCTCCCATCTTTGGCCTCGGCTTAATACTCAGAATGTATTATCTCAAAAGCTTTACACAGTATATACATCTATGTATGTGTATATATGTGTTGTATTTGTATTGTATAGCCGGAAATTTCCTATGACTCAATTCCTTCCAAGTCAAAAAACCGGGTAGCTAACCGGTGACATACCTTTCAAGCTATTTACATTTCTTCGACAAGAGCCTTCTTACATGCAAGTGACCCCTTTGCCCGTGTGGTCGCACAAGAACGATGTCTGTGGGCAGCAGATATTGTTGCACGGCTTGGGCTGATTCCTCGGTTCATTGCCTGCAAAAATGTATTAAGAAGTTTGATAAATCGAATGTGGCCTCGAAGTTTAGCATCATACAACAAATTAAATCCAAGTATATGACCAAAAACAACAATATTCAGACTCTACAGTCTCAATAAAAATATATTATTTATCACAAAACATCGTATCAAAATACTATTTAAATCAAAATTCAAATAAAAGATTTAATTTCAAATCAAAACCAAGCAATGAGAAAATTTAATTCAACCACAAGCTCTTAAAGGTTGAAGATTTAGGACACGTGCCCCGCGCGTGCGAGCGTATAATACATCAACTATATTACTTTCAAACAAGTTAGCAAATTTGATTCAAAAGATCTAGCATTGAAACATAGAAAAAAAAAATGTAGATTCAACCAAAGGCTGCCAAATGCTAATGGTTTTAAGACTCGTGCCACGTGCGTGCGCACATGCTATAAATCAACTGTATATCTTTCTCACGTGTTAACACAATGAATTTAATTCTAACCAATATATATAAAATAACAAACTTTTAAAATAAATAAACAAAAATCGACAAACACTCACCCTCGGCAGCTTTGGAGCTAATACCCTCTGGCTGATGCGCATTGGTGTCACTGATAGTGGTGCGCGAGCCCTCTATCGTTCCTCTCAACAGAGGTTCAGGAGACTCCAACAAGAAAGGCTCTACAAACTGTGGCTTTCTGCGCTTCCTACTTCCTTTCTTTACCCGAACTTTTTGTTGTTGACATACAAATTGATACAGTAAATAATTAAGCAAGATTCATCCATACCTTTCATTTGCAAATACTGAATGTACAATAGAAACAGAATATATATATATATATATATGAAACATTAAAAGAATTGAAAGGGAAGAACGACCAACCAGCACCATCAGTTCGTCTTCCAGAAGCACTGATATCCAACAGAGAAAGTGCTGCGCTCACGACTTCCGTCCCATGCACCCGGACTACGTGCACCTGAGAGATACAGTGCTCGATGAATAAAATATTTACCTAAGAAACAGAAATGATCGAATGGAAAACCAGTGACTTACAATTAGGACATACACATGCACGAAATAAAACTAATAATAGTTACATAGCAACAATATATACAATACTATCGCACCAGTAGCACAAAGTAATTTCTTTCCCCGTAAGAAATTTCAAGTCACAAACATTTCGAGGCTATCAATTAATCAAGCAAATTACCTTAACAGGTAAACTACACATACATATAGCATATACTGAAAAAACACATTAGCCAGAATCATATATACCATTTGCACGAAGAGCGCATGGATCATTTTTCCCCATGAGAATAATTTAAGTTAGAAACAATTCCATTCGATCAATAAAAGAAAATTACCTTCAACTTGCAAGGGGCAATCAGATGGAAAATCAGTATGTCCCCCTTGAGCAAACGGTGAGTTATGGAAAAACGTCGCCATCCAGCACTCAGACCGTACCTATCCAGCAGATAAGAGGTTTCATACTCATTGCCCCATTCGTCCTCCAAGGTAATACACGTATCACAGATGGGAAAGTGAGTAATGCAGAATTTTTTGGGCAGATGCTGCATCGAGTAGAAGTGGACGTGAATCTTTGTGAGAAATTTAAAAAGTTCAGTAAAAAATGTATATCCTAGATGAAAAAGATTACCAGCCAAAATCCGTGTGAGACATTTGACGGGAGCATGCATTTGGTGAAGTGCGGGAGCTCATATCCCAAGTGGTCGAGGACCTGCCGTGCTCGCGCCTTTACTGACGACTCGGCTTCCATGTCTTCAAATAGGTCGTAGGTTCGACGCCTCTTCCGTGCAACACTGCAACACAAAAATTTAGAGTTGGAATCCTATCAATGGTTTGAATGATTGATAACTCTTGCAAAAACCTACCGTGGGGGCTTTGAATCATCCGTGCGAACCTGTGTAAGAATCGCGCAAAATAAAATGTTATCAGTGAATCATCCATCAAAACTATAAGGAAGAAAGCACTTTTCAATAATGATTGATTATCTGGCTTCCGATGCACAAAACAATATGCCATCAAACAATGTCGATGTCTCCAATGTGAAATATTCTTGCATTTCAAATCTCATTACTCGACTAGAAATCGACTCCCAATGCTCCCACCTAAAGCTCAGTCATTGCTTGGTTGTCATTGATTGGACTATTAGTAGCCGCAATTCATGCCTTTTGGTTTTTATGACAGAAAATTGGCTCTTGATTTTCATTTCAAATTGTTCGCGACTATTGAAAACTAAAAGTCATCATCAAGCAAATTTAAGATTTCAAGCATGCTAAATTCAGGTATAATGAGAACAATGCATACACGACCGGAAAATGCATAGCCAACGCACGGTTTACACAGATAGAAACTGCATAGCTAAAGCATTTAAACCTCAAGACTGAACTTGACATCAATTCCCAACGCTCTCATCTAACGAAAATCATTGCTGGGTTTTCATTTATTAGACTATTATGTGACAACAAACTACAACAAATGCCAACGGCCATTCTAGAACCCAATGCAACGTCGATGTCTCCAATGTGAAACATTCTTGCAATTCAAATCTCATTATCAACTCCCAACGCTCCCCACCTAACCACAATCATTGCTTAGTTGTCATTTATTGGATTGTTAGTAACGGCGTCCGCCACCGGAGCCAACTCCAGTAAATGCTGCCGGATATTCCGGACAGCCATCCGCGTTGCACGGAGTTTTAACTGGAAGAACTTGCGCATTTCACGCCTTTCGATTTTTATGACAAAATTGGTTCTTGATTTTCATTTCAAATTGCTCGTCACTATTGAAAACTAAAATTCATCATCAAACAAATTTAAGGTTTCAAGAAGTCTAAATTTAGGTACAATGAGAAGAATGCATCCACGACCGCAAAACGCATCGCTGATGCACGATTAACACATACAGAAAATACATAACTAAAGCATTTAAACCTCAAGACTCGACTAGACGTCAATTCCCAACTCCTATCTAACAAAAATCATTGCTTGGTCGTCACTTATTGGACTATTATGCGACAAACAATCGTAACCGTGCCTACACGGACCAACTACAACAAATGACATTGTCCACTCTAGAACCCAATGTAAGCACCATCAAACAATGTCAATGTCTCCAATGTGAAACATTCTTACAATTCAAATCTCATTATCAACTCCCACCACTCCCGCCTAACGACAATCATTGCTTAGTTGTCATTTATTGGATTGTTAGTAACGGCGTCCGCCACCGGAACCAACTCCAGTAAATGCTGCCGGATATTCCAGAAGCCGATGCAAAGTCCTACCGGACACCTCTCCGAGTCACACGGCGTTTTATCCGGAAAGAACCAGCGCAATTCATGCCTTTCGGTTTTTTATTACAAAATTGATTTTCATTTCAAATTGTTCACATCATCAATCAAATTTAAGGTTTCAAGCATCCTAAATGTAGGTATAATGAGAAAAATGCATCCACGACCGGGAAGCGCATAGCCGATGCACGGCTAGCAAAGACAAAAAAAATGCATAACTAAAGATTTTAAACCAAGACTCAACTAGACATCAATTCCCAACGCTCCCATCTAACCAAAATCATTGCTCGGTTGTTATTTATTGGACTATTATGCGACAAACAATAGTAAATGCCACTAGCCATTCTAGAGCCCAATGCAAGCTCCCTCAAACAATGTCGATGTTTCCGATGTGAAACATTCTTGAAATTCAAATCTCACGACTCGATTCGATTCGACTCGACTCGAATTGAATCGAAATCAACTCCCAACGCTCCCACCTAACGACAATAATTACCCGGTTGTCATTTACTGGATTGGTAGTAACAGCTTCCACCGCCCAACCACTACCATAAATGCCGCCGGATATTCCGGAAGCTGACGCCAAGTCCCACCGGATGCCGATAACACTATCGGAAACTACTCATCATCGGAGAAATCTCAAGGCTTCAACTATTCTAAGCATAACAAGAAAAAACACATCGCCGATTAATGGAGTGGCCGGAAAATGCATAAGCTATGCATTTCGCGGCCGGAAAACGCATAGCCGATGCACGGCCAGCGCAGACAGAAAAATGCATCACTGATGCCCTGAGCAACTAGAAACTTGCACCCTCAAATCCTGTCTAGAGCCTAAAGAAACCTAAAAAAACAACCTAAATCTGAACGAATCTATGGCATCAAATGGCAGGCCACAAATCTGGTTATCATCCATTCTCAAGAGCTCACAGACAATAACGCATCGAAAAAAAATAGGGATTAAATCTTACATAACTAAACAAGAACAAAAAAGACATGGTAAGAGCATATCTCACCTGAGCATCCTTAGATTTGGGGCCTCTGGACTTCTTCGAAACCCTTTTCTTCTTCCTCCCCAACTCCATCGCATTCCTTCTTTTCTTCACCTTATTCACCTTCTGCCAAACACAGCGCAAAATAAAGAGGCACAGTCAAAACAACAAGCAAAGTAAAACTCAAACTCAAATTCGAAACACAAATAGAATTGGTTTGATTTGGTAGACAAACCTCAGAACGAGGATGATACGTTGGGTCCTTTCCGAGTAGTTCCGGGGCGTTCTCCTCCTCCTTCTCGCGTAGGGTGTGGTGCAGCAGCTTGCCGGACGCCATTTCAAATTCTTTTTAGTTGTTTGTGTGCGGCTTCTTCTTCTTCTTTTTCCTTTCCCTTCCTTCCCCCTCACTCGAGAAGCGAAAAGCTTTTCTTTTGTCTCAGTGACTTTCGAACAATTTCACTATATACATAAATATATATATATACACATATACACACACACTACTGTAAGAGAGAGAGAGAGAGAGAGAGAGAGAGAGAGAGAGAGAGGGTTGGTATAGAGGAAGAAAGCGAGGGGCAGCAAGCAGGTTAGCCAGCTGTGCGAATGTGGACAGCCGAACACGGCCCACATTAGCAGAAATTTGTGCACTGTTGGGGTGGCTCTGTGCTCCTTCTCACTCCTCAGTCCTCACCCTCACAAGATGTGTTAGTTTAGTGTTTTTTTTTTTTTTGCTTTTTTGTTTTAAAATAAAATAATTTTTAAATATAAAATTTTTACTATTAATTGTATGAGAAAAAGTTTTGAAAAAATTCAACTACCTAACAAAATAAAAATGAGGTAATAGCATTTAATAAGGATTGGACCGTCCATTCAAACTAAAATTTTGGATTCGATATAATTGTATAAGAAAAAGTTTTGAAAAGATCCAACCGCCTAAGAAAATAAAAATGAGGTAATAGCATTAAATAAGGATTGAACCGTCGATTCAAATTAAAACCCGGTCGAACAGGATTGAACCGTCAATTCAAATCGAAGTTACGGGTTCATATCGAACCCGGTCGAACGGATTGAACCGCAATAAAATTAGGTTGAAATTTGAATCAATCTAGTGATTCATGATTGGTATACATTTATATATATGTATATAGCGTGACATGTAAAAGAGTTTAATTCTTTTTCATAGCGATTCAATTATTTTATATTTAAATTCGGCATTTTTCAAAAAAAAAATAAAAATAGAGTTTAATAAAAAAAAAAAAAACATCAAATATTATTGAAGTAATGAATTGAAATTTTCGAATTCAATATCAATTGAAAAGAGATACATTCTAATATACTTTCAAATCAATAGTGCAAATTGAGTGTAAATAATAAAGTTTGTTTAATATTTTAATGTGAGACATAGCACAACTTTCATAACATAAAAATTAATATTTTATTTTTAATTGTTGACCTTTATGAGAAAAATAATACAAGTATTACATATGTTGAGAATTCTTATAGAAAAAAATTAATTGGAAAAACAAACTCTTAACTTTATAAATCAAAGTTTAGATTTTGGTGGTAAATAATATGTTTGTTAGTAAAAATCTTCAAAATCCTTACAACCAAGTGTTTGTTCAGGGGATTGGATTTTAAATCCACTGTTCATCTAATTTTTTTTTTCTTCAAAAATATCAAATCAAATATTTATTTTTTATTTTTTATATTATACTAAAAATCAATTTTATATTCAAAACATCACATCAACACCTATATATATTACATCATACAACTATTCAAATTCAAAATTTTTACTATTCAAATCTCAACTCAAAATTCAAACTTCTAAACAAACACAACAATGTTTAGGACATTTAAGTAATAATTTTGAAATTTTGAAAGTTGTTTCAAAATATACATTTCATCTATATTTTTATATTAAATTTTAATTGTAAATATCTTGTATAGACATAAAGTGTTTCAAATTAAAAGCATTATTATTAACCTAACGTTTTTTTTAAAAATAATAATAATAATAATAATATAATAAGAACACATATGTATATATTAATATTGCATTCTAAAAGAAAATAAATAAATAATCCAACAGAATACATTTTACTGTACAATTTTCGTAAATCCTATTAGAACATTTATTATTCCCCTCGTAAAAATATTACGTCTAACCTATTATTGCGTCAAACTCCGATGTTTTTAAGTCCACTTGCCACACATGGTTCGTCGTAGATTGATTTTCTCATATCCATATTTTCATTTTTCATCCGTCCCACTTATTTAGTCAATTTTTTAAAAAAAGAATTATACACTTTAATGTTATTTTAAAAATTTTAATTTTTAATTTTTTAAAATTTTAATTATATTAATTGGTTATATTAATCTCAATCTATAATTATTTTTATTATATTATAATTATTTTTACTAATATATTTTTAATTAGTTATTAATTATACCCCTTCTAAATTCCCTTATCTACTGTAAAACGGACAAAATATCCGAGACGAATGAAGTATTACAGCTAACCTATTATTATGTATTTTATTTACTCTGTGCAGTAAAAAATTTTACAAAACATATTTGAATACAAATTTATATCAATGAAAAATACTCGTTTTTGTTATTTTTTTTAATTATTTTTGTCTGTTCAAAATATTTATTTTCTATTATAACAACTAATTTAAATATAAATAACAAAATAGCTTTAATTTTTATTAAAAAAAATATATTTTCTTTATTATTGTAAAATAAAAATATTAAAATCATGTTATATACTTCTAAATAACCTGTCGAATATTATTATAATTTCCTAGGAGTAGTCCCCCACCCTCCCCACCCTTTTAAGGGATTGAAAATTTTCGCAATTTTACTATGTGGGATATTATCCAATATAAAAAGATTAAAGTTAAAAATTGAAAAAATATAAAAAAAAAAAAAAAGTTGTTACATCAGAGGAGTAGTTGATTTACACTACCTAATTTAAGTATTTTTACTTAGACTTTTAACCCATAATTATAATATTGGGAACACTGAGATTTCAGGTAAATTAGAGAGTTAAAAAGAAAATTTTGATATACACATATTTGTTTATAAAATGGATCAAGTGAAAGTTCATTGGGTGTGTTTGTTTGGAGGATTGGATTTTAAATACACTATTCTATCTTTTTTTTTTTTTTTCAAAAAAAATATCAAATCAAAAATCTATTTTTCATTTTTATATTATACTAAAGATCAATTTTACATTGCCAACATCTATTTATATCACATCATATAACTATTCAAATTCAAAATTGTTACTATTCAAATTTCAACTCAAATAAAAAATTATACGCAGGACACTTGTATATATATAAAAAATTTCAAATATTTAATAAAAATATTAAAAGTACATTAGTTCTAAAAAAAAAAATATTATTATTCTCATTTTTATTTTATTTTAATAATAATAATATTTTGAAATTTATATTTTTTGTTATAGTATTATTTTGATCGGATTTAGTATATTATATATATTCAGCGTAATTAATTTTTATTTTGTAACAATCTATTTAATTTATTGTTATTATTATTATTTATATGAATTTTTATACAAAAAAATATATTTATAAAGAAAATTACATTAAAATTATAAATTTTATTAATTAAAATAATAAATAAAATAATTGAAAAGGATAAAAATAAACTAACATTGTCAAATATAATCGGTAGTTTTTGAACTGGCGGAACTGAAATCGAAATAAGAAAATATAAACTAAAATTATGAAAAATTTAATTTTGATTTGACATTTTCAAATATTAAAACTGATTAATTTAATTCGAATTATTTGACCAATTTTATTTGTTATTTTATATATATATATATATAATTTTTAATATTATTTCAAATATACAGAACTTAAAAATATTTGTAATTTTTATATTAAACATTAAAATTTTTTTTTTTATCTTATTGATATTATTATAATAAAATAATAAATACTTATAAAATAATAAATAGTTATTAATGCTATAAATAAAATAATATGTACTTTTTTATTATTTTGAAAATCCATTGAAATCTCATCTCATAGCAGGAGATTATATAGAGTGTAATTTGTTAACAATTTTATTAAAGAATCCAACAAAATTCATGGATTTTTAATGGATTGTTAAATACGCCAAAATTTTAAAACACATTTTAAAATCCAATTGAATACACCAGATTTTTAAAAGACTTTTAAAAATTGGATTGAATACACCAAAATTTTAAAAAGATTTTTTAAAATCTGATTGACTACACCCAAATTTTAAGAGTAGATTAAAATACAATAAAATCTATATTGAATACACCCCTTAGTTTGCAGACTATAAAAGTATGTGATATATTAATATTTTTGAAAAAATATATATATGTTTATTTTTTTTAAGAACACACCTTCTAAACCTGAAATTTTTAAAAAAAGTTAATTTAATATTTAATACTCTATCTGTTATGTAAATGTCTGTTCATTTGATATAGTAAGAATTTTAATAAAAATAAGTAATAATGGTTATATATATATTTTTTTATAGTAAAAATAGTAGAAATGTGTAATAATTTTTTACCTAAAAAAACAAAAATATATTTATTAAAAAGTATTAAAAGTATTAACCCTTTAATTAATTAATTTTAAGTATTAACCCTTTTAAATTTGGATGTAAAAAGAATGAGTTGATATGATTTGAGGGTCACAATTGACATAGTCCGCACGCAATTTTCTTTTCCTTAGCTAAAAACGCTCCACAAAGAAAGTCTGCGGTGTTTGCTTGGTCGTCTTTTTATTCCATTTTCATATCTTTTATAATTAAAAGATATTTATATTTTTACGTAAAATGTAGCTGTATTATTATTAAAAATAATAATTTTATTTACATTTTAATCGCAATTAAAATATTTTAGGTTTACATAAAAACAAAGATGATATTTTACCTATAAACCTTCGCCATTCAGATAAAAAGGGCTGCTGTGGTTAGAGCACAAGTACTGTTTGGAGTTTGTTTATCTTCTTCTCCCTCTCATCAACCCTACGCCATTTTGCCATTTCGTTCGGAGCTCCCATGGAGGGCACGATGCTCCTGCGCGCTCTCTCCTTCCCGGCTTCTTCCTCGACGCTTGCCTCCTCCAGGTTATTCTTCCGCCATGCCCACCGACTCGCTCGCCTACCGAAGCGGCAGCGGTTGCTTGCCAATTTACAACAGCGGTCGCTTCTGAGCAGAAGATTTCAATTTGCATCGTCGGTCGCTCGGCCGTCTATCGAGATGAAGAGATGTTATTGCACTCCGTCCGTCCGCGCCATTGCCACGTCGTCTGCGCAGCCAGCGCCGGGTAACAGATCAATTCTCGATTTTTTTTTTCCCCTTTAATTGAGGTTGATATTGATTTTGATTGGTCTTGTGAATTATCAGAGGTTTTGGGAGTGGAGGATGAGGTGGCTGAGAAGCTAGGATTTGAGAAAGTGTCTGAGGAATTTATTGACGAGTGTAAGTCTAGAGCTGTTTTGTATAAGCATAAGAAGACTGGGGCAGAGGTTATATCGGTTTCCAATGACGACGAGAATAAGGTCTTTGGTATTGTTTTTCGAACGCCTCCGTAAGTGCTTCTTCACTCAAGATTCTTGATTAGTCATGAAATTTGAAAATTTTGGTAGGCATCTTTCAATGATACCATTATGGTATTGATGTTAGGCGTCTTTCAATAAATGGAGCTGTCATCAACGATGGCACCATTTGGTAATTAGGATGTTTCTCTGAGATTCTAACTTTTCGATTTCTCAATTTCAGAAAGGACTCCACAGGAATTCCTCACATTTTGGAGCACAGTGTACTTTGTGGCTCAAGGAAGTATCCCCTGAAAGAACCATTTGTTGAGTTGTTGAAAGGAAGTTTGCATACCTTTCTCAATGCGTTTACCTATCCAGATAGGACTTGCTATCCTGTTGCTTCCACAAATGCTAAGGTAAGCTTCTTATTTCCATGTGAACACAAATTTACATTACATTCTTGTTTTAATTAACATATGAGTATTGTTTTTGTGCAGGATTTCTATAACTTGGTTGATGTGTACTTAGATGCTGTCTTTTTCCCTAAATGTGTGGAAGATGTCAAAACATTTCAACAAGAAGGATGGCATTATGAATTGGATGACCCCTCGGAAGACATTACTTACAAAGGTTGGTGTTTACTGCTAGAATTATATTGTCACCTCCGATTGCTTATATATCTTGGTACAATTTACATATGGTCTGCAGAATGTTTATTTACATTGAACTGTATTTGTGTTCCCCTAACAGGAGTTGTTTTCAATGAGATGAAAGGAGTCTACTCTCAGCCTGATAGCATATTGGGCCGAGTTTCCCAACAAGTAAGCTTCACACTCAATTGATTTTCTTTCTTTTTTTTTTTTCTTTTCTTTTATAAAAGAGTAGTTATTTTGTTTGTGTTGGATCGAGTAATGGACTAACCTTAGAGGTTTGTTACACAGTAGAAATAAAAATTTGTTACAGTTGTTTGAACTATTACATAACTTCACTGCAGGCTCTCTGTCCTGATAATACTTATGGTGTGGACAGTGGTGGTGATCCTCAAGATATTCCGAAACTTACATTTGAGGAATTCAAGGTTTCTTTCTGTCCATATTTAATTTTTCGGTTGTTTACTTGTTCATGTGTAGCAAGTGTTACCCCCTCATTTTTTTTGTGTGAATAAAGTATTTTGCATGGGTTAATAGGAGCAATCTAAAGGATCGGATGCATTACACCTTCACCTAGCTAGTGTCCTACATCCTGCATTTGTTTGTTGACTTACTCTGCAATTCAAAGTTCTTTGTGAATACTAAAAATTGTAATTTACATAGAAGTAATTGAAATTCAGACATGAAAATCACGATCTGTTCCTTTTGTGCTGAGATATTCATCTCCACATCAGCCTACTTTCCGGTATCTGAAATCTCCACAAGCTGTCGACGATATTCCATTTTGCTTTTGAAGTCAACAATACAATCTTTTCAGTAACCCAAATTTCATAATTATGCAGGTAAACATGGATAACTTTGAATTTGTAAATATAAGCATGAAGAACTGATTAATAATTTTTATTGTATGTTCAAAATGACACAAGCAAAGTGATCTGCTGGAACCTTATTTTAGAGTTTGATGAAGAGTTTTTTCTTTGAATCTCAAAATAAACGCTGAATGCATTTAATTATTTGGTTACTGAAACTCTAGTGATTCCATTCCAGACGTTACTTTAACATGGTTCAGTATATTTTCTCTTGAAGGGAGATGTCGAATTCATTATTGTATAGAGAACAAATAAAGTGTACACTTGATTACTGCAATTTATGTTTTGTATTGGTCTGTTTCAATTGAGTTAATATTTTTTTGTATCATATTTACAGGAGTTCCACCTGAAATATTATCATCCAAGCAATGCTAGGATCTGGTTTTATGGCGATGATGATCCGGCTGAACGGTTACGTCTCTTAAGTGGTATGACATTGAGTTTTCATGTCTAATATTTTTAATTTTTATATTGGACAATTCTAACTTACATAAATCAACAACATTAAAGGTTTACCAGTCCTTGGTTTCCTCCATGTTATGCTCTTTATGTTTAGCTAACAAGTTATGGACATGTATTTGTGTCATATGTATTAATTCTCTCTGTATGGTACAAGTAATTTAAAAGGATGAAATTACGCATTCACTCATTGAAGCTTTGTTGCTCTAGGATTTTTGTTGTTTTTAATTCCTTAATTTCAAATAAATTTTCATTTTTGGTGCAGATTATCTAGACAAATTTGAAGAAAATTCAGCTCCAGAAGAGTCAAAAGTTGGTTGCCAGAAACTCTTCTCAGAACCTGTTAGGGTTGTTGAGAAGTATCCTGCTTCTGAAGGTGGTGATTTGAAAAAGAAGCACATGGTGTGCCTTAATTGGCTCCTTTCTGAAGAACCACTGGACTTGGAAACTGAGCTAGCCTTAAGTTTTCTGGATCATTTAATGCTGGGAACCCCTGCTTCTCCTTTAAGGAAAATTTTGCTAGAGAGTGGCCTAGGAGATGCTGTTGTTGGAGGGGGCATTGAAGATGAGCTCATTCAACCGCAGTTTAGTGTTGGATTAAAAGGTGTATCAGAAACAGACATTAATAATGTGGAGGACTTAATCATCACTACACTAAAACAGCTGGCTGAAGAAGGCTTCCATTCCGATGCTGTAGAAGCTTCAATGAATACAATTGAGTTTTCTCTCAGAGAAAACAATACTGGATCATTTCCTCGTGGTTTAGCACTTATGCTTCGATCAATGGTATAGTATATTTCTTTCAATTTTATCTGCATCAACATGGTTTCTTCTCTGCTATATTTTCTCCACTTATACCTCATGTGTGAAAAATTTTAAATTATACAATATCTTAACGAATAGGGAAAATGGATTTATGACATGGATCCTTTCGAGCCTCTAAAGTATCAAGAACCTTTGAAGGCATTGAAAGCTAGAATAGCTGAGGAGGGCTCCAAAGCAGTCTTTGCGCCGTTAATAGAGAAATTCATTTTGAAGAACCCGCACCGGGTAACTATTGAGATGCAGGTATATTTTTATAATACCGCTTTTGAACTCTGCTAGATGATATTTGACTTAAAATTTCATTGGGCTAATTAGTATTGTAAATGCTGTTGCTAGCCTGATCCGGAGAAGGCTGCTCGAGATGAAGCAGCTGAAAAAGAAATTCTGGATAAGGTGAAATCTGGCATGACCAAAGAGGATCTTGCTGAACTTGCTCGTGCAACACATGAGCTTAAGTTGAAGCAGGAGACCCCTGATCCACCAGAAGCTCTAAAATGCGTTCCAAGCCTTTCTCTGGAAGACATTCCTAAAAGGCCTATACATGTTCCTACAGAGGTGTTAAGATGATAAAAAATCCTATATCCTTTTGGAAATCTTTCTTTTGTTTAATCTGGATTACATATGTTGTTTGTAACTGATAGGTTGGTGACATCAATGGCATAAAAGTCTTACAGCATGACCTTTTCACAAATGATGTTCTATATGCTGAGGTGGTTTTCAATATGAGCTCTTTAAAGAAAGAGCTTCTTCCATTAGTGCCCCTGTTCTGGTGAGATAGCTGCTGCTAATTGATCTCTTGTGCTTTGTTTATTATTTTTGTTTTGAAATAGAAGAATTTTATCAATATGAATCCCTGATAGTTAGTACTCTGAGATATGATCTTGTTGCATCCAGTTTATGGTGTGGATAACCCTTCTTTATTAGGTATACATGCTATAGGCCATGACTACCATTTCCAAGGTACAGTATATGCATTTAGACAAGTGATGTGGATCCAGCTTTATGCCAGTGTTTGACTCGAACCTTTTTTCTACTGTGTTTCAAGTTTTAACGGTAGAAGTAAAAGGAGCGGACAGGATGGCTTAAAACTAATTCACATTTAGCTAATATATATTGATGGATCCTTGTGGTAGTAGTTCCATAACAATTCTCTCTTCATCTTACAAAAGATTAATGAGATTTATGGATATCTCAACAGCCAATCACTGCTGGAAATGGGTACTAAAGACTTGGATTTTGTACAACTAAACCAATTAATTGGAAGAAAAACTGGTGGAATATCAGTATATCCTTTCACATCATCAGTTCGAGGAAAGGAGGATCCATGCAGCCGTTTAATTGTTCGCGGCAAAGCTATGTCTGAACGCACTGAAGATTTATTTAGCCTGGTAATTTCTTTTAGTCTTGGCTGCTTCATTAACTTGAGTTTTGAGCTGCCTTGCGGCCTTGCCATTCTTGATGAAATGAATTAACTTGTTGCTAACACAATGCGAGGTGCACATGGTTACTGTAGTAATGTCTTTTGGCTGCAGGTCTGAAAATTGACCTGATACATGTAGTAATTATGTGTTACTGTAAGCTGTTTTCTAAAAGTATTTTACATTTATTTGGTATTTACTATTTATGCTTCTCTGTTGTAGTTGGAATAGAAGACAGACACTCATTTTTACGTACCCTCCAACTTTCTTGAAAATTGATTGGAATTGACTGATGCAACTATTTGACATTGTTTACTGTAGATCAACCGCATTCTTCAAGATGTTCAATTGACAGACCAACGGCGTTTTAAGCAATTTGTTTCTCAAAGCAAAGCCAGAATGGAGGTATTCATTGAACCCCTTTCAAAGTTTTGACTAACTGATTCTCTTGACTTAACAAGTGGCTACAACCCTTAATTTTCAGAATCGGTTAAGGGGCAGTGGACATGGCATTGCAGCTGCTAGAATGGATGCAAAGCTCAATGTTGCTGGTTGGGTCTCTGAACAAATGGGTGGTGTCAGGTTTATCCTCTTGGTTTAATTCTTACCTTTGGATTTGTTCCGACTGTCACTATTTGCATTTTGAAGTAATAATTCATTCAGCAATTTTCTGCCTTCATATGTTGATTTTGCATCAAGTCCTAAGTAATGTTAGCACATCCTTGCAGTTACTTGGAGTTTTTACAAGATCTTGAAGAGAGATTAGAAGATGACTGGTCCGGAATATCTTCTTCACTTGAGGAGATACGTAAAAGTTTGATTGCAAAAACTGATTGCCTAATAAATCTGACGGCTGATGCAAAGAATCTGAATAACGCTGAGAAATATGTCAGCAAGTTTCTTGATATGCTTCCTAACCCTTCCTTGGCTGGATCTACTTCTTGGAGCGGTCGTCTCCCTCCTATTAATGAAGCTATAGTTGTACCCACTCAGGTTTGATATAATCACTGTCTTTTATTTATTATTATTTACTCACTAACCATGCTTTTTATTATGCAAACATCATTAACAAAAATGATCTTTTGCAGGTAAATTATGTTGGAAAAGCAGCTAATCTTTTTGATGTTGGCTATCAACTTAAAGGAAGTGCCTATGTCATCTCTAAATACTTGAGCAATACATGGCTATGGGATCGTGTGCGAGTTAGTGGTGGGGCTTATGGAGGATTTTGTGATTTCGACACTCATTCAGGTTCAATCTTGAGTGATGCTGTTCTGTTATGATTTTAACACTTCTGCAGCTCTCCTAACAATGGATTCCTCTCTTCAGGTGTGTTCTCATACCTATCTTACAGAGACCCCAATTTATTGAAGACACTTGATGTTTATGATGGCTCAAGCAACTTTTTGAGAGAACTTGAAATGGATGATGATGCTCTCACTAAGGCAATTATTGGTACCATTGGAGATGTTGATTCTTATCAACTACCTGATGCAAAAGGATATAGTAGGTTAGTCCATGGACAATCCTTACCTTATTGAAATAAATATTATTATGTATGGCAGGCTATACAAACCCTTCTACATGAAATACAGATTGCATCACATTACAAGCACAACTATCACAATGTCACCATTTTAATCTTCTTTGGTTCAAATGCTGCCTTAATGATGATTACTATTGTTTGTCCAGTTTACTGAGGTACTTGTTAGGAGTCACAGAGGAAGAGAGACAATTGAGACGTGAAGAGATCTTGTCAACCAGGTACTAAAACCTAATACTCCCTCTGTTATTTTCCAAATATGTGCTCAAACTTTTGGACGCAGGTTTTAATGTGGGTGCATATGTTTTGATACTTTTTACCTTTCTATAGTAAGAAAATATAAAAATATTATTATTTTCTAATAAAAAGAGAAAGAGAACATTTTTTTGAGGTCAACTAAAAAAGAAGTGCATGTATAATGATAATTTCTGCATTTTGCATTAGAACTAGTTCCCAACCTCATGGTACAATAGCATATTGTCTGATCCAAGCCATTTAAATGCTTTGAGTCCAGTTACTTATGGCCTATACCTTGTGATGATTCATCAATTTACGATGAAGAAAATAGAGAACGAGTGTGATTTATCTAAAGGCACTGCAAGAATCTCTTACACTGGAATATGATGGTGAATAAAGTAAATAATTATTGAAAAGCTCTTGCCTATTGTAGTTGATTTATTCTTTACTCTACGCCGTTGCACCAATTCCATGAACTTTATTTATATATTGTTGTTCCTCAAAAATACCATTGCTTGTGTTCCTTTCTGTTCCCTTATATCATGGAGAAGAGATGCTTTATTAACTTGTACATTTATTTATTTCTTTCTTTATTATTTGAAGGTTGAATGACTTCAAAGAATTTGCTGATGTCCTTGAGGCCGTCAAGAACAAAGGTGTTGCGGTTGCTGTTGCATCTCCTGATGACGTTACCGCTGCAAACAAGACGAGGCCTGATTTCTTTAAAGTGAAGAAGGCACTATAAAATTTTTAAGTGAGTGTTCACGTATTTATCACTGGAGATATATTCCCCCTCTATTCTTCGTGAATCTACATATGTTGGAGGGGTTCAAAGGAAGCGAAGCCGATCTCCATGCTGCTCCAGGGGCTTCTCATAGTCCAGCAGAAAAGAACTGCTTCACAACTTTTGGGCATTAGTTCTAAATCGATTCGATAATAGGAGTTCTGTAATACACTTCCAGCCGTACACATTGGTATTTGTAAGAAACACTTTCAGGATAATTTATTCATATAATTTGCAATATTCATTATAGCAGTTAGCACATGCATATTGTTTTTTCTCTTCCAGAAAAACAGTCTGCCTCTCTGCTTTGATTTTTACCTACCATTTCCGATTTTTTCATGTTCTTTTGATCTGAATATTCCACTTGAAACATTACCATTATTGTAGTGTCCATTTCTACCTAGATCGGCAGCAGCAGTGGTGGAGGCGGTGGTGGCGCTGGCGGCGTTGGGTGTTCGTTCATCTGGAGCACGGCAGGCAGCCCCACACCCCTGAAGAAGGTAAGCTTAAAAGCTCCCTGATCTCATTTTTTTCTGTAGATGCATAATATGATAATAATGAGTTTATATACATAAAAGAAATATAAAAATAAAATTGTATTATTATTTATGCACGAGGGGGGAGACATGGGAGTTGAAATAACTCAAAAATGGCCCCCTTCTGTAGAATAAATCCAACCTGCAGTGGCAGAAACAATTCAGCATCATCTGTATCTTATGTATGGATGCCTCTCTTGTTATTACATCCAACGAACAGTCTGCTGGTCTCTGCCACCACTTTCATCTCTCTCTCTCACCCCACCAGCCATATATTATATCCCTTTTGGTCAGAGACATGGCCCTTATTTTTAGGGGGAAGATTGGTTACCATTTACAGCCTAATTATGTCAATATTCATTTATGGGTCCCATCAGTTTTGCTTCCATTTCTTTCCAATTGGAATCCAATGTTTAGTGTGGCACCACAGGCACAGGGTTGGGTTGGGTTGGGTTGAGTTGAGTTGAGTTGAGTTAGGTTTTTATCCATATCCATAGTTGATGATGATTTGTATTTTTGTGGAATGTGTGTATTTTTGTCTCTCTGCTTGACCTCCTTTCATCTTGTTTAACAAGTACTGCTCTGTCTTTTTGCTCTTTTCTGGACCCTCTTCCCTGTTCTACCTCTGCTCTCTTCTTTTCATTTACTCATTATTTATTTCTTTTGGACCTTGTGATTACAATCTATGAGCTTCCTTTGTGTCAATTTTTTGTTGGTACTGCTTCTGCTTCTGTCAATCCTCTGCAAGGATCTATTGTATATTCTGAAATCCCTGTTTAGGTAATTTTCTTGATCATTCCATTGATTGCATTCACTTTGAACCCAAATATAAGTCAAATGGACATCTTTTAGCCTTCCCTCTGAACATGATGATTAAATTATGGCTTGTGTTTTTAGCATTGCCAAACTCACCTTCAATCTTGAACCAAATAAAAAGTGATAACTTGTTTGATATCTATCTAGGCTAAGAGTTTAGGGTTTCTTTACTTGTGAAAATATCATATTTATTTATTTTTTCATTGAATGTATGTAGTAGGTGTGTTTGTAGAGAGTTATTAGATACATACATACGCAGTACAATTGTCATTAAAAGTGCAATTGAATTCCACATCTACACCACATTCCTAACAATATTCAATACCATATCTGTAAAAAAATCTGATTATTGCAAGATTCACCCACAGCTTTACATTCTCAACATTTAATCTTGGTGAGGCTGCTTAATGACAGCAACAAAACTATTCAATTCACATAAATACACATATTTATGTGGTCCACCACAAATTAATTAATTTACCAGAACCCATTCGAAACATATGCCAATATTAAAATAAAATAAATTCAAATATATAATTATTTTAATTATTGCTATTTTATATTTTCAGCATTTCAGTTTGAAAATTCATCTACCTCTGTAATGATGGTGGATATGCTGCAGTTATTGCACATTATTATTATTATTATAATATCTTCTTCTTCATCAATCTCCGCTGCATTTGCAATATATGCTATTCCTAATTTCTCACAGGGGTTGTTACATTTTTATTAATTCACAACTATTTTATTTATTTTAATTTTAATTTTGCAAGCTTTTTTGGTTGGAAGAAATCAATGGAAGTTGGATTGTTATGGAACAACATTGATTTGAAACAAGATCCTTCAAATATTTTGCTTATTAATGTATGTATGCATTATATGTAATTATTTGGTAATTTATTGATGATATTCAAAGCAATTATGCCTATTTCAAAACAGCTGAAGTTAATTTTTCTTTTTTAATGGTTGAACATAATACTTTAATCAATTGAATTAAATGGATGAGGAATTTTGGCATTTAATCACTCAAATTGTTTGAAATTTAATTTGTTAGTTCACCAAACTGAATGGATACTACAATTGTAATGTAATAACAATAATTCTTTAAATCAGGTGTTTGTTGAGATTTAAAATATTCAACACATACTGAAATTAATAACAATGAACAAAATATATAGTTTCAATATATTGAATGCTAAATATATTGATACTTGTTGTGTTACATAGTTAAGTAATATTCAATTTTGCATATGAACCAATATTGATCAATTAAACTGAAAGGCTTTTGGGGATAAGAATTTTGTGTTTCAGAAAAAAATGGTGAATTAAATCAAAATAATGTGACTGACCAATCAATTAATTAGAAATTTCACCCATCACAATAAATTGAATTAAAGTAAATTTATAGTTACTTAGCAATTGTATTTTCTTTTTTTTTTAAAAAAAAAAAAAAAACAAAAATTGTTAATTGATGACAAACATTGAAACGTATTTGAGTTTAGCCGTGCTGACCGGGAATAGCCGGTGGTCCGAGGCGTCCACGTGTCGGAATAGGATTGGATGGCCAATCTGCAATCATGGTTCTCTTAACGGCATGGCATGACCATGTGCCTGTCACCGTTAACGGAGTCAGGACCACATGTTACGATAACCGCCTCGGTGGCGTTCCACCGTCGGATCAAATCAGCATCTTCTGGTGAATTTCCATTTCTGCCCCTACCGCCTCCGCTATGATGCGATGTTTTTTTTATATATAGATAGCAGCAGTGATGGTGAAGTGCGTTCTTTCACTAATCACTACTGCTGCCTGCGGAAAGAAATTCACCTTTGTACTTTTGCAGGCGCTGATCTTTTGATCGCTATATATATATATATATACATATATGCATCTTGCAACCGCAATTCCACGCAGATTTTTTGTGTTTGAATTGTATCTGGATATGGAAGTTTGTGTTTGTAGTTAGAGAGAGAGAGAGAGAGGAGAGAGGAAGAGAGATGCGGAAGGAGTACAGCTGTGAGAGTGTGGCGTCAATGAAGAGTAGAGAAATGGAAGAAGACGAGCAGGTGCTTTGTTGGAAGAGGAGGAGGTTTTGTTCTGAAGTTGAAAATGAGCGCCAGGAAGTGGTGGTGGAGAATTTCGTAGCGTCGCCGGCGGCGTCCTGGACCTCTGGTTGCTCCAAGGATGGTGAATCAAAGGACGTTGTGAAGAGTTTGAGAGCAAGTACAGATCTGGAGGTAAAATTCGAAATTCAAATTCTGTTTGGGAGGGACGACTCATCTCGTAGGAGAATTGATTTTGAATTCTTTTTTCTTTTTTTCCCGAGCTTTAATTGTGTTATATTTTATTTATTTTAAAGAAAAACTGGATTGATTTGCTTTTGTGACATTTTCAGAATCTGGAGTTGAAGCTGGATGGTTATGAAAGAGAAAATTCTACGTCGATGGCCGGGGGTTTCAGGTGTGCAAACAGTATACGTTCAGATGAATTATTTTGAATTTTTTTTCGTGCTTAATTTCATCTGTTCAATATAAAGTGAAGTGAAATTCTCTTTGCATCTCTCCATTTCGGTTCATTCCTGAGTCTTTAAAGTTTCGACTGATTTCTTATGTCCGTAATATATATATATTTTTTAACCTTGTATCCATTCATTGCTCATCTTAGGTTTTAAACTTCGTTTTCGATTTTTCAGTCGAGAGACAACTCCGACCAGCGAGCTTTGTGGAGATTCGGAGGAAGTTTTGATGAACTCAGTAGCGTCCACGCCGACAAAGAAGTCACCCGTGCCTCCGTCGATGAGTCGCCGGAAGTCTTCATCATCATCGGCGGAAAAGATGCCATCGGAGGCGGAACTGGAAGAATTCTTCACGACGGCGGAAAAGTACGAGCAGAAGCGATTCGCTGAAAAGTGCGTACCATTAATTATACTAGTATATTTTCAATTTAATCTTTTCTCACACATCCCTTACATGGTGCGCACAATAAGACGTCCGCCAACAACTCCATAAAAAAGCACACAACGCTCATTTTACCGCAGCACACCATTGATTATTCCCGTAACCGAAAAAGGAAACTGATAACGATCTGATATTGTTTTCAGGTACAACTACGATATAGTGAAGGACGTTCCGTTGGAGGGGAAGTATCAGTGGGTTCGTTTGCATTAAGAAGAAACCATACCAGGCACCTTCTGATTCCTCCTCCTGTTACTTTCTCCTCCTCCATTTTCTAGGTGAAGCTCTACTGTTCAAAAGGAGGACGACATTAATCCAATTCAACTTTTTATCCCTACACTAAATCTGCCTCTCTCTCTCTCTCTCTCTCTACGATCTGTATAGCATAATTTCCCAATTTTCTGTAAAGCAGCAGCAGCAGCAGCAGGACAGGAGGTAATTATAATTAGTTAGTTTTCTCCAAGTGAATTACTCCATTTCTTAATCATGCTAATTGATGATAGACAAGTGGATATCATTGTCAGAACCGACTGAGGAAGGGTAGCTAGCTAGCTAGCAAATTGATCTGAGGTAGGTTTTAACTGCTTTCTCAGTAACATGTTTTTGCGCATCTCTTCCAATTAATTGAGAAGGGCCTTTTTGTTTTCTTCATATATGCATTGCTGTCAGTAGTTTGTTTCCACTTTGTTCTTTTGAAGAATTCCCATTGTGAAGGGAATTCATTTGTGCCACCACTCCTTGTTCTTGCATGGAGTGTGGACATACATACATACATTTATATATATATATATATATATTTTTTTTAACTTTGATCAATAACTTTGTCCTTTTCGTTTGGGAATATTGGTACTAATGACAGATTAGAAGATGAGATTAGCATTGCATATGTATGTATAATTTGAGATAGATCTGGCAGGTTTTGATTTTTTTAATTAATGTTAATCTTAGGATTAATTGCTATTGGAGCCTTGATTAGGTGATAGGGACGACATGTCTATATATATATATGTATATATATATATATAACAGAGGTCAAAGCTTCTTCCCAATTTATTTATTCATCTTGATGAGGGTCACATAACTTAGATCAAATTTGTGGCAATTAATTACTACTTTATATCCTTTTTCAATTGTTTTTTTTAAGAAGCATGTGCTGAGAGTATAGGAGAATATTCGGATTTTTATTTTTATTTTAATTTTCCGAGAAATATATATATATATATATAAGCAATAAAGAAAAGCTGCAAAGGAAAGGAAATAATGTCAGAATCTCTCTGTGTTCTGATGATTGTTGAAACGACAGATAGATATATGCAAAGAAAATGAACCACTGGGATTGGGATACATATATTATGTTCATATGAAAACCACCTTACATCACACCAGTGGGCTCAGTTTTCAGAATAATTCTTGGCCTATATCACATGAATTCTACAAATATATATATATATATATCTATATAAAATTGAGATAATATTGTATGGTCTACATGCATCCTATACAATATAGATAAAAGGAAAATAAAAATAAAAAATAAAAAAAAAGGGACGAAAGAGCTATTCTCCTCTACCTGCGGGAGATAGCTCATCTTCTCTTACCAAAAAGACATATATATATATATATATAGTTAGTGAGTAATCCTAATCCCAATATCATAAAGTGAATTAACTTATTCACCTACAATATCAAATTGGTGTTGTATTTAGATTTGTAATTTCGAGTTGAAAATCAAAATTGATCACAAAATTCAATGTATGCAGTTGAATATTTTTAGCAATTATTTAATGGATCACAAAATTGATCGTACATATATTCTCGTATTAGCTAGGGATCGGTGAATAGAAGAACTCAAGATCCGTCTCTAATCCCAATTCATTGATCAGATCAAATAAATTTCATATAAGCACTAATTGTAAAAGATAATAATAGTACATAATAAATATATATGGAGTTGGAGTTGGAGTTGGAGTTGCAAGATTATATAATAATGATTGAAATGAATAAAAGGGGACAACGAAGTGGGAGATGTCACGTGCATGTGCACGTGCCGTAACGATGAATGGATCAAGATCAAGATCAAATTGAATTTAGTTACTTTATTGAGTTCCATTCCATCTTCATGTGCTTTGGATCTGATGCCCATAAATTAAATAGATATATTAATTATTATAAATAAAGAACGTAAAGTAGATCGATGTCATCTTAGGAAATAAAGAAAGAAAGAATGAATGAATGTTAGTTAAATGTTACTTTTTTTAGTTTTATTTTTATTTTTATTTTTATTTTAATAATTGTATAGATATATATGTTGATGGTCATTTTGGTGCTGAGAAGGTGGCCGGCCAAGTGCCAACTAATAAGATCTTTTCTTTAATCACGTTCTGTAGTAGTGGTAAGCATTAAGTGTGTACTCTTTTGGTGCATGCAAGAGTGTATCTATATATATATATATATATATATATATGAATTCATTTTCTTTTGTACATGTACATTTTAGTATATGTATTTTATTATACTCCATCCGTCTTGTAACTAAGCATCCATTTGTTATTTTTACGGGGTTTTAGAAATACTAGTATTATATTGAGATGCAGTAGAAATAAAATAAAAATGACTAAAATAATATTGTGTAATATAAAGGTAATGACATTTACGTAATATATTGTAAGTTGTAAGATTATTTGTAATATTAGGTAGATAGTACAATTACTAAAAAAAAAAATGAATATTTTGTTATGTGACGGAGGAAATATATAATAGTATAATAGAAAGAAGAAAAGAAGAAGAAGATAATTTTGTCCTTAAATCCATTTACTTTTAATAATATTGTTTGCAATATTACTTAAAATGTAAGAAATATTTTTTATTAAAGTAAAAATTAATTTTGTTAAAACAACCTATATATTTGAATTAGACAAATAAAAATGACAAAATGATTCATGTAACATTTTATATAAGTAAAAAAAAATACAAGATATGTATAGAAAAAAAAAAAAAAAAAACACAACCTAAAAAAAATAAGAGCAAATTATGTGGGATTGAAAGAGTATATTTTTATTAAAAGTTGTGGCGGGTGAATAGTATTTATTTTGATTTGAAATAATAAAAGAATTAACCTTATGACTATGTTTGATTAGATGAATTTAAATTTGAAAGTGAATTTTGATAAATAAATTTAAATAAAACAAAAAAAATTATATGATTAAAATTCATTTATTTGATTGCATAAGGTGTTTAAAATAATACAATACAAAAAATTATAAAATATTAACAAACAATGCACAAAAAAGAACAAATTCATTATGCCTTAGATAAATATTTTATGGTAAATCTTAATAAATTAGGGTTTGTTTGGTTTGTGTTTTAACTTGAAGTTTTGAATTAAACTTTAGTTTAAATAGTTTTGATATAATATTTTGTAAAAAAAAAATAATACTCTCTTCGCCCCAATAGAATGTATTTTTCTTTTGTATGTTTTTATAATAGATTAAAAATAATAATATTTTATTAGTCAGTAAAAATATAAGATGATTTTAATATTTTTGTTTTTGTAAATATAATATTTTTTCTTTTGACCAAAATTAGAGGTATTTTGACATTTGTATTTATATTACTTTTAAAGAGGGTACTTTTGAGTTGATAGATTAAAATGATAAAAAAAATTTATTGAATTGATACGAGTACATATATTTTTATTGAATATAATTTAAAATAAATAAAAGTATTAAGAGGGTATTTGAAAAAGAATTTATCGAAAAAATTCTAGTTTATTTAATAGTTTCTTTTAACCGTTTGGTGTAAATTCTTTTTTTGAAAAAAAAAAAAAAATGGACTCAAAAAATTGAAATCATAATCAAACAATTAGGATAGGTAATGGATATGATACGCTAGTAAATGGGCCAATGGTTTTCTGAGGTCCA
The DNA here is from genome assembly GCF_009805555.1 of Andrographis paniculata. Taxonomy (NCBI): domain Eukaryota; kingdom Viridiplantae; phylum Streptophyta; class Magnoliopsida; order Lamiales; family Acanthaceae; genus Andrographis; species Andrographis paniculata. The sequence continues at coordinate 1,065,985 of NW_026137601.1, read as the reverse complement.
ATAAAGTCAATGGTTGGATTGGACTAGCTTCACATACTTATAATTAATAATCAAATATTAACATTAATTTATAAAAAGCATTTACTTTCAAAAAAATTATAACAATAATACATGTATGTAGTATGTCATGTATCTATTACTCCCCTCTGTCATCCAATCGTTTATTTGATTGGATACGGATTTTTAAAAAAATATGTAAGAATAAAAATTTTTATAAAGGAAAGTGATATAGTTTTACTTAAAAAAAAAAAAAAAAAGGAATAAATTTGGATGAAAATAAAAAATAAAAATAAAAATAAATTTGAAGGTCTATTTGCAATAGGTCTCACTTCAAATATGATATACTTTAGTCTTCTTTTTTGTGGGAAGTAATGCTTATATGTACCTTATTTATTTATTTATATTATATTGTAAAATTATCGATAGAAAATATAAAGTTGCATATATTCTCAAGCAAAAAAGGAAGAAAGAGTTTACTTACAAATGATTGCCAAAATAATTTCATCAATGTCAGTGACAACGGCCCACACTTCCACCATAATAATTTTATTATTAATTATTACTATATTCATTTATTTTTGGAATATGGTTGCTTAAATAATTTAAGTTGTGTTTCTTTTTGCACTAAAATTTTAAATTGTACTATGTGTATATTTACGAAATATTATTTTAATAATAAATTCAAGCTAATATTTTTTAAACTCAATAAAAAAAAAAAACGCACATGGCTCCTACTCATTTTTTGGATTCCATTCTAAATTAAAAAAAAATAAAATTGAAGTATTAAATTTTAAAAATAAAAAAAAATATTTAATTTAATATTACTGAAAACTTAAATAGTATTAGTTAAATTTAACCACTCCATTATACCATAATAAACAAAAAAACACGAATGGATCATTTTAACCTAAAACGTTGGAAAGAACTATTTTATATATACATATAAACTTTATAAAAAGCAAAGAAATAACAATAATACAATCGAATCTTCCCAAAATAAAATATGATTATTTTTAATTTAATATTGCAATATTTGAACTTCTTATTTCAGAAACTCCACCAAACGGTCTATGACAGCCACAGATTTCTCAGCAGTTAAATCAAAGAGATAAAACACGTGCCCCTCACGCTCCGTCTCCATCATCTCCACTTCGCCGCCCCACGCGCTCTTCTGCAACGCGGCGCAGTACGCCACCGCCCTCTCCTTCCGAGAGTCATTCTCCGCCACCGCAAACATCACGCGCCGCCCCGCCATCCGCCCGATCCGCGGATCCACCGCCGGATTCACCCGCGGATCGTCGTCCCCGCCGCTGCTCCCCGGGCAAAGGTACTTGTATAATATATCCTCTCCTTTTAATCCGAAGTACGGATGCAGCAGAAACAGACCGGCGACTTCTACTCCGGCGAGCTCCTCCACGCCGGCGCGGAGCGCGACGTCGGTCGCTATGTTCGCGCCGGCGCTCTCCCCGCCTATATAAACCCGCCGGAAGTCGGCGAGCTCGTTCAGCCACGGCTCGGAGCCGTCGCCGCCGGCGTGAGCCGCGGTCCACCGGAAAACGGTCCAGGAGTCGTCGTAGGGGATCGGGATAGGGTTTTCCGGAGCCAGCCGGTACTCAGCCGAGACGGCGATTACGCCGGCTTTCTCGACGACGGCGGAGACGAAATTGTGGGAAAAAGAAACGAAGGCTGATCCGACGCAGAAAGCTCCGCCGTGGATGTACACCATTACCGGAAGCTTCCGCGGCGGATCGTGGCGGCGAGGCGCGTAAATGCGAGCTGAAACGCCGCTCTCCGAATCGATTACCACGTCCTTCGTCCGGACGGCGGCGTTCGGATCGTCGGACGGCGGGACCGCCGGCGGAGTCGGAAGCCTTTCGATCCTACCGTCGTTGTAAATTCGTAAATACGTTAAGTCGATTTTAATCTCCGACGCCATTGTTGGAAAACCTCGAGTAGACCGACTGAATATTTATGGACTGAGAATGCTGAGGGGCAGTAACCGACACACTAAACCCGACCCGGATTGGTTTGGGCCGGGTCAACCATTAAGATCAGTTGGCCCATTGGGGAAATCGAAGAATTCAACGGCAATAATTGTGTCATGAGCTCATTAATGGTGAGGCCCTTCCTTATTATAAACACGTAAGGGTGCGTTTGTTTTGGGAATTGGATTGAATTTATACTATTTATTCAATTTTTTTCTTAAAAATATTGAATCAAATACTTATTTTTTATTTTTTATATTATACTAAAAAATTAATTTTACATTCAAAACATTACATCAATCCCTATTTATATCACATTATATAATTATTCAAATTCAAAATTTTTACTATTCAAATCTTAACTCAAAATCCAAATCCGGAAGAAGCACACCCTGATTAATCAACTATCCTATAAATTTTAGAGTAGGTGATGATTTAGTAAGGGTGTATTTGGTCAAATGATTTTGTCTCGATTTTTTTTATTAATTATTTTTTATAAACTATCAAACTAAAGTTTTATTTATAATTTTTTATATTATATTAAAAATTAATTTTATATTAAAAATAACACGTCATGTCACACCCTATAATAATTTAATTTTTTTTAATTACTCAATATTTAATTTCTAAATTCAGATATTAATTCAAACAAATGTTTATATTCCTTTTTTCCTAATTAATTTGTCCAATGTAATTGTCACAAAATTTTAAATACTATATAATTAGTACTCTCTCCGTTCCACATATCATGTCTACGTTGCCGTTTCTGTCCGTCTCACATATCATATTAATTTTTTTTTTGAAAAATGATTACACACTTTGATCTTATTTTAAACTTTTTAATTTATTTTTTTTTTAATTTTAATTAAACTAATTAGTTATCTTAATCTTAATTTATAATTATTTATATTATAAGATAATTATCTACTAATTACATCCCTCCTAAAATACCGTGTCTACATTGTAGCAGACACGGTACGTGGGACGGAGGAAGTAATTAATAGTATATTAGAAAAATATTACATATTAAGATGATATTTAATTAAAATAAAAAATTAATGATTAGAAAAATATATCATATTTTAAATTTATAATCATTAATTTTTTATTTTGATTAAATTATTTTATATTTTTTAAAAATAAATAAAATATATGGACAAATCGAAATTAAAAAAAATAAAAAAATGAACAAACTAAATAGGAAATGGGAGGCGAGTTTTATTTATTACATATTCGAATTAATAATTACTTAATTAGCAGTTAATTTATAGTGCAATATGATAGTGATACGGCGTCGTTTCGCAACGATTGCACAGTGAAATGAATGATTGGGTCTAAACGGGAACCACGAAGATCTTTTCTTAACCTAGGTGGTTCGTTTTTCTTCTTCAATTCTAATTTTGATAGTATTTTTGAGATTTTCTGCTTTCTTTATGATATGATCTGTCAAGAACTTCTCGAGGATTTGTATTTTTGTTCAATTTCTTGTATAATAGTAACTCTTTCAGCTGCTTGTATGGTTTTTGCTTCATTACAAAAGCAATCCCCTCTCATTGATTACACTTTTTCAAAATTTCTGTATCTTCACAGAGTTATTGCTTCGTTGTCTTCAGCTCAATCATGTTACTTTTATGATTTAATAGCAATGTTAATTTGGTTCTGTGCATTGATCATTGACAGTTGTGGTTTTGATTTTTGTCCTAGTTTGTAGCGGTTACATTCTTTCTCTCTGGCCTTATCACTGCATTGTTCTTCCATAACCAGAATTGAATACTCCACATTATATATGTATATTGTAATGGTGATTCGATCCTTTGTAAATTGTAATGTTGTTATTCACCATAGCAGTGACATTTTCGACTATTATGGAAATGGTGGATAAAATTCATTAAACTTGAAAAATGAATTTGCAGCTGCTGTTGAGCTAAGAAGTCTAAAATGGATTGTTAAATAACTTTTGCTGCTGTATGATGTTATGACAAATCATTTTGCATTCAAGTTTCGGCTTTTCGTGTTATTTTCAGGGCTACAGCAGAGAGTACTTCGGCTCTAAAGAAGTCTCCGGACATTTTCCTACACTGTATGTTCTCCATACCCAAAAACTCTTATGACTATATTATGAAGCTACTAAATGGCACTCACAAATCGCACGTGCACAAACCCTACTCGCATATCGCACGTGCGCTTTCATATGATGTAACTAATCTAATCGATGGAGGCTTAAGTGCTCGTTTCTTACAAGCCAACACACGGTGCGTCTTTGCTGGTAATGTAAGATGTCGGATCCCTTAGCTTGACACCATACACACATCCTTATCATGTCTCTGGAAACTTTTAGTGAGTGTTTAGACCAGAGCATGAAATTGTAGATAAATAATAATAGAGAATAGATACGTGGAGATAAAAAAAATAAATTGGAGAATAGAATTGTTCAATTGGGCAGAGGTTGAGATGAGAAGCCACTCAATGGAACAAAGTATGAACTAAGAAGAGTGTGGAATGAAGATTAAAGCTTTCAAAGTGTTTCTTAATTTTTTAGTTTTTTTTACGTGAGATATAAAGAATTGTATATATAATATAAAAATAATGAGTATATAATATATTAATTTTTTTGAAAAAATATTGTGGGAGAAAAAAAAAAAAAGAACACGCATATTTTCACAAAATAAAAAGTATACTTATCTATATACATTGGGTTTTGTTGCTTTTTATTTTTTATTTTGGAGTAAACCGTTTCTTATATAAGGTAAGAAGCAATATTGATAATCTTTCTATAAAAAAAAGTGTACTTATTTATATATATTAGATTTATTATAATTTGTATTTCTTTTTTTTAAAAAAGTTTTAATAAACACAAGGGTTTTTTTTTCTTTTGTCTTCAAATTTACAATTTTTACTGTTTGAACTGGAACGTTTCTTAAAATAAATATTTTTTTTAATACAAAATATCTCATCATATATTATTTTAATATAACACTCAAATCAAAATTTCATAAACTTATTAAAGGGAAATCGTATCCTTGCTTTAACTGATCAAGATACTTGTCGCTATTTTTTCATAAAATCAATAAATAAATAGTCCAATATTGGACACAAAAATAAAGTACCACATTATTTAAGCCAACATTCGACGATCCCAAATACATGATAATAGTTTTTATGTGTAGATATATACCAAGTTGATGAAACACCCACAATCAATTAAATCATTGAGACTGCCAAGCACAACCCATCATAGTTGACCGAAATTTCACCCAATCAAAACATGCCACTTGTCAAGCACAGCTGTTTGACTTTGACCAAGTTTGGCCTATCCGTGGCAAGGGAAGCTTACCGACTTCATCAAACCCTAATAATATTATTTGGGAACCTACCAAAATAATTATACTTATGTTGTAACTTGATATTAAATTTTTTCTTGAATTAAATTTGATGACGTGTAATGATGAAAGACAGATATCATATGTATGTATAAAAGATGTTAAAAGACAAAAAAAAACAGGTTTAGGTTTATCCAAAAATAGAATCATCCCATGAGAGTTGTATTTAATGCTGCTGCGTTTTGTACTTTGTGAGTTGTGTGTTGTACCATAGACTTGAGTTACCCTAACCAAATCTGGTAAAGATCCACCAGTAAACAGAGAACGGCTGCCATATCTGTCGTTGCATAACAGCCGTTGGATCTTGAATCGGAATGGGGCCCACTCTAACACCGCCTGTTCATTTGGCGTGCTCTAAAATCGACGGCTGGGATTTAATCTTGATGGCCAATGACGGACCGGATTCGATTTCGTCATATACGATGCCACACGTTGAATCCACCCTAGATCCGTAATATCTGCCATCTCGTTATTCTCTCGCGAGCCGACTTCGCGAAAGTTCGTTCTCTGCGTTCTCCGGCTGGGAAACGGCTGATTCGCGCCGGAATTGATCCTCCAGGGAGGTGTGATTGCCGGAGAGGAGTGATGAACGGCGGAGATTTGAATCAGCAACAGCAGCAGCAGCACCAACAGATGCAGCAACACCAGCAATGGCTTGCGATGCAGCAATACCATCAGCAATGGATGGCGGTGCAGTACCCTGCCGTGACGATGCAACAGCATATGATGCATTACGTGCCGTACTACCACCCTCACCACCAGCAGCAGTACCAGCAACCGCCGCCGCTGAAACAGAACAATCAGATTCAGAGCTCTAGTGAAGATAACAAGACGATCTGGATTGGAGATCTCCAACCGTGGATGGATGAAGGCTATCTTCATTCATGTTTTTCTCAAACTGGCGAGGTAACAGAGACTCCTTTCTTTTTCTATTTTTCTTTCCAAGTTAGCGCTATAGACTTATTGCGGATTTGCCTTAGAGATTACTTTTCAATTGTCTGCCGGTGATTCGTTGCAGTTATAACCGTAGAACTTTGAAAATAGGTTTGCCGATGTTAATTATTTCGAAAAATTTGCGGTGTCTTTTGAGTCTCCGTGTTGATTCCCGAAGAAATTAACGACATCTGATATCTAGATTCTGTTGGAAATATACATATATATGGTGTCGTTAAGAAATAGACATTATTGCGAGATGCATAGAGGCCATAAGAATGACTGCAAGTTTAGGACCTACTTTAGAACATGAAATTTTTTTATTTTGAATGAAATGGTTGTTGCTTTCAATTTTTGAGGTTTTATAAGGCTAACTTCGAAGTTCAATTTCCTACCTATAATTAATGTCTTTGTAAATGGCAAGGTTGAATTGGTTAAGTTAGAACTATATTTCCTGATTTGGATGAAACAGTATTGTTATAGGCCTTCCACTTTTGTCAGTATGCATAATTATTGTTATTGTTATTCCTTTGCGTGTCTTTGATGCTTCTTGAAAGCCTTGTGAGCTACCAATCTATGCCAAATTTGTCTTTTTATATCTTTTTAATGAGTTAGGCTGTTTAAAAAAGCAGGTTGTCTCAGTGAAGATAATCCGCAATAAGCATACTGGTCAGTCAGAGAGGTATGGATTCATTGAGTTCAGTTCTCATGTAGCTGCAGAGAAAGTTCTGCAGAGCTACAGCGGTGCCACAATGCTGAACACAGATCAGCCGTTTCGCTTGAATTGGGCAGCCTTTAGCTCTGGTGATAGGCGGCCCGATGCTGGTTCTGATTTGTCAATATTCGTTGGAGATTTGGCCACTGATGTTACTGATGCAATGTTGCATGATACATTCGCTAGTAGGTATCCATCTGTTAAAGGTGCCAAAGTTGTAGTTGATGCAAATAGCGGCCGCTCGAAAGGATATGGCTTTGTTAGGTTTGGTGATGAAAATGAGAGGACCCGAGCATTGACTGAGATGAATGGACTGTATTGTTCCAGCAGACCTATGCGAATTGGTGCTGCAACACCCAAGAAACCTTCATCACAGCAGCAATATTCTTCACTAGGTGCAGTATATTATTCCACTTTTATGCCATATAGTGTTTAACACTTATGCTGGTTTTTAATTTTTCAACTTGTGTTCCATATCACTCCTTTTATGCTAAAACATGACGTTTGGTTCGTAACTAACTAGTTCTCTTTTTCCGACTAATTGTAGCGTAGTTTGTTTACAAGTTCTTGGTTTGTCCGTAATGTTGTCAGGTGGATATTCAAATGGTGTGCTGCCTCAAGGTCAGCCTGAGAACGACTCATCCAACACAACGGTAAATCCATCCCCTGTTTCGAATTTCCCTATAATATTAAGAAGTTAATAAACTCACAGATTTCATGAGTCCTTTTAGATATTTGTGGGAGGACTTGATTCAGATGTTACTGATGAAGAGCTGAGACAATCCTTTACTCCATTTGGGGAGGTTGTCTCTGTAAAAATACCCGTGGGAAAGGGGTGCGGCTTTGTACAATTTGCAAACAGGTATTTCTATGATCTTCTTTAGCTATTACAATGCTTATAAATATATTCACTATCTAGGTGTGTCTAAGGAAAAGGTTTTGTATACTGTTATTTACCTATTCATGTGTAGGTGCACTTGTGAGAATTATAATTCCGAGATAGGTGATATATCTTGTTTTCTATTGTTATGATTTAAAAGAAAATTGTGGATAGTTCTGTTTTTGAGTTGTGGAAGATCTCGGGAGGCCATTAAGTTGAATTTGCCATGTTTTTCTTATGTGGGACACAAAAAATTTTGAGTTTGCTGACAAACCAAATGAAAGAACATACAGAGAAGAAGCATCTCATATAAGATGTTGAGATCTATACGTGAATGTTAGTTATCATCACACAGAACATTGTTGTCGAATGGCTCCCACCATTTTCACTTGCAACAACACAAATTGGTTCTATCATTGTTTTAGATTCCATTACATGTCTAGTAACACAATCATCCCTTCTTTCGCATTTAACAGAAGCAATGCAGAGGATGCTCTCGAGAGACTAAATGGAACAGTTATCGGAAAGCAGGCTGTTCGTCTTTCATGGGGCAGAAACATGGGAAACAAACAGGTATATTTCATCCTAACATTTTCTTTCAATGAATCTCATCATCAGATGCCCATTCTGTTAATCTCTAAATCTTTCTTGCACGTAAATATGGCCAGTGGAGCGGAGCGTACTATGGGAAGCAAGGTGGATATGCTGCTGCAATTTACGGGACACCTTCGAATGGCCATGCAACTGCCCAGCAGTAGCCCATCTTCTGAGCAAGCCTATTTATCGATCGCCAGGGATAGATGTATCCGAAAACCGACAAGAATTTTGTAGCTGGATTATATATCATCACCCCACCCCACCCCCTCCCCTCCCCTCCCCTCCTCCCTTTCTGTTTTATCCTTTTCAAACTCTTGGCTTGGGATATTCACATTCAAAAACCAGAACTTTATAATGCTACTAGCGTTTTAACTTTGAAGCATAGCAGGTTGCTCATGTGTTTGATTATTTGTTGTTATTAGGTCATTGTCAGAAGTGGATCAATTAATTAATTGATTGATGGATTGATTGATTTCGGCTACATATGTTAAATCATATGTAAGCAAATTTGGATATTCACGTCTTTGTTTGTGTCTAATGCATTTCTTTTCAGGCATATTTTACAGCAGGCCAATAAACACTTTGGAGTACTCTCCAGACTTGGCTCTACGCAGACACAACAAATTCTCCTTGTCTACTCAGCAATGGCAAATTCCTATCAGCTCCAACAACTAAATCCAACAGCAACGAACACAACAATGCTGCAGCATATCTCCATTGTCTGGCCTATATATATATTAACCGGCAGCAATCGAAGAAACCATAGCGCCGTCGAAGAGATGAACCAACCGGCGCTGTTGTTCTTCGCCTTTCTGGCACTTGCAGCCCATGCAGCCGGGAGAAGACACGATGATTCGTTCACGAAACTGCTGAAGTCGCCAAGACTGAGAAGATCAGGTCATAGTTCTGCTGAGGATGTTCTAACCGATGTTTCGCTTGTCTACAAGTATCCTCAGGATGGCCTCAAGGAAGCTGACAAGATCCTCGGATTGCCCGGACAGCCGTCTGTCGATTTCAGGCAGTACTCGGGGTATGTCACCGTCGATCCTACAGCTGGACGGGCGCTGTTCTATTACTTCGCCGAGGCTAAAGACTCTGTCGACAAGCCTCTCGTTCTATGGCTCAATGGAGGTAACATTGTTTTTTACTTCTATCCGTATTCTCGTTCAAGTTTAATTAATCTGTATCGAATATCTAACATGAGATTGCGTTGCTGCAGGGCCCGGGTGCTCTTCGTTCGGGAATGGAGCAATGACAGAGCTCGGGCCATTTCGAGTGAATCCGGATACCAAAACACTGTGGCACAACGAGTATGCGTGGAACAACGGTGAGTCTTCGCACTTAAGTTTTCTTCGATCCTAGGATGTTTTTGCTAACGTATTTCAAATTCTGGCCCCGGAACTTCATACAGTGGCAAATGTGATCTTCCTGGAGTCGCCGGCCGGTGTAGGATTCTCATACTCAAACAGGTCATCAGACTACGTTACCGGCGACAAACAGACCGCAGCTGATTCCTACACATTCTTGATCAACTGGCTCGAGAGGTTCCCGGAGTACAAAACCCGCGACTTTTTTCTAGCCGGCGAAAGCTATGCCGGCCATTACGTGCCACAGCTTGCTCATCTGATCCTGCAAAACAACAAGCTCCCAAACGAAAGCGTCGTAAACCTCAAAGGAATCACGGTAAGTTCGAAGCCGCCTCTTTGTTCATTACATCTCTGTTTTTTTTTTCATCATGAATGTGTACCGAATGGTTAGATTGGGAACGCATACATCGACTACACAGATAGGTGGACCGGCACGTACGAGCATTTCTGGACCAGCGCGCTCATATCAGACGAGACACACCATGGTATCTTCGCCAACTGTGATTTTTCTTCATCGAGTGTCAATCGTTCAGACTCCTGTGATAAACTCCTCGATAAGGCGGATGTCGAGATGGGCGACATATTCATTTACGACGTTTATGCGCCGTGGTGCGGCGATAATGCCACCGGATCCCTGGTACGCCTACAATCATTAATTCGTGCATACACATAAATTAATAACACATGATATAGAGACATGATATAGAGACAAGACAAACAATACACTATAACCAGTATGTCTCATACATATATATATATCCATGGCAGATTTCAAACTACGATCCGTGCTCGGACGAGTATGTGTCCTTCTATTTGAACTCGCGGGAAGTGCAGAAGGCTCTTCATGCTAACTTAACCGGAATCCCCGGCGATTGGGAGTCCTGCAAGTAAGATTTTCCTATAGAACTTTCCAGTTCTTGCTCATCGAACATTATAGAACTTTTTGATCATACTAACATATGTTTCTTGTTTCTCATTTTAGTTATGAAATACTTTCGGATTGGACAGATCAACCCGACACCGTGTTGCCGGTCATCAAGGATCTAATGGCTAGCGGCCTTCGAGTTTGGATCTACAGGTGAAAAAAGTTATCGAGAAATATGTACAAAAAATTTATTCGATATAGGGTTACATAACCTTAGAATTTTGAACTTGAGGTTTCTGTATATATATATATATATATGCATTAGTGGCGATACCGACGGTATTATTCCTGTTACAACGACGAGGTACTCCGTCACCAAACTCGGGGGGCTTGTGAAGACTCCATGGTACCCATGGTATTCGGAGGGCGAGGTATTATTGAATCAAATACTTATTTTTTATTTTTTTTAAAAATATATATATATCAAAATTTATTTAAAATATTATATTAAATATTATTTAAATTCAAAATTTTATTCGATCAAATGTACATAGGTGGGAGGCTATGCTGTCGAGTATCAAAATGTGACGTTTGTGACGGTGAGAGGCTCCGGGCACTTTGTGCCGAGCTACCAGCCGGCGCGTGCACTCACCTTCTTCTCATCCTTCTTATTAGGAAAGCTCCCGCCGGGGCAAAATTGAATCTTGACCGTTGGATCGAGATGAATGCCGTTGGATTGGATATTGAGAAATCAATCTTTTAATTTACATGATCACAAACACTTGGGATATTTGTTGTTTGATTTTAAGGGTGAAAATAATTGATGTATGCAATCGCATCAAACACTCTTACCTGTTATTATTCGGACAAGGATATTTATACGATGATTATCCATATGTTAAAATAAGGTAAAAGCGTTCTTTGTTACGTCCCAAACTTTTTCGATAAGAAACACGACTTTGCCGTCAGAAGAAGCCTATTACTCAAACCTTTTGTTTTAATATATACAATGTTCATTTCTTTCTTCTTCTTTTTTTTTTTTTTTTTTTAAAAAAATAAAATAACATCATTTTTTTAGCAAAGCATTACGTGTAACTTTAATTAAAAATAAAAATCAAATAAAAAAATAGAACAAACAAACAATCAATCGCAAAACTATTTAACTATATTCCGAAAACGGCCTGCAGCCGGCCTTCGTCTGTCCGTGTGGCATAGCCAAATCATGTTTGCTATATCTCATATTGTCTTTTCAAAACCTCCAATAACAATGCTAATATACCATACTTAGAATAGGACTAAGCTAAACTTCCTGATGTCTCCCATGTTCAATTTCTAATTTTCCTATTTATTACACACATTTTGTATGCACACGCATGTCTATATATATATTTATATTAAATATTTTTATTCACATATAATTTTATTATTTTCACTTTAACAAATAATAAGTAATTTGTCACTGTTATTTTAATTTACTCTATTATATTTTTTTATCAATTTTTTAATATATATAGGTACTTTATTTTTTATATTTTATTTTAATATTCAAATATCATTATTTCTTAATTTTGGTGTCTAATAAGATCTACATAATTTTTTCGAATGGATGAAGAATATATATGTGAATGTTTAGAGTGTTGATCGGCTCTACGCATAAAAACATATAAGATAATATATAAAATAGAACACAGGGTGTTTACATGTGTAGTCTTTTATACTTTGTTTGATGGGATCAATTGTAGTATGTGTAACGTGTTGTATATATATATATATATATATTTGTCAATAATGTGCTGTGCTCACTATAATTAGCCAAAACACTTCCTTACATTCATTCTTAACTTTCAACGCCAAACATGAAGCCGGCCGCCGGAATATTCCTTCCATTCCTGCTTCTGGCAGCGCTGTTGTCGTCGTCATGGGCTCATAGTTACCGCCAGGATCCTCTCGACGATCTGATCACCGGTCGGAGAGCAACCGCGCCGGAAAATCAGGGCACTCGGGATAAAGAAGATTTCCCGGCGGCAGCCGCCGGCGGGGAGAAAGAAGCCGACAGGATCTGGAAGTTGCCAGGACAGCCGGCGGTTAGTTTCTGTCAGTACTCAGGATATGTGACCGTTGATCCTGAGGCAGGCAGGGCCCTCTTTTACTGGTTTACTGAATCCCAAAATGCTTCCAGGGATCCTCTTGTCCTCTGGCTCACTGGAGGTATGAATATGATACAATCTCGATCAGGCCCTCATTTGATTCCATTTTACTTTCCAGGAATTTAAAGTAGATTCCTTAACTTTATTAAATACTTTTAACGGTGTGTTTGTTGGAGGTCTTTTAACGGTGTTTTTGTTGGAGGTTTGGATTTTGAATAGTAAAAATTTTGAATTGAAATAATTGATATGATATGATATATAAAGGAGTTAGATTTGAGAAAATTGATAGGAACGTAAAATTGATTTTTTGAGAAAATTTTTTTGGATTAATAGTAAATTTTTTGCAGAATTTCTTAAACAAACACACTCCAGTAAAAATCGCTAATATATTAAGTTAATCAAATATGTTAATCAAATCAGTTAACTGTCAATAACTATCAATTAATTGTCAAACGTTGTTTGTCTGTCAGGGCCTGGTTGCTCTTCTGTCGGAATTGGAGCCCTGATGGAGTTGGGGCCTTTCAGGGTCAACCCTGATGGGAAAACCCTGTGGCAAAATGAACATGCCTGGAACACAGGTGAGATTAGCTTAGGACACAATATACATACATACATATATATATATATATAGATAATTAGACTATTAGAGTGAGAGAGAGGGAGAGGGAGAGAGAGAGATAATTATTGTCTTTTCAGGGCAGAACTGAGCCAGAAAACTATGTACAGTGGCAAATATGCTCTTCCTTGAGTCGCCGGCCGGCGTCGGATTCTCGTACTCTAACACGTCATCGGACTACACCACCGGCGACGGGCGGACCGCCGCCGATACTTTTGTATTTCTCCGCAATTGGCTCGAAAGATTTCCCGAGTACAAAGCTCGGGACTTTTATATAGCCGGCGAGAGCTACGCCGGTCACTACGTTCCTCAGCTCGCACAACTCATTCTCGAGAACAATCGTCTCGCCAATTATGCCGTTGTCAACCTCAAAGGGATCGTGGTCGGTTCCCCGTCCTACTAGTTTTTTTTTTCTTAATTATTTTGATTCGACGCTCTTTCGAATTTCAAATCTATCCCCTTTAATTTTATACATAGATTGGGAACGCCTACGTCGACTACCATGACCTATTTAGCGGCATGTACGACTATTTTTGGTCACATGCTATCATATCCGACGAGAGCCACGGCGCGATCCTTAAAAATTGCAACTTTTCGACCAAGGCATCCATGTCTAAACAATGCGAGAAGTCAATGACCGAAGCCGGAATTGAGATTGGGGAAATGTTCGTTTACGACATATACGCACCCGTTTGCGGCACAAACTCTACCGCGCCCGCGGTAGCATTTCATTCATCTTTATACAAATCTCCTGCTACAAATTCTTCAATCAGATATACTATTTCCGTTCAAAACTATGCTACAAATTCTTCAATCAGATATACTATTTTCGTCCAAAATTAAACTTTCTATTTATATTTGGTGTTATTGTTTTTAATATTAAAAATAACCTTATATTCGTATAATTTTTTATACAAATATCATTATATTAGTATTATAATACACTAGTAAAAGTATTTTTGTCATTTTCTATTTGTAATAAATTTTGATATAATAATTAATATTACAAAATCTATAAAAATAAAAAGTTTAGTCTTGGACAGGAAGGAAGTAATTTTTTTTTTTCTTTTTTTCTTTTATGTAGATAAGTACATTCGATCCGTGCTCAGACAACTACATCAATGCCTACTTAAATACACCGGAAGTGCAAAAGGCGTTCCACGCGAATGTGACCAGGACGGTGCCCGGGCCGTGGAACATGTGTAGTTACTTTATAGTTGCGTGGACGGACAAGCCGGAGACAGTCTTGCCCGTCATCAAGGAGCTCATGGCTGGCGGCATAAGCGTTTGGATTTACAGGTGACCTATAATAACAAATTTTAAGTGAAATATAAATATACAGGAATAACAGAAAAAAAATATTTGTAATCAATTGTCGATCATTATGTAGCGGGGATACCGACGGGAGAGTGCCGGTGACGTCGGCAAAGTACTCGGTGAAGAAGCTGGGCGCGGCGGTGAAGACCCCGTGGCGGCCGTGGTACTACGACGGCGAGGTACCAACACGGCTTAACTCTTTCTATATATATAGATAGTTAGATATTAATGACACGGCCGTGTTGTTGTTGGATGAATAGATAATTTTTATTTGAGAGATGGCTATTATATATGTTCGTACTATGTAGGTTGGAGGTTATGCCGTTGGATATGAAAATGTTAGTTTTGTGACGGTTAGGGGAGCGGGCCATTTCGTGCCAAGTTACCAGCCGGGTCGGGCCCTGGCGCTCTTCTCCGCATTCTTGTCCGGGAAACTGCCCTAACCCGAACCCTGCCCACCCGGCGCCGTTCTCGGACCATCGCGGATTGACTACTCATTTTGAGTGCGTGACTATGAAACTCATTATAATTAGAGATTTATTTTTTTTTTTTGTATTTTCAAGGTGTTTTTTTCATATAAAATATAATTATATCCAAGATATTTAAAATACCCCAAACTTCTGTCGAAGACTCGGTCAACGATGGTGTCCGTACAATCCAAAACTTAGCACGTTTGGGAGAGGAGGCGTAGAATGCATAGAGCCAAATTTGTTCGATGAATTGCAGTTTTTTTTATTTTTTTAAATCTTCATTAATTCTTTAGTTGGAAATATGTATATAATTGTGTGCCTGTTTATAAATATATATAATAAAGATTGGCTGTAGTTATTTAATTAATATTAGTCACTCCAGAAGCTTAACAAAAATGTGTAGACATTTTGTTCACTATCTGTGTCACATTAGGAGCTGTGCATGGCTGACCTCAATTTAATTATTTTTTTAATGATTGGATTATTAACTACCATATTTGATCAGTTTAAATTTAATGATAATAATTAAAAAAATATTTATATAATGCATTAATTAAGTCAAATACGAATTAAGAATGGAAAAAAAATAAATGAAATGGATAAAATTAAGAAGTGACAAAAAGCGACATTAAATTCAGAGTTACAAAGCACAGACAAAATCAATGAATGCTTCCTCCAGATGATCTGCACCATCCATTGCTGGCTAGACACGTGGGCGGTCCAGATTGATGTAAGACCTGAACTCCAGGACCAGCAACAAAAAATGACTGCCCCTCCCCACACCTCCAGACAAGTCCACCCTGTCTTTCTTTCCTCCCACTTTCCAGTCTCAGCATTTATATAACGACCCCCATTTACACTTCAAATTTTCTCTCCAGTTGCGTCCCTGCAGTCCCGTACAATGGAAATGGAGGTCATGTTCCCCTCCCCCGCCGTCGACTTCAACTTCGACAGTAGTAACTGCACGTCACCGTACCTAACCGCACCGTCGAGCCCGCAACGCCTTGCCGGCTTCTTCTACAGCGCTCCCACCAGCCCCGGCCGCGGCGGCGCCGCCGGCGTTCCCTTCACCTGGGAAGAAAAACCGGGAACCCCCAAATCCGCCGCCGCCGCCGCCGCCGCCGACGATGCCGACGAATTTCAAGATTCCGATGACTTCGCCTTCGATTTCAGCGGCCAGCTGGAGACCCATTCCCTGCCGGCCGACCAGCTCTTCTCCGGCGGTAAAATCCGGCCACTGAAACCCCCGCCAAAATTCCAGTACGAACAAAACAGGGCCCTGGATTCCCCCAAATCGCCGAGATCACCCACCAGGCTCTTCCGGGAAGCATTCTCCCCTCGCCGGAAAAAATCCCCCGACAATTTCGACCCTTTCGCCGCCGCCCTGGAAAAATCTCGGCAAGCAAATTCCATCCGCGGCCGAGACAGGACCACCCGACCGGCGCCGCCGCCGTCGTCGTCAAAAACTCCCCCGGCCGCCGGCCGGAGCAAACCCTCGAGATCCTTGTCTCCTTACAGGGTTTCCGATCTGTTATTCGACAATCATCATCATCCTCCTCCTCCATCGAATTCAATATTTTCTTCCTCATTCTGGTACAAGAAATGGAAAATCAAAGACCTGTTACTATTCCGGAGCGCTTCCGAAAGCCGGGCGACGGAGAAGCAGCAGCTCCTGTCGAAAAAGCGCCGGCAGGATGACGTCAGGAACTCGAGTTTCCGGTCGACGGACAGCGCCGGTTCGGTGTCGAGCCGGCGCGGGCCGCCGATTTCGGCCCACGAATTGCACTACACCGTGAACCGGGCGGTTTCCGAAGAGATGAAGAAGAGGACTTCGTTGCCGTACAAGCAGGGTTTGTTGGGGTGTCTCGGATTTCATCCGACGGGCCCGGAAATTTCCAGGGGGCCCGGCCCGACAGGTTCGATGTCTCGAGGATGATGATGATGGTAATTAATTCATTAACACAATATCATTACATGGATTTTGGTTAATCAATCCTGTTTAATTTCGTCTTTTTCCACTTTCGATTACATTTTTATTATTTGGCAGTGGCAGAAATGTCCAAGCACAGTGTATTTTAATAAGTGAAGAGTTCAATTTGTTAACGTAATACTATGGTGGCCATGGTCAGTAGCCAATTATATATAAATACAAATTCTCTACACGAATGAATGCAATAAAATATATATGTTGAGGCCTATTATTATGATTATTATTATTAAATTAATAAATAGTTGTGGGAGTTTGAATAAAAATTTGAACTTTATCCAAAAATTCTCCTCAGCAACATGATTAGCAGGGGACAAGTAGTTGAAATTAGCTCTGTATGATCAAAAGTGAAATTGCAGTTATGTCCCATAATTCAAGTAAAGAATTCAAATGGAACCCCTGTAGCAGTCTGTAATTGTGGCACTTTTGGAGGGCATAGAAATTAAATATTCAATTTCAATTTGAGGGAGGAAAGATTGAAGAATTTTGTCAGCTTAATGGTGTTGGTGGGTGTAATCATTTAATCACAGGTGCTGTGCTGTGCTGTTCTGTGCTGGTTACTTTTCCCATGGGAAAAATAAAGCAGAGAAAGATTCATCAATAGTTCATTCTTGTATTGATTAATGGTGGCAGGTCATAAAGTCAATAATATATAATCTCAAGAGTTAAAATAAGGTTGTTGTTATTGAATAAATAAATATATGTAAAATATATATCTCAATAAGTTATATACGTATACAGTTCTTTGGTCAAGAAGTGAGGCATGGGTTGAGTTATCTGACAAATTTGATTAGAAGATTGGATATAAAATTGGCCAAATTGCTGACCAGTTTAGCACAGGCATCCAACTTAAATAATATTAAAATCAAGTGGATTTTCATGACCTGTAATAAATCTTTCCCAACTTAATTACTTTTTAATCCAAATAAAATGTTCAATAATACAATGAAAAACAAAGAAACAGGAGTCTTCAATCCATAGATTCATTCTTAACAATTGATCATCCATCCATCCAACCATCCCAACATTTTTTTTTTCTAATTTTTATTAAAATAAATGGACATAGGAACACTTAGAAAGCCCTAAGCCCTACAACAAGGAAGAAGAAAATTTCATCATCTCATCTTATAGTCTATATTATGTGTTCAATGGAAATTAATATCAGGGGGGTCTGGTTAGACAAGGATCACAATCAGTATTAAATTGCAATTAGTAGGATTCTTAGAGTTGTGCAACTTTTAAAAGTCAGTTATGCTTGAGAAGAAGAAAATAGGACATAGTAGAGGTGGGGGGTGGTCACAAGAGTGGATAATAATTAATTTCATGTTGACTTATTGACTCACATGAGTAAATGCAGTGTAGTGTGAACAGTGACAGAGATGATGAGATTTTAGAAGAAAAAAGAGAGTACCTGCTTGTAGCTGCAATGGAAGACTGACTCCAACACCTTAGCATCTTGACAGGAAACTACAATAGAATTTGTCAATTGAGTATTGATAACGTTGTCCCCCACAGAGATCCTGCTTTGACTACATGTGTATATATATATATAAGTATGTATGTATGTATGCATGTTAGGATAATTAGGGGAATCCAATCAGATGACTGAGTCATGGATTTTATGAAGAACAAGAAATGGGAAATGATTTGCAGACGGCACTCTATATTGGGAAATAGTAGAGATGTTAATGACATATTGCAAAAAGTTTCATGAACAATTATAGTCAAGTATAATCACCTCAAGGAAATTTCAATAATCAATGCCAAGTTGTATTCTTATCATAACATACTTATAAAATATACACAGTTTAGGGTTTTGAAAACAAACACTGCATTCAAGCTTTTTTTCTGCAATTATGTTTGCGCTGAGTAAGCAGGCGTAGATATTGTTGTGCCAGCTGATCAGAGTCCAATTGCTCATTCCCTGCTTCAGGTTTCCTGCATTATACATGTATGGAAAATCAGAAAAGTTTTTTAGGGCAGACAAATTCATGTTAGGGATCTCCCAAAAACAGACAAGCAGATATACGGCACAAAGATAATGTGCATACAGTAATAAGCAGCTGGACAGGGAAATTCATCTATGAGAATGATCTTAGCTATCAGATGATGTTGCTAGAAACAATTTTATGTAAGGTAGTGCAAGAATTGTTTTCCCTAACACTTACATCTTGGAAAGGCATGAAAGATCTCCTCAAAGCAAGTGCATATCAGTGCTTATAAAGACCAAGCAATGGCTTTTCTCTCTGTTCGACTCTTTTTCTGGCAGCTTCCCTAGCCTTAAGGGCATCAGCTTCCTCTTTAGACAGGGTTTTAGGCTTCTCATTTTGTCTTTTTCTCTTAACAGCAATTGAGGATGGAGCACCCTTGACAGATCTAGTAGGGTTGAGTGGTGTGGAGACCACGCGCCCTGGTGGAGGGCCAGTTTGAGCAGTTGAAGCAGTTTTACTATCAGCACCTGGTTTATTCTCGGATACTGACGGTGGCTTCCCTAAACTAGGCTTCTTCTGAGCAGACATGGAAGAATTTTGAAATGAAGCAAGGGCCACTTCTTGTGTCACCCATTTGCCTATGGCATTGACATTTTATTAGCAAAGT
This sequence comes from Andrographis paniculata, assembly GCF_009805555.1. Taxonomy (NCBI): domain Eukaryota; kingdom Viridiplantae; phylum Streptophyta; class Magnoliopsida; order Lamiales; family Acanthaceae; genus Andrographis; species Andrographis paniculata. The sequence goes on along the minus strand of NW_026137601.1, from coordinate 1,046,128 downwards.
ATCTAAGAGAAGATTATTTTCAAAAAGAAATGTGCATACCTAAAGCATCTGTATAATAAAAGCCGGAGTTAGGATCATAGTAACCATTGTTCATCTGGCAGTAGTAGTACCCTGATGCACTGTCAAGCTCCCAATCTGTCAGTCATGAAATATATATATAAATTTAAATTGTGGAAGGGAATGATAACTTTAGCATGTTATAATATATATAAATATATATACATAGCTCAGGGGAGAGAAAGATTGAAAGGTTATACATGAGAAATTGATTGTGTAGAGAAACCAATCGATGATTATGCAACAGGAAAATAAAAACAGGGAGCACAATAGCCAAAATTCATTTGAAGTTAAAAACAAGCAATTTATCACCTCCAGGCATGGCAAATTCATCATCAGCAACAAGCGCCTGTGCGTTAGTCTCTCTTGCCTCTTGAAAAGTTGCTAAATCCTTCTGATAACTGCGCTTGGCTTTCTGAAACAATTGAGCAAGTGTGGTGATACAACAGAGTAGCATAGTTATGGAGAGATTAGATCGAATAGAAGCAAATAGGTAATATATATTAGAACCATCCAAATCTTTTGAAGTTTGAGATACAAGAAGAATAACATCAGTTATATAGGCATCTTGTAAGTAAGTTAAGAAAGTCTTTCACACCGTTTCTACACATGCTAAATTTTCCAGTATATCTGATAAGTCCATTCGGCAGCATGAAAAGTGTAGTCGGAGTGCCAAGAGAATCAATAATGTCATCAACATTTCAAAAATAGATATTACGCTTGCCTTTTCTGCGGCCCTTTCCTAGATTAATGTAGTCCATTCATTAGTTTGATTGCTTTCTGAGTATACAATTACTTACTGCTTCTATCTGTTCGAGGACACGGGCTGCTTGCTTTTCTTCTTTTTCTTTCTTAGCTTTCTCCTCTCGCATGGAATTAAGCCTCTTGGAAACATTATCCTTGTGTCGCTGACCAAGCTCATGATTTCTAATGCTGGCAGGATTGTTGGATATATAAATTTTGCAGGTGTCACACCACTTGTTACCCTGACTAACCCAGTACTGGAGAGCAGAAAAGACAATGAGATTACTCACACAACAAAACAGTATAACATGGAAAGGGAGCAAAAACTGAAGTGGATGGAAATGTCTGTCCTGAGTCAATCAGTCGATAGATAGATATAGTCTTCTCTCCCAAATATGATTGAAAAATAAAGAAAAAAAGAAGCATAACCTATTAGCATATTATCAATTTTCAAATACAGAATGGCAGCATAAGACATTCAGGTCAACAACTGAAAGGCAATCAATTAACAAGGTTTCGAAAGTTCACAACTAATAAAACGATTAGCCTAAATCCATAGAGTGCAATCATCAATGAACATACACATGTTTTGGAAAAGTGTTCTGATATTTTCAAAATAGTACGTGTTCTTTTGTGGATTGTAACACAAATTTTGATTATTCGCATTTTTTTTTCTTCCAAAATATCAATTCAAATAATTACTTTTCTTGATATTATACTACAAATATATTTTATATTCAAAATATCACGTCTACCATCTATTTATATCATATCAAACAACTATTCAACTTCAAATTTTTACTATAAAAAACCCAAACCCACGAATAAACACACCATTTGATGAGCTTTTTTTTTTTTTTTGGAGAAGATTTCTGATGAAAAAATGCGACAAAGAGTAAAAGAAAGTGAACAGAGTTAAAGCAAATCACTTATTTTTCATTTGAAATATTAATTAGCCGGACAACATTAGATTATAAGCTCGATTCCTTCTGAATCCAATGAAATGGACACTAATTCAAATGTCTCTAGCTCAACCTATCAAAATTGGATATTAGAAAATCTTTACAATGCACAGTGTATGACCAATAGAAACTTAGAATTCAACATTTAACGAGCCATCTCCATAAAAGAAATTTTCTGAAAACAGAATACCATACATAGATGAATCTCTACCGTACCTCTGTCATGATTGCAAGTAACTTTCACTGCAACTCAGGTATCGAAGAAGCACGGAGATCAGCAGCTGGGATTCCAAACTCAGATTCTCCCTCCCAAATTCAATCTTCCTGGCGCAGCGCAAAAGAAACCCTAACTAAAATCCCTGATTCCTTCGTTAATGATTGACCTTTCATCCTCCAAAATCACAAAAATAATTTACTTTACGCATGAAAATGGGCTTGGGCTCCGGGTTATAAGTTAATGGGCCAATGTTTGGTCCATAAAGTTTCTATTGACGCAAGGCGGAAATTCGAAATTTGGTAAAATCGTAAAGTACATCTTGCGCGGTGTTTTTCTCTCACCGGCACAGTGAGCTCAGCTTCAGGGCGACAGCAGACGCCGATTACCTCCGGAAATGGGACCGCCGAAGGGAGCCACGCGCACAATATCGCAGCAAGCATTCGATGAAATGGTACGGGAAAACATAGATGACCTCGGCATGGACCCTGCCGAAGCTCTCGATGACGCCATCCAGACGCTTACTCTGCAAGGTGTCGATCTTACAGGTTTGTAGCTAATCGAAGTTCGTGTGCTTATATTCCGAAGTTTCTCTATTGATTATCGGTGGTATTTTATTGTGTTATCTTTCCAGGTATTATCACTTGCCTACCTGGAGAAAGCAATCCGGTGATCGAGTGTTTGGGAAAGTTAAGAGAGGAAAAAGCATTTCCTGAAATTTTGGATCCGCTGAATGAATTGAATGTTTTGTGCAAAGATAAAGGATCGGGGAATGCGTCCATTGCCTCGAAAAATGGAGCAGTGGAATTGTTGATATCTATTTGTTCTAAGCTGCGGAAGGAGAGTCAGGGCTTGGCATCCGCGTTGAATGCCCTTGCTTCGGTTATTCATGGTATGAGCGAAATTACGTAGTGTTTATATATTTCAACTGAATCTGTAAATGTGCATCTAGAAACACTTGTTCTCTACATTTAGTTTCTAATATTCAGCTCTTGCAATTCTACTTAGAGTTGGACTGTCAGTGAACAAGAATACCTGAAGTAACAATGGAGTTGTAACTTGTATGTTAGGGGACATCTGACGGGTTGTTCTTCAGTATTTCTCCTCTATTGGGTCGAAACCCGCCCAAGTGAGCGAGTTTGAGAGGTAGATCGATCAAAAATAATATCATGTATATCTGGCATCATGTTTTGGCGACACCCGCCTGGATAGTATGCTTTAATGGCAAGCATTGGGTTGCCTTTGGAAGAGTTTTGTGAGTGCAGACATACTTAAGCTCACACAAGGTGATAGATGAAAGAATTCAGTTTAGTGGAAGTAAATTGTAATCTAGGTGATCGTAATTGTGAGTCTTAGCTACTAAATATTTCATGTTCTGTTTTAAGTTTCAAGGAAACGTAATTCAAAGTTTTAAAATGTGCAAGATCTGAATTCAGTATCAATCTATTCTTTTACACTTCTGGTAGTATGACAATACTAATATCTGCTCACCTCTTCTAGAAGTTGGATCAGATTGTAAGAATACTCCATTTGGAGAAAGAAGTTAAGAGTTGTTATGCTGTTATGCTTGTGCAGATCTTCAAAGTTCAGAAATATTTAAGGAGAATGGTGGCCCAAGGATTATTGTGGATATCCTAAAAGGTGAAAGAGGTGATGCAAACACCTTAGAAGGTTGTTTTGCAGTTGTTGCTGCTGCTGCAACTGGCAATGAAGTTCTGAAGGACTCATTTATGGACTTGAAAATTGATGAGCTAATATTCCAGGTTCTCAAAGAACGAAACGTTGGGACTGTTCCAAGCATATATGATGCCATACGAATTATCTTGACATCTGATGACAATCGTGTTTTGGCATCACAAGTAAGCTGACAAACAAAATTTTCTCGCCACACTAATAATAGTGATGATTTTTCATACAATATCAAATATCAATATGGTTGATATTATTGACCGATGTTTGTAAGACTTTTCTGAGACCATGGTTTTGTTTACTTTACCTGAATTTTGCACAATTGAAGGTATCATGAACTTACAGGTTTTTGGATATGCTAGAAAATTCTCTGAGTTGGGAATTGCAGAGATTCTTGTGGACTCTCTTCGTGAAGAAGCTTCTTTTCCCCATCTTACCTCAGCCGCCATTGCTCTGAAATCTGTAGCTGTCAATGTAAGTTTTTCAAATGTTGTCAAAATGAGCAGCAGATATGTCGACTTTATATTGCTGATGTTTAGTGTGGAAAAGGAGACAGTGTTGACAAATTAAATAAGGGCCAGAGAAATAACTATGTGAAAACATGACAGGCTAATTAACTTAGATTTTAGGCTCTCATCGGGAGATATCTAGAACTTGTGCTGTAGTGGTTGATGTAAGATTATTAGATCAACTGTTACTTTCTAAATTAGCTTAGATTTTTATGAGAATATAACTTATGTAAGCACAAACAAGTAGAGTAATATATCAGATATCTTTATCTAACTTATTCAACTTGGTGCTGGCATCATTGCAGGACGAGATTTGTAGGTCTATTGCCAGCGCTGGGGGGATTGATGTGATTCTCAACTGTATTGATAATAGTGGTTTACTGGGAAACAGTGGTGTAGCGAAAACCTGCTGCTCTTTGTTGTCTAAGGTACAAGCTGGACTGTAGTATACATGGAATGCTTAATACTTTCTTACACCTCTATCCCTCATGCAGAACCACCAGTTATATCCCATTTTCCTTATTAAAGCTTATTATTGTTTATTAGTTTTTAATATTTGTTTATTTATCCTTCACACGTTAATTTGTTGAATATTTTCTTACACCTCTATCCCTCATGTTCAAAGCCTAATTTCACTCCGTAGAACCACCAGCTATATCCCCTTTTCCTTATAAAAGCTTATTATTAGTTTGTAATATTTTTTTATTTATCCTTCACATATTAATTTGTTGAACGCTCACCTTTTTAATTTATATGTTCAAACAAGACAGTTTATTTAATGTTCGTCTTAAAGTTTACATTACAAGCCTTTGCCAATGTTAAGGCTTTCTTCAAGTTTATGCCATGTTTCATTTTACATCCCAAAGGGTGAATCATGTTTTACATTTAGTTTGTCTTCTTCTGAAGCTTCTTTCAAATATGTTGTCAATGGTCTTTCACCAATTTGTTGTAAAATTTTTCTGCCAAAGCTTGTAGCTCACCATCTTGAATTTTATTTGTTTTGGGTATTGCAAACTTTGATCCCCATACATTTTGAAGCTGCTTAACTATGTATGTTTGATTAGCTTGCTGGAAGTGATGCCAACAAGGCTGCTATTGTCGAAAAGGGAGGCATGGATAGGCTTTTAAACCTCTCAGCAAGATTCTCTGATGATCCCTCTGTACTGCAGGAGGTAGAGATTTAGTTTGTTGCTGAATAAGGGTTCCTACATAGTGTGTGCATGTGCATGGGTGTGATTGTACATGCCAAGGTATTCAGGATCCATAGTCTAACAGATTCATCTTAGCCCATTAGAATATACATTATCGGCTTCCACATGCTTACTGTGACTTACATGGTATTTACTTCTGTAACTCCAACAGATCATGTCCATCATTTGCACTCTGTGCTTGAGGTCCATGGAGAATTCAGCCTGTGCCATGGAGTCAGGTGCTGGGGACCTTGCGATTCAAGCCATGCAGAAGTTCCCAGCCTCAGATCAACTGCAAAGAAATGCTTGCTTCATGATCAGGAATCTGGTTGTTCGAAATCCAGAGAACCGGTAACAGTTAATAAGTTCCTAACTTGCCTTTCTTCTGTTTCATAATTTTCGTCCAGTCACTAAATCCTCCACTACGGTGCACAGAAAACTTCTGCTTGGAAATGGGATCGAGGAATTAATCAGAAGGGCAAAACAAACCCACAAGAGCTGTAAAGATGCAGCCACTGATGCACTCAGGGATTTAGGAGTGAATAATTATAACTCCTGAGGTCACCCGCCAACCAGACATCTACATACAACATAGTTATGCTGTTGGTGGGTGTTTTCATTGCATGACTAGCAAATCGAAACAAGCTATACGTAGCTAGCTTGAAATTGACTCAAAACTCCAAGAACATTCTATTGTTAATTGGGTTTGGTAAGCTTGTTTGGAATCTTGGACTTGAGCTTGAGTTTTTATCATTGAGTAGTATGAACATTCAGAAACGGGCTGTATCGACAGCAGGCTTGGTCTTATCTTGTGCCATATATTGTGGAATTGAAGATCTTGATTATTAACAGCATAGATAGCATGAAATGGGGCTTCTAACAAGCTTTACAATAGTAGGTATATATATGATTGGTGATTATGGGCCAAAATGGGCAAAAGGCCATCCATACAAGTAACTAATATTGAAGTTGGTGGTGCAGATTTGTGGTCCAATTGGGGATTGGAAAGCAGTGACAAAGAAGAATTGACAAAAGCTGCAAGATTTCACATGGTCAAAGTCAAACCAATCGGATGGAAGGAATCTCTTCTCATGCCATGCCATGCCCAGGTACGCACACCTGTCCCATCTCTCTCTCTCTCTACCATCATTTATTATTAGCTTAAACAAATACTCCTGCTTACTATACAACACAGATAACAAACAGTACCCACTTTCCCAAAAAGAGGGACAGATATCACAATCTGATCTTCAATCCAAAAGTTATTACCCCTCAACTCTCATAGGATCAACATTGAATCATAACTGCCATTGGTAACAATAGGGTTGTGAATGGGTAGAGTAACAGTAGTAATGTAGTAAATGTGACTGGGGCAAAATAGGATAGGTGAATTCACTTGGGTCGTTAATGCCACTCTAACAGTATACACTACTAGCTCCAATTCTCTTGTAGGAATTACGATATAAAAGATATTCACTTTAAAATTTTGAAGTAGAAACCCCTCTTTTAGTTAGATCTTCATTATGGCATTGAAATGTTTGTATTTTCTTTTATTAAGTGGATATTTTTAGCTTTCAAATATGATTACTTTGATATTGCTCTGTTAGGTAAATAAAAAATATGTATCTGCATGACAAATGCCCAAAATCCCCACCATTAAAATAATTAAGAAATTAAACATGACAAGATAACAAAATAATAACACCATGATTGGATTGAAACCTTAATTAGATGATAAGCTAATACTGTAATAATTAAGCTCTACTCTTGTTGATGACGAGGGTTGTGTACGTGTGTATTACCTTCCTCTTCTCCCTCTCCCGCCGCCGCCGCCGTCGTCCGGGCGGAAGTTCCGGCAGTGTGCTCCGTCACGACGACCCGCGGCGGCGGAGGGTGGTCTAGGCGACCATCAATGCAAGAAGCGCATTTGGTCTCGACCCAACCCTCAAAATCATACTGCGCGCGGCCGCGGATTCCCCGGCCGGAGCACAGCCGGCCAATCATGATCGCGATTGCGCCGAGAATGGTTATCACGGCGAGGACGCCGATGACGGGCCCGACGGACCCGTGGCCCGAGTGGGCCGTGTAGGCCTGCTGGGCCATCTCCATTGGCGGTGGCTGCTGTTGCAGTGGATCTAATACTGGACTGGAAGTAGCCATTTTTGTTTATTTAGTATGATCAAACCCTAAACCCTAATTAGCCACAGAACAGTTAATTAGCTGCTTCTGTTTCTAATTAGGGAAAAAACTGGAAAAGGGGATGGTAGCGATGATAGGAGAGAGTTGAATTCGTTGGGTTTTGGATGATAGGAGTGTAATTTGATTCTTGAAGCATCAGGTTCTTTGAATGTTGGAGAGGAAGAGAGAACACTGACTAATCATCAGTTCATAGGGAGAGAATATTGCTGCATCTTTTGGGAAGTAAAAAGTGCTGTCAAGAGTGTGGAACGAATTAAAACATTTTTATGGAGAAAATTATCACATCTGGTGGGGAGGAAAAGTGGAGGGAAAAAAGGGGTTGGTTTTCTTTATATACACAGGACCTTTTTATCTGCTTTTGATCAAGTTAATTATATCTTTGTAGCCAGATCATAAAAAAAAAAGATAAATCAGATTAATTGGTTTGTCAGGTGAGATATACATCTATGCAGACAACATAGTATGGTTAGTATTATTCTTATTACTAATCTTTACTCTTTTTTTGTTTTTTTAATTATGAATGGATACTTGTAGTAATGTATGACTGTGTGATTAAGGGGAACTGGGGAATGGAGATAGATACATGATACTTACATGTGCTGAGAGAGAGAGAGAGAGAGAACAGCCTGGGCTTGGGTAAGGTATTCAATGAAGGTGCTATATCAGTTTCCATGTGCTGTTGCTATCCCCAAAAACTAATTGCTACCTAGCTATGGTTCTCCATTTTGGGACCACATAGGTAAAAGTAATAGTATATGTATATACTACAAGTGTGTCTATGTATGTGTGTTTCTTTGTTTTGATTTGGTTATGTGATTATCAATTGCTGAGTAAATGCAAAAGGGTATCTAATTAAATGGATACATATACATAAGAACATATATAACATACATGAAATTAGGGTCGAAAGTTGGAAGTTGGAAGTAGGTAAATGAATGAATGACTCAAGTTGCTACTTCTCATTATATATATGTCATGCAGGAAGAAAGAATGAAATTTGTGCGTACTTGTTTTTATTTAGGTCTATTGACTGACACTGGAATCCAATTTTTAACTGAGTGACAGTTGATATATTTGCCTTTGAAGAGGTAATTAATGGTTTTACATGGTCAGAATAAAAAACCATTAATCTGATTTCTGTGCATGTTTATAAAAATGTTTGTAGAGAAAGAAAACTTGGCATATTAGTCAAATCAATTGTTACTAAAATAAAATAAAATTTCAAACTTAAATTATATCTCATTCCACGAATACACACAGAATTTATATTATATGTTAGCATTTTGATCGAGCAAGTAATGTGTTGTTACTTCATCTGTTCTTGTTGTGATGTTATATTTCCTCTCACAATTCTTTTAGCTAATAAATTAAAAACTATGTGCCAATTGTGAAATTGTCTTTTTGACACAAGTCATGAGTGGAAAGGAGAAAATGTTGTGTGGTTGAGCCAAAAGTAGTCTTTCCTGGTGGGGTCAAATTTGTTGATATAATATCAACTTACACATATTTGTTGATATACTTGAATGCACCTCATAAAGTAAATTTGTTTCTTCTCATATATCATCAACCCGTAGGGTTGCATTTGGAGCATTCTCACAATTATTTAATAAGCATCTTTTAGTGTAGCTTGTAATTACGAATAAATATATATGTGTCGAAAAGAAAGAAAGAAAGAAAAAACAAATTTGAAAAAGATGAGAGAATCTGACTGTGAAAGAAAAGAGAATATATGTCTTGGGGACAGTGATGACAGCAGATAATCGTCCCATTCTTTGACTTTATAATCGTTTTGTGAATGGTGTTGTTTTGGTTCATTTCATACAATAACAAGTTTAATATTATTATTATTTCAGAAAACTATTTATTTATATAAACTAAGAGTAGAGGTGGAGGGGGAGGGGCAGCAGAGTGCATGATTGTATTTGATAGACAAGGACAGAAAGATCTGAGCAGACCCATGTATCGTACAAAGGTTTAGTCAAAATCATGTACCACATACAGCCTTCTCTTATTCTTCTTCTTATAATAATAACTATTATTATTATTATTATTATTATTATTAAATTTACTACTAGTATTGTTATTGTTGTGTTTTTTAATGGTGTGCTATGGTCTTTCTGACACCCCAAATTCTTCCTTGTCGCTTTTCTTTTGAACCTTTGTGCTCCAAATCGTATTCCCTCTCTTAGTATATTGTTATTGTTTATTTTTATTTTTTATTATATAGGAAGCATACGGTTGTATACATAAGAAATACTTGGTGGTGAATACATCATTTTTTGGCTTATCAGTTTCGTCAATGTAATTTGCCATATGGTTCCTGATAAATAAGCGTCAAACATGTGCAACTTATGTGAGAGAAATATATGATATAATTGATCTCAATGTAACATTATATGTTAATATAATATATAAATATTACTAATATATGATAATAGTTCAGATAATATATTACAAAATGATGATTGGAGCTAATGGAGCAATTCAATAGTTTATTCAAAGGTTGCTGTTGATAAGCCCAAAATGAGAATGCTAGTGTGGTATGTAAGCTGTTGATATGTTAGAAATGTGTTCGATTAAAGGATTATATACATAATTATAAAGTTATTTTCTAGAGGAAAAGAAAGATATTATTATTCAATTTACTGAAGTTGACAATATATGCTTTCTTATGTGTAAGTTTAGTTTAATGTGGATCGTAAGATTCCCAAACTCTCTCTCTCTCTCTCTCTCTCTCTCTCTCTAATGATGGTGTGTTTCCACTATTGGATTTGGGGGACCACAATTGACTTGTGCAAAAACATTACTGTAATTGTATTAGGAGATTAATGCCAATACACATCAATCGAATTGAGTGTGAAGGCCAGAAAGTAGTTGTTGCTCTTTCTAACTCTACTTTCTTTGTCATCATAATGAATTTTGTGTTCTTCATCTGGTAATTTTTCTTGCATTGAGTTGGGATTTCACGTATCTTGTAACTTGCTTAAAATGTCTATCTTTCACCAATTTTGGGCTTCTTTTGGCTCAAAGATGGAAGTAAAAACACTAAACAATCTCACAAGATAGAAGGCTAAGTAAAAGATACAAAAACTTGCCAAGAATCAGCAGAGCAGCATTCTGTTCAACATTATCACACACACAGATCAATGGAACATGCTTTCCATACATGACAAACACTTCACCTTCTCTAGATATAAAACTCATCATAAACTTTGCAGGCATATAAAACTGAGTCAGTCTACTATTTAACTGGATTGCACCTGGACACAGAGTGGCTTCCCTCTCCCCATGGCGAACCCTCTGGTTCCGTCCGGCATTCGGGGGCCTTTTGTCGGCAAGCTGCTGTTTGGTGTAGTAGATGTCGAATTTATAATATGAGGCCGATGCTTGGGTTTCGCCCGGTTCTTCGACCAACTTTTCTTCAATGCACATGAGTTCTCATCTACCTGATTGAGTTATCAATCATAACACGGTTAGTTTACCTTAACATTGTCATCACTTTGAGAATGTTATTTAGTTACCTCAGCTGAGTTGGTAGGCGAGGCATCTTCCTGCGAAAGGCAGGGCGTTCCCTCCTCGTCGTCTGAACACACATCGAAATCTGACTTCCTGCTCCTTAACACAGACTTAGGCTGTAGATTAGCATCACAAGTAGTTAACGATATATGTAAGAAAGCATGAAGCAGAATGGATATGGTTGGAAGGCAACCTACCGATCGCTTGAGCATTACCCTCACGCGCATGCCTTTTCTCCAGTTTCTTTCATCGTTCAATGTTTCGGCCTGAGGAGATGAATTCGTTAAAGGATTATGGCATGAACAGCTGAGTAAGTGCAGTAGCTAGTAACAGAAGAGAAGGTGACATACTGCTTTCTCTGCAGCCTCCGGAGTTTCATACTCAATCAGTGCATGAAGCTTCAAGAACGGCACAAATTTTAAAAGGGTTATGGCGATGATATAAATGAAGCAGCAGCAATTAATCAGTCGATTCCATGTACCTTATTGCTAACAACTAAATCTCCCTTAGAAGAACGAGAAGAATTTGGTTCTTGTGGTTGACATATTCGGATTGATTTGATGCTGCATATGGGAAAGGAGTATTGCTTATTAAGTACATATGTATGCACATACAAGAAAAGAAAATAGATAACGAAATGAATCTGATCCGACCTTCCAACCACATTAAACAGTTTCTCAATGTTGTGATGAGAGTGATCGTCGGGTAGATTTTCAACTATAACAGAGCGGAGCTGCATAAGATGTAATACGAAAAGCTTAATGGCACCAAGAAAAGCTACAAAAGTTCTATAGAATGAAGGGATTAGTAGCTAGCATACCATCAGGTCTTCTTTATCCTTATCGGTTAAGGGGTGTTTCCGTCTCACCTTCTTGCCGTCGCTGCTCACAACCTGTACAGAAATAGAAAACATACTGTGATTTATAGCTGAATTATGTAGTCCTACAATGATCAAGGAGCGGTAATTTGGATTAAAATTCCAACCAGGTTAGAGGAGGATTGCAATGCTTGTGCCACCATTGGATTGCTAACGTTAAGGGACTTGAGTTTCTTTGCAGTAGTGACAAAATTTATAGGAACTGTTAATGGAAAAATTTTAGATACTGGAAGTGAATTTTGTGAAAACTCAATTCAAGAATGTAAAAAAGGAGTGTTCGATCTGATAAGGACTCACCAAAGCCTTCAGGATCCTTGCTCACATGTTTAGCAATGGATTCATTGGCTAGCAAGCTTATGTCACTGAACATGTACTCTGCCTGTTTCATCATATACACAACACAACGCAAGGATAACGGTATTGCAATCAACAATGGTTCACAATGCACATCTGTTGTAGTGTAGACAGTTACAAAACATTTCAATTTTGATCACAACCTTAACCCTAATTACAGAAGAAGGCATTTGAGAGTGACCTGTTTGACAATTTTTTGCTTAAGATCCTCGGTAAGGACGTTCTCCTTGGCCGGATGATTCAGCGGCGGCGCAACCTTGGATCCAACCAAAGGTACCGACGCTTGTTGATCGGCGTAATAGATCCAGTTCCCGTTTATTCCATCGAGACACTGAAAACACTGCGGGTAGAAGTAGCCGGACAATGGCAGATGCGGCTGGACATGCGAGTGCGACCGCGGCACGAATTCAGGAGCCGCCGCATTGAATTTGAATCCCCATCCACCTCCACTACCGTTCCCGCTGTCCTTTCGGTTCTCCGGCGCCATTTGTACGGCTTCTCCTCCACCGACACGCTTCTCACTCGCTTGCGCCATGCGAAACAAACAGGTTAACAAAGATCTCTCCTCAATTCCTCACTCCCAGCTTTTCCCCCCTGCACAGAACTAACACACACATATATCTATATATATATATATATACGCATCACGCATTTGAAATGCACATCGCTACAACCTGCAGAGTTTGGCGGTGGAGTTCGTTGAATCCACCTGCTTTGTAGCAACTGTAGGATAAAAACTGTTCGTTGGTTTCCACATTCCACTCCATGGGAGAGGTTAGCTTTGACGTAATCAATTCTGAAGCTAATTACAGAATGTTTATTTGGGCCTAATTGGGTAACCCGACCCATTCTATATTGGGCCTATTAATTAGGCCCCATAATATCCGCAATTTGTCGACGTGGGGGCACTTTTACAATTTTACATAACTACAGGGAGTAAATGGAAATTTCTGCAGGCAGCTGGCAGCTCCTTGATGCACCCACTAGCAGATGAGGGAAGAACTCTGCTCTGCTGAAGACGATGATAGTTCCGAGACTGGAAGGATGCCTGCGGCTGCTGAGACTGGCGATAGAAGTAGCGATCATGCTTGTTGAAGCTGTTGAATGGATGTTTTTCGAAGCAAATTCGATGCTGTCTTCGATTCCTGACTATCCACTTCTGCTTCCGCTTATTGATATTGTTCCTTAATTTTTGTCCGGGAGCTGACTTGGGCTGCGTTTTGATTGAAGAACCGGTGAATAGTAGTATCTTTATGTATTTTTAGCATCAGTGCAATTAGTTGCTTGTGGAGATTGTGCTTGTCACATATGCTGGCTTTCTCCGTACATTTGGATATGTATAGTGTAATTGTAATTGTAATTGTATAGTTTTGTTTGTGAACGAGTTCCACTGAAGGTACGATGATTCGGTCTTGGTTGTTGCCATAATTGAAGAAATTTTGTCTATCAAGGTGTTGGATCTGGGAGGAGCAGTTTTTATTAGACTTGAATTTGATGGTTGGGGATCTGTACTGCTTAATTTGGTTTTTGTGAAGTATTTCTTAAGGCTGAGTATTAGCAGACTTGGGGATTCGAATTGGAAACGCAAAAGATTTTTCAGTGTTCTTGAGGTATGGTTATCCTAGACTTTATGCAGAGATCATTGCTTTTTTATGTTGACAATTGTGTACCACAATTTATGGTCTGTTAATCTTTTCTTTTTTCTTTTTTTTTTTTGATTAACTTTTTTGTGTTTATATTTGTATATGTACTTTGTTTTGTAGCTATTGCTAGTAGAGGAAGATACATGTAAAGGTAAAAGAATAAAGAGGATTACTGACTTACTGTGTATTTCTTAGTATCATGTTAACCAAGGGATTAGTTTAACTATTCATTGTCTGGTTTTTGACATTGATATTTCAACATGAATCTGTTGGCAGGTTCCAAATTTAATGGGTCTGGCCTTTGTCGCCACACCACTAATTATCTTGTTTAGATATTTAACTCCTGTACGTTTATTATTGGTTTCCACTTGCCAGCAGTCTTTCTGTTTGAATCACCATGTTTATCCAAATAAGAAATTCATCTACATTCCACAAAGGAATCTTTACTATGTGTGAGGGGCCCAGCTCCATAAGGTACATCTCTTTAAGGTTTTGAAAACTTAATCCATGACACTGTTGAGATATATCTTTCAGTTCTATGTTATACTTTGGGTATCTTGCAAGATTCATTATTTATTACTCAATTGAAAATACTTTAGAGGAGCATCATATGTTGAGCCATTTTCCCCTCATAGCTTGTTTAGTACAACTCATAATATACTTTCAAGAATACTTCTGAGCAATCAGAAGCAGATTGTGAAACAACTCAGTTGGTTTAGACATCATAGCCATGTGGTCAGATGCTTTCACTACTTTAACTACATCTGGGGGGTTGTGTTTGGTCATCCATAGCTGCAGCTCTTTCTTTGCAACATTGTCTTCATCTGTCATGATGTAAACTCGTTTAACTGATCCATACTTGTTACTTGATAATACTAGCTCTGTGGACATGTCTTCTTCTGTGTACAGATATATTGGCCGCACCAACATTGTTGCTAGTGTCCAATCCTGCCATAGACACAGGGTATGCAAGATAAAGGTACCTTCTTTGTAGCTCTACTTTTCTTGCAGTGAAAAGCTGAGAATTTTTTAGGTTTTTTGTTTATTTTGTTCTTCGTGTTTTAGGATGTTTTACAGAGGGAGGCTGGTGTTACCTGGAAAGGGCTTAGCTGATACATTTTCACTAACAGATACTTGGGTCCCAACAATAATGTAGTTGGAGGATTGTTGGTTCCATTGTTGAATGAATATTGGCTGTCCAAAAGAGAACCTTCTTGACTTCTCAAGGACTGCAAATAGAAAAGAGGAAGAACTATGGGACTGAGTTACTGAAGACTTGATCTGTTTTTCCTGGATTTCTTCAAGGTGAATTAATAAAACCAAGGGCCTGTAAGGAATACATACCTTCCTACTGAGGGTGGAGATGTTGAGAAATGGGCCAGGCATCAAAGCTGCCACAAAAACACCAACACAAATCTTCTCTGGATATTTCTCCATAGCTTGAGATATGGCTAATCCACCAGAGCTATGAGCTACAAGAATCACCTTTTGTCTTGCAGGAACAGAAGCCATGAAATCCATGAGTGGCCTGAAGTAATTAGACAGAGTTGGCACATCAAGGACCTGTTCTGGATTGATCCCAGAAGCAGCCATGTCAAGGGCTGTAACATTCTGGCCTGATGATCTCAGCAACCCCACTATCTTGTACCAGCACCAGGCTCCATGCCCAGATCCATGAACAAGGACAAAGTTCTCAGCAGTTGTCTTCTGGAAAGGAAACATCACGAGGAAAATAAACATCAAGTAAGTCTTGTTGTTATTCATTTCTCTTTGGGAGGTGGTAGTTCTTGGAAGAGTAGACATTTGAATGGAGAAGAAATTTTGGATGTGATGTTTCTAATAATAAAATATCTTTTGGCGGTTATGTTTTAATTGAAAAATAGGCGTTGGACAGGTGTTTTAAGGATAAAAATATGTACATAAAATGATTAGTATAAAAGCAGGTTTGAAAAAACAAACAAGCACACCCTAAATTACTAATTTGGATGCCTGGCCCCCTACACTTTCCCTTGGATCATGATGAGCCACTTATTATTTTCATCATATATGAACACTTGGATCATTAATTGATTATTTGACTTATATATAGGCACACTTAAATGATTGATATTTTTTTTATGAATTTCTCAGGGATTTTATACAAAGCTGTCATTATTAATAACACCTACTTATTACAACCATGGAGAAAAACAAGATCTGTCTTCTAAAGCTTGAAATGATGCACTTGAATGTTTTCAGTGGTGAGCTTCTTGAAATTACTGAGTTTCCTGGTTGCATAAAACTTTCCCCAGCTGTATCCTTTGTATTTAGCTGGACTTTGCTCACTGACCAACTCCTCCAGGGGCTGTATCCATACGTCGTGTGAAGGATTTATGAAGTATGGAATCGAAAACCTTTCCTTCTGTGAATTGACTGTCACTCTGTGCTCCACACTTTCATACTTATCATTGCTCCATACCTATCAAAAACACTCACACATTCTGTCACTAATAACATTGATCGATTGATTGTAACTTATTGTGCAGATGACTTGCTTTCATATACCTGGATAAGGTCACCGACATTGACAATATAAGCATCAGGAGTTGGCTTGACAAAGATCCACTCTCCATCAGATTTCCTCTTCACTTCAAGTCCTCCTACGTCGTCCTGAAGCAGGATTGTCATTGCACCGGCATCCTTATGCCTTCCAAGGCCAAGTGCTAGCTCAGGAGCTGGACAAGGTGGGTAATAATTCAGCCTCATGAAACTTGTCTGATTCTTAAATAAGCTATGCAGCCGATCTTCCGGAAGTCCCATGCTCAAGGCTATCAGCCCGAGCAACTTGTAAGTGAGCTTTTGCATTTCTGCTGAGTACATTTCACACACGTCTCTGCAAATTGAGAAAATTTGCTAATAACAAATGCGATATATTGCAACAAATCAGGAATGGAAACAGTGCAACCAAATGAATTGGATACCGAAGATCGGGAGGATACTCAGGCCACTTGTTTGTCAATTCTTTCAGCTCTTTGTCATCAGGTTCATCAGAAGCATATATAACGGTCGGATTTTCTATTGTGCAGTCAAAAATCTCCTTCCAGTCGCGCACGCTCTTTGTGATCTCAAAGTCGGAATACCCAAACAGGTTCACCTGATCCCGGCTCGCTTTCCTCTTCTCCTCTTTCGGGAGGGCGAAGAACTCCTTTGCAGCTGACTCAATTCTTTCTCGAACCTCTGCAGGCACTCCATGGTTGATCACCTGGAAAAATCCCCATTTTCTGCATGCATCACCTATTTTTGCCACAAGATCCCAATTGGGCTCCGAGAAATTCAAGTTTAACGGGGAGAGATCGATCAACGGGATGCCGTCCTCCTCGATGATCTGAAGCTTTGGCCTGTGCTCAATGGGCTGGATGAAATCAGGTTCAAATTCTAGTGATGCCATGGATGAATTTGATGGTGTTAACACTTATTAGATGGTTTCAGTTCCTTTATATGAACAAGTTTGGCTGCTCTTCTAGAACATTGCTTTGGTGCAAGTAATCAACACTGCAAGTTATTGAAGGTGTGTTTGGTTGGATGTTTTGGATTTGAATGTTTTGCATATATTTTAAAGTGTTAGAAAATAATATTTTCAAATTAAAAAATAATAGTAGTAATAGAAAAAAAAAAATGATTTATTGAAAATGGTTTGATTTGAAGAAAGATAGTAGTGTGACATTTAGTGTGTTAAGATGTCAAGAAATGATTAGTGTGGGTAGTAGTGGTTGGGTTAGGTGGGCAATCCTTGTAATTATTCAGGAAACTTAGACAATGCTTTTTTTGGAATAATTATTGGCATTGCTAATGTCACTTTCTGTTCTTCATATCCATGGCCAATCATCATATCAATGGATATCCCATGCTGATTAGGCCCATGAGGATTTATAGTAATTATTGGACACACCCGGTACTCCTAGGTCAAATAGATCTAGACTCTTTGTATTCCACGAAACTGTCGGTGACAATCAGTTTATCATTATAATGGGCTTAAGGCCTAAAATTAATTAAAACTGGGTCATGGGCCTATATTTTTTGGGCCTTACGCATTAGCCCATTGTTAACAAAAATATGGACCACGTAATATACCCCACCCCACCCCACCCCACCCGTTAAGGCCTTCACTGTAGATGACGAGCTATTTAGTCCACAAAGAAAGGTCTGCCTATGAGAGAAATCAACCCCAGGTAAGTGTATGTATGCATGTATTTATTATTTCAGCGTGGAAATAATAGCACACCACACCAATAGATAAAAATAGAGTAAAGAAAAAGCATGCTTTCTTCTTCCCTTCAATAAAACAGAGGAAGTAGTACAAAGTTACCAGAGAAAATAGCAGCAGCAGCAGCTAAGAAGAACCTTGCAGGAGACGCTGGTTGTATTTACGGGTGGACTGCACTACAGGATCTGACCTACTGATGCATCGCCTTTTCAAGCAGCAACGGGCATTGAGGTAGTGACAATCAGGTAAGTCAAGAATTGAATCCCGTCCACCACTTTACCCGCTGCCGTGGCTTGATCTGTGCGAAGACGTTCCTTGAATGCACTCGCCTTCTCCTCTACTGACTTCCCCAGGTTGGCTTCAGCTTCCGTTTCTTGTGACTTGGCGCTTTTCAGCGCTGCTGAATAAGCTTCTGCTACATCTGATATGCCTGTGCAAGATTTACCTAAGTTACTGTCAAACAAACATCCCGGGAATACCAGAATGATTTAATATACACAAACATATATATATATGTTTATATGTATGAGCCATTTACCTGTAATGAAACTGTTGTAAACGGATTCCATATTTGCAGTCATTGATTGTGCCTTTGCTCTGATTATGTGGGCTCTTTCCAACATATCCTCCGGCCAATCAATCTTGATCATGTCCTCCTCGATCTCTTGATCTTGCACTTTGTTTGTGTTGGATATGAGGGACTTTCCAAGCATCAGCAGTTGAGTTGCCGCATAACAGCATATTTCGGAAAGCCTCTGGCAAAATAAGACCAGCTCAAGGGATCAGTGCATGATCAACCATATAATCATCAGCTTCTTAATCCTATGGCAAAGACATATATCCACATAGATTTAAACACTTCATTCACATACATGAACCCCCTCTGAATGTAAAGCATCGAGCCGCCCGGATGTTCTCTGAACTACGTCTGTTGTTCCCAGTCCAGACAAAGCACTTGCAAAACTACAGAAGAAAAACCAAAATAATGCAACCGATTAACATTTGACAGCAGGCGCGCCCTAAGATTAAATATTAACAGAATAATGTCTTGAAACTAGAGGTAACAAACAAAAGTCAAGGCTAGTTTTTACCCTGCAGCCAGCTCAGCAGCTTTACGAATGCTGGCATCATGCATCCGTTTCAATTCATCGGTGCCGTCATCATTTCCAGCTTTTATTTCCTTCCCTTTTTCTGATTCGGTAATGGTTCCATCAAGTTCAGCACCCAAATCAAATATCTGTTGTACTTCTTTAAGCTTTCCATCGTAGATTGATTTTTGTTCAGAAGATAGTTTTGCCTTTCTTCGGTTATACAACAAGGCATAATGATTGGACAAAGCCTCCAGCTCCTGCCACAAAAGATGATACAAGTGTTTACAAACTCAATTATAAAATAAATGGCTGCACAATGAATACTTTGAACCGCAAATACCTCTAGCTGTTCTGGGCCTCCATATATATAAAAGCACCTGTCGAATGTGGTTTCTTCGAACAATTGATCTTCATCTATCGTTGCATCGGACTTTTTCTCCACTTGAATCCCAGTTTCTGAAATTAAAAGATCCATGGTTTCTTTTCCGACTTGCTCAAGCATTTGCATACCCTTCTGTGTAAAGGCTTTTCCAGTCTGCCACAATGAAAAAAAAAACAATGTGAAACTGAACAAAACTCTTGGAAAAAGAAAGAGAGAGAGAAGCAAGAGATGCAGGTGAACCTCTAACAAAGATGGGGCAACAGACCCCACTGTCTTTGGTGAACCCCCATGTTGAATTGACTCGGCCATACTTGAAGCTGAATTCTCAAACCTAAGAGAAATAGGAAAGTTCTCATGATTAGACAATGGTAATTAACTGTACTAACTACAACACATCTTTTCATAACTAAACCAGCTTCTACAAAACCAAAATATAGGTCTGCATATGATCTGTGAAATACTATACGATCATGTCAATCATCTCAAGAAGATTACAAAAACCTTTAATATGATAGAACCTAATATATAAGATGAATGCGGGATCAGTAATACCTAAATTAATCAGGTGAAAGCAGAAACAGATACTCATGTTTCAGTATTAAATAATATCCAGAAAGATTATAGGGTGTCATGTACAACGTCCCTGCAGAACATCATAAAATAGCTAAAGCCTTGGAAGGTGACTTTACGAAATATAACATGCTACTACTGAGACATGCAGGGGAACTAAAGCATCTCACCCTTTCCAAGCACTTCCAAGTGCTTCCCAAGCTCCTGAAGCAAATGATTCCACTGATGTATCTAAAACTTTCAGACCCTGCATTTACAGAGTGAAACTCACTTACAATAATTGGAAGACAAATAGTTCAAATAGCAATAGCAATAAATTCAAAATATAATCTTAAATGGCCACTTCGAAAGAGCAACAGAAACAATGAAGTCAAATTGTAGTTCCCCAAATATTTCACACAACCCACCTGACTGAGAATGGATTCATCACTGGCATTCACTAGTTTATCCAGAGCTGCTTTCCCTTTCTTTTTATCCTCATCTTCACTACTGTCATCATTTTTCTCTTCTTCAGCTGCAGACCCTTCTTTACCTTCACCTATAGAAGATTCTGAGTCTTCAGCTACAGTCTCTGAAATGGTCTTTGCTGCTGTCTTTGCAGCCTCAACAGCCTAAGTATAAGAAGAAAAAAAAGAAAAAGAGAACACAACTCAATTAAGCAGCTAAAGAAACTCATAAAAACTCATCTGATAATAATGAAAGAAGCCAAACCGGTATAGTTAAAATCAGGCACAAATATTAGCAGATGTAAATAGACAGCCATTTCAGTCTAAGCTGGGTGGCAAAGATCCAGCACTACCTAATTCACCTAGTTCTTAAGCTAGTCAGACTCCAAAAGGGAAAGATTCTATTAGCAACTAATTTCAACTAGCTATAAATAAAAACACCTGATTCTAATTTCTACACAACAAATTCATTACCATATTTCCATTTTAGAATAGGAAAGAAAAATGTCAGCCACTATCTGTGAATGTAATCAGTTTCAACTCTCTGCATCAGATATCCACAATAAATTGAAACCACATATTATTTCCTCATGGTATCCAAAAACTAGTAAGCAGCAACCATCGAAAATGCAATTTCTAAGACAGCTACACTGCGTGCCATGATTAACATTAACACTATTCAAAGTTAATAACGTCACAGCGCCGAATTGCAGATCCACATGTATCTTGTCTTCTGCTTACATTTCTAATCGAAGAAAACCCTCCCAAAAACACACACAAATACGGTTCGCTTCTAATACATCGTAATATAAACCTCAGCAATCGAAATCAATCCAAATATAGAAGCGCGTGTGTGCGTATAAGAAAAATACTGATTTTCGAGAGCGGCAGACAATACATTGCGAGAGATCTCTTCTGCGGCCACAGCAGCAGCTTTCTGTAGATCTGATAAATACGAAAGTGGAGAAAACCCCCAGCCTCCCCATCCGCCACCAGATTCCGGCACAGGAACGGATTCAGCCGCGTCGGAGACTGTCGCCTCTTCCCCTGCTGCCTTTATTTCCGATTCAGAAGCCTTCTTCGCGTCGTCCGTCATCATAATTGAAAAACAATGCACTTATCAGCGTCAAAAAACACAACAAACCCTCGGAAATCACAGAAATCCTTGAAACGAATCGAATTGAAATCCGATAGAACTGATTCAGAGAAAAATCGAGGTTTTGAACTCCTTGGATTTGAATAGAGAACGCTCTCCCATCCCGTGATTTGCTTCAATGTGTGCCTTCTTTTAGCCTTAGGCAACAAGTACAGGTAGACCGACCGACCGACCGAAGCGCCTTTGTTCAACTTCAGAACGATGTCGTTTTTCTAAATACTAAACAGCTATTCACAGCGACAACTTAAGCGTACCTTAAACAACACGCTTTCAAACTACTATTTTCGCCTTTGAAATAATCTTTTGTACCATGGATAACATTTATAGTAGTACTACTTTTTTTTCATTATAATTAATAATAAAATATTTTTTTTATTTAATTTACAAATATATCTGTTCTGTTAGAAGGGTAGCGTTAACTTTTTGCAAGTAAATTTTTAATATTAGTATTATATTGAATTGTAGTAAAAAAATGATAATCTTATTTTGGGACTGACAAAAATAAAAAATAATAACATTTCAATAAGATGGAAAGTATTATATTTGAAATTAATCTATACGTATTTTTAATAATTAATAAAATATTATTATTACAAAATTCATTAGGTATAAAATTTCAAATATCATATTTAGATTAAGACGAATTGATTGGTTCTTTTACCGATTCAAATCAAATTAATAGTTTGATACAACTTATAAAAAAAATACTAATTTTCAAACAAAATATGGAATCAAAATATTATTTAAACAAAAGTTTAAATTAATGCCCATTCAAATCAATGATGTTTGTTATTAAACACAAAATTAAACTGAATAATGTGTTTGTTTGGTATTGTATTCTGAATTGGGATTTGAATAATAAAAAATTTGAATTTGAATAATTGTATGATGTTATATAAATAAGTGTTGATGCGATTATTGATTTTTACTATAATAAAAAATGAAAAATAGATATTTGATTTGATGTTTTCGAAAGAAAAAAAAATGAAATGAATAATGTATTTAAAATCCAATCTCCAAAACAAACACCCCCTATATACTTCCTCTTATTAAACACAAAATTAAATTGGATAAAATATATTAAATATACTTAAATTAACTTGGATATAAATATACTTCATTCCTCCTCTGGGCAAAGATGACTCATTTATATTTTAATAAATTTATAAATTTTAAATATATTTGATAATTATAAATTAATTTAATTAAATTTTTAATAATTATTCAAAATTTCTTTAAAATTTTTTTGGCTCTCTTCTCAATTAATAAATATATATAATTTTATTCATTATAAAATAATACTCCCACCGCCCATTTATATTTATTTTGGCGCAGTATTTAAAAAATAATAATATTTTAATTATAGTAAATAGTTAAAAGTAGTGTAATGATATTTTTGCCGTTACTTTTTTGTATAAAAGTAATGATATGATATAAAGTAAAAGTATTTATGAAAAAAAATAGAATATTTAACGAAATGTAAACTTTATAATTTGACCGGAAGAAGTATTTATATTATATATTTTTATTAAAATAAAATGTTAAAAATATTTAAATATATATTTTAATTTTTTTAATCATTAAATAAATAATTACTACTATCTAAATAACTCTCTTATAGGGTCTGTTTCTTTATATTGAGTTTGAGAAATTTTGATTTGAATTTGGTATTAAAATAATATTTAGTAAAATTTTTGTAAAAAAAAATACTATCTCCGGCTCACATACTATATCTATATTGTCATTTTTATCGGTCTACGTCACTTTTCTTTTGTCGACTGTAAGGACAATATTGTCGCGACGGTGCATCACCGCCAAGAAAGGCCGCCTAGTCGTTTGGCTATATTTGCGTGCCTTCAAATATCTGAAACCAATCTAAATATCTGAAGACAGTCTAAGGGTTTGTTCATATAGGGAAATTTTTTTTTTTTTTGAGATTTAAGAAAATTTGAAAGTTTAGAAAAATAGTAAAGCATTACTACTTAATTTTGATATTTCGTGAAAAAAAAAAAAAATATTTGATATAATATTTTTTTAAAAAATAAATAACATGTCCTGACGGTGCCTAGTCGTTTGGTCGAGGCTGGTGTCCAAGTGTCACCAAGAGAGATGTTGAGACACCAAGGTGACACAATATAGCGAGTTACGTAGAAAAAATAGAGCATTAGAGGAGTATTATTTTAAAAATAAAAATAATAAAATGATTTATTATAAATAAATGGAATAAACTTCCCTTATAAAATAATAATAATCCCGTAGTTCTAACAGAAATGAAAAGTACTATAATTAGACAAAGAAATCAAATCCAAAACTCAAGCTCAAAGTACAAAGATCATCCATATAGAAAATACCTAAAACCCTCACCAAAATTCTCTCTTAAATAAAGTGCACCAAATATATATGCACAATGCAATACTGCTATGAGCACACACTGTCCAAACAAGGAATCCTACATTGACAATAATTACCTTATGTAC
Organism: Andrographis paniculata; assembly: GCF_009805555.1. Classification (NCBI taxonomy): domain Eukaryota; kingdom Viridiplantae; phylum Streptophyta; class Magnoliopsida; order Lamiales; family Acanthaceae; genus Andrographis; species Andrographis paniculata. Next base: position 1,021,809 of record NW_026137601.1, on the reverse strand, counting down.
TATTATTATGTGCATATTATTTCTGAAACTGAAAGTAGTAGTTAGTATTTACCTTACCAATTCATTCATTGATTTCATTCGATGTTGTGCCACACAGGGTGTCTTCCCCTGGCTCTAAGCAGCCTTGTGTAGGCCGAATCCGGCATTCGCTCCTTCTCCTCCTCCTGCAGCTCTTCCCAAGTTTTAGGGAGTCCGTCGGGGACTGGACACTCCGGATTCACAGCTCTTGCTGCCGGTGTGCTGGCCGGGTTGACGGCCGCCTTGTCACCAGCCTTGGCGGCCTTGTGGATGGCTGCGACGCCGTGCACGAATCCGATCAGTGATTTCACTCCGCCGGCTTCTATCACTAATCTCTCCAGGTCCTCTTTTGGAACTTCTTTCTGAGTAGTGAGTTCAATTATCATATAAGAAGTTGTTCTACTCATCAATTATTATTATTATTATTATTTTTTATCGGGTTCTACTCTATCAATTATTGTTTCAAGGATGGATTGAGTAGTATAATTGATATCAAGCAGTTTATGAATTGAGGATGGAAGTACTGATCAGATTGTTCGTATAATTTGATGATGAAGTATGAAGTTACGTTACTTACTTCAAGCTCTTTGAGTTCAAAATAGGCTTTCCAACAGCTGTAGGAATCGTCTCCTTCCAGAGTCGAACAGTAATCTGAAAACGCAAACGAACAATCAGAAAACAGAAACAATAATCGAAGCACTCAAGAGAAAAGAACAATCGAGAAATCACAGATCACGATTATCAAAGACAAGTTCTATCTTACAAACTACTTATAGCACTTCTAGAATGGACGCCACAACAAATCAGAGAGTTAAAAACAGTAAGAAACACAAACTTGCCAGCGATTTGGCTTTCCGATTTCTGAATCAGAGGAGGTTCCTTGAAGGCTCTATCAATTTTGCTTCGGCTGAACGGCTCCAGCTTTGGGATGTATCCGTTGTTTCTCGATGCAGAAAAGCAGCGGAAGTTTGTTCTTCTTCTGGACCTTGATTCGACCAGAAAAGTAGTTGCAGCACAACTCAGAGGCAGAGATTCTACCATTTTTGTTGCAGGCTCGAGATCGATTTTCTTCCGACGACAATGGCAGCGTTTTGAAGAGAATGATGATTGCCCTGTATTTTACATATATATGTATTTACTTATTTATTGGGATAGAGAATTGGGGAATGTGCCAAATTTAGTGTTGGATAAGGATGAGATATTTTCTTTACTTACTCTTTTCTCGTTGAGATAGTTTTGAGATGATAGGGAATTGGATCGGAAGGCGGTTGTGACGAAAACAAGTGTGACAGACGAATCTTGACCGTTGATTTGCGGGTGAGATGATGGAAAATGAAGGAGACGGGGAACAGAATTGGGGAAATTTCGGAAGTCGTTTTCAGTCTTTTTGACTGTTCCGTTTTTCGGGCAATGGATAAATTCAACATTTAATTTCTTTATTTAAATAAAAATTATACCATTTTTAATGATGGGCTAAAAAAACAAAAATTAATTTTAAAAAAAAAAAAAACAAAAACCGTATGTTTAATAATTACATCAACCCTCTCGGGCAGTCGTCGTCACTGATCCATAAAATAAGAAGGACAGAAGATCATAAAATAGATCAGAGGAGGCCATTAAAAGAGGATGCAAGAGAATCGCGAAGATCAGAGTAGAGACCGAAGAGGGAATACTGCCTGAGATTGGCGACCTCGTACCATGTATTGAGAACGTCGTCGTTTTTGTCGGTGCCGGAGAAGGCCAACTGAATGCCGACGTCGCATCCGATGGTGCCTCCGTTGCTTTTGCATTTCGAATTCTGGACTGCGCAGTCGGTATTGTTCAGGCACACCACTGCGTCTCCTCCATTGCAGGAATTGCATCCAAATTTCTTCCAGAAGAGGTTCTCCAGTGTGCCTTTCTGGAACTCAAGAACCTGTTCCAAATTCAGATTCAGAAAAAAACAATACAGTAAAGGATGGATAGATAATGGAAGGTGTGTTTGTTTACCAGAGTGAAGCTGGTAACAGTGTGAGTGCCGTCCGCAACCAACACCGGTATCGATCGCGCCGCGTATTGCCGTCCGGCGAACGCCACCATATATCCTCCGAGCTTGCTCTGATGATCATGAGATCAGATCAGAAATAAATGTTTTCAAATCTATTTTGGCATTAGAAAGGCATCGATGTAGGATTAAGGGAAGTAGAGCTTACAGGATTGAAGGAGGTGCTATTAATGGTGATGAGCGTGATCTCATCGACCTTAGGCCTGAACAGAGCAAGAGCAGCACCTTTGGAAGAGAGAGCAAGCCGAGGATCGCACGGGGAAAGCTGAGTTTGGTTGAAAAAGAAGGAATCCTTGGCGGAGAAAGCAACGCCGATTGTAAATCCATCCGATTTCTGTACTTTTGAATCTTCGCAGGGGCTGAACACTGGATTTGTATCGTCTGCATAAGCCCCAAGCATCATCGTCGTGATGATCAAAAATCTTATTTGCCTCACCATAGTTGCCAGATTCATCACCTTCCTCCCTCTCCCTAACATTATTAAGAGAATACACTTCAGCTCAACAGCAGAGATCAGTGCTTTTGTCTATTAAAAAATCTGTAGAAATTATTCACAGTAGAACAACCAATCATTGCTTATACTCAATTGAAAACATGTCGAAGAAATCATTCACAGGATGAGGATGATGTGATTGCAATCGAAAACCAAACCCTAGCAGAAAGAAAACTTGACAGGACGCGAATTTGTTATCCATGCATAGAGTTAACGATCCTATTGATTTTTCCATCAGGTTATCAATCGGCAACCGAACAAAATGAAAAAGAAAAAAGAAAAAAGAAAACGAATCGCTCCAATCAAATTACCTGGAAGGAGGTCGCCTCCTTTTCGTCGCCTGTTCTGCTGAAACACCTGATTATTCTTCAGGAACCAAACAATTTCTTGCGATCTTCACAACAAATAGTACACCACAAACAAATAATCACACGGAAGTCGGAGGAAGAAGACAGAAGGATTTTCTCGAATCGATCGATTATATTTCTCCGTAGGTAACGTGACACGGTGATTTTCAATTTCTTGCTAGTTTATTTCAAATATCATATTTGGAATCTCGAAGAACACTGAAAATGACGGGAATGGTCAATGAAGGGAGCGAAACAGGTGGATCGTGTCCAAAAGACGGTTATGGAAGTTGGCGTCTGAATCAAGAAACGCGACTTCTCCTTTCACATGCGAAAAAGCGCTTTCGGGGAAACACGACTCTGGAGCGGGTTTATTTTGGCCCAACCCCATATTTTAATTCTCAACCTGAATCAATGGGCTTATTTTCGCAGTGATTATACCTTATTATTTTGAAGATAGATAAAATACAAATTTTATAGTATTATAGTTTTTTCTTATTTAATATAAAAATTATTTTAAATAAAAAATACAAAAAACCACAGTTTATATATTTAATAAAAAATTAATATATTTTTATAAAAAAATTCAAAGACAAAAAAAAAAAAAAAACCAATTTACTTATGGTTTTGCAGTTTTTTATTTATTTTTTATTATTCAATATCTAACTTAATAAAAGAAGAAAAAGGAAATGATATCCAACAATAATTATAATTCCCTCATCATTTTCCTAATATCTAAAAGAGATAATTTCATTAATTAAATAATAACGATGTTAATATATACAAAAACAATACGTTTCTTTACATAAATTTTTTTAAATTTTACTATTTATACTCAATATTTTTTTTTAAAAAAATATATATATATATTTTCCTTAAAAAAATATTTCATCAAACATTATTTTAATACGGAAAACAAATCAAATTTTTTCAAACTCAAATCAAAAGAAACGCACGATTACCATCATAGTATTTATTAAGACACTCCAATTAATTTTACGATAAATAGCAGCCACAGCCCTGGAAAGTTGCAAGAATCAGCTCTCTCTATCCAATCCCCTTGTCAGCCATCCATCTCCACTTCACCTTATCCACACAAAGCCCATTTTCTCCCCCACTTTATTCAATAATTCATCACCCATTTTTCAATCAAGGATCCAAATCCTCCTATCGAAAACAAACCAGGTATTCTTTCTTTTAATTAAAACAAGAAAAAACTCTTACATATACATACATACCATACTAATGTCCTCCACAGCTCTGTTCTGCAACTGCTTCCATTTTCTCCTCACTAATTGATCTCTTTTTATCTATCTATCTGCAGGTTGGAATTAACTGTCAGGAAAGCCAAATGGCAACTGCATCATCAGCAACCATGGCTGTGCCGGCGGTGGTCGCGGGCCCCGCCAGGCCGTCCGGGAGGAGAGCACGAGTCAATTACATTGCCGGCTTGAACTCATTCGATGGCCTCCGGGCACACTGCAATGTGGCCTCGTTGGGGCTCCCTGTCAGCGCCGACCAGTCCTTCGCCAAGATTGTCAGCTCGCTGAAGCAGCCGGGGCGGCGCGGCGGCGGAGGCGGCGCTCTTGGCTCGACTTGCAGCGCCGTGGATGAGATTTTCAGGATTGCTGCCATTCTGCCTGCTCTCGTGCTCATCGGCGTCGCCGTCGGATTCGTGCTGCTCAGGCTTGAGGCTACCCTGGAAGAAGAATAAAATGGCCTGTCAGGACAAAAAGGCTCTGCCTTGTTATCCAAGTGGTGAATTTTTTGCTCATGTTTATGTAGCATTTGCCAATGTTTATGCAACCATGTAAGAACCATTGTTTTTGAGTTCATAATGACAATGAAAGTTTAACACAAATCAGTAGAGGCATTTTAGATGAAAGGTAGCCATTCTTGAATGCATATAGAACAAAGCCAATATATATATATATATAATATGTATATGTACCTTAAGTTTCTTGTTCAGAGAAACATGGCAGCAAAAATTGCATCTTCATGATCCAGAACCACCATGGCTATCATCATGGAGGCTTTCTGCCAGCATAATGCTCTCAACTTCATGATTCTCCTACTCTTGAGCATTTATTTATGGTTATAAAGAACAGTTCTTCAGCTGTATGTAATTTAGATTGGGTTGATAAAGCACTTACTTTCAACCTTCAAGTTCTTCCATTCACCATCTTCCTGCGCTTTCTGAAGATCAAATATCAATTTGCGCTTGGCAGCAAGGAAATCTCATTATCCAGTCTGTTCAAAGATCCTAATTCATCACAGTGAAGCCTTGCAGGCGAAAACCTAATCCTAATCAAAACGAAACACCAGGTAAAGCACCACTCTTCTAATACGATCTGGTGTTTTTCAAGCCACCGCGATCGGCATTGGCTTTTCCAGTTCGACGCTTTTGTTGGATATATCCTGGAAATCTTCCATGTTTTAGACGATGGTGGTATACGGCGAGCAACTAGGGCACCGCGGAATTTCCTCGCCGATTCGAAGATCCTCCTTGGTTATTTATAAAAGATTGCCGCAAGGACCGGGATATGTGAAATTCTGCAGCTCCTCGTTCCACTCCATGTCCTCGATCTCCACCTTGCCGTATGACATCGTCCACGGCGGCGGGGGCGGTGGCGGTGGCGGTGGCCGGGCGTTGAATAGATGGCAGCCGGAATGAGTGCAGGCCTTCGGTTTGAATTTATATTATTAAAACATTTGGGGGTATTGCAGAATTTCTTAAAGTTTTGGGTTAATAATAAATACATGGGGAAAATTAATTCTCAGTATAATCGTAGTCCTTGTAAAGAGGAAAAGACTTCGAGCAATTACTGCCGATTAGTGACGCTCCGGCGATCCGGCGGCGACGAAGGAACTGGAAACTTCGGTATTAATGTTTGTGGAGTAGGCGAGATGCGGCGGAGATTCGATGCAGGGGCTCCACCACCAACAGCAGCAACTAGCGGCGCTCCTTACCACGGCACTACCGAAGGATGACTCATCGAAGACCGGGCCGACTTCGTCTACATCAGTAGCGGCGTCTTCGCCTCCTAAGGAAGAGGAATCTTCGCGCCTCGCCGCCATTGGCTCTCTTCATCGTGCCATACTGTATCCTCATAACTCGCTTCTCGTTACTCACTCTGCTCCCTTCCTCGCGCAAGGCTTCTCCCAGCTCCTAAGCGATAAGTAAGTCTTCAACCATGATGACATTCATGTTTCTGATGTGTGTGGCTGTTCGAAAGTGTCTGCGTCTATGCTTGTATGAAGTCATTCGTTGGTCGTACTTGTTATTTTTATGTTATTATGCTTGTGCTCGTTCTCTCCATCGCTTGTTTTTAGAAATACAGAATCAATGTTGATTAGATTTTTCCTAGTGTATATCGTGTTGCATAAATTTTACTTGTGATGATATACGATGTAGGGTGTATTCTGTGCGCCACGAAGCAGCCACAGCTTATGGTGCTCTGTGTTCTGTCTTATGTTCATTATCTATGGCCTCTAATGGAAGACAGAACAATGCTATGCTTGGCAGTACAATCGACAGATATATAGGATGGTCACTGCAATCTTTGAGTATTGGAGACGGGTCGTTGGAATTAGCACTTGAGAGTCTTAACGAGTTTCTTAATGTTGGGGAGATTGGAGCCATTGAGAGATATGCACTTCCAATTCTTAAAGCTTGCCAGGAACTTCTTGAGGACGATAGAACTTCACCAAGTTTGTTGCCCAGGCTTCTTGGTGTGCTAACATTAATCTCATTAAAGTTTTTCAGATGCTTCCAACCACATTTCATGGACATTGTTGATCTTCTTATTGGGTGGGCTTTGATACCCGACATTGCTGACTCTGATAAGCTTGTAATTATGGATAGTTTTCGACAATTTCAGAAACATTGGGTGAACAATATGCAGTTTTCTCTGGGATTGCTGTCCAAGTTTTTAGGTGACATGGATGCATTACTCCATGATGGAAGTCCTGGTTCCCCCCAACAGTTTAAAAGATTGCTTGCCCTTTTGTCTTGTTTTTGCACAGTTCTGCAATCGGTGGCCTCTGGTTTATTGGAAATAAATTTTCTTGAACAAATAAGTGAACCCCTTTCTCAAATGGTGCCTGCTTTACTTGGATGCTTGTCTATGGTTGGGAGAAAGTTTGGGTGGTCAAAATGGATTGAGGATTCTTGGAGATGCTTGACATTGTTGGCAGAAATATTAAGTGGAAGTTTTTCTACATTTTACCCTATCGCTGTAGATTTATTGAATCAAAGCTTAGTAACAAGCCCAACTGTGGGGACCCAAAAAATTACTTCATTCCAGATTCATGGTGTTCTTAAAACAAATCTGCAATTGTTGTCACTCCAAAAGTTTGGGCTCATGTCATCATCTGTTCAAAAGATATTGCAATTTGACGGACCCATATCTCAGTTGCGGTTACATCCCAATCATCTTGTAACTGGAAGCGCTGCAGCCACATATGTTTTCTTACTTCAACATGGGAAGAATGATGTTGTGGAAATAACTATGGATTCATTGTTTCAGGAGCTACAGTTATTAGGGTGCAAGCTTGAAAATAATTTATGCAAGCAGGGTGACCATGAAGTAATGGAAGTTTTTAATAATTATTCTAAAGATGAGCTGATCATGTTGATAAAGTTTGATCTGAAAGTGCTATTAAGCTGTGTGACTTTGGGAGGATGCGGCAATTCTACTGGGCAAGCAAAAGTGGATGTTTTATCTGTTAGTAGGACAGAAAAGTTGGTATCCTTTTTAGCTGACAAGTTAGATCCTTTTAATTCTCCTATCAAAGGCAGTATACAGTTGCAAGCTACTCTTCTTAGAACCATTGGAATGCTATCAGCCATAGAATTTTTTGGTAAATGCTCCGTAGAGATACAAAATGGTGGCCTGGTTTATCTTGAAGCATCGTCTGGAAAAGATGGAGAGGAAGCTGTGGGAGATCTATATTCTAAAGTGGTGTTTGGTCATCTGAGGAGGTACAATAGGCTCCTAATTAAAGCACTTGAAAGTTCTTCTCCTTTGGCTGTCAAAATGGAAGCCTTGAAATGGATGCATAAATTTTGTGAAGATGTCATTAACACACACAAAAAAATAAAGAATCCATTTTACCCTTGTCAACCAGTTGAATACTGGAAAATCATCCAAGATTTGCTCTACTCAACATTAATTGCCGCTTCAGACAGAGAACCCGAAGTCAGATCTCTAGTAGCCACTGTGATTGAGATGCTTCTGCAAGCCAAAATTATACATCCTATCCACTTCCCAGTTATTGCTGAGACGATCCTTGAACGAGTTGGTGATCCAGAAAAACACATAAAAAATGCATATCTTAATTTGCTTTGTTCTGTGCTACCTTTGACAACCTTTGTGTGTGGCCTTTGTGACTCTGGAGATATTAACACATGTAAGCCTCAGAGTTCTGCTTCTACCAATAAATCGTCCTTGCACTGGAAACAAGTTTTTGCCCTTAAGCAGCTTCCCCAGCAGTTCCATTCGCAGCAGCTTGTTTCTGTTTTGAGCTTTATTTCTCAGAGATGGAAAGTGCCCTTATCTTCTTGGATCCAGCGGCTGATTCACACCTGCCAGAGCAAGAAGTACCAACTGTTGACTCATCCGGAGGAAACTCAGATGTTTGGTGGCAACGGTTTATGGTGGGAAATCAAAGTAGAGCAAGATATTCTTGAAAGAGTTTGCACAGTTAATCTTCTAGCTGGCGCCTGGTGGTCTATACATGAAGCAGCTAGATTTTGCATTACTACTCGCCTTCGAACTAACCTTGGTGGGCCAACTCAAACTTTTGCTGCTTTGGAGCGGATGCTTCTTGACGTGTCTCATGTCTTACATCTAGAGACAGAACAAAGTGACGGATCTTTAAATATAACAGGATCTTATGCTCATTTACTGCCTATGAGATTATTGCTAGAATTTGTTGAGGCATTGAAGAAACAAGTATATAATGCATATGAAGGATCTGCGATCTTAGCTCATGCTTCCCGGACAAGCTCCTTATTTTTCAGATCAAACAAGAAAGTTTGTGAGGAGTGGTTTTCTCGAATAAGTGAGCCAATGATGGATGCTGGACTTGCGCTCCAGTGTCATTATGCTACTATTCATTACTGCACAATGCGATTGCAGGATCTCAGCAGCCTTCTGGCTTCAGCATTGGCAGAGAACTCAAGAATCCAGATAAGTGAAAATCTGCACAATATCAGAGGAAGATATGCTGGAGATATATTGAGAATCATGCAGAGCTTGGCACTTGCTTTGTGCAAGAACAATGAACCAGATGCATTGGTCGGGCTGCAGAAATGGGCGACCAAGGTATTCTCTCCCTTGTTTTCAGATGGAAGCCAGGGTCCAAGAGTTGACATAAGTGGGGGGGATTTTCCATGGATTGAGGGGCTTGTATATCAAGCAAGAGGCCAACATGAAAAAGCAGCAGCTTACTATATCCATTTGTTACAGACTGAAGAATCGCTTGCTTCCATGGGTTCTAATGGTGTGCAATTCTCCATTGCACGCATTATTGAGAATTACACATGCATTTCTGATTGGAAGTCTCTGGAATCCTGGTTATTAGAGCTGCAAACTATTCGCTCAAAGCATGCTGGCAGGAATTTTTCTGGAGCTCTGACCACTGCTGGAAATGAACTGAATTCAATTCAAGCTTTGGCTTGTTTTGATGAGGGGAATTTCCAGGCAGCATGGTCATACCTTGACTTGACTCCAAAAAGTAGCAATAAAATCACACTTGATCCCAAATTGGCTTTGCAAAGAAGTGAACAAATGCTTTTGCAGGCAATGCTTCTTCAAATGGAGGGGAAAGTAGATGAAGTTCCTCTTGAGTTGCAAAAAGCCAGATTGATGTTGGAGGAGCCATTTTCTGTTTTGCCACTTGATGGGCTGGTGGAGGCAGCTCCACATGTCAACCAGTTGTATTGCATTTCTGTGTTTGAAGAGGCTTGCAATCTTGAAGTCTCCAAGAGTGGGCCTTTCAATTCATTACTAAGTACATATATGCAAACCCTGCAATTCCCCTGTAATCAAGTTCATCAAGAGTGCAGTTTGTGGCTAAAGGTTTTGCGTGTTTATCAAAACACTCTTCCAAATTCACTTGTGACTCTACAGCTCTGTAAAAATTTAGTAACTTTAGCTCGGAAGCAGAGAAACCTAATGTTGGCTACCCGTCTCAACAATTACCTCAAAAAGCATGTCTCGCTCTGTTCAGATGAAAGCTTTTGTGATTATTTCACGTCCTCTATGAAATATGAGGACATTTTGCTTCTGCGAGTTGAAAACAGGCTTGAGGATGCATTTAAAGATCTTTGGTCGTTTGTGCATCCTTTAGTGACTTCTTCATCACATGAAGCATGTGCTCATGAGAATGTTTTGAAGGCCAAGGCGTGCTTGAAACTTTCAAATTGGTTGAAAGAAAATGGTTTGAGTAAAAACTTGGAGGGTGCTATTCTTGAGATGCAATCTGACTTAAACAAGATTGGGATTGCTTCCCAAGGCAAAGAGGCAGCCACCTCTGCTGATGCTAATCAATGCTCTAAAATAGGAATGCATCTTGTTATAGAGGAACTTGTTGGTACCGCTAGAAAGTTGTCCACACTTATTTGTCCAAGGATGGGAAAATCATGGATTCTGTATGCCTCCTGGTGTTATACTCAAGCTAGTGCGTCCGTCTCATCCAACTGTGAGACTGTTCTTTGTTCTTGTTCTTTTTCTCCCATCCTCAATAATGAAATCAAACCTGAGAGATTTGTGTTAACCGAGGGTGAGCAGTTGCATGTTAAACACATAGTCCTACAGCTTGTTCAAGAAAGATTGAATGCGGAGGAGTTGAATGAAGAAAGAGGAGATTGCAACAATTTGATTAATGAATTCACGCAGAGTGACAATGAAATGAATCTTTTATTGCAGAAAATAGTAGATGTTATTGAAACTGCGGCTGGAACACCAGGGGCAGAAGACTGCAGTAGCAATGCAATATCTTCTTGGCTATCTTCCGAATTGCAAAAATGTCTTAATTATGCTAATATGACACTAGATGAAACCAAATCAGCATCTGCAGTGGCTGATTTGATCGATGTATGGCGGTCTTTGAGGTGGAGACGCGTTTCTTTGTTTGGTCAGGCAGCTCAAGCGTTTATCAACTATCTTTCATTTTCATCTTTGAAAAGCTTTGATGGACAATTAACTGGTCGTGATGTTGATTTGAAATCCAAGTATGTGAGTTATACCCTGAAGGCCATGCTCTATGTGTTGCATATCCTGGTCAATTATGGAGTTGAATTGAAAGATACTCTTGAATCTGCTCTTTCAAAGGCCCCTTTGCTTCCCTGGCAGGTAAGAGAAGTTTTAGAGATCTTGCTGAAAGATTGATTAGACTGTGTTTTAACTTCTTGTTCTAACTTTGAAGGAAATAACACCTCAATTATTCGCCCGATTAAGTTCACATCCAGATGAAGTGGTCAGAAAACAGTTGGAGGCATTGCTCATCATGCTGGCAAAACTTTCCCCATGGTCTTTAGTTTACCCGACTCTTGTTGATGCAAATTCTCCTGAAAAGGAACCTTCCGAGGAGCTTCAGAATATTCTCTCTTTCTTGGTAGCTGATGCATGCTTCGCTTTCTGTTTTTACTTTTATAATTTTATTGCGTTTTGTATGTTAAAATGTAGCAAATTGTGTTGCTTTCTGGTGACATATCTCCTTGAAGGTGTTATTTTCTTATGTTTAAGTATTGGTATTCTTCTTCTTCTTCTTTCCCCCCCTTTATCTTTTTATAAGCTTTTATTTTCCTATGATTGCACCATAATCATTATCTTTGACATAATGGTTTGTTGCCTTTTATTTTCAGTTTATCTGCTAAAATCATTTAGAATGAGCGTCCAAGTAATTTATAGTTTTCAAAACAATTTTGTGTTCTTTTAGATGGGGTGACATTCTTTCTCTCAACCCCGCCCTTGTTTCTGTTTCTTGTAGAGATTCTATAGATTGTCACATATAAGTATTAACACATATTGGATTATATGTATTGTTTGGACAGCTATTGCATGATGTTGAATGCTGTACCCAATATATTTTTGAAATGCAGAATAAGCTCTATCCAGGATTAGTACAAGATGCTCAATTGATGATAAAAGAACTTGAAAATGTAACTGTTCTTTGGGAGGAATTATGGCTTGGCACACTCCAGGATCTTCATGCAGGTTTTTTTCTCCCCTTTATGATGATGTTTAATTATTGTTTTTGTGTTTCCTTGTGATTTATGAAATTACTTAACCTGCTGTTAGTTTCTGACATAATTTTATACGTCTATTACATCTCCATGCTCCAGTCATCTGTGATAACATTGTGTAAAATATTTACTAATGGCCTGAGAATTAAAAAGCCAGAAATTTTGGCGCTTTAGATAATTGATTAGATTTTCTGGATCAAAACTCATCATTTGTTGATTCAAATCTAGATTTAATTAATATCTAGCATAGTTACCTTACTGCAAGCTGCTTCAATCTATAGCTCAATCTGTCTCTTTCCAGCTATCTTTCTGGTAAATGATGAACATGCATTCTTCCCCATTTGCGACTGTGGAAGTTGTGATTAATCAATTCAGTAGCACTAATATGTTTTCCTGCAACCTATTAGATGTTATGAGGCGCATCAACTTGTTGAAGGAGGAGGCTGCACGAATTGAAGAGAATATAACTCTGACTCGTGCGGAGAAGAAGAAGATTAATGCTGCAAAGTACTCGGCCATGATGGCTCCCATTGTTGTAGTCTTGGAGCGTCGATTGACTTCTACTTCTCGGAGACCTGAAACACCTCACGAGTTGTGGTTTTTTGAGGAGTATCAAGAACAAATCAAATCAGCTGTTACAAAACTTAAAACTCCTCCTGTATCTGTTGCAGCATTGGGGGATGTTTGGCGACCATTTGAGGCCATAGCTTCCTCCTTGGCATCTTACCAGAGGAAGTCATCCATTTCTTTCAGGGAAGTTGCACCGCAGTTAGCTTCTTTGTTGAACTCAAATACTCCAATGCCTGGTCTTGAGAGAAAACTGATGATATCTGAGTCGGAGAGTAGCTCAAACAACTTTCACCCGGAAATAGTGACAATCGGTTCTTTCTCTGAACAATTAGCCATTTTACCAACTAAAACTAAGCCAAAAAAGCTTGTATTGGTGGGTTCAGATGGGCTGAAGTATACATATCTCTTGAAAGGACGAGAAGACCTCCGCCTTGATGCCAGAATCATGCAGCTATTGCAATCTGTAAATGGTTTTCTGCAGTCATCTTCGGCTACACGTGGGCAGTCACTTGCAATTCGTTATTACTCTGTGACTCCAATAAGTGGACGAGCTGGTCTCATTCAGTGGGTAGATAACATGATTAGCATTTATAGTGTCTTTAAATCATGGCAGCACAGAGCCCAATTACAACAGCTTTCTGCAACGGGTGCTGATACAAATAATGTAGTTCATCCGCCAGTCCCTCGGCCCAGTGACATGTTCTATGGAAAAATTATACCAGCGCTAAAGGAGAAAGGCATAAGAAGAGTAATATCAAGGAGAGACTGGCCTCATGATGTTAAAAGGAAGGTTCTTCTAGATCTCATGAGCGAGACTCCTAAGCAACTTCTTCATCAGGAGCTATGGTGTTCTAGTGAGGGATTCAAAGCATTTAGTTCAAAATTGAAAAGGTGATTTAGATTTATCTGAAGAACACTACATCATTTTGCAATACTTATACGGTTACATGGCTGCTCACAATTCTATTTTTTATCTTCAATATGCATGATGTGCAATGACCAATGTTGTCATCTTATTAGCAGTACCTTTAATATTAGTGTCTGCAATCATATATTCAGTTCTTGCTATTGAGTTTCTGCTGAATAGTATGTAGAAACTTATTCCTGTCAACAGATGAATTATAAATGAGTACTGGCCGCTGCACTAAGGAATAGAACATAGCATCTAAGAAGTTGTTGCTTTCTTTTTCTTTTATTATTATTATTAGTAGTAGTAGTAGTAGTGTTTTATTATTTTTCAAGTTGGACGGAGTGCATTGTTGGACCCCTCATCTTCTACATAGCAAGCTTTGAAGCATATAGCAGTTTCTGAATAATAACCTGTGATAACTTGTGACATAGATCTGAGAATAGGGATAAGTTAATGAATGCAAACAACTATTGGGGCTGATGAAAGTGAGATTGCCTATTGATATGTAGAACTTAGGTAAGTGTTAAGCTCGTGTAATGCTTTTGGTTCCTCATGAAAATGTTACTGGACTGCTATTGAGCATGTTACATAGACAATGTGGATATAATCCAACTTATAATCATATTATATAGGGGGGTGTGTGTGTGTGTGTGTGTATGTGTTTAACACTTTAGTCTCCTTGCAGGTTTTCTGGGAGTGTGGCAGTCATGAGTATTGTTGGGCACATTCTAGGCCTGGGTGATAGACACTTAGATAATATCCTTGTTGATTTTTGTACTGGGGATATTTTGCATATTGATTACAATGTGTGCTTTGACAAGGGGCAGCGACTGAAGATCCCTGAAATTGTTCCATTTCGTCTTACCCAGATGATGGAATCAGCATTAGGGCTAACTGGCACTGAGGGTTCCTTTAGAGCAAACTGTGAGGCTGTTTTAGGTGTTTTGAGGAAGAATAAGGATATAATACTGATGTTATTAGAGGTTTTTGTGTGGGACCCACTTGTGGAGTGGACACAGGCTAATTTTCATGATGATGCAGCTATTGTTGGTGAGGAAAGAAAGGGCATGGAGCTTGCAGTAAGCTTAAGTTTATTTGCTTCTCGTGTCCAAGAAATTCGTTTTCCCCTGCAGGTATTTCACAAAATAAGGCATAGTATGTTTATTGTAATACGATGATATTTTATTTTTATTTGATATTTCTCTTTGTGTTTCAATATACATAATGGTAATGCAATGCAAGGTTAAGACAGAATAAAAGGGTTTCTAGCCATTTATGCATTCATAGGTGTTGGATATGAAGCCTGATCTAAAATCGAAGGATACTTATTTGGATAATATTGACATTGGCCAAGTGTGGGTCTACGGTTTCTACTCTATAAATATACATATACAAATATTCTCACTTTCTAGGACGGGAGTTGTTTAGGAGTTTCTGAGAGTAGCACAATTCCATAGTGAATTTCCTTGCTTGACAGCCCCTCAGACGTATATCAGTTTGATCGAACAGGGTTACTAAATTTTGTATCCCTTACTATTCTCTATTCCTTCCACATTGTGTTATATTCCATAACCATAGGCAATTAGTCAAACAACAAAATGAATATTGTGTTTTTGTTGTGTTTTTGCTTTTTTGAGAAGTAGGAGCATATATTTATTGAATTTTCTGCACAAATCATTAGCATCATCTCTAATTTTTTGATAGTTCTGGTACAAAATTTTGAAGGTGTAGGAATGGCATTGCTTGGAACTGTTGATGTGTGTGTTTATCATCATATGTGAATTCAATCTTCAGTTATATTTTGGCTGAATGAAGTTTATATACTATTTATTGCATCCAAATGTGCACAAATCTTGCAACTGAGCAAGAATCTTGTTGCAATTTTAGCTGAGTTCCCCTCCAACATTTTGGAAAACCTTGTTTTGATGATACAATTATCTTATAGCTACTCAGGCATTAGTCTCTTGGGATCAACACAAAAGCTAATGTTTCATTTTTAAGATCATAATCAACAAGCAACTGACTGTTATTCAAAATCTGACCAGGAACATCATGATCTTTTGCTCTCTACCTTACCAGCAGTTGAATCAACCATGGAGGTTTGTTCCAACTTTTACCTTAGGTTCCTAACATTTGTTAAATAAAAATTTATTTCATCTGACTTTTCCATCTCATATGTAGAGGTTCACCAGTATTCTAAATCAGTATGAGACCACATCAAGTTATTTCTATCAGACAGATCAAGAACGATCTAACCTTGTACAACATGAAAAATCTGCAAAATCAGTTGTTGCAGAGGCTACTAGTAATTCTGAAAAAAGTCATGCCTTGTTTGAAATGCAAGCTCGAGAATTTTCCCAAGCACAGACAATAGTGGTGGAGAAAGGCCAAGAAGCAGCAGCATGGGTGGAGCGTCATGGAAGAATTCTTGATGCGTTAAGGAATAATTCAATTCGTGAAATCAAAGTCCGTGTTGAGCTGACTGGTTTGGGTGAAGCTTTATCCCTTACATCTGCAGTTATAGGGGCTGGGGTTCCTCTAACTGTAGTTCCTGAACCCACACAAATTCAGTGCCATGAAATTGATAAGGAAGTTTCTCAGTTAGTTTTTGAACTGGATCATGGGCTTTCTTCTGCAGTTTCCGCTCTCCAAGTGTATTCATTAGCTTTACAGCGGGTCCTGCCATTGAATTACCTTACAACAAGTCCAGTGCATAGATGGGCACAAATTTTGCTTTCTTTAAATACTATCACTCCTGATGTGATATCAGTTGCGCGGATACAGGGTGCTGAACTCATTACCAGTGGGCCCACTTACAAATCCGGCTCTGTTAAGGCCAATTATGATGATCTCTGCCTTAACGTGACAAAGTTTGGTGCAGATATTGAGAGGTTGGAAGAAGAGTATGGAGAACTTGTTATGTCCCTTGGCCAAGAAACTGAATCAAATGCCAAGGAACGGATTTTATCAGCTTTCACAAACCACATAAAGCGTGCAGATCTCAAAATGAAAGAGGGATCTGCTGTTTCTGAGCCAGAGAAGTATGAAGGAATGATGAACTCCACAACCAACTGGGAGCTTGTAGAGAAAAAAGAAAACTTTATACGCATTTTGGATACAGCGGTTAGCAATATGTTTCATGATGTTCATCACAAAATAAATCAAAGCCTGGAACATTTTGGAGAGGAAAGAAATACAAACAGTGGCTTGCAGGCTGATCTTGGATCTTTTCTTTGTGTATTTGAAGAACAAATAGAGAAATGTTCGCTTTTAATGGAGCTTCTTGATGAGCTCAGGCACCATGCTGGCCTAGATACATGTGACACTGAGGATGACATTAATCATTCTTATGCCTACCAGGGTAGATGGGCTTCTATCATTAGGAATAACATTCTGTTTTGCAAAAACCTTATTGGTACCATAACTGAAGTTATACCCAACCTTTTAAGATCTGTTATCTCTTTTAATTCTGATGTTATGGACCTTTTTGGATCCATCTCAGAAATTCGGGCATCTGTGGACACAGCAATCGATCAGCTTGTCCAGGTTGAACTGGAGAAATTTTCTTTGGTTGAACTTGAGTCCAACTACTTTGTGAAGGTAGGTCTTATCACTGAACAACAGTTGGCTCTTGAGGAAGCTTCTGTCAAGGGTAGAGATTGTCTTTCCTGGGAAGAGGCTGAGGAACTGGCCACTCAAGAAGAAGCATGCAGAGTGCAACTGGATGAACTCCACCAGACTTGGAACCAAAAGGACCTAAGAACAACATCACTTACAAAGAGAGAAGAAAACATTAATAGCACTTTGGTGGATTCTGAACTTCATTTACAATCTCTTCTTACTACTGAGCATGAAGAGGACCAACATATCTCAAGAAGAAAAGCGCTTCTGCTTGCCTTGTTCGGACCTTTCACTGAGTTGGAATCAGTCGATGAAGCATTGGTTTCAATGGTTGAGCCTCTTTCTTACAGCTCAAGCAGATTGCCTTCCCTTATAGAATCAATAAATTCAGGATGCTCAGTGTTTGAATACATATGGAAGTTTCCTGGTTTAATGCGCCGCCGTGCGTTTTTTATATGGAAGGTTCTTATGGTTGATCTTTTGCTTGATTCCTGCACACATGATGTGGCTACATCTTTTGATCAAAATATAGGATTTGATCAGCTTGTTGATGTTGTAAAGAGAAAGCTTAGACGTCAGTTTCAGGAGCACATTGGCAAATACTTGAAGGATAGAGTTGTTCCTTCTTTTTTGACAAGATTAGACAAAGAAATCAAGGTCTTGAGGCAAAGGACAAATCCAAGTAAGAATATTGCAGCCGATCAAGTTCAATCAGATTTCGAGTCAACTAAAAGAATGCAACTAATGCTTGAAGAGTACTGCAATGTGCATGAATCTTTCCGGGCAGTGAAATCACGAGTATCCATCATGAACAGGCAGATTAATGAACTTAAAGATGCTCTTCTGAAGACTAGCATGGAAATTTCTCAGGTGGAATGGATGCACAATGTTACCTCGAGACCGTTGGAAAATGTCTGGCAAGCTATTCAAAAATATCTTCCAAATGATGATAACTTGCTACGAATTATATTGAACACCAGTAGGCCAAAATTTCTGGAAAGTCTAAGAACTTCTGTGGGAAAAATAGCTAGGTCAGTGGAATGCCTGGAATCTTGTGAGGGGGCTTCTGTTACAGCAGAGGCGCAACTTGAAAGGGCTATGAGCTGGGCGTGTGGAGGCCCAAATGCTAGTTCTTCCGGAAATTTTCAAGCTAGAAATTCTGGAATACCTCCTGAATTTCATGATCATTTGATCAAGAGACAAAAAATGTTACAGGAAGCTCGAGAAAATGCAACAGATATTATGAAAATCTGCATCTCTATATTGGAGTTTGAGGCATCCAGAGATGGGGTTTTTAGGACTACAGGAGAAGTTTCAGCAATGAGAACTGGAATGGATGGTGGAATGTGGCAACAGTCTTATTTCAATGCAATTACAAAGCTGGATGTGGCTTATCATTCTTATTCTAGTGAGTTTGCAGTCTTTTCCACTTGTCATATTGAGTGCAGATATATTCATCTTTGCAAGCACTGCAGTGAGATAACATTTTCTTTGTTGCTTCAGGAGCCGAGAAAGAATGGGAGTTTGCACGAAGCAATGTGGAAGCAGCTTCCAGTGGCTTAGCTTCTGCTGCCAATGAACTTTCAATTGCTTCAGTAAAAGCGAATTCTGCATCAGGTGAACTCATAGGGGGAATTGATCTTCTTTTCTAACTATCTTTCTATAATAATCTTGGGATGCTGAACTCATAGGGGTCGTATACTTCTGTGGACTAAATATATGTCACTGTATGTGTTTGTCACTATGTCACCCCGATAGACTATAGGTCATTTATGTCACCTTGAACTAATACTGGTAAAGAATATGTGCAATTGATAGGATCTGGGGCACACCATGGCTAAGTTCAACTCTTATTCAAAACTCATCTTGTGCAGGTGAAATGCAAAGTACACTTATAGCTATGAAGGACTCTGCCTATGAGGCTAGTGTGGCACTATCAACATACGGGGGCATTGTTCGAGGCCATAGTGCGCTGACTTCTGAATGTGGGTCCATGCTTGAAGAGGTATTTACTTTTCATGTGTAAATACGTTGACATCAATTCCATGTTTGGTACCATTATACTTTGTCTTTTTTTTTTAGAGTGTTATTCTATTGTGTTAAAGCCACAAAATATAAGAATTGTACAGAGCCATAAACACAATAGATCTTGATTGAGAGTTGATACCATGATGTCTTGAATAGAAGACCTAAAAAAAAAAAGCTAAAATTTACAAAAATAATCGTAAGTGAGCTATGGTTGCTCCATATGATGAAATGACTGTCAGTGCTTATAGGGATTTAGGTCTTATGTTTCATGTCTTTGATATTTGGATATGTACTATGGATTCTTGTGTCTAATTATGGTACTATGGAATATATACTGCCATAACATCCATTATATGCAATTGTTACCACTTTATTCAAAACCAATGAGGACCAATATTTACTACATCTACCTTTGGATCTCTTTCGTGTTTATAATTATAAGTTAATATAAAGTAAAATATGAACTCCCTTGTCCTTTAGATGTAATCTTTCATTTTGATCATGGAATCTGTTTGGACTTTCTTATAAGTTTCAATGTGTAGGCCATACCGACATACTATTCGTATCTGCAGAAATTGTGACTCCGCTGACACTGACTTTGAGAGGCAGTTTGACAGTCGTATATATCCAATCATATTAGAGTTTTCCTTTAGGCTGAACTTATATGTGTTGGGTGTATGGTAATAATCCATATGATCTCACGATATGGTAGTTCACTCATACTCGTGAATGATTTGGAGTGTGCATTACCAGCTCTGCATAGTTGTACTAGATATTAGTCACTTTTCGTCCTGCCTTAATGAGCCCTCACTGTACAGGTTATGCTTGGTTGCAAAGTTTTATATTTGTTGCCCTTGAGGAACTTGGACAATTTTGAACCCCAACTCATTATACACGCACATACATGCAGAATACAAATACTTAAAAGACGGTAATCTTTTGGTTAATCCTCATTCTTTCTTGCAGGTATTGGCCATCACTGAAGATCTGCATGACATACACAATCTTGGAAAAGAGGCTTCTGCATTACACTCTTCACTAATGGAAGAGCTTTCGAAGGTTTTGCCTTTGTGAATTATAAAACTTTTTTATTTTTTTTTCTTTTTCTTGTATCGAAAAATAACTACGGGCCACATTTTACTAAACATGCCATGTGTCTTGAACAGGCTAATTCGATTCTTATTCCACTTGAGTCTCTACTATCAAAAGATGTAGCCGCTATGACTGAGGCTATGCCTCGGGAAAAAGAGACAAAATTGGAGATAGCCCCAATTCATGGGCAAGCCATATTTCAATCTTATCAAAATAGAGTCAAGGAGGCCTTACGGGTGTTCAAGCCCTTGGTGCCATCTCTTACTTATTCTGTCAAGGGGCTTTACACTGTGATGACAAGGCTTGCAAGAGCTGCAAGTCTTCATGCTGGCAATCTTCATAAAGTAAATTAATGGATATAATTGTTGCTTAGTACTTGATTTGGTATTTAATGTGCAATAATATTGGTGATTACGGGTTTTTCAGGCTCTTGAAGGACTTGGAGAAAGTCTTCAAGTAAGGTCACAGGACACTGATCCATCGAGAGGAGACCTTACAGGGCAAGTTGCTGAGTATGATGACACCCAGGAGAGCGAGATATTCATAAGATCTGATGGGGAAACTGATGAGGATTCTGTTGAACTAAATGACCCTCCTTTAGCAGATAATGAATGGATATCTCCACCTTTGAGCATCAGCAGTAGCAGCTCAGAGTCGAGTGCTACATCAGCAGAGGCAAGTATTGCCGATAGCTTGAACGATCACGATGTGACTTTACCAGTTCCAAGTAGTACAGGCAGCGAAGAAAAAGATGATTGTTTGGGCCCCCTTATCTCCCATGTGACTAATCCACTTGAATCACCACTCGGGGAAACTGATCCTGAAAATAATCAGGTTGAATACCTATGCTATCTAATCATGATATTAAGGATTCTATGGATTTTTAAATGGGGCATTTTATCTCACTACATCTCTTTCTTTCGTCAGGAGACCTATGATGTGCATTCGGTGCAGAAAGATGGAGAATCTGTGTTAACTGAAGACAAGACGGAGGATGAATTACAGAGAGGTGTCTTCACTAATGTAGAGTCAATTGGCCAACCTTTCGTGGGTAAGATGTCTTTCTTTCAAAGATGAATTCATTGAATTGGAATAATGTGTTGGAGCTTGTATATATGCACCACTCACACATCATAATTACCCCATCTTCATGTTACAAGCATACGCAATATCTTTTTGCTGTTTTTGAAGTTTTTTAAAAGGTAACTTTGGACTTGCAGGTAAAAATCCGTATGCAATGTCGGTCCTACGACGTGTGGAGATGAAACTCGATGGAAGAGATATATCTGATAAGAGGTATTTTTATATCCCTTCTGTTTCACCCTTGTAATGCTTATTGAAATCCGTATGGGCGAACTCCGATTTTGACATGTCATGGTTTTCATGGATCCGACAGTGAAATCAGCATTGTAGAGCAGGTTGATTTTCTGCTCAGGCAAGCCACAAATATAGACAACCTGTGTAACATGTATGAAGGTTGGACTCCTTGGATTTAATCCTGAGAACATTATTCCATGTTTTCTACACGGAGCACCCGGAGAAGCTTCTCCCTCCATAAAGGGAAGTTCTTTGTGAATCATCTCATCAGTTTCCGGGAAATGAGGTTTGCATATGGACAGATGAGTGTTCTGCGCGAAAGGCGCTTATGCAGAGCAGGTTATTTGGACCTAAATCCATGTGTGCCCCCATGAAACAAATTCAGCTTGTTATGTCCAAAAGATGTTTTGGGGGACGCTGCACAGATGTTATTACAGGCGTTGGCTCCAGCCTTTGCTCGCTGCGTTCTTTCTTGAACCAGAAGGCCAGAGGATTGAATTCTCGTGCATCTCATGTGCTTATCGGAAGTCTTATAGTGGGATTCATGTCCTTGCAGCTATCTGTTCATCTAACGAAAATCTTGCTTTGTTCTTAAAGATCTCTCAGGCTCGCTG
Source organism: Andrographis paniculata (assembly GCF_009805555.1). Taxonomy (NCBI): domain Eukaryota; kingdom Viridiplantae; phylum Streptophyta; class Magnoliopsida; order Lamiales; family Acanthaceae; genus Andrographis; species Andrographis paniculata. The sequence continues at coordinate 999,502 of NW_026137601.1, read as the reverse complement.
CGATCACAAATTCACAGTCACAATCCCACCGGTCCTGTGCCTGACTGATGAAACAAAGAGCTCCAACTGATTGAAGCTGTATTATCCTGTAAGAAAAAATCACTTCGTTTTAGTTTAGTCAGTGTGTCGATAATAGTTCCGATATTCCTCACATATTTGCTATGGCGTTTTTACCTCCTTCAGTAGTCAATAATTAATAATGCGATAATATGTGCAAATTAGGGCCACTTCACTTCAATGAGAATTATTGAGACACAGCAAGATATTTGCTAGGCTACTTTTGTCTATAGACACGGATGGATGGATACAAAAAATATACTCCGTTGATTTGATATGATGTGTAGTGTAGTGTGATTGGATCAAAATATCTAATATGACACAAATATCTGTAGCGATACTCTCTCATTAATCCAATAGAGTAGTAGTAGTAGTAGTAGAAGATTATATATCTTAACAAAAATATCTCCTCTCTATTGCTTTTTCCCCTTGAAGCTAGCTAGTGCTTTCATACACTACCAGAGCATGATAATATCTCATTGGACGTTTGTTTTGTTCATTGATTTTTCTCCCTCAGCTCTCCTCTCCTCTCCTTTGTATTTATTTTTATTTTGAGAGTCCAATCGCACCACACCACACCACACCACAATCACATGGCCAATACAATACATAGGAAAGGAGCCTTTCAATTTGGTTTGAGGCGGTACCTTGCTTGTTTTGTTTTGTGGTTTGTTTGTCATCTACACTCAGACCAAATGACATTTTAAGCACCAATTCCTTTACCCTCAGAATATTCCATCACCCATGATTCAACCAAAACCATACAATACAATACAGAATATTGTAGATTTAACACATTTCTAATGCGAGGCAGTTCCAACTTATATTTTTTGGTCATTTAAATGTAATTATTCAGTGATTTACTCAATAGTTCGATAATTATTTTATAATATATGTATATAATTTAATATATTTCAACCATAGATTTAATATGCATCTATTAATATAGAAATATTAAATACACTATTTATTAAAAAAATTAAAATATAGTTTTACAAAATCTCATTTAATCTTAATCATCAGGCCGCATACTATTTGAAAACACAAATTTAAAATAAATTAAACAAGCAAGTTCAAGTGGTCCATTAATGGACGAATGTGATGTGATGTGAAGTGGGCTTGATGAAATATGCGGAATGAGTTTCCAGGAATATACTCAATACTCTGTACGTACGACTAATTTGATTTAATTTATATGTATATGTGATATATAAATAATATCCCCCTCACTCTGGTGAAAGAGCGGAGCAATAGTAGGGGGCTGAGGGTGGGACCACTCCCCATTCCCCTTGCCCTTCAAACCTCAGTTCCATTGCTCCAATCCAAGCAAAACGCGTCTCACTCCCAGTCCCAGGCCCACACAACCTACACCTTTACCTCTGTGTTGTGTGTATATATATATATATATATAGCAGAAGCCAAGCACTTGTTTCATTCATTCCTAACAAATTCCATTCCTTTCCATCAACAAAACAGCAACAGCAGAGGAGAAAGAAAATGGCAGCAGCAGCAGGAGATGCAAGCAGCATGGGAGAAGTGGGAAAAGCGATAAGAAGAAGGTGGGCAATTGCGAAACCACCATATCCGTATCCATTCTCCTTCAAAACCACCACTCCCCAACAGAATACTACTACACCAACAACAGTTAATGACGACTCTGAGGCACTCCTCCTCCTTTCATTGCTCATGGACCGCTTCGCCCCCTGCTAGCCTACCTACCCCTCTCTCTCTCTCTCCCTCTCTCTATAAACATGTATGTATGTATGTATCCATGTCATGTATGTATGTACCACTTGTATAAGAACCAATATGATATTCATTCCTACTTAGTCATCTCCTATTTCTCATATACCATTTTCATCAGTGGACTATATATATATATAGAGAAAGAGAGAGAAGAGAATCTAATTTAAGGCAACAATGGATGGGCATACCTGACCATGCATATTAGTCCTCATCTTATTTTGTTAGAGGCAGGCAGAGAGAGTTCAACCACTGCAAGTAGTGCTTCGGCTGGGATCCTCCATGCTCACGCTCTCCATCGTCGACGATGATTCATTCATACCATTCCTATTATTATTATTATCATTATCATACTGCTCCCCCTCATAATCCCCCCACTTCAGAACCTCTCTTCCATACCGAAGCGCCCCATCCACGCTCTCCCCCTCCAGCCCCGTCACCATCGCCACATACAGCTTCTGCCCCCTCAGCTTACCAAACAGCCTTTTGAACTTCACCGCCATGTAATGGAACGCGCGCTGAGACAGCGACGACATGCTCGAGTTATTCGAGCTCTGCGGATGCATGCTCATCACCGGATTGAAGTCCTCGAACCACTCACACTCTGTTAGAGGATTTTGCTGGAGCTTCTCCTCCAGAAGATCCGATTTATTCAGGATCAGGAGGAAATCTTTGTCCGCCAGACTCGGATGAGCCACCATGCTCTCGAAGTGTTTCATGGTTTCCATCATCTTGTTTCTGCCTTGGTAGTATTCGTCGTATATGGTCATGGAAACGCAGTAGATGACTAAGTCGACGTCTTCGAACATGTCCAGCCATTTGCTGTTTTCGCCGAGGCTGTTTGCAGGAACTCGGATCAGCTGATACCTGCATTTGCATTAACAACGTCCGAAACTGTAATCGACTAAACAATCACAACCGTATTTGTTCAGATTCTACAATTTTATGTTGCTAATATATAGCCCCTTATATTAATAATCAATACAATGCAAATTTTCAATTTCCATAATTTATTTTCACAAAGACCAAGTTGAATAGAGAACTGACCTGAGTGGACGATCATTCTGCTCCAAAGATTCCATGTATCCGTCCTCTGATGATTTTGGGAACGAAAACTCCATTGATGCAACTCCATTGGCGGAAGTTATGCCCTCGGCGTACAGGATATCCATTTCAGAGGGCTCGTATTCTACTCGCGAAATTTCAACAGCCTTTCGAAACATAGAAGGTTAGTTAGTTCGTCGATATTAAATAGTCTTGATGCAATCAATATCGGTTAGTTACCCGATCCAGGAAATAGTTGGCGACTCTAGGCAGCGTATTCAGTTCGTTTCTCCTTTTGTAAATAGCTTGAAAAGCTTTATCTTTCCACAGCTCCTCGACTAAAGGCGAATACTCTCGTGTGGCAGCCGGGAATATGGCCTCCAAGTTGCCTAACGTCATAACTTGAAGTAGCCAGCTTGCAAAGGCTTCGAGCCGCGGACTGAATGTGTAGACCTTATTATCAATCATATGGTCTGAATTCCCTGTCAACCAACAATCGACTTTCAGAATCTGAGATTTCTATAGTGAGATTATTTGTTTTTAGGAATAGGGTGATTCGGTACAACGGATAGGGAGATTAGAGTTCAATGATATATGTAAATGTACCTGATGTCGAAGGCCCGGGATCCACTATTCTTTTCCTCCTTATTTCTAATGGTTGATCTTCTTCTTCTAAATATCCTCGTGCCTCGAGTATAATGGCAATGTATCTGTACAGATTTCGTTGGATTATGGTTTTGATGCTTTGCTTCTCCTCATCTGAGAAAGGAACGCCATACAGAACCCTTGCCTGAATCCAACCGATAGTTAAAACAATCAAATCTCGACAATTAAAGCATGCATTGAATTGGAGGCCTAAGGCTACGACGAATGTAATTTAAATGAAAGTATTGGCAGTGATGCATACAGAAGTAGATATTTCGATGAAAATGGAAAATGGATTCAAACAAATATGATATACCTGCTTGTATATAGTGCTCGTTCCTGATTTATCGCAGCCTACTAGGAGAAATCTGTTCATCGCGCCCTGTTCGAGGTTCTTTTGATTCAAATTATTACAATCTTTATCGACACCTTCACCAGGATTCGGAATATCAGATGGAAATGGTAGGGATAGAGCAGCACATAAAATTCTGACCCTTTTCTGTTTTAGCAAGAATGGATCACCAAAATGAGATTTGATTCACAAATGATAATCCATAAAATGTTGATAACCAAATTTGATAGTTACCTTCCCCCACAATTTTCCAATCACATAATTCATGCCTTCAAGCTGACACGATCCATCGGCCGTGATCCAAAAGTGCGGGCTCCCTTCGCAATGGATGCCTGCAGCCTGAAACCATTCAAAAAACCAGATGATATTCTGCACTACACAACGCCATGAAAAAGGAAATTATAAGCTCAAGTAACCTGCAACATCCACAGCTCTGGTTTGGTTATTTCCCTGCTGTTTATCAGCACATTCGTGTTGCCGTTGCTAGCATCTCTCAGAATTTGATAACCCACAGACAATTGAGCTGTGATAATCTGGCTTGGCTTCTCTCCAACCTGCTCGATTCATCCGACGCCATTGTTTCCTCAAACAAGTATGAACAATCAAATCTAGAGATATTGAAATTGAGTGATTCTCACCTTCCCCCAAAATCCAGAAACTTTGTCGTACCAATAATTCCCAGGTCTAAGCTTCTTCGGAGGATTGGGGCAGCTCTGCAACATAACCAGCTCTTCCATGGACAGAGGTTTATCATTTACAGAGATGAGATGCGGCGGCAGCTGGTTGATTTCGCACGACGTCTCAGCCCTCATGATTTGCTTGATCAAATCGTTGGTGAGCATCCTCTTCAGCATTCTCGAACATCTCCCGAGCGATCCTCTGTTCGACTCGTCAATCGGATAACCAATACAGGTAATGCACTTTCTCCCTTCCGGCATAGACCCCATTGCTCTGAGCACACATTTTCTGCAATACTTTGCACTGCAAACAACGCATACTTCCCTCTCTGCGAATCTGTTCTTTTTGTTGCACTTATTGCACAAACCTTTCTTCATTTCACCTGCAGCCTCTGGTCTCCTCGCCGGCAATGCCTCAAGCTCGTCAGGATCACTTTCGCCGGATTCATTCGTGGGAAAATCGCGAAAAGTTACCACAGGCACTCTGTTATTAGGTTCGCCGGTAACTGAACTTGCACGGCTGCGCACTTCTTCATTTGAAGACTCAATGGACGCACGAGCCCTAGCGTCGTCGTCCAAGTCCTCGACCTCGGAGCTTCCGGAGACCTGATTGGAGTCATCATGACCGTCGGAAAACCCTAACGTACCTGAACTACTAGAACTTTGAGCGCCGACAAGTTTACTGGATTCACTACCAACCCTAACTGCTACGTCCAATGCGCCATCCCGATCAGAATAACCGTCAGATTTTCCGGAATTAAGCTTTCCAGAATTCCCAATTTCGCGTGGTTTAGTCAGCGGAAACCGACCGTCGGAGCCGGAAACTTCTCCTTTTTCCGGCGACTTTTTGTTCGATCGAGCGCTCTTTCTCTCAATCGGTTGAATAACCGGCAGAGACGACTTCCTCAACTGACCACCAAAGAGATTAGCCACCAACGCCGTCGGAATCCGTCGGTCGTCGATCGGAATCAATCGAGGAATATCGCCAGTCACCGGAGGACCGCTGTATTCGACAGCGAAGGAGTACTCGACACTATAATCGTCGTCGCGATCCTCGCCGGTCTTCGGCACGGAAACAGGCAGCAAATTTCTCCAAACGCTAGTCATCTCTAATCAAACGCAACGAAGTAATTAACTCCTCCTAAAACCTTACTCGAACACACACAGAAGCCAGCTGAAAAAGGACCTCTGAATGCAAAATTCACACACATACACAGATCAATCAAATAATAAATGAATTCAACTTTCAACCTTGGCAATTGATTGGAACTGAACTTGAAGATACCATTATTAACAAGGAAAATTGAAATACGACCTGATGAAGGAGAAGACCGGAAAATGGAATGAACGACCGAGTCGTGAATGATGAATTGAATATTCAAATCAATAATTATTGCTGTGCTGCGACTTGCGAGAGATCAACAACGCGGCTGGCGTGGAATTTGACTGATCCATTCCCATCTCTCTCTCTCTGGAAACAGATTAAGAACGAAAATTATACATGAATGAATGAATGAATTCAGATAAAAAATGAAGTCAGATCAAATCAAATAGTAAAATGAAGAGCATACAAGGAAAGGGACATAGCAAATCAAAGCAGCTTTCCTTGTTTCCTTCTGTCTGATGACTTTTCGGACAGAGACTGACTGACGAACGCTGCCTCCTCTCTTCTCTCTCTCATACCTTTTTTCGTCCTTTCTATGTTCAAGTTATTTTACTATATATATATATGACTGCATGTATGGCTGTCTTTCCTTGTGCGACTTTCACCTGAATTTTACTATTTTTTATTTTTTTTAAAAAAAATTATTATTGAAATAAATAATTATTTCAATTTTAAATTTTATTATTATCAATTTCAAAATTCAACTTTCAGACCTACGTAGCTACATCCAAAATACATACGACTTTGTAGGTGAATATGTTTTGGCTTTGGGTGTTTCATAATATTGTTTACTTTAATGTTTTGTATAAAAATTGAAAAGAAAAAATTTAAAAAGATTATTGAATTTAGTTGAGTAATAAATTAAGAAAAAATAATATTATATTGATTAATAAGTATGTGTTAGTTGAGTAAAGAATTAAGCGTGTGATAATATTTGAATAAATAGATGTAAGATAAGAGTAAGCAAAATTGATAATTAAATAGAGATTATGTAAACTATAAATAAGAAATAAGTTATTTAAATAAAAATAATTCTAAATAGTAAGTAAAACTATTTAGATGAGTTAGAAAGAAATTTATTGTATTTTTACTTAAAATAGAAAAGTTATGTAGTAAAGCAAAAATTTAAAAAATAAAAATAAAAAAATAGATATTTGATTTAATATTTTTTAAAAAAAATTTAGGAATAATAGAAATTTAAAATAAAATAATAATAAAAAAAAAACCATATATATTTCAAGATTGCGATGGTTGTGATCCGTCTTACTATACCCTTGTTCAGTTTGGGCCGTAGATATATATTCAGGCCCAAGACTATAATCCATAAAATTGTCTTCTCAGCCCAATTACTTGTACTAATATCCTTTTCATTTAATTTATTCATTACAATCTGGGACTACCGTACGACTGCCATAAAAAGTTTGTTGATTCTTGTGGAGTAACAAAACTTATAAATAAATAAACTGTTGAAACGTGACTTGGATTTAGCGGTCTACCCAACCCTAAACCAAAGCGAAAGGGCTGTTTCAATTGGCAGGGTTCCTTTTGGGCTTATCCTAATTAATAACAAATAGGCTTAAGGTTTAGGGTGTTTTGGGGTGCTTATAAATAGACAACTATGGTTCTTAGTCGGATGACACATTGTAAATCTCTGAATCAGTATAATAAAATCTCTCCGGTTCCTGCCCGTGGACGTAGGTTGACACACCGTCACCGAACCACGTAAAACCTCTGTGTTCTTTATTTGCTTTCTTTCTCGTTTTCTCATAACAAGTGGTATCAGAGCCATATCCCATTGATTGAAAATGTCCTCGTATAAATTTGATCTGGAGAAGTTTAATGGGTCGAATGACTTCACGCTCTGGAAGGTCAAGATGAGGAGATGAGGGCACTTCTGGTTCAACAAGGATGTGCGGCTGCGTTGGAGGGAGAAGACATGTTTCCTAAAGACACGAAGGAGGAGGTAAATAAGGAGATTTTGGCAAGGGCTCATTCCGCGATCTTGCTGTCAGTTACTGATGAGGTGTTACGGGAGGTTGTAGATCAGACAACGGCTTTTGGGTTATGGAATAAACTGTGTGAGAAGTACCAAAACAACTCCCTCACGAACAGGCTATATCAGAAGCAACGTCTTTACACCCTCCGGATGTCCGAAAGTACTCAGGTAAAGGATCATCTTGATACCTTTAACCGTATCATTCTTGATCTTCAAGGAGTTGAGGTTAAAGTAGATGATGAAGACCAAGCCCTAATTTTATTGTGTTCACTACCTGGTTCATATGAGAATTTTGTAGATACTATGCTATATGGTAGAACTACAATTTCTGTTAATGATGTGAAAGATGCCCTTATGTCCAAAGAATTGAAAAGAAAGGTTTCTCTGGAAGAGGGTTCTGGTTCAGGTCTGTTTGCAGGTAGGGGAAGACCACATGAGAGGGGTAACGGGAATGGGAGGTCGCGTTCAAAATCAAAATCCTCTAGCAAAGTTAAGTGTTATCTTTGCAAGGAGAAAGGGCACGTTAAAAGGGATTGTCCACAAAAGAAGAGAAATACAAAAGTTGATTCTAGTAACAGTGGCAGCAGTGCTGCTGTGGTACAAGACAGTTCTGATGATGGGGACTTTGGTGAAGTTCTGACAGCGTGTAGTGCTAGTACTGCTGATTCCTGGATTATGGATACCGGTGCTTCTCACCATATGACGTTCTCTCGTGATCTACTCACTTCTTTTAAGGAGTGGAATGGAACGGTGAAGTTAGGTGATGATGGGGTTCTAGCCATAAAAGGGAGCGGGGTAGTGCAGATAAAATTGCATGACGGTACTGTCAGGAAATTTGACTGTTGGTATGTTCCTGAACTCAGAAAGAATTTGATTTCTCTTGGGACCTTAGCCAAGAATGGTTTAAAATATCATGGTGAAGGTGAGTGGGTGAAAGTCCTGAAAGGTGCGCTGGTAATGATGAAGGGAAAACTGCAGCATGGAATTTATTTTCTACAGGGCAGTTCAGTGATGGGAACGGCGGCGGTATCTCAGTCCTTGGATAAACATGATGATAGGACAAATTTGTGGCACCGGCGATTAGGTCACATGAGTGAGTTAGGGTTGTCTGTGTTGAGCAAGCAGGGTTTATTTGGTGGAGATGTGATAGGTAAAATTCAATTCTGTGAGGCTTGTGTCAAAGGGAAGCAACGCAGGGTGAGGTTTAGTACCGGTCATCACACTTCAAAACAAATTCTGGAGTATGTTCATTCAGATCTATGGGGTCCCTCTCCGGTGAAATCGCAGGGCGGGTGTTCTTACTTTGTCACTTTCATAGATGATTATTCGAGAAAAGTCTGGTTGTACTTTCTGAAAACTAAAGATGAGGTGTTTGGGAAGTTCAAGGAGTGGAAGACCATGGTTGAAAAACGGACGGGTAAACAGGTCAAGACTCTAAGAACTGATAATGGGTTGGAGTTCTGCAACGCTCCATTTGATGATTTCTGCAAGAAAGAAGGTATAGTGAGGCACCGCACTGTACGACACACACCACAGCAAAATGGAGTTGCAGAGCGAATGAATCAAACCCTCATGGCGCGTGCTAGGTGTATGCGCATATTTGCTGGCTTGTCTAAGCAATTCTGGGCTGAAGCAGTAAACACTGCTAGCTATCTGGTTAATAGATCTCCATCAACTGCAATTGACTTAAAGACTCCTCAAGAGGTATGGTCCGGTAAACCCTCTGATTACTCTAATCTAAGAATATTTGGATGCCCTGCATACGCTCATGTGAATGATGGTAAGCTGGAGCCGAGGGCGGTAAAATGCATATTTCTAGGGTATGCAACAGGAGTAAAAGGTTATCGACTGTGGTGTACAGAAGGTAAAAATCCTGGTAAATTTCTTATTAGCAGAGATGTAACCTTTGATGAATCTGCTATGCTTGATCAGAGTAGAGGTTGTGAAAGTATTGCAGGTACAAAAGATTGTGGTGCTAACCAGAGGGTGGAGTTTGAGACTCATGACAGAGTTGTGTTAGAGGAAAAGCAGCAGGATAATACTATTGATCAATCCGATCAACCAGATCAGTCAAAACCTCAAGGGAAACTGGTTGAGGGGGAAGCTGATGACGCTGGTACTGGGGTTGAAGATTCCATAGCAGCAAGAAAGGGAAAGAGAAATATTCAGAAACCAGCTAGGTTTGCAGGATGTGTCAATACGTGTGACATGGATTCTGTTGCTTATGCACTAGCGGTTGGTGATGATCTTGGCTCTGATGAGCCAAAGACATATAAAGAAGCTGTGGCGAGTAAAGATGCAGAAACCTGGATTATGGCAATGAATGAAGAGATGCAGTCTCTTGAAAAGAACAAGACTTGGGATCTTGTTGCACTACCAAAAGGGGTGAAGCCAGTGGGATGCAAGTGGGTCTTTAAAAGAAAGGAGGGAATTCCTGGTGTTGAACCTGCTAGGTTCAAGGCGAGACTGGTGGCAAAAGGGTTTTCACAGAAGGAAGGAATCGATTACCATGAAGTCTTTTCTCCTGTGGTGAAACACAAAACCATTCGGGTTCTTTTGGCAATGGTGGGTGCTTTTGATCTGGAGCTGGAGCAGCTTGATGTAAAAACAGCATTCCTTCATGATAATCTAGAAGAACAGATTTACATGTCTCAACCGGAGGGGTTCTACAGTTCTAAAGGGGACCAGGTATGCTTGTTAAAGAAATCTCTGTATGGCTTGAAGCAGTCTCCGAGGCAATGGTACAAGAGATTTGACTCATTCATGGTGTCTAATGGTTATACTCGTAATCAGTTTGATAACTGTGTTTACTCGAAGAAAGTTTCTACTGATTCCTTTGTGTATCTGCTGTTGTATGTGGATGATATGTTAATTGCAGCTAAAAACATGGCTGTAATTAATGACTTGAAGGCTCTACTAAAGGGTGAGTTTGAGATGAAGGATTTGGGTGCGGCAAAGAAAATACTTGGTATGGAGATCTGGCGTGATAGAGAAGCAAGACGGTTATGGGTTTCTCAAGAAAAGTATATTGAGAAAGTTTTGCAGGCATTCTCTGTTGATCAGTCCAAACCGGTAAGTACCCCTTTGGCGGCACACTTTAAACTTGATCGAAGCACTATACCGGCTACAGATGAAGAGGTTGGTTACATGAAGACGGTTCCATATTCAAGTGCAGTTGGAAGTCTTATGTATGCGATGGTATGTACGAGACCGGATCTCGCTTATGCGGTTAGTGTGGTGAGCAGGTTTATGGCTAATCCGGGTAAAGCTCACTGGGGAGCTGTAAAGTGGATCTTGCGATATTTGAAAGGAGCGTCTGATATTTGTCTGGTATATGATGATAAAGGCCATGGTGATGGTCTTGTTGGCTATGCAGACTCTGATTACGGGGGTGACTTGGTGAAACGAAGATCACTAACTTGTTTTATCTTCACTTTGTTTGGATGTGCAGTCAGTTGGAAGTCTACTTTACAACCTACGGTTGCATTGTCGACGACTGAGGCGGAATACATGTCAATGACTGAAGGTATTAAGGAGGGTATCTGGTTACATGGTCTGGTGCAGAGTTTGGGTCTGAAGGTGGAGAAACCGGTGTTATTCTGTGATAGTCAAAGTGCTTTGAGTTTGGCTAAAAATCCAGTGTATCATGAGAGAACCAAACATATTGATGTAAGGTTGAATTTTATCCGTGATGTTCTGGAGGAAGACAAGTTTTCTATTCAGAAAATAGCTACAGAGCACAATCCAGCTGATATGTTGACAAAGGCGCTACCGACGGAGAAGTTTGAGCACTGCTTGAACTTGGTGAATATTCGTAGGAGGTAAAGCCCTCTCGGGGCATCTGGCAGGAAGGAGACGACTGAGAGATACTGACAAACCTTTGGCGGTTGGAGAAACTCCAAGTCAAGGTGGAGATTGTTGAAACGTGACTTGGATTTAGCGGTCTACCCAACCCTAAACCAAAGCGAAAGGGCTGTTTCAATTGGCAGGGTTCCTTTTGGGCTTATCCTAATTAATAACAAATAGGCTTAAGGTTTAGGGTGTTTTGGGGTGCTTATAAATAGACAACTATGGTTCTTAGTCGGATGACACATTGTAAATCTCTGAATCAGTATAATAAAATCTCTCCGGTTCCTGCCCGTGGACGTAGGTTGACACACCGTCACCGAACCACGTAAAACCTCTTTGTTCTTTATTTACTTTCTTTCTCGTTTTCTCATAACATAAACCAAACTATATTAAATGAAGAAAAAAATAAAAATAAAATGTATGAAATGAATTCATCTGTAAGTAAGCATTAAAGTTTTAGCCTAAGCTATATATACTTTGCTATGCTGAGATTTTATCCCCAACGTCTCTTTACAGCCGTCCGTTCAAATTAAGGTTGCTTGTCAACTAAATATTTTTTCCTAATTCAACCTTGGAAGCTTCCAATTAATCATTTTCCCATTGGCCGGTATGTCCACGCGCGGCAGAGGCGCGTGAATCGACGCGCCATCACATTCCAACTGACATACGTCGTCGTTTTCATCGTCATCCGTCCGCCGGAAACTTTTTCCGTCAATGCTCTGACACCCTCCACACCTTTACGCTCCCGTCCAAGCTTCCACTGTACGCAAGCCACCGCTTATCGTCGTCGTCCTCCTCCTCCACGGCGGCGACGTTCCTTTCCACCGCCAGGCATTTCACCGGGCCGGCGTGGCCTGTCAATACCGTCACGCAGGTGTGAGTGCCGCCGTCGTCCCTCCGCCAGACGCAGATGCTCTTGTCGGCGGAGCCGCTCAGGACCAATTTTCCGGCCGCCGCGAGGCACAGCACCGCCTGTTTATGCCCCCTCAGAACGCCGCCGTAAGACATGAAATGGCGCGCTCGTTCCCAGAAATTTACGAGGCCGTGGGAGGAGCCGGCGTAGACCGTCCGGGCAGCGTCGCTGACCGCCAGCGACGTGACGGCGAAATCCTGCCGGAGAATCGTCTCCACCAGCACGTGCCGCGTCGACCGCCCCACGAGCTCCCGCCGCCACGCCTTCACCGTGCCGTCAGCGGACCCCGTGAAGACCAGGCCGTCAATGGCGACGGCGACGGCGTTCACGGCGTCGTCGTGAGCCCGAATCGATTCGAGGCATTTCGAATCGGAGATCCGCCACACTTTGATCGATTTATCCCACGAACCGGAGTAGAGCAGACCTTGATCGGCGTCGACGCTCAGGCACGAAACGGCGTCGTAATGCTTCACCCACGGCACGCTCCGGTGCCGGCGAACCTCAACGTAGTTTCTCGGATTGAGCGATTTTACCAAAATATCCCTGGTCGTCGGCAGGCTCCCAATCCGTTTGTGGCTCTTCCCTGTAAATCTCCAAACCCTAATTCTCCCGTCCTGATGCCCTGTGAAGATCTTATTACCCAAAACAACAATGGCTTTCAGCAATCCGCTGCTCGATTTGAATCCAGAGAATTCTCGAAAGTTCTTCCAAACCCTAACATTTTTGCTATCCGATCCGGTGTAGAGCAAATCCCCCGACGCCGCCAGCGAATAAACGTGGCCTTCTTCTCGAACGAGCGACCCGATCAGGCCGTCGCCGGCGGAGGACAACGGCGGCGTCGCGGCAGGGAGATGAATCCACGGCGATTTGGTGTACGGCGACGATTGGCTCCAAGGCGACATAAAATTGTTGTACGGAGAAGAAGCGACGCTGTTCGGATTGGAGTAAAACGACGCCGGATTGAAGTATGGCGGCGTCGTCGACGGCGACGGCGAGACATCACTAATCCGGCGGGAGGAGCGGGAATGGCGGCCAGATTCGTCGTACTCGTTTTCCAAATTGGGGCTAAAGTCGGCGGCGAATAAAGCCCCCAACTTCCGGCGCCGGAGACTGCTGCTCTCGTCGGAAATCGGATCTCCGTTCGGATTATCCATCTCAGATTTCTAATGATTGAATTTCGTGAATGAGCTGTGTGTGAAATGAGAGAGAAGAAACGTATGAATTTTAGGGATCGGGGAAGAGGGCGGAACGCGGTATTTATAGGGCGGACACAATGGGCAAGCTGGTAGGTAAACTAATGTATGGTGTGGTGACACGTGGCGCGAGGATACGTGAGACACACGAAGGAGAAAGAAAAAGTGACATACCAGTGTGAAGTGGGATGGATTGATTATTCGAAAATTTTTATAATAATTTTTTTTTTTTTTTTCAAAAATAAAATAAACGAAGGAAAAATATTTTCCTGGACATGGAAACAGTATCAAAAAAATTTCATATAATATGAGAATTCGGATTAAATTAAAAAAGAGGGAATGGAATTAAGACGTGGAAGGTGGGAATTAAATTAATTAATTAATTAATTAATTAAAATCGGAATACTATTCTTATTCACAGTTGACCAAATCAGGCTGTGATGATTCATATTGGGAATTAGGGATAATGAGGAGTTGAAGCATTGACCATTGACTTAATCAAATTGGAATCACTATTATTATAATTAACTGAGTCGATTTAATTAATTACTGCCTCGGGACAGGAGGCACCCATAAAGGAATTAATTAATTAATTTTGGGTTAATTAATATTAATTCCCCATAAATTAATTAATAGCAGAATCTATTCCGTATTTCTGATAATATACATTATTGATGAAATCATTATAATAAGGAGCCTTTCTTTACACTTTTGTGACTATTATTATAAAATTAAACATAGACATAATTAATTTGATTCGATTCTAATTTTTAGAGTGGTTTGAACTAATAAAAATCAGTCTTCCTCTTTTATGCAGAATCTATTTTTGCTACTAACATGTTGGTTTTTTACTTAGAATTTTATTCAATTGAATTTTTTTCTAAAGGCATGCAAAATATACAGTCAAAATCAATATAATTAAAATTAAATGAATTTTGTAAATATATTACCAATCCTGTATTCCTGTTACGTGCACCAAATCCTTCAAATTTAACACACAATCAATGGAAATCTTTTAATTTTTAATTTTTTTTTTTGTTGTAAATTTCAAAATGTGTTTTAATGATATACAGTATGGAGGGCAATCAATGGGACAATTAATTGCAAGTGACATTTTTCAAAGTTAGGTTAAGTGTAACAAACACACGTAACAACTAAAAATAGAAATAACTAACAACCGTATATACGTGTGTGCATAATAAAATAAAATAATACTAATGTACGTATTGCGTACGTATACCGTGTCGACGGTCCGGATTCGATACACGTACCACGTGAGACGCGGTGGGCCGTACGATCACGCGCTTGAGCTCGTGCTTACATCGGCATGGCGCGGGCACTACTGATTGGGCCACGTCATTTTCTGGTGCACAGTTTCTAAAAATGTCAACGGATTGTAACCAACTTAGCAAATAAATATTTATTTATTTATTGATTTATTGCTATTGCATGGCCCCTTGATCCGAACTGACACTTGGATATTATTGGACTTTTATATTATTATTATTATTATTATTAACTCTTTTCATGAATTATTATTATTTGGGTTTTTTCTCACATTGGAATCCGGACTTTATATAAACTTGCATTTTCCAATAAGTTTGTTAAAAGAAAGAAAATGAAATATGATTAATTTGAATCAAAACAAAATAATTTGATCATGGGAACCCTTGTGAGTTGTCAATACAACAAAATTCAACTTGTAGTGTTTGTTTGAGAGTTTCTAAAAAATTATTTATTATTGTATTAATATATCACAAATCTACACTAATCTTTCACTTATTACACTAATAAGCCTATCCTATTACAATCTATAGAGAATGACACCAAAAATTCTTATCCAGCTAGCCACACAAGCGAGAGAATGAAGAAGACAAGTTGGAAAATAAAAAGTCAAAGAATGAGAGAAAATAATCTGGAATACTTATCGTAACACTAATTCAGATCAGACGGCAAAGATTATATCACAAGGTCGAATGGTTAGGGTTTTGTTTTGAAATTTTATTAAGAAATTTTTAATATTATCCTATATTGGAATATTGTGAAAACTCCCTATATATTATTTATAAAAATGAATGTTACTTCACTTTGGACAAATTGATTTTAAATTAAAATTAACAATAACAACAGTACATCGCAAGTTATGAGTTTATATATAAACAAACTTAAAACCACGATGATGAATAATAATTAATTTGACTTTGTAAGGTGCGTAAGGGAGGAAACGGACCACATACATACAGATTATTGGAATTTAGTATATTAATAAAAAATAAATAAACTTGCATGATTAATGGTCCCAATTGCCAAAAAATCGCCACAATTATATTATTCATTTTATACGGATTTGATCGTGACTGTTATGTGTCTAGAACTTCTGTCTATTTTGTCCCCCATCCCATCTTTTTTTTTTTAAATAAATAAACATATCATGTATACAATGCAGCTTATTATTCAATTCTTAATCGAACTCGATCAGTTCATTGTAACGATTAATGAATACAATTCAAATTTTCTTTAGGCAGTATGGGTAAAGAAAATATATAGTAGGGGCCATGGGGTAAAAATGAATAATATATACTACTTACTTGTTGGTATTTATATATTGATTATTATATTAAAATATAAGTATAAATTAAAGAAAAATAACAAAAATATTTTCGAAAAAAATTATATAAATATAAAAATACTTTTAATATTAAGTACAATGATACGAAATATAAATGAGAGTATTAAAATCGGACGATATGAATATAATTTTTACCTTGCCAGGTCGGATGACACTGATGTGTTGGAAACATTCATGCATCTTTGGTACAGTCCAGTAGGGTTCAAAGTTTAAGAAGAAGAAGCGTGTGAAAAATGGTAACAAAACAAACAAAACACGTGTTAAGTTAAATGGAATTACAATTAGCTAGTGGAGAAAATGAAATCAGCAGTAATTAACATGTACGCATTATTATGTATATGTGTCGATCTACAAATCACTTAACACTAGGCTGTCTAAATAGTCACATATTTTAAATTAAATTAAATCTCATGTATATGTAATTACTAATTATATATTCACAAGTCATTAGTTATTAAACGACGTGTTTTGAGTTAATCAAAGTACGATGATGTAAGTAAATCTCCATACAATCTCCTAAATAAATATAATAAAACGATGCTGGGATCTGTGCAACAGGATTATATTGAATTGTTATCCAACACTTACTTACTCAGGATTATTTATTCACCATAATTAATTTGTCAATTTATTAATTTCATATCAATATTTAAAATTTTCATACGGTCTACGTTAATTAATATGTTGAAATTTTGTTATTTATACTAAAAATCTGAACTACTCAACATGTGTCCTCCAATATTCGATTTTTTCTTACGTATTAGTGTTTTTTTTTTTTTTTTTTTTTTCAGTACACAAAATGATTTTTCAGTGTTCAGATATTTATGTGAAATACGTGGCGAGAAAGCATTGGGTGACGCACTCAGAAAGGGGAACAATTCAAAATACATTGCATAGTACAAAAATGATAAATAATAATTGTGGGTTAATGATTAGAGGGTGGAGTGGGGTGGGTGGGGTGGGGTGAGGTATACACAACAGCTACGCTGGCAATGCCGAGAGAGGGCATTTGTCATTTATCCTAAACGTTAATACAGCTTTATTTTTTTATTAAAAAACGTGCCACTGCAGCTATTGTCTATAGACGTATCCTAAGAAGAATCATTTTTATATTTCCTCGGTTTTGATTAAATTGTCTAAATTATTCTATACAAGACCATTTATGTAAAATATAATTAAAAATTATATTAATATAAGTTAAAATAATTTAATAAAAAATAAATTATATATAACAAACTTAAATAAATAACTATATGTATGACATAGGTAGTATATACTTGATAATAAACTACTCGTATGTATTGTCTTGTATATTATAGATAAGGTTGTCTTATGTTGGCTTAAAGTATTTATTTATTTTTTAAATAATAACAAAATATTAATATTTTATTAATCTACAATATAATTTTAATATTTTTATTTTTGGTAGTAAAAAGAAATTATAAAAATTACAGATTTTTTGGTATTTAAGTTAAAATTAATTTTATTATAATAAATAATTGATACTTTTCAATAGTATATAAGAATATGATAAAAATGATATATTAATTGCGACGAAATAAATATTTTCTAATAGTATAATTAATAAATAATTATAAAATTAAAATTAAGATAAATTAGTTTAGTTATTATAAATTAATAAATTTATAACATGATTAAATACTTATGTGACTTTCAGAAATTGTGAAAATAATTTTTTCTATGCAATAAAATACCCACTATTTATAACCATAGAATCTCTCTAATAATACATATATGTTAACGATATTTGATATACTCCTATAAAATATACTACTCTTATAATATTATTTGCTTTATTGTAATTTATAATTAATTTTAAATAGAATATTGATGTAATTTTTATTAATACATACTGATAGTCTGATACTGAAGCTGATGGTAACCCGCCTATTTCGGTTCGACGGCGGTTCAAAGAACCGGCGGTTCGCAGAGCCGATTAGGCAGGGCAAGTGCCGGAAGTCTACTATGATGTGGGCTACCGATGAAGGCTGAATCCGCAGCAGGATTATCCACTCAATCGATGGCCAGTTCAGATCTGAAGCATTTTGGGGAAACGATGGTGATAAGTCTGGTCAATGATGCTTCTGCGATTGCGAAGCTAGGTGAACATGGAGTTGCGACCTCGTTACTCAGATGGGTTGCTGCGCTTGCCGCAATGTCAGTCTTTTTAGTTTCTCATTAATTATTGTGTGTATCTCTGAATAAGTTACTGTTATCGTTTACCTTTTCTGCCTCGTTGTCGATTTTATCTTCGCTCGATTGAAGAACTAGGGTTTTCATTATTCGTCGTAACGTGAATTGGTTAGTTTATCTGGATTGGGTCTTTCAGTAAAGAACAAAGCATGTATTATTAGGTTAACGTTTTAATTAAACAATAAAGTCAATTAAGTTAGTTGAGTGTTCTTGACCCGTAGGTAATCATTTCTTTAGCTTCCCCTTATAAATTTATATAATATGTATGTGATGGGGATAGCTATGGATGATTGATCTATTGATAATTTGATATCATAAACTGTTCCTTAGATAAAAATCAAGTATATACATATCAAGTTTTTGAAGCTGAATCCTTCAAATTATTTACAGGTAATTGGTAAAGGTCATACTCTGTGTAGTAAGTGGCAATGATTTTGGCTCAAATTCGAACCATTCTTCTAATTCCCAATTTTGTAATGCCAAATTGCAATGGGTATGAACAATCTTCCTTTTGCATGATCTGCAGATATTTGTTGATCCTCGACAGGACAAATTGGAGAACCAACATATACACAACCCTTTTAATTCCTTACCTTTTCTTTACTCTCCCATCTTTACTATTCAACTATTTCAGGTAATCCTATAACTATCTTTCTTCTATCATTGGTGTCGAACAATGTTGAATTCACCGGATTGTTTACCTGCTTTTTTTATTGTTTGGATTTGTTGTTTACAGAGTAGAAAAAATAGTAATTGGATATGAAGTTTTGTATATAGTTTACTGTTGAATGATGTTTTTGGGTGGAACTGAGAATCTGTCTCACTTTTTTCTGTTGAATGGTGTTGAACGATGTCGAATTCATAAGTGAACAAAGGCCACATGTTCATGTATTTGTTAGCTTATATTTACCTGTCTATATTCTACAGGGGAGAAGTTGGCAAGTGGTTTGCTCTCATTGCTGTTGTGCTGCGCCTGTTCTTCCCCCGGCATTTTCCAGGTAACCTACTTACTTATCTTCAATCACCAAATATCATTTTTGAGTCCAGAACTTTTATGGAATAGAAAGGGACATATGGCCCTCACGTACATTGTATACACAGATTTTTGATGGAAATTGGAGTAGAACTGCTGTCATAAACAATCTTGTTTAGGAATTTCAATTTCTGCATTGAAGAATCCATTCTCCATTCATTGGTTAATAATGATCAAAAGAATGATAAATGAGGGAATGTGCAGATTGGTTGGAATTACCGGGATCATTGATCCTGCTGCTCGTGGTGGCTCCCGACTTGCTTGCTTACTCAATAAGGGGCAATGTAGTCGGCGTGCTGTTATGCCTGGTGATAGGATGTTATTTGCTGCACGAGCACGTTCAGGCGTCGGGCGGGCTGAGGAATTCCTTTACAAAGAAGAAGGGCATCTGGAACTCCATTGGAATACTGATGTTGTTCATCTATCCTGTATGGGCAGTAGTTGTTTACCTTGATCGACATTATTAGGCAGATCTTTCAGAATCCCATGGTGTTGTGCTTGTCAAGATGTTCTTTTTATGTATATGAGAGCCGGCTTGCTTTCTTCAAAGTAAAAAGTTCCATATTAGAGTTTATATGTCACCACAGCTCTAACTTTAAAGTAGATTTCCCATCTAATATTGTTAAAAAAATTTATAATTATAACTTCAAATATTGTAGTAGGTTTCATTTTTTTTGTTATGGGCAGCAAAGTCCTTAAAATTCTAATAATGTGCCTTGGGTGTTTTGAAATTGGACTGAGAAAGCCCATAACAAAATAATGTGTCACAAGTGGACTTTAGATTTTTTAGACATTGGGTTAAAGAAACCTTTGAGTCCAATATTATGCTCATATAATTTGGGCATTACATGAAAGCCCAAAAATTTATAAATAGTATTTAGATGGGCCAAATGGCCCATATTGATTTAGGAGTTTGGACTTTAAAAGCCCATTAATTTTAAATGAGGTAAATATTGGCCAAATTTTAGGCCCATTTTTGGGCCCATTAGAATCATTTTATGCTGCCGCCTTTTCTGTATAAGTAAATCTGGGAAGGGCGAGGAGGGGTTAGGGTTTTAGATCGATCTCTGCACCATTCATATCGGAAATTTCGGCAAAAATGTTTCCCGGAATGTTCATGCGGAAGCCGGACAAGGCGGAGGCGCTGAAGCAGCTGAAGAGTCACGTGTTGATGTTCGGAGTTTGGGTGGCGGTCGTCCGTGTTACACCGTATGTTCTCCACTACTTCTCCGATCATAACGAGGAGCTTAAGCTCGAACTCTGATTTCCGCTTTTCAGGTATGGAAAATAATTAATTATGTTCTTAACGTACACGAAAATGAATTTCTTCTTTCGGTGGAATGATTAATCCTGTGATGTTGAGATTAACAGTATCCCTTTGCTTTTGGGGGAAAGTGTTCGTTTGCCTCTTGTAATTGATGTTTCATCTTATTGGAGACCATTTCGAAATTTACAGTTAGGTTTTATTTTAATATAACTAGATAGAGCTCAATAGGTTTCTTGTAATTTCGCGTACTTTGAAATCCATCTTGTTGCATATATACTCAGTATTCTGTATGTTTGATTGCATTCGATTTGGTTGTGGAAAAGTCTTATAGTTTTCCCCTGCTAATATATGCTTATTTTTAATATTATTGTTGCAGCCATTATGTGCCCGTACCGTGTGCACTGAGATTGGTGCTGAGTCTCACAATGCAGTCAGTATTCACTTATGCCTCTGAGATGGTTCCATTAGTTTCATGTTTCTTTATCAGTCTCTTGAATTGAGAATGAATATATGACTTTCTTAAATTTTCATGATGATTTTTATTTCGGCGGGGTTGTTGAATATTATAGTTGCAATATGTTCTCAAATATGGGCTCTATTTCTTACCAACAATGAATTCAATTGCAATTTCAGAAATTGTATGAACACCTAGGTAGCTCAAATATGGAGTTTTGGCTCACTGGTTGGCATATACACACACATACACAAGATTTCTTTAGTTAAATTACAATCCAATTACAGATCCTATGTCAACTGAGATATCTTGTTTGGGTTGAGCATTAGTTAAAGTTTTTGTCACTGTAAATTATTGTTGAGGAAGTTATTTCTTGGGAATTTATGAGATCAAAAATATTTTAATATGGGTGATTGTGAATTTTACGGAAAATCCTGCCAAAATTTGCAACACTTTCTTGTAATTACAACAATGGTGATACATTCACTGCTACAATATACAAAGGCAAGTGTTCAAGAACATATAAATCTGATTTCATAGGGACACGATTAACAATAACATTGGTGCTTTCACTTAGAGTGATAAAAAGTTGCTCAAAGAGAAAGAAATCAATACACAAGAGTGGGAATCAGATTAGGTTCTTTTCATTGACTACTATACACATTGCATCTATCATAGTTTGTCTCTAACGACAGGTAAATATTTATATGCAAAAATCTCTCCACGCAACATTGTAGTACTATTTTCTCTCCATCCATGTTGTCCGGACAGACATTGTTAGTCACTTAATTTCTGTGTGAAACTCAAGATTCATCCGAGGCTGTGATATTTGTAAATGCATCTCTATCACCCGATGAGTTCATGCGAGAGTAGGAAACGGAAGGTGAAGTTGTGAGGGATCCAGTCGATCTTTTTCCAGAACTTTCCATTCTGGGAATGCTTTCTGAAAAACTCAGGCATGGAGTGTTCGACCATTTCTGATATGGCCGACAGAGATAAGCCTGCCCCCTTTATATAAAGCTCTATGTTCTTCGGTATGGCTAATCTCTGTTCTTTGTGTAGCTTCATATTCATCTGAATGTACTCTTCTTTCGCCATTTCGAGCTCCTGGAACACTTTCTTTGCCGTATATACTCGAACCTGTAATAGGGTTAATCAAAGCATTATGCGTATACCCCTGCTTATGACATGTAAGTTACTCAATTAGGTGCTTATGACATGTAAGTTACTCAATTAGGTGCTTATGACATGTAAGTTACTCAATTAGGCTAAAGATCTGTCGATGACTTACTGTTGGATCTGATTGACATCCCAAACACAGGGCGAAGTGTAGTCGAGGCTCCGGGTGCTTCATAGCATATACTTTCCGAGGATCTCCAGCTTTGAACTTTGTCTTAGGGGAAAACAGTGACTGAAGCCACTGTAAGAAAGTTTTTTTAGATCTAGGCAAAGATAAATATGCCGGCATATTCTAGAAAGTTCATTGAATGCACCTACCTGGGTTGGGCGAGGCAGTCGACACCCCAAAATGGAACTCTGTATTGTTTCAACGCTTACAGTGTGGCCTCCGATGTTGTATGCAGCCTTTAGGACTAGAGAGATCCTTTTTAAGCTTCCTCTGGGAACCCCATAAACCAAGAATGCCTGTACCATCGATCATTATTATTGCACTTGATTTTGGATCTTGTAGTAAGGAAGGATTAAGGACATGGGCAGGAAATGAAGACAAAAGTTCAGGGTAGAATTCTTACATGCATTGCTAGTGCATTGTGAACATTGATCCAGAATGCTAATTTCTCTTCATGCTTTAATTTAGCAGGATCAATTTGTCCCAGCCTAGAAATGAGACACCTGAAACACACAGACACAAGTACTAATCATGCACCTCAAACTAAGAGGCCAATAGTGAATTTATATGTATATATACTAAAATATATATGTATATAGCTTATTATTTATATTAATATTTTACAGGCATGCAGTACGAGAACTAAGAGCATATATATATATATATATTGTTATAGAGCATATAATATGTGTGAGATTTTTTCAAATAGTACCAATCAAAAATAAACAAAAGCTTATCGCCCAGAAAGTATCAATCAAGAATTTAGAAAATATGAGTTATATTTGAAACTTGTATTATATTAACTCTTGGTTGATACTTTTTGGATTTTTAATCGACTGATTCCGTAACTGCCTCAATATATATATATATATATATACCTGTAATTATGTAGGAGATGTTCAACTGCGTTTAGCCTTTGGGAGTCTTTGAGGAGGCCGTGTACCTCAACTGTTGTGAATATTGATCCCGGAAATTCATTGGAGCCGTCACCGCGGAAAGCATTGTTCGGAGAAAAGTTGGGCGGCGGCGAAGTGGTGAATGCTTCAGCGAGCTGAGGTGGGTCGGAGAGATGATAATATATGGTTGAGATGCATTTGATCATCTCCTCGGATATCCAATTCGGCGTCTCCCGGAAACCATAGTAGTCGTGCTCTTGCTCTGCCTCCGCCGGATTGGAATTCGAAGTAGACTGCAGGTAACAATATTATACATCACTTGATAAATTAGGCGTCGCCACCGTCATCGTCGATAATCTGTATGCAAACTATATATATGATGATTTGGATTGAAAGTGAAGTACCTCTAGCATGAACAAAGGCAGGGAATGGTAAGCATCAACAGCTTCAGTGACAGCTTCAGCTCTGAAAGAAGAAGCTGAATAGTGAGATAGTGAAGATTGGCTTCGGCCTATGCCGCCGTCGATCAGCGCGTCGGCTCCGAGAATGTCGCCGCCGCGTTTGTTGGGGAAAACGGCGTCGTTTGCTGAAAAGGTTGATGAATCTTGTTCATTCCCTGAATGTAAATTTGCTTCAGAAGGTGTCATCCAAATGTGCATTTCATCGTTGGTTTTGTGTCTTTCAGCTTGTGTGGATATTGTGGACAGCCTTTTCACAAAATTCCTTCGGTACATCGACAGAAGATACTTCTCAAGATGCAGAATTTCCATCTCCAGACGAGCAATTTCTTTGATGAGATCCTCGGCAGGCTGGAAATTAGCAAAGTGAAGAAAAATGTTAACACACTGTTGTCGAATTTTTGGATGCATACAAATCGAATCCAAGTAAATACTGCAATATTTAATTTGATATTCGTGAAATTATCTCTTGTTCGATTTGAAATAATTTTTAGATTATTGAATTCGGTTTGTGAAAATATCAGTTTTAAAATGTCATTATTTTATTTTATTTTTTTTTGTCTTATTAAATTCGGTTAAGAGATTTGTAACTAAAATTTTTCAAAATAATAGTAAGAGAACCTAATAATGAAAATGCATGCATCCAATATTAACACTACTTTTTCTTTAACAAAATTAAATATTATAATTGTAGTTTTAATTATATTATATATTAATTTATATAAAATTTTAAAAATAATATTATAAGTAAATTTAATTTGGAAAAATATATGTATACGTATACTATATTTTATATACATTTTATCATCGAAGAATATGTATATTGAATATTAAAATTTTATGTGTATTTATTTAATATTCTAATAGATTAAATATCCGTATTCGAAGTATAAAATTTCAAATAAGAATGCTAAAAAAATTTAGAATTGAAGTTAAGGAAAACCTGGGAGAGTGATTTATAGGTGGGATCGTGGAAAAGAGGCTGGCAATTCATTGCTTTTTCAAGAGCAGACCTTACTACGGTTTGGCTGTCCAGTTCTTTCTGAAGCAGTGCAATCTGCAAGAATTGGGAAGACATGGAATCTGTAATAAAACATCACTTTTTCTTTTTCTTTTTGGTATGAATTCATTTCCATGTAAAAAGCATTTCATTCTTGCTGCAATTCCAATCCCAGGTTTCGATTTCATCACATGTTGAATAAAAACTAATCGTAAAGGTATGGTTAAGGTTTTCACCTCCTCTTTCAACAAATTCTGAACCACTGTTGGGGATAGTTGTCGCTTCTTGTGTTCCAAGTTCTTCAAGTGCCCCATGATATAAATATGTATATGTATCAATTGGTTGAATCCCTGCTGCTTATGAATCCAACAGGTAAAGAAGAATTCGTGTGATGATGATTATGGGGCTTTACTTGGCTCACAACTCATCTGCACAATAATCATTACAACATGATTGATAAATAATCGAATAAAGCTCAAATAGCAGAAAGATGAAAGCTTAGAGCAACGGATGCATTGCCCCTTAAGAAATTGAAGAACTGGGAAACAGAAAATAATAATAATAAAGAACAGAGGGGAAAAGGATATAATAAGGAAAACCTAGATGCATTAAGTAGATGACATTAAATGGACATTCCTAGTGTTAAAGTTGCAAGTATCAATTCAGACCACTTGTGAGATACACACAGAAATATCATTAAATGCAGCAAAACAGATATTCCAACAGAAAGTGACAATTGCATAAACAGAGACAAAGCATGATGTGAGAAGGCTCCAAGGATTATTAATTTGGTGCAAACAAATTTGCTTTTTCTGCAATATATCTCATGGACTGAGTATTAAGAGAGAGACTACTCACATCACATCTACTCTCTCACATAAACAGAGATTCTTGGAAAACTGAAGAAGAAAACTATCACTGATGGGGAAGACCAAATGGATTCCAATGTAGTTCAAAACCCACATGGGAAATAACTATATATATATATCTGTAAGGTGTTAAATTAAATATTGGCAAAACTCACATGAAAAAAGAATAATACTGAGATATAACAATAGATCTATATATATATTTAATATGTCTGTATATCATCATCTCGAGAGAAGTAAAGGTTGTTTGTATATTCATTCCACGTGCCCCATCAACAACCAAAGATGAGATAAAATAGTAAAAAGCATGAACCTTTAATATATATATTAGAAATTACTTACTGAAATGTTTCTATTCAACTAAAGGGGCAAAATATATGTGTATTTGAGTAGGATTGCATCATGCTTATCTACGCAGAAGAAGATGAGACTGAAAATCCAAAGACTATTTTTGTTTTGACCTGTCACTTTTTTCTCAGAAAGCCTTACCACTTTGCATTGGCTTTATGCAATGGTGAGGCTCTTTTTTATATTCTACATAAAAAGAAGCAAATTAGTTGGGGGGTGGGGGGGTGGACTTTGAATCTACAGCAAAGTCCAAAGAAAAATATGACTCTACATTTAATGGTGCATATTGAATCTCTTTTATTACAATTAGGAGGACTCAAAGCTGAAAGAAATTTTGGCTAAATACAAAATAAGTGACACATGTTAATCATTAAAGAAAATAATGGAGTACCAATACTTAAGGTAAAGAGAATGTGTATGCGTGTGTAAAAACAGCTTTATGAAACATGGAATATCATATCTATCACTTCACATAATGGCAAAAAATCTCAACTCCATTTAGCCCAGCTCACCTTAGCATATCATGAGGTTAAAGAATGAAACCAGTCAGGCGATGCATGGTAACAAAAGCAAACAAGTTTTGATGCATGATTTGGCTTTAGGCTTTAGGTCACCTAAAAAGGGCTGAAAGACAAAGGTCAAAACAAAAAGAAGAAAGGTAATGCCTCATATGAGATGACTCATATATACATATACATATATATATATATTACTATATTAGTGTGCCTTTTGCATGGCCTAATTCTTTTCTTATCTATATGTAATGAAAGTCGCACGGGCAAAAAAGATGATAAAAAGATGATAGACAATTGTGATACACAGCTCACCTAAAGTTGGATGAAAAAGAAATGCAACCTTTTTTTATGGGATATGGTGCCATTTTCTTCTTCAGAAAATAAAGTATAGTATTCCAACTAGATGTTCACCACTTCTGACTTTCTGGGCTTGTCAAATTTTTTGGAAATATTCAGATGATTTTTCTAAATAACACTGATTGAAGGATGTTTCAAAAAGCCTGCAGATTTGACCAAAAATCTCTAACTATAATACTCTTCACTAAGACAAGGGAAACGACAGAAACACAGGTAGAAAACTAGTATTAAACTACAAATAAAACAAACTTGACTCTGAAAGAAAATAATTTTCCCTCAAATTTAGTAATCATTGTTGACTTAAAGGTCTAGAAGTTTGTTAAACTCCAAATGCATCTCCAAGAAATCAATGAAAATTTTGTCATTTCTGATTTTTTAAATGTGCATGAGTATTCATACTGGACATATATTTCGGAATTTAAATTAGAAACAGTCTTCTAGTAAGTCAATATATGTTTTCCAAAGAATCCCACAAACATGCCAGTAGACCAATTAAATACATAGGTTGTTGCATCCAATAGTTTCCAATAAATGGCCAAGATTATACCAACTCCCAAGTCATTGAAATCTGTGGCCTAACACCTATTCTATTAAAACACAACATGTCTACATTTAATGCTTACTATTTAGTGATAAAGAGTCATCTCTAACTGACAGACACAGCCCAATGAAATGGCCATGAATCAAAAAGAAAAAAAAATACAATAAACTTTTGGCCTTGGTTCAATTCATCTGTTTAGGTTATGTATGCACAAAAATGCAAGGTGATCAGGATCAATAAAGAACCTCTCAAGAAAAAATGCTAGTATGAAATAGAAGTTTTCAAATCTACATACTTTGAAGTAAGCACTTTATTAATAATACACTTTTACAATCATCTATAAATGGTCTTAATACAAATCCTGAAGTTCTCATAGAAAAATGAGACATGCAGAATCTTGATACGCCTAGATTACTGAACAGTGTTGCAGACCATGCTTTTTTATCTCACTAACTTCAAGAGTTTTGGAGGGATTAAAATAACCCAGAAAAAAACACAAAAGCGAACTTTCCAAAGGTATCCCAAGTTTAAAAGTCAAAGGGAGAATCTCTAAAAACCTACAAACCTGTGGTATGCAGCCCTCTATAGGATAAGATGCACATTTACTTTCTCAGCTGCTTCTACTGCCTGAAGGATTTTGCACAGCATTGCTGCCCATAGTTCAATTACTATTAAAAAGGATACATATATATATATATATATATATTAGAGGAAGGATCAAGCAAAAATTAGTTCAATCTGACAGTAGCAAAATGCAAGCAGTATTCCTCTATATATCTTGTCAATAATAGTCAGGCGAAATTGCAGAAAGTTAGGTCAGGGACAAGTGGTTCCACAGATTTGCATGTGCTCTATGCTCACATGGTCAATAACTAGCTAATGGCATGACTTCCCTTTATTTCCATGGGAGTCAATCCTTGCTTATAACAAGGTACCCCATCATCTTGAATCCCTGCATAATTATATGACACCTGGTCACATCAACAGAAAATCTTCATCTTCATCTTCATCTTCAACATATATGTCTATTTAAAATGAAAGCAGTATCACAGCAATAGTTTTTTACCTTCCCATGGAAGGGCACACTGAGCCCAAGAGAGCCCAATTATGAATGAAGGCCCGCCCAGATTGCTTCCACAGTTGGTTTGATGCTAGATGGCTCTGATCATACATAATAATTTATACAAGGAATGCCATTGTGCTCAGCATATGAAAACGAGTAAAGAATGTAGCAATAGTCAATTCAATTCAGTTTAAGTTATTACACTGAAGATAAAGACAGGGAAAACTCAACTGCCCTTCTCACTTACCTGCCTGATTACATGTTTCGCAGCAGCCAGCCGGCATCGTCCATGGCGCACCTTCCTCTTTGCCGGCCCTGTTCGTAATTTTAAATAAAAGCACCATCTTGCTGATGGTGAATTACATACATAAAACATAGTCGTTCCATTCTTACATCAAACTAAGCAACCCCAAGACAGGAAGATACAAGAGTTACATTATTCAACACAGGCTTGTACACATGAATATTTCATTCCGAATGTGTTTGTGTGACAGTGTGTTCAGATATATGAGAACAATTAAATAATTAAAATAATAAATATTATTTTCAGCATTTCAATGGAGGTTCTACACAATTATTCTCATTCACGTCCGAGTCTAACAAAAATTAAAAGGCTATATACATATTCCAGGAATATAATATATATATATATATCTTTTTCTCCATCGAATGTCCTGAATCATCATCTTCATCCTCCGCTAACTTCAGAACTGTCTTCAGGAGTCCGCAGGCAAGTTGAGATCAAATACATTGTTGTGTACAGAACTACTGCCTTGTCTAGGACGTTTCCGTGACAATAATAGACTTTCATTTGAATTTGCCGATGAAGATGCTTCACCTGTATCTGTCACTTCTGCAAGAAGAACAAGAATGCATTGCGTTAATCAAACTATTTGCGAACCATGAATCAGTTTATGACATTTCGCAACGTAGCTCTAAAAAAAATCACATAAATCTACAAGGGAACATGATAAATGACATGTTCAAGAAATTGGACTTTGCGCCTCAGACATAAATTACGGATTTGTAGAAATTCAAACGGAACTTACAAGACTAGAACAAGGATTAGATTGGGCTTCAGAGAGCACATGGATAATAACCCTCTGCAAGACAAACTTTTCAAATGCAAAACTGTCGTGCATTACGGATTGAATAAACTAAATAGGCAAATAATTATGCTAATAAAGATCTACAAGGATTTCTTCTCTTGTACATCATACATACTCGCCAACATTGAAAAAATAAACACTTGAGCAACAATAATATGCAACTTAATCGAAAGACTGAATTCTTGATATCGTAAAAACCAATCCTTGTTTAGTGTGAAAACACACAATCATGAAATCTGGTATAGAGAACTGATTGTTACAGCTTATGCCTTTTTGGAAATAAATAATTGATACATGTGGAAAATTTCTAAGTTGATCTTACACAGAAAATGGTAAAAATCCTTTCATTCGAGCAAAATAGTAACATTTTCTTTTAAGGAAACTGGGGTGGACGACATATGTAATATATCTTTCATTGTTTACCTCATTCATAAATAGTTCAATCTTTTCTGCTTAAAAGTCAATTGTGTTCACATTCAGTTGAAATAGTGATTATTACAAAAAAATTAATCTGAAATCAAAGCTACTTCAATAGATAATTTCAAGTTCCTTTACCATTGGGTACATCAGCAACCTTCTGACAATTGCCATTGGCCTGTATGTTCCTTCCAACAATCAGCTCTTCTGCCTTCTCAATGCCTTTAGACTGGTAAGGAGCAATAATGTGAATTGAATATTGAAGCGAGCCCAACAAGTCATTTTCAATACATTCATACCTGGAAAAATTAAAAGTATCATAAACTTTCTAATTCACCAAAAATAAGCAATTAAGCCTTCTAGAAGAAATGAACTCACATTTTCTTGCACAGGTTGTCGGTGATCACAGTAAGATTAATCACTTGCATCCTTATATGCATGATTCGTTCCTCAGAATACTCATCAAATGGCTCCTCAAGAAATTTCGATAGCTGCTCAACATTTGACTCAAGCTGCTGCTGCTGGTCTTCAAATAAATGCTGCTTTATTTCACTTTGCTCTTGGGTCATTTCATTCTTGAAGATCTCATCACCAAACATGTAGAATGCAAAAGGATATGAGTATGAAAGAGCCCGTCTTGATCTGAAGAGCCTGTAAAGACCACTTGTAACCCAGCTAAAATCTCTTAATTGTGACTCCTTTTTTTCCAAATTTGATACCTTATCCTTTATTGTTTCCCTAAGCCTGTTCTCCTGCTTAAAGGAGTCTGTATGAGCTTTATAGCGACTATGATAGTGCATGTATCTATAAAGATCTCGCTTTGCACGCTCTGCTTTCTGTTCACTGTCTTCTTTATAACGACCACAGCTATGATTAGTAATATGGGACCAAGTATGGTCTCGGCCTGTAGCTCCACCGCAAAGCCAACTAAAGCAGGAGTAAAATAGGGACAATAGATGAGAAGGTGCAATATGAAATTTCAAAACTAGAAATACAATATGCACAATTATGCTTGCCGCATCAACAATTATACATAACTAAGTTCATTGCAAAGTGACCGCCGAAAATTCAGAGAAACAGTGATTTCTTATAACGAGTAGTGTTAGATGACATTTGCAGCATGCCATTTATAACCAGCCATTTTGTTGACTATTTCATTTAAGTTACACAATATAACCAGTAAGCTAGGATTTCAAACAACACAGATGTGATAGAAAACAAGAAAAGATTTAGTACCAAAATAAAAATCAATATCTAAACAAGGAAAAAATAATTTCTAATCTAAACGGAATAAAATCCGTATAAAACAAGTCAAAAGCATCTAGGCATTAATTTGTAAGTTGAACCACAGATCATTCATCTGGGCATTAATTTGTAAAAACATCATTAACGGTAAAATCAATGCACCCAGTTTCCTATATGAGAACCTCAGTTCATTCATCTAGGCATTAGTTTGTAAAAGCATCATTGACGGTAAAATCAATGCACCTAGTTTCCTATATGAGAACCTCAACTCATTCATCTAGGCATTAGTTTGTAAAAGCATCATTGACGTAAAATCAACGCACCCAATTTCCTAAATGAGAAAGAAAGTGCTAACAAAGAGTTCTTACCAAAATGCTTGGCCACATATGCAGCTCACTAGGTTGCAACCACCATTCTTCTCAACAGGTTTGTGGCACTTCGGACAAGGCTTTGTATGTACAGTAATCCAGTTGACAGTCTCAGATTCATCACGACATTTCTTTGTCCACAGCTCCCACATCATGCATGAACAGGGTGAATGGGCTTCTGATGAACAACTGAAACAGAACTGAAAACCACAAGAACATTCTACCTCACAAAATTCATCATTTTCTACCCGGATTGCATTCCCACAATGTGGTGCACTGGGACACCATTTCACCATTTTGTTGTCTTCAATGTACGACTCCAGAAGAAATCGATCAAATTTCTCTGCTAAATTAGGATGCCTCACACTAACAAGCTTTCTGACAATAGCTTCATCACAGATGGCATTGCATTTATGTGCCATACATGTGATCCTTTTGCTTTGTCCCTCGTTTATTTTGACAATGAAATGCTCTGTCCAACCTGAAATTTATTCCATACTTGATCACCAAATCAAAAAAAAAAAAAAACATGTACACAATTGGCTGAGTAATACACAAACAGAAGCACAATTCTGATTCACTTTCCAAAAGATTCACATAAAGCAAATAAACCATTATGTACTGGTGCACTTCCTAGCAATCCTTATCTAAAAAAAGAAAGGAAGAAAACAGAATAGAACTTGAAACCTGACTATTCATGTAATTTTTCCTGCTCCACCAAGATATACACATGATTTACAGTGAAGGAAGGATTCTTACAGTCGTTGCAAAAGCAATGGCCGCAGTCCATTTTGGTCACATCCTTTGCAGGTATATCATCCATACAGATATTGCACATCACCATAGAGGAGGATTCTAGTGGGTCAAGGTCAATATGTTCAACAGTAACACCTGCTTGGGAAAACATAAAAGATCTTCCCCTCTCCACACAAACTGATATTAGTTTCTCAACATCCCATCGATAATGAATGAGAAGAGTTCTTGCATGATGCTCTCTTACTGATAGCAACTCCATTACCCTCCGTAAATCTTCCCTCTGCACAGGTCACAAAATCCCAACCTTTAAAAAACATTGGAATGTGAAATAGATTGTAAAAGAAAGAACACAGCAATCTTATATTTTGTAAATATTTTTTTCTGAAATTCCCCCATATACAGATCTTGGTGAAACATATACAGAAATTATCAGTTCAAATAAAGATAACAAGAAACTTCTTTGGTGCAAATTTCAAGAAGGCAAGCTACGCACAACTGACCGATTGTATGGAAAGAAAACCTTATATTCCTACTCTCATCTTACCTGTGCAGCCAACAGGGACTCTCTTGTGATGACCTGGAAAAGAACATGACCAAGCAAAAACAAATCATTAGACCAAAACAGCAAGAAGCAAGTATAAACTTCTTTGTACTTATAGTTTTCAAGGAAACAAAAATAAAATACATAGTTACAAAAATACAAGAAAGCATTTGATGTTATTATCAAACGATGATAAATAATGATATAAAACATCGATGAACAAATATCATGACACAAAAACAAATTTCACACTTCTTAACAACCTCCAAACCATTGGAATGATATGATTGAACTAAATATCAACCACATTGCATGGTCGGCCCACAATCCGCATTATCAACTTAATGCAGCAGAGCGATCAAAGAATTTTGAAGGGGGAGATTCAGTAATTTTAACAACAAAAATCAAGAAAGCGTCTAAAACATTCTTCAATTCATCTAAATAAAGATTAAAGAGTATATCAGAAAAATTAACTCAATCCTCCATTAGCAATCTAAAGGACCGCCGCCTCGGCACATCAATTGGCAAAAAAACAAAAAAACTTTTTTTTTTCAAAAACTATTATAAAAACCACATGCATTCTTAACCACTCACGTAAAACAGTACGGAAACGGACATACCTTGGACGACGGGGGTTTTGCCTGGGCCCACTGGATGTCGGACTCTTCATTCTCGAGATTGTCGAGCGATTCTCCTTCTCGATCGGATGAATAGCAATCATCCTCCTCCTCACTGCCACCGCTCATGTAGTAATCATCCTCCATAATCGTGCCCCTTTTTGATCACCGACCTCTATACAGATAACTGCGTATACGTAGAGAAATTAATGAAAAAAAAAAAAAAATCAAAAGGGTCTCCGATTCGGGACACTACAATCCGACTGGGGGAAAATTGATGGGGAATTGTGCCGAGAATCAGGGTGCAGGTGCAGAGGGATTTGAGAGAATTATGTTATAGATAGAGAGGGGATTGCGAAAGATTGGGGAAGTATGCCGCACAAGGGTTTCAAGAAGGGGAGAGATAGATATAGCAGCGGCATACTGGGCTGGGTTCTAAAGACTTAAGAGTGGCCTTTACGACGTCGTTTTCATAAGTGTGCTAAGGAAGGTTTTGATTTTGCGCGATACGGCAGCGTTGAAGGGGTGACGTCACTGAAATTATGACCCGTTGATGTCAATCACGCAAATTTATAAAACATAGAACATGCTTTTTTTAATAAATAAATAATATTTGATTTTGTACAGTAATTACATATATGCTTACAAGATATAATATAATTTATATATAAAATTAATTTTAAATATTATATATATATTGAATTCGAATTTTTATGATTTTTAGATGGCGGGTGTGTTTGATCATTAGTTGATAGCTAGTTGATTCGATTAGTTGTTAGTTCTCAGCTGATTTAATTATCTGGTTGACTAGCTAATTCAATTTGTTGTTTGTATTAAAGTGTTTGGTAAAATAATGGTTTCATATTAGATATTTATACGTAAAATGACAATTAAAAATATTTAATATTTTATTTTTAAAATATTTAATTGAGTTTTTTCGATGGGTAGAGCTTTTTATAATTTTATTATTAATTTTAAAAATTAAAAAAAAAAATTAGTAAGATATTATTATTTTTTAAAATATTTTTTAAA
This sequence comes from Andrographis paniculata, assembly GCF_009805555.1. Taxonomy (NCBI): domain Eukaryota; kingdom Viridiplantae; phylum Streptophyta; class Magnoliopsida; order Lamiales; family Acanthaceae; genus Andrographis; species Andrographis paniculata. The sequence continues at coordinate 964,791 of NW_026137601.1, read as the reverse complement.
CAATTAATGCAAGTTTATTGAAAAATATATATTTTTGCATTAGAAATAGTATAAATATAAAAGAGCAAAAATTATTAATATATGTATTTTCATTAGATTAATTTTTAATTAATATATATTTATATTAAATTTATAATTTTAAATAAATATATTTATTTTTAATAAAAAAATATTATGTGATAAAACATGCTATATAATTGATTCAACAATATTAATATTTTTATATTATCTTTATTTTAAAAAATTAAAAATATATATATAAATAAAATAATTGACATATAAAAAAATTATTATTTAAAATTTGTAAATATGAATTTATAAGTTATTAGAAGAAAATATATCTATATAATTAATAAAATAGTGTAATAAAAAAATATATGAATATATGTGAAAGAATTAATTAATTTTAAGGACAAATAAAAAAAATTAAAATAAAAAAGCTAATCTCATGGTATATACAAATATTTTAAAATTAGATTTTTGAATTCAATAAACTAGCTAATTTATCAAACACTAAAATTAACAGTAAAGACTTATTGGTCAAAGAGTTAAAAGTTCTTCACTAAGCTAAAATAATATTTATAATAACTAATCTTTATCTATCGAATCCAAATATATGGGGATGTATTAGATTTGTATTTAAAATACAAATCAACAATATTTTTGTTTGTTTGATTTTAATTTAAAATTTGATTTGAATTTGAATTTAAATAATATTTTAATATAATATTTTATATAAAAAAATGAATATAATTTTATTAGAAACTGTATTAAATAAATATCGCTGAATATACAAATTAGATTATCTTTAGGGTTTAAATCCAATTTTACAAGTCCATATATTATTAGCATTTAAAGTGATTATAAAAAATTTTTGTGCTTTTTATCAATTTCATATCTATATTTTTTATATCGTGAAAACTTGTCACCGTTATTTTTCGGGTTTGAACCCAATTTTACAAGCTCATATATTATTAGCATTTAATTTAATTTTTTCTTGTGTTTTTTTATCAACTCCATATCTATTTGAAATTTTCAATAATATGGTTTTCGAATCTGTTCTTTTAATTATATTTTATTAATTTTTAATTATATAGTTTTAAAATTCTCAATGAAAGATATTATTGTTTTTTTATAAAATATTTTAATTTTTTTTTAAAACTATAATTTTAATTAAAATTCAAATTTAAAAATTTATATTTTAACTAGATTCTTAAATTGAAATCAATATTATTTTAAATTAAAGTAGAATATATAAAAAGAATTTTAAAAAATATATATTATAAGAAAATTTATTTAAAAATCTATAAAAAAAATAAAATAGTAGAATATAGAAAGAATAGTGAAAATTTAGCTGATTATTATTTTCATAAGATATAAATAATAAAATTATAATTGGATGAATAAGTATTTGTACGGAAATTTAGAATTTTAAATTAGATTAGTTGTATAATGTGATATTTTAAAGGTAAAAATAATTTTTAATATAACATAAAAAATAAAAAATAAGTATTTGATTTGATATTTTTAGAAAAAAAAATTGGATGAATAGTAAATTTGGGAGAAAATCCCTAATGAACTATTTTATTTCAATGCCCATATATATATATAATTGTATTTGTTTAGGATTTTCCAAAAGATTTTCATTAACTTTTTTATCTTGAACATATCAAAGCAAAATTTTATTTTTTATATTATAATAAAAGCTAATACTATTACATTTAAATATCAAATTAATAATTATTAATCACTCAAATGCAATTTTGGTAAGATTCAAAACTTAAAACTAAAATTCAAACTGATATTAAGGATGCCCGATTTCCAACTTACTGGTTAGAGTGACCCTTAGCCCTATAAGTGAAAGAGTTTTCAAATTTTCGACATATTCAATAACTAATATTAATTAAAAATTTTAATTAATTTTAATTATATATATATATATATAATGTTGATACAAAAGTGCATGAACGTGTATATATATATATATATATATATATGCTAAGTCGATCATACTAACACAACACAGCACATACCAAGTGAAGTGAGTCAGGAAAGGGGCGGATTATTAACTTGATTCATTAGGTCTCCTCCAACATAGAGATATACATAAAGATATAGATATAGATTTCATCGATACAACCACAACATGCGATATAATTAAAGCTTGAACACATACCCGACTATATATCGATCAATCTACGCCAACTGCAATGCCTCCTCGCGTTTTATGTCAAACAACTTCATCAGCGTGTCTTCAACGACCTACGACCGGACACACTATTGTTACGGTTCACCGTACAAATGATGCTCGGAAAATCTTAAGCTCTATTTGTATTTTCAACTAGATTTCCGAAAAGTCATTTAAAAAACATAGCAAACATCTATGCATACTTTTCATTCAATGATTTTTTTACTATTTTCTAAATAACAACAAAACATAACTGAACAAAAGCCTTACCTTGTCGGGAGTGGACGCGCCAGACGTTACGCCAACTGTGACCGGACCCTTGGGTAGCCAATTCTCTTTCTCCGCCAATTCGCCGTGCTGCATTGAAAACATCGTAGGAAGGACAAATTAATCGGGATAATGTTGGCAGGTGTTGTGGGAGAGAGAATTTTCGAGGAAGAATGATGCTTACCATCAACTTGTAACTGATTTTGTTTCCGGGGCCTATTCTTTTCTCGCAGTCGATCCAATATGATGGAATCCCACGATCCTCGGCAATTTCCTGCAGGTGGGAAGTGTTGCTTGAGTTCCACCCGCCAACGACTAGGATCAGATCAACCTGTTCTTCGACTAGTTTGTACATTGCGTCTTGTCGTTCCTGCGTGAATCAAGGCAGCAGCAGAATGACGTCGATGAAACAAATTGTTTAGAGAATATTGGATTAGAGCGAAAGGGGACTGATTGTACTTGAGTTGCGTCACAAATAGTGTTGAAACTTATGAAATGGGTGTTGACATTTTCGACTCCGTACTTCTTCATCATGGTTTTCTCCGCTAACTTTCCTGCAACAAGATCCAAAGTGTTTGATGATACAAGTGATGTAATGCTAGAGAATATATGATGAGAAATATGAAGACAGCTGCTCACCGATATCCTCGGTTTCACCCTTTAACATGGTGGTTTGATTGGCAATGCCAACCTTTACAAGATCTTGGTCAGGATCAAAACCGTCAGACACTGCAAATTTAAATTTCTGCAAGGAAACATGACAGGTTAAATTCGGGAATTGATACTAAATTTGCGGAGAATAAAAAAGAGTGACATTCTGGCCTTACCTCCATAAATGCCTCCTTAGTTGAGCTGGAGCCATCGAGCGCACCACCCAAAATGTAATCGCATACATAGGTTGCCTGCACAATTCCATCTCTTTTGTTAAGATAATCCAATTAAACGGGAAATTTGATGTTAGAGGAAATTGAAGCACACCTCTTTCATGTTCTTGACAATAATATACTTTCCCGCAAAAGAAGCAGTAGCCACAGTCTCTTCGTGAGAATATTTACCATGAATTATAGAAGTGTACTCTCCCTTCTTGTGCTTCTCCACCGTATTCCAAACCTTTATAACAAAATTGTGTATTTAATATTAACATACACACAGAATAGTTAAACTGATTCGAAAAACTATCATGGGAAAAAAAAAAAAAGTACCTTGGAAACCCAAGGACAGGTTGTATCTACTATTTGAACATTCTTTTCGCTCAAAAGCAACATTTCGTCAACAGAAGCTCCAAATGCAGGCAGGATCACAACATCTCCCTTGTCAACAACACTGAAGTTTTTCTTACCATGATCAGTTGGGATATTTTGCACATCCATCTCTTCGAGCCTCTGGTGGTGGAAAGTTAAAGCATATAATCAGAGATTGATTTTAAAAATGAATCTTGCTTCATTGGTCATCGTATGTAATGCAATGCAATTCAATGCAAGTATAATGTCAGTCTTCAGAAAATATAATGAAAAAAACGCTCAATTAGTCCAAGAAAGAGACAGTTTAGATTTCCCACCAAGAAGACAATAGATATACAAACGAATCAAAGGACATTTGATCAGAAACGTCATTCAAAAGCAAAATGGAAATAAGGTGCATCTGCAATATCAGATTAAAATTTTATGAATGTCAAGAAAGATGTGTTGCTTTATATATTTTTAATATCTAATTCCTATAATCGGCATGTTTGCGGATGAAGTTCTTTCTTCATGAATCCTTGCAAGTAAAACACTTCCACACAAATGGGTAGCCGTGTAGATTCAGATACAGATTCTTAAATTCTGATAAAAAGGTGTATGTTATATACTTATTTCAAGACAATCGAAAAAGGAAACAGATAACCAATTTATAGAACCTCCCATCATTCAGAACAGAAATAATTATATAAAATGTAGATTCAGATACAGATTCTTATATTCTGATAAGAAGGTGTATGTTTTATATTTATTTCAAGACGATTGAAGAAGGAAACAGACAACCAATTTATAGAAACTCCCATCATTCAGAACAGTAGTAATTAAGTAAAAGTCCTTTATTCAAATCATCAGCAAACTACAAACCTGATTGACAGTGGGATTGTGAATGATTTCATTAGTGAGCCAGATCTTCTCCGTGGGGAACTGTTTTCTAGCTTCATAAGCAATCTGGACAGCCCTCTCAACTCCCCAGCAAAACCCATAAGATTCAGCAAGCTTCACTGTAACATCCCCCCATTTGTACACATACCCATTCTCCTTCAGTGTCTTAATGATATCACCTGATCGATGTGATGCAGTTCCAAGTCAAAATAGAGAAGCACAACCAAAATCCAAATAATTAATCATACATAAACAACTGCGCATTATAGATCTAGTAGAACAACAGCTGAAATATGCAATTAACAAATCTAACCAATGCATAGTATAGTGATAAACATCAAAATCAAAATCAGGACAAAAGGCATTTCAGAAAATGAGCAATTGTATCCAAACAACGAAAACATCAACCAATCGACTTCAAATTTTGAAATCAACTTCGAATAAAGGCATTTCCAAATAAAATCAATCAAACACCACAAAAATCACTACAAATTCAGCAATTCTTACTCGTATACTCCTGATTCATCTGCTCGAGCGTCTCCTCCTTGTGCCCAAAACCCTTGCGGTTGTAATTTTTGCTCCTCGTTAGGTTATGACGGAAAACCTTAGGATCAAACTCCGACGCCAACGTGGCAGACGACTCAGTTTCCCCGGCGGCGGAACACCGGACGGAAAACGACCTTCGCTGCCGGAAAACTCTGTTATCCAGCATGGAAACCTGAGCTCCCACATTCACACGGCAGTATTGCAGTGAAACAGCCATGGAGAGAGGCGGAACCTGGAGCCGACTTTGGAGTAAAATTGGAGAGCAAAACGATGGGGAATCTGGAGGTCAATTTATCCGGTCCCGGCAGCCCTCGTGATCCATCAATGGCATTATTATAAACACGTTATTCAGGAGTCTCGCGATTGTATTTAATTATAGATATAATAATAATATATATATATATATATATATAGATATTCGTAGTAAAATGCTCTAGGGAAGCTGTATCAAATTGACATTTACCCGGTAATGGAACTATTTGGTTTTCTTTAAAGATCCCGGGAGTTCAGAAACCCGAGTGTATGCTATGGGGATAGATAGAAGGTCGGGATTCGGGTCCGGGACTGAGAGGACAGTTCTTTTAATAATGTTGGTAGGTGGATAATACGACGAGGCTCGGTAACATAACCAATTTTTATTAGATACTCCTATTTATTTTTGAAAAATATCGTATTCTTTCTTTTTCATGTACGTTTATCTTTTTGTCTATTTTACTTATTTTGTTTTTTAATAAAAAATATTTTTTTTAATTTTATTTTATAATTTGACTAATTAATTATCATAATTTTAATTTAAAATATTTTTATATAATAATTTTTTTCAAATCTAAACAAAGCCGAATTTTTTATTTGGTTTTAAATTGAATGTAGTGTGAAGTTTTTATTTGAATTTGAATTTTCTATAATTTTCTTATAAGATATTTTGTGAAATATATAATACTTTATCCATCTCAATACAAAAAATAAATTTATTAATATTAGTATTATATTGATTTGCAATGAAAATGATAAAAATACAAAAAAGTTATAATTTTTATATAATATATTATAAATTATATAAATATTTATTATATTAAGTGTAATTACTAAATTAAAAAAAAGTACCAATATTCGGAGACGAATATAAATAAAAATATAACACTTCTTATTAATAGATGAAGTAATATATTTTCAAATATATGTATGAATTGAATTAGTATTGAAATAAATTTGAGATTATAATCAAACACAAAAATATACTCCATACGATGTTTTTTTTTTTTTTTTAAAGTTATTATAAAAATAATTTTGTTTTCTAGTTCTTTTTTTCTTTTTACATATTATTACTATTATTTAATTTCTTAAAATTTTGTAAAATTTGTATCCAAACATTTGAATATACAATTAAATAATAAAAATTATAGATATTTTCCTTTTTTGCTCACCAAACATTTCAATAATATTTATTTCAATTAGAATTATGTTGGGAAGTGGCTAGGATTGTGTGACCACTTATGGTGTAAGAACATGTGTGGTGACCATTCAAATAAGCCCCTGGCCTCCCCGGTCATCGAGGTGCTTCTTATTTTTATTTTTTATATAGATTTCTAGATAATATTTGAATTCAAATATAAATAGATATGTGGTATATAATATTCGGATGTTTATTTTTGTAATTTATTAATATGAAGGAAATAGACATATGATTTGATAGTTTTAGATTATATTTTTTATATTTATTTTTTTAAAATACAATTCTAAATCAAGCTTAAAAAATAGACAGCAAATAAATGCAAATATAGATCAAACTAATGATATTTAGGGTTGATAAGTAAGTCTTGGAGATAATGGCTTTTTAATTGGTTTCTCGATAAAGAGAAAGAAAGTAAAATAGAGAATTTATTTACTTTCAGATTGGATTTTATCTACTGATCTAGAAATTTGTTGGGTTATATGGGTTTATTTTTTAGGTTTTGATCATTTTTATTTATATTTTGATTTAAATAATAGTCTTAATTTATGTTTGAAACACATATATACAACCATATATATGGTTATTTCATACATATAGAGATGGTATTGACAAAAAACCAATATTAATATCATTATTTCTTGGTGTAGATTTGGAAGTCCCTAAATTTTTCAATGATAAAATTTTGATACTTTTAAAGTTAGCTTTAAAATATCTCAAATTAAAACTAATGACAATTAAAAAAATCAAGATAAAGCATTACTTTAGAATGAGTATTACTGGTAAGGCAAGCTGGCAAAAACTGACCCGACACGACGACCCAACACGAAATAATTGGGTTTGGATCAAAGATTTCAACCCGATTATGTATACGGGTTGACACGAACTTGTTACGATAATAAACGGGTCGGGTTAGAGTTGAGGCTTTCAACTCGAACCCGACCCGACAACCCGATTATAATATATTAATATATTTATTATATATATAAAATAATCATAATTTAATAATTTTTCATAAATTAATTTAAAATAAATTCAACTTTAAATAATTCAACCTAATTTATGCTCGAACCAATAAAAACTAACATGACAACAAAATAAAAAATTATTTAATTTGAATCAAGAAAGTAGACTTAATTATGCATACGGGTCAACACGAGTCAACCAAACCCGACACAATAATAAACGGGTTAACACGAACCCGACACGATAATAAACGGGTCGGGTTATAGTTGAGTAATTTAACCCATTTAAAATATTCAATCCGACACGAACTCGACACGAATGGACCCTTCGCCGGCTTAGTATAGCATTCTTTCAAAAAAAATTACATATATTCCACAAAGATCTTGATTAAATATACAATTGAGTATATGTTTAACACTATTGGTGAGATGAACGTTCTTACCAATTCTCTTCAATTTTGTATTGCTTCTAAGAGTTACATATATTCCTCTTAGAAATCGAGCATATATGACGAATGTATGTTCAACATTACTAACAAAAAGAATGTTTTCACTAATTCTCAAATCATGTATAATTTCAAAGAATTACATATATTTCACAAAGATCCCAAATATATATCCGATTGAGTATGCTTCAACACTACTAATGGAATGAACGCTCTTACTAATTTCAAATTCGAAGAATTACATATATTCCACCAGGAACTCAAATATATACAGTCGAGCATATGTTTAACACTACTAATGAAATGAACGCTCTTACTAATTCCCTTAAATTTTGTATTGCTTCGAAGAATTATATATATTTCACCAAGAACTTGAAGATATGTACAACGCTACTAATGAAATGAATGTTCTTACTAATTCCCTTAAATTCTAGTATATTACTTCGAAAAATTACATATATTCCGCCAAGAACTCAAAGAAATACAGTTGAGCATATGTTCAACATTGCTGATGAAATGAACGCTCTTACTAATTTCCTTAAATTCTACTATTACTTCGAAGAATTACATATATTCCACCGTGAACTCGAAGATATACAGTCAAGTATATGGTCAACACTACTAATGAACTAGACGCATCAAGAATATGACTGCAAATCCATATTCTACGGCAGCATTAAGATCATTCAAGTCACAAATGTTATAAAAAGTAGGCTTTTTAACTATAAGTTCAAAATACATACGTATTTCATCAGGTACAGTCTTCCCTGAAGCTAACTATGGATCCTCGTTCAGACAGATAAGACAACAAACTACCGAGCAAATGTGAATCGTATGCCTACAAATGTTGGGAACACAAAAACAACCTAAAATCCTCAACCTTGTCTTGGCACACAATGCAGTTTCACAAGCAAATGGAGGATTGCCGTATTATATAATATACAGTTGCATTGCAGGGAAATCCAACCGTGTCGAGCAACAAACTTCATCCGAGTAATAGATGCACGAGTATGAAAAAAGCAACGAGGACAAATATTACCTTCCAAGCAACAGATTTCCATTCTACGGGAGGTGAATAGTTATGAAATCCATGAACATAGTCGCCACTAAAGGAACTAGAGAACAAGTACGGGACACCAGAAGTAGTTCCATATACGGTAGCATCATGATATCCATTTACCTGAAGGTTAAAAATGGTGGGCAGGATGCCAAAAAGCGCAGACAGAGTCTGATGGCCGAATCTTGCAGCTGCCATTGGCATTAGTCCTGTAATGGGATCGAGATCATTAGGTCGGGCATAATTAACATCCACACGCGGAGGAGTTTGAGGTCTCTGCCTCGATGGCCGACATGGGAAGGTAATTCCAGGGACTGGTTGGGATCTCGGGTCTGAAACTGTTTTGCCCCTTCCATAGATAGGGATTAGCTTCTCCTCTTGCACAATGGCCTTGCAAACAGGACATTCGTGAGAATGAGAATGCAGTTGAAGCCATTGGCAAAGGCAAGGCCAGCAGTAAAGATGACCGCAGAGGGTCACAATCGGATCAAATGCCAATTCGAAACAGATGTTGCATTCGAAGTTCCCGGTGTCACTCACTACCTCTGATGAGCAAGGGACATCCATTGATTCATCAATCGCACAGTCCATGAGGAATCACTGTTTTAACACCAAGGGATGTGTTATAAACATTTATAGAATCAATCATTTGCTTGCAAAACAGCCATTGAAGGAAACAAACCAATTGGAGAAGACGAAAGGTACTCCTTCCTACCTCTATTAAAGGTCTAATTCTTCAAATTATCAATTCAACAAGCAAACGGTGTAATCGAAATACTATTGTGATTAAAAACTAAAAGATGTTTTCTCTTTCTAGCTCTACTTTCTAACTAGAATCAGATCACACAAATATAACTAATATATCAGATAAGATCCACGCGCCACAACCAATTCATTATTCACATCAAGCAAATTAAATCGAAACTTCGAACACACCTTGAAAAATCTCTAAAGTCCGAATCACCGAACCACTAAATAGCTAATAACTTACCAAATACGTCCAAAACACCAGAAATTATAGATAATCCGAACTCAAAAACCCTATAATACTCACAAAAAGGCGAGCTAATACGTAAGTAAACCAGAACAGCAGAGATTCGCTGTATAGATCCAAACTCCAAGCAACAAACTAAAACTGCAGCTCAATTCTCCAATGTGTGCATGAATGAATCTAGTGATGGATTTTAGGGGACTGACAGACTGACAAGTGACAACATCAGTCAGTGGGATCGGAAAAGCGAATAACCAAAATTTGTGGCTGTTGAATGCAAATTTAATTATATGATTTTAAGAGGACCCGAATGCAAATACGGACGGAAAATCGGCCGCGTTGACTGGCACGTGATCCATGCCGCCTGACACGTTGTACAATTATATAAATATTTTGAAATCTTTTGATGTGATATACTAGTAGTATTTAATTAATACTCAATTTAAATTAAATGTCGTTGTAATATACTCCTTAAGCCACCTTCATTTTAATGGACACGAGTTTTATAAGTATGTGAAGATGTATAAATTATTTTTTTTGGAGAAATTCATTCTTTATAATTTACTTATAAAATAATACTGATAAAAAATAAATAATAATGGGTGAGCAAAATATCCGAAATTCGAAAATTCAATCCGAACCAAAGCGAAATTTAAAATTTGGTTCGGATTTTCGGATTGGATCGAATTGATTTTTTAACAAATTTCGAATTTTCGAATCGGATCGGTATACTTAAAATCCGAACAAATTCGAAATCCGAAATATAATATTTTAATATATTTTTTTATTATATATATTTAATATTTTATTAGAAAATATTATATTTTAATACTCCCTCCGTCCCTTAACAAAGTATCCGTTTCTTTTTTTTTTTTTTTTTTAGTAATTGTACTATCTACTTAACATTACAAACATCCTTCTAATTTACAATATATTACACAAATGTCATTACCTTTGTATCATACAATACTGTTAATTTAGTCATTTTACCTTTATTTCTACTTTATCCTAATATAATACTGTATTCCTAAAATCTCTTGAATAAACAAAATGGATAGATAGATTGGGAACAAATGGAGTATAAAAAACTCAAATTTATTAATTATATTTTAATATATTTAATTTTTTATATATTTAATATTATAAAATAATAATAAAATATAAAAGGATTTAAAAATTTAAAAAATAATAATAAAAATATTTAGAATTTCGAATTTTTCGGGTTTGGTTCGAATTTTTTAGTTCGGATTACAAATTTTCGAATTTCGGTTATTTCGGTTCGATTCGAATTGGTTTTTTTAAAAATTTCGAATTTTCGAATCGATTCGGATTTGACAAAATCCGAATGCTCACCCCCATCCACCAGTACTGATTTGGGTTTTGGTTTAACTTTCTGTGTATATTTAATAAAAAATATATTTCTAATTTATATAAAAATTAAAAATATTTTAGTATTAATTTGTTATTATTTTTACAGTAATGGAAGAATAATATTGTATATATAAAAATAAAATAAAATATTTAAAATTTATTAAAGATCAATAAAAATAATAGTTAAGTAAATATTTATTAAAATAAAAATATTTTTTTATTATAAATAAATTATAGTATATAAATTTAAGAGATAAGGATATATAGACATAATCAGGGAGTATATATTTATAATTTATATAAAATAAAAAGTATTTGGAGATTGGTATAAATTCATTTTTATTATCATAAAAAATATATAAATTGATGTAAAACAGGTAAAAATAACAAAAAATATTTATAACTGTTACTCTTTTCTATACAATATTCCATCTAAAATGACATCGGAAGAATTTAAAGCCCACAGTTACTTTTAATAGTATGAAGTTAACCAACGAAAGAGGTTCAAAACTAATTTTTGAAAATGCAACATAAGAACATAATTAGCATACGTACCTCTAGGTTAAGGGTGTGTTTGTTTTGTATTTTGAACAATATTTATCGGAATTTGCATAAATAAGAAATAGTTTGGTGAAAACACCCTGTATGTAAATAAGAAGTAGAACTAAAGTGTTCAATTCAAGTCCAAAATCCTAGGCAATGTCAGTAAAAAGAAGTGATTTTTCAATCAAGTTGGGAAGATGGCTCCATGGTTTCATGTGGATAACAATAAAAGCCTGTCGAAAAAAAGAACAAAGAATGAAGCACTTCTACTGGCATAGGACCAACATATGCAATAAATGTTGTGCAAAAATTTGGAATTACCTGAGGGAGTAATTATATACGAGAATGCATTCAGTTCTGCTTTGCTACGAGCTCAATGTCGGCTCCAACTTCAGCAATCTTGACATCCATGGATGCCTTTGCAGCCTTGGCTATGCTTACAACGTCAAAATCCAACGCCACTTTTTTGACTAAGCCGTTAAGCATCTGCCGTACAAATGACAAAGGACAACGTTATACATCTGTTTGGATTTCAGCTATGCATAAGATCAAAACATATGTGAATTCAACAAGGCATTGCCCCGAGTATCATCTGCATTTGTCTCAGCATAAATTATATGTTTTTTCCTATTGTATTGAAGCATCGAAATGTGAAACAACAAGACTAGCTGTAAAATTGCACCCAGTAGTTAGTTTCTTATTCTATTGTAGTGAAGCCGTGAAATGTGTAACCACAAGCAGGATTTTTAAATGGGCGTATTAGTTCTGATTGCATTGCTTCAATTTTTTTTTTTTTTATTTTTTTTAAAAAAAATTCATGTAGAAGCTACTGCAAAGGATGATTTTAGTGATAACACAATCACCAGATGGTTTGAGGAAACTGAATAGAAAACCTACCAGTGATCCAATGGCCACCAAAGCACGAAATCTTGAATCGGGATCAACTGTTTCCTCCTCTGCCATCTTTCGAGAGGAAAACAAAAAAATTAAAAATTAAAAATTAAAAAAAATAAGAGAAATCGCATTTATGGAAAATGTTAATTATATTGCAGGAACATTAGATAAACACATTGCAACCACTCAATTATCCAGTGAAAGTCATCATTTGGCCACAAAAGTAAACAAAGCCTCGCATTACTCGAGTCCAGAAATAGTGAGATAAAATGAAGTTAGAAATACCTCTAAAGCCGCAGAAAGAACTTGTGCTTGCCCTTCTTCATCTTTTGCCTCAATCAAAAGAACAGTGTAACTGCGAAGCCAAAGATGGCATCAGTAAATCCCATATCATGACAGGCAAGAGGCATGGAATATTGTATTCAATATTAAAGATTCCTACAGATATTATCACTTTGGCAACATCTAGATGCTGTACTCTGCATGCAGTCTTAGTTACAGAGAACTATAATAGCACTAATTTTTTTTAAAAAAATGGTCGTGAAGTACTAAAAGATGTGGTTCACAAAGCCTGAAAGGAAAATAGAAATGCATTAACTAACTTTTGGAAAAGAAGGCCTATGTATCCATCTCAATACACTAAAAGCCTCATTCAAATGAAAAATATGATCAACCAAGATTGTAATATGTTTTACTAGTTGACCACATCTTACCATTTGATTGCAAGCTTCTGCGGAATTGTGATTTATCATTACATTTAAAGAAGCAACAAAATAACTCATTGATAACACATTACTGGCCAAGAACAATGAGCAAACAAAATTTATTAGATGCTAATATGAAAGTCAAAACATAATTAGTTCACCTTTACTTACTTGATTAATAAAGTTGCATAAGACAATTGAATGTTCTTATTTGAAGATGAACAGCTTGAAAAAGCATCAAGAACCTACAAAACCAGAAGGTTAATTGAAAGTGTACCGTGAATTATAAACAGGTTAAAAGGATGAATCAGACCATGGTGTGGCAAGCCAAAAATGAGAATTCTTATCCTATACATTCTATCTTGTCATTCTTGCAGATTATAAGATACCAACCTCAGCACGGTGTAATCGTAGCCAGTCACTAAAGCATGAATTTTTGAAGAGATTAGCCACACAACGGAGGCTGGTGAGTAGATTTGCAGGAAGTGGAGGGCTTGAAGTAACCTTCTTGATCAATTCAATAACTACATCTGCAAAAGCAAATGAAATAAGAAATGAAACTGAGATTGGCACACTAAAATCACTAAAAAGATAACATTTTGGGTGCAGAGTTAGTATTAACAGAAGGTTGGAGACTTGGAGGGAAACATAATTACTTACCGTCAATATTTGAAATATAATGACAAATTCTGCATGCACCATCAGGGTGCAACACGGTCATCCTGATCAGATCAACAACTGCAATCATAGTAATCAAACCAATGAGATGCAAATTAATACCAATGAGTTCTAGTATCATGTACAAGTAGCAGGTTTTCTGTGAAGAAAAATATATATTATACTTTTTCATACATGGAAAACCTACAAGGCTTATCACTTTTTTTAACCCCCTTTATCTTTTTCCTAGTTTAAAAAGTTCAATGAGCAGTAAGGAATATATTATATGCTGATCCCAAGCAAACCCAATCACTTCTGTTTGAACTGCAATTTAACAAATTGCACTTACAAGTAAGGGAAAAATTAACCCTCAAAGTTGTGGATGACGAAATCGACCAGAACTTGAATGCTTAAGTTATAAACCAAGAAGAAACATGCTCAATTCATTTATCAATAAATTGAGCTTGAAATAAACCGTGACTGAGTATCTTGTATATTAAACCATTTTGTAATTATTTTTTCATTAACCAAGTTGCATAAATTTCAAAGAGCCAAGTATAAGCCAATTAATGACACTCCCAAGCTTTTTTTATGCCACACCATAGTTTGTTTACTTAAAAACAATTTCTAACAAGCCATTCTTATTTGCTCTGATCATGTTGGTAGTATACTATTACTGCAGGTGTGCAACAGAAATCTCTGCCAATCAAGCATCACCAGCACGATCCAAAGTAAGTTTTCAAAATCTTAGAATCCTATATTGTGGGAAACCAATGAATTTCCTTTTGCACCCTGATTTTACCTTTTCATTCTTATTTTAATTTTTAAGGAAAACAAAATGGACAAGGAGTTGTACACATGCAACTTCATATAATTGGATTTTGAGCATAAGCAGTTACCAGGAAATAGCATTGAAACTGGCCATGTTTTCGGGATCTTCATGATCAATGCAATATCAACATCAGAAAATTTACTGCTGTGATAGTGCGATGTGTCCTTCAAGATCTTTACGACTGCGTTTAGTCTTGAGACATCACCTTCATTCAACCATAGGTGTTGTTCCTCCTTCAAGAAAGGTTTATAACAATCAATCTCATGTACATAAACGCATAAACAAGGCTATAATATAATTACAAGATTACAAATAGATAAGTTCTCAACATGCCTAGAATATGGTGTCTGAGGTAGGTAGCCAAAGTGAATATAATCAATATATATATAAAAAACAGTCAAAGATAAAAGAAAAAGCATGTAGAGGTAATTCAACTTGTGTAATATACAATAATTGCAATAACAAAATACTGAAGTAATCAGTATACCTGGTTTGAGTGCAGGGCACTGTTAAATTCTGAAATCTTTTTGAGGATCCCATCAAACTGAGCAGTATCAAATACAAGCATTCCTTTCTGGACAACAAAATAA
This sequence comes from Andrographis paniculata, assembly GCF_009805555.1. Lineage (NCBI taxonomy): Eukaryota > Viridiplantae > Streptophyta > Magnoliopsida > Lamiales > Acanthaceae > Andrographis > Andrographis paniculata. Next base: position 949,170 of record NW_026137601.1, on the reverse strand, counting down.
TATTTATCCTTGGATTACATAGTTATCTTCCTTGCATTAAAGTTAAGGAATTATTCAAATATCTAAACTGTTTCACTATAATATGGAGTGGAGTCAACTCTAAAAGGCTATAGATTGAGTCAAACTTAATAATATAATACTCCCTCCATCCCATAATCTTTGCTATGTTTACTTTTGAAACAGTTTTTACCCTTAGTTTTGTTTGGCATTATTCTATAAATTGTATTTAGAAGGGTAAAGCCGTAAAAGAGAAAGAAAAAAAAAGGATATAAAGGAAGGAAAGTTGCAAAATATTTGGGACATTACAAATTAGAAATAATAACAAAAGACTTGGGATGGAGGGAGTAATAAATTAGATTTTATATATAAGTCGGTGTCATAATATTTCACAGCGGAAAGAATATAGCTATATTACTTTGGCCAAGCTAAAAATAAACATGTTCCAAAAAACAATCTGATCTCATTTCCCAACATTACTAAAATCAAGAATAACCCAGTATAGAAAGTGTAAAATTCAGAAATATAATTGAAGATCAGTTAACTGATGTGATTGCCACCAAGTTGTGCTCAAAAGAATATGACTAGACGGGAGACAAAAGTAACAATAAAAATGCAAAGAAGGGCAGCTTTACATCTATGTAGCATAAAAGTGACACTCCCAGAAATAATTTGATGACCACAGCCATTGTACATGACTTATTTGCTCAATAGATTGATAGATACCCTCAAATTGATATCTCAGATCGAAACAATAAGGCACCAACGTTTTACAAACATTAACTGCCAGTTTATTCAAGGAACCACAGGGACCTATATTCCAAACCAACAGGTCAACTGGCCTTCATTAACACCCCCAAATCATTTCTGAGAAATATTCATTATGTACTACCCATCAAATGTTCTCTTACACACTGCATCAAGCCTTATTAATTCTCTCTGCATCATTCAACTTTTTAGTCCATTTTAGTCCTCATCCCCCAAGTCAATAACATTGAAAGAAAGCACTCTGTGAATTAAGAATACTAATATTGTACCCCAAGGATGCAAAAATGCATCTAAAAAAAAAATGTTTTAACAAATTTGTTCAGGTACTCAATGGACTTGTAACTGACACGCCCTTAACCATATATGTGAGGAAGATCCAATGCGTTAGAACGTTTGTAATAAGTCAAAAACCCAATCACTCGTAAACCAACAACAGAAGATGAATAGAAGTTAGAGAGATTACTTTAGGAATGTGCTTGTAAGAAGGCTTTGACATTTCTGCATTTATAAAGACAATAATCACCACCTTTTCCTATTAATAAAACACGGTGAAGAAGAAATAATGCAAGTGCAGGTGGGAAACCTTGCAATTTGGATGGCCCTCCAGGTATATAAGCACTAGCTGCAGTGTTAAATGAAAAAGAGAAGTGACTAAAAAGGCAAAACACAAGTATATATTGTATTAATTTGCTAGTATTGTTCCCTTACATCCAGTGTAGGGGTCTTGAAAAGATGGATCGGGAGTAAAATCTTTTTGTCCTGAGTTTTGCATAATAAATTCTACAATTTGTTGGCGGTAGGAAAGAGGCAAATTTTGCTCGAGTAGCCATTTATCAGCAACATCATATGGATTGTCTGTAAGTAGTCATCAAGTCAAACTTCTCAAATTATTTATTTATTTTGAAAAAGGAATAAAAACACAGAGAAAATGGCATGCATAATTTTGGTGACACAGAATTATAAGGATATTTCCTACAGTTCCTCCACAGTTTAAATTTTATCAAAATTATACCTGACCGGTTGTATGGCAATTTACGTATAGGCTCACCATCTCCAACATCAACATCAAATACTGAAATATAATATAATCAGTTATTAAACAGCAACAGAGATATAGAGATATACAGAAAAGTCATTACAACAGAAAAAAACTAACCATAGTCATATTGAATGCCATTGTACAAAGGACGCTTAACATTATCATCAGGACCATCCACAACTTCACCGATCTAAACATCATTTCAAATATTAAAGCACTATTTACAATCAATGAATTGTAAAGTATAACATAAGCAGAAGTAACTTCGTCCAACTAACCCAATTTGTATATCTAAGAACGCCTTCCCTTTTAATGGAAAAAAAGGAAAAGAAGTGCATATATGTACAGGAAAAGGGTAAATAACCTTATCCCACTGCTGTTCTCTCATATTCCATGAATAAGCCATGCCGTTGTCTCCTTCTCGAATTACCTTTGTCTGCCCATCACTAGTTCCTGGTCATGAATCATTGTTTACGGCTTTGTATATGAATCATTAGTTTCTGTATTGACATTCAAAAGTGTGAAGAAAATATTCTCCATTAGAGAACAGATTGATTATACTACCTGGAGTCTTTAATGCTTCTAGGCCAGGCAAATCTTCCAATTTCAGTCCACCCACTCTCTTCCTAATACACAATAAAGTTAAATAAATGACGCATATCAGATTTGTATAGTGTACTGTAGAGCAACCAAAGCTATCCAACCAAATCAAAGATAAAATACAAATACAAAAGATATATATATAACTCTAACTCAGTACATATATAAGAAGCTAATGGTACTACTGATGAGACCAACAGAGTAACATGGAAACCAATTGATGCTGGAAACCTAGTAACAGAAAATTAATGAATTTACAAATAACTGAATGAAATAAAGAACATGTGATAATGATATGCAGGTGTGAATCATCTAAAATTCAGATTAGTATTATCAGTTGCCAAGTTCTATAGCCTTGGTATACTGTCCTGCAGTAGCATAATTTACTAACCTAATAAAAAGTGTAAGCTGTAAAGAGTAAAGCCAACATCAAATGTTAATATTAGTTGAGAATGACTCCATACCTACTAATCTTGTATTGAGAAAGTAGAGAAGCATAATTAGTAAGCTCTACAACATCAGCGATCCTATCATGCTCAGAAGTCCAAATGCGCACAATGCCATCAGAGCAAGCAGTCACAATGTCACCATTTTCCAAGAATTTGACATCCCAAACACAGCCAGGATGCTCTATGCTTTGCACACAAATTCCATCTGCAACAAAATATTATCTTCAAACTCTCCAAAGATGATGAATGACCTTGAATTATAATATAGCGAACCAAAATTCAATTCATCTTATAAGTGAATGATATTGGGCATAGTATCTTCAATGACTGGAAATTTCTTACATTGTTCTAGCAACAAGAAAGCTTGACCCTGTTCGCATAATTTATTATCATCAATACTCATGTCAAAAGAAAAAATCTTGGGCCCTAAAGCTCTTCAACCAAATGGTTTGATTATAATTTAAATTTGAAAGAAAACCAGATTTTTCACGACAGCTGGCCACAAATACTTTAGTCAATATTGATAGGCCACAACAAACAAAACTAGAAAGTTGCAATTTGTAAATAATTTTGCATCTTCTAACAGAGAAACTTAACCTGAGTAAATACTGACCAACTTAAGCCGTGATATTGCAAAAATATAATTACAAAGATATTATTCAAACAGTTGATTATGGATAATAAACACAAAAAATAAAAGAAAAATTAATTGTTGCATAAGCTAAAAGAGCAACCTTTCCATATTTTGGCTGAACAATCCTCACTGCCACTGACTATAAGCCCAGAAGAATGAGCATCAACAGAATAAACAATGGATGTGTGATCAACCATCTCCATAAGAAGTTCCCCACTAATCGCCCATAGCCTAATAGAACTGTCATTCAGATTTAGACAGAAATCAGACTGTGCAAAAGTAAAGATCAAAATCAAGGACGTAAACACAAGGAAACATATTATCCACCAACAAAGGACTATTAGGGTGTGTTTCTTTGGGTGATTTGATTTGTTTTCCACTATTCATAATTCTTTCTCCCTAAAAACATCTAATCGAGTATCTATTTTTTATTTTTTATATTACACAAAGAATCAATATACATTCAAAACATCACATCAAACAACGATTTAAATCAGAACCCCAAACAAACACACCCTAAATAAATAGTATTGTAAGTATGAATGAAACTAAATATGCAGTATTCATGTCATCTTCTGATATTCAAGACAGCAGCTTGCTTCTGAGACAAGTAATATCAATTTTCCTTTCATGTACATGATGCACAGCATACATGCAGCCCACCTTTAAGACTGCGTGCTGGAATGCATGGGCGGATGTTAACCAACTGCACTTGCAGCTTGTAAACTTATAAACAATAGGAAAACATGCATTTATGACATTGAACATTACTTGTTGATATATCTATATATATATATATATATCTATTTGGGAGAGCTGATTTATTTATTTTTTAATTAATAGGAGAGAATACAAGAACTCATTTGGTATCTACAACAAGGTAGGCTCCTCTATGTTTCGTTTTGGTAATATATATATATATTCTGTACAACCATAATCCAGGCAAACAAGCAAGGCATGGATGCATATATATCCATCTTGAAACAATGTTTGAGCAGTAGAAGATTCCACCTGCTACATTTATAGGTTGTGTGCTTTGGAGATTAGAAAAGAGAATTGAAGTTGAAACTCAAGAGATTAATTTTTTTTCATGTTTCAATGTTGAATGATGGTATACATTAATTCATTAAAGTAGCCCATGGGTATGACCTTGGTTCCACATACATAATTATTGCAGTTTTTGTGTGAACTCTTCAACTGATATATGCCTGGCAAGCCTAAAAATGATACCAAAAGCTTACCCATCATGTGATGCCGAAAGAATTCCTAAATTTGGCATAATAGCTACTCCTCGAACAGTATCTGCAAAAATGTACACAAGCAAAAAGATCATTCCATTTGCATAACAGCACATACAATTGCCCATCAATAAAGAAACAATTAAACTAATTAAATGTCTTCCACAGAGAAACCACTGCTGCATGCATGAAAACTTTCAGTTAATGAGCAATTGCAAAGTTTAGTCCCATTGACCTATTAGGATTTACCTCTTTTGGTTCCAAACAAAGAATATATAAGATAACAAAGGAATAAAAAACCTCTCTAACTTAGAGGTTTTAACGCCATGATGAACTTGCACTAATTAGGTGTAGAACAGCAATTGCACTGCTCATCATTACACACACCATATATTGTAGAACATGTGAGTTAGATTTCTATTTAAGTGTGTGAAAATTACAGATGTAACACTACAGAGGCATCTATTTTCAGCTCATTAGGTGCAAACATGCATTGTAATAGATGGTACTATTAAGATATCTGTTGCAATTTAGTGTATATAGGAGGAGGGAAATTTACTACCATTAAAAAAAGAAGAAGGGTTAAGGAAAATACCTGTATGTCCAGAAAAAGTATGGATACATGATTTCCCTTTCCACAGCTTCAAAGTCATGTCACTTGATCCTGGGAGACAATCAGTGTGGACTTAGATTGACTTTTAATATGAAATGAAACTTCTCATAAATTTTGATAGTTTTTTGTAATCACAGCAGATATAGTATTGACTTACAAGCAATAGAAAGATCTTGAATAAAAAAAGTAAAAATAAAAACCAAAGAAGAGATCACTAAGAAGTAAATACAGTTAATCAAACCAGAGTTTGAAAACTACAGTCTTCTAAAAATATAGTTGTATGAAAATAAAGAAGCTACCAGTAACAATCTCGCCAGAAGGCAATTTCACAACTGCTTGAATTGCAGCCTTGTGAGCTTCCCAGGCCTCTATTTGTTGCTCTCCCCTCCAGCGTCTAATTGTACTAAATTAGAAATACCCCAATAAAACCAAAATCATCTATGTGGTAAATAATACGAACATAAAATTAAGTTAATTGCAAGGACTGATAACAACAAATTAAAGTCCACATAAGAGATACAGAACAAGAAACACTTACCAACACAGTATCCAATGAATTCCTATTTTTCTTTTTCCTTTTTTTTTTTTTTTTGGGGGGGGGGGGGGGGGGTAACATCTTTGGGCATGTAAATGCAAGCATGTTCAGAACTGTGATTATTTTCTTTCCTTTTTTTACTGCGAAATAACAAAATGGGATTGACTGGCTCATTTTGGATTTATCAAAATGCATATTAAGTTATCAAGTAGAACAGACAGAAAATTGGCAATCATTCAGAACTAGAACTGAAGGGTAGTAGAATTTAGAAAGAAAGCACTAAGAACCATAACTTGGCGTACCAGTCCACAGAGACAGAAACAATATCTGAACCATCCAATGCAACTCCACTAACTTGCAACTTATGACCTTTTAGCATGCGAACTTTCTCTCCAGTGGCCAAATTCCACACAATAACAAAGGTGTCCATCCCTCCTGATATAATCCCACCCTCAGGAAACTCCTCGTTCGGTGGAATCCAAGACAGTGGTCCCACAAAACTAGTGTGGCCCAACAATATCTTTGATATGGCATATCCATGCTTCTGTGATTCACTTGGAGTCCAAAACCTAACTGTTCTGTCTCTGGAAGAAGTCGCAATACCTGTGTCGCCACATATACATATGCCGCGAGCCTGAGGATCAAGGAAATAAACCAGTGAACAATAATGCATTAATATAATCTAAAATTTGTAGCAGAAGAAGTAAACTCAACATGATCATACGAAAGCTACATTTTGAGTACTAAAACTGCAACTGCATGCACACCTTACAGATACTTTTATATGAGAATATTTCTATGCTTCAATCAATAAAATGGCCACTCAGTCTCCTGCCTGGAGATACATTCTTGACCTGAACAGATATTTCAAGAGCGATCTACTCTCTCAAAAGAATCTTTTACAGAATACAAAGGATTTAGAACCCAAAGCCCTAGAATGAAAGACGCTATTTGGGTATATTCTCAATCGCAGGCACAATTTTTTTTCAACAAATTATCTACAATGGAAACAGTTCACTTTCCCGAACAAAGTCAGAAGTTCAATTGCGACGTCCAATGAGTTCAAAACGAAATCAACAAAATGGGTAAATAAAATCTGAAAATAACCAAAGAGTGGAATGGGAAGCGTACATCGTCTTCGTGACCTTGAAGTTGACACCTCAGCTGATACTCTTTGGAGTCGATATCCATGGAAAACAGATTCTCAGATATCCCGGCAGCAAATTTTAGGCTGCAATTTTAAGCAGTGAACTCACGACTGCGATGAACTTGAACTTGGTGCGCGGATCGCTTCCTTCCCAAGTCAGCAGCCACACCCAAATTCCTTCGCAACTATTCAATCTACCGACTCCCATTTTACATATACATGTAAGGCCCATAATTCTGTGGCCCATGTCTAGCGTGGACGGACCCAATTTCTTTGGGCCGGCTATTCACGAAAATGACCGGCACTGGAAATAATAGTAAGTAAAACGTAAATGAAATAGTATTATTTTAAAAAATATATATATTAAAAATGGATTAAAAGAAATAATAAAATAATTAGGAAAACTAATAAAAATTGATTATTATTTAATGATGTAATGATAATAAATTTATGACTGTATAACAATGTCTATCGTGAAATGAATTGTGTGCAGAAGACCAAAAGATGAAGTAATATAATATTATAATATAATAATAGTACACACCATATTTCTATAGAAAATATTTTTTTTTTAACATGGATTTTGATTCAAATAGTATTTTAATATAAATATTATAAAATAAAATGATATATTTTTATTTAAAATTACTTGTATTTTTAATTTGACATGTGTGTGTTTGTCGGGGATTTGGATTTTGAATTGAGATTTAAACAATAAAAAAATTAAATTAACATAGTTGTATAATGTGATATAAATATGGATTGATGTGATGTTTTGAATGTAAAATTAATTTTTTTAGTATAATATAAAAAATAAAAAATAAGCGTTTAATTTGATATTTTTAGGAAAAAAATTTTTTGTAAATAGTAGAAGTCCACCAAAATTCTTCGAACAAACATATCTATGATAGCTTGAATTTGTTTAGTTGTATTTTAGTGTTTTTAAAAAATATTTTCAATATTAGTGATTAATTGTACACGTGTATGACAATATAAACGAGTATAATAGTACTCAATTATATATTATTTTCATATTAGTTGTTGTGTCAATTTTATTATATTTATGTGTAATTTTTGTTATTTTTTAATGGTGAAATCAAAATTGATCGAAATTATTTATAATGATACTAAATACAAAATTGATACATTTTAATTATATTTTGATTACAATTAATTCAATTACTATTTCTATATAAAAGCTACTATAGAAACAAACTAATCACAAAATATATAGTAACTCAGTTTAAGTGTGTTTTGAAAAATTTGAATTAAAATTCTTAATAAAACTAAAACTTATGCTTTGTTCTTTTTTATCTTTTGTTCTACGTATTTTTCAAAAAATATTAATATATTACAAACATTCATTATTTTTATATTTTCTACCAAATTCTCTATATTTTACATAAAAAATATTTTTTCAAACCCCTACCCTTAGGTCACCTGTCACATATGGTTCACATGGTTTAACTTGCCTGTCAGTACTTAATTTGCAGGATATTAGGTTCGACAAAGAGTTTATCTGCGGACTCTCAGTTCCCATGTCATTAAAAAAAAGAAAAAAAAAAACAATTTAACGGTGTGTTTGTTTGGGGAATTGGATTTTAAATACATTATTCATTCTATTTTTTTTTTCAAAAATATCAAATCAAACACTTATTTTTCATTTTTCATATTATACTAAAAATCAATTTTTATATTCAAAATATAACATCAACACCTATTTATATCACATCATACAACTATTAAATTAAAAAATTTTACTATTCAAATCCCAATTTAAGGGTCTATTTGGTTCAAATGAGGGAAAGGGAGGGGAGAGATTTTAATAGAAGGGAGGGGAAAAAATATTAAAATTGTAATAATGTGTTTGGTTCATATAAAATAGTATTTTTATGTTTGGTTTAGCAGGGAAGGGAAAGGGAAAATATAATAATTCTACTGTTTTATCTATATGTTATATAAATAAAAAAAAATAAAAGTATTTAATAAAATTCGATTAATTTATTTATAAAATGTGATACAAAATTTATTTATCTAATATATTAAAAATAATAATTACATTATTACGTCTTGGAAGAATCAAATACTTTATACATTAGTTATTTATTAAATTTATCAACAAAATAAACAATACTTTTACATATAAATAATAACATTATAACAAAAATTATATAAATTAACTATATTATAAAATATTTTATATTTTATAATTTATAATTTTTTAATATTAATTAAAATATTTAGTTATCTTAGTTTTAATCTATAATTATTTTTACTATACAATAATTATTTTTAATAGGACACTTCTTAATTACTTACTAATTATATTTTATCTAAATTCTCGTATCTACAATAATATGCTCATATTATACGAGAAGAAAAATATTAATATTATAGATATAATTATATGCTAATTTGTAATTTATTAAAAATTTATTATAATTAAACTTGCTTAAAAAATTAATTAAAACTATTTCAAAATATATAATATAATTTCAATATATATTAATATTTATTTGATATAATTAAAAATAAAATAAATAAATATTAAAAATTTGAAAATTTTATAAAATTTCTAATAAAATATATAAAAGGTATAATAGATAATTAGATAAAAAAAAATTTTGGTAAAATCACTCTCCTACAAATTCCCCAAATTGGAAGAAAAATTTGTTTTAGAAAAATTGACTCCCCTCCCCTCCCTTCTCCTCCCCTCCTCTCTAAAAAAATTTGAATCAACCACAAAATTTTTTATAATTTCCTCCCCTTCACACCCCTCCCCTTCTAAACCTTCAAACCAAACAGACCTTAAAATCCAAATTCCCAAAACAAACACACCCTTAAAAAGAAAATAAAAAATTTTAAATTATTTTATAAAACAAATCCACCCTTAAAAAACTTTTACGGCTTTATTGAATATTTAAGGGAAGCTCACAAATGAGTGATTATGTACATAATGTTTGATTCATTAGATATTTAATTATATAAATTTTATTTTATTATATTAGACAAATAAATTTATATCCGAATAGACATTTTATTAATAAATATTTAAATTTATTACTACATAATTCTAGGGTGCCTCAACAGGAGTGATTTGAAAAATTTTATACTTACTCTTGATTTATAATTATTTTATTATATAATAATTATTTTTATTAATATATTTTTTAATTATTTATTAATTCTATTTTAAATATTATTTAGAGTAATATTTTTAGATAAATTCTTATATATATTAGTTATTTTTTAAAATATTATATTATATCGTAGATACTAAAATTAATATGAACAAATTAAGCAAATTCAAATATTAAATGTAATAAAATTGAAAGAATACGTCACCCTACATACTAAATAAATAAACAATTGAAAATTTCCTTGGTTTGTTTGTCTTCTTAAAAAATAAAATAAAATAAAATAAAAACCGATGATTAAAAAAAATAAAATAATAATAAATATAAAAAAACCCTTACAAGATGGTTGCGTTGCACCGGTTACACGGTGCACAGGCATAAAAAAGGAAAAATCTTTACCTATTTCTTGGGAGAAGGAAAGAAGAACGAAACCCACGACCACCACCGCCACGACGTCCCCCGCCCAGATTGAGATTGAGCGACGATCAGTACCGTCGCTCCATAAAATTACTGTCGGAGCAACTAACGCCGAATTGATTTTTCCTGTCTGCGGTGGTTCAAGAATTGCCGCCGCCGGACTGCGGTAAGTGAATTTAATCTAATTTTGTTTTTGGTGACAATTAAGGGAAATCTCGAAATTGATTTTCTGATTTTGCGGCTGGGCTGGGCAAATGCTCTGTTTAAGTCAGTACCAGTTCGCGTCTCCACGTGTTTACTTTTTGCTCGCGCTTTCACTTAGATTCCTAAAATTATCGTAGTATCAGATCGGAGCTGTTTCAGCACGTTGTTGTAGCTGGTCCGAGGGATTCATTTTTTTCGATGAATTATTGCGTGTGTAGGTTTCTATCGGAGAAAGGACTGCATAAACTGCCCGACTTAAGTTTAAGCTCGAGTTCAGCTTTCCAGTAGTCGATCGCGCTGGACTTAGCTTAGCAGGTGTTTGATATGACGTATAAAGTCCAATAACTGTGGTGGACGGTGAAGAACATTTCCTTAGCTGAAGGCTAACTGCAGATGTGGACTAATATATTCAAAATCGTAAGTTCTTGCATGCTTTTTTTGGCTGCATATTTAGTTTATGTTAGGAAAGGATCCTGTTCCAACTTAAAACCTTAAAACCAATTGGTGATAAGTGGCTTCACCCTTGAGAGTCTTAACATTTCTTGAAATGATACCATGTTAAGGAAGTATTCAAGTTCCAACTTAAAACTAATTGCCCTTCCCCCAAATATTTCTTCCAATGTGGAATATATGACAGTTTTAACATTTTTTTAGAATTCCAGTTACAGTAGAATATCAATCTAAGTTATCCTTCTTTTGTTTTTTGGTTAGTTCTTGATGCTTACTATGCTTATTTTTATTATTTAGATTGGTTTTTAGGACTTGGCACTTTCTCAAATCCAGTTTCTTCTTCCTCTTTACATAAGGTCTATAAAGGCACTGTCTGTGTATATTGTAAACTGTGGTTCCTGAAGTTGCTTGTCATATTTGGTTGTCACCCATAGCTTGCTTAAAGTTCTATAGTTTAAGTTAAACTAGTACGGATGAGAAAACCTTTCCAAAAATTATTTATGCTACACCAACCAAAATGAGTTGTGTGCCATCAGCAATACTTATATTATAGTGTTGGTTATTTTTTGAATTGTATTAGGTGTCAGCTTACAGGGGAACTTCATGGCTTTCAGATATAGGTTTTCTTTTACCTTCTTGAGAATCTTTCTTTGTTGTCATGGCATATATATATATATATATATTCCATTCTTTTATTCCTTTCCATTGATATGATAAAGTCAGTAATTTACTTGGATAATAGGGATACTTTGAATAAGTGACTGCTTTTTGCACTGATAGACATTCAACCCACACCTGTATTATACCTTTATGGGGAACCTATGAAAATATCATGGAATTAGATCTGTCAAAACTGACAGTTTTTATTTGCTCACTAAGTGTGCTGAAAATTTTCCACTGTTGCTAGCTGGTGTGGATTGGAAAATTATAATTTACTCTGCTGAGTTCTTAAGTTCTTGCTTAGGCACTGTGTATTGATATCAGCAATTTCTTCCCACACCTGTATTATTTTCTGTGTGACAGCTACATATTTTGATTTTATTATTTTACAGGTAATGTATAATACATTATAGTTTGTCTCTTTTTCTCATGATTTTTTCACCTCTAGATAATGAATTTATTTTCTATTTTTTAATATATCTCCGTCTGAACAATCTTGTTTGACTTTCCAGGGAGGTTTGCATCAGATATCATGGTTTCAGTTTATTCCCAATGACTTTGAATTCAGTGCACTGTCTGATAAGAGGTATACTTGTGGATTCACTTTTGTTTGTTGGGCTGTGATTTATGAGTAATGGGAAAGTTTGTTTTGTAAATAACTATTGTTAGTGATCCAAGTGGTCATTTAACTCGGTTAGGACTTTGAATTTCTGTGTACCTAACTTGTTTAGATGTTTGGCATTTATGAGGAAGGTTATAATTAATTGAATTACTGGACTCCGGACTTAAGTCTTACACTTGCAAGTATACTGGTTGTAGCTGTCAAGGAGCACTCAAATGCTTATATGCTTTGAATATAAGTTTATTGCTAACTCCATATACTTGATGTATGAAGTGTTAAAGTGGACCAAAAAGAAGTAGCAAATGAGGCAGTGCTTTCGGCACATCTGCAATTGCAGAAGGAAGAGCTTCTTAGCTCGTGGACAAATTGTTTTATGGGACCTTGGGACCCGTCCCAGGGCTTACATAATCCTGGTAAAAATTAAGGGTTACATTATGTTGAGACATAGCTTCTGTCCGTGTCTGATTTCTGGCTACTTCTTTTGTTGTGTAGATGAAAAAATTAAGCTCTGGCTCTTTCTCCCAGGCCAGCACTCCTGTGTCATTGAGAATGCAAGGCCTGCTGTTGCTAGATTGAGAGGTATTTTATCTTGCTTGATGAATGGTTTGGAAAGTTTACCCTTTTCCACTTCACATATTATGCTGCATTTTCTACTCCTTGAACCAATTAATTTTGGATATGATGCCTAAATTATATTGTGCTATTTTCCATTCAAGTTCTTGCATCTGGGCTTTGGGTAGCCCCTGGTGACTCAGAAGAAGTTGCGGCTGCTTTGTCCCTGGCATTGAGAAACTGTATAGAAAGGTTATTCTTTCCCCTATTGTGATTGATTCACATGGATGATCATTAATTAACTGTGTTCTTATTCATTTGACAGATCTCTTAAAGGGCTTTCCTACCTGCGGTTTGGTGATGCATTTTCAAAATATCATCCATATACCCAGAATGAAGAATTATTTAGGTTACTATTTGGCGCTAATAATGTTTGGACTTATGTATCTTAATGATACTTTATTATTCGAATGATGAGCAGTAAACAGTATCAAATGGATTTATGCAATAGTTCCTTGGGTGTTTGTACTTTCCGTCCTGCTAAATTGTGAATATTTATGTCCTTTTTTTTCCCCTATCTTTTGGCTAAAATTTTGCATCTCAGACTGGAGATCCTTTTTTTTTGCGAAGAAGTCATTGTGATTGAGAAGTTGTGGGAGACCTAATGCAGAAGTTCTATTATTGTTTTGTAGGCGGGGTCAACCTGTGGCAGAGTTTGTCTTTGCTGCTACGGAAGAAGCAATATTTGTTCATGTTATCATATCTGCTAAGTTAGCATCACCTTTCCTTGCTTAAACTTCTATTTTTAGTATTTCAAATTTTCTTGACACCAACACTATGTTCTCTTACAAAAGTTTCTGAACCATTTTTGTACTGCTTTCTGTTAGGCATGTCAGAGCACTTTCAGGTAGTGACATTGAACCATTTTTCAGCAGCTCTAAGAGTTCAAATGACCCTATCCCGGGTGCGTTTTTCTTGTTAACTTGATCTACTTCAAAGTTATGACCAACTTTGAAGAACATTCTCTCTGTTCTTCTATCTCAAATTGGTGAAAAATGAAGTAGGAAGATGACATAAACTTCTATCTTTGAGGCTTCTTCATACATTCCTAAGTCCTGACATATATATTGGCTGATTCTACATGAAAAGAACTGCTTTTGTGTTGCTATATCTTGTGATTTGGTAAACTAAACAGTAAATTATGATATCAGTCTGACCTATCAGAGCATTGTGCATTAAATTCCAGATTGAGGTGTCAATGTTGAAACTGTGTAATTACATTTTTATTATAGCTTTTAAGGCTGAAGTCATCACTGTGTTCCATGTGCTAGTTCTTGTCTTTTAAAAATTTTCAAATGCATGTGTTAGTATAGTTATGTTTGTTTCCAAACATATTATTTGTGCCTTGGAGACGAATCAATACCTATTTCTTATTTCTTTTAAGTTAAGGTTGCTTAAAATGCATGGAGTGCTTTCTCTGGCCTAGAAAACTTCTGAATTGAGATAGGCAACCAGAATTTGAAATTTCTTAGTTGTTTGGATTTTGGAAGTCTGAAATTTACAGCTTATTGTTTGTTTCCTAATATAAATATATTTTTAATATGGTTCTGAGTTTTTCAAGTTGATTACTGGTAATTTTATTATATCAATGGCTTGGGCCAGCTTTCTTAAAGACTGATTAGGTTGTTATTCTTTAATATGATGATTGTTTGAGTAAAGGCAGTGCCGCTAGTGAGCTTTCAATGACTTATGTCTTCGACACTCGCCTGCTACACTAAGTTCATTTATAGTTTCTCAGTTGTGCTCTAAATCTTCTTGGCTTTTCGAAATCTCAAAGTTTCTTCTGCACTTTCAAAGCAATATTATTTTGCAATTGAATGAAGTGTCGAATAAAATCCCATGTGGGTTGCATGATTTAGGATTTGAATAAGAAACAAGCTATCACAGCTTTGCAGCCTGAAAGTGATCTGTTTGAACCTTCACATTAACATGATTCATGTTGCAGTTGTGGTGTCTCCTCATGGAATGCGTGGGAAGCTCACAGGATATTGTCCTAGCGATCTTGTGAAGCAAGTCTATCTGAGGTCTGATGAACTGTATCTGACATATGTCATGCATGTGCATTGTCTTTTATTTTCTATTTTTCTGTCATTAAAGTATCTCTATTCTATGTGCTGGGTAAAAAAGAAAATCTCTTGGGGAAAGCTGAATTTCTTTGGCTTCTTTATTTTTTGCATCTTAGTTATTTTTACACTTGCTTTTCGTGTATGTGAACAGCTCTGGGAAGTTTAGAGGTTCAAGTGGAATTGTAGGTCTTCCCTATCATGTTACTCTAGGGTCTGGGCTACCTTGTCAACTGAAGGCCCAAAACTGCTATGTTGAAGTGACTATTGGCTGCCATGATAAAGCTGTAAAAAATGTAAATTTACATGGAGACTTTCCTCAGACCATGAGTACAGAATCTCCAGCTATCACTAGAGGTACTTCAAAGGGATCTTCACCCAAACTTCCACATTCGGAGAAAATGTTTATTTATCCACCCGAGGCTGTCCTAGTTCCAGTTATGCAGACTTCTTCTGCCAGATCATCTTTGAAAAGGTATTGTTATTGTTTGGATTTTGTTTTTCTTGTTGATGGACCATGACATCTTGCGGTTATCTTCGTAGAATTGATCAATATTTTGTAGTAGCACTGTGTTAATTTCTTGTTCTTAATGGTCTTCATTGGAGACATTGGAAACTCATGAAGTAGGTTCCAGTGAAAATATATAATTATTGGGGAAGTTGGATAACATTGTGAATGCTAGTTTGAATTGATTTTGTAAGCTTGTATGTCGACTCAAAGCTTCTGTTGTGTAAGATACAGATACAGGAGTCAATATATGATTTACACTAAATGTTAACCTTGGATCTATTTGTTCATATCCTAGATACATGCATGCAGAACCCGCTAACACATATATCTAATCTTCAGATTCTGGTTGCAAAATTGGGTTGGTCCAACATTGTCGGGTTCATCACTCTTTATGGATTGGTTAGCCCAAGGATTCTCAATTGTTCTTTTTCCACTTTTCACTCTCATTTTAACCCATCCTGAGTCTGCGCTTTGATTTAGTTTTGACAGTGATAACAAGGTTGATTCTTTACACGAACCAAGTGCAATTCAATCTCATCGTGGTTATCGTAGCAGTAGTAACAGCAACAGTAGTAGCAACGGTAGTATAAGCAGCTCTTCCACTGACACAGATCAAAAGACATTAGGTGCTGGCGATTTAGAGGCAGATGCGGACTCTATAATGTCACGGCAATCTGGTTTATCTTCATTAGGTCAAGTGCAGAACAATGGCCCCCAATTGGTAAATTCCTTTCTCTTTCTAGAGGTTTTTAGGATCTGGAAAATAGTTTTTATAGCCTGTTTCTGTTTTCAGGACTTCTATGCCAAGACGAATAGATGTTAAAATAGCCGCTAATTCCATAATTTTCCTTCCCCTGGGTATATGCTTTAAGTCTGTTGCTGTTTTTTTTAGAATCACAGAACTTGAGTAAATCCAAACTTAGCTTTCACTTTTGATTTGAGTTTTTGTAAGTAAGTGCAATCACACAACCTCTTCATTATTGTGTGCTCAGGGTTCTAAAAGGTCACGAGCAGGGGCTTCAGATTCATTTGGTCAAGCAGGTGTGGTTTTAAATCCTTCAATGAGTGATTGTGGTGCCATGGAAAACAATGTGTCAGTTTCTGGGATTGCAAGTGAACAAATTGGATCTCATTGGGGATGGGATGAGGGTGATAGCGGCATCGGAATGGATATTCAAGCACTGCTGTCAGAGTTTGGTGATTTTGGCGATTTTTTTGTGAATGATACATTGCCTTTTGGGGAGGTAATCCTCTTTGTACTGGTCTTACAGCTCAACTAGATTATAACACGAAGGGGGTCTTTGATATTCTAGCCAGTAGCTTTCTTTCTATACTTGTGGCAACTAATGCCTAAATATGTGCGGGGATCTTTGATATTCATATCTGATCAGTCATGCTATAAAGCATATAGGACAACTGAATATAATTCTATGCTAGCCAATATCGTAGAAGTTCTAATTATGATTCCTGCTAATATTATTTGAATAACAGCTTGTTTTTCCTTGTTACCTGAAGCCTCCAGGGAGTGAAGAGTCTCATGCTCCCATGCCTCCTCCACCTGAAGGTGTTGAGTTTGGTAGCAGTCCCAGTAATTCAATGATGGATGTGTCAGATCAGATGCTCTTGCCTGGAGGTTTTACTACATTTGATAGCTTTAACACCCTCCAAGCCCCTGCTGCTTTGGATGATTTATCGAGCAAAGATCAAGAGGCCACAAAGAGTACTACTCCTCATCAAGTTACTTCCAGTCTGCCATCTTTCAGTACCGAGTTTGATCATGTTGTGAAGGCCGAAGCATTGATGACATTTGCTCCAGAATATGGGGCAGTGGACACCCCTAAGAGTGATATCTCATCTGTAATTTTCCGAAGCCCATATATACCAAAATCTTGCAGAGTGGATTCTGCTTCAAGCTCTAACAATTATAAATACTCTGCAACACCACCGTCTTCTCCTTGCTGTGATGGATCTGATGAGAAGTCCATTTTGCCTGCAAGTAGGAATGCGTGTGCAGAAATTAAGGACTCTGGTGTTTTTTCAAAATCAAAGAAATATTACACCCATGTTGAAAGAGGGAAGCATCGACTTGGCGGAAGTAGTGACAACTTTTCTAAAGGTGAGTTTGGAACTGTATTGCCCCAGGTTTCTGTTTTTAGTCAAACAAATGCCAAACCTGTCCAAACAGTAGCAACTGAAGGCTCAACAAGAGAAGATAACATTCTTTCATCGTCAAGGACTGCCCTAGCTACAGAAATTGATTGTTTAGCGTGCCAAGCCTCCATGTGTAGGCTACGGCATACACTACTGTCCTCTAACCTAACTGGTGGCTTGGGTGGGTTGTCTGGAAGTAGTACTGCAAATCAAACTCATGTTGATTCAAGCACTATTATTGATAGTGTTTCAAACAAATCTGAGTTGAAAAAGGAAATCCTTCCCATGCGAATAGCTGGTGATATTGATGGAGGAATAATGGATGGTCCTTTGAGTGCACCTGTTGGTGTGTGGCTACCTGTTAGTATGCCTAAAGTTACTAAAACGAGTACCTCAAGTATGGAAGTTTGCTCTTCCATGTCACATAAGTCATTTATGGAAGAAAACATGATTTCCTATGGACTACGAAAACCACTTCAGGAACTTCTTGATGGCATTGCTTTACTTGTCCAGCAGGCCACTTCATTTGTTGATGTAGCACTGGATGCTGATTATGGTGATGGCCCTTATGGATGGCTTGCACTTCAAGAGCAGTGGAGGCGGGGATTTTCCTGTGGTCCCTCTATGGTGCATGCTGGTTGTGGGGGACTTTTGGCTTCTTCTCATTCCCTGGATATTGCTGGCATGGAGCTTGTTGATCCCCTTGCAGCTAATGTAAGATTTGGCTGTCATTGGAATTTATCTTCTTGAATGGTTGATTTATTGATATCAAAATTTTGATTTCTTTTGAAGACGTGTTTGTCCATTTTTCTGTAGTTGTCCTTGTTTCCTCAAACACTTCTTTTTTTTCTTGGTGTGGGTTCGTACAATGCTTCTTTCCTATCCTCTGTTTTAGTGTGCATCTTGTAAAAGGATTTATTTTTTCCTGTCATATTTACCTTAGCCATAATTTATAAAAAGGCGAGAAGGATCACAACACCTACTTTGATTCATATGTTTATTGGTTAAGAATTTTCATGTAGCCAGAATGATTCTGTGCATTGGGTATTATATTTGGTTCTCCACATTTTAGAGTACACAGAGGCACAATGCATCAAGACAGTTGGTTGAATCTAGTTTGTAAACATTTTATTTTCTGAATTTGACAAAAAGTTTGGATGTGAGGACTATTTGAGATAGCTTGCCTTCTGCCATTTAGATCAAAGCTGTAGAAAGTCCTCCCAGTTACACAAATGACAGAAGGATTCTAACGAAAAATCTCATCTCATTTTCAGGTTCAGGCATCTTTAACTATAAGTTTGCTTCAGTCAGATATAAAAGCAGCCCTGAAATCGGCCTTCAGAAGTGTAGATGGTCCTTTATCTGTTATTGATTGGTGCAGGGGTCGTAGCCCATCCAGTGAATCTGGAATGACCTGTGATGGATTTTCTGCAGAGTCTGCAGCAAGTGTAAGTGAAGGTCGAGATTCTTCTAGTATGGTAGCACTTTCTGTTGGAGAGCCCATGAGCCCTTCTCTGTCAACTGGTGGAGCTTCTTCCCACAAAGGTATGATTATGCCTAATGTCTGATGAGCTGTTCACCTTGTGTTGTTGGAATTTGGAGATTAATGATATTGTTGGCCACAGCTGATGGAACCAGGGTGGATGAAGCAGGTACTTCTCTGTCAGAGTTGGATCAACAGACGGGTTCACAGTTTCGACCTACACTTGCTGTTGTTCCATTTCCTTCCATACTTCTTGGGTAAGCATGCTACCTTTTACTTTTGTAATGATCTTTCCAATTCTATCTGCTTCACTTAGTACACTGAACATGTTGCATGGGTGATGTGAAGTTTGTATTCATATTTGCCCTACTTAAAAATAGTTTTGTGTGTTTGTGTGTGTGTTTTCCTTTTAAACTGTTTATAATTAGAATTTGCGTGGGCATCAACTTAGTTGTTTGTGTACATGCCCTGGGTTGGTAAAACTTAACCTACTAAAATTTAAAACATTGGCCTGCCTCTGTCTTGTACATTTAATTTTGGATGGTTATAACTATATTTCATATCAGAGGCTAAGATTAAGTTAATGCAGGTACCAAGACGATTGGCTGAAAACATCTGCTAGTTCCTTGCAACTCTGGGAAAAGGCTCCTTTTGAACCATATGCAACAGCCAAACATGTATGACTTGATGAATTTATTCCCAATCAACTTGATTGGTGCACATCCACTTTCTGAGTTTTCTAATTTTTATTTTGTTCAATGTTATTAAGGGTTTGGTAATTTCTATTACTTTGTATACTTCCTACTATGACTAAATTATTCTATCTATTATTTTCTTGTAGATGAGCTACTATGTTGTGTGTCCAAATATAGATCCTCTCACCACAGCAGCTGCAGATTTTTTTCTGCAACTTGGAACTGGTTAGTGTTGTTGATTGTTTCTATTTTCCCATGTTTTTTTGTTAAGAGTCTTGGTTGTGTATGATCACTTTGGTTGACTATTAATGATGGTTTATATGATTTTGGTCAAGTTTCTAAAATGTCAACACACATGCCTTTAGCAGTTCAATAGTAAAGTGTAGGTAGTTTTTCTTGTACGTTATAGAAACTAATATTTTCCTTTGAATAGATAGGCTTATGCTTAATAGGTGGTTTTAAGAACTCTGAGTAAACTAGCTTAAGATTTTTGCTGACATTTTTATAACAGGGTTATCTAGAAACAATTTAACTTCTGCTACTTGGTTTCCTCTTTAAGCAATATTTTTTTTAAGAAAGGAAGCTTCCATTACAAACAAAAACCTCTATGTCTTATCTCATCAAATTGTTCGTATTTTTAGAGTTTGCTGTTATCAATTAATTTTTTGTACTCTGGGCTTAAGAAATTATTGTTAATGGTGAGTTGTCTGGATCTTATCACTTTGTCTTTCTAACTAAATGTCTACCTGCAGTTTATGAAACCTGCAAGCTTGGCACACATGTACCCCAAAGTATTGGGAATGAAATGGAGATAGATTCCGGGAAAACAACCCCTGGATTTGTCCTTCTTGATTGCCCCCAATCGATGAAGATAGATACCAATAATGCATCCATGTTGGGATCAATCAGTGATTATTTTCTCTGCCTTTCCAATGGCTGGGATCTGACTAGTTATTTAAAGACACTGTCAAAGGTTCTCAGAACCTTGAAATTTGGTTCATCTGCAAATGCCAATGCCAAGGAAGGAAATGGTGGACCGTGCACTGTAAGTTTTGGATGATGTTATATGCTTGTTTCTCCTAATCATTATGGTAGTATATTTCGTCAGTGCATGATTATGATACTGGTTATGAGTTTTTCCATGTTCAATATATAAAATCCACAACCTGGTGGTTTGGTCCCTGATCCCATTGCTACTACTTAAACTCTGCCCTCGTAGTGGGAACTGGGAAACAGTTGCATTCATGATAAACCTAAGTTAGTTCCATGTTGGTCTGTGTAATTCTGTTATCTATTTTTTGCACACTTGTTCTTGCTATGAACCAGCCGCTAGGGCTTCATAGGCATAAATAGTGTTAATAGGCATAACATTGCTTCGAACTTTCTTGTGTCTTTGACGGCTACTGCTTGCGACACAGTAGTTCACGCTGTACTTGATTGTTTCTTTTGTTTAGTAAAGTTCTCTTCTATCAGTTTCAATTATTTGTATAATTGGAAATTCTTCGGTGACCAATGACTATCTGATGAAGTGGCTGCCGATGTTGCAAAATATATCAGCTTTATATTCCTTTCCTCTTGCTCTTCTTCAATGGTGCCGTGTGATCTAGCAATTGAATTAGCTAATAATTTTGAACTTCCTTTTCATTTGTTGATTCAGGTTGTCTATGTAGTGTGCCCCTTCCCGGAGCCTCTTGCAGTTCTACAGACTGTGGTTGAATCTTCTGTAGCCATTGGATCAGTCGTTAGGTCTTCAGATATAGAAAGGAGATCTATGATGCACAGCCAAGTAGCCAAAGCATTGAGTTACCCTGCTAATGTAGACGAGTCAATTTCAAATGTTTTGACTCTTACAGGATTTAGCATCCCAAAGTTGGTATTGCAGGTTGTCACGGTTGATGCTGTTTTTAGAGTTACTAGTCCCATGTTGAATGAGCTAACTGTCTTGAAGGAAATCGCTTTCACCGTTTACAATAAAGCCCGGCGATTTTTCCGGGCCTCAGGTGAGACCACACAGTCATTATCCGTTCAAGAAAGATCTCACTCTGTTATGATGCAAATGGCCTCACCAGTTTCTGGTATGTGGAAAGATTGTGTCGGTGCTCGGCTTGTGGGGGCTCCTCTTCAAAGAGATAGTGAGCTCGATGCAAGCTTGAGACCGGGTGCTTGGGAAAGCTCATGGCAAAGAAGTGGTGCCCTTGGATGCGATCCCAACAAACCCGGAGATGCATTTCCTCTGGATGAAGTTCGATGTTTGTTCGAGCCACTTTTTATTCTTGCAGAACCTGGCTCCTTAGACCGTGGGTTGTCTCCATTTTTGGGAAGTACAGTTGATTCGTCGAAACTATTATCAGATGATTGTGCAAGCACTAGCTTTGTGCAGAGTTCTGCAGGAAGTGGCGACAATGGCCCTGCCTCTCAGCCTGATTCAATGGATTCAGACAGTTTTGCATCTGGCCATCAAAGAAAACTCCCGAGTCTTCACTGTTGTTATGGATGGACTGAAGATTGGCGTTGGATGGTTTGCATTTGGACAGACTCGAGAGGAGAATTGCTCGACAGTTTTGTTTATCCCTTTGGAGGGATCAGTAGTCGGCAAGATACAAAGGGCTTGCAGTCACTATTTATTCAGCTATTGCAACAAGGGTGCCAGATTCTTCAGGCCTGTTCTCCCGATGTTGCAAAGCCTAGAGATCTCGTTATCACCCGAATCGGTTGTTTCTTTGAGCTCGAGTGTCAAGGTATTTTCACAACTGCTCCATTTTTATGCCTAAATCTTCACTTCCCATTTACCAATAGGGTCTCCATGTTATGAATCTTGAAAACTGGCTTGTATTTCTGCAGAGTGGCAGAAGGCCTTGTATGCAGCCGGGGGTTCCGACATAAAAAAGTGGTCTCTGCAATTACGTCGATCTCTGCCTGATGGAATCCCTGGCAGTAGCAATGGCGGTTCTCTGCAGCAGCAGGAAATGAGTTTAATGCAGGACCGAACACTTGCTCCTCCTCCAAATCCCTTATACAGTTCGTCGCCCAAGGCTCCCACTTACATGAAAGGTGGAGTCGCACAGTCGTCTTCCCGGAAGCAATTACTGGCTGCGCATCCAGCGCTGGACAATTCGAAGGGCTTGCTGCAGTGGGTGCAGAGTATCAGTTTTGTATCGGTCTCTATTGATCATTCCTTACAGCTTGTTCATCAAGCAGATTCAACATCTCCCGGTACGTATTATATCCTTTTCTTTTTTTGACTCTCTAGTCACTGTTAACCATAACTAATTACTGTGTCGAACTAAAGGTCGTCTAAGCTATAGTTTTCATGTTTATCTGGGAATATTTTGTCTAATACAAGCCTTGGTTTGAAGCAGGGGCGGCGAGTCAAGGTAGTGCCACATCGGGCCTATCAGGCTACCTCGAGGGATACACGCCCGTCAAGTCTCTCGGCTCAACTTCTGCTTCCTATGTCCTGATCCCGTCACCAAGCATGCGTTTCATGCCTCCCTCCATTCTCCAGCTCCCGACATGTCTTACTGCCGATTCCCCTCCGCTCGCCCATCTCCTACACAGCAAAGGCTCTGCAATCCCCTTGTCCACCGGCTTTGTAGTATCCAAAGCCGTACCCTCAATGAGGAAAGATCACAGAAACCAGTCGAAAGAAGAGTGGCCCTCGATACTTTCTGTCAGTCTAGTCGACTACTACGGAGGCAATATTTTCAGCCAGGACAAGTTAGTGAAGGGTGTCGTCAACAAACAGACAGTAAGCCGGGGCATGCCTTCATCCGAGGCTAAAGATTTCGAGGTTGAGACACACATAATCCTCGAAGCAATAGCCGCCGAGCTCCATGCCCTGTCGTGGATGACGGTAAGTCCTGCGTATTTGGAAAGGCGATCCGCCTTGCCTTTCCATTGTGACATGGTTCTGAGACTCAGAAGACTCCTACATTTCGCGGATCAGGAACTGTCGAAGCTTCCGGATAAGGCACAGGTGTAGTAATATAAGATAAATCCAATCCTACCACAGTGAGGGATAGTTTTGTTGTCCATGTCATGCTCATCAGCATAACTTATTTTGTTAGTTTTAGGGTTGGAACTCGGTGGATGAAGTGAGGAAGACTTGTTTGTGCTTATTTAGGTTAGAACTGAACGTCAGCAGCAGTGTTGCTGTTGATTATGGTAGAAATTGATGGTCAGGATATATAGCTTATATGATTGAAGAAATCTCACTTACTGCACAGTCAATCCAAGTGTGTAAATAATATTTATTGGATTTAGTTGGTATTATCTGGTTAATTGTGTTTCAGTATCTTTTTTGCTTTGAGCTGATAATTTTTTATAGAGTTTTTAAAGCAGTGATTGAATATGAAATTTTATCTAGTTTAGGAGTTGAATATTTTAGATGATTAAATATAGTTTAATAATTATTTTATACTACATAATTTATCAACTTGAATAAGTTCAGCCATATAATCCAATTCCTATTCTTAGAACGGTTCTTGAGAACATATATATATTGTGCTGATTGGACAACATAATTCTTATCTAATACAATATATATTGTGCTAAATAAAAACATATACTATCAATTCATGCAATATGCATTTAAATAAAAGCATATGCTACAGTGCTGTATAAATATATTTTGTATTGAAATTATGTTTCACGTGTTACATCGTGTGATAAAATTTAGCATAGTAACAGCAACAAAATAGTGCTTAAAGAAACCAAATACATTGCCATTTAACTTAAAAGAACAATTTATCACGTATCCATCTTAATAGCATGCTTACTACTACTAACATAGAGACCATATAACTCAAGTGTAAAACCAACTCTTTCAAATCAAAAAAGTTAGTTAAGCCAACGTACCGAAATCACTACTCGGAGCCATCCGGAAACGAATCCAGAGCATCACGCTTCCCCTTCACGTAGTAATCGACCACTGCTTTCATTCGGTCAAGCTTATCCGGGTGATAATTCACATGAACAATCACCGGCTTCATTTTCTTCAGCACTGCATCTTTTCTAATCGTCTTGAACAGAACCTTACTGTTCATAAACATATAGTAATCCATAGTCCTTCTCGAAGCATGAAGCCCTTCATAACCAGGATGAGACGGGAAGACCAGCTCTTCATTGAATACGGCTTGATCCCAAGCATTCTCCCGGGATAGCCTTCTAGACACACGATCTAGAAGTTCTATCGCGGGGATTGTTGGCCTTATGTGAAAGAATCCAGAATTATAAACCCATATCCTCATTGTATGGGCAAACCTTGCCCACCCCATTTCAGGTTCATCCAAAACATGGTTGTATCCATAAGCTGTCTCGTTGTCATGGCCATCAGACATGGACTCTATGTCTGAGTCCCTGTAGAGATATTTGAATGGATTTTGTAAGTGGACTATGTCGACGTCTGAGAGGAGAACACTGTAGCCAAGCTGCAAGAACTCTCTCAAGATCCTAAATTTCAATCCTGAGACAGCATGGTTTCCTCCACCTCTTGCAATGGATTCGAAGCCATCATCGTATTGGTCATTTTTGGCATCTCCATGTGCTCTTTTATACACCGGGACATCCCTTGATAGGCAGAAACTTTCAATTTTTTCGTCCAAAGCATAAACCAAGTAGTTGGGTATTCCTACACGTTTGATGTTTGTGAACCATACCTCCAATTCGTCTTTAACGTTAGAATTCGCAAGTGAGACGATGAGCTCATGGTTCACAGAAACTTTTTGCAATATTTTGGCTAACCTTGGGTTCACAGACTTATCAGGTCTGACTGTGGGGTTGGTTCTCAGGCTCTTCACGGCTCCGAATGGACCAGCTTTTTTTTGAACCCCCAAATCCAACAGTCGTTTCTGCTCGTTGGCTTTCCCTTGTTCCGCCAACCGGACCTTCTCCGTGAGATCCCTAATTTGCTCTTTCAGCACTGCCTGTTCTTCTGTTGCAGCAACGTACTTTGATTTCAATATGATGAGTTGATCTGAGGACTTGCATGAAGTGGTAGGAACCTATGGAAATTTGAGGATTCATATATGTGAAATAAATTAGCTAGGAGAGTGTTTAGATCTGTGATAACAAACTAAGAAGAGCCAATCATTAAAGCTGTCATTGTCAATAACTAATGCTTATTTAGAAGAAATATAGAGAAGAAATAAATTCCAATATATAGTTTTAGGTTTTACTATGTTAATCAAAAGGAGGTATTAGTTTTACACGCTAGTATATCATTTTCTCTTTGGTTTGGAAAAAAGAACAAAAAAATTGAATCACAACCTAAAAAACAATGGCTGGATCTGCAAAAAGTTGAATTCCCCGAATATTCAAAAGCAGTGCGATACTTCATTACTAATAAAAGCAACAAACAGTTAACAGAGAGGATGAGTTCAGCTTCATTTACATCAACAAACAATCTAGAGTCAGCATCGTGTTTTCAACTCAATCAATTGATAAAAAAATCTATACACACAAATACGAACTGTAAGCAGTTAATAAGTTGAATTCCCCAAATATCTAAAAGCAGTCGCAGAGAAAACCGCGGAAGGAATTTGCTCCCATGGAAAACGATACTTCATTACGAATAAAAGCAACGAACAGTTAACAGAGAGGATCGAGTTCGATCAGCTTCATTCACATCAACAAACAATCTCGAGCCAGCACGTGTTTTCTACTCAATCAATTGATACAAATCTATACACACAAATACAAAACTGTAAGCAGTTAATAGCATGCGAAAAGAATGTAATTAGGACCTTCAAATCTGAATTCGCAACAATTTGACGAGCTCGAGGCAATAATGAAAGAAATCCGTCGGGGTATAAAAAGGCAAAAACGCATCCAAAAAGCACTCCGACGAAGATCGCCGCAGCGATCTTAGATCGGTTACCGCCGATCATGCCGCGCACGTACGTATCTTCTCACGGATTGCATCAAACTAGCTAGCGAGAACGAAACTCGGAATTCCACTCCACTTACACCATTGCAGCAGAGAAAAGCTAATTAATTGAGTACGTACACCATGCGTTTACTTTCTGCTAAAAAACGAGCAGACTTCAATTTATAGCAAAATGACGCGTCAGAAACACGCGCCATCAATCCATTACGTCAGCTATTGCATACTGTACAGTACTGATGAGACACATATTATATATATCCATTTATTTATATAAATTTGTATATCAAATGTCAACTTTATATTATACTCCCCCTCCTTCCCTCTTGCTGTAAATTACTTTAGAAGATTTTTCTATTCATCCAATTTATTTTTTACATTAAACAACCACCTATTTATTATTTATTATTTTTTATGTTATACTAAAAAAATAATTTTAACATTAACAACTATTTATATCAATAACTATTTATATCATCATACAATCATTCAAATTAAAAAATTTTACTACTTAAATCTCAAACCAAAATTCAAACTCCGTAACAAACACACACGTCTATATCAATATTTTCCCATCTATTTAGCCAAATAGATCTTTAAATATATACTTATATTTCTCACATATATTCTACTTATCCAAAAATTACATTACTAATCCTATAAAACTCTATCAACCCTTACAAATACTACATTTTTTAATATTTTAGTAACACAATTTCTTAATTTGCTTATTAATCTAATTTTGATGCTTCAGAATTCAATCGAATAAACATAGCTTAAAAGTATCCAAAAATAAATGAACTGTGTAACAATTTTAAAAGCAGTAGACAATTATCATTACTGATAGCAAACAATTATGAAGGGAAACAAACATATATATACATCAAGGGATCGAAATGCAGATGAAGAATTCCAGAAACAAAACTAATTTGCAGATTCTCATATCTAACTATTTCTCTCATATCTAACTATTTCACCGGTCCAAGGATAACGTTCAGATAACTCCATTTCCTAAAGGAAGCAAATTTACAAGAAAAGCAATCAAGGATCTATTTCTTCGATGTAAGAAAGTCATACAATTATAAATTATGCCGTATCTTCCGGTCACAAACCAGGTCAGTCTTCATCTCCTGATTCAGAAGTTTCATCCTGCGCTGGAGGGCTTTGGGTTGCAGTACCATTTGGTGGGTCTTGGCCTCCTTGGATTGCAGAACCATTGGCAGGGCGTTGGCCCGGGTGCAAAATTTCCCGAGCAGCATGATTAGCTTTAGAGTAGAGGAATAAATCATCAATGGAGTATGTATGGTTTAAGTCATTGTCAAATGCTACTGGACAATCGAAAAAGATAACTGAAGTAAAGAGAGAAACTATTACCTGTCAGCATAATCTTTGTGAGGATTGCCCTTGCAACTTGAATTTCTGATTCATAGCTGCTCACAAATCTCGCCTGTAGAATTAGTTCGGCAGTATTATATAACTTATCGACGATTAAAAAAAAAGCTATCCAGCAGAAGAAAATCAATAGACAGTAGTCACCATTTCACCATAGCAGAAATTCACAATTTGATCGAGTCTTGACTGGTGTTTCAGGAGAAAGGGTCTCAGGTAATTCATGTATAATTGCCTAGCCCCCTGCCGAACCAGGTGAGAAATGTATCGTATATCAAAGACAAGGATAAGGTTAACAGTAAGCATTGGTAAAGATCGAATTTCAATTTACACTTTCTAGAAAATCCAAACAAAATTATTTTTGACAAGAGATGAGAGGCAAAAGCCAAAAAGAATCTTTGACCGAGCTTACATAAACAGTCGGCAGTTGAAGCCACACAAGAAATGCAAACTTCATATGATAATAGAATGGACACCTGGATTTGAATGCGAGAAGGGTAAAACAAGTGCGTCAACAAACACCAATTGTTATTTCGAGAGGAAAGGAACTAAGAAGTTGGGCTCAGAATAGTACCAGTAAATAAGTTTATCAGTGAAAATCTCAGCCAAGCTAAATGAACCATAAACTGCATCCATGAACCATGATGGTGACAATGCCAACATAAGAAGATATGCCAGAATCCCAATTTAAGCAGATAAAATAAATTAATCATTCGTTTTGGTAATATGAATTCACAAAAACTTTATCCAGGTCTATGAAGATATTGGAAATATTGGCATATTGCTCAAATCACATTGTCTAAAGTGCATGCGAACTTAAATCATTTTCATAAATTTTAGAAAAGATTCAATGAATGAAAAATGATAGGAGAGATCTGTCAAAAGTAATTTGCTTTCGCCAACCAGTCCAATACATAAGCCATTTATTTTGTTCATCTTCATCCTTCGTCTCAATGGCCTTGAATGTAGAATAAACAGGCAAGACAACACCCACAGAACAGCTGCAAATAACATGATATATTTTTATCAGTGAATCATCTATAACAGTTTCCCTTTAAAAAGATGACTTATGACTACAAACATAGAAAAATGATGACACAACTGTAAACGCTGAATTCTAAAGTGTGGAGATTCAATCCTAAAGTAGCATCAAAATCTTACATTTCCGTTATGAAAATTCAAAGCACTTACCATGCTGTCCGGACAACAATATTTGAACTAAGTGGGTTAAGAAGCAAACGTAATCCAACCTGCATAGAAAAGAAATGAGAATAACACCACCTCCCGAATTTCAGCTAGGAAACTGAAAGCAACTCAATTCATTTACATCCGTGTTGGAAGTTAACAACAAATGTACGAACATGAATGTCATCTCAAACTATCACGGAGACACACAATATTCCTCACAGCGCAGACACGCCAAGAATCTCGCCATGCTATTAACCACGAGAAGCTCACTTCAATATCTCCATCTCTTCTCATTTACGAATCGAGAATTTCAAAATTAAGAACAAGATATGCAAATATATATATAGAATACAACTCGGAAATCGCCGCAATACGAAAATTTCCAACCACACAATCCAATCACGAACAAAAATGAACCAAACGAATTTTGATTCGTCCGAAAGTCGAACGAAATCAACGCAAAGCACCTCGGTAGACATGCCGGATCCGAACAGCGCCATATTCCGCCAACGAAAAGAAATCGCCGACCGATTTCAACACCTCACTGGAATTTTCAATTTCAGAGTGAATCACAATATCGAAGGAGACGCCTTCGCACGTATTAGTAGTCAATTCAATCTCCACATCCTGGCTACGCCGCATACTTTGCCCTATTATTATTATTATTATTATTATTATTATTTTCCACCCAGTGAGTTTTGGTATTTACTTTTTGACCACGTCAAGATCTAATTCCTTAATCAATCCTAATTTACTTGCAGTAATTATTATTATTATTTATTAAATTACCTTTTTTTTAACTGAAGACGACTCTTTGTTACCAAATTAACGTCTTTAGTTTCCGTACTTGGTGGATTTACCGACACGCCGACGCGAATGGAAAAAGGTCGGTGTTTTTTCCATGTCCGCTGTACATTCGTCGCTTCCCGATTGCAACAAGGTTTGGATATATTCAAATTGACTCCACCGCCTTCCCGATCGGAATCAGAATACATTGTTTAAAAATGAAGCATCTAATTTGTTTCTGAGTTTTTGTTGTTGCGGATCAAAATCAAGCGGGGAACGGAAAGCAAAGGATGAATGCAATCAGAGACAAACTATACGATAAGCTTTCGAGTTTGTTTTCGGATTCGCAGGCGCCTAAAGAGGCGCTAGATCGAGAATCTCCGGTACTGTTCATTGCATTTTCTTTTGTGTGTTTCTGTAAGGATTTGTTTCTTTCTCGGTTTCGGATGCATTTGTTGTGGTTAGAGGCCATACCTTTGATTTGAGATTTTTAAACTTTTTGAATGTTGGAATATGTTTGGATAGAGAAACGTGAATGATATGAGAAGTGCTGTGGTTAGAGGCCATGCCTTTGATTTGAGATTTTTTAGTGATGGGAGTGTCTGTGTATGATTTGCTTTCAAAAATTGGATCTGTGTGAAGAACAATCTTGTGGTATTTGGTAGTTGGGAATGGGACTTGATGATTCTTTGCTTTTTGGGGTGTTCTAAAATCGTGCAATCCTTTTAGTGGGGTTAGTTATGGCAAAGTGAAAGGAAATTTGGTTTTAGTGGATTGTTTCATTTAGGAATATGTGATTTTTTTCCATTTTCCTAAGGGGATTATGTATATGCAATCCTCATTTCTTTTCCTCATTAGTAACCTGTTTGGCTTGCTCTTCACATATTACATATATATATATATATGTATGTATTATGTATTTCCATTGCTTAGGTAGCACTTGAGTTATGTTGGTTGAATTGAGTTAATATATAGTTATGTTCTGTTAGAAAAGATACTGAAACCTCGCCTATTTTTGGGTTTCTAGTTATGGCTTTTATGCATTTTTTCTGATTCTCCACTATTAGATGCGGTAACTGGTAAGGAATATTTCTTTTTAACCGCACGGTTTCGATGTGTGCAGACTATAAAATGCACGGAGGATGAAAAGTCACAAAGTTCTGTACTTGCTTTCTTTCTACCCTCAGCAAGTCCCAATTGGTTAAAGCAAAATTCGCCTACAAATGAGGTTCAATCTCCCCGATCAGATTCATTTAAATGGAGAAGTAGAAGCTTCTCTTTGAAAGACAAGCCCTTGGATAGGCCTATGGAAAATGACGACAGATATGGAACAAAGGAAGACATATGGTTGCATGAAGAAAACGAGAAACACAGTTCCGCCAGTGGCCATTTAGAAAATGGAGAACCAGGCTCTGGGACGAGCACAAGTGGCAGCTCTGATGTGTTCGAAGATTTCATGACCCCACATACTTTTGAGAAGCCCATGCCCGGCCTCATGGAAGAATCTCTTTTCATTACTCCTGATTTGTATCGGTTCTTCGAGGCATCCCTTCCTAATATAGTGAGAGGCTGTCAGTGGGTCCTGATGTACAGGTGAACTTGATAACCGATATCCACAAAACAATGGATATAATCCTGCTTATTCATTTTGATGTATGTGCCGTAATTTTCTGAATGAAGGGCAGTACGGTAAGAGATGGCATATCACTACAAACACTCTTCCGGAAGAGCAATGGCGCTACTGGTCCTTGTTTATTGGTGTGTTGACCTTCTTATTGTGACGTAAAATCAGATGCTTAGCTCTCCTCTATGAAACCTTATCTATGTTATTCTTGCAGATTACTGGCGATAAAAAAGGTGCTGTTTTAGGTGGGTTAATCGAATGCCCCCTGAAACCCACTGCAAAAAGGAAGTATCAAGTAGGTTATAACCTTCACTTAAATGTTAAAATTCTGGCTCCTAATTCTACTTTCTTTATGTTACTGCAATCATGTTATGTTAGTCGATGTATTTTGTTAACATATCTCTTTGTCACCAACCTTACAGGGAACAAATCAAAGCTTTGTATTCACTACACTATATGGCGAGCCAAGGATATTCAGACCAACTGGTAAGCATGTTGCATATTGGTTGCTAAACTTCTTTGTCCCTTTCTCATTTTCTTTGTTTATTTATTTTCTGTTAAGACAAGTCTCATCGATCCATATTTGCAAGCAATTGTGTTATTGGAGTAATGGGTTCAGTTAGGCAAGGGGGTCGGATACTGTGTTACACCTGTTAAGTTGGAAATTAATATTCACAGTGATTGTTGCCATTTTTGAAATGAATAGGGGCAAACAGATACTTCTATTTGTGCTTGCACGATTCACTTGCTCTCGGAGGAGGTGCAAACTTTGCTCTGTTCTTGAATGAAGATCTGTACGTTGGTTCTCCTCACTACAACCTTGCACTTGCTTTAATGTTTTATATGCTGACAAATGGATTTTATCGGCTCATCCTTTGTCTGTATAGATTAACTGGAAGAAGTGGGCCTTGTGAGACGTTTGGAAACTTGTGTCTAGCTCATGACGAGGAGTTTGAACTAAAGAATGTAGAGGTAATTATTTATCTCAGACTTTCTGTCTTCAACATTTTGAATATATATTATGGTTAGTGTCATGTGCAAATCGACGAATTTTATCCTGTGGCATTACCATAGTTTTTGTTGCAATTCTGAAACATATCCTTTTTTGTAATATTATTGCAATCCGGTAATGGTTCCCAAACCTCCTAATTGTTGTCTTCCCTTCGCAGCTGTGGGGTTTTACGCACTCGTCTCAGTACCTTCATTGAAGAAAAAGAACATATATTTTCTTCGCCCTTGGACGGTTTTACAAGGAACCGATTCTTTTATTGTATTGCATTGTGAAATAAGTTGTGGATCAGACTTATCCTAAGTTTTCAGGTGTTTTTCAACACAATTCGTTTGTAGTGAAATCTATTATTGTTGTCACAACTGTGCTTCATTGTATTTTAAAGGGTTTATTTTAAATGCCTCTATGAATGTCTTTGGCTTTATCAATTTGTATGGGCAGGGGATCCTCCAAGACAATTATGTATATATACACAGTGTCTATATATGTATGTAATATACAAATACATATGATATTATATATATATAGAAATAGTGTATATATATCACTTTGCTGAGGGGTGTGAAAGAGGCATAGAAAAGGAGATTGAGGATCTCATCCCATTTGTTTGGACTATTCAGACTATTATAATTCAAGGAATAATTTCATATAAATTCGTTTTGATCAATTCAATTTCTTTATGATTCTCCACTACTAGTTTTTTCTCATTAATTTTCTATTCTAAATTATTTATTCACTTCAACTCTTATTACCATATTAAAAAAGTTAAATACTCATATTATGCTAAAAGACTTTGTCATTAGAATTAAAAATCTAAATAAATATAAGTTAAAATTGCTTATAACTCTCATGTGATTTCGAAATTCAGTTTATTAAAATTTCTCTATACTTTAAAAATTGTATGGCACTCTTTATACTTTGAAAAACGTTGCGCATGAAACCCCGTCACCATGAAACTTTCCTCGTGTGATAAGAAGATGATTTCCTATCTATATGTTTTGCATGACATGGGGTTTTATGCAATATTTTTGAAAGTATAAATGAGCGTCGTGCAATTTTTTAAAGTAAAATGGAGATTTATGATGAGTTTCGAAACCACAAAGTGGCTTCATGCAACATTTTTTTTTTAAGTATAAGGGGACGTCATGCAATTTTTAAAGTAAAAGAGGAATTTACTTGTAGTTTCGAAACCACCTGAGAGTTATGGACAATTTTGCCTAAATATAAAACAAAAATTATTCTACAGTTCTCACATAGTATGATTTATCTCATTGATTGATCTGTAATTGTAAATTATTGGTGTATTTTATACTATTTATTTATTGTTTATAAGATTTTTAAGGTTAATGTGTTATAATATATAGTTGATACTTTTTTATCGTAATATTATTGCAATGTATAAAAAGAATGAGGACAAATTTTTTTTAGTAATTTCAATAAAAGAATGAGAAGCTATTACCACCCACTAAAAAAATTGACGATTACCATTTTAAAAATGCCGATTCTGATTTATTTGCCGATATTTACTTATTTTTAAGTATTCTTCATTTTTAATTTTTTTTTAATTTCTGTGTTATTAAAAATTTAAATTTTAAAGATGAACACACAATAATAATATTATAATTATTATTAAACACAATAAATTACATTAGTCAGTTTTGTTTACACATCCGCATTTTTCCAGCCACCGCCAAGATACGCTTCTTTCTCTCTCTCAATCAGTTTTGCTTACACATCCGCATTTTTCCAGCCACCGCCATGATACGCTTCTTTCTCTCTCAATCTTCTTTCTCCATTCTTTCATTTTCCCTTTTAATTATAAATAAATTATGCATTATTTTTATAAAACACACTTTATTTAAATTTTGAAAAAAGAATCACAAATTGTCCTAATAAAAATAAACCTAATCAATTTTAATCATATTATAAAAAAACATTAATTTTGTTATAAAAATTTTTAATCACTTTTTGATTCTAAATTGATTAAAATTTTGCCACATCAAACGTGAATAAATTTTTTTATAACAAGTATCAAAATTAATAATTTTTTTTTTATTATTATTTTTTTTTATAATAGGACAAACTTGATTGTATTTAAAGTTAATATATATATATTTTTCAGAAATAAAAACAAAGAATTCTAAACCGCCGGTTCGAACATGAGGTTTACAGGTCAGAGAATAGAGAGTCCAACCGAACCGCTAGTCTCAAAGAGACACGAACCGCCGAGTCGAAACCGGCTTGCCCCAAGGCAATCTATCAATAGATTTGACATTCAAAATCTCTTATTTTTGAAATAATTTCTGTTACCGTTATATAATGTTATATAATAGCATCGACCTGCCTAGCCTTCTTCCTTCCGTATATCCATGTATATATATATATATAGTCACTGGTCACTATACTATACCGTATACACACAATGTGGTCTACCAATTCCCAAATTCCATCATTGATGGAGAGAACAGCTGGTGAGAGTGAGTCGGTCCTTGGCGAGTGGGTGTAGTACTAGTAGGGATCCCATCCCATTTCATTTCTGCAAACCAATATTCCTCCTCTCCTCGCCAATCACTCAGTCAATCAAACAAGGAAGGCCTAAGAGCAACGATAATGAATCAATCCTGGCTTGGCGCCGCCATGGGCATCCATCCATCCTTAAGAACGAAGCAATGAATGAATGGTACGTACAAGACTTCTTTCTTTCTTTCTTTCTATCTGCTGGGGCTGGGCAGCTGGGGAGTGAATTAATTATATGAATGAATGAAGAGGAGTTGTTGCTTTCAAAATATAATAATACAACAATTCTTTGAATCGAAGATTTAATGAACAACTCAATCTCTCTCTTTCTTGTTCAATTTGTGTGTGTGGCAATGAATGAATCAAAGAACTAACTAAACAATTTATTCTTGAATTGCAGTTAGTAGATTGGATTCAGGGAGAATTCCATTCCGGTGCTTTATTTATGAATATCTCAAGAATTAATGAACAACTCAATCTCTAGCTCTCTCTCTTTCTTGTTCTATTCGTGTCTCTTAATGAATGAATCAAAAATTTAACAAACAATTTCTTCTTGAATTGCAGTTAGTTGCTGGATTGGATTCATGGAGAATTCCATTCCAGTGCTTTCTTTATGAACAACTCAAGAATTAATGAATAACTCCATCTCTAGCTCTCTCTCTTTCTTGTTCTATTTGTGTCTTAATGAAAAAGAATTAACGAACAATATATTCTTGAATTGCAGTTAGTTGCTGGATTGGATCCAGGGAGAATTTCATTCCAGTGCTTTCTTTATGTGGACGGAGTAAAGTATTAAAGATAGTTCAAATTCTTCGGAAAATATATCCAGGCCGTGTTTACTTTACTTGTGTTGGTTTTGTTTTGGTGTAAGTGCTTAAATTTCAAGTTATGGGAATTGCTTTATGGGAATCAAATACAATTAACCTTTCTATTA
This sequence comes from Andrographis paniculata, assembly GCF_009805555.1. Taxonomy (NCBI): domain Eukaryota; kingdom Viridiplantae; phylum Streptophyta; class Magnoliopsida; order Lamiales; family Acanthaceae; genus Andrographis; species Andrographis paniculata. Next base: position 912,815 of record NW_026137601.1, on the reverse strand, counting down.
AAAATAAAAAGCTTCCTCTTTTGCTCGGGATTCTATCTTTAGGAGGAGGTCTTTTGTCAATGGCCTGTATTTCTTTGTAGAACAGTGATTAATTTCTGTGCTTGTTAATTTCTATGCTTATGCCAGGAATCAGTGTGGATGAAGTTCAGTTCATCTAATAACTAACGGTAAGTCTTTTTTTAACTATCAATGCTCTGTATCTCCCCTCTTGATACTGTCTACTGCATCTTTTGAGTTTTTCATCTGCATTTTACATTCCCAGACGTATTTCTTTGTGAAGCAAGCACCATCCTTGAATCTTTTCCTGAACTAACAATTCTAGTTTATTTTAATATGTTCCGAAATGTTGTTGCTGTGTTTGTGGGACCCAAGCTCGTAAGATTATCTGGATCGGTTGTTGTTTTGTGAATTTTCAAATCTTGTTTTCTTAGCTCTTGTTTTAAGTTTTCATTTTGTCTAAAATTATTTTCAACTCAAGAATCCCTATATTTTACCTTCATCAAATGATTTTTTCAATCTTGTTTCCTCTCCCCTGGTTACTCTTTGTTGTAATAGTTGAAGGTTTTGAGTTATCCCTTAAAATTTTCGAGGATGGTGAATTGGGTGATTCCATAAACCATTCCTTAGAGTGGACGGAAATTTAAACCTTAAATGTTCTTTTTCAAATCTTCTTTGCCATTTTTCCTCTCCTCATGTTACTCTTGTGATGCCAATAGTTGAAAATGAGAGGTTTTGGGTTATCCCTTAAAATTGACGAGGACGGTGAAATGGGTGATTCCATAAACCATTCCTTAGAGTGGAGGGGAATTTAAACCTTAAATGTTATTTTTCAAAACTTCTTCGGCCATTTTTTCCTCGCCTCATGTTACTCTTGTGATGCCATAGTTGGGGATTCTCGATTAGAACTGACGAGAATGGTGATGGGTGATTCCACAAACCATTCCTTCAAGTGAAAGGAGAATCTAAACCTTTAAATGTGCATTTTCAAGTTTGTATTTTGTCCAAAATTGTTTTCAACTCAAGAATCTCTATATTTTACCTCCATAAAATGGAGTTGTGGCAATTTTCAAAAAATGAATTCTATTTTCAATCTGATTTACTGCATGCTTTCAAGTTCTCTGCTTACTTTTGCTTGTTTACCTACATATCAATCTTTTTAGTTCGCAAGAACTTTACTACCGTCTTTTCAAAGAGCCCATTGTTGTTTACTTGTTTTTAATATTAGATGATATTTTGATTCTGTTTTCTTTTTGTCTGTGTATGTGATTTTGGTGGACATAAAGTGGGGGGAGGTTGAAACAAAACTATGGAATTAAGGCACATCCAAGCATTAAAGATTGTATAATTCTCAAAGTATGGTAGATTTGGTATCATTTTTACATCTAATCTTTATGATAAAGTTTGTGTATGCTTGAATTCCTCTAAGATTGAACAATGTGAAAAAAGTTTATTATTATTCTGAATGTTGAATGTAAATGAGATTATAATTATTTACTTCAAATTCAGATCCAAGACTTCTTTGCCCAATGTGAAAATTGAAAATAATGATTAGATGGTAATGGCTGTGAACTACAAATACTTTTATCTATCCTTTAGTTTCATTGTTTCATCATTTTTTATAGTTATTATTAGTTGTGCTCGATGGCTTTCTGGTTGCACATCCTTACTGCTCGTTGAACTTTTCAGGCAAGGAAAAAGGATGAATGAGCCATGTAGGTTTGCCATGTATGAAAGTATAAGATTTATTTATTTATTTTTCAAAGAAAATCTGCTACTTGTACATGGTTTATTCACTAGAACTCATTGGCATTAATTTGCATCTCATTGGTTTGATTACTATGATTGCAGTTGTTGATATGATCGGGATGACCGTATTGCACCACCCAGACGGTGCATGCAGAATTTGTTAGTATGTTTTAAATATTGACGGTAAGTAATTATGTTTACCGTCAAGCTTCTGTTAATGCTAACTCTGCACCCAAAATGTTATGTTATTAATATTTTTAGTGTGCCAATTTCAGTCATTTGTTTTCACAGATGTAGTTACTGAATTGATCAAGAAGGTTGCTTCAAGCCCTTCACAGCCTGCAAATCTAGTCACCAGCCTCCATGGTATGGCTAATCTCTTCAAAAAACTCTTGCTTTAATGACTGGCTACGTATATATCGTGCTGATGTTGGTATCTTATAATATGCAAGAATGAGATAGATTGTATAGGATAAGAATTCTCTGTTTTGGTTTGCCACCACGTGGTCTGATTCATCGGTTTAATCTGTTTATAATTCATGGTACACTTTCCATTATTTGGTTGTACTCAGTGCAGTACTCTACTGGTTTTTGTAGATTCTTGATGCTTCTTCGAGCTGTTCATGTTCAAATAAGAACATTCAATTGTCTTAGGCAACTTTGTTAACCCAAGTAAGTAGCAAGGTGAACTCATTTATGTTTTGACTTTCATGCTAGCATCTAATCCATTTTGGTTGTTCATTGTACTTGGCCAGTAATGTGCTATCAATGAGTTAATTTTGTCCCTTCTTTTTAGCTCTCCTTGCAGATGGTTAGATACAAGAATGGCAGGAAAAGTAAGTGGATTAGCTTTAGATTGGAATAGATAATTTTTCTCTGGTTTTCTTGGATTGATTCATAATTAGGTTTCTTTACTAGTTTGAATCAAGTTTGCGTAATACACACTTCCTTATATATCTGTATCGGTTGTTGTTTTGTGAATTTTTATCTTAGCTCTTTGTTTTAAGTTTGCATTTTGTCTAAAATTATTTTCAACTCAAGAATCCCTATATTTTACCTTCATCAAATGATTTTTTCAATCTCGTTTCCTCTCCCCTGGTTACTCTTTGTTGTAATAGTTGAAGGTTTTGAGTTATCCCTTAAAATTTTCGAGGATGGTGAATTGGGTGATTCCATAAACCATTCCTTAGAGTGGACGGAAATTTAAACCTTAAATGTTCTTTTTCAAATCTTCTTTGCCATTTTTCCTCTCCTCATGTTACTCTTGTGATGCCAATAGTTGAAAATTAGAGGTTTTGGGTTATCCCTTAAAATTGACGAGGACGGTGAAATGGGTGATTCCATAAACCATTCCTTAGAGTGGAGGGGAATTTAAACCTTAAATGTTATTTTTCAAATCTTCTTTGGCCATTTTTTACTCGCCTCATGTTACTCTTTTGATGCTATAGTTGTGGATTCTCGATTAGAACTGACGAGAATGGTGATGGGTGATTCCACAAACCATTTCTTCAAGTAAAAGGAGAATCTAAACCTTTAAATGTGCATTTTCAAGTTTGTATTTTGTCCAAAATTGTTTTCAACTCAAGAATCTCTATATTTTACCTCTATAAAATGGAATAGTGGCAATTTTCAAAACATGAATTCTATTTTCAATCTGATTTACTGCATGCTTTCAAGTTCTCTGCTTACTTCTGCTTGTGTACTACCTACATACCAATCTTTTTAGTTCGCAAAAACTTTACTACTGTCTTTTCAAGCCCGTTGTTATTTACTGGTTTTTAGTAATAGATGCTATTTTGATTCTGTTTTTTTTTTTTTTTTTTTTGTGTGTGTGTGTGTGTGTGTGTGAGGTTGGTGGACATAAAGTGGGGGGAAGTTGAAACAAAACTCTGGAATTAAGGTACATCGAAGAATCAAAGATTGTATGATTCCCAAAATCTGGTACATTTGGTATCATTTTTACATCTAATCTTGATGATAAAGTTTGTGTATGCTTGAATTCCTCTAAGATTTAACAATGTGAAAAGTTTATTATTCTTCTGAATGTTGAATGTAAATGAGAAATTATAATTATTTATTTCAAATTCAGATCCAAGACTTCTTTGCCCATTGTGAAAATTTAAAATAATGATTAGATGGTAATGGCTGTGAACTACAAATGCTTTTGTCTACCCATTAATTTCATTGTTTGATCCTTTTTATTACGAGTTTTAGTGCAGTAGCCAATGGATAATTTGTAATTCAATTTTGTTTGAGGTGTTTACAGTTATTATTAGTTGTGCTCGATGGCTTTCTGGTTGCATATCCTTACTGCTCGTTGAACTTTTCAGGCAAGGAAAAAGGATGAAAGGGGATTGAAAAAGTGATGAGCCTTGTAGGTTTGCCATGTATGAAAGTATAAGATTTATTTATTTATTTTTCAAAGAAATTCTGCTACTTGTACATGGTTTATTCACTAGAACTCATTGGCATTAATTTGCATCTCATTGGTTTGATTACTATGATTGTAGTTGTTGATCTGATCAGGATGACCCTATTGCACCCCGATGGTGCATGCAGAATTTGTTAGTATGTTTGAATTTTGACGGTAAGTAATTATGTTTACACCCAAGCTTCTGTTAATGCTAACTCTGCACCCAAAATGTTATATTATCAATATTTTTAGTGTGCCAATTTCAGTCATTTGTTTTGACAGATGTAGTTATTGAATTGATCAAGAAGGTTGCTTCAAGCCCTTCACTTCCTGCAAATCTACTCACCAGCCTCCATGGTGTGGCTAATCTCTTCAAAAATTATTGCTTTAATGACTGGCTAAGTATATATCGTGCTGATGTTGGCATCTTATAATATTCAAGAATGAGATAGAATGTATAGGATAAGAATTCTCAGTTTTGGTTTGCCACCACGTGGTCTGATTTATCCGTTTAATCTGTTTATAATTCATGGTACACTTTCCATTATTTGGTTGTACTCAGTGCAGTACTCTACTGGTTTTTGTAGATTCTTGATGCTTCTTCGAGCTGTTCATGTTCAAATAAGAACATTCAATTGTCTTATGCAACTTTGTTACCCACGTAAGTAGCAAGGTGAACTCATTTATGTTTTGACTTTCATGCTAGCATCTAATCCATTTTGGTTGTTCATTGTACTTGGCCAGTAATGTGCTATCAATGAGTTAATTTTGTCCCTTCTTTTTAGTTCTCCTTGCAGATGGTTAGATACAAGAATGGCAGGAAAAGTAAGTAGATTAGCTGTAGATGGCAATAGATGGTTTTTCTCAGGTTTTCTTGGATTGATTCATAATTAGGTTTCTTTACTAGTTTGAATCAAGCTTGCGTAATACACACTTCCTTATATATCTGGATCGGTTGTTGTTTTGTGATTTTTCAAATCTTATTTTTTTAGCTCTTTGTTTTAAGTATGTATTTTGTCTAAAATTCTTTTCAACTCAGGAATCCCTATATTTTACCTTCATAAAATGATTTTTTCAATCTGGTTTCCTCTCACATGGTTACTCTTGGTTGTCATAGGTTAAGGTTTGGGGTTATCTTTCAAAATTGATGAGGATAGTGAATTGGGTGATTCCATAAGCCATTCCTTAGACTGAAAGGAAATTTAAACCTTAAATGTTCTTTTTCAAATCTTCCTTAGCCATTTCTTCCTCTCCTCATGTTACTCTTGTGAGGCCATAGTTGAAAATGAGAGGTTTTGGGTTATCCCTTAAAATTGACGAGGATGGTGAATTGGGTGATTCCATAAATTATTCCTTAGAGTGGACGGGAACTTACATCTTAAATGTTCTTTTTCAAATCCTCCTTGGCCATTTCTTCCTCCTCTCATGTTACTCTTCTGATGCCATAGTTGAAACTGAGAGGTTTTGGATTCTCCATTAGAACTGACGAGAATGGTGATGGGTGATTCCACAAACCATTCCTTCAAGTAAAAGGAGAATCTAAACCTTTAAGGGTGCATTTTCAAGTTTGTATTTTGTCCAAAATTGTTTTCAACTCAAGAATCTCTATATTTTACCTCCATAAAATTGTTTGTATTCCTCGTGTTATTCTTGCTGCTTGTGCTTGGGGGGAAATTTGCTTTTTCTTATTTTCTACTGGCAAGTGTTGACTCATATCTCTACTTGCACATGACTTGGCTAGTTGTCTTGTATTTGCAGTATCTAAAACATTTTGGTTTTGAAATGGAGTTTGTGTTAATTGATTTCAGATTCAATCCTTGGTGAAACCAACAAGGGAAATAGTAAGACAGACATTAGTCCGATATTCATAGCATGATATTGTGTCAAAACGTAAGTAACAGCTTTAATACTTTTGATTTATAAATAATTTTTTTCAGCCTCGTCTGAATGCAATTGGCACAGTAGACCACGATTGAACATTGTCACATCCTCTTTGTTGTTATGCTGAATAAATATAAAAGAACTTTGTGCCATAATAGTGTGATATTGTTGTCAACTGCATTGCACTGAAGTTATTATTCTAAGGTGAGAGGTGAGGTATGTAGATAACAATTATCTTTTAAACCATAGACATGCTTTTCAAGTTAATGTTGGAGATATATTTTTCTGCTCGAATGGAGCAGAAATTGGAGAAGGTTAAGGATGCTGTAGAGCTGTAATCTAATACTCCTCTTTGAATGGTATAAATGTTAAAAATTGCTTTCAGGTATTTGGGCTTTTATTTGAACATTTTATTTCTTTGGCTTTTGTGGAGAACCATCTATCTTATTGTGTGTTATATATTATTCTCCATTTTCACAATCTAGTTTTAATTTTTGGGTGATATTGTTTATTTAACTGTTGATCATGCAGTAGGTTCTAAATAGCTAGGTGTTTTTTGTTTGCTCCCTCTGCCATATCTGAAGGTTGGTGAGTATCATGCAGCACCTTTGCTGGGAAGTCCAATTTCAGCTCACAACAATTGGGGAAGGCCCCCAATCTATTCTGATCATTGAAAGCCTTTGGGAGGTGATGGACCAAACTTATTACGCTGTCCCCTATCTTTCTTGGTATGTCTACCCACTTATGATGATGATTTAGGACGCTTATTTTTAGTTTTTGTTTCTTGACTAACAAGTGAGTAAATGCTGATAGAAAATCGACGAATCATACAAGTGTTGTCTACCACTCTCACTTAAAGAAGCATGAGAATGCAACTACAGTGCTGATCTTTCCTTGAAAAAACAGATTAGAAAGTAAGAAAATCATTATGTGATCTACACTACAACTTATTTAATATTTGTTTCTTTGCGGGTTTTCTCTCCTTGTGGCTGTGGGAGGAAAGGCTGAGGTAGATGCATGTTTCCGGTGATGGTGAGGAGCAAAGAAAATAGTGCTGAAATGGGATTGAAAACAAAGAAGAAACCCGTGACAGAGCCAGGAAGCGGGGGAGGGCAAGGAAGAATGTTGCCATTGTTGCCCTCAAGTCCAACATGTGAGTGATTCCAAAGCATTTGTCTTATCATCATATTCATATGAAGATATCGCTAAGGGAATTTGACAGTGATAGTGACTGGATTATGTCTTTCAAGCCTGGATGCTGGCTTCCTTACACGATATGCTCAAGGCAGCCATCTGAAACTGGTTTGTGTTTACACCTTTCTTGCATATATTATCACCAGTCCGTTGGTATTTAGTTATTACATGTATCTTTGCAAGTAATTTAATGCATTTATGGCTGATCAACTTGAAAAGTGTTTGTAGTTGTCAGTTTTCAATTAAGACCATACTACAAAAGCTACGGATTGACCTGAAAATTATCTTTTTAGTAGAAATTAAAATTTTAAGCGATGTAAATTGATTTAATTTGTAGAACTATGCTTACTTTTGAATTCTCTCTCAACATGAATTTATTACATTTGCAGCCGTCATCCTAACCCCAGGAGATGTGTGAAATTTTGTTGTAAACAGCTGCTCCAGTTGGTCTGAGTTTGACGCAGCATGGTCGAAACTACACTGGCTAGCTAATTAGACCATTCTCTATCATTTAAATCATCGGGCTTGAACATGCTGTGAAAAACAGGGGAGCTGGAAGAGAGGATTGCTCTGTGGGCTTGCAGCTGCCCATCAGCAGTATTGATGGTAACATCTGTATGAATGGTTTTGTCGAGCATTCGAGAGAGGCATCTCAGGCTGGTTTGTGCTGCTCGATGCTGCATTGTGCCATCGCCATTGCCGGGCCATATTGAACTTCTCTCTCCCCCCTGAGATGAGATTCAGATGAAGGATCTAATGGTAAGTATCATATGATCATGTTCTTAATTTAACAGAAACTGCTGTACAAAGCTCACATTCGGAGAGGAGATTTTAAGGTCCATAAACTCGACATCAATGACTAAACGAGATTGGCCGTTCACTTCCACAGGGCAAGAGAAGTCATCTTTCGTTCGTAGGAGTCTCTCTTGAACTGCAGCCAACGTATATATGGATATATATAGCAACAATGCGATGGGGGTGGTGGTGAGATGGCTAACTTTTTTGGGTGTTGCTTTACTTTTACAAGCATTGACTCATTTATTTCTTGTTGACTAAACTCGGTATTTTTTTTGTTGTTATTAGATATCCTTGCAATAAAGATACAAGGAATATATGGATGCACAACTGCACATTTCATAGGAATGCATGTGACTTTAAGGAGTAAGTTTTCTAGACTGGAACGGTTTGCGAATTGTTATTTCATGGATCTAGTGATTTTGGCTTTTGTATTGATGAATTTCTGCTGCAAAAAACTTGTTCTAGGTTTCAACCTATATTCAAGGCCTAGTAATGGTATCACAAACCATTGTCTAAATCCTCCGGTTCCATGAAGTCAAGTATATTTTGTTTGTAATTTTTCTTATTCATTCATTCAATATCTCTATTATCTATAAAACAATACAATTATCTCTTACTAGATTATATTGTTTTGTAATTCTATAGTACCTTTAATAACTATTAATTTTTGTATTTGACTTTTCCTTCTTGCAGTCTCCACTCTCTCGTTTTAAGAAGTTGATGATTTGTAGTCACGCAACAAGATATGTGACAGGTATAAAAGTCAATTGAGACGCATTTTATATTTTGATTAGCAAATATTTTCATGTTTATTCATCTTTGATTCATTTTTAGGCTGCTCCTATGTGGATGGATGGATGTCTTCTCTCCCGTAAGAAGACATGTCAGCACATCTATGTATCCCTAGTTTTATGGTTTGTCTATATTTTGAATTTTTAGGTTTTCAACTGTATTAAAAAAATCAATGTATTCTTTTAAATGTTATCATTTTCTTTTGCAGCATGGGAATGGACAAGCTTGTTGGTACATTCCAAGACAAACATCAGGTTATTAGCAATACCAACGGTAAAGATTGAAATTTATTTATTCTTTTTTTTGTGAGCTTCTTTCAGGGCATCATATGTTTTTTAAATATCATTCATCTATGCACGCTTATATTTTTCTAAAGTGTGCAATTGAGATTCAAATTTCAGCCTCTGGCGGATGATGCTGATGTAGAAATGTCCTCTTGGGTAGACCACGATCTAGCCAGCGCACTACAATGCGGGAATACCTGATTTGGAATAATATATCATTGACAAATCTAAATCTCCGGGCCTCCTACTGAAGATAAGTTTATAAATATATTCATATTTTATAATATTTCTATACATATTTGGTTGATTTGTGCCTTTTCTTTTCCTGTCGAGGGTAGGATATTTGAAATCTTACATATTTTGTTTGAATTATATGCTAATTATGTGTTTGGTGCAGGTAAACCTGAAAGACTATATGTATAGGTAAATCAGCTTACTGATACTATCTTGCATTTTATTTTTTTTTTTGTGTTTTTTTATTTATTATTTTTTTTATACCGTGTTTGTATTGTTATGTTGCACTATTTATACTTGTATATTGTGTTTATATATGATATGGTGTGCTTATGGTGTCTTATTGGGTTGTGTTGTTTGTATTGTTATGATGCATTGTTTGTACTTGTGTGATGTGTTTACGTATGATTTGGTGCTCTTGTAGTATCTTTTTTGTGTTGTTTTTATTGTTCAATTGTGTATGTTTTGTGTGCTTGTACTGTTTTTTTGTGTTGTATTGTTTGTATTGTCATATTGCGTTGTTTGTTCTTGTGTGTTGTGTTTATGTATAATATGGTGTTCTTGTGGTGTCTTTCTAGACTGTGTTGTTTTACTTGTATGTTGTGTTTATGTATGGTATGTACACTTTTTTTTTTGGTGGTTATTGCTTGTGTTGCTGTTTGTATTGTATTATTGTATATTTTGTGTAATCTTGTGGTGTTTTTTTTGTACTATACTGTTTGTATTTCTATGTTGTATTGTTTGTGCTTGTGTGTTGTGTGGTATAATGCTTTTGGAGCCTTTTTTTTGTGTTGTTTGTGTTGTATTCTTTGTCAGTTTGTTGTTTATTTTGTGTGTGCTTGTGATGTCTCTTTGTATTTATTGTTTGTTGTATTGCATTGTTACAATGCATTGTTTGTACTTGTGTGTTGGATTTAGGTATGGTGCACGTGTGACTTTTTGTGTGATTAGTTTTATTTGTATTTTATTTTAAAGTTTCTTTTTATTTTTTATATTTTAAATCTATTTCGATGTATTTGTATGAGTGTAAAATCTCTGAGAGGACTGGGGAGTCAATGGAAATAGTTGGATTTGGATTTCAAACTCAAGAAGGTAAGTCATCTACATACATTAATATTTATTTTAATTCTCTTTCAATGTATTTGTAGAGCCTTCACATAAAATCTGGTTCGATTTGGATTTCAAACAAAAAAAATGTAAGGGTGTATATATTTTGGTTGAATTTGAAAAAAAAAAAAAAATTGATTTAAGTTTAGCATTAAAATATTTTTTGATGTAACTTTTTGGGCAAGAAAAAAGTGATAAGAAATCTTCAATAATGATAGGTGATACACGATAAGTTAATTGATGATGGAAGGTTTAAAAGCTATGTTTCTTTGTTTTTCCTCTTAATTTTTATTTTCTTCTTTGTTATTGAATTTCATTTGTACTTTCTTGCATATACATACATTTTGTTTATGTTTCTTGCTTTACAATTCAAATTTGAGTCAACCGGTGTGATTTTCTTTAGCGGATGAATATCCAAATTCCGGATACATACAACTTGTTTAAAAGAAGAATGGTCTCAAGCTATACTCAATGATAAATAACCACACCAAAAACCAAACAGTAAGCATCCCAACCAAAAAAAAATAAAATATTATAATAAAAAAAAAAAAAAATAATAATAATAATAATAATAAATCAAACAGCAAGCATTTACTTATACAAAGGGTAAAGTACAAATATTCTAAAGTAACTGGTCATAAGTCATCAGTGAAGGTAGGCAAGAAAGAATTCATTAACAATACAAATCACAACTTAACAAAGAGGCTTCGCAACATAGCATATATATTTCACAATTTAGGGAATCCAACAGCTCGTAACATTCGTTTGTTTCTCGGTTCCATTGGACACAAAGAGGAAACAAACAAACAAAAATAAAATTACCAGAATAGAACCCACAACAGCAGTTTAGGAAACTAAAAATGCTGCTTCATTTTTCAATGCCCTGTTGCAAATACTGGATCAGATCATAACCGGCAGTCGTCCACTTGTTATAGGCATCTGTGCACACACGTATCATGTAATTGGCCGCTTCGCGCTCGCTCATTTCTGGATGAAATCTTTTACGTAGATTTCCAATTGGGTCACCTCTACTGAAGCACGGCAATCCGCTGTCCAGCATTAGCGCAACTGTACTTATGATCCCATCCATGTAGCGCCGTGCAGCAAGGTAACCCTTTACGCACAAGCTGGATAACAATGGCTTCATAAGTATGAGTTAAGGGGACAATAAGTGGTTTTGTTTCGAAACAATTGATCTTACCTTACAAATTGGTACCACGTGTCACTTTTCATTACTCCAGATGGATCAAGCAACTGAGTCATTTCATGACTGAGCTTGAAGTGAGCACTTTCAAAACGCATATTGCCACCAGGCGAAGTTTCCAGAATGAAACCAAAATCAATATGAACTAGCCTGCCTTCGCTGTATTCACATCAAACCACAGTTAAGAGTCTAAACTGATGTGATTGCAAATAATTTCGTGCAGAAGCAATGTTCTATGTCTTTTCCCACTCTTCATGTACTTATAGTATGAAGATTGTCTATATACATGCCATGTTGTTAACATTATGATTGTGCGTCTTAGTATCGGAATATTATAATTGAATCTCATTTCTAGTGGTATGGCTTTTCTATATCTTCTGTGTTTACATTGTACTCTTACTCAATAAACAGAGCAACTCCAAAAGGATAACCTATTTTTCACCTCCTGATCACATTTTCTGTACTTCACTTAAGAACTGATTGCATAAATATACATGATAAAAATTGCAGTTTTCTTCCACATGATGTATTGCCTCTGAGTTAAGCTAAGCCAAACATGATGTTATATATGTATTCATTCTGGGTTCGGGACTATATGCATCTATACCTAATACCTAATAAAGGACATTATGTAGTTAGGTAAACATGAATGAGTTCACACAATAACGAACACAGTATAATAAATTGCTTACTTATCAAACAGAAGGTTTCCATTGTGTCTGTCCTTTGGTTGAAGCAACAGGCTAGCAACTGCATACCCAGCACTGCTCACGAGAAAATTCTCACGTGCAGTCTCAAAGCTTGGTGAACCAACAGGTCCAAAATCTTGTTGAAAAATCTCATATAGACCACCATCAGTAGTCTCACCCATCTGACTCCTGCTTCGAGAATTGGGCACAACCTGCCGCCAAGCAGTAAGGATAGAATGGTTATAGAGGAAAATCCAAGCAAACCAAGAAGTAATATTTGCATAACTCACACTTTACAAACACACAGACACTATGCATTTACCTCAATAATGCCTCTCTCTGGGCCAGTTGGGAGTACACCATAAGGAAACAGATAAAGCTTTAGCCCAACAGCAGCAAAGATGTCTTTTAAAAGTGAAATAACTTGCAAAGCAAGAACATCTTGCCGACAGTCATCCCCAACCTAAATCCAAACTCAGCCACCATCAGGCTCAACATAAATATTTTAAAGAGAAAATATGCACCAAAGGTTCAAAATAATATTAAACAATTTCATGAGATTCATTTCAACATTTTCTTGCTAGAACAAACAACATAAAAAGCTAAATTGTTGTATCTCAGCAATTGCGTTTCTATACGACACTATTGCTCAAGGTCTTACTGCAAGGCTCTTAATTTCAAAAGCTGTGGAAGGACAATTCATAGGATATGCCACGCCTCATCTGGAGTAATCTAGATGTAACTATACAGAGATTTAAATTGATGTACCTTAAATATGCAAGCTTGTGGCTTTATATCATTGGGATCTCCATCCCGGTCCACCACATTGAAGGTGATCATGATAGGAACTTTTGCTGCTGATTGTAGAGGGATTCCACTATCAACCTGAATACCCCTGACTAGTTTATTAGGAGCAGTTGGTAGATACAGGTCATTTCCTTCCACTTGAATCTTCTCCAGCTCCCTATTTTTAACACAAAACAGGATCACACAATTGAAAGTGATATATAAGTCTGCATGCATGGACACAACTTTCATGGAAATAACCCTCAAACGTCACCTTCGTATGCCAGCACGTCTTTCATCTTTTGGAAGTGGATAGAGAACACCAGATATAGATGTGACTTTGTCAAAGAAATCAAATTCTCTTTGAAACACGTCATATGCTATCGGATTGAAACCATCAATAATTTTTTGTCTGACAACTGGAAGCAGTGCTTGAAATGCACTATGCTGCAAGCAAAAAGGAAAGGGCACAAAAATAAGAACTTATGGGAAGTATTACAAGTTACAACAAAAAAGCACATATTGTCATCTTTATATAGAGTTGAAATGATTGATATGGTTGAAATACTATACCGTCGCAGATACTGCATCCTTTCCAGTTTCAGAAGCAGTGGTTTCACCCTGCATGAAAACACAGCCATCTGAATGATAAACATCCTTGCAATGCAAAGTAAACACTTAAGAAAACTTGCCAATTAAACTAAATTTTAGTCACCTGTAAATGCCATATCAGTATATGAGCAAAAATATCACTCCTTTGTGTGGCCCTATGCAAGTATCCCTCAACCAACTTCTGTAATTGCAAGTTAACAGATGTTAAAAAATTTTCTTGCCTAGAGATGCTAAAATTCATGTAAATCATTTCAAAACCTCAAGTATGCTTCAAGGACAGGGAAATGATGTGCATGAAAGTTAAAATAAAGAGAGCAACAATTATGTTTTATATATTCAGTTGTTTTGATGACAGATCAATTTATTAAAATATACAGAAGTACAATCATGTCGAGTCAAGAGGATAAGAGCCCACCTCATCATCATATCTTAGCGCCTGTACCAACTGTGGCATGAAGAAAGTCACTTTTTCTGGTGGATAAGATTCAAGAACCCTGAGGACATATGCCATGACTCGTGGATGACCTTTATATGCAGGAGTAAGGAACTCCAAAGCTTGTGTAATTGAACAAGGCGCCCAGTGTGGAAGACGTTGCAGAAGTGTTGAATTCTCATCCACCGCTTTGGGGGTGACAAAATAAGGCAAAGCTTCAGGAATACTGTGGATCTCCAATATATGTGACTATGGAAGGAAATTCGCCATTAGTTAAAATCAGATGGAAATAATTGAAAGAAATTGAACTAACAGCAGCAAACAGATACCCTTCATCTGCATGTTTTACTTCAGCATGTACAACTCAAGTTTCATATCAAAATTTTGAACATGCTAAAAGAATTAAGACTACTGATATGATATTATAATTGTCTTGCACAGTTGCCTGTAAGTAATTAATTTGAGCATAAGCCATTAATCCTCCAGCATTTCTCCATATCAAATTTACTTTCACAAGGTAAGATTATGAGAATACTCATGCTTTGCATGTAAACTTTCTTGCAGCCACGCAAAACCTAACCAACATACTTGAACTAGCTGAGTGATTTCAGTCTTCAGAGTAGCATTTGTGGGAAACATTGCAGCCAACGATAAAGCAATTCGCGGATCAACAGCAAAGGCTGTCCTTGCCAACTCTATCCATTTATCAGAGCTAATTTTAAGTCGAGAAGAACCTTCCCTGAAAGCCATTAGACAAGAATATAAGCAAAATAAATAAATCTATAAATAAGGATCTCCACCATGAAACTATGAGCAAAAAAATTGGTTTGAGAAGTCTAGGTAATTACTTTGATCCAACAGGTTGAGCCCAAACCTCAAGCCTGTCAGCCTCATGCTGGCATAACATCAGCAGCAACTGTCTTCTCTTCTCACGTCCAACAGCATAGTTCTCCATCCGACCCCAGACAGGGTGATGTTGATCCTTCTACAGAGTATAACTAAATACTTTAAGCTTATAAAACAATCTGTGCAACAACAAATATTTCCCTACATTAAGGATTTAAAAACATTTCAAAGCCACAACTTCAGGTACTTGCCATCAATTTTCTTACCATATCATTTGAAGAGCTACCATTTTCAAGCCCTCCACCTTTTGTCTCTAATGGGGGTAAGTCCACCCGTTCATTGAGATGATGGACAAATGTTGAAACTGATTGAGATTCACTCTGAGAAAAATTGTTGTTATTCAAATCATACCATCCGGGTTGATGAGCAAACCACTCCAAAGAGGTTCTGTTTTTACCAAAAGAAGATAAAACAGTATAGACAGGCGTACTTTAAGACAACTAATAAAGATTAATACACAGCTTAAGGGAACAACAACTGCTTAAAGATAGAGATTGATATTGATGGAAGCTAAAGCGTAAAGAGACAAATCTATGCAGACAAAATAAGCAGATCAATATCATACATACTAGATAAGAAATTTCACGTTGTGTATTTTCAATATGCCATGGGACTGCTCAACATAGAAAATATAAGCATACTTCAGGGATAACAAAAACATATACAAATAAGTTTAGACTTTTCCACTAAAAAGTGAACAAACAAAACATTACTTTTAAATGATATCTATCACCAGATCAAGGTCATGTCTCCACTTGACTCATTTGAACAATGTGTCTGGACCGCTGAAGAGCATGCTGAGGAAATTTTTGAAGCATTCTCTAAAAATATTCTTTTCTAGGTATAGATCAATATCAAATAATATTTTGAAGTTCAATTGCTGTCATTAGAATTACGAATTGCCCGTAGTTGAATCTGTTAACTGGAGGATTTTATTTGTAGGCTGTGCTCATTGAGTCCATCAATTGCAGAAAGTTATTTATTGAGGTAAAATAACAAACAGGAAAATATTCTTTCCTGCATATGCATATGTCAGTAAACAGATTTAACAAGTTCACAAGCTCACTGCTCATGTGACTTAGTAAGCAAGTTCTGTCCTAGAACTCCCCTCAGACATCACAGCATCCCATATAAATTGAAAGACCATTATACCGTAAAGACTAATATGTTAGTATAAACAATTCTAAGGTAAGGCAATCAAATCCAGCAAGTTTCTAAAAGCTCTTACTTAAGAGTCCTTACCTATATATTCTATCTTCTAGCAATTGAAGGCCTGATCTAAAGTTCTTGAGGTTCCCCTGTGTTCTGCATGAACACAGTTTTAGTCCAAAAAGCATTAGAGTGAAGAAAGTTCCTGTAGCAGCTGGATGCCGAGAAAATTTCCAGGGAAGCTTTGTTGTTCCTTGTACCATCCGACCAAGAAGTAAAAGCTGTTCAATGCTATCATGCCGAACTACCTGTAACAATAACACCCAAAACCAAATGACTTCATATTATTGAGTTGATGCAGTAGTGCAGTCAAGAAAAATTAAAGACGGATAAATCATGCACTAGAGGGGACAATATGCACATAATACTCCATTTATCTTACTGATAACCACAGAGATCAGTCTAAACAATGAAACAAAGTCTGACCAAGAATGCATGCAAGAGAGGCTAAATATGTGATGCTTACTTCAAACCGATCAATAAAGAATCCAAGCCACAATCTATGAGCCATTATCTGTCCAACAGGGTCCTTCTCAGGCAGAGGTTCTGGCTCTCCAGGGGAAAGATGGGGTCTCAATTTTGCAGATGGTCCAGAGAACCTTGTGTCAGATGCAAAAAGGCCTCGTTTGGTGTCTATTGTCCACAACCATGCATCTACTAGCTCAGCAAGGACAAGAGATCCTAACTGAGGAGCAGCAGAAACCAACCATGTCCAGATGTAAACACCAGTCTCTACAGCATCAAGTGTGGTTATATAAGCTGGACACCAGCAAAGAAGGCGTAGAAGTTGAGAAAAGCTCTCAACATTCAATTTTGAATCTGAACCCTGTGTAAAATATGTTTCATCATCCTCACCAATAATAATCATGTATCCAAGTCCATTAACAAACTCAAATGTAGAAAAGTAACAACGGGTTTACCAGATTTGAAAGAAGTAGGGCAGTAGCTTGAGAGCATGTTTCACGAAAAAATGCTTTATCTATTGCTTCTCCTTTCTCGGCAGAATTAACACATTTCTGAAGCAATCGTACAAATTTGGTAATCACCACTTCATTAAAGGACTGTGGTGAGTGTTCAGAAGACCCTGAAGCTGGAGGGTCAGGTGTCAGTCCACTGTTAGCAAGAGCAAGCCCACCAATGCTCTCATATAACCTTCTCATGCCTGCTATTTCTCCAGCATGGTTACACTTTGCTGTTGCACTGACCATACCAGTACCAAGAACCTCCAAATTGAATGCATCTGTCAATTTCAAATTCCCTCCTGAAGCTGCAGCAGCAGCAGCCATAACTGCAGGAATATTAGCTGATTTTGTACCAGTCCAACACTCATTTTTACCCGTGCCAATCCTTATCTCAGACAAAAGAGAAACCACATCAGCCGTAGGCTGTGTTCTTTGCCAAGAATTAGCTTTGCAAAGGTTTTCCTAGTTAAAATAAAATACGAATTAGAAATTAAACATAATAATGGCTTTCCAGTCAACAACACAAAAAATTTGATATTAATATTAGCTCTTGGCTAAGGTTTACAGGATGGACAGGCCTAAATAGAATGCATTAACATGTTTTCTGCAAAGCTCATGTATACCCAAGGACAATCCAGAACGAAATCTGGTAAATAAGAAACCTCCAAAGCGCCATCTATGTGATTCATTTATTGGAAGTGTAAAGAATTCGGAAGTGGAGAGGGCAGTTGAAAAAACTCTAGATGACTTCTAACAGATACCTAAATAAATTAGATGATGGACTACAGCAAAACTATTAGAAAGATGATAATAGTTTATTACACTTAAACATTCCTCACATGCCCATAATGCACTGTCTTACACATCTGTGGAAATAAGCTGTAAAAATCAAACTCAAGCTTCTTGTTCGTCAATGACTAGAAAGGTGGATTATCTAATACTTAATTCCTTAATTAAGATGATATTATATTAGTTGAGAAAAATGGAACCATAGAAAGGAGAAAAGACAGTTTAGTACCATATCTCCGCACACTAGTTTTGCAAATAAGTAATAAAACAGAATGTAAGTAAAACTGAGAAGAAGATGCAATAAAATGAGATGAATCCCAGTGAGAAATGAATAAACCTGAAGAAGACCCTGACTAGTGCATGGAGCATGCGAAAGTGCCACAACAATCCACTCCCGAACAACCTTTTGGTATAAAGCTCGAACATTCGCCAGATAAGCAGGATCACTCACTACAGTAGAGGGTGGATCATTATGCATTGCAAATAGCAGGGAATCTAGACAGGATGAGTTCCACAAGATCTGCAAGCCATGGAAACCATTAAGTGCTCCAGATGTTAAGGGAGACAAATGAACAGCACAGCCCAACCATAATGCATCTTCACCTGAGGAAATTTATCTCTAAGCTGCGTTAACAGATTGACAGAGAGGTCTCGCACATGCTCATCCCTCTGAGACAAATTTTTAATGAGAAAACATGCATGGACAGAAAGTGTAGACTCTCTAACATCAGCGTCAGGTCCAGTCTCAGGTGCTCGATCCTCCTGTATCATTTTGGATGATATATAATGTTTGCATGATATATTCAAGAAAAAAAAATATACAAAAAATAAAAACATATCAGGAGTATCTATTTGTAAACATAGATGAAATATTATAAGAAAGAACACTTCAGCAATGCTTTAAAATTCACACACTCATATGTGAAATTTCTGCCTGATTTTAAATACATTGGATACAATAAAATTCAAGTATAAAAGAACAATGTTACAAACAATACACATGGTTTCAGCTACCATAAAAGAACACTAGTTGACTGATAAATGATAAATAGTATAGGCTTCATTTAGAAGGACCAAACAATCCTGTACAGTTCTATTAAATTATAAGTTTTTTCCATTCACAAGTCACAACAATGAAACACCATGGTCATGTAATCCACTGCTTCAGCTTTCTTGCACACACTGCATGCTCACATAAGAGAGAGAGAGAGAGAGAGAGAGATGATGGGGTGGGGGAAAGGGGTGCTCAGTTACCAGCCAAGCAATTGCTGTTTCAAATGCTCGATGGACAATTGCAGTCAAGCACTTGGAGACTGCTGGCATAAGATTCGGGCTTCTAAGGTATTCAAAGACACAGCTGAAAGCACTTCGAGAAGCAGTTGAACTTGGGCCTCCATTAAGAATACCACCATTGCTGCTAAACCGTATAATCTCCAAGAATGCTACAGCCAGAAGATAGGTTGCTTTGACACCTACACAAAGCAAGTATACATAACCCATCCCTTATCTTAGGAATAAGAACACTCTTAAAACAAAAAACAAAGAAAAGGGCAGGCATCAGATCAACTCCCTAAAACGAACCACTAGTGACCAAGAAAAAAGATAATCATACCTGAGATTGTACTCATTCCAGACACGTCCACCCGCCCTCCTAAAGCAGCATAAAGAGCAGTTCGCTGGCTCAAAGCAGCTTTCTCATTTCCACTACCTCTCCGACTACCCGGATTATGAAGAGCATTAAGCTCCAACTCATCTTCCAGCCATTTCACAGAGCTCACAACCTGAACAGGCATTGTTTCCCTTCAAACGTTATACTTTAGAGATTCTTATGGTGATGATAAACATAAAAAAGGTACTCGAAAAGATCAATGATTGCCAGAAAGGAAATATATAACCAGATAATAAGAATCCTTCCACACTATGGAAAAATTTCATGTAGAGGACTACCAACCAATCCGAGAGGAAATCCTCATTGTCACCCTAACAATGTTAGCTTTACATCTAAATTCTACATATAAAAAATAAAGAGCAAAAATATGTTGTCCTTCATTCATCAACTATATTAAAAAAAGCTCATCAAATTCAATTTTAAGAGTATAAAGTATTTTTTGGCTTAACGCACATTGAGTTTAGAAAATTATGCATTCTACACCAAATATTGCAAGATACTTGCAAGAACCAGACGTTAAACAAAAAAAAATCCACCATAATTAATAAGTAGGATGATCCAATAATTTTGTTAAGTAAGATGTGCAAAATTAGTGCATATTTCAAAAGCAAATTTGTAGGTCCCAATCTAGTTAGTCATGAAGGAAGGCAAACAATCAAAATGAATGGATAATGTAAGTCAACTTACAAGAGGTGGAGTTCCGTGAGATATTCGCTGAACGGAAGACGACCATGAAGAATCCCACATGTATGGTCCACCAACAGCTTGGAGACCACTAGTGCCGATGCTGCTCACACTATTGAGTGTAGTTGAAACAGACTTTGTTGTTGGCATAATTTTTTGTATTGGAGGGGCTAACCCAAAGAGAGCAATATAGAACCATAAATTGCGAAATAACTTCAAGAGTGAAGGTTCCACATCTATGTTGGGCTCAAAATCTGAACATATCTCAGCTACGGCAGGGAGGAGTGGTCCAAGAAAATCAGCCCCACTTCTGAAAGATGTTACTCGTTAGGGTGTATTTAAAAGGTGCCAGTTCAACATAACACCCTAACAATTCAACTTTTGAAACTGTACCTCCCACTTTTTGATTCTGCAGCCAAGCCCACATCTGAGCATAGTGACAGTAGACGATGTCGGTAGTCTGAACGCAACTTAGTACTTGTGATGCCTTTGGCAATCAACAAAAATCCTGCAGGCAAAGTCTTGAGTGTAGTTGAAACAGTGAGCACCCATTTTGTCCTAGCAATATACTTCTAGCATTAGTCATTCTAATGTAATGAAAAGTTAAAGCACACCTCCACACGTTCAGTAGTGGCTTCTGGTACTTGTGTTCTACTTTCGGCAGATCCAACAGCAGAAAGTTTACTTAAGTAGCTCCGAGTCATCAAAACCACAGCTTCACGGTAAGACTTCTCAAAACCTAAACTCGCCAAGCGAGAAACAGCATCAACAAGCTGCAGTAACTCAAGAAGAGCAGGTTGAGAAAATTGTGCAAGGGTACTTCAAAGAGATCTATATTAATTTGGCCAATGTTATAGAAGCTACAATTTGAAAGTCTAGAAGGAATAATTAGTAATACTAAAGCTACAGAAATAGGAACCCACTTGAAGTCTCAATAAACCTGGACTTGAAGCATCACCCTCCTCCAAACTTTCAATGAATAGGGGCAATATCATCTCAACAATTTCAGGCTTTTTAACAGAAGCATTAAGCTCAGCTAACAAACGTATGACATTCAGTTGCAATGGTGGAGCAGCCTGCTTCTCTTTTCCATCCTGGAAGGCACAGCAGTTGGGGTTGCATAAAAAAGTTAAAGACATGCATAGCATAATCTCAAAACCTTAATGAGAAAACCCTCATCTGTTTCAACCATTTCTCTAGAACCAGAATCATCAGTTCATCTCTAGATGGCTAAATAAATGAAAGCATCCAATTTAAGATAAATCTTAGCAATCTGAAAATCATTTTGAACTCATTGAATATATATATCTACAGCATAGTTTGACACTTTTTCGATAGATAAAAATTGAAAATAAGCATTTCTCCATAATATTCAAATATTAACTTCCAACTGAAGTGTTCTGATCCTCAAATAGCTTAAACTAACCATTTCCTAAGACTCTATAGAAAGTTAAGGCAAAATAATCTAGACACTTCAAGGCTAGGCTAGAACAATTGCAATGAACCATATCCTGAATGAGACCTTAATCATTATGTGATTTTCCAATTATTATAGGTCGTATTACCCAGCAAAGAGGTTTGTGTTAGTCATCTATGGTCATATAACAACCCAAATGTTTTTAATGTATCCAGTTGATGGAAGTTTAAATGTGGACTGCGGAGTATTTTTGTGCTTTTGGGGCAGGTTCTAAACACCACTGGGAGAGACTTGAATTAAGGAGACAAGGTACCACTGGAAACATAACGAAGATAGACATGAAAACAAACACTGGTACAATAAGAAGCGGAAAAGCAAAGTACAGTTATGATGTTTTAAGCTATAAATGGCACCAACCTCTTCCTCATAATCATTTCGATCCCGGATACTAGTGGCCAGTCCCATGATAAAAGCATCTACAGGCGGCCGGTCCTTGGCCCAACCAAATTCAATTATTTCACAGCAAGTTTTCAGGACACTTCTAAACATAGATCCCTGGTTACTGGCCCAAGTGTCACCCTGCTCATAGCAGATAACATCAATAAGTTCATTTATGAAATTGACATAGTGGAGCAGTAATGTGGAGTGTTGGTTAGGTATCCCGAGTTTGATCATCGTGAAGCATCATTCCAATAGAAGAAGAAATGTACCTGAGCACAAGTGGCCAGTACAAGGGGCTTAAATCGAATCAGCAGAACCCGGAGAAGCTGACCACCACGAATAACGGCAGCTTGAGAAATTCCAGAAAGTAAACATTCAAAAAGTTCCTCACAGGCTCTCAACTTTCGCCAGCCAGAAAACAGGCATGCCTCCGCAGCCTCTATCAATAGTGCAAGAGATCCATGCAACAATCTCTTTGAGGACTTCCCTTCTGTGTCAAGAGATGTTAAAGTCTTGATATGCAACTTTGCAGCAGCTTGGCAAACAGACAGCTTTCTATTGATCTTAACTTTAAGCAATTGCCCTTGATCCGGCCAATCGCGCTTTCTTATCTGCACACGTGAAAAAACAAATGTGATTTTTGGGCAATGCTTTTTATCCTAATCTAAACTACTTTTCAATTTATCATACAACCACCGATTCATTATGTATTACCTTTAATAAAGCAATGATTGATTGAAGTTGATTCTTTGCAATCCCTCTCACTTGCTGCATAAGCTGGGAATCAATGGTCACTATACTCAATACATGTCCGATTAACTTAAAAACAATTTCTTGTCTTTCAAGAGACTCCAAAGTCTCTTCTTCAAACAATTTCATAGCCTTCTTATATGATGGAGTGCTGCCCCCACCACCTCCCTCTCCATCATTGAACAACCCATCATTGCTTTTCCATGCAATGCTGCTCCCCCCATTTGAAGTCACACTGCTCGGAGACTCTGCTGAAAGATTGTTAAGCTCAACACTTGGAGACTGATAATGGTTCACGCTGAGTGGAGAACTCTGAGCTGAAGCTCCATCAGGAGTACCCGAAATTCCATCCCCTGGAGAGCTTGGAACAACAATTTCAAATCGATCAAGAAGAATGGCAATCAATTTGGTCACATCAGATTGCGCAACTGGAGGGAAATTCAAACATAAAGCATTCAGAAAAGCCCGACAAACACTGGAATTGGCATTGCTTATCGTCTGAATCACAATATCACCCGTGAACCCAGCCACGTCAGTCGCAAAATCAGGGGACTTCTCAGCCGCTCTTGAAATGTAGCTCAAAAATTCGTTAAAGAAAGAAGAAATCGCCTCTGTTGAAAATGCCTGCGGCCAGAAACTCGGGTTGAAGGATGCCGGAATTGAACGGTAAAGCGCGAGAAGCAGCGACTTGGGGGTTTCTTGATCGGAATTCGGGCATTTGGAAAGAAACCGTGCTAACGCTAATATGGCATGTAGCTGGGACCTCGAAACCCTCGGCGATCTCGACAACAGCGACTCCGCCGACGGGCACCGGCTGCAAATCCAGGCGATTTTCTCGCGAAATTGTGCTGGATTCTGTGCAATCAAATCACAGAGCTCCACCAGCGACTCCATCAAACGACTCCAAACTCCGATTTGCCGGGATTCACCGAATTTCAACTAAGTTCCCATTGATCAAACGGAATCAACAAACGGTCAACACCACCACCAACAACTAAGCAAATCCAGTGAGTCTGAACACAAAATGCCGCAATATTAGGGTTTATGAGTGGCCTCGGGGAGACGGCGCTGATTAAACGACGGCGTACGATGGAAATCGCTCTCCGTCTTCGTCCCCGACGGCGATTGAGTTGAGGGCACACGCATTACCGCGCCTCCGTTTTCTCAGATCTTTTGTTCCGCTGTGTTTGTCTGTGTATTCATTTTCCTTTTTTTAATATTATTATTAAAAATATATATATATATTTATTTTTTTTTCAGAAATTAGGAAAGTGTCTGGCTGTTCAAATTAATTTTGCTTCGTTTTTCTGCAGACAACTTTAGTTCACACTTTGGCCGCTGAATTGGTTTAAATCTCTAATTGACCCCAAAAGTTTTTTTTTATGGGCTCCTAATTTCAGGGCCGGCCCAAATAATTTGTGAACACCAAATAAAACTGTATATAAAGATCGCCGGGAGCACGCATCTGGCTTCTCGGAGGAATTCTGGCCGCGAGAAGATTGCAAATCCCGCCTGAAGAACTGGTGAGTTTACAAAGAATTGACTCTCAAACTTGTTTGATTCATACATAGGTTTTACTTTGATTTGTGAGGGTTATTGGTACAATAAATTTGCTGTTGACGCGCCGCTGCTGAGTAATGTGAAATAGTTTCCGATTATTCATCTTGTTCGTAGGTTTGATTTCTGAGGGTAATTGGCACAATAAATGTTCAGTTAAACGCGCCGCGGCTGAGTAATTTGAAATAGTTTCCAATTAGTCATCATGTTCATGTATAATTGCATTCTATCGCTGTTTCATTGGAATTTGAATTGCAATCAAGGATTTCTGTTTGCCGGAGAATTGTGGTAAACTTCTCTTTGTTTATTATGTGCGTCGTGCTTTCTAGGGCTTGTTGATCCGAGGAATCAAACAGTGTAATATATACTCCTTCTATGGTCGTTCAGATTGAAAGTGAATGAACTCTTAGAGAAACATTTTCCGCAATTTAAAAAAATAAAATAAAATAAAGGAGTTGCAGATAGATTCTTACGGTTAAACTGCTGGATAATCATAATCCTACGAGTATATTCAACTAGATAGTTGAGAGTGACAAAAATCGATCCAATTCTCTTATATTTTACTTGGATGCTACAGATATTTGGAAAAACCTGAATTCCCAAACCTGTATGGTTTACACTTTGTTATTTCCAGATAATACATGAATGGACAGCATAGTAGATTCACTAAACAGTGCCTACCACGATTTCATCGCTGCAATGGCTACTGTGTTGGAAGCGAAAGAAACTTCCGGTGGCCAGAAAACTCCAGCAACTGATGCTGCTCTTGAAAACTTCAAGCAACGATGGGAACTATTCAGGGTTGCCTGCGATCAGGCCGAAGAATTTGTGGAATCAGTGAAGCAGAGAATAGGTTCAGAGTGCCTCGTTGACGAGGCCACTGGTGCTGTGGCTACTAAACCAGGGCAGCCTGCTCCGACAGGTCTCCCACCAATTAGTGCTGTTCGGCTGGAGCAAATGAGCAAAGCTGTTAGATGGTTAGTCATTGAATTGCAGCAGGGTTCGGGGGCAGGTGCTGGCTCATCACATCCCAGTTCAGCCGCCCCTTTTGATGCTCGATTCACTGAAGATGCTGCTCAGTAGGTAACTCTCAATTCTCACTTTACCATCGAGTTGTCTGTTCTACGCAGAGCTGCCATAGATCCTGGAAATTCTGGTTAATTCTCCCCGAAAATGTTTATCTTGTTTATACACCATTGTGCGGCTGTCTGCTGAACTATGATCAAGAATGAAGCTACAGGACGATCCCGAAACTGACTTGGATGGCTTCCTGAGTTTCCAAAAGGTATTCTTCTGTGTTTTTATGACACACTGAATGATCTATGTAACAGTTTAAACGAGCATGTATGGATGAATACTCAGTCAGTTGTGTAATTTGACTATTTGAGCCCTTAGGAGAGTAGCACATTTATTTGTTGCTTTGGAATTGAAACATTAAGGAATTTAGGAGATTTGTTTTATGAACATTATAGGCTTCATGAATGTAATGATCTAGGTCTCGATCAATCAGTGGCCATCTTCATCTTTTTTCGAAAAAGAGCTGCTGAAGTAGTTTTTATTTGTTGATTGATCGTAGTATAATATGTTGGATGATTTGAAGATTTAAGAGTGTGGTTGTTTGGGGTTTTGGATTTTGAGCTGAGATTTGAATAGTAAAAATTTTAAATTTGAATAGTTGTATGATGTGATTCTTTTGAATGCAAAATTGATTTTCAGTATAATATAAAAAATAAAAAATAGGTGTTTTGATTTTATATTTTTAGAGGAAAAAAATTGGATGAATAGTGTATTTAAAATCCAATCCTCCAAACAAACACACCCTAATGAGCTATGTACTCTCTTGTTGAATGACACGTGAGTGGGTTTGTTGACTTATGGTGTCTCGTTTGTATCCATTTACCTATCTGCAAATGAATATTTACGCGCAGGGGTATTTATATTTTTTATTTTATATTATATTAATAATTATTTTACATTTAAATATTACATTATTTTTATTTAGGTTATATAATACAATTATTTTAATTCAAAATTTTTTCTATTTAAATTTTAAATCTAATTTCAAATTTTTACTATGGTGATATATTTTATAATATTTGTACATTAAAACTTTTGACACTATTTTTTATATCTCATTAAATTTTTACTTTTTATTATTTTCATTTAAAAAAAAAAACTTTTCAAAACTGAAAAAATATCTATCTAGACGAAAATATTCTTATAATTCCACAATGTAATTAATATATGTATCTTCATTACAAAATTAATATATTATTAAATGATATTATACGAAATTGTAATGAAGATGCATATATTAATTACATACACAGAAAATAAAGACACGATCTATCTGTAATCCGTACATTCCATGCAATAGATTTTGCGATGAGATTTTATTGATTCGATGAAAATCTGAGGAGGAAAATAGAAATTAATAATAAATAGAAATTAATAATTAATAATTAATAATTAATTAATTTAGTGGAGAATAGAGAGGGTGACGTACGGATGGCTGTGAACGTGGGCGGGCCCATGGGCCAAGAGAACTAGAATGATCCATTCGAAAACGACGTCGTATTGGCTGACTGCCAACAACCAGTTGAGGAAAATATGATCCTCGCTCCCTCTCCGCCATTCCCTCGCTCTTTATCAGCGTCACTCAATGCAAACTTTCCTCTGATTCTCTCCGCTCATGCACTGTAGGTGTTCTTGAAACGGGATCGATCTGCAGGTACATTCGTCATTTCCTTCTCCTCCCTATTCTTCAAGTAGTATCTATTCTAATTTTGTGTGATCGCACGGTTTTTTGGTTCGGATGGCACTGGTTGTTACGGTTAACTTGTGGATTCTGTCGCCGTGTTTTGTTAGGGTTTTTGCGACGACGGATATGCCGGAGCTCCACTTGCTTCGTCTCACCATGTTCCTTCGCAGGCTGGAAGCGATGTGAGTGGGAGTTTGTTGTTTGTGACTGTGGACGGCGAAGTTTTATTTGTGTTTTCGACATCGGTTTCTGTTTGGATTGAGTTTGTTTCGTTGCGTATGTTCGCAGGATTCTAGATTTGGGGGATGTTATGCATAGCGTCTACGTTTGGATTTTTTTGGTAAGTGGTTGTTATTTGTTGTCGTTTCTTCGTTTTGCGGTAATTTATGCTCGAATTGATCTTCTTACCTTCCTGTACTTGTTCTGGATTCTGGATTTGTGGAATACTATGCGTAACATCTACGTTTTGGAAATGTTTATTGCTGATCGAATATTGCTTCTGTAGTTGGATTTGTTTGAGCTATTTGGATGAGTTTTTTGTATAAAAGTTATCTTAGTGATATTTCTTTGGATACTGAATGCTTTGATGTGTGGAGTCAGTAGATTTGTACACTTGATAATGCTTGTCATACAAAATAATTGATTTGTGTGGAATTGGTTTGTATCGATATAGCTTTTCTAGTAGCTGTTGTGCCACATTCAATTTTCTTATGTCATTCTGAATGGTAACCTTGGTTGTTTGTGTTTGTGAAACACTAGCCTGCAACTCATTATAAACAGAACTACTGCATGTATGTTAATTTCAATTGAATATTGCAGAATGGAGATTTTGGACTCCGGTTACTATGGCACATTATGCATCTAATGTTGAGCTTCTGGTACTTAGCTGTGGGATGGGTAAATGCGCTCGAGAGCTTTCTTATCTCCTCTGGAATGATTAAGAAATATAAAGATCTTGATGTGAGTAGAGTCAAGTATCTAGCAGTTGTTATAGACAGCGAAGAAGCTCGTCACACTCTGAAAGTTCTTGACCTGTTAAGATGGCTAGATTCAATTGGAGTGAGAAATGTCTGCCTCTACGATTCAGAAGGTAGAATCGAAAAAAAAATAATAATAATAAGATAACCTTGATAAACTGTATTTAGATTTTAACAACTTTCTGTGGTTTCTTGTTACTTCTGAACTGCAGGAGTGCTAAAGAAGTCGAAAGATGCCCTGACATTGTGGCTGAAAAGTGAAAGATTGTCCAATGTACTGCCTCAGTTCTTTATATTCTACATTCTTGATCGATGTAGTCCCATTAGCTAAACCTAACAAAAATATATATCGTCTCACAAATTAAATCCCATTAAAGGTGCACTTCTTTGATCATAGTTCAAGATTTTAAAGTCTTTTTCTCCATTTGAAGTTCATAGAACTTCAAGGGTCATTTCCCTTATAAGTTCTTGTTTCCTAGTGTCGCGCTGTCCTTTCGGGAGTTGAGGTTTAAATGTTTTAGTGGTTTGTTTTTTTGCATAGGCTTTGATATCATATATTTGTCACTCATTCTCTTATCACAATGCACAGGCCATTGCTAGCAACAAGCTTCCTGAGCAGAAGTATATGAGTATGGAAGTCATTTCTTATTCTGATGGGAAACATGCTGTTGCAAAAGCAGCAAATGTACTTCTAAAGAAGTATTATCTGAACTCCAACTCCGACAGGCCAAAATTAACAGAAGCAGACATGACAAGTGTTCTTGGAGAAATAGGTTTGTTTTCCAGATTCAATGATTGTGATTTGATTCTGTTAGGTGATGGGCAGTAAGTTTACATTCATATCCATCTATTTGATCAATTAGGGTATGGTCCAGAACCTGATCTCATGTTGGTTTATGCGCCTGCAAGATGCCACATGGGATTTCCGGCTTGGAGAATTCGGTATACTGAGATTGTGTAAGTATTGCTTTTATACTCCATTTCCACTATTTTTCGCGAATATGGTGAAGGCCCCCCTTATTTTAGCAAAAGATGATATTTGGTAACAAATGACCATACTACTATCTTATGATTATTATTATTATTTGTGATTTTGGATTTATTATATCTTTCCCTCACAAGTATGTTTTGTTGTTGCAGGCACTTGGGGCCATTGAAGTCTATGAAATTTGGTGCTCTCATAAAAGCAATCCACAGGTTCACTATGGTCCATCAGAACTATGGTATGTATATCTACTTCAACCAGAAAACAGTTAACTGTTCATCTCTGAAACCTAACCGTAACAGTCAAGCAAAAAAGACTTGCTTGATCTTAACTGCACAAAATTCACTTTCGACAGCATGAGTAACAAGTAAATGAAATGTTTAAGAACAATTTGGTTGTAGCAGCTATTGCTTCAATTCATTAGTGTACCACATGCTTTGTTGAATTGCCTGTCTGACTTAGCCTTGCTTTCTATTTTATTTTATTTTATTTTTATTTTTATTTTTTTAGGTTCCTGAACTGGTTTACAGCGGACATCATGTTATCATCCTGAACTGTTGCAGTGGACCACCGGGCACCAACGTTTCATTTAATTGACTGCTTATATTTTATATAGATATATATATATATATATTGAGTTGTTAATCTATGTATACAGTTATCGACAACTACATATAGCCTTCCTTATAACTTGACAATAATTCATCCATGTGTCTGCCTTATTATCTATTTTGCACATATCTGGATCTAATTAATCAAATAATCCCATAACAACACAAGGATCTAAACATATGGACAAATATGCATTGCAGCTATCGTAGCAGTCGAGAGATCCGTAGACTTATAAAAATGTTCAGACCAGTCAATAGAATAATCGATGAATTAAGCAAAATTCTAATTAACGCAGTAGAGATACAAAGACTTTGAAGACTGTATAGAAGCCTGTTTCAGTACTCCGTTTCCAGAACCCCATCGATGAGACCAAACTCCATAGCCTGCAAGGAAAATATGTCCGCATTAAACCAGAATAGCAAAGTTAAAAGTTGCATTACTTGTGGCGGATTACGGACATATTAATTGATCATTTATAATAAACACGCGGACACAACATACTCTATGTTACATGTAAAATGTAGTTTTTTGTTGGATCGATAAACATCACCTCAGATACAGACAAGAATCGGTCTCTCTCCGTGTACTGTTGCACTTTTTCAAGTGGTTGGCCGGTGAAGGCTGCATACATTTTGTCGACTTTCTGCATCCCAGTAGATATAATGAGAAGTGAGAATGAATTAGCAGTATGGTATCAAGAAACAGACAGACAAACAAACAAACAAATGCCACGAGGAATCTCATTGTGCGACAACAGCATAAAATGGGAACTGACATATCGAGTTTGAACTGCTTCGTTCACTTGACGTCTTACGTCCTCCACGTGACCCTGCAAACAAGCGTAAATGTAGAATGTTCAGTCAGTGCCATGTAAAAGGTTACATAATTGAACAATTCTCATGTTCAATCAAGTATACGGCCATCAAACTGCAAGGAATGTTGGACTACCCAACCAAAATGCACAATTTCATGAATTCATCTAAATAAAATATCCATGGAGAAGTTAGTTCCTACCCCACACCCGCTTTGTGGTTGATGTATCATAATACGGGCGTTTGGCATTGAATACCGCATTCCCTTTTCTCCACCGGCAAGAAGAAGTGCACCTTGGCTTGCTGCTACTCCAAAACATACTGTACCAACCCGGGGCTTTATCTGAAGTGAAAAAACAATTTTGTATATAGATAATGATATCACAAAACATTTGAACCAATGAGAAAAAGGGACGGGTGAAACAATATCTCAAGACATATATAGGTGCAAATTTTAAACCAAGAAATAAAATAGAGGTGCAGATCAATCTTCATCTTACCCAGGACATGCAGTCATAGATTGCCAAGACAGAGTATGTACTCCCGCCTGGGCAATTCAAATACATCTGACATTGAAGATAGCAACCATCATTGACACTCAGGCATATTATCAATCTTATCTGTCAAATATATTGCTTCAAGGGATTATATTTACACACCAAAATATCTGATTCTTCATCAATTGTCGCCAAAGTCACCAGTTGAGATATAACTCTCTGAGCAACCTGTGAGTTAATTGGCTGCCCAATGAAGATTATGCGATTTCGGAACAATACAGTGGAAAGATCCAAAGGCCCCCCTGGAGTCATCACTGCTGGCATTATAGGTGGATTCCCTCTTTTGGCTTCTATCACACCATTACTACAAAGGGAAGTCTTTTGGTCAAGCTTTAACTAAAATGAACATCTGTAGCAACAACAAGCATGCTTCCGAATAAATGTGATAGTGGAAGTCATACCAGACCAACCAATTATAACATAAATTGTGATCTCAATCTATGTTTTATATATATATATATATATGACAAAATGTTCCAATGTCTAACTTGTTTCCACAAATGCAAAAAGCACAAGTCCGAATTCTGATGGGTGCCTATCAGATTTAGAGTTTACACCTGCCTGAATTCATCCTTTTCTTTCCAGATTGTTTGTGTGTTAGCAAAAGTTACAATTTCTATAGCAACAAAGCTAGCTATCAACATTAGTACAAAGGTTTCATAATGGTAGTGCTCCTAAAGCAGCATGATATTTATCCAGAGTTTAAGTTCTATCATAACACCTACCCTTTCTTTTGGGTTAATAAAATTTGTCCACTAACTTGAAAGCATTGTTTATGTTAAATAACATGGCTAGTTTAGTCATGTAAATCCAAACAACTAGTTGCATAATCACGTACCAAGAAAAACCATGACATTTTTTCGAATATACTATAATTAAATTGATTACGCCAATTTGCCAACGTGTCAGTTATACAAAGTTAATATCAACACTGGAAAGACAGATAATATATACACTTTCAATTTAGTTGATGGGCGAATAAGCTTGATTAGCAAAAGATTCAATTGTTGGGATCAAGCCACCAAATGGCGCACAACTCAGTGAAACAACTTCAATTACAACGATGGAAGAACTATCAATTAGGTATAATCAATTCAATGAATGGAGAACTATAAGTCCTAAAAATTCAGTGTAAATGATTGAAGAACTATCAATTATGCATATTCAATTCAATGAGTGGATAACTATCATGCCTAAAAGTTAAATTTAAATGATGGAAGAACTAACCTTGGATTAGAATAAAATTCAATTGGATCAAGCTTTGATGGCAATGAGTTTGTTCTAATAGAGGAACCTGGAAAGTAGAATCTACGCTCAGTACCCAAACACGTACACAAAAAATAATGGTATCTCCAACACGACATAATTAGTAGTTAGCAATGGAAACACCTAACAAAGAAGCAACCAAATCCAAATATTTATTGCTGAAACAGAAATTAAACTATGGAAAATAAAAAATTCATCAGGAGTACAAACACATACCCAACAACGAAGAATCGCCATAGGAACTTGACAGAGCATATATTACAGGTCTCGGAGTTGAGTTTCTTCTAGAAATTTGAACAAGTGATAACAAGTTGAAATCAATTAAGAAGCACAAAACCTACGATCATGTGAAACAGAAAACAAACCAAACCATATGACCACAAAAACATGAAATTGCATATAAACAATAGTACCTTGCCGTAAAATACGTAAAAGAAGACTCTCTGTAACGAACAGAAGCGATTGAAAGATTTAGCGGCGTCGCCATTGCTGCAGTGACCATTCTGCGTGCGAGAGAGAATGAGGGGATAGAAATCCGAGCGACGAAGAAAGAAGGGCAGAGGGTTGGGGTTTTAACCCGACCCGCTTCGTGAACCCATGATTGGTCCGGTCCGAAACCAAACCGGAACCGAACCGCCAAACCGCCGCCGATTTCCCGTTGGAACCGGCGGTTTTATTTTTTTTTGAAAAAAAATATATTGGCCGAGCAGCGGGACAATCAAAGAATGATGAGGAAAAAAAATGAAAGAACGAGGAGAAAGACGGAGAAATTTGCGGGCGGCGTTGGGCCAAAATTTTGAAATGTGAATTTTATCAATATAATATATTTATAGTTAATTATAGAAAAATAAAGATATTATTAATATTAATAAAAATATAAGTATTAATAATACATAAACAATAATAATAATAGGTATTAATGATACATAAACAATAATAATAGTAATTATTTTGTATTTCGTATTTTTTATTTTCATAAATTTTGAATTATATAATAATTTTTATACAATTATAATTATTTTAAACTATTAGTATCCAATATATCAATATTTTTTTATAGTTTATCTTTATTTATTTTAATTTATTACTTTACTTGTGTGTTTGTTCGGGGTTTTGGATTTTGAGTTGGAATTTGAATAGTAAAAATTTTGAATTTGAATAATTGTATGATGTAATATAAATAGGTGTTGATGTGATGTTTTGAATGTAAAATTGATTTTTTAGTATAATATAAAAAATAAAAAGTAGGTGTTTAATTTGATATTTTTTGGGGGAAAAATTGAGATGAATAGTGGAATAAAAATCAAATCGTTCAAACAAACACACCCTAAATAACTTATTACTTATAATTTCATTATTCATATTTCAATAAATAATAATTAATTTGTTCTATTTTATTATTAATTCTTTAATAAATTTTTCGTAATATTTCAATTTTACTTTTGAAAGTAAATATGAGCATGGTAAGGTTTTGGTGTAAAGAAGATCCGAACGGCAGAGAAGGAATAGCAGCGTATTTGGTAACCCTGACCCGTTTACCGATTCTTGTGAAGTCATTAGTCATGAATGGTCTGGCCACGACCAATCGGATTAGCCCGTTTGAGAGCAGCCCAAAACCAAATTTGGACTGAGCCCAAGGGTTTATTTGGCCTTGTATACAAATAATTTATACAATTTGTTTGTATAATTATCGTTTGACTAATTTTACTTTATTTCAATTATTCATAATTTTTTTTAAAAAAAAAATATATTACATCAAATACAATTTTTTTTATTTTTTATTTTTATATTATTCATAACATCATTTTCAAATTCAAAATTTACTATTCGAATCAAAATCTAAAATAAAAACCTCAAACAAAAATTTCAACAAAAATATCAAGTTCATACTAAAACCAAACTAATATCAAGTTGTGCAATAGAATGGAGACCAAATTGTACACACTCCATTAATGCTGCATTTTTTATTTAGTATGTACAACAGAACAAGCCGATCCACAAAATTACGAACAACAAAAGCACTATGAAATTGCGTATCAAGTTAATTAAGTAGTACTTACCTCTGCGTAGAACACTGAAAAGGTGAAACTCTGTTACGAGCAGAAGTGAAAGCGAGCCACAAACTTTTGATTAGAAGGCGTCGCCATTAATTTCTGCTGCGGTGATCGAAGGCGAAAAGGAATTGCAGAGCATTTGAATTTAAGAGGCGAACCGTTTCCCGTCCTATTGAGCAAAACAGAACAGATACAGTTTTACTAATGAAACTCGCATTTATTGGAAACACGATTTTAGTTGCACTAAATAAATAATTTATTTATTTATTTTATAGAATTAAAAATTTGTTTCTTTTACCTTTAAATTATATGTTTCTACTATTTAAACTCTATATTTTAAAAAAAATAATAATTTTTTTTATAAAATATTTATTATACATTATTTTAATATTACATTCAAATTAAATTTTTTTAAAAAACATACCCAAGTGAATTGGAAAGATATGCTTAAAAAAAATAATAAAAAACTCAATTATACATGGATATGTGCAAATAATTGAAATAAATGCAACCAAGACAATGCATGTGAATGCCTGATGGCGCTGGCAATAATGAGTTTACTTGCGCACAGGGGATGGCCTACCGATTATTTGGAGCTCCTGGACTCCCAACGCCCGAAGCATCTACACCGTAGATCCATTGTCACTTTGTCAAATCAGATTATCACTATTAATAATAATTAATTAATCTAAAACTCTCCAAAAAGAGGTGTCCAATGCTTTTCTCGTGGAACCTATACATACAACCTCCCTCTCTCTCTGTATTTATATTTATATATAGGTAGGAAAAGTACACAATTGTACTATATGCAGACGTAAGGCAAGTAGGAAAACTACAGTATACTAATTCATGGTTAGTTTCAGAAATAAAATTATATTCCCTTCCATATAATTTGTTAGACGTAACTTGTGATTTTTATTTTTATATAATTATGCATTTTAATCGCATTTTAAATTTTAAATTTTATAATTTTTTTAATTTTAATTAAATTATTTATTTTATTCTTAATCTATAATTATTTTTACTAAATAATAATTATTTTTACTGATACATTTTTTAATTACTTATTAATTATATTTTATTTAAATTCTCGTATCTACAGTAATACACCCATATTATATGGGAACGAGGGAGTGTCTAGTTACACGACAAGATTAAGACAGCTTTATGATTGATGCAATAAAAAATCTAAAATGCAGTTCACCCCATATCTGCTCAAATGATCGTACTTGCATCATATATATATATATATTAAAATATGTATATTATATCGATCTGATTCGTCTATAAATATTCGGACATTTGATGCAGAGGATATACATTGCCCCTTTTGTATTCAGAAACATGAAGTCTTCTTTGTTCTTCTTTCTGCCATTTTTGTGCCTTGCCCTGGTACTTACAAGTCACAGAAATATCTGTTAACTTTTCTATAAATATGAATTTTTTTTATTTTTTTTTTGTCTGCAAATTTTCAATAGTTGTTACAATTCTGTTTCCGAACTTTATTAAAATGACAAGAGTTAGAATATTTGTTGCGACTTTAAATGGTATGTGTTCATTAATAGTTCTTGAAGATAATGGTATATGTTGTATTTATTTGATGTTGTAATGTAGGTCGATGCAAGAAAAGCTCCGGGCGAGTACCGGCATAACGTCGCGAAGGATGAGCCCGTGCCCCTTATCGGGAAATCATCTCATCATCATATCCACGGCGACTTCCACCACCGCGCCTTGCCGGATAGTCTCAAATCAGAAGAGGGCTGCGGGACAAATTTTGAGCCGAGGCCTAATGTGTCTGCTTATGGCGAAAATGTTGAACCTGAAGAAAAAAAGAAGTCGCAAGTGAAAAGTGACTTTGAGCCGAGGCCTAATGTGTCTTCGTATGGTGAAGATGTGGAGATTAAAAAAGAGAAGTCGCAAGTGAAAAGTGACTTCGAGCCGAGGCCTAATGTATCTGCGTATGGAGAAGATGTGGAGATTAAAAAAGATGAGAAGTCGCAAGTGAAAGGTGATTTCGAGCCGAGGCCTAATGTATCTGCGTATGGAGAAGATGCGGAGATTAAAAAAGAAGAAAAATCGCAAATGAAAGGTGACTTCGAGCCGAGGCCTAATGTATCTGCGTATGGAGAAGATGTGGAGATTAAAAAAGAGGAAAAGTCGCAAGTGAATGGTGATTTCGAGCCGAGGCCTAATGTGTCTGCGTATGGCGACGATGTAGAGTCTGAAAAAAAGGAGAAGTCGCAAGTGAAAAGCGACTTTGAGCCGAGGCCTAATGTGTCTGCGTATGGCGAAGATGTGGATACTAAAAAAGAGGAGAAGTCGCAAGTTAAAGGCGACTTCGAGCCGAGGCCTAATGTATCTGTTTATGATGAGTAGGGAGGGACGTTGAGGTACAGATCGAAGAGGTTGCACTAATATGAATGTTTCCATTAATGCATTATTGTCTGTGTCGTGTATTGTCTTAATTTGAAGATGTGTTTGTGTTACATATCCAATAATTGTTAGTGAACATGGAAATGGTTGCATTTCCAATTTCCATGCATGGCTCATGTATTAATAAATTTGTACTTTGGAAGTTAGCCAGGTTGGGATGTTATGTAATGTTAGATGATATACATTTCCTTCTCGAGGGTTTGTTTAGATAGAGATTTTTAGAAGTTTTTGAAAATTTTAAAGTTTGAGAAAAATAAAATGTTATATTTGATTTTAATATTTTATAAGAGAAAAAATTATATTTGATGTGATATTTTTTAAAAAAATAAATAGTGCCAAAAGACGAATTGTTTACATTACACCATAATGTTCCTATATTTAAATTAATTTGGTTTCCTAGATCATGCATTTAATATAATAGTATTAGGTAAACAGCATTGTCAAGAAATGTTATACAAGGAATAACACATAATAATTTAAATCGAGTACATAAGAAGAGTCCAGAGCAATAATTAGAATCAAAATACATGAATTTAGCAAATGATATATAAATGATTAAATACACAAAATAATGCAACCCTGGGGGATTAAATGAAATTAAAGCAGTGAGTAAGTCCATGCACAGCTAATTCAACAAGGGGTATAAATCAAACCACACAAATTTTATAGTGTACAAGGAAATAAATAACACAGGGCAATAACATATCACTTGGTCTTGCCTTCAGGAGCTTTTCATTCTCATTCTCTTCTCTTCTCTTCAGCATTCGCACCCGGTCGATCTTTGCTGATTGCTGCTTCCAACATCAATTGTGTCGGGCAAGTATCTTCAATAAATTTTCCAGCAAAGCAATGAAGAAATAGATCAGTGATTAGGATAATTCCCGACTGAGAATGTTCGGTGAAGTAAAATAATTATGGCACCAGGATATGGTGTCGTATACTCGATGCATTGTATTTTTCAAGAACTTTGGTATCCACACAGCATGTTATTGTTTAACCTTAGTCTATACTAATAATGTATTAGGAGAGGTTTATTTACTTACATCTCTTCTTCTTCTCCGCTCTTTAACGCGTTCTTTGCAATGACCTGGAAAGCCTCTTCCACATTGGTGCCTTCTTTAGCAGAAGTCTCAAAGTAGGGAATGTTCCCCTTTGAGGCGCACCAGGCTCGAGCCTTTTTCTCGGACACCTGTACACAAGGGCAATGCCATCAAACACATTTCTCGGTAAGAATTGTTATATATATATAAATAAACTCTTATTTCATACAGAACATGTTATTCAACAAATTCAAGAGAGGGGAAGAGAAGAATATGAGTGATTACCACTCTGCTATTTCCACCATCCACATCAATCTTGTTGCCAATCACAACAAATGGGAAATTTTCAGGATCAGATGGGCTTGCCTGCAGAGAAGCTTCTCTTTTAGCATGTTCTTTTTATAATAGAATAGATTTATCTTATCTAAAAAGATGAAAAAGGAAAAAGAAAATGGAAACCCATAGAACTGTCTTAGGGGCTGCCACTAAAAGCAATCAGCAATTTTGAAATCGATCTAACATGGCTAAAACATAATGAGCTGTAATGACAAAAGAATCCCCTTGGAAGGCTAGAATTAATGCTAATGTACCTCACAGTGTGAATGGAATTGAAAGATTAACATCTATAAGCATTTTGGGCTCACATCTATGTATTTAATAAAATGTTTTTTCTCTCATAAAAAGAAAAAAAAAAAACATGTTCTTTATATAATATAATAGATTTATCTTCTCTTTTGAAAAGAAAAAGAAAATGGTAACCCATAGAACTGAATTAGGGGCCAGTAAAAGCAATCAACAGTTTTAAAATTGATCTAACATGGATAACATATATATTGAGCTGTAATGAAAAAAGAATACCCTTGGAGGGCTAGAATTAATGCTAATGTACCTCACAGTGTGATTGGAATTGAGAGATTAACATCTATAAGTATTTTGGGCTCACATCTGTGTATCTAATAACATGTTTTTTCTCTAATAAGCAAAAGAGTGGAGATTGGAGTATTCGATATTTATATGGAGATCACTTCAATTAAAACTATGACTATTTGTAGATCTTATGACACACTGAGAACATGGATAGCGTCTTTGGGGCCAGATGATAAATTCTAAACAAAGGCAACAATGACGGCTATCATCCTAATAAGATAAGGAACAGCTCAAATACCTGAATTAAGAATTCCTCCCTCCAGTTGTTAAGGTTGTCAAATGATTTCATCACATTGACATCGTAGACAAGCACACAACAGTCAGCACCGCGGTAAAAAGCAACTCCAAGGCTTTGAAATCTCTCTTGCCCAGCTGTATCCCATATCTTAATTGCACAAAAACTCAATATCAGGGAATAAAACACCAAAACAAAATAAAACTATGTAGTTCAGCTACATTGTAACTTTCTCTCAGTTGTCTCAACTTTTGGGAAAAGAACAATAGGTACAGACAAGTATACTGATTCAATTTTAGAGTTGCTAATAACAGGAACAATATCAAGACTAACCTGTAAAGTGAAAAGCCTGTCCTCAAATTGAACTTCCTTGGTCAGGAAATCTGCCCCGATTGTGGCTTTGTATTGGTTGCTAAACTTCTTATTTACATACCTTTAAATAACATGTCAATGAAAACAACAGCAGTAACAACGAAACCAAATTGGATCACTAGACTAATAGATTATGTAAATGTAATAGGAGTTATTTTAACTAAGTAATGAATTATTAAGGATACTGGTTCATCAATGAGGTCTTCCCCACCCTGCAATTATACACATAAAAAATAAAAAAATAAATATACAATTAACAGAAGAAAAACCAATCACAGCAACATAAACATAAAATTGCAGTCAGAATGTAGAATTAATGTTCCTATTTATCCTAGGGTTAGCAATAAAGGAAAACACTAACATAGGAATATTTGCAAAGACAGAACTGATGACCAATATATCGTTAATCTGCACGTAATACAATCTCTAGTTCTCGGGATGTAGGAATTAACATTCAAATTATTCTTGAATTCTGAGATTCAATTCATTCTCGAACAAAAAAAACAAAAGGGTAAAAATTCTTAGAATCTGAATCTCCATCAATTATTCTTTTATTCTTCACCACGATCCAAACCCGGTGCGAACATATTAAACCTCCAAAACACGAAAACATCAACCAAATGCCCTCCAACCTAGATATAAAAGATCTCGCCCAACCAAACAAAATTGGCCAGAAATTCACGCAGCGCGACAGTCAGATATAAATCAAAAAATAAATCAAGAAAAAAAAAAACCCTCACCCGCTGTCGCCGAGAATGATAACCTTGAGGAGAGCTCTTCGGCGGGACGGCATCCTGACGCAGTTGACCAAATCGAAAAATCTGGCGCGCTCTCGGATTACACAGAGCGAAAAGGGAGGCAGGGGTTTCAAAAGCGGAATCGGAGATGCGATCGGAGGTTGGATTGTGGTTTTTGATTCAAAATTTTGATATGACAGTATTTTTTTATTTTTTATTTTCAAGTTTGTGCGTTCGTCCCGTTTTTACTCTCACCAGAGAACAAGTCACAGTTGGCAAACGGATCCTTCTAGTTGTCAGAGATTTTGTCGATGGAAATGGCCTCAATTATTGTTTATATCCTTTTTTTTTTTTTTTTTTTTTTTTTTTTTTTTTAAATAAATTTATGTACAATACTTATTAATTACTCACTTTGTTCTGTGTACATTGTATTAAAAATAATTATAAATTAAAATTAATATAATAATTTTTTTTAAAAAAATATAATTTTAAAAATAAAATTAAATTGTATAATATTTGTTAAGACATAAAAAATAAACATAATAAGTAAAAAATATATATTTAAAAATTAGTGAAAAATAATCTAGAGATGGACTCGTGATCATGAATTCAAATCAGCCTCAAAATTTTACATATCACATATAGTTCTCATTTTCCAATAATGATTGTATTATTCTTTAATCATAAGTATTTGTAGCTTTAATATTATTTTTCTCGTTCACACTAATTATATCATAATATAAATAGGTAAAAAAAAGTAATATATATATATATATGATAACGTATTATAATATGATAAGTAGACAAATTACTTATTTTGTTAAAAAAAAATAATAATAAAATTATAAGTTTATAAAGTTATTTAAAATTATATATAAACCTCACGTGAAGA
Organism: Andrographis paniculata; assembly: GCF_009805555.1. Classification (NCBI taxonomy): domain Eukaryota; kingdom Viridiplantae; phylum Streptophyta; class Magnoliopsida; order Lamiales; family Acanthaceae; genus Andrographis; species Andrographis paniculata. The sequence continues at coordinate 871,598 of NW_026137601.1, read as the reverse complement.
TAAAAAGAAAAATATGATATAGAAAAATATTTGGATATTAAATCATGAATTTAATTTTGAAACTTAACGCGTCCAAAAGTATTATGGAATGATAATTGAAATATAAAATTATTTTTTTAATATTAATATATAATAAATAAATAAATATTTAATTTAATAAATTTTGAAATTCATTTTTATAAAAAAAAATCACCTAAATATTTGAATCAATCAAACACATACAGTACTAACACAATGCACACCGAAGAAGACTTTAAGGATGTGTTTTATTTAAACCTATTTTTTAAATTTTATTATTTAGATTTAATATTTTTTAAAATATATAGTATTTCATCCGTCCATTTTTAAGGATTATATTTACATTTTATGTTATTATATTAATATTAAAAATATTTTGTATAATTTTCTTTTACAAATATCATTCTATTAGGATGATAAGACACTTAGAACTAGAAGAAAAGTAGAATAAAATATTTAATTATATATTCCCTCCGCCCTTAACAATCTATTCATTTTTCTATTTTGGTCCGTCTCAACAAAGTATTCCTTTTATTTTTTTAGTAATTGTACTATCTACTTAACATTACAAATACCCTTCTAATTTACAATATATTACACAAATTTCATTACCTTTATATCATACAATACTACAGGGTTAATGTAGTCGTTTTACCTTTATTTCTATTTTATCTATATTCTTGAAATCCCGTGCCTAAACAAAATGGATAGATAGATTGAGGACGGATGGAGTATTATTTTAATATCAAATTTAAATTAAATCTTTCCAAATTTTCAGAAAAGAAACACGCCCTAATATAAAAAACGACATGCTTGACGCATAAACACTACAGACGAAAGGTGTCAAAGCACGAATGTCTGATCATGAAACTCAATCCATTTTATACTAGAATTATATACATACATATATATATATATATATAAATCCGTGGTTGTAGGAGAATTGTGAGGTGAAACGACGGCAAGAGCTTGCTGCGTAGAAACTAATGCCATGCAACATCATCTTTTTCGACTACCTCGCGGAATCTCTCCCTGCCCCGCGCTTCTCCTAAAGGTAACATCAGATTCATTTCTCAAATCCATTTCCATTCAATTCCAACTATGGATTGGACGCCCCGAATCGATTCATTCATCCATTCGTTCCTCTTCATATTAATTCCAATAGTTAGCTACTTTGTTGATTCCATTGAGTGGATCGAGATTTAATTTGCTTGTTTGCTTGAGGCGTTTTGAAAATTGAATTGTGTGGATTTGAATTTGAATTTGATTCACCAGGCTCGACGGTTGCCTTGCCTCGCCTGGGAGAACGGCAGGGAAGAAGATCCACCGACTCACTCTTCGTCGCTATGTCCACTGAGGATTCATCGTCGTCAAATTCTAAATCCGATAAGTCACCGCCTCCGCCTCCTCCGCCGCCGCCGCCGCCGCCTCCTCCTCCTCCACCTCCTGAACACAAGAAAAAGAAGCAAGATGATGACGGTGGCGACTCTCCACCTCCGCCGCCGCCTGATGGATCTGATTCTAATCTCAAATCACCGCCAAATGCATTAACCGATTCATCATCCGGCGAAGGAAGCTCGAGCAACCAAGGCGTCGTGGCAGGAGCGGTCGTCGGCGGCGCATTGCTACTCGTTGTTCTGGCTCTCCTCTTCATATTCTGCGCTAGGAGACGACGACGGAGGAGAAAGCCGCGGGATTCGGAATACTACAGCGACGATTCTGTCGAAAACGGAGGTACGTCCTTGGCGCCGTGCAAATTTCATTCCATCCAGCCGATCCTAATCTCATTCCTAAAATATTAACCGAATCGCCATATCTATCAGGCGGTTACTACAACAACGTTACTCAGAAGAGAAACAACTCCAACTCCAACGAACACTTGGTGAAATTTCCTCCTCAATCCGATCCACCCAGCGCGCAAATGAAATTTCCTCCTCAATCCGATCCACCCAGCGCGCAAATGAAATTTCCTCCCCAATCCGGTCCACCCAGCGCAGCAATGAGCTCAGAATACGGCTGGTCAAATGGTCCGCCGCCTCCTCCTCCTCCACCAATGTACAGCACCGAATTGAGCTCCGCCGGCTTCAGCACTGGCTCGCCCTTGCCGCCTCCTCCCCCTTCGATGACCATAGGGTTCAGTCAAAGCAGCTTCGCGTACGAAGAATTGGCAAAGGCAACCAACGGCTTCGCCCAATCGAACCTGCTAGGGCAGGGCGGATTCGGGTACGTCTACAAAGGAGTGCTACCCAACGGGAAGGAACTCGCCGTGAAATGCCTGAAAATGAACAACGGGCAGGGAGAGCGGGAGTTCCAGTCTGAGGTGGAAATCATTAGCCGCGTCCACCACCGCCATTTGGTGTCGTTGGTTGGGTACTGCATTGCAGGTGCACAGAGGATTCTGGTTTACCAATTCGTGCCCAATGGTACACTTGAATTTCACCTTCACGGTACGTACGTACGAACGAACGAATTCATCCTTATTCCAATTTTTACTGATTTCCCTTCTAGCTTCAAGAAATAGCAAACTCACTGAATTCGTGAAACAAACAGGACCGGATCGCCCAGTTATGGATTGGCCTACTAGGCTTAAAATTGCTATTGGATCTGCCAAAGGATTTGCTTATCTTCATGAAGACTGTAAGTTTATATATATATATATATATATATACATCCTTTGCTTGTTTTCACTCCATCTTCTTTATTGCATCGTGATTTTTTGCATCTCAGGTCATCCTGGCATCATCCATAGAGACATCAAGGCTGCAAACATATTACTAGATTTTAACAACGTAGCCAAGGTGATATATATATATATATATATATATATGTAGACACACACACAATTTTCATCAGCCTTAGGTTATCATAGTTATGGACTCATTGTATTATATATGTAATGAATGCACATTGATGTGTTTATTAGGTTGCTGATTTTGGGCTGGCTAAGATTTCTCAAGAAAACTACACGCATGTCTCTACTCGAATAATGGGAACTTTCGGGCAAGATTGAAATCTTTCTTCTCAACTCATAAATTCATGATTTCGTCTTCGAATTAATAGTTTTTTTCTGCTCGATCCCTGAAAAATGTGTGTTACTAATGGATGTAGATACATGGCCCCTGAATATGCATCCAGCGGCAAGCTCACCGAGAAGTCTGATGTCTTCTCTTTCGGGATAGTGCTTTTGGAGCTGATAACCGGACGGCGTCCCATTGATCGCATAGATGGCGAGGACAGCTTAGTCGATTGGGTATCTATATACACACATAAACAATCTTTAACTTCTTCTGGATGATCATTAATGTATGAAATAAAAATCATCCTCTTTTGATCTATATCCCAACAGGCCAGACCTATTCTCAACATTGCTACGGCTGGGGGAGGGAGCTATGAAGAGCTGGTGGATCCTCGACTGGAGAACAACTACGATCCCTTTGAGATGCGACGTGCCGTGCACTGTGCTGCTGCTTGCATTAGGCACTCTGCTAGGCGGCGCCCCAAAATGAGCCAAGTATGTACATTATATGTATTGATAGATGATCTCTAGCTGCTTCAACAATATTTTCTTGATTACACTGCAACGAGCATGCTGTGCAGATTGTGCGTGCACTGGAAGGTGATGTCTCCCTCGATGACCTGGACAATACGGTGAAGGAGTCGAGCTCCTCCGGGATGAACTCTAGAAACAACTCCGAATACGACCTGAGAAAGCTCGGTGGCAATAGGAGCCCTGCCAACTAGCCAGCAATAACAGATTCACAAAAACTTCAGTAAATGCTGCTCCATGAATCAAATCATCGACTGTAAGTTTGCACCTCCGTGGTGATCGTTGTAGTTGTTATGATTCCAGGGATAGCAGTTTGCTCTATATATATATATATATGAAGGTCACATTAAAGTTATAAATACATGAGGTTGATTTCGTATAGAGTACATATTAGCTCGGGGGAGTTTTTTCTTTTCTTTTCGAGTCAATCTGAGGTTAATAAATTTAATTTATATTTGCTATATGTTTAATTAGCAAATTGTTTTAAGCTTTATTATATGTATATTGGTTTTATTATTGTATTGCATGGTACAGATTGAGTGCAATGCGTATATAACATACAGTGACTCAGAGCCATTGATGGCTGCTGCTGCTGCGATTGCATATTTGGTTTACCATTTTGCAGGAATGATTGGATGCATTGTTTTGTTCGTGAAGATCCATCTTAACAGACAGTCAGGTGAGCTCTTCTTCTGGGTTTTTCCTTGGTTCTTTCTGCCATTTCCTTTGCCTTTGAAGTATGGTTTCTATTATTAGAATGAAGGCAATGCTGATATATATGATTGTGGGAAATCAGGATTGATGCAGATGCACATTAACATAATCAATTCAATCATTAAAGCTGTTTTGGCTTCACCATCATATCATCAATTTTCATTTTTATCTACTGAATCTTGCTTGCTTTTCTGTCTGTTAAAAAAACAGATAAACAGATATTACAACAACAGGAAGAAGAAGAAGAACAAGAAGTACCAGGCCAATTACAGCAAGCAGGCAGGCAGGCAGGCAGCATTTCTCTCTCAGATAACTCTTCGGTACCCTCCAAACGCCCAAATCTGCCAATAATATAACATAACATATTATATGTACATATCAAATCCCTACTCTTATCTTCTCTTTAATTAGTTATAAAATTCAAGACTAACCAAACAACCAACCTTAAGATTGGTGTCCCAACTTCCCGTGCACAACCCACTCCCGTCAGCAGATAATCCCACACAGCTGATCCGACCACCGTGAGAATTTTGAAGAGATCCCAAGTTCAAAACTGGCTGTTCAAAGTAAACCACAAACCAAACCCATCTCATCTCCTGATAAATATACTTACAAAACAAACAAACACACCCCCAAAAAAATAAGTCGAGAATGTCTGCCTGTGTGTACCGTACCTGTGCTAAAAGAGTGTCCCATACATAGCAATCCCCATTTGTATATCCAGCAAAAAGAAGCCGTCCCGAGATGGAAAATGCGATTGAAGTTACATGTGACACCTCATCACCACCATTTGGTTGCTCGTATACTTGAAGCTGGTGCCCGGTTCTGATATCAAACAGTCGGCAAGTTCCATCATCCGAACCTGTCCCAAATCTATGCCCATCCGGAAAGAACTTTACTGTATTTACATCTCCCTCATGACCGTGGAATGTTCTAACAGCCCGACTAGCAACCCGAGTGTCCCAAAGACGTGCGGTCGAATCACAAGACCCAGACACAAACATTCGCGAGTTGGATCCATTGATTGACACACTGGATCAAAGCAGCAAGAACAATAAACAATTAGTTCCTAACCATGAAGATGAAGTTCAACCTACATAGTACATACCTTAGAACATCAGCAGTGTGTCCGGACTGGAATTCGCCTCCAAAAACAGACGTCCTCAGGCCAGTGGTTATGTCCCATAGTACACATGTTTGGTCACCAGATGCTGTTATCAAGTGCGTATCTTCGTCCGGGACGTACTGGCACGATGCAACATAACCCTTGTGCCCGGTAAGAGTTCGAGATACCGGGATCCCATCCTTGTCGGTGGGAGAATTCAGGTTGAATATAGTGCACATACTGTCTAGGCCACCACAAGCAACAGATTGCCCGTTGGGAGAAAAGGCACAGGTCATAACCCATGCGCAAGGTAGCTTAATTGCGTGCGTCTTCTGGCTTGTGAGAGCATTCCATACAATTAATCTTCCGTCTTGAGATGCACTGACAATGCGATTCTTCTCAGGCGTCCAATCCAGAGCATACACCTAAGAGTTCATTAGAGATTATTTAATGACATAGTGGGGGAAGCGTAAAGGGACTCTTTGGATACACAAGAAATTCGATATATGCATGATTGGGTTTAGAATTAGACGTCGGAGCAGAAGATCAGTGATATTCACATTTATGTAATGTCGAATTGAAATTTTGTTCTAATACATCTCTGCAGGGAACCACGGGCTTTCAAACCATTTAGGAAGCCAAAAGGGACTCTTTGGATACACAAGAAATTCGATATATGCACGATTGGATTCAGACGCGGAGCAAAAGATTGGTGATATGCACATTTATGTTATGTCAAATTGAAATATTGTTCTAATACAACTTTGCAATGAACCATGAGTCCTAATACACTAAATGGCCAAGAATGCAGTATCTATCCTTACACAGTTCATTTCATTTCATGCAATTATCAGAGTGAAATAAAATCAAGCCGCCCCTATTTCAAATATAGCATTGACAACTAACCACAGTTTTTCCAAAGTACTTAAAAGAAAAGCAAAATCGAAAGTTTGTTGAACATACCAAAACTAGATAATATTTAATTAAAAGTAGATAAAAATTATTGACTGACTCATTATTCTCAAACAAATCAACAGCGTTGCGAAGAACCAGAGACAAAACTAGGAAAAAAAAATACTACTATAATTCCATTTACCAATGTACGGTTCTTAACGGTTTACCTTTCCCGTGTGTCCCTGCAAAGTCCGGCAACAAACCAGATCAGTCGGTCCGAAACTCACCGGAGTCTTCCCCTGCGACCGGGCGTATCCCGCAACTGAATATATACATACATATATATTATATATATGAAAGAGATAGAGTCGGTACATGATCCGCACCAAATCATACAGATCTAAGCGCAATAGCGATGAAAACAAACTCCACCGATATCACAATACACCAAAATGGAGATAATGAACAAAATTGGGAAACTCATACTGTCGGTGTCGAGAAGAGAAAGCCGCTTTTGCTTCAACCTATCTCTGAGGGCATTGACAGCTTCCGTGGCCGCCGCGTGCCGCTCTTTCAGCTCTGCAACAGACATTCCTCCACCAAAACTAAAAAAAAATCAAAAGCAGCACAAAATCGAGGTGTTACCCCCTCAGCTCCATCCTAACCCTAATTCCCGCCGTTCTCACACAATTAACAGAGTCGAATCGCAGCATAATTAAAGCATCAGGAACGACGATTTCGCGCTCCCCGACGTTACGGTCAGGAGACGCCGCCGGTTGCGGCGAGGAGAGAGAGAGAGAGAAAGGGAAAGTGGTGGTGGGTTGAGCGGATGGGAGGGGAGGAGGGCTGCGAAGCGAAGACTTTTGAGTGAGAAAAGGCCGTATTGAGGTAAATGCATCATTGACATTTGACGGAACGCCGCCGGGCCCACCTCCCTGCTGACGTGGACACCACATTTAAGTTATGCCGACTACCATATCAAGACAAATAACACGTGTCCACCCTGAACGCTGAAAGGTATATGGGCCTTTACTAAAAAGCCCATTATGTTAATTTATCTGGGCCAGGCCCAATTATCAAATATTCGGAACCGCAAACTCTATCGAACCAAAATTTTTTATTAATCCAACAATATATACTATTTAAACAAAATTGGCTCGGTTAACCAAAAAATTGAATTAGATTCAACCATTTAGTTCGATTTTTTTTGTTCACCCCTAAGTTTGACTGTATTTTTATTTATTTTTGAATATTTTTTCCTATAAAATATTATGATCGATGCTTTTGATTCAAAACACAACAATATATAAGGAAACAAACCCTTTTAATTTCTTCCAGCCATAAGCATGAAAATTCTTTACTTGGATTCATTTACCTGCAGTTCCCAACAGATAATATTAAAATAACATGCGAAATAGTATTATTGACTATTGGCTTGAAATGAAAGGCCCTGATTGAATGAAGATGGATGCTTTCTTACAACGTGGATACACATTTCGAACAGCAGATGAAAAGAATCCTTACACGTATAGACTAGGATAGGCATGCGAAAATAGATAGCCTACACTACACGTCCTTATATATATATATATATGTATCTCACTGCTCACTGCTGCTTGAATTACAGGAGCATCAATCGTTTTTACTACAGTAGTTGTTCTTGAATTCCCACAGCCATTGCTGCCTGCAATCCATGGGAGCTGTTATATACCGAATAGATTCATATAATAACTAAGATATAACAAAACAATAGCACGTTAACAAAATATAGAAAATATCTCGACAAAAATGACTTACAAATATCAACAGAAGCCACCATTGATGCAATCTGCAAGAAGTTGCAGTCCCGCGGAATCCTGCAACCAATTTCGGTAAATAATGTTATCTATATAAATATAAGCAGCAGATTGAATTGGACAGATGGCAAATCCAACAATTGGGAGAGTTTCTTGAAGTGTGAAGCTTATTTGTTATATGTGTACCAACCTGGCATGGGGCTCGGCACCGGATTCACCGGACTAACTACTGAAGTTGCCGGAGTAGTTGGAGCAGGATTCACCGGCGCTACCGGGATGGTAGGCACAGGAGTCATGGGAGGAGCCGGTGCAGGAGTTGCAGGTGGAGGAGATGCCGGCGATGGTGCCAGAGTTTCTGGGGCCGGTGCAACCTAGGCAAGAGTTGGCGACAATCAAACAATAATTAAACAAGTTGCATTTGACACAAGAATATTCACGAGAATGCCTGCAGTTACAGGACTGAATGTAAATATTCAACAAACACAGCATGTCTAGGGATCAAATGGTATAGTTTATTTGTCAGTATCTTGGACCCGAGCAGCTAGGAAATATTCAAGTACCTAAAGGTCGTTCAAAAAGAATTAAACAAAATTTTTGTTGAAAATGCTTCAAATTAGACCATTATTATGATAGAAGATCTTTGAATTTGGATGATCCAATCCGCAAGGACCATGATCGGGAATTGTTAGGGATAGTATTGGAGACAATTACTCGATCCATTTTGGGGGTTGCTTTTTCCAACAAAATTTGGTTACATTTCTTGATGGGATTTGGTATGAGATCGATTTGATTGATGTTCAAATATTTCTATCTTCTATATGTTGATAAGGTTTAATCATCATGGTGGGGAATAGCTCTAATCAGCACATTAATCCTTCCCTAAGAATATATACATATAACAATTCTTGAGGAAAAACATTAATCTGCTGCGAAAGGGAGTGGGCTTACCTGTGCCCCTTTGGAGAGGCCAACGTCGTATGTCATAGAAAGATCAGGTTTAAAGAGCCCAAATGATCGTTCGGAGCCTGGCCCGGGTTTCATATTTTCATCGTAGAGTGCAAAGAGGTATGTATCTACAGACTTTCCGGGCATTAGTGGCGTACCAACCTTCGACCTGAGGTGCTTTATCAAGTTGCCATTATAGGCCTTTGCATTGTCCAAACTTGGCCCAATTTCATTCGAATCTCCTTTGTAAGGCCACCCCGTCTCCGCCACCACTATCTCAACGTCTTCAGATCCCATTCCTTTCAAAGCAGAATGCACCGCATCGACCTACAATAAAATGCAAAACTCTAAATCAATTTACCACAAGCAAAGCAGAGAATATCAGAGAATTCCTAAGCTTTAACCAAAAATATCTAGGTAGCCAACCTTGGCACTAGAATTGTGTCTTCACCCAAACACATCATACTGTATGATCGATAAATATAAAAATCTTACAGTAAATTCAAATAACTTGTGTGATCCATATGCTCAAATGGCCGGCCTGTCAGCAACCACATAGAGACATAAGGATGTAATACGATTTCCGCATGCTTTAGAGAGCTAATCAATGACTACTAACAAGAATATGGCAAGAAGATCAAAAGAAATGGCGTTCTTGAATATGTTGGAAATAAATTCAAGTTTTGTCACATAAAATTTTCAGAAACAACAGCTAAGTATTCAACAATGAAGACAATCGTTACTATATCAGCTACTGAGGTTTGAAGTTTTGGGCACTACAAACTCATGAATCTACCTGTGCATCAAACATGTTCATGTACTTGATGCCAGTGCCTGAATCGACTCGTCCTGCGTTAGGTTGGAACAAGCAGAAAGCAAGAGTATCTGGCCGAGGATCACTCTGATATGCAAAATAAGGGTAAGGATTGATCATAAAAGGAGCGGCGTTTGCGCTGTGGAATTGCAGCAATGCTTTCATGGTGGCGCCATAACCAAATGCCCCTGCGGAAGGCGGCTCCGATTGGCTCAACACCGCCATGGAATGTACGGTTGACACCTTGATCTTCCCGCCCAATGATGCTGCAATTAATTTGATTTCACAAATTTACACGAATTGAGACCATAAGCTCGATCGACCTTATTCCGTGGTTCGCAGAGTTCTGTTTACCTGCATTGATGGCGTTTTGGACATTTTGCATCGCCGGTAAGAGCTGAGCCACGAGATTCTGGTCCGGCGACGTCACCACCTCGTTGCCGACGCTAACGACGATAATCCTGCTCGCCGGGTAGTACGCAAGCACGTTCGAGTTCACCCAATTACCCGCGAAATTAGGGTCGGAAGCGAGCGCCGGAATATCCCCGTTGGAAGCACCGATAACAATTCCGATACCGGTGTTCGCCAGCGCCTTGATGATCGCCGGATCGGCGCCGTACAGCCGCACCTTTTCGATCGAAGTAGACTGCAAAAGCTTGACCGTCGCCTCCGGTGGCGGCAAGTTGTCGGCGACGATTCCGTAATTGACTCCGATGAAAGGCTCCGAATCTATAAAACCCACGAGAAGAACAAAAAACGTAAGGTATAAATCAAAACCACGCTTTTTCCAACATAAAGAAGCGTGCTCTCCCAAACACACGATTTCAAAACCACAGATATATATACAAGAAGATAGAAGATCCCCAAGAAACAAGAAATTCAGAGGAGCTAATTAAACAATAAAACTGTAATGACCAAAACTGAGAAAGACGAAAAGAGGAAAGTGACGTACTAGCAGAGTGAAAAGAGAATAGCAGAAGACAAAAAAGAAGCAAGAACTGCAGCCATTGATGGGAGGAAGCAGATGTCTGCTTATTTGGAGCCATATCCGCCATGGCCAGAACTTCTTCAAACCTGCAGTATATATATTAAGAATTAAGAAAGAGAGGGAAAGAGAAGCGTGGCGTGGGGAAATGGGAATGTGTAGTAGCTGTCTGTTCTGGCTGGAAAGGGAAAAGGGAGTTGGGAGAAGAGGGAAGAGGGAAGAGAGCTAGCTAGGAATGGGAATAGGATTGATTCACAGTGAATTTGATTGATTAATAATTCCTTAGGGGAGAAGGTAAAGAAGACAAAGAAAAGAAAAGGAAAGAAAAGAAAAGGGTCATCGAGAAGAGAAACCTAAGTATTGCCTGCCCTTTATTTCTCGAAATTGGATTTGGGGCAATAATTGGGATTGTTTTGGGGAGAGAGAGCAGCGTCAGCAGTCATTTAAGGATGTTGGAAAAATTCATGGAGTCGTTTTCAGAAGGAACAAGAATGGATGGGATAGGTACAGGTGGATCGGGAGGATGATCCAAGTGTAGTGCAGGGAATAGGGATGGAATCACCCTTGTCAAAGTGTTCCTTTGTCAATTGGGGTTGGGATCGGAGACTCTCTCTCTATGTCTGACAAAGGAAAGAATAATCATCTTCTGCAACCAAGCATCTACCTCCTTCTCTATCTCTATCTAGATCTCCCTCACTGTTCGTTCATATTTATACATTGGGTGTGTTTGTTTGGGGGTTTGAATTTTGAGTTGGAATTTGAATAGTAAAAATTTTGAATTTGAATAGTTGTATGATGTGATATAAATAGGTGTTGATGTCATCTTTTGAATGTAAAATTGATTTTTAATATAATATAAAAAATGAAAAATAGGTGTTTGATTTGATGTTTTTGGGGGGAAATTCTTAGATGAATAGTAATATTTTATCTAAATTCTACAAACGAACACACCCATTATAGTAATATACAGTATGTTTTAAAATAACATTTACTTTTTTTCTTTTATTTGATTTTGACTTTAATTTTTAATATCAATTTAAGTTTAAATTAAATTTTGATTTTATAGTTTTTAAAAAATACTATATTTTTATTAAAAATTATACTATAAGTTGAATAATATAATTTTTTTATTTGAAAAAAAAAAACAAATAAACCCCTTATTACCAACATTACTTAATGGGTTGTAGGTGGTGCTAGTACCTAGAAGTTTATTTGAATTTTTTGAAATATTTTATATATTTTGAAATTTAATTTCAAATTTTTATTATATAATTAATTCTTTTTACTTAATATTTGTTTGACAAAAAATCATCATTAAACTACTGTTAACAAAACTTTAGAAATATACACCCTAGATTAATAAAATAAAATGAATACATTTAAATATTAAAGTATAAAATATATATAAAGAAAGCTTACAAAGTTGAATTAATATATAACTTTTAATATAATCGTATATAAGAATTTATTATTTAAATAAAATAAATAATTAAATAAATATTATTATAAAACATCATCCAAACGCAATTGTTTTTTTATTTTATTTATTTAAAGTAAAGACAACATAGAACATAATCTGACGTTAGGTAATAATACTAACATTAGGTCCTTTGTGTACTTATTTCAGCTTTGATTAGGTACTAAAGTTATTAACATCACGTTCAATAAATAATTGAGAATTATAAGGAAATATATTGTGGAAATACTTCCTAAATATCATATATTCAGTAATAGTGCATTCGATATTCATTAAGACTCATATTCCAACATTATTATAAAGTGGAAATAACATTGTCAAAGCTTTTGGATGTATTTAAAGTGACTTATCCGTGGGGCCTAGTTTGCATGTATTAATTTCGGCCGAAGTTTACCCAGGTAGATTTTCAAAAGTTGTGACCGAATCAAATTCAATGTATAAATACTGCACGTGCACGTATCAAATTCAATGTATAAAAATATAATAAATAAATAATGCAAGTATAAAATTCAATGTATAATTCTCAGCACCTTATATATGTATGTACAAAATAATTAAACTAAATAACTCTATACTCTTCACAAATGGAAAAAACAACACTGTTTCTATTCTTGTAACAAGGGAGTTTCTGTTGTACCTGTGTGTATGTTTGTTATTTTCTGTATAAAACTTGCGTCATCCTACATCCTCATTGCTTGGCTCTATCATCGGCCGTGATACATGGATAATCAGTTGCTATGTTGTAATAACACATATGTTTTGTTGGTAAATGGGGTGATTCCATGTATAAAGATCTAATGGTAGAACTAAGCCAAGAGGATATACGACAACGCAGGAGTGTTCTATAGAAAATACGCATCATCGATTAACTGTAGAGTATCATAAACTGTAGAAAGTAGAATACCTTATAATGCACCAACCATTGTCCTGTAATAATCATCTCTGCCCGAGTCTTTCTTCTTCATCATCGTTCTTCTGTGGATTAAGGATTTTGTTTCTGCCAACAACTCGGGGAGGAAGTGGGAGAGGCTCCCGGAGAGGAAGATGTCCCTGTAAAGCATAAGACAGCAAGTCTTTTTATGACAACGCGGCCAAAAAGTAAAATCATTTGAAGACTGCAGTACTCACAGGATGGTAAGGAAATTCATCGGCTTCAAGCATATGCACAATTTGCCCCATCTTTGGACGTTTATAGGCATCCATATCGATGCAGCGTAGGCAGACAAGTAATATTCTCTTTAAAGTTCTCGGGGAAGGAGGAACACCGATCAAGGGATCCACCAAATCTTCGCCACGACGGCTAGATACCATGCTTCTGAACCAATCAACCAGATTCATCTGCATGTAGGAATGTAATGTAAAAAAGAAATGTTGTTGTATTGCAATTATGTCAAGTTTGAGGGGCTAGAAGTTATTTAACCTCCCCAGGAGGGCGGGAATAGTCTATGGGGCTCCGTCCAGTAATTATTTCCATGAGCAGAATTCCAAAGCTGTAGACATCACTTCCTTCATTGAGCATACCGGTGTTTGCATAGTCGGGGGAGACATATCTGCAAGAAAGAAGACATATTAGATATGCTTATTCGGGTGTCTAACAATAAAACATAAGAACAACACACACCCGAATGTTCCCATTACACGTGTAGTAACATAGCTCTTCTCTGAGCCCAATATTTTGGCAAGTCCGAAATCCGACACTTTTGCATTCCATTTTCTATCCAGAAGAATGTTGCTGGATTTTATGTCGCGATGGATGACTTTGGGTTCTAGTCCTTCGTGCAAGTATGCGAGTCTAGAACAGAGTTTAAAGATAAATGCATTCTTAATCATGTGAAATTTTACTCTTGTGCAAAAGATAGCCAAAAACATTTGATTAAGGTATGTATGCCTCACCCTCTTGCTGTCCCGATGGCAATTTTCATTCGGATATCCCAAGTTAAAGGGCTGATTGGGCCAACATCACCATGCAGCCATTGCTCCAAGTTTCCATTATCAATGTACTCATATACAAGCAACCTGAAAGAAAGTAAAGGTTCAAAAGAAATCCTTCCATAACTACAATGAAGGGGATGTAAAATGGCTTTGTTATAACCTTTCAGCACCGTCTGCACAGTATCCTAACAAACCGACGAGGTTCTTGTGTCTGACTTTGCCAATGGCTTCAACTTCCACCTTGAAATCTTTCTCTGCATGCCCCCTGTTTCAAGCAGATGAAATAGCTGTTTATTTTTACACCAACTACATATTTCTAAGGTATAGAGAAATTTTGGAATCATGTTCAAACTGTTGTTTATTGTGTCAAAGAAATTGCTGTACCACTCCATATACTGTCATAAGCACTGAAAATTCCAATTCTGGTCATCACTACACAGATAAATACATGATAATTTAGTTTTGTTCAATTACAGACGACAGCCATGGCCTAAGATTTTACATTGCTTTGACTTTTCACAGTTACTCCATTAAGTTAGCACAGCACAAATATTTCTTCTTGATGCAGGACAAGAAAGATAGTTCCAGAAAATTCCACTAAACATTTCACTTTAGCAAAGAAAACCATTAATGGAGGAGCAACATATGATCAAAAGCAAAAGCAATGATCCAACTGAGAAATAAAGGCACACTAGATAAAGTAAATCAAAATAGATAAAAGTAAGAAATTGACATTGCAACAGCTAAAATAAGATTGGTGCAAGGCAAAAATATATAAATATATAAAAAGGCATGTGTTCAAAGCGGGCCTCATGCAATATAAAAGAAAATCTACATAGATAAAGAAAACAAAAGCTAACATTTTACTTTAGCTACTGGTCAAAAGAGGAATAAATTATCCTCATGCACTGATTTCTGTGAAATCCAGATCTGGGAAGCTTTGCTTCCTTTGAGTACTACCAAAGAATCCTCACCAAACCATACATAAACAAATACACAAGGTCACCCTCCAAATTCTATGAAAATTATATCAAGAATTAACAAGAGACAGGCTGTTCACAATAATGGAGAATTGCAATTGGTATTTGATCGAAACCACCAAGTTAATTGCTCTATCTAATTAGTATTTAAGAACAATCTTTTTCGATTTAGAGGCAAATTAATGAAATGAACGAATTAGCTTAAACACTGAAAATTAAAGTGTCGGTGGACTTACTTCTTGTTGGAAAGATTTTTTACGGCAACTACGGAACCGTCGGGTAAAACGCCGCGATAAACGACGCCGTATCCTCCTTCGCCGATCACATTTTCGGCGGCGAACTGATTCGTTGCGACCTCGAGTTCCCGCAAGGTGTACCACCGACCCCACGCGAGGTTTACGAAACCGTCTGTGGACGCCGATAATGCCGACGAAGACTCGCTCCGAGTGGTGCTCGATTCGTTGCTCTCCGACTCCTCGATCTCGATTCCTCTCGCGACGTCTGCAATCAGAAAAACCTTTTTGCTGCTATCATCGCCAAGTGGTTTGGTTACAGCTTGCGCTTGACTATTCGTCTCTTTAATCTCCCCGATTTCTTCGCAAACCAAGGGCAAACGTCCTGAACCGAGTTTGGCGCCGATACGGCGTCGGTTAGAGCTCCACCTCCTACGAAGGAAGAGGAAAAGGAGCGCAAAAATGGCGAGCGTGAGCACAGCAGTGGCTATGACGAGTACGTACAGCTTCTGACCGAATACAGGAGTTTTGGCAGTGAGAATACTCCCTCCGGATTCATTGCCGGCTCCCGCCATCACTTCCGGCGAGATCGCGCCTTATGATTGAAGAACTGATCAGCACACCACCACCCACACAATCCGACAAGGCGAGTGGATATACAAAACGAATAATGGAGAAAACGAGTGGTATAAGGGAAACCAGCTCGAAGCTTGAAAAATGGCGGCACAACGGATACTTAGAAAATTGATTGCATGATTTAAGGGCTGTGTTGCAGTGACTTCGACGGGAAGACCGTGATGAGTCAGAGCATGCGAGTGAGGGAAGAAGACCAGCAATCAAGAGGAGCGCCTGGCCGACCGTTTTCACTCAAATGACGCTTCTACCCTTCTACATTTCATTTATTTTATAGTAGGAGTAATGTAATGGGTTGGTTACCTTATATACGTGAATGATTTAAATGGAAATGTAAAATACTTACAGCAGTATTCATATATATTAAAATTAATAATTATTCAAATTTTATTTAAATAATTATATATAAGTGCTGGAGACAATAAATAAAATCACGCAGTTGTGTTATTTTTTACAATTTAATTATGCCAAAATTAATTATAGCACGGCGTTAAACAACATATTGTGCTAATTTTATATAATTAGATTTGTGCTGATTCTATATCCGAGGTACATACGCATAAAATGAATAAATAAATAAATTTGATGATAAAAAATGTGTATTTTGTAGGATTGGAATAATTGATAGGAATATGCCACGTAAGCTTTTTTTGAATTAATGTTCTATTGATGATGGTGCAGTAGATGCTATCTACGTATGACAAATTCATTTTCAATCGTACATCTATTATATGCCCTGTGTCACATCTGCGTCGTGGCTACAGTGGTCTAAATTATTGAATAAATCAACAATGTCTGGATAGACCGACTTTACGCCATTCAAAGGCAGAAGCGTGTGTTCATAAACACGACAACAGAATTAAGTAGCGACACATGGGCATGGCGCTAAATAACATAAACAGCATAGCAACAATGGCAAAGGTTTTCTGGTTATGCTCTTATCCTAAGTACAAACAACCTGAGAAGATTATAAAACATATATAAAGATTCATCAGACTGCACAGACCTTACTGCCGTGTTCTTCGTCGCGCGCTGATCGTGCAATTTGATCCTACAGGGGGAGATGTGTAAGATTAGTGAGCCAACAAGAGTGGAAGCGTGTCATAGTGTTACATCGATCATAATACGCGTCTCCTGAAGTTTCGGGTGGTTCCCTGGTAAGTCCGGACCAGCAGACCTAAACCTATTCCGACTCCAAGACAAATACTGAGGCCAATGCCAACGCCTACTCTTACCCCGGCATTGAACCATGACAATTCGCCATCTTCACCTTCCAAGTACTCCGGATTGCTGCAAATCCAATTGCCTTTGTCTTGAGGGTTGTACAGCCGGCAACCCCTCGACTGCAAATCAACAACCAAATCAGCATTGAACTAATTTGTATAAATGTATCGACATGATTGCTGAAACTAAAGCGAATTAAATTTAAGAGTAACCTGTGCAGTCAAGAAATGATGTTCTTGGTTTTGAGTTATTCCATTTTCCGGGATCGATTCCAGCAATCCGCCTTTCCTGAATTGCTTCCTCCTCGGACTGACTTGCATAGTTTGGGTCAATACGATCGGAGTGCCCAAGAAGCTGCCAGCCACATAAACTTCGATGACTGGTGAAGTTCCAGAATCGAGACCACTGCACAAACTCGGGTTTCCCTTGAAAAATCCGGTGCCCGGAAGTATATCCGACTCACAGTTCATACTCCAACCAGGATACCTCAACTCCCCAACAAAGCCATTGTCGCCGGAAAACTCCAAAGTTCCATTCAGAACCAGTTTGTTTTCATGGAACACTTCAAACATCACACTTCCTGTCACCCTGATGCTGTCGGTATTCACGAATGTGACTTCTTCGGATCGCTTGTCTAATCGATCTCTTTTCAAAAGGGTCGAGACACCATCCGAGTATATGCTGGCCCTCACACAGTTAACTTCCAGAAGAGTGTCGCGTGACAATGGGACATGGTTTAATGTGAGGTATCCGGGCATTGAACCGTCGTCCATTATGCATTCGCTAACCCTAACATAAAAAACTCGCAAATCAAGCCAATCCAATGATGTCTTAGCCTTAACCCCAGCTGGGCAACAGGACTGCCTTGTAATGCTGAATTTATGTTCCAACTCTCCATTCTCATGGAAATCCTCATCAGAGTTTGCCATGTCTCTTAAAGATATCAGTGCTGTCTCTTCATTGACATCCATCAATATTCACTATAATGTAATAGAAAATGGACTTCTATAGCAATCTGAAAACTTTCCCCAACCAAAGCAGTATATAAATTATAATGATAGTTCTACTTTCCACACATGCTAAGCAACACGAATAAGCAGAAAAGCCAATAATTCTGCTGCCAAGAAACCACACAGAAGATATTTCTCAAAAAAAAGGAAGAGTTTTTCAAATTGAACTGAGTTGAGCAGTTAGAAGACAGAAAGCCAATAGCTGGGCTTAAATGGGATAAAATTGCAAAAGAAATAGGCAGCAAGAAGAACCCATTAGAGAAGGAACTAATAAGATGTTCTGAACACTAACCTTAGAGGAAGAGAAACGAACAAGTTGGAATTCAGTTGGAAAACTGAAACCGGGAAGCAAACTATTGCCTAGTTGTTGAGCTAACAAAAAGGAAACGAGTAATGGATGAAACAGAAGAAACCCAAAAATTTAGCAACATCTTTGGCATTTGAGAACACACTTGAAACTACAAGAAATGGGATAATAAAACAGTGGCATGTCCATAAAAAGAAAAGCTTAGAGCTGAATACCCACAAAACTGATGACTAAAATCACAGGCAACTTTCTGCTAAAACTGTTGAAGCCCAAAAAAGAGAAATAGAAAGGGAACAAGATTGTGTTGGCTGTGCTACATTCTTGATACGTGTAAACAATATCAGAAACAGAAAAAATAAAATGGAAAAAGGGGCACAAAATAAATGCAGAGGCAGGAATTACCAGCTCTCCAGTGGGGTTGATTTTAGGAAAAACATGCTGCTGCTGCTGCAGGAAATTACGATCAAAGAATGAATGAGAGGGAGAGCCCATAACTGCGCCCCAAAAACGTGACCAGAGTCAGCCATCAGATGCGGGAAGAAAACATAGCATAATACACAAACTCCAACAAACAAATTACCCAGCCATCACTAGACGACAAAAATCATGCTCTGAAACAATGAGACACAAACAAACAAAAGCCGCCTCTCATTCCCTCCATCCCTCCTACGCCACCGCAAAGGCAAAATAAATAGGAAAGTGGCATAATATTTGTGGGCTATTATTAAGCATATATATATATATATATATAATCCTCTGCACCGTATGTACATATACATATATATGTGTGTGGGTGTATTATTAACTATTTATACCCATTACACACCTTTGCTATAAAAACAAAATTATCAAAGAAGTTCTCATTCAGGACAAAAAGAAAATGTGGTCAAAGTATCAGATTCCTAAATTAATCAAAGGGACAGACCCTATTCACAAAAACTGCACCAGCTTATTTGTAGAAATTACAGAAACTAAAACAGGGGGTAGCAGGAAAGGAGGGCGTGACCATCTGGTGGACCAGGATGGCACAGTTTCACCATTCCACCCCACTGTAGTTTCATCATCCACTGCACCCAAATCACTGTCCATTGCCAAGAATCAAAGTAAGACAATTAAATGAATTTGAAGGATAAAGAATTGAAATAATGTTTATATATATATATACATAAAGTAGTGGCAGACGACATCATCACATCATTGCCCTGGAAAAATGGGCCGACTGTTGGAAAATAACGTGATGCTTTAGCCTCTTCATGCTTCCAAACGCGTGAAAGGCTGCAGCTGTTACTTGTGCTCCTTCACAGAACAATACACACATACATGTTTCATTTTGTTATTTTATACTAAAAGCAATAATAGATTAGCAAGGACTGGCTCAATAGCATGTTGCTACTGAGCACATAATCGAAATCCATAACTAGACAGTACTGAGAAATAGAACAAAATGGTTCAATTTGTATGGAAATAGGCATCAGCCATGTTTCTTGGTTCTGTGATAAGATTGCTCTCATCCTTGGATGGAGGTAATGAGTGATGACCACCAATACAAGTTCTTCCAAAGGGATGAAAGTTTCTAATGTAGAACCACGTAATTACAATATGATATGCAAGGGGGTGCCAACCATGGAAGTGTTAGCTAAAATAACTTGCAAGCTTTGATTGGTTCAAGCCAAGTCTGGCTAATGCAAGGTTGTCCGGATCTTTCTTCACCGGGGAACTGCAAAATCTAAAGAATAGAGAGGACACAAAACGAAAGATCAGTGGGAAATACAACAGATCATGCAGAAGAAATGGCTAAGCCCCTGAAAAGTGAAGGGCATGTAGTTTCATCTCTATACTAAACAAGTCTTCACCACTTTAGTTTCCTTTTTAATGTAATGATTTAGAGCAGATACAATAAAACGGTAGAAAGTTTTCAATTAGTAATAACAGCAACTAAAGGAAATGTTAAAAGTATGACCTCGAGAAAGCCAACTCCAACAGGTGGTATCCATGGCGATATTGGATTTCAATCGAGATGATGCAATTGCACTATGGAGTGGAAGCATTGTTTCCAGACTTATCACCACACAGGCGAACCTTCACAACACAAAGCAAATCTCTTTACTATGTCGGTTTGGCATAGCGAAACTAGATAAAAATAAACATAACGATTGGCAACATTAAGGAGTGAGGAAGATGCTTTGAATATGGTTACACAAGAGGCAAAGAAATTAACTTCACCGAGGTAAGATAAGTTCGATGATTGTACCTTGAAGTAGTAACAGGACATTTACTGTATGAAGAAGGGAAGGCGGAGGCAATTGCGGGTTTTGGAACTGCAGCTTTGCCGCGTGCAACCTGGACAGAGCTGACAACCCTTCTGCTTATTAGGGAAGCAAATTTGCAATGCGACGCCATTGGAGCTTCAGTTCAGTGGTTTCAAGACGACGATGCGAAAGGGAACTCCAGCTTAAACCCTAAACCTAAATTATTATTATTGTTATTAATTTATTTATTTTAGATTTGTCCAAGCGGCTTCTGTTAATTATAAATGTACATTTTATTAGTTTATTTATAATATTTGCCCTAATCAAAACTTCACACCCCCACAGCCGCCGGCGCCGCACTGCACCAGGTTCTTCCTTTCTCCGCACATCCACAGCCGCCGCACCGCACCTGGTTCTTCCTCGCTCTTCTTCTTCCCCATTCTTTCCTTCCTTCATTTCTTCCTTTTTTTCTCCTTCTTGAAACCGGAGAACCGCCGGTTCCAAACCGGTTGGGCAAGTCCAATTACTCGTGTTCATTTTTATTTTATTTTTTAAATCTGTCACTTAAAAAGTATTTTTGTTTATATTTTAATTAAAGTCCGTGGTTTTGTCTACACTACAAATGTTCGTTTAAATATTTGAGTATTATTTATTTTTTTAAAGAATACCAATTAAATTGTCTCATTTATTTAGTTTAGCAAATAAAACATTTATATATTACTCATCTGTAGTAATACTTTATCATTTTTTTAGTTTTATTTTTATAAATAATTATATCATTATAAAATTATTTATATTTTTATTATTATTATACAATTATCACTATTTTTTACCCACTATCAATATTATTATACAATTGTGATTACTTTATTAGTAAAAATAATTATAAATTAAAATTAAAATTAAAATAATTAAATAATTTAATTAAAATAAAAATATATAAATTATGAGTTTTAACATATGTTTCATTTTTTAAAAAAGAAAAATTATGCAGAATTTTTTTGTGCAAATTATCAAATTGAATATTTCTTCGTCTCGTTGCAATGTTGTCATTTGGTTTGCAATGTTGTCATTTGGTTTGTGCTTCCTGGTATTTGGGGCGTGTTTGACAATTAGCTAATAGCTAACAACTGTTAGCTGATTCAATTAGCTGATAACTATTAGCTGATTTAATTAGCTGGTTTGACTAGCTTATTCGGTTAGCGGTTTGTATTAAAATGTTTGGTAAAACAACTGTTTGATATTAGTTTTTTATACATAAAATGACAATTGAGGATATTTCTATTTTATTTTTGTTTATGATATATTCAATTATGTTCTTTTGAGTTTAGAATATTTAATTTTTTTGTTATTAGTTATTAAAAATTATAAAAGTATTTATTTTTATTACAGTTAAATTTTAAAAAATAATATATTTTTATTAAAATATATAAATAATTTTTTTTATTGAAAATAATGTAAAATATAAAATAAAAAAATTTTCATGTACATATTTATTATGTTAGTTATGGATTAGTTCATTATATTTATAATTTTTAATAAATTTAATTTATTTAATTTATTTTTAGTTTAAAATTTATATAATGTAATTGTAATATAAAAATAAATTATTAATATTTATAATTTATATTTTATGTTGATTTTAATAAATTTATATATTTTACAATTAAAATAATTTTATATAAAAATTAATTATTTTAAATTTATAAAAATAAAATTATATTATAATAAAATATTATAATATAATTAATAAATAATCAAAATATATTTATTTGTGTATAATGCACAATAAATTTTTAAAAACATATAAGAAGGAATAAAAATGCTTTTACTAAAAAAAAAAACTATTTTAAAACACTGGTAAGTTAGCTTTTCAGTCCAAAAAGCTAATTTACCAAACACCTAAATTAACTTTTTGACGGGTCAAACACCTAAAACTTTTCTATAAGCTAAAAATTTTTCGAAAAGCTATTTGCCAAACATCCCTTAATATTTAAAATATAAATGTCATTGTATTTATATATAAAAAATTAATAAATATTTTTTTAAAATAATTTCATTATTATTGTGTAATATAAATATAACTCCATTTGTAATATATTTTGTAAGCTATAAATATATTTTTAATATAAAAAATTAGATAGATTGTAAAAGAAGATAATATTTTTTATATATTTTTTTTCGTAAAATTATATCCCCACCTTAAAATCGTACCGAAATAGTGGTTATGAATGGCGACTTTGTTTTGTCTGGTGAAGTAAGCGCTGAAATATTCCGCTGGTATGAGTCTTCTGTAATTCCTTTATGACCTATTTCTGAATTAAGGTTTTTAGGCTAATACCCTCGCTGCTTGGAATCGCGGCGGCCTGAATTCTGCTGCTGCTGCTCCCCCACCGCCGTCGAGAACCAATGGCGGAAGAAGCGGTGCTTGGATATCTAGAAAACAACGAGGAGATTTCGGATTCTGGAAATTTTGCGGAGGTGAAAGGAATCAGCCACGATGAGCTCGTCAATGTTATCAAAAGCCTCAACGGGTTTCGTCTCGTCGATGCTCAGGTCATTTGCTTTAGTTTAATATTCTCCATTTTGGAAATTTTTTTTCACCTACTTTGTAACTGACATCGTATGCATCCGATTATTCGAGATTAAAGGCAATAAATGTGGAGACACTTCTAGTACTGATATTGTTATCCTATATCGGGTTTTGAGTTTCTGCATACCAATACAGATTTGGATCCAATCTGTTTCATGTTGAATTACTGTTCGTTCGATACCGATGCTTTTATGTTGACGAGTTTTGTGTTTTCTAACAATTGTTCAGGATATCAAGAGGGAAAAATGGGTGCTCACCAATGAGGGGGAACTGTATGCTAAATATGGATCTCCTGAAGTACAACTATTTTTAGCTGTGCCTCCAGAAGGTATCACACGAGAAGAGTTGCAGGTAGTTAAATGAATAGATAAAATTTCATTCTTTGAATTGGTCTGCTTGAGGAATGGGGATGCCTTATGGTTTGGTGCTTCTTTTGCAGAAAATTGTTGCTTCACGTTTGCCAGATGATATTGAGGTAAGTAGTAACCTGGTCTGTTTGGTTTCTGGAAAAGAACTCAGGGCTACCTTTTTTTCATTTGTTTGCCATTTTTTTGTGGCAGTTCTTGTTTTCATATCTCTTTCTGTAGTATCTTGGCCTATAACATTATTATACCAGCAACTGTATGTCAATATTTAAATATTGAACTTCTTCGAACTGTTGAATTTAGTTCTTACCTTATTTGCTGAATCATGCATAAGTTTGATAGTTTATTCTGTTTCATATGTTTACATCATGATTTGTTGGACACAGGAAAAATTGAAGTCCTCCATGTTCAAAATTGGCAGCACACAGGCCATAAAAAACAAATGGATTGAAATGGGCAAGTTGAAAGTTTCAAGGAAGGTAATGCCGACTAAAGCTAACTCTAATGAACCTTAGGAGATGTAACCTGACTCAACTATGCTGTCCCATTAGAATGCATGTCATTGAAAATTTACACATGGCCATGCATCTTTGGACACCTGTATTTCCAAAATGTCTGATGAAAATTTTAATTTTCTTAGAAGTATTAGTAATTCAATTGCATCAATATTTATAAGAATAGATTTAGGGAAATTAGAAGTTATAGAATGATAAGTTTGTTTTGGGGAATTAAGGGTTTGTTCCTTTGTGTCTTGAGGTGTTTTCATGTAATGCTTTTAATGGAGAATAGGCTTTTGGTGTGATGTTTTGAATAGTAAACATGGTATTTTTTTTAAAAAAAAAATTTATGTGACATTTTAAATAACAAGGAATTGATAAAAAAATTTCTTGTAGCATGCATAATGAAAAAAACCAAGTTTGAAAACACATAGGAACACACCTAACTTTTGATGCACACCAAGGTAGCTATTCTAGGTGTTCATACAGTATTTTATATGGTCTTGATAAGGATTGGTAACACCATATCGTTCAAGAAGGCTAAATGGCTATTTTATCATATATATTTTATTTCATGTATGTCCTTGTCTCAAACAAAGATCATAATCCTCAACATGCTGAATTAATCTTGGTTTTGTGATTTGGTATAGGTTCAACATGTTGAGGACAGAGTGAAAGAATTGCTTGTACAGATTCAGGCTGGTGAGGTGTGTTGCGCTTTTTGAGTGCCTTCTTTCCATTTGAATAATAATTAGCATGAAAGTGAATATCACATGGAATGCACATGGCTACATGTTTCTACAGTTAAGTGCTTTTGCATGTGTTAGTCTATTAGGATGCCAAACTATCATGTTATTATGCTTTGCTTGATTGCAGCAAAGTTCTCTCAGCTGAATCTCTTGAGGAATGTATATAGAAACTTCCATTGTGTGTTATATATCAATTAAGCTTGAATGTGTTCTTATGGACCTTGTCAATGATATTTTCACGACATCCAATGATTTGTGCAGGCATACATTGTATAACACTTTGAAAGAGTTTCTATTTATTCTTCTGTATTTTTTTTATAAATACGAGTGTAAAAAAACTGTGCGCAATGAATTTATTACTCTTCTGCATCTATGTTTGTGGCTTATTATTAATGTTTAGGTAGTGTAACACTGGAAACTGAGTTATATTTCTGTAGAGAGTTTCAATGAGATTAGTGAGCAAGAAATTTACTTGGAGCTCAATGATGCTCTTTGTATGTTGTATCATTATTGGATTTATCAATTGATGATATACAAGATGTGCAATATCAAACCAATGTGATTAACAATTTATTGATTGTCAATTGATATTGCTCTTAAATTACAGGCTGTTGGTTCTGAAGACATTGATGCTTTGAAGCGAAGAAAACTCATTACTCCCCAGTAATTACCTGCCTTTGGTTTTCATTTTCAATCTTCCTTTTCCTTGTATCAGTCCTAATGTCACTTCAACATCCACTGCTCTACTCTGTTTATTGTTAATCAATCATACCCCTTTTTTCCAATGGAAGGACATGGAAAGGCTATTCTGTAAAGAAGGGTCCGAAATATGCTCCAAAAAGGAAAAAGGTGGCCACTGATTTAACTCGTGAGAATCTACAAAGGTAATCTATCTATTTAATTTTCTTTTAAAAAATTATATTAAAGGGTTAATACAATATGTACCAAAAATGGAAAAATGAAAAATGTTAAGGTCTTCAGTCTCAATAGTCCATTTTTGGTTGCAAATAGAGCTCTGTCTAATCATAGTTGTAATGCAGCTATCATCTGATGCTTAATCCTTTCATTTTCTTATAAAGGGGTGAATGGAAGGAACTTGAGTTTAAAGAGTACAACTTCCTTGCTAAAGGCCAGCCAACTGAAGGCGGCTGTCTCCATCCATTACTCAAGGCATGGCCACTATCGTTGTATAAAATTATTCTGTCACATCCATAAAGTTATTTATTTGGCCTTTATTTTCAATAACTGAGATTTAAGACTAGTCTCTTTTTTTTCGTAGTCAACTCATTTTTATTTTATTTTTCGTAGTCAAATCATTTTTATTTTTCGTAATCAAATCTTCAATTAATATGTGCAAGTGGACTATTGTGAAGATTGTGTTATCATTATGCGAATGATGATTAGTATCATATATATGCTCATGCTATTTGCTAGTAAAGATCATTATTTCTATAAATGGCTTGTAAGTTCTTGCTTTTATTTTCCTTAAAAGAAAGTAATAAGAAGTTCTGCTGAAACTTTCACCAGACATCTAATGATATTATTATTATTTATTATTTTTTTTGCTGTGTTATACTTATCAACCTTCTGATCAATTGATGGAGGAAATTGAAAAAACCTGCTCCAAAGATTTAGTCGTCACATTTGATGAAATGATAAATCTGCCTGATTTTGTTGGTGCAGTCATCTATAAATGCTCATTTTACATACAGATCAATGCTGTGCCTGATTTTTACTGTTTCTATTTTGATTCAAATTTGTTGCAGGTGAGACGCCAGATTAAGATGATATTTCTTCAAATGGGGTAAGATTGCTAATGCTCATCCTTTTAATACAATATCCATTTGTGTCTGTTATTGCAATTTGTTCTTCCATGCATACAGGTTTGAAGAGATGCCAACAAATAATTTTGTGGAAAGCAGGTACACATTCATGTGCTTTTATCGTGCAATGAAAAGTTAGCTCCCTGATCTGTTTTCCAGGAAATTATATAGTTACCTAAAAGATATAACTGATTAGGTAGTTCAAAACTAGACGGTATAATATGCAGCTTTACTGAGTTACTTATAATTCTACAGCTGCACAATCTTATTTGAGCTTAACAATCAAGTTACTACAAAACCAAAGTACCAGTAAACTGGAATAATATATATATGTTTTACTAAGGGTGTGTTTGTTTGAGGGTTTGGATTTTGAGTTGGGATTTGAATAGTAAAATTTTTGAATTTGAATAGTTGTATGATGGGATATAAATAGGTATTGATGTGATGTTTTGAATATAAAATTAATTTTTAGTATAATATAAAAAATAAAAAATAGATGTTTGATTTGATGTTTTTGGAGGGAAAAAATTGGATGAATAGTGTAAATCCAATCCAATCCCCCAAACAAACACACCATAAAAGAATATGGGTAAAAGAAGAACCCTTGTCACTGTTAATTTCTATACTTGTCCGTTTATATTCTTACTTGAAACCTTGTTTGTTTTTTGCAACAATTTTTTTTTGTCTGCTTTGCAGCTTCTGGAATTTTGATGCACTTTTCCAACCCCAACAACATCCAGCTCGGGATTCACATGACACTTTCTTTCTGAAAGGTTTGTTCTAAATTCCATCTTCTATCTTTTAATATTTTGCATCAATTTTTTATGGGTTTGTAATTTACAGAGCCTGCAACCACAAGAAGGCTGCCTGAAGATTACGTTGCACGAGTTAAAAAAATTCATGAATCTGGTGGCTATGGCTCCAGGGGGTAAGCAATGCATACCCCACCTTGTGCATCCACATGGACACGTACATGTTTAGTTACTTTATTCTTGCATTTAACGATTAATCATTTATTTCTGCTAGATATGGATATGATTGGAAGAGAGAAGAATCAGATAAGAATCTTTTGCGAACTCACACTACTGCTGTTTCCTCCAGGATGCTGTATGCACTTGCTCAGGTTAGCTTTACTTAAACTCGTATTGTTATGTTCTCTCTACTAGTTTTGGGCAACATGGCTCACATCTTTCGTTTTTCCTTCCTGCCAATTATAATTTTATTGTAATTAATTTTGTTTGTGCGGTAACCTTCCTTATTTGTTCACTTCTAATTGTCTGTGCTCCACTTCTTTTCCTTTTGCTTTGTCAGTCATGTTCCCATTCAATTCACTTCATTTTTATTATTTTTTCAAAAAATATTTAAACTTCTAAATTCGAGTTCCTAGAACCTCTCCAAGATAAGTATTATATGGCTTCAATTCATTTCTAGTTTTTCTTTTTTATTCCTAGTATGATGTGTGGTATTATATATATCCCCTATAACATTTTATGGGTGGAGATGCATCTCAAGCCCTGATAACATATGTTTCTTCTTGCCAGGGAGGTTTTGCTCCAAAAAGATATTATTCAATAGATCGAGTTTTCAGAAATGAAGCTGTAGATCGCACTCATCTAGCAGAATTCCACCAGATAGAAGGTATTTGACTCATAACTGATGCAGTTAATCAAAATAATTCCGATATTGTGCATAGTGCTACAGTTGAAAGCTTAATGGAAGTTTTCCAATGGGGCCTACCCATGTCAATGCTTCCATATTCACCTCACATGATAATTGAAGCTCTAGATTATACATTGTTATAAAAAATTTCATTTCACAATCGCCCATTCTCTTCAATGTCCATTTTGATATAACCATAACGATAGCAAATGAACTAGTATTTATTTATGATGCATGCTCCTATTGTTTTCTCTGTTTCAAAACTTACTGGTTCTCCTCCATAGGCTTAATATGCGATAGAGGTCTCACCCTCGGACACCTGATAGGAGTTCTCGAAGACTTCTTTTCTCGTCTGGGTGATTAATTCCGTCTCATTTACTCAATCCATCAGTTTATTTTCTCCCATAAACTGATCTTTCTCAATATGTTGCTAGTTCTGAATGTGGTCCTCAAATCTCTTTATTTCAGGGATGTCCGAGCTTAAGTTCAAGCCTGCCTACAATCCATATACTGAACCGAGTATGGAAATCTTCAGGTAACTACTAAATATTGCCAGCTATTGGTACATACGATGAATGATGTAATGATACCAACTAATACAAACATACACTATCTTCAGTTATCACGAAGGTCTACAAAAATGGGTGGAAGTCGGGAATTCTGGGATGTTCAGACCTGAAATGCTACTTCCTATGGGGCTTCCCCAAGATGTTCAAGTGATTGCTTGGGGGCTTTCCCTTGAAAGGTAACGGACCCAACCCTTCCATCTGAAAAGATGCTTGTTATTGTATCATTTATTATATTGATCATTCCTTCTTGTGATTGTTTTGGTAAATAAATCGATTCTTCATAATTTTGGGGTCTCGTTAATATTTGTTGCTTCTACTTATCTTACCAGACCCACAATGATACTTTATGGGATCGATAACATCAGAGATCTCTTCGGCCACAAGGTAAAATGAAATGCCGGCATATGAACAGTTCATATTCCATTACATACATCCTTTTTAAGGTGCATTATCGATTTGGTTTTGCCGGCATTGCAGGTCGATCTGAGTCTCATTAAAAGAAACCCGATATGCCGCATTGGCCTCTAATTGTTGGGACTCCACACTGCGATTATGAGATTCATTCAACAGATGTGATTCACTAGAAACCAACTATGGATTTTGATGCCAGGATAATTTTTTGTTTTTCAAGACTGTTTTATTTGCGAAGAACTGTTCAGACAAGGATATATCTATATACACACTGATCGAATCCTTTGGCTAAGACATTCGTGTTCTTTTGGTTCTTCTGTTCTTTTTACAATTGTGTACTACTAGAGATGGGAATGTGTTTTGTCAAGTTTTTAATCTGACCTGTTTAAACCCGACTTATCCGAAAATTATTTGCTTATACATTTAATGATTCTATTAACATGTTAGAAGATCTGACACCAACGAACAATAATAAATTGATCCAGCAATTCGGCAAACATACAAACAGGTTATTTTAAGTTAGAGTTGATAGTCTCAATCTCAACCTGAATTATTATAAATTATCATGTTAGATTTCGATCCATATGCAAAAATTGATCAAAATTCTTAACAAAAATCCAATTATTTTGTATGGGATTAGTTTTTTTTTCAAGTCTATGTTCTGCTGAAAAGTCTAAATCAATTCATTGATGATATATTTATATGTAAATTCTATAACTCAAAGAAAATATTAAATATATTGTTAAGGATTCTTACCACAACCAGGTCCCATGGTCTAGTGGTTAGGACATTGGACTCTGAATCCAGTAACCCGAGTTCAAATCTCGGTGGGACCTTAAGTTTTTACCAATTCCTACTTACACTTTCTTTTTTTAATGCTAACCTCAGCCTTAGGCTTAAATGAGACAGCATATCCATTAGTCACTGCTATTCCAATTCTAATTGTTACTATATGAATTATACAAAGGATTCTTTTATAACTCACCAGGCAATGCAGCAAGTATCAATCCATGATTCATTTGCTCTACAGAGGTAAGTCTTTCCAAAGCCTTATGGACATCTCTCATCGAGGGCCGTCAATCCGGTCTGGGATCGAGACAGCTCTTAGAGATGATGCCCATGCCCCATACCTCCTTAAGGAAATCCTCATCCACTATCAATGAAGGATCCACTATTCTTGTCATCAGTTCCTCGTCTGTTAAACTTATGTACCTCAGGAATGTTTTGTCCAACCACTCACCCGTGGTGGCGTTCGAGGGTGTGCTGCTGATGTCCAATCTCCCGGTCACTAGCTCAAGCAGTACCTTCCCAAAGCAATATACGTCGTGGGCACATGTTACGTCCACCATACCTACTTGTTTCACCAAGAAAAGCGTATGGATCTTCATCAAAGTGCAAGACATAGCATTAAGGATTCAAATAAAAGGAAACTTAAAGCCATTAAAGTGGATCGAATAAAAGATTCAAAATGTAGTTAGTGTACAAGAATAAGTTTAGGACGTACCCCATGTGTCATTTTCAGGATCCCTGCAACGGTGAAACACACATTTGTTTTAGTTCAAGGGCTTGGAACTTAAATCCTTCCATTATCAAGAATAATCATGTAACTAAGTTTACTAGATAACAGTCTTGTGACAACTCAAATATTCCTTGTGATTAAATTTAAAGAGATGAGAAATACATATGCAAAGAGCTATTTTATATGACAATATGTTTTCGGTGGCAAAAGTTATCACAGAAGTTTCATTCTATATGTGTTAACCTTATAAACCAGTCGTCTTCATCATCCAGTTTTTCGGTTTCTTGAGTCGGGCTTAAGCTTCCTAATCTTACTTCGAAGTTATTATCCAGCAGAATGCTACTAGCTTGTACATCCCTGGAAGAATTCACAAGAAATCAATACAATGAAATATATATACAATGGAAATTTTGAAGGACAAACATAAACTGCAAAACGGATTTACCCATGGACTAGTGGTGGATTGCATTCATGGTGTAGATAGACTAGCCCTTCTGCAGCCCCCACAGCAATCTTCAGACGTTTAATCCAATCCAAGGATATCAATTCATCTTTGTCGGGATGCTTCTTGAACAAAGAACTGGCCAGATCACCTTCTGGCATATACTTGTAAACCAAATATTTGTGATCCTTGTCCTTCAGGCAATGCCCCAGCAGAGGGAACTGTTTCGATTCCCCAATACAGCTCAGGAATTTCAATTCCCACAGATATGCTTCCCGATCAGCGATCACCTTCAGATCAACTCTTTTTACGACGATTGGATCCGAAAATTGAGGGAACATTGGAGGCAGAATGTTGGAAAGACCTCGCGAGGGTTGAGGGAAGACTCCGAGGAAGAAATCTCCGGAGCGGCCGCGCTTGATGAGGTTTTGGTTGCTGAAATTTCCTGTTGCTCGGAGAATCTGGCGGCGCGTGAACTGAAATCCGAGGTTCGAATACCTGAGCGACGACTCGGAAATCTGCCTGGAGTTGAAGCGGATGCTGTCGAGGGATGCGGAGCGGGCGAGCTCGCGGAGGTGTTCTCTGAGCAGTGCTGCTCCGACGATCCGTTCCCAGTTGTCGTATATCGCCGACATCGCTCGAATATATCTATGGATATCGCCGGAAACGAATGAATCTGTAGAAAATAAGAGCTACCGGTGAGAGAAATGCTCTGTCAACTGATTCAACTGGCATTTACGACTTATGGTGTTCTTCACGCGGAATTCGACAAATTTACGCTCGAAAATATTCATTCTCTATTAGCACATTCGTGCTTCAAGTTATGCGCGAGGAAATTTCGTCAGAAACACCATAGAATTCCTATTCTTTGAGATATATTTACATAAGTATATAAGAGTGCGACGAAGTACCTCAGCCGTATCGTTGACTCCTGCGCCGCCATGAATTGTCCGCGGAGCATTCGCCTCAACACTTTCCAGCATCATAGGAAGTGACGTACCGATTTCCAGGACGCTGGATTTATCCACGCAGCCGAAACTTCAATTCTCCCTCCGATCCGCTGGTTTCAGTACGTCAATTCAATTCGCCATAGCTCGAATTCGAGTGATTAGATTTCCGGCGGTGATGACGTCCAGCTCCCTCACCGGCGCTAATGGCCATGGAGATCCGACCCGAGATACGACCCTGATCCGATCTATTATTTGGGATCTCATCGGGTCTTGTAAACTATATTTCGGATTAAATCTGGGTCCAATTCGAATATTGTTTCGGATTGGGTATAATTGTATTCAATTCGGATCCTAACTATAGGTAATGAAACCCTCCCTTATCGAAATTGGATTAAGGCCCAATAAGTACATAAAAGATTTGGGCCAAAAGATGGGCTTATTGTATGTACGTTTACCGGAATCCCGTTCCGTTCCGTTCCCTGTAACCGCATTAACACAAACCTGTAACTGACCGCGAGAAATGCGCGGGAATTCCAACTGCCCGCTGCCCGCACCTATATAAGGCGCCCTGTTTCTTCCGCCTTACCATCTCTTTGTTGATTTTTTTTTTTTTTTTTCTCAGCCCTGCGAAGAATTTGTCAGGTAAGTTGTTCAATGGCGGCAGCGGATGTTGAATTCAGATGCTTCGTCGGTGGTTTGGCTTGGGCGACCACCGATTATTCGCTGGGGCAAGCATTCGCTCAGTACGGTGAAGTCTTAGAATCGAAGGTCGGTGGCTTCGATCGATCCGATCTAGATCGGTTTGCGTTACCTGTTCCTTCGCCTTTGCGTTATTCTTCGATTTGATTTCTTCTGCAGATTATTAACGATCGGGAGACAGGAAGGTCCAGGGGATTCGGATTCGTGACCTTTAGGGACGAGCACGCGATGAGGGATGCGATCGAGGCAATGAACGGCCAGGATCTCGACGGCCGCAACATCACTGTGAACGAGGCTCAGTCACGTGGAGGAGGAAGTAATGGCGGTGGATTCCGCGGTTCTCGTCGCGACGGTGGCGGTTATGGAAACAGCGGCGGCGGCGGCAGCTATCCCCGGCGGGATGGTGGCTATGGAGGCAGCGGCAGTTACGGCGGCGGACGTCGTGAGGGTGGATTTGGAGGCGGTCGGCGAGGCGGTTATGGCAGCGGCGGCGAGCGTGGATACTCCAGGGGCGGCGGAGGCACGGCGGCGTACGGAAACTGGAGAAATTGAAGGAGGTTTTTGAGTGGAGCGTAATGATTATCGTTCCACTTTCTTTCTATCATCACTCTCTCTGTGAAATTGAAAATCAATGGTTGGTGTTGCTTACTCTTTGTGTTGTGTTGTGTTCTGAAAACCTTCTAACAGCTGCTCACTCAACTCATATGCTAACAGACACTATCTATAATTGGAAAAACTTTAAAATAACAAAATTGATTTTCTTCACATTGTGATTTAAATAAATAAATAATAACTAAACATCTTTTATTTGGAGTTTGGGTCACCTTTCTTTCTTTTTTTCTTTTTAATTTTAATAATCATTAAATAAAATATATATATATATATTTTTTATTCGAAATATTATATACAAACATGTACCGTGGCAGCTCTGCCTTGGTGGGGGCGTATCAACAAAGATTCTTCTGACAATAACATGCTGTACCTTTCAATCTAATCATTGGAGCAAATATATATATATAGAATCATGTATAATCAAACAAACATTCATCTAGTTCCCCATCCTCATCGATTTTTAACAACCCAACACGAAATGCATGCATTTGCATAACTAACCAACAACTAATTAAACAATCTATTCTCAAAATCCAATTTTTGCCTTTTAAAATTCTCAATAAAAAATATCAGAATGAGAATGAATGACCTAACAAAAATGAGAATGAGAATCCTGTAATGGCCCCAAGGACCATTTCTTTTTCTTCACACAAAACTCTCAGCTCTGCTCCACTTGACACTAGATAGAATCAATTGCATCACACTCTTACCTCTTCATTGAGGAGCTGCTGCATCTGTAAATTATTGTTATTACAGTCAAGAATCAAGTTAAGTTCAAAGTGGTGGATATTACCAAGGAAAGAGTAGCTTGGTCCAGGGTGATGAAAAACCTTATCTTCCATCAACTCCTTTCAAGATTCCATCCCAACCACTAATCACCTTTCGACAAAGTTGATCCAACCAGCCAAGCCACCTGTTATTCATCATAAGCACAACATTGTTAAAGTATATGATGAACATAGGCCAAGTTAGGGCAGTAAATTAAGATTTAAGAAACACCATAATTTGAAACTGATTGATCAAAGGAAATGTAGGAAGCTATTATAAGCAGAAGATCAACCCCCTACATTTTACCTTTACGTCATTGAGGAAAATATCAAAAACCAATGTGTAAATAATATGTTCTGCTAGGCATTTCATATTCTTCTCAACCAAATGGCTCTATAGCATACACTTGGCCTTCGTCTGAAGGAATGCATCCTTGCCAAGTAATGTTTGATAAAAAGGGAGAAGCATTATAATTGTAGTAAACTAAACATGTGCATAGTTACAGAAAACCCGAGGTAATGTGCAAAAGAAAGAAATTTACTGGTAGAGAATGAAAGAGATTTTATACATACAGATTCTGAACTTTGTAGAGATTCTTCTGGTTGGTCCTTCCACGGTATAGTCAGTTGATATGGAGCATTTACCACTACATGATAGAAGGAGGAATCTCCCAAATTGTGATTTATACAAGAACAGCAAATGATGGAGGTAAATGTTGTATACCAATTTCATATGCCGGTCGAGAGATTCTTCAAGGTAGTAGTAACTTGCC
This sequence comes from Andrographis paniculata, assembly GCF_009805555.1. Lineage (NCBI taxonomy): Eukaryota > Viridiplantae > Streptophyta > Magnoliopsida > Lamiales > Acanthaceae > Andrographis > Andrographis paniculata. The sequence goes on along the minus strand of NW_026137601.1, from coordinate 836,307 downwards.
TTTTGTCCCACTCCAGATGTGGTTCTTAGGGAGACAAATCACCAGAATTCCTCATATCTTGCTAGTTCATACGAAAAGGGCAACTGGCATGACCAGCAGCACAACTTCGAACCCCATGTCTACCCTTGGAGCCTATAAATACTTCACAATTCCCACTGTTTTCTACACCATCCTCAGCTGACAGTTCTTGACCTCAGTCTTGCTAGACCCCTCAATATTTTTTTTTTTCAGTAAAGCGACTCCCTCCAGCATTTAGTGTTGGAAATGGCGTCTAGCTCGATGAGGTCTTGGTCAGCTGCGGAAAACAAAGCCTTTGAGATGGCACTGGCGGTGTTCGACAAGGACACCCCAGACCGTTGGGTGAATGTAGCGAGGGCTATTGGCGGGAGGACCCCTGAAGAAGTGAAAAGGCACTATGAAATCTTAGTGGAGGATGTTAAATACATTGAGAGCGGTAAAGTACCGTTCCCCAACTACATTACCACTGGAGGAGTTGGTAGCATCAAGACAATTAGGAAATAAGGTACATTCTACAATCCATGCCTTAATATTTGAAATAACTATCACTGAAAGCATCAAAATTCCATGAATGTGTTATTGTTACGGCCATGCAATCAAAAAATCAATCCATAGAAGATCTTCAGAAAGTGTTTTGTTGGATATTATGTTGGATTGTAGTTATACTAATGAATAATCATTATATTTTCGTGCAGGATGACGAATCAGAAGCTATAACAGAATAAAGAAATGCATTGCAGTTATGTTCAGATGCATGAAGATTATTATAGATATATATATTTAATATGCACAATGCAGCAGCTACTTAAGAATCAATATAGAGTGATTCTTCCTAACATGAGACAAAATTTGTCTAATAACCACTAGATTATGTAGTTTCCCTTCAATTATCATTCTAGCTGTGTTATGTACTAATAATCTACAATTTATTGGAGGAAGTTGTTTGAAATCCTTCAAGATTGTAATCTCTTTGATATCAAAGGAACAACTAAATTTCCCTATTTATGATCATGTCTATTTTATCTTCCCTACATACTTCATTATTTCAAATTATTTATGTTTCTTCACTTCAAAGTAGAAGGATGCTGGCAGATTATCAGGACCAGTTTTGTGGGGAAAAAATATTCTACAACATGTAGTAGTAGCCTATATTGCTTACAATGATTGTAATGTAGTCAATGAAGTTTCATGATGTCAGTTTAGTGACTAAAAGACATTAATTAATTAGAAGACATGATGAGAGCATATAAGCCAGGATATATTACCAAAATAGTGTGAATATGTATTTTGGTAATATAGATGGGAGGGATGATGCATACACATTTCCACTGAAAGATACACTATTCAAAATTTCTATGATTAAACCAATATATCCCTGCAATTCAGAGGCCTGATTATACTCTATGCCCTCAGATGGTATACATAGGATATCTCCAAGGAACGTATAAACCATACTTGACAAGTAAACCAACATTTTGTAATGATATATTTGCAGATGGTATCATAAATTCTTATTGGTTATGGTTAGGAAAAAAGCCTCTTCTGAATGATTAAATATACTAAAATTCATGTCAAGCCTGATAACAACTTTGGGATAACATTCCAAGCAACTTAACGCATAATAAATGATTTATACCCTTGCAAGATTGTCAGAAATATGTGGATGAACCCAAAATGTAAAAATTACATTGAGACATCCTCTGCTACTCCTGCATATGTCATTTGCAAATATGCATGAAAAAAAGAAAAAAAGAAAAAAAAAGCCATAACTCCAGATTGATTTAATCAATTACATCTGGGATACAAAATATAATAAGCATTCCTTAAAAGCAAACAAATTACCTCTATACACCGGGTTCTGTGGACAAGAAATGGATATGAACAATGTAACTCATTAACACAATTAGGTTTATACAATGTTAAAACTTAAACATGAAACCTCTAATATACCGTTCCATAATCCAATAATACACTCCAAGCTCATAGTAGATGCAAGGCTAAAACAAGTAAGGTTCAATAATCAATACACCTTACTCAGCCACGGTTGTTCTGAGGGGCAAAAAGCTTTCCACTTCTCTGTTCACCATATTTCTTTCTGCAACAACTTTTGACATCCCAAACATCTGAGAAAATTCCTAGGATCAGAAATGGCTTGACATCAAATCAGAGTTTAAAGGAATTGAAAGCTGGAAACCTTCTTGATAGTCTTCTGGAAGTAAGTTTTGTGTTCCTCCGTGGAAGCATGAATAAATTCATCAATGTGATCCCTCAGATCTTCCATAAATGTTGCTTCTTCATTTTTCTTTTTACTACATGAAGTCATGGCTGGATTTGAAGCTCCAGATGAAGAACTCCTTTGGAATTTTTTCACTTGACATTGTCTATATTACCTAATCAGGTGTCATCAAAGTTGTTCAGTAATCAGTAATGTCTTTTAAACAGATCAAACCAGGAATGGCAGTAAAACAGGCATACCAAGAACTTAGGAAGAATTCATATCCAGGTATGCTTGCTTACGTTTTCACCCCATTTAGAACATCCCATCCAAACCTATTTCAATTCCTAAACACCCAAAACACAGACAAACACACTTTGCAAATAGCCAAAATAACAACATGATTCAAATATCATTTCACATTAACACCCGAAAGATAATCCGAGAAAATTTCCAAGCCAGCGAGCAAGATAGTTATTTCCATTAAAGGCCAATTTTGCCTATGCAACATTAGATGATCATCCACGTCCACCACGCAACTCAACAGTAACACAAAAAAAACCAATAAAGGAACTGCAGAATTTCACTTTTCTACCTCCGATCAATTCATGGTCCCAAAATGTTCTATATTCCATAAGATATGCCAAGAAAAGATCAAATGAGAATCAAAATACTCATTCGGAATGACATCAATTCAGAAGAAAACAAGAATAATATGCAGAGACATGAACACCAAAACAAAAGACGATAATATGCAACAAAAGACGATATTTTCCCAAAGCCAGATCAAATATGCAGAGACATGAACACCAAAACATGTACGATCTCATCAATAGTTTTTCCGTTCTAGAAAGACCGTAGCACACGTGTGAAATAACAATTGGGCTTCATCTGGCCCAAAATTAAACCTTATTGGGCCTAGATGGGCCCATTACAAAAACAATAAGATCACTGACAATTCTTATTTTAAAAAAAAAATAAATAAATAGTGTAATAATAGGGTTGTTTGTTTGTTTGAATTGATACATGTTGAATTAGTGCAACATATGCTATTATAATATGTAGTTTGGGAAGAAAACAAAAATAACTCATGGGCATGGTTTGAAATATCACACCTTAGTCACACGTATGTTGAAGTGGTATATCAAACAAATTCAATATGCTGAGAATATATTCTCTTTCTTGGCCTAAAATGGGATGGACCAACTAAAAGTGTGGACCTATTTTCGGTAGGAATTCAAGCTAAAAAGTAGAGCAAAAAATTGTGGAAGTTGAAGACACAATCATAATAAGTGAATGGCTTTTGAGGAAATCGAATCCCATCAAAAAAAAAAAACTTATCAAAAGAACTTTTTCATATGATGATTTTTTTAGGGTGACCCAGAAAATTGTGTGAAACTAAAAAGAAAGAAAGAAAGAACAAAAGGAAATTTCCCAGTTGTGTTGTGATAGTTTGATGGAGGAGAGGACCACTAACTGCTTGAAATGTGACCTTTAATTTTCCATGATTCTTGAAAGATGTTAGAGAGTAAATACGTACATAAAATGTACATGCATACAGTATAAAAATTTTTGTTTTTTAATTTGGATTAAGATTATTTGTTATTGGTGGGAAGAGACAGAGGGAAATTGAATTGGAAAGTCCAAACTTCAAATTCCAATAAAAGTGAGACGTTATTGGTAATGATATTGAGATATAAACCAATCAATAGCTCGTGAGCCATATGTATATGTAAATATCATAGCCAATAACTCATTTCCCAGTTTTACTTACATTGGAATTTGAATTTTGGATTTTCTAATTTAATTTCCTTTTTCTCTTCCCGCCAATAACCAATCAATATTTTATAATTATGTAAAATATAAATAAACTTTTTAGATAAAATTTGGCATGAAATGAAATGAATCAGTCAGTCAGTGAATAGGAACAACTTCTCAACGACACTTGTAGATTGCATGCTGTCACTCTCAATCTCACTCACTCACAGAGACAGACCTGTAGATACATGTATGTATAAGCAGAGAGAGAGACTAGAGAAAGAGGCATGTATGTATACCTGTATGTATGTATGTATGTATAATGATATGAAGTGAGTGAGTAAGTGTATGTGTGGTTGCAGTTGAGACGTGTCAGTGAGTATCAGTAGGGTTTGAAACTTTACCCACTCTCCAGATTCGGATGGATCATCGCCATACGTACCAATGCCAATTGCAATTGCATTCCTCCTCCGATCCGCCGCTATAAATAGCTACGCTCTCGGCGCAATATCTTCACTACCACACCACAAAACCTAATCAATTTTTTCTCTTCTCCTTTCTGTGGCTCACGAATGGCGTCTGGATCGCTGAGCTCGCACAGGCCAGGCTCCTCCTCGTGGACACCGCAGGAGAACAAGCTGTTCGAGCGAGCCCTAGCGCGCTTCGACACCGACTCCCCTGACCGCTGGCAGAACGTCGCCAGGGCGGTCGGCGGCGGAAAGTCCGCCGACGAAGTTAAAAGGCACTACGACATCCTCATTGAGGATCTCCGCCGAATCGAATCCGGCCATGTCCCTATCCCCAATTACACCAACACTTCTGTCCAGGATGAGAAAAGGTACATTATACATATATATATATATATATATATTTAAAATATTTAAAAATATATATTTTTAATTTAACCCCAGGCGCACACACACATACGTATACATTATGCATCTATACTATACACGTGACTGCATATGATATGCATGTATATATAGTGATTGAAATCTGCTTTTTTAAATTTAATTAATTAATTAATTAATGTTGTGGTTAAATATAATGTAGGCTGCTGAAGCTTCTCAACATGTGATTGGGAGTAGAGCTGAGAGGGCTAGCTGATGAAGAATATTAATTAATTAAAATGAACGAAGAATGCTGTAATTATTGGCCTTCTTCCTAATTAATTAGCTTTTTTAATTTATTAGGTATTGTCACGATGTAACGCCCCTAGTTTTTCATGCATGCATATTATGTTTGTCTTCTCTTGAAGCAGATAATCAAGTCTACTGCTAATGCATGCATATGAATATCCCCATCCCTAATTACCTAGTAGCTTTTGTCTTTCCTAGTATTGAATAAAAATCCTACTTGCTATAAATATGCTGTTTCTAATTAACGTTATAATTTTCTTAATATATATATATATATATGTATATTATCATTGCCTTATAGCTAGAAATTAAATAAAATTATATATGGGCTACCTGTTGGGCCTTCTATCATGGACTTCATAAACGCTACAGTTGGGCCGGGTGTTATTTGGCCCAAACATTATTCTTCCAAAAAGAATCTTTTAAGGACCTGTAAAGTACTAAAGTGGAGAGAAAATTTGTAAATAAATTTATAAAATTAATTAAGCTGGTTTAGCATTCCTTGTCTACAATCAATAATGTTTATATGTATTTATTTATTTATTTTGTGTGAAAAGGAAGAAGAGGATTGTAGTGTGTGTCCATTACCTCTGCTGGAAAGAGGCCCATTTCATGTTTATCCATTACAATCAGCTTTCAGGTTCTTCACAACATTGTTCCAAATCCAAGCACCAGAAAAGCAGCTTCAAAACAAGGAAAATAAAATTAAAATAACAATAATAATAATTATTATTATTATATAATACTATTATATACAAACAATATTATTAAAAATAATGAAAACAATATGGGTGCACAGATTTGATATGGAACATTGGATCTGCTGCAATATAAATTGGCCACTTATCATTCCCATCACTTATTATTTTCTGAGAGGATAAGAAGACAGCATAAATATATATATATATATATATATATCCATTTTTTTAAGGGTAAACAAAGATGAAATCTTTGGATTCTTCTTCAACTTATTCATTTCACTTCCCTAAAGAAAAGTAAATAAGTCAACAAATTATCATGCAAATAATCTTTCTTATTTTCAACTAACTGATGAATAATAATAGCAGCAATCATGAAAAATGGATTGTCTTCAATAATGATAATCTTGATTCTTGAAGAATGGGCTCATCATTTCATACTGCAGATTGTAAAGTAGCATATATCATCATACATAGAAAATAAAAAGTTTAAAAATCAAATTTATGCACTATCTACATGCAATACACATACACACACATATACAAATATACAATCATGTCATTTATGATTGGTTCAATGTACTTGGCTTTGGGGCATGTAATATAAAAGCATAAAAAACTCAAGATGGGAAAGAAGGCTGAAAGCAAGCAAAATCAAACTATTTTTTCTAAAAATAAAAAAGAACTTGTGGCACAGCCATTAAGTTTTGCTATATAGCCCACAAAGAAAGTGATTGAAGGATTCAGATAAGGACAGGTCCCTATTGGCGGGGGTTGGGGGTGGGGGGGGGGGGGAGGGGGGGTCATGCTCCTGGTCATGGTCATCTCAAATATAATAATAAAATATTAAAAATAATAATAATAAGCCCCTTTTGTATTCTCACATTTCAATAATTTGCTAACTTTGTTGCCATGAGATGTATGTATCCATTTACATATGCAAAATTAAAATCATGCATGATGTACTAACTGAAGACTGTGTCAAGTCACTTTATATGAAAGCTAACAACCAAGCGTGACCTCAAATGCAAGGCACCGTACATATCTATTTCCAAAATTATATAAATAATAATAATAATACTTGTAATGATGGGGTATTTTTAAACAATAAAATAAAACTAACATAATAATAAAAGTGAACATGACTTAAAATCAAATTGGGAAACTACATGCATATTTGACCTTTTTTTCTCTTTGCTATTTTCTTTCAAAGCATCAAAAGACTAATTATGGCTATCATTTATACTTGATAGTGATTTAGGGTAATGTAAAAGTGCAATAATTAAGAATGATTACAAGGTCAAGTTGCTGCAGGAATTAATTATATGAAAACGAGATCAGGCAAATTGATTGGAACATGGATAATTTTAAATTTCTGATAAAGGGGAAGTCACATTCTGAAATTTAAATTTTTTCTAAAAGATTGAATGCGAAATAAACAATATTTGAGAAGGATATGAAATCTTACAAATGGTACCCCACTGACAATGATTTTTTCACAAAATCTTTGCTCCAATCCTATATCTGCCCACTATTACATTGTCCTGTACCAAAATATAGCAAATATTATTCTTTAGGTTATCTAATTTACTAACTATAAAAAATCAAGTTCCCCCCAAAAAGAGGGGGTTATGAATACATGTACCTACCTGTATGCATGTATGATGAATATGAAAAGTAAAATTGTGTCACAAATCTGATCCACTATGAGAATCATCTATTGATGAAGGTGAACAAAGAAACAAATAAAATAGTGGCATTTAAATAATAATTATTGAAATGGGGAAAGGAGGCCCAACCTATATATGGGCCGTGTCCAACAGACAGGCCCACGTGATTTGTGGGCCCACCCACCATGGCCTCTGCTCGTGGCCGGGCCCACTACCACTGTATCCCCCTCTCACATGTATTCCGGCTGCTTCAGTCATCTTCCGGCGGTCGTTATCATTTCCGGCCACTTTATATTATAAAGTACCCCACACCCCCCCCCCCCCCTCTCTCTCTCTCTCTCTCTCTCTTTATATATATGTTTATATAACTATGCCTTAGCCACTATTTTTCCTCAGAACTCACAAGATCACATAAGACGATTAGGGATTGCTCTTGATACTTTACCTTTTCCTACCTTTGAAGAAGCTCTGGAGCAGCTCTCGCCGGAGATGATGCATTGTTTGAACGCCGATGCAGGAAATGCCAAAATGAGCGTGCTTGAGCGGCGCCTGAATTGGCAGCGGGATCAATTTCCTGCAACTTACTACGTCAGTGAAAACGATCTGCCAGGCGCTGGTGCTTTCTTCGCTTTAAATAACGATGATCGTGGAATTGGTGATGTCATGGTGGGCGGAGCTATGAAGCCGGACCCGGGTACGGAAAACGGGTGGGTCGGGGACTTGAGTCGGATGATCCTGAATTACGGGAATCGGTCCGAGGTCGAAGTGAGCAGAGCTTTTCCGGGGACAGTTATCTCCCCGCCGGCAACAGCACCGGCCGGCGTGGGAAAGGAAGCTGATTTTGGCTCGTCTACAGCAAACTCAAAAAAGAGAAAGGTTGATAAAGCTCAAAACCCTAAGGTGAGTGTGTGATGTTCTAGCAAACTTGCTCTGTTTGGCGTGCCCTGATGTTTGTGACTTCAACAGCTTTCCAATTCTGCATAATTTAAAGAAGAGAATTGTTATATAATTCAACGGGATGTATGTATTTATGTATGTAGGGATCTTCAGAAGAAATATTTGAGGAGAAAAAGGTGAAAGTTTATGCAGATGAGGAATCTAAAATGACAGGGCAAAACAGCAACAGCAACAGCAAGAGCACTACTACGACCACAACAGGCAGCAATGAAACCAACAAAAAGAACACGACCAAAGGGCCATCAAATGGCAACCCGAAGGCTTCAGATGCACCGAAGACTGATTACATTCATGTTCGTGCTCGTCGCGGCCAAGCCACGGACAGCCACAGCTTGGCTGAGAGAGTAAGAGATGTTTTTGTCTTTCTAGTCCCTGGAGAATTCATTTAGAAGCTATATTCAACTCTTGTTGCATTGATCATTGCAGGTGAGGAGAGAAAAGATCAGTGAAAGAATGAAGTACCTGCAAGATTTGGTTCCGGGGTGCAACAAGATAACTGGGAAAGCTGGAATGCTCGACGAAATAATCAACTATGTTCAATCTCTGCAAAGACAAGTAGAGGTAGATTAAATCCCAGTAAAAACTATATTCATATATATATATATATATGTCTTTGCAGAATAGAATTAACAAATTCATCATCATTCATTGCAGTTCTTGTCTATGAAGCTGGCTGCAATTAACCCTAGGCTTGATTTTGACATCGACAACTATCTAGCGAAAGAGGTAAAGACAGTTACATTGATTATTTGATTTAAATCCTTCCTATAGTTTGTATTCATAGAGATGGATGGGGAATCATAAATTCTTACATGTTTAACATCTCCAATTTCTCCCCGCAGATATTTCCATCGTGCACGTCTAGCTTTCCCTCTCACCTGGTGAATGCTGCTCACCTGCATTACAATGCATCAACTCAAGGAATTTCAGGCCCCATACCAGAAATTGGGAGAACTATTTCCCCACCAGTGGTTTCAATGGCCGATTCATTTCTTGATTCATCCTGTTTCAATGTGAGTGTCTGATTTAATCATTTTTTTATTTGTTTCACTTTCAGTTCAAGAATCAATTAGTCATCACTTCATCTAAAGAAAACAGTTTTACATGATGAGACAGCAAATTCAGCACCTGACATGGGAGGATGACTTGCAAAATCTGTTTTCTATGGAGTACCAACAAGGAAGACCAGCAGCATTTACTTCACAGCCATTTACAGGTACACAAACATGTCTACTCAATTTTCTGGTCCCTGTTTATTTCAACATCAGAAATCAAGCATAGTGGATATTTTACATTTCATGAGACCCCACATACACAGACTAAAGACCTCGCCATTAATCTATGTGGTCCTGCTTATTAGCCATGCAAAACTTTCTAATTGTGAAAATAAATTTCAGGCAGGACCTCCTCAAAATGTTTTCAAATCCAAATTATCAATCATCCTTGATGAAATCAAATTTCATAATTGCAGGTTTCCTGGAAGCAGGGAATGTAAAGCTGGAAATGTGAATGGCATATTCTTTGATGAGTCAAGTTCAAGTAATTCAAAGTTACCTGATCCTGATTATTTTTTATGTCCTTTCCAAATTAGATACTGTAAATATATTTAATGAGTAATGTTGTGCTATTGACAGTTATTATCATTAGCATATATAAGATGACAAGAAGAAATCCAATTTCAGTTTGAATTTCCTCTGATGATATTATTATAATCTTAATCCTCCACCACACACAAAATTAGACATTGCATATGATTAATTTAAATCAAAGCTGAAAGCACATTAATATCAGCCAGAAACAGTAAAAAATGACCATATTTCAGATTAATGCCCAGCCTATGAATAATTAATCAATGCAAACATCACCAACAGGAGATTGTCACACATACTTATTTCTGCAAGTTGTCCTGTGAATTAAAGCCTGAAAGCTGTTTGCAAGCATTCATTCATATGTAGAGAGGATAGGAAGACAATAGCCAACCAAATGTTTCTGATCCTGTGAGAGTGGAATGAGACATTTCAATTAATAAGACCCCTCATAATTAGATAACGAAATGCAATTTCTCTCAATTGTCTCATTTCCCTTTTGCTGTGGGGCTGTGGGCCTTTCCACAAAAGAGCTGTAAAGGTTCAATAATCCCATGGAGGGCAAACATATCTGGCTATCCCTATTCAACATACCTGCAAGCATTTAATAACACCCTAACAGTTTGCCACTGGAATAATAATAATAACAATAATAATAATAATAATAATAATAATATGCAGTAACAAGCTACAGAAATGAGAATATGTCAGATTCTTGATGATGAATTCCCTGACTATTTCCCAACAAATCATCCATTTTTTGACCAACTGTGTTAAAGCTGGAGCTGTAAACATCCATCACAATTCCATTTAAAAAATTTAAAAAAATAAAAAATACCCATACCCTTTTCCCATCAAGAAAAAAAGATTATATTCCACCAACAGAAATAAGTGGAGTTTGACAACAATCCTTGCTAGCATTCTCCAGGCATTTAGCTGCACAGCTATTTATAGATGAATACTCTACTTTTTAGCAGCATACACAGGGTAGTAGTAGAGAGAGTTTTAATCCTATTCCTATATGCTTATGTTCGTTCTGGTGGGACCTCAGAAGGGCAGAGAGCAGCTCTCATTTTCAAGCCATGTGAGGAAAGGCAAAGGCTGGACCTGCCCTAATCTATCAGTGAAATCTATTTGATTCTCTCTTCGCTATTGGATGTTGAAATGGAGTTTTGCCTCTTCACTATCATGGCCCCATTCTCCTCCCCTTTATAATATAACTTAAAACCTGCTTTCACAACACTGTCTTTTCCCTAGATAGAAATGAAAAATAAAAATGTTTTAAACCTACTAAAAAGATTCTTTGGCTGTGTGGATGACGCAAAAAACCTCACTATAACGAATGGATTGGAAAGTACTTCATGTGAGCTCATATACGACAACAAATACAGCACAACAGTACAAGAAAGAATTTATACATATTATATAGCGGTTAATTCAAGCAACTTACCATCACGTAAACTACAGAATAATCGGTATAACTATAACAATGTGGAAGAACAAATGCAGAATTTAAAAGAAGAGCAAATTACGAATGGAATCGAGACGTTCGTTCTCACTAGTTCATCAGATTAGCTTCCGAGATCACTCCTCTACCATAACCATAATCTTCTGTCCGATGCCTATCTCATTCGACTTGATTGTGCTGTGTGAGGCGAGGATGAGAATTCTTCCAGCAATGGCTGATCGGCGCTTCGTCCATGACTCCCCTGCGCTCAGCGTCGTAGCCACTCCACGATTATCCATGAAGAGGAAGCCCAAAGGACGTTCTCTAGCGGGCCGGGCTGCCTATGCCCAGGCCCACTAAAATGGGTACAATCAAGTTGCCTAGTGGATCGGATCGGCCCAGATCCGAAAACGCCCAGCCCACTTCAGTAGATACGATTCTCAGGACCAGGTCTCGTGGTGGACTAATAAATCTGAGTAAATACAAGTTTAGAGAAAGAGAGTAAAGCAAATTCATACTCCAAGCCAAGTACCCAAAAATATGAAAATATATATATATATATATATATATATAATATATTTAATTTAATTTTCTTGACTTGAGAGTAAAGCTGTAGAAGATGGTTGGCTCTAAGTAGCTCTCATGCATGCTCATACAAGAAATATACATACTGCACATAATATATCAAAGTATTATTACTTTCTTTCTTCCTATCTATCTTCAAAAACTGAACTTAGAATTAAAAGTCCCCATCAGAATATTGCTTGTAAGTTTTGGTGTTCTAACTCCAACTTTCACCTAATCAACAAACTGATGTCTAGCACAATACCCTCCCTCCCTTCCCACTCCCCTTCTATAAAATCTCCAAAAAAAAAAAAAAACTATGTAGCTACACAACACCCCCTCTCATATAATCAATCAAATTATATTTTAATTTCCCGGGGCGATGGGGGTCGAACACGACAATATCCACATTCGTCTATTACTCTTTTGTACTATACTAGGATGTCTTGCCACGACCCCGGCAATGGCTGCGCTCAAAAAATACCAATTTGACGTTAGTAGCAACAGTTAACTTGCAATAACTCTGTATGTTCAGTAGTGTATAATATATACGATTCTTTTGTATTTTTCAGGTTCAGGTAAAGACAGTGAGCAGATTGTGTCACGCGAAGCCTATTGTGACCGTTAATGGAATGTTTCCGGGGCCAACGATCTATGTTAGAGAAGGGGATCGCTTGCAGATTAATGTCACTAACTATGCACAATACAATATGTCTGTCCACTGGTAAGAATTAGTCGATCATGATCGCTATCCTAAGCGTATGGGAACGGTTAAGGTGCTGAATTGAAAAAATTAATATCATACTGATTTTTCAAATCAGTACCCGTAATATATACAAACAACATGTTGTGTATAATAAGATTGTGTGTTGTTGGTTCATAATTATAAGTATGTTGTATAACAGTATGTGGTGCGTTGAAATCAACTATTATTTGTGTTGTATAAGACTATAGCATGTGATGTTATTTCGTGTGTTGTATTTGTATTATACGAATACATACGGCGTGCTGTTTATAATAACACGTGTGTTGTCTGACACTTTTGTGTGTTTTCGGGCAGGCATGGTTTAAAGCAATATCGCAACGGGTGGGCAGACGGGCCGGCTTATATAACACAATGTCCAGTTCAGACAGGGCAAAGCTATACCTATGACTTCAATGTAACAGGGCAAAGAGGGACTTTGTGGTGGCATGCACATATCTCATGGCTTAGGGCAACTGTTTATGGAGCCATAGTTATTTTGCCTCAACAAGGGACACCTTATCCTTTCCCTCAACCCGATTTCGAATTCGAGCTCGTCTTAGGTAATTAAAAGGAACTAGAAGTTAGTTTATGTTAGATGATACAAATGATTGTCTCATCTAAAAGTTTAAGCTATTAAGATACGCATCATTTATTTATTTATTTATTTATCTTATATCATCTAAGAGTTGTTTTTTAAGGTTATTACAAGTTCAAGAACTTAGTTTATGTTAAATATATAAATGATAATCTCACCTAAAAGTTTAAACTATTACATCATCTATTTATTTATCTTATATCATCTAAGAGTTGTTTTTTAAGGTTATTACAAGTTCATGAGATGTGTAATAACATTGAAGAAACATTATGTGTCGAAACAGGCGAATGGTGGAACACTGATGTCGAAGAGGATGTAAAACAAGGAAACAAGTTGGGATTACCTCCGAAAACATCGGATGCGCATACGATCAACGGCAAGCCGGGGCCGCTCTTCCCGTGTTCTGAAAAACGTAGGATCAATGTAATGTCGAATGTTAGTTCTAGCTCGATAAGATGTAATAACGATGTGTTTTTTTTTTTTTGCTCAGACACTAATGCTATAGAGGTCGAGCAAGGAAAGACGTACCTCTTGAGAATCGTCAACGCTGCGCTCAACGACGAGCTTTTCTTCGCCATTGATGGACACAAGATGACGGTTGTCGAAATCGACGCTGTCTACACCAAACCTTTCTCGACTGAGACAATCCTAATAGCTCCTGGACAGACAACAAATGTTCTTGTCCGAGCGAACCAGCTCCCCGGGCGATACTTCATGGCCGCAAGGCCTTTCATGGACGCGCCGATTTCTATCGACAACAAAACAGCTGCAGCCATTCTGCAATATAAAGGCATCCCAAACTTCGTACTTCCGACATTACCTCAGCTGCCATCACTTAACAACACAGCTTATGCTCTAAGTTACAATGCAAAGCTCCGGAGCCTCAATTCAAAGCAGTTTCCGGCGGCGGTGCCGCGGAAAGTCGACCGGCGTCTGTTCTACACGATTGGCTTGGGAGTGAATCCTTGTGAGGATTGTCTGAATGGGACACAAATGGCGGCTTCATTGAACAACATAACCTTTGTGATGCCTAAAATTGGACTCTTACAGGCTCATTATTACAACCTTAAAGGAGTGTTCAAAATGGACTTCCCTGACCGTCCTCCGACGGTTTTTAACTACACCGGAGCGCCGCTTACGGCGAACCTGAAAACGTCGGTGAGCGGACAACCTCGGCTGAGCAAAATTGCGTTCAATTCGACGGTGGAATTGGTGCTGCAGGATACGAATCTTCTGTCGGTTGAATCTCATCCTTTCCATCTCCATGGGTATAATTTCTTCGTGGTCGGGTCAGGGATTGGGAACTTCGATCCTGTCAAGGATCCGGCGAAGTATAATTTGGTGGATCCTCCGGAGAGGAACACTGTCGGAGTTCCGACAGGGGGGTGGACTGCCATAAGGTTTAGAGCTGATAATCCAGGTATGGTTTATGATTTTGTAATGAGAATAAACATCTGTTAGATTTTGTAATGAGAAGAGAGTTTGTAAGATGACGATGATGGAATGATAATGGTAATGATGTAGGAGTTTGGTTTATGCATTGTCACCTGGAGCTTCACACTGGGTGGGGATTGAAGATGGCGTTTGTGGTGGAGAATGGACCGGACAAAGATCATTCGATTCGGCCTCCGCCAAAGGACCTTCCACCTTGTTAATGGAGGTGGAATTCTGCCCTAATTTCAGTTTCAGACAAGCCTTGTCGCCGTCTCCAATGTTCTGCAGATAAGAATGAATGAATTGCAGGAATATTTGGATTGAAGAAGAAGAAAGAAAGAAGAGAGCATTCACCAATTTGTTTAAACCTAATTTGTTTTCAAATGTAAATTAATAATATATATATATATATATGATATAAATGCTTGATTTGTACGAGATAAATTTGTTTGTTTCATATAATGAATCATCTTGTCTTTCATCTATGTTATACTTACACCACTTTTATATATTTACAATTTTATTATTTTTAATTTAACAAATATTAATAATTTAGTTATTATTTTTATTAAAATTTTATAATATTTTATTTATTTTTTTTTTATCTTATTTTAATATTATTATTGGGGTGCAAACTCAAATCCCATCGAAAATTATAGAAAAAAATTTCATGTCAGTTCCAAGCTCCATTAGCATGAGCTTTTTTGAAAAATATTCAAAAACTCAACCCAAAGCAGACAATATTACGCAGTATGGAGATATCTAATACTACTAATTTTTCAGAAAAATAGCTCTCGATAGTCAGTAAGTGTGATTGTATGAGGTGGGATGTCTGTAACTTTCTTCAGCTCGAATGTAGTGAAAGGTGTTCTTGCTGGTGAACCTGCCCTATCAATCCCAGTTGCTTCCCCGACCATTAATATATTAGTATATACATATTTTAGAAAATGAAAAAAAAAAAAATTATTTTTTCACAATTTTTATACAAAATATTAATATATCATAAACTCTTTCTCAACACAAATTTTAGAACAAAAATTATTTTTAGTCTCGTTTAATATCATAATTATTAATTTTGATATCATAAAATTTATTTTATCAATTTTAGTTTTGAATATGACCGTGTTAGATGACTTAAAATGATGACTTGACAGCCAACACGACCGTGATTACCGTGCACTAAACATAGTGATGTTTATGCCGATATTGATGCTCGTTTTCTAAAGACAGTTATATTTCTCTTCGAGTTTGTTATCAGCGTAATCATATTTTAGGTATGTTATAAATCTTTTTAACCATATTCTTACATAAAAAGATATAATAATTGATATAACAAAGACATAGAGAAGGTATACTTTACATAAATATATATATATAATAATAACAATAACAATAATAATACTCATAGATATATAATTAGTAGGTAATTACGAGGTGTATTAGTAAAAATAATTATAAATTATTATTAAGATAAATAAATAATTTAATTAAAATTTAAAAAAATTATAAAATTTAAAATGTGATTAAAGTGGATAATCATATTTCCAAAAAAAAAGACTGGGACGGACAAAAATAAAAAATATGGAAAAATTACGTGAGACGGTTAAAATAATAGGTTTAAACTTACTTTAGAATGAGTACAAAACGAACTTTTCTGAGGTTAATACAAACAACAATTATTGAAAATTATTGCACGGCAAGCTTGATTAATTAAAGTATATATGTTGTCTGGATACAAAATCACATGTAAAAACTGCAGCAGTGTAGTGTAGGGTGATCATTATTAAGTTCCAAGGCTTGCCAAAATTTATATGTATATATATAAATTATATATACACAGAGGCAAGCTATAAATTATATAGAGCTAGCAAAGCATTCATCCATTCATTCATGTCTATCTTCTGTTCCTCAGCTCAGCTGCTGATCATTTCACCCGGACAACCTTAAACTCTGCCAATCTTCAGGAATTTCTCCCTTATGTTGTCAACATTAATGGAGTCTATATGACTGTTCCGTCTTTTATGGTCGCCTTCTCGACCACGATGACGATCCCGGCACGTATGTAGAAGCCTTCCTCTGGTCTGTCGGCTTCCTCGACGTTCTGCATTGGTCGGGTTTGTTTGTTTGATCAATGGTTTCGATTTTAGTTAAGGATAAGGTAATGAGAAGTTATCCGAAGACTTACGTCTTTGTTAGAGATGATCACGTTCTTTCCGATCCGCACATTCTTGTCGATGATACAGTTCCTGTTAGACATCGATCGAGTTAGTCAGAAATTAAATAAGGCGACTTTTGTAGTTCATTCATATTAAATGACCGTTTTACGTAAAAGCTTAAGTTTTGAAGAATACATATTGTTTATTTATTTATTTATATATTATGGAGTTAATTAACGACTCACTCGATTGTAGTGTCTCTTCCGATTCCAAGAGGGACTTTTCCCTCGGACATGAGGGCAGCTATCTCCGAGTCGGTTTGGTAATAATCGGCGCCGAGCATCAAAGTATCCTTGAGCTGGACGCCACTGTCCAGACGAGCGCGTTCGCCGACTATGGAGTGTTCGACCGTGCATTCTCGCAGGAAACACCCGTGTGAGATTATTGCCTCCTTAATCTGAAAAACAACATCGAGACATGTAAGAAGAACACAACCTTGGACGGGCGATGAGCATGAGCACGGCCGACCTTGCAGCTGTCGATTTTTGTAGGCGGTAAGAATCGAGGAGATGTGTAGAAAGGTGTCCTCGGATCGTAGAATTCGAACTTGGGAAACTGCAAACAAGACATCAATTGTCTCAACACAGACATAGAATATATACTGGCAACACATAAAGGTATAAAGTCGACACAAGATATACATTAATATAATAAAAAAACAACATTTGAACTGAAATTCGAAAACATGAACATTATGGGATAGAACATCAAACCTCGTTCAAAAGGGCTAAATTTGCATTGTAGAATGATTTTATCGACCCGATATCTTCCCAGTAGTCCCTGAATAAGTATGCCTACAACACAAATTCTTGTCTTAAACGCATAAAAGCAAATGCAAGAAAGAAAATTAGTCGATTCTTTACTCCCTCCGCCCGTTACCTGAACATTGTGTTCCTTTATTGCCGCAGGTATGATTTCAGACCCGAAGTCATTAGACAACGGGTGACTCCATTTCAGAAGCTTCAATAGCACGTCTGTCTTAAATGCATAAACTCCCATAGAAGCAATGTACGGAGATTCCTGAGCTTCCTCTCGAGACAAGCCTATGATCGAGGTGTCGACTTGCTGCAATAAAATAACCAAATTTCAGACAGGATTAGACGATGAAAATTTGAGACAAGAAACTATCGGACATATTTGGATTATGTTCGAGCTAACCATGGCTGTCTTATCATCGCCTTGAGGTTTTTCACAAAATTGGGTGATCCGACCACGGCTGTCGATCTTCACCAGTCCAAACTCCGATGCACGGCTGAGATTAACCAAAGGTTTATAGATCAACGGTCGAGATCAAACTAATCACAAGAAGACCCGCAAATCGCACAAACCTGTCGATCGTTGGCGCGCACGAGAGAGTCAGCTCAGCATTACGATCAATGTGATTCTGTTACATCATATATTTCAACAAATGGTTAATGATCAATGTCCATTATCATCGTTATCCAATTAGCGATCAGCCAATGTACCTGAATGAAGTCCATGTAATCCATCCTATAAAGATGATCTCCGGACAGAATCAGTATGTTGTCGATATGCTTCATCCTTACGTCCTGCAAGAACTTTCAGAACTTGTAAGAACGAGGCATCATTACACAGATATGTCTGAATTTTAAGGACTTGCCTCAAACAGCCACAAAAACTGTCTGACTGCATCCGCTGTCCCCTGAAACCATTGCTTTCCAGATTCTCCGGCAGTCTGCGTGGCGGCGAGAACCTCAACGGAGCGATCCCCGAAGCTGACGCCGTTTCCGGTGTATGTCCGAGAGATGTGACGGTTCAGAGAGGCGGAATTAAATTGCGTGAGAACAAAAATCTTGCTGATGCCGCTGTTGATGCAGTTACTCAAAGGAATGTCGACAAGTTTATAGCAACCTCCGATGGGAACCTGAGCATATCAATTAAGGACAACAAATTTTCAGGGCAACCAAAACAGGCACGAGGTGGAAAGGATGAAACAACATCAAGGGGAGTAAGTAACATATGTAGCATCAGGAATCTACCAATTTACTGAAAATTTTGATCAAATCACAAAGCATTTGTAAGAACTTAAGGATGTCATTCATGGAACAACTAGATATTACTAATTTACTATCCTCCTCTGCAATGTAATCAGCAGTAGACCAAATTAACAATGTGAAATGTGCAAACGTGTGTGATTTCTTACAGCTGGAGTGGCAGTTTTGCTTGTAAGAGGGAAAAGCTGCGCGCCGGCGCCGCCTCCGAGGATGATTGCAGCCACATTTTTGGGATCAGCTCTTTGCCTCTCTACTACCGGTGGTTGTGGTTTCTGAAAATTGATTAAATCCAAACAACAAAACTCAAAAGACGAACAAAAACAGAGATAATTATTGTCCAGAGAATCAACAAATTTCTATGACATATATATATATATGTATGTTCTGACCACTGATTTCTTTCTGTGTTTGGTTATGACAGAGTAAGCGACCCCAGGTTTGATGTTCCGACAATTTTTCTCGACGCTCAAACTCCTTCCGATTCGACTAGCCCAAGCAGTGTTGTTGTTCAGACTTCCTCGAATATCCTCTCCCCAAAAGCCACTCTCGCCGTGTCGGAAACCTTCTTTGCTGGTATTTGATAAATGCGTCAAGGGCTTCAATGTTGCGCAGGACGAATACATCGTGTACGCAGTTCACGCACTGATCCACAGGAAGAAAAAAAAAAAAAAAAAAAAAAGACATCACTAACAGTAGTTTAAGACAAGCGATGAATCATCACATCACACACACGTTTAATTAAGATTTTAAGAACACAGAGTCCAGACAACAGTACCACAACACAACCTAATCCAAAACGAAAGCACGCAATGCGAAGGAAGGTGTGCGCATAAAACTCAGAACAGACATTGATCTACAAAACTGATTGATTCACAGAAACAAATAAAAAAGGCACGAAACTGAAACGATATAGAAACAATAATGTCGGAAAATAAAATACAATCAATCAATCAATGGTACCTCGGACGCGGACAAGGGAGAGATCTGAGAGTGGACGGATCTCGACCTCCAATCGGGGAAACCGAGGACGAGGAGGAAATGAAAGAATTGGAGATGGATGGATTGATGAAGAGGGATCGAGGCAGCTAAATAAATAGCTAATGCATGGGCAGCGCAGTGTATAAGTTTAGTTTAGTTTGATTGTGTCAAATGAAGCATTAATTTAATATCTTATTTATAGATGAGAAAGAAATCACCAAAGCCACGGAACTACTCCTAACAATTAACTGAAAATTCTCTCTCTCTCTCTCTCTCTCTCTTCTCTCTCGGACTGGAATGGTAAATGTATGTATGTATAATGATGTATGCATGTGGCCATAAATGGGGAAATACCATAGGAGAGGAGCTTGCCTGCCATCGTCCACGTTTCTACCTCCTATCTGCCAAACGACACGTGTCCTTTTCTTCTCGGTATTAACCCTTTTTTTAATATATAGTGAAAACATTTTATTTTATTTTATTTTTATAAATTTATTTATTTGTATCTGCATGACATGACGTGGACATACTATTCATTGTTTAATTAATTTTTTTTTTAAATGCAAATATATATTTTTGTTTATTTATCTTAAAAAAAATGTACTAATATCCCAAATTCCGCGCATTTTATATGAGAATCAATCAATATAATACTTTCTTTCGCCTATCATATAATTTATCTATTTTTTTTTTATTTCGATTCATCCTGTATAATTTGTTTTTTTTCAGTTTTTAAAATAATTATACAGTTTATTTTTTTATAGAATTTGAGTGTTTTTATGTAGTTCGTAGGATATCAGGTTCGGCCGAAAGTTTATTCCGTGAACGGTAGCGACAGATTTTCGCATTAAAAAATAAATAAATAAATAAATAAATGTTAGTAGGATATCATAAAATAGAATTGGGAGGATGGGGTGTGATTGGTTGCATGCCATAATTATTGCATCCTCGTCCCTAATTAATTGAATTTGGTTCATTTCAAATGGACGTTCCAAATCAAACCTCGCCCACCAACTAACTTCCAACACTATTATTATTTACACCGCCTAAATTCTACTACCATAAATATTAACATAATATTCTTTTCAACTTGATAAATATATCGACAAAAATAAAAAAATTAAAATTAATCGATAATTAAGTCAGTCGAATGACCTCAAGTCAATCGATATTAAAAAACAATCTTAACGAAGAAATCTGGATTGCGACTCTTACATGTAAGTAAAGATTGTGTTCTTTTGTAAATTTTACCACATATTTTTACTATTCATATATTTATTTTTTTTCAAATATATAGTATCAAACAATTATTTATTTATTTATTTTATATAATATTAGAAATTTATTTTATATTAAAAACATCAATAGTTCAATGAACTGAGAGATTATACACTTACACTCAGTGTTATTACTTGCCTTGTTGGACCTTCTTCGCAAGCTATTAAATTCGATCGAAAATTTATTAAAACAATGCACTCATCAAGTAACGAATGGGGGTTTTATGTTATCAAAATATATATATATATATATATATATACATACATATAACACTAGGATAGATGAAAATAACTTAAGATTGTTCTTTTTTTTTTTTTACATTATTCTTATTATTATTTCATTTAGAACTTGAAATGAGTTAACATTCATTCACCTTAAAGTTTTCAAAATTGAATATGAAATAAGAAAATAAAGTAAACGTGTCATATAGTTATTTAATATGGGAAGGGAAAAAAAAAAAGAAAAAGAAAAAAAGAAGCTGGGAATAGAAGAAACAAAAACAGAGAGGCTAAATTAGGCCAACATAAGGGGTGGGAGAGCAGCCCCATCCCATCCCATGTGTTCATCTGATCTGATCTGATCTTACCTCCTCCTACGAAAACGACTTCAACGTTCACTCTTTCTCCCCACTACCCCACCCCACCCCACCCCCTCCAGATATTTCCAAACACTAACAATCAATCAATCGCAAGTTTCTAACCCTGCCCCTACATCAACCATGTCTTAATCCTACATCCGTACTTAAAACTACGTCTATTTGACTTTACACAAAATTCTAAAAAAATAGATAAAATATTTGAAAAAAAAAATTATGACAGAAAAAATTAGTATATTTTTACTTTAAAAAACAGAAATAAGAAAAATAAATGTAAATGGAAAAATGAGTAAAAAAATTCACTAATTAATTACTACCACTCTTCTCATTCATTTTCACTAAACTAAAGCCCAATCCAACAGAGCAGAGCCCACCCCACCCCACCTGTTAGTTAGTCAGATCACCTAAATAACGTTAATATTAATATTAATATTAATATTATTCCCTATTTTATTTTATTCTTGTAATATATTTCCTAATCTAATTTTGAAAAATATTAGTAAATAATTAAAAATATATTAGTGAAAATAATTATTATATAATAAAAATAATTTTAAATTAAAATTAAAATGACTAATTAATTTAATTAAATATATATAAATTAAAAAACTAAAAAATATATAATTATTTTTCAAAAAAAATGAACACAATAGGAAAGTATTACAAAAAATTTAAAAGTGTGTAGTATGATCATAATATTTTAAATTTTTGTATTTTATATACTTCCTTCGTCTCATGTTGTCATTTTTCATTTTCGTCCGTCTTAAAACAAGATTACCATTTTCTAATTTTAATAATTGTACTACTTACATAACATAATAAATACCCTTCGAACTTACACTATATTACACAAATGTCGTTACTTTTATATTAAACAATGCTAATAGGAGCATTTTCGTCTTTTTCACTGCAACCTATTATAATACTAATATTCAAAAATCTATGTGCAAAAAGTAAACAACAACCTTATACAGGGACGGAGGGAATATAACAATATATTTATAATTTATATAAAAATTAAAAAAAATATTATAATATCAATATATAATTATTTTTTTATAATAAAAAATAGATATTTTGAGCAAAATAAACAAAAATAGTAAGTATCACTCCCTTCGTCCCAATACAATAGTCTTGATTACCATTTTTGTCCGTCCCAAAACAAATCTGTTTTTCATAAATAACCATATCACCGTAAAATTACCCCTACTTTTTCATTTTTATTACACAATTGCCACTATTTTTTACATTAATACACTCACAAGGGCAAAAATATCTTTTATCTATACTTTTTACCAACTACCAATATAATGTCGGTATTCCTCAAACCTCATACCCAATCCAATTAAGACTATAGTTCTGGGACGGAAGAAATCCTATTCTTTTCCTCAAGTTATGTTATAAGTATTATTTATTTAATTTTTAGTAATTTTATAGCTAGTTCATTTATAATAAGTCATTTATTCATCCAAAATTTTATTACTTTTTTAATAAATAATAAATAATTTATTATTTTTCATTTATCTCATCATTTTTTTTTATTATTAAAATTTTATAATATTTTAATTTTATTTTTCCTGATTCCGTATTCAGTTTTCTCATTAAAAGATTGGGCGTTGGGATGGGTGGCCCATCCCATATAAGTAGTTGACGCGCCCACGCCTAACTAGATTCATTAAACTCCCTCACTACTCTACCCTACCCTCTCTATTAAATTAAATCAAATTAAATTAAATATAAATACCTGCTTCTTCTTCGTCGGCGTCTTCCAATTCATTCCATTCATGGCCGGCGGAGGAACGCTCTCTTCTCTCCGGAGGCCCTACCTTACTCTCTACAACTGGACCGTCTTCTTCGGGTGGCTCCAGGTACTCTTCCTCACTCTCAAAGCGCTCCACCACTCCGGCGCCAATTCCGTCTACGCCGCCGTCCACAAGCCGCTCATCCTCGCGCAATCCGCCGCCCTAATCGAGATCCTCCACAGCCTCGTCGGACTCGTCAGATCTCCCGTAGGAGCAACTCTTCCCCAGGTCAGTTCCCGAATCTACCTCACCTGGGGAATCCTCCACAGCTTCCCCGAGATCCAGACGCATCCGCTCGTCGCATCGCTCGTCATTAGCTGGTCCGTCACCGAAATCATCCGATACTCCTTCTTCGGATTCAAGGAGGCCTTCGGATTCACGCCGCCATGGCTCCTCTGGCTCAGGTACAGCACCTTCCTAATTCTCTACCCTACCGGAATCTCCAGTGAGGTAGGCCTCATTTACAATGCCCTGCCCTATATGAAGGAATCCGGCAAATACAGCATCAGAATGCCTAATAAGTGGAACTTCGCCTTCGACTATTACTACAATGCACTGCTTGTTCTACTCACATACGTCCCTGGGAGTCCTCATCTCTATGGCTATATGTTAGGGCAGAGGAAGAAGGCTCTCTCCAAATCTACTAAATCAGAATAGATTAGGTTAAATCATTTTTCCTTACTTGGAAGAAACTACTTTATTATTATTATCATGTTCTTCTGTGTGTCTGTCTGGTTCTAATATGTTCGATTCAATGGAGCTTCAGCTTCTCCTCCTCAAATCTATACACATATTTTTTTATTTCAAGATCATGTTGAAGTGCAGGATTATTACCTGCAATTAGCTGTGCCATAATTCTTGATTGGTTTTTGATGGGACTATTATTAAAATTTAAATCTTGGCAAGATTTTCTTTGCACAAGCTATAGGCCTTTAGACTACATCCATAGTGAACCCAGAACAGTTAAAGAATGAAAGATCATTGCAGCAATTTGTGCCAGCTATTGGAAGGCATTTGCAATTTGGTATTTACAAGGCCTGGAATGGAATAGCAAAAGCTGGTTCATATACCTAATATATTTGCAATTTGGTATTTACAAGGCCTGGAATGGAATAGCAAAAGCTGGTTCATATACCTAATATATTAAAGAAACGCATTGACTAAATATAATCAATCTCTTCTTGTTAACTAAATTTATAGCCAAGTGTTCAGCTAGGCTAGCATATAAAAGATTATGAAAGTAGGCTACGGATCAAAGTGAGAAGAATAATCACATGGTTTTTCCAGCAAGTGATCCACTGATATGAACACAAAAACAAATTCAAATAAAATTATTATTAAATTCACACTTTCATTCAATGATCGGGAAGTCAGGTATTCGTTCATAACTATTTAACTCAATGGCTAAAAATAGTGCTCGAACAAATTCTCCTCCAGTTGTTAAAGAAGTTAATGGAATTCAAAGCAACCGCAAAAACAAATTACAGAAGCACAACATATCAAAACGAACCATATATATTCTGCACTGAAGCAAGCAAAAGGAAGAAAAATCTGAAAACAAATTTGAATGAATCTGAAATATAGCTAAACAAAACTCGGTTAGAATTCAAAATTGACTTACCCGGAGACGATCGGAAACAACGGAAGCATTGATGAGCTTGTATATAGGTACCTCCGACAGCATCTTGTCAGAGGTCGCATTATCTTGTCGCCTCCGGATTTCCCCGGCTTGGATGATGGTGCAGGAACCTTATCTTTCTTTGACGCCTGCCAAATACAGAAAAACAAAATCAGAATCACGAGCGCAGTAACTTAACATTGATGAGATTTTAAATATGCAGAGATTCAGAACGGCGGCGACAACCTGACGTGCAATCGTCGTTTCAGGTCGGAGAGATTGCAAAACCCTAGTGATCTGCCCCTTGGGCCCGTTCTCTCACACGACGTCGTATTGCGGAACTTCTCTTGGGCTAAACTACAGCCGGCCCACTATAACACCCCACAACCTTAATAGGCCTTTACGCTCTTTTTTCAGCCCAAAATGAAGTAACATTAACAATAATAATAATAATAATAATAATAATAAATAAATAAATAAATACTGATATGAAATGGAAAGGAAAAGAGCACATAAACAAAAGTGGAATCCCACTCAAAAATTTCACAATCCACATAACTTGTGCATCTTTTACAAATCATACAACGCCACCATGCCCAATAATAAATGGAAACAGATGTTAATATTCTGAAAAAAACATGGAGAATCAATGATAGAAAAAGCCCATAATGTTTAAAACACAGGAGGAGTATATAGTGCAGGAAATCAGTTAAATAAACCAACCAGAGTTAAGCTATATGCGTGCATCCTTATCTGTTCTTTAATGCTCTTTTTAGAAGCATAGAAAAGATACTTTAGGATCCATCAAGTGTGATTATTTTGCATTTAAGTTTGGATTTGGAATCAACATCTTTTGTTTTGGGGAATATAATAACATGCATACGGTGCTCGACAATAAAGAAAGACCCCCTTTTTAAATAAATAATATATGTTTTTAAATCCAGATAATTGGAGCAAATATTATAACAAAATACGAATCTGAGGTTTGGTTCTTTTCTTTTCTATTAATTGTAATTAAATTACACATGTAATAATTTGGTGTAGTTATATATATATATAGTCTATAGACTAGAGTTGGGTGAATAGAACTATAAAAGTGCCTTTAGAAAGAAAGTTATCTGTCTCCCACATAAGGCTCCATTGTGGGATAATAATAAATTAATAATATAAATAATAGATAGGCCCACTTGCAGTTAAAGAGGCCTAATTATTGTAAAAACATAGGCCCAGTACTCACTTTACTTATTTTAACTTATAAAAGTCTGTGTCACATAAAATTGATAAATAATTGGAAAAGCATGGCATTGTAAGGAAGGAATTCTCAATTATATAAGCATAAACAAATTATGAATGACACTTTAAATTATAGATAAGCATTAGAATCTAAAGAATACAACATCTAATCCACTTGGTACTCGAATAAAATCTGGCTCTAAAAACACGTATCTTACTCTATCAGTGTTTAGTGAAATAGTTAGAATATTTTTTGTGCTATTATATTCTTCATTGAATCAGACTTACACAAGACAGTAATTAAATTAAATTAAACTAAACTATATTTTTATTACCAAACGAATCTAATAAAAATGAATACTTAGTCATTACATTTTGAAAGTCAAAAGTCACATATTGTATTTTAGACAAAGACCTCACTTGACATGGAATACCACTAACCACTCATTTATCCAATGAAATTTCACAAAGCTGAAAAGAAAACTTCAGACGCTTTTTGAGGGTCCATTTGTTGAAAATAATTTCAATGTTAGGAGTACTTTTTTAATGTTGCCACGTAGGAATCATATTTAATTGCCTCGTGGCATTCCTTTAAGCTATCTCTGGTTTATTTTGGATTTACCATATATCCATCTCATTTCACATAATCAAAACTTTTTTCAATCATTACATTTACTAGTTATGGTGAATATTTACTCCAACTAAATAAACACCAGAAAAAAAATAAAAAAAATCAATAAGATTGAACATTCCACCAACATAAGCAAATTTTTTATTTTTAATTATAAAGCATAGAAATAAGAATAAATTGTAATACAATATTCATTTGTAATTTTATTATAATAATAACATACTTTACTGAGCTAAACTTTTTTATATTACACAGTAATATCATTTCCAACATATCATTTATATTAATATAATAACATAAATTAATAACATACATATAGCTAGTAAACAGTCGTACCACAATACATAATTTATATTCATACAATATAAACACAACACATAAAGGTACGACAATACATTATTTATATTCATATAATACAAACACGACATATAAATTAACACATAAATTATGTACAACACACATCTAATTATAAACAATATTTTATGTATATTTTAGTTTAATAAAAAATAATTTCACGCAATAAATTAAAAATAAGATATTTTGTGCAGTAAATCGTATTTGGCTACTAAAAATAACCCTACAAGTAAAACTGAACAACTTACAGAATGAATTAGGCTAAGATGAAATGTGCTGCAGCATCACCAGCTGTAGATTCCCACTTCAAGAAGAGAATATGTGCAGTGTTTCCCACTGCGCTATATAGCCAAGCATCATATATCAAGCCCACTCAACTGAATTGTTTAAGAAATAAAGCCATAATTATCTAAAGCGAAAAAGCTATGGTAGAAATTGGTTAATCATACCTCTCCACTCTATATATACGCAGGACCTCCATGCTCTGCTTTCTAGGAACTACTCTGTAGTCTGTAGATTTCAATCCATTTGTTTTCCCCACACAATATGATGATCACAACCTACCCATGCTGTGTGCTCAAACTTAGGGTTCCGTATTCTGATGATTTCTACTGATAATATTGCAAAGGAAACAGTAAAACACGAAGAAATGGAAACGATCAAAGTTCATGACATCGGAGCTGAGAAAGCAAACGCGATTTCGAGGTACCGTAGGATTCAGAGAATCACGACTTTGCTTCGATTTGTGGAGGTGTTCGTTTTCCTGATCGTCGTCTCCAGGTTTTCCACGCAATTCAGTTTTTCTCTCAAGCTGTCGAGTGAGTACTTCAGGGGGGTTTCTGTAACACTAATTAGTCCTAAATCCGTCTTTGTAATCGGAAACGCGATCGTAGTCGCTCTGATTCTGATATCGGGGCAGTTCTCCTCAAAAACCTCCGATTTCTACGACGAGTACGTTGAGGAATGCCGGAATTATAATCCGCAAGTTTCGATCAACAAAGTAGAGAAAAAATCAATTGATCGTTACAGATCTAGTGCTTGTTGCAATAATGGAACGAAGATCATCCGCAGAGTCCAATCCGAGCATCTCATAAAGGTCGAAGAGCGCCACGGCAGCTTGAGGCGGAGCGCAAGTGACAAGTGTGAGAAAAAATCAGCGAACGAGATGAGCAGCGAAGAATTCCGGCGAACGGTGGAGGCGTTTATCGAACGGCAGCAGAGGTTTTTGAAGGAGGAAGAAGAAGAACAGTTTCTAGCTTAAGTAACCGTTTTGTTTATATACTTTCCATCCTTTGTTCCTAATTTCCTTATTTCTCCTCATTTTATTTCAATATTTCCAAATATATATATCTATATCAAGATTAGGCTTAAATCAAACTCTGTAATACAAAGCATGTAAATACAGGAGTATTATTTATATATCCTATTTCCCAAACTTATTAATATGGTCTCATAAAATTTAATTCAAGATGTGAAAAAATAGAGGTATCTTGAA
This sequence comes from Andrographis paniculata, assembly GCF_009805555.1. Taxonomy (NCBI): domain Eukaryota; kingdom Viridiplantae; phylum Streptophyta; class Magnoliopsida; order Lamiales; family Acanthaceae; genus Andrographis; species Andrographis paniculata. Next base: position 807,266 of record NW_026137601.1, on the reverse strand, counting down.
TTAGGTCCCGTGCAGGTTAGACATTGTTCTGTAGAAAAAATAAAATCCAAAGCATAGCTAATTTTTTTTATATGTTTAAATCGAAATGTGTTAGGAGACCCATAGGCCATAGACAACACAAGTCAATTATATCATATATATTACTAACATATTTTTTTAAACCCTTCCATCCAAAACATAAGATCATACCATTCCTGGATAAGAAAACATCAGTCAAAGGGAAACAACACTTCAAGAAACAATAACATATCTTTTAAAGGACATATATATATTCATTGTAGTTTCACACAATATCGAACCATCAATCAACCGCGAAATTTACATCAACATGAAGAAGAAGAAGCAGAAGCAGTAAACCTCATATGCAAGGGGTAGAAGAAGATCAACAATGCTCCAAGCACGACAAATTCACCAGCAAAATTTCTTCTTCTGGACAAGAAACTAAATGTCACTTGTGATTTTAATCGAGCTGTATCAATTGATGTAGGGGAGGATCGGAGATAACGAACTTACCCGGAATTTCGCATTCTCTTGGCTGTCAATGTAAGCAAGCAGTTCCTCTTGTTTCATCAAAGCCTCGTACAAAGCCTGCTCGCGTGAAAATTGCTTTAACTGTTACTTCACATTTACATTGTAAACGATTGCTGCAAGAACATGGAAAAGATGGAAAGATAGAGAAAGACCTTTTTGGTAGCAATCAGCTCTGCTTCTAGGGCATCGACGCGGTAAACAGCAGCATTCAGAAGTTCTTCTTTCTCATAGGGCATCTCTGATGGCTTTGCTTGAAGAATATTGATCTTCTCTTCGAGCTCGCCCATCCTCTTCAGGACCGAAGACAGCACTTCTGCTTCTGTAAAAGATGGTGTGGGGGATGGAGGTCTGAACTCTTCTTTGTGGACTTTGTCAAAAGAGAATTCATGGGTAACTTGGTCGTGCTGAGACGATGAATCTGGAAGTTTCTTGGTCCCCTGGCCGGATAATTTAGAAATAAACAAGTAAACTGTCATGAAGAAGGCCATAAAAGCAGCCAACAGTCTAGCACAAAATCCTTCTGCAGCCTTTGGAGAATTGAGTGGCGGAAAAACAGCTGTGGCAATAAAAACAAAACAGTTATTATTTTGATAGAGTGAGTAGAAGACGGAACAAATAAACCAATATAATGTTTCGAAACTAATTGCAGTAAACCTTTGGAGACATCGAGATTCAAAGGGGAAGTTTGCTTCTTCCATCCAGAAACAACAGCCTTGTCAACCATAGGCACATACTCATCGTATCCCGAGAAGTGCCCCGCATAACCAGCTGCTCCAATAGCCTTAGCCTAACAGATTATAGTTTTACTTGAATCGGTGAGGAAAAATAGACATGTAATAGTAAGAGAATTGTTTGAAACATAGATTGCCAGCATATGTTTTGGAAATCAGGTAGTTAAACTTCAATTCGATGCCAAATCATTGTATATCTTCGATAATAAATCATATCATACGAAGGAAAAATATATAACCATCGGAAAAGGGAAAGATATAATGTCCCCAGAAAGTTAAATCGTGTACGCCAGATGAAAATATTATAGAACCTAAAAAGCTTCAGGCTTAACCATCTTTACCTCCTCGCGCACAGGTGTCAGGCGAAGGTGGGAATAAGTCCTAGTGGTTTTTGGCGAAGCAATATCTTCTGCTTCAGATCCAGACTCTGCTGTAGATGTATCGCTTCCTTTTAAGTGCTGGTGAAAAAGAGAAACATACGTCTCAGATAAAGAAAATAGTTAGACAATGATGATAAAGAGGAAGACAAATACACCATCCATACCATTTGGCAATGAGGCTTTGCATACACAACCTTCCCATCACTGTTGATAATTTTAACAACCTGCCTGGCACGGCGTGCTTCACCGTTAAGCACCATCTGCATCCATGCAATCAGACAAGTATCTCAAAATCAAAACAATTACAATATATATATATATATATGGTCGTGAATTAGATATTGCGGGTGCATAGGGACCTTGAGAATGTCAGGATTCTTCCATGGTCCTTTATCTGAGCGAAGGCAACCCCCTTGATCAGCACATGTGCATGTTCCTCCCAAGAATTCGGGTAATTGACTGAACAAGTCCACGTAAAATGTTAGGTCGATAATAACACTACAAGCAGAGGCACAAATGTGAAAGTACCCTGTTCACCTGGCATCTATAATTTCAAGCAACTTGTTCTGGTATTTATTTCCAAGAACCTGTTCAAGATTTTAGAAGATACGAAAGAGTATGTTATGGGCAATCTGTCGATCCACAATGATAAAAGCATCAAAATGATTATAAACAAACATACATGAATCTTAGTGGCAGTCCTGGGATCAATAAAATTCTTCACAGTATTCCACAGCAGTCGAAAGCCTGGACCAGCATTGATGATAAACATTTGATGAAGAGTCTGCACGTAAGGGACAAAGAAATGAACAACTAACAAGCATTGTAGGACAATAAATTGTGGAATTAAGGATCCAGTAGTTACTTCGGGGTAGTTGTCACCGTCAATCTTCTGGAGTCGCGTAATAAGGTCTCGTGCAGTCTTGGTAAAGTTTTTCAAACCCTGAGAATCAGGAAAGAAGAAAGGGAAACAGCAATAGCTGATCAAATGTTCCAAGGACAACTGAAACACAAATGATGCAAACTAGAAAAAAAAACAAGATTGAGTATACTTCATACCACGCCATGGACATCCAAAATTGTTGTGCTTGAATCAATATGACGTTTTGCAGAAATAGTACAAGCTGGAAACTTAATGGCAAAGCTTTTCTCGAACTCTTTCACATGGTATTTCACATAGCGATCAATAGTTGTCACTTGCATGAGTTTGTTTGGTTCGACTTTCCCTAGCCTCTCAATGTAGACTGGCCTTCCCTCTTTATCAACTCCATGATAGCCATGGGGGTAGTACTTCAATACCTCATTCAACTCTTGGAATTCAAAATCCTGCAAGGGAAGATACAGTAAATGGAGAACTTTTACATATAAAAAGTTCACAAAATTTACATCCGAGGCCAAGTGCAGAGAAAGGTATTAGTACCTCACCAATAGTGTCAGTACCAAAGTCTTTTCTCCACTGAATCATATCAGCCCACATGGTCTTCGACTTCTCTATATCAAATTTCCTTGCTTTCAGAAACCTGCATTAAGATTTTATCGAAAATCATACAGCTGACTTATTGAATGAGATAAGAAAGTTTGTAGAATACGCCTTAAATCCTGGATACAAAATAACACTGTGATTGGTAGTGCTTTGGAAAGGGGGACCCACATTGGTGAGCACATAAATTTTCCATAAAAAAAATGTTCAACATTCATCTCTGTTTAAATATCCATAAGTACCATCAAAAGTCTTTACATCTATCTTAAGTCACTAGGAGGTATCAACGGCGACTGTACAACAGGCCAGTAGATGAGCAATTACAGTACCTATTAAGTAGAAATTTAATCACTTTGTTCATAAGGTATAGTGTTCTCCCAAGTTTTCTTTCCGAGACTAGGGTTTCAAAATGAATCTATGAAGTTGGTAATTCAAACACAAAGTTCTCTATTTTTAGCACATTCACTTATAGAAATTTCACACTGACTTTTTAAGATTCACTTAACAAAAATTAGCAACAGAAAAAGAATACTGGTTATTGACCTCAACATCATGTGATAATCATCAAATTTCTCCGGAAGCAACTCATCCAATATCAGGGCTTGTCGAAATGATTCAACAGCTTGCAGTTCCTCAGCATCTCGGATGTCTTCAATTGAAACCGCACTGACTCTACCCTCGCCTTTCCTTCTATTGCTCTTCTTCTTGAGAGAATGCTTGAACTTCGAAGATGCATTGAGTGCTTTCTTCTTCAAAGTACCTATTCTTGTCCTTCTTTCATCCTCCGAATTCTCAAAGTCAGACTTCCTTTCTCTTCTCTCATCACTACCACATGCACCCTCAAAGCCTGTGACACCAAAATGATTGGCAATCATGAGAAGAATAAAAAAGATAAAAACACAGCGCCAATACAAAGGAATAAGTCTCTCTACATTCCTGATTTTTAAGTCAACTAAACGGTTTAATACTCATACACATATTGATTTGATGAATTTCCCTTCAAACATCTTATCATGAAGAAATCTTGCAAGGTGATCTGAAGCTCTGTTCAATTTGGTAGGAAAAAGACTGTCCTATATATTAATTCATAACAAATTCTATAATTCCCAGACAAGTTCATCAGCATCATTATCACAACAGCCAAGTTAATACAAGAACTATCAATTGCCTTGACAGGAAACTTATAATTACAGAATCACGAACCCAAAACGTGAGTTACCCTCATCACAATGTTCAAACCAAGATATACCTCATTACCACAAAGAAACAATGGAATTACCTTATGAAATACATACATATATGCATTACTCATTACAAGATCACACAAGACAATGCCAGTCATAACGCCACCTCCTCAGAACTCTTTCGGACAAGAACTGGAAAATACGAAATTTTCACCGAGATCTCACTTACGTAGCTATAGAATTAGATATACAAGATAATAAACCTATTCACACCGAGACAGCCCAAAAAGGTCATCCAATTTTAGATTTTCAAGGTAGCAAAAGATCTTTTAATCACACATCGGACATGGAAAACCAAAACACGAATAAGTCATCCAGACCGACTATGGAAAAATCGACATCAAAACCACCAATGCAGATCGAAGTGCGCAAAGAAAGTAAACTGAATTCAACTCACATGGCCTGGCAAGGCGATCCAATGGTCCCGACATATCCAATTTCCGATCACCAGCTTCAAAACAGTGATGATCGACGCATCAGCCGACCGAGCAATCCCACATCAACAAATTTCCGCAACTGAAACGCCCCGAAACTCAATTTCAGCAAAAACGATGCGCAAATTATCGGATACTCGTCCAGATCCAGAAAAAATAAAAACCCTAATTTGCAGCGAAAACAGAGCTTTAAAACCCCAAAACGGTAAGGATCACAGGTTTGCTCACACCGCTATAAATGAATTAAAATCCGCAGCAGAACGCGCAATCAATTCAGATGATATAAATAAGGTAAGAAAATGAAACGAAAACAATAAATACACAGCAATAAATTAGCTGAAATAAATAAGTCGAATGGATCGCCGGATAATTTAGAGCGACGGCAATTCCCACAGAGGGATAGACAAAGACAGAGAAGTCGAAAGAAAGATCAAACGCCGAAGAATAGAATTGCAAGCATCGTGGGGCCGGCGACACGTGGCGGCAGCGCGCCGGCGGTGGGTGAAGAATATGCTACAAGGACTTTTTTTTATTATTATTAATTTATTTACAGAAATAGCGACAAAGGTTGTTCGACAGTTGTGATTGAGAAATCGTATTCGGTGCAGTGATTTTCGTACAGTGCCGTGCGGTTAAAACGTCGGGAGGCTTTTCCAGCGCGTAGTCTAAAATCGTACGAACTGTGTCGGTAGCCACTGGAGCATTTATTGTATTCGACTTTTTGCCAATTATATTAATTTCTGTTGAATTCTTATCGATAAAGGCGAATTTGGTTTTAAATAAATTATAATTTTTAAATGAAATTGTTGAAAGTCAACCCACTTATTATAAGATCATTACTCATATTCGACGTAATTATTATTAAATAATTTATCTATTATAAATTACTATAAATTATTTATAGTTATTAATTTATGTGTAATTATTTTCGAATTTTTATTATGATCTGATACACATGGCCCAACTGTCATATCGTAATGGACCAACCACCCTAGCAAATAGTAAATCTTAGGGCCGTGTTTGTTAATTATTGTGTTATTATTATTATTATTTTACTATTTATTTTTCAAAATTTTAAATAAAAACTTACAACAAATTACTTAAAAAAAAAAAAAAAAAATCACCTTACCCAAAAAAATCCATAAACAAACTTTTGATTATTGCTTTGTAAAGATGGTTGAGTTAGTGCAGTAGATGAACTTTTAACTACAATGTGAAAATTTTAAAGTAACTTTGGTTTTTATTGAAATTGAATGTTTAATTTGATTTTAATTTAAATACTCCTTATGTCCCACTTACCACATTTTATGTCACTTTTTAAAAAAAAAAAAAAAAATGATTACCCATATTAATTTTATTTTAAATTTTTTAATTTTAATTTTTTAAATTTTAATATATAAAATTTTATATTATAAGTTAATTATTTTTACTAATACATTCTTAATTATCTACTAATTATATTTATTCTAAATTTTTGTGTCTACAATGACTAAAACACCCAATGTGGGACGGATATAGTAATATTTTAATATAATATTTTGTAAAATAAATAGTACTTTTTTAGTTCCAGCTAATTTGTCTCATTTAGCTGGGCATGAAATTTTAGATATTATGAAATTAATAAGTAATTAAAGAGTCTGTTAGTAAAAATAATTATGATATAATAAAAATAATTATAAATTAAAATTAAAATAACAAAATATTTTAATTAAAAAAAAAAAGAAAAAAAAAGAGAGACAATTTATGGAGGACATATAGATATAGAAATAATGGATAAATTAAATGGGACGTAAAAGAGTATTCTTTCTTCTACTAAAGTTATATAACTTTAATTATTTTTTGTGCTAAAATTATGTCTATTTTATTTATAGTAATCATTTTATCCATCCATAATTTAATTATTTTATTTTAACCATTAATAATTATTTTGTTATTTTGGATATTGCTATTTAATTTTCAAAAATATCATATCATTTTTTTTTTCAAAAAATATCAAATTAAATATTTTTTTTAAAAAAAAACATCACACCAATCTAATTTTTTACTATTTTCAAATTTTTTAAACTCCAAAAATCATTATCTAACCAAAGCCTAAGGGTATGTTGCTTTTGCCCAAATCTTTCAAGTTTTACGTTGACTTAGTTTGCAAGCTTAGTGCAGAGGCTTTCATATGATTGACAGTTTGCAAGCTTAGAAGACAAATCAAATGACTATTATAAAAATTATTTAAAATGAAACATATATATATATATATATATAAATTATTTAATTGCGACAAAATTATTGATTCGGACAATACCACGTGACTAACATATTTATTTTTGTGGTTCATATTTTATTTTTGAAAAATAATAATGGCTTTATCACAATCCACACTGTTTCTCACATGCAATTAATTTACAAGAAAATAATAATTAAGTATTGATCTAAATTAGTTAAGGATGTGTTTTTTTATGGTTTTTATTTTAATATTTTATTATTTAAACATTATATTTCCAAGAAAGAAAATAGTCCATGGGCCATTGAAATAGCATAGACTTAGATCATACAAGTAATTTTTCCTCTGATAAAACATTTCATCGATATTATTTTGATATAAAAAACTGAAAATATCTGAACTCAACTAAAATCTTCAAAAATAAAAATAAATAAATTTATAAATAAAACTCAATGTTAGTTGTTACATAGGCCCAATTTGCTGTCTTGCAAAAGTATGGATTCATTTGGGCCTAGTCCGTTCATCTTTAAAAAACATTCCAAAATAAATTGAATCTGTAACATGTAGGAATATTAATTAATTTATATTATAAGATAAAATATATTTCTTCGGTCCACTAAAAATACTCTATTTGGGTCCGAGACAGAATTTTAAAAAAATAAATATTTTATTGAAAAAATTATTGGTATATTTTTTGAAATTTAGTTAAAAATGAAAGTAAAAAAAAATAAAATAATGTAATAAAATTAGTCATATTTTTTTAAAATAAATGTTAAATGTATGACAATAATTACGACTTTACCGAGAAGAAAATTGAGAATAAATTTAAAAAATAGTTCTGATCCTCTGCCTTAGGCAAATTTAGCAAAGCCTTTCTTTTATCTTTTCTTTTATTTATTTAAACAAAAAAATAATCATATTAATAAATAAAGTCATCTCAGGCACTAACCCACTTTTTTTTTCTTAAATTTTATTTTCTTGATTGTTAAGAAAATTTCATTTCAAGAAATAGGTCTTGTCATTGCAATAATACAGTTCAGTTTCGTTATTGGTTCAATCATTTATTATATTTTTTTTTTTTAAAAAAAAACCTTATTTTGTATATAGTTTTTTTAAGTATAAGTTTATAGTCTTTCACTCTTATTTATCTCATAAGTAAATATATATATATATATATAAATTTACATACATTCAAAAAATTCAAAGACTTTATAAAACTATAGGTTGGGATATAAAGTCTGATTATATCCTAAAATCTAGTGATATGATTTAGATATATAATTTGGATATTATTGGCATAAGCTTAACTATAAATATCAATGTATTTTCACTTTAATATGTATCTGCGTAGTTTATAATAAAATTCCTGGTTGAGCCCCTAGACGTAGATCATTCATGATCGAACTGGATTACCAAATTCTTGTATTCAGTCTTTGTTATTTCATCTTGATTTCCTGAGAATTTTCGTAACAAAAGGTATAAGAGCCTGGTTTGTTTGTAAGATGAACTGGGAGGCATTGTATATTGATTGTGGTTGTGGAAATCCCTTGTGACCTGCGGAGGTGTCTTATGTCGAAAGTCTCCTAACGGTGTTGGGTCGGTTCCGACTGTAGGTCAGACAGCGTGTCCCTTTGTGATAGGTGGTGCAAGATAGGCAGGGAAGGATAAGGGTTTCGGCAAACGCAGCGAAGAAGATATCAGATATGTGCTCTCATATGAAGTGAGCTTGGGTTTATTTGTGGGAAGTCAAGATTGGTGATCGTCATGTTGTCAAGGTATTCGATATTATGAACTTCGGTTTCTGAAATATGCAAATAGAAGATTACATGTATGGTAAAGATCTAACCGCGGTATTGAAGGAGAAATCCGAAGGCATGGATGAAGCCAAATACAAAAAGATCAACAAGAAGACGATGAGTGCGGTTCGACTAACCCTTTGTGAGAATGTCTCGACTGAATTTAGATTTGAGACAAAAGGAAATGGTGAAGATCAAGAATGGTCAAAGTTGAAGCCGAAAAATAAGGACAATGAAGATGCGAGTCATGTGGTATGTTGGAACTGCAATGGGCACTTGAAACGAGAGTGCGGGGCGTCGGAGAAGGATTAGGGTTCGGCAAATACAGCGGAAGAGATATCTGATGTGCTGATTTTGAGCGTCAGCAATCCAATTGAGTCATGGATCTTGGTCTCAGGAGCGTCATTCCACTCATGCAGTGATTCGGGAATCATAGAATTCTATACCACAAGTAATTTTGGTGTTGTCTATCTTGTGAGACATTGAAAATTGTAGGTAAATGAATTATTCGAATCAGAACATCGAATGGTGGGGAATGGAGATTGAATGACGTGAGCCATGTTTTGGGTTTGAAACGAAATTTGATTTCCGTTGAACAATTGGATAAGGCAGGTTACTCAACAGTTTTTTGAACCTAAGTCGTGGAAGATAACCTAAAAATCCATTGTGGTGCCCTAAAGGAGAAGAGATGGAACTCTCTACATGACGAAAACCATGCAAGACGGAATCACTTCCGTGGCCATAAATAATGACAAAAATTTATGGCATTCTCGTCTCGGACACATGAGCGAGAAGGGGATAGGGAAGCTCACGTCAAATGAAAGATTGTCATGTCTAAAGTCTGTCAATATTAGAGTACGCGAGAACTGTATCTTTGGGAAGCAACAAAATATGGCGTTCTCAAAGGGTATGAGAGACCTGGAAAATGAAAAGTTGGAGGTGGTTCATACGGACCTACGGAACCAACTTTTGTATCGACCTTTGAAGGCTCACAATACTACCCCGTGGTCATTGACGACGTTACAAGAGAGGTATGAATATATTTTCTTAAGTGTAATTATGATGCTTTTGATAGCTTTAGGAGGTGGAAAGCACATGCAGTGGGAATAGTCAGCCGATTTATGAGCAATCGTGAAAGACATTCTAAGGTGGTGACCTTAGATGAATTGAGGTTGTGTTCAACCTCAAGTGGCCTCGATGAGTGAAGAAGGAGGCTTGGCGCCGTCGTTGCCGATGAAGTAAAATGTTAAAGTGGAAAATGCAATCAGACTTCAAGTGGGAGATTGTTGGGATATGAAGCTTGATTATATCCTAAAATCTAGTGATATAATTTAGATATTACATCATATATTTAGATATATGGTTTGGATATTATTGGCATAAGCTTAGACTATAAATATCCATGTATACTTTAACATGTGCGTGTGTGCTTTAGAGTAAAGTTTCTGACTTGACAGCGCCCCAAACGTAAATCATTCGTGATCGAACTGGATTACCAAATTCTTGTGTTTTTTTTTTGTCTTTGATCGTCTTATTTTGATTTACTGGAATTTCCGTAACACTAGTTTATATTGATTGTATGTATATACAGAATTGTATGATTCTTTTATTAAAAAGAGTATTTATATTAAATATATTGCATTAAGGTATAATTTAAAATACTTAGTATGTATTTTAGAATTGATTTAAAACAAACATATCACACCATATTTTAAATTTTATTTAAATAGTACTCCATTTAATTTTAAATTTTCAAATAAAAATAACTCAAATAGAAAATAAATAAATGAATTTGAGATGATAATTAAATGCAGTGATGATGACTTTTTATAGTGTGCCAAGTACATTGAATCTATAGACTTTTGTTTTTGTTCCCCATAAAATAATAGTAACACAAAAAATTAATAATAAAAACACAAAATTGGTCAATTAAAGACATCCTTGTTTATAGCCTACCACAATGTTTTACGTTTTTGTTAAAAGTACAAAAATGGAACAAATTTTCTTATAAATTAAATAATTTCTACGTGGATAAAAACGTGTTTAATTAATTATATTTATAAAAGCAACATACAATATTTAATCATATATTAATACGAGATTATCCAAATTTTTGAGTGAACTTCTACTATATACTAAAGTGAAGTCATTGTTATTTCAATTTAAGTGGCTATGTGACAATATAAAATTAGCACTAAATACAACAATGTAAAAATGAAATAAATATATCTTTTAAATGTTTATGTAGATAAATGTAGAATGAAATATAGCTAGCTCATGGGTTCAAACCCCCGACGCTTTACCGGTCACACATGGTTCACCTAGTGTGACTTTTCCGTCGGGCTTGGTTTGCAGGGTATTGAGTTCGACCGGAAGTTTACCCAGTACGCACTTTCAGGTAGCGACTGCTGGTTCTCACATCATAAAAATATATATATATATATATATATAGCTCAATTGAAAAAACAAGACAAAATTAAACATAATTGGACACTAATTTAATTTGAATGATTGTCATAATTTAAATAGTCCTTCAAACGCGCCACTAATTTATTTAATTAATTAATTGAAAATGACAAGAAATCCTCCATTAGCAATTTATTGCCGATCATCAAAGTAATCAACGCATGTTTATAATTTCACTATTTGTAGTCACGTGGCGGCTTATGCGATTTAAATAATAAATAATGAATAATAATTAATAATACCTTGTCATGAATATAATAGTTAGTATATATATTTATATTTTAATGGAAATTTTTCTTGTCTAATTGTATTAATTGGGATTGTATTCTACTGTCAATTCCACCTTTAATTTTAAATTTATTTTTAGTGGTAGGTAAATGGTCTCTTTTTCATATTAGAAATTACGCTTTGATTAAAAATTGTGGAAAAAAAAAAATATTAATATATTGAGCAGACTAGTTTATGTGGATTTAGGTTTTGTATATATATATTTTTTTCTTTTTTTCAACTTAATATTATTATTATCGACTCAATTTTTAATAACAAAATTATTATTGAAATTAAATCCAAAACTAAACAAATAAAACCTTGTATTCCATGTACTGTGTTTCTTTTATTTGAATTTATATAAGTAAAAATTTAAGTATTTGTACAAAAAAAAAAACACCTAAAATAATTGTGCTTGAGGGTCATTATCTGTCTTTTTTTTTTTTTTTTTTTTTTTTTTTTTTTTTTTATAGCAGCTTCTAGAATAACTGCATGTTGGAGTTTATTGATGTAAAATATACGGTTCCTTTAAATATAAGTTCTGACATTTGTTTTAGTAGTAAAAAACTAGATATTTATTTAATATTTTATTATTAAATAATTGACTTACGATCTTTTTTTTATTATTATTATTTTTAAGATCAGTATTAATTAATAATACTAAAATTTCAAAAATATTTAGTATACAGAGCGATAATTATTAGATTGGGCACCTAATAATAACCTTAGATTTGGTGGACATTAATGAAGAAATTCGGGTTTATGGAGGGGGCCACGATGGATGACGTGCCCGACACGTGTCACATCGTACACCGTTGAGTAGAACGTATGGAATAACAATAAAAAAATGATGGATCCAATTAAAAAGAAATAAAAATAAAATGAAGGACTATAAATTGCAGTACAGTCATCATGTTACCTTAAAAAGAGTTAAAAGCCAAGACAGCCACCGCCACGCCGTGTAATTACAAATCTAACCTCTGGCCGCGGGAATCTCCTTGTCCCCTCGTGCATTTTTATTATTTATTTATTTATACTCCTTTCCGTCCTTGTTATTTTTTATTTTTGCTTGTTTCAAAATAATGTTATTATTTTATAATTTAGTAATTGTACTACATACTTAACATAATAAATACCCTTCTAATTTACACTATATTACACAAATATCATTACATTTATATTACATAATATTAATAGGGATATTTTCGTCTTTTTTTCACTACAATCAATTATAATACTAATATTAAAAAATATATGTGTAAAAAGTAAATGACAATTTTGCACCGGACGGAATGAGTATTATTTTATAAATTTGGATGTTAGGAGGTATTTCGAGTTAGCTTTACTAGTTAGAATATATAAATGGTTGCCTATATAGCTATAGAGGTTTTATAAAAATAATGGTTAAAATATACTCTTTCTCTGTCCTAAATAATGTGTAATATTTGCTTTTGGCACGAGTTTTTGAATTATGTGAAGGGATAAAATGTGGGGTAGAGATTAAGTATAATTAATTATTTTCTATTTTGAAAATATTGCAGGTGTTTGAGACATACCAAAAAAAAATAATGCAGGGTATTTAGAACGGATGAAATATTATTTAATATAAAATAAATATTTATTGCATTCCAAATTAAATGTGCTTGAAAAACATAAGTCAGTAGATTGTGATTATTTTTATTTTTATTTTTAAAAAGCTTTGCTTCTAAATTATATTAAAATTATTTTACAAAATCTCAAAAATTAAACTGAATTAATTATCAAAATATTTGCTTTATATATATGATCTAATTATAGTCTAAATTAATCAGGACTAACTAAATATTTAAATAATAAAGGGTGTCTTTGTTTCGGAAAATTTTCCCAAACTTCACCTTCATTCAATTTTTTTTTTCTCCAAAAATATCAAATCAAACACCTATTTTTTATCTTTTACATTATACTAAAAATTAATTTTATATGCAAAACACTACATCAATACCTATTTATATCACATTATATAATATTCACATTCAAAATTTTTACTATTCAAATCTCAATCTAAAATCTAAAATTCAAACCCCGAAACAAACACACCCTAAATATCTTAAAATATCTATAATGCAGTAAATATTATAGCGGAACCTTAATTTTTTTATTTATCTTTTATTGTTTTTACAAAACCTTCATTTACACAAGTGGAGGGGCATTTACGTCAATTAACAAAAACTGGGCCCAGGCCCAACTAAATAAATAACTACGGCCCACCTAACTCGGGGGGTCCGTATCCGTCCAGGTTCAACGACGTCGTTTAGCCACCTCTTTGTTTAAGTGGTTGAAATTGACACGACGACGGCGACACACCTTCAGTGTCGTATGCTGACATTTTGGTCATATCTGGACAGTAAATTTTATTATTTTATTATTTTTAAATTTTCATTTCATAAATAAAGTCGAGTACTAATTAATATTTTCCGCTACACATAATTTACTTATATTTTTTATTTTTATATATTTCACATATATTTTAATTAACTTTTAAAATTTAAATTTTATAATTTTTTTAATTTTAATTAAATTATTTAATTATTTTAATTTTAATTTATAATTATTTTTACTATTTTCTCTGTTCTAATAAAATAATTTTATTTATTATTTTTTTCTGTTTCAAAATAATAGTCTTATTTATCCTTACTCTTTCATTATTATTACATGATTGTCACTACTTTTTATACTAATACACTCACAAAAACAAAAATATTTTTTACTATACTTTTTATCTACTATCAATATTTTCTAAATATCGTGCGAAGATAATCAAAATTATAATTTCGGGAGTAATTAAAAAAAATAAAAGTAGAAGTTCCTGGTTAATTTTACTGCAACTGCATCTTCATGTTGGTTCCCAGCTGTACTGTACAGTAATTTGCAAACTGTGGCGGATACTTCCACCTCCCAACCCACATGTCCCATCACCTATTTCTCTACCCCACACAGCTACTTTAATTAAAATAAATTCAAATAAATAAAAAATCCCATTTTATTATTACTCGTTCCACCTACCGTGTCAGCTAGCTAGAACATTTTATTTTAAAAGGAATATAATTAGTAAATAATTAAAAATATATTAGTAAAAATAATTATATTATAATATAAATAATTATAAATTAAAATTAAAATAATTAATTAATTTAATTAAAAAACTTTTAAAAATAAAATTAAAAAATTTAACATGAGATTAAAGTGTATAAAAATAATATAATATATGAGACGGACAGAAATATAAATATGATATGTTGGACGGAAGGAAGGAGTATTTTTTTTAAGAAAAAAGAAAAAGTAAATTAAAGATATTTTGATTTATTTCCCTGATTCTTGAGCAGCTTTTTGGGTCTATAAAATCAGTAGCAAATCTTCAATTTTACTTCCCCTTCCTCTTCTTCTTCTTCTTCTTCTTCTCCATCCAATTCTTGAAAATAATTAATTAATTAATTGTTATTTTTCTTTAATTCTGTATATTTTTTGATGATTGCTGTTGTTGTTGGGCAATCTAGCTAAGCTTAGCTTGATGTTCGAAATCGAAAGATTATTGTTGTTGTTGATTTTTGAGATTCATGTCTGCAATTCTGAGTGAACTTTTGGTCTCAGGGTTTATGATAAATTCGACATACAGGCGCAGGACCCATTTAGTTCAATCCTTCTCTGTCGTCTTTCTCTACTGGTTTTATTACATTTCATAATTCTTCACTTTCCCTCTTTTCTCCATACTAATAATACATATCTCTATATCTACAGTTTTTATAGTTATACATATATATAAGTAATTTGAGAAAAATCCATCTGGGTCCTGCTGCTAATAGAATATTATAGTAATTAATTTGTGTTGTAATAAAATTTTAAAAATAAATTAATTGGATGGATTCGTCGTCTTCACATTCGTCGGGGCTTCAGAACTCCGGCTCGGAAGAAGATCTGCAGCTGATAATGGAGCAGAGGAAGAGGAAGAGAATGATCTCGAACAGGGAGTCGGCTCGGCGGAGCCGGCTAAGGAAGCAGAAGCATCTCGACGGCTTGATGGCTCAAGTGGCTCACATCAGGAAGGAGAATCAGCAGATTCTTACAACGGTTAATCTTACCAAGCAGCAGTATGTCGCTATACAGTCTGAAAACGACATCCTTAGAGCTCAGCTGGCTGAGCTGACCCAGCGGCTCAACTCCTTGAACGAAATCGTTAGCTGCCTCAGCGCCGGATTTGAGGACTGCGAGCCGGCGGCTTATGGGATGACGATGATGATGCCCAGCGCCTGGAATTGTTTCAGCCAGCTGCCGAGCATTGTGGCGGCGGCTTCAGCCGACGCCGCTGGGTTCCTGTATTGAAGATAATGGGGGAATATTATTATTATTATTATTATTATTATTATTATTATTATTATAGATGCCAATTTTTGAATAAATATTAATTATTAGTATTAATTATCAGACTAAATATTAGTAGTAATATTGTAAAAGGGGAATTTATATGATGAAATAAAAATAGGTAAATTAGGGTTCGTCAAGAACTTGGATGATTGTACTATGGTTTCCCCATACATTATGTAATTATTGTTCTTCTATTAGTGGTGCTCAAATCATTACCATTATTGTTATAGAATTGTATATTTACTTACATTTCAGCACAAAGATTTATCAAATGGGTTTTTTTTTTTTTTTTTTTTTTTTTTGTAATATTCGAAGAATAATAAAAACTATGAAATACAAATAAACTTTTGCAGTAATATTAAAAAAAATAATAATAATAAGCGTACATCTTGATATATTATTTTAAATAAAAAAGAAATACTATTTAATATCATAACTTCAGTTGAATTATTATTGTTATTATTATTATCTTCAAAAAAATGGCAAAATCAGTTGTGCATGTGACAAAATTATTAGAAAAGCAATCCAAAAAACAGCTTAACACAACCCAGTGAAGAACTTGAACCAAATTTTGTCTAAAACACACAAAATTATTTCCAAAAATCACATCCATAAATTAATTTATATGCAGACAAGATTATCACATCCAATAATTCAGACAAAGAAAGACACAACCCGGAAAAAACATGACACCAAAAAGGTGCTGCAGCATAGTATCCCAATCCGATCATAGGGCAACATTTAGAGGCTCATTTCACTTTATTTATAATACATTTTTAATAAAAAAATTTTAAAAAAAATTAAAATACATTATTTCATCTAACAAAATAACACAATCAAACCACAATTCTAACCAAAATACAAAACAAAATTTCTAAGTAAACAAACATGTGGATATTAATATATGATGTGGAAGTTGACAATCACCAACCAACCATTTTCGACTAGATGTAGTTGTCATGTAAGAAAGGCATATGCTTGCCTTTCCTTAACCACTTTCTCATGTCGAAAAAGGGCCAAGAAGAACATGGAAAATTGATCGATATCTCCACATACAAACAGGGGATGGATTTCTTTACAACCCCATGATCTTGTGTTGTCCCTGTTTCAAGAAATACGATACAAACTAAAATTATTCAATATGCTTCAAGATAAAGTTTTCGAATTATTCAGTCGAATTTAATGAGTTTATAAATTAGCCACTTTCTCCACAACAAAAATTCCTTCAATTCAAATGCCAGTTTGCATAAACTCTCACTAAGGTCTAAAGAAATCAAACTTCAAACACTATTGATAACTCTAATGAAAAAGATCAAAAGTATCAGAAAAAAAAAACAAACTTTCATTAAACAAAAGCACTTGAATCGTGCTCTTTTGATTTATTCTATTCTCATCATTGACTTTCATCATATTCAAACCAATTAAATATGGACAGGCAGCCATAAACAATGTACTTTCAGATCACTTTATTCACATTAAGAAAGAATGGAGATGGTGAAATGCCCCTAATGGTGCCTTTTCTTTCTCAAATATCTTACAGAAAATGAAAACAATACAAGCACAAGACATACTTAAATGACTAATGATATTATGACAGCATATGGCCCCGCAACCGCTCTTCCAATAATTCACATGAGCGCAATAGAAAATGCCATCTTCCATAAGTTCGATAACAACTGGCAAGTAAAAAAAGTCGAAAAATGTCCTCCCATTATAACTATAGTATGGGATTTTCTTAAAAATCTATTCACTTGTCTCTCCTTTTCTCTTCCTTTTTCTACTATTGTTCCTTTCTAAACAGCATATTTAAACCACAGAGAGCTAATGAGAAAGGAGTAAAGGAATGTGGAGGTAATCATAAAGCCTAGCATTCAGCAAAAGTTTTTACTTGGTGAAAACTACAGCACATATAATTTGATCCATAACATTTTGGAATAATTGTTCGAATTATAAAGAACTTATGTTAAGCTCCTATATGCATAAAAATTTAGAAAAGAATCACATATAAATAATAAAAGCAGGATCACATAAACGAATGTTTTTTCATCACTCATTTAGAAGATTCTGCAAGAAAGACAAAGACTAAGGCAATGGTCAGACGTTTAAGCTAAACTGTCGAAGAATAATACACTGAAAATTTGGCTTCAATAGTATGGCCTTTACATTCCAATACAGGTATCGAATATGCTTTTAATTTCATCGCATAATATATTATTGCAAGATATCTATCTAACTTCAGTATAATGCAAGTTGCAATGGAAATAAGGGAATATTAACAGAAACCTTTCGGCGTATCTCGGTGTAATGGGAGAATAAGGTTCTGTTCTTTCTTAGCCACAAATTTTCCTTACCACTACTACTACACAATGGTATAAGATAGAAAGATAAAAAACAGTAGGGCCATAAAACAACACTTCAAATGGAACATTACCAATTATAGATAAGTTGCCATTTTATCGATACTCCATTGTTGAATGAAACCAAGCAAGCTTACTAACTGGTGCAGGAAAGCAGAACTTGAAATAACAATAACACTGTGTAAAAGTTAGTCCCCACCTTTATGCATCTGAGGCGCACAATATCGCACACCGCCGTGTTTGTAGTGCAATCTGAGCTGTATCTGATGCAGATCACCCCCACACTCTACTGATTAGATGTTTGAATGAACAAGTTGCTGTTTCGACTGAACTACCAGCAGCTAAAAGTAGCGAAAATCAACACCCAACCGCGCTTTTCACCATCTAATTACAGCACCAAACTCAACATTACAGTAAACTTTTAACACCAAAATGGAGGTTGATGATCCATTTAGTTTAGTTTACGCTTTTACGTAATTTACATACACAGTTAGTACACTAGCCATTGAAGTGATTCAGTCACTGATTGCAGAAAGAATGATAATAATAACAATACATAACAAGCATTCTGGAAGCTTTACTGCCAAGATTTATGTATTAAGTAAAACTCCATTAACGTTGTGTTGCATTCAGACTAGCAACAGAGGAGAGAACTTTGTTAGAAAATCAATTCCCTATCTGTCACTGAAAAACATGCATTGTTAAACCAACAACCTTCGCATCATGATGTACAGTGAGATGTTCACATATAATTTATACTGATTGACTTCAACAGCCATAGAAAAGTGTCTCCTAAAAAGTGAGCAAACAGTCTACATTGAACTGATTTGTGTAGTGCGGAATTTGAATTTGAATCGGAATCCTCAGTTCCAATTTCACCAAGAAACTGTTAGAAATTACAAACCTTCAGCCATCATCATACGGCAGACGAGACAAAGTGTCCAGATCCCACCAGGGCCAGCACTAATCGCGACATCAAATCAATCGAAACAGCGCGCGGTAAATCCATTTGTATTTGTTGCAGCCTGAGACTTTCACCGCGCTCGGCAGTGATTGTTTCCACGGAAATTGAGGCCCAAAACAATTGCAACTTGATGAACTCTTGAATCAAAGCCCTAGAAATTTCAGCTCCTTCCCCTCTTAAGAAGTCCAGTAGCATTTCGTCAAGCCCAACATCCGGCCCGTGTTGGCCTGGGTCGGGCCGACCTGGTTGTAACATTTTTACAGTAGCATTGAGAAGATCATTCACCATCGTTCTTGTTTTGATTGCAGGATCGGACCTTTTCGTCTGGATTTTCGAACGTAAACAAGATGGGTTTCCAGCGATGCATGCCGGGTGCCTGTGTTCGCATAAATCAAGGTTCTCTCATCGACTAAGTTTATTCATAACCTGAAAATTGCATTTATTATACCCTACCATCTATCATTAGTTTATTACCCACAAGCAAATGCCCTAATCACGAGAGAAGTATGCAATCTTTAGCAGCTCAAGATGGCCTATGTGTAGAAGTTTGGAGCTTTACAATCCATCCCTTCTTCATTCACTTTCAAACGAAATTTAATCATGTTCTTGATTACTGTTCAGTGATTGCATTTTCTTCGGTATGGGGAACAAGACAGTGATTACAATGGCTGAAGAAATCTCTGCAAAATATTTGAAATACAAGGATTAACAATATGCATTCCATGAATTTCTATAACCAATTCCATTCTACATATTATTCTGCCATTTATTCTTGACTCTCGATTTTCAGATCTTCCAGGACTTTGCATCATTACAGTACACATTCTCAAAACTGCTTCCGAGGATCTATAATGTGGGCCAATGTATAGATCGTAGAAAAACTCAATATATACAATTTTCCAAGTAAGTTCCTTTCTTTGTCTTGTCTTCTTCATGGCATCATTTCTGTGTCTAAATTTTTTTTGGGTATAATCATACTAATTAGTTACACCTGGTTAGAATTTAGAAATATTATTTTACCAACTATAAACAACATGAGAAGATAAGGCTGAATTGGTCTTCCACTGTTGATGAGTGTCATCAATCATGTCCAACTTAGGGGAAAATTTGTAAAAGAAAAAGTGATATGAAGCAGAAAAACATCGATTCATTGGGTCAATAATGGTTTTAAATTTGCTAGGTCTTCTTTGGAAAGTAGAAGCCAGTATTTAAGGTAATCTGTCCTCAGTCCACTTTTTAAAAAGAAGATTAGCAGATGAAATAAATTAATTAAAAGTGTTTGTTAGTGCTTCTAATCTTTATTCTCAACCAGTGGCATTTGGTGGATTGCCTTTGTCGTTTTGGATGATTGAATGCACTACTGATTTCCCCCACAAAAAGCTATTTTTTTGTCCAACCTAATTTGTCCTACTTAGTCCACCATGGATTGACTCTGCCCAGTTCTTGCTCTTTGAAAAATTCATCTTCTTTTATTCTACAACCCTTATTTACTATATTCCCGTGAACTAAATATGTTTATACATTTTTGTTGGTGCCAATATCTATAAATTTGCTTACATACATGTAGTTTTTGAAATATTTGTTTTTGGAGTTGTATGTAGTTTGCATGTGTCATAAAACTGTTTTAATTGCTTGCTTAAGTGGAAAGATAGATATTATTGATATCTGTTTAATCATCGAAGTGGGATTTGAGGTGGCTTGTCAATTAGGTAAAGTGGAATAAAATAACTGTTTAGAGTCATGTCATTTTATTTTCAGATTATGTGATCCATAAAAGTATGTATATTTTTAAAGTGTATGCTGATAACAAAGACATCACAGGCAAACTAAAACCAGCTCTGGCCAAGAGCCTTTCAATGGCAGATTAAGTGATCATTACAAACAAGATGAGTGAGAATTAACTGTCACAAAAATATTGTATGTAGAGTTTTTTGATGGCAGATTAAGTGATCATTACAAACAAGATTAGTGAGAATTAAATGTCAGAAAAATATTGCATGCTGAGGTAATTTGGCAGCATTTGAATGCTTGAAATTGATGGTGATGGTGAATTAGGGGTTCCATATTTTTGAATTATTATTATTATTATTATTTTATCCAATGGCTTGTTAGACCTTAGTGCCTCCAACAATAAAATGGTGTCTCTCAACTTTATGTTGTTTCGAAATTTTAAAATAAAAAGGCTACAGGATGGTCTTCTTTGGAATAGAATAGACGTGTGTGTATATATATATATATTATATAATGTGTTGCTAATTACTAAAAAGAAGACATCATTGTATATAGTTTATTGCTGTTGTGAGACTCCATAGAAATCGATCAAAAGGACTACTGCACTAGTACTTAAATTTCTATATAGTGAGCAGCAACAAAAGTTGAGATCCCTCTTCTCTCAACCAAGAAAATTTCGATTATAATGAAGAACAGAATGGGATTTATTCTTCTCAAGAAATTTATCTTTCTTTTCCTTGTTGTTTCTGCTGCAGTTCTTTCGACAGCTTTTGCAGGTAGCTTTGTCTTTAATTTGTTGTTTTCAATTACTTTATATATTGTCTTTAACATATGTTCCTCTTCCTTTGCTTCTTAATGTCTGTTACATACATACGTGTATATATATATATGTATGTATGTATGTATTGGCGTGCGAAATCATTTTGTCGAAATATTGCATGTTTCTTGAGGGCAATTTGTTTTGGTGGTAGCTGTAATTTACTGACAATATTTATGCAGGGCGTTTGTCGAAATCTGTAGTGTCCAAGGACATGACTGAAGCTCTTGATCATCAGGTATTCGAATCTCTAACTACACTACGGGTGTGTTTGTTTTGTGTTTTGATTTGAAAGAATAATTTTTATGTAAAGTACAGATAAATGTAAATAATATAAAAATAATGAATGCGTAATATATTAATATTTTTGAAAAAATGTTTTTAAATTTTTTTACAACAAGAACATAGAACATAGCATACGACGCTATATATATATATAAATGCATGTGTGTGTTGGCATGGATTTACGAATTAAGAGATGAAGGGTTTGTTTTTTTCCAAAAATTTTTGTAACACATTTCCTCAAAAAATCGTCATTTTTATATTATCTATAATTCTCGTTAAAAAACTTTTTCTCAAACTAAAACACAAAACAAACACACCCCAATATTTGCTTTATACTTGGGTGTTTTTTTTATGAGATAAAAATTGGCAACCGGAGCTTCGTCAATACAAAACATTGGCATGTATTTACTTTGTAGAATGTGATTAATGCTATTATTATTTCAATAGACTATATAACTTTAAGACTAATTTATACTACTATATTTATTTTGTTTAATTAAATATAAGATAATACATACTTTTATATAAATATTACTTTGAATAAATAAATTCTACATGAGAATAGTTATTGTCAATTAGTGTGTATTGTTATTACGGCGGATTTATTCAATTTCGGGCTTTAAATAAATTTTGTTATTTGATTTCATATTTATGTTGGAAGTTAAATTTAATTCATCTCTACATCATTTAGATCATCGTTAATTAATTCCACGTAGTAAAGATTTCGTCGTTCTTTCCTCTGTTTGTTTTTTTTTTTTTTTTTTTTTCCTTAATCGTCTTTTAGAATAATATGTATGTGAATATGAAAACATGTTAGTCATGGGAAGCGCCACGGCACGATGGAATGAGAAGGGAAATCCATGAAAGGCTTCTTAAAGTGAAGACAGACGACTATGGAAAATATGATCCTTCGCCTTCGTTCGTCAAGCCTCCCTTCAAGCTCATTCCTAACTAACGCGCTCGCTTTATTACATATATAGATACATATAAATATATATATATATATACATACATTAGCTACTTACAATGGCCACTTCATCATGGCTTTATATATATGTGTGTATAATGTGTGAATAAAAACAACCGCAGTAATATATCCTCGTGATGTAAAAGTTTTTGTATCGTAGCAACTAGGATGAAGGAATTCTATGTATGTGTAATGAACTATGTTGCTTTGGTTACATGTAATGAATATAATGTTCCTTCGATACTAAGTTCTGATTATCGTGATACTTTACATATATATATATATTATTATTAATAACATATTGTTGTTGAGGCAGTCGTTGCCACCGATGTAATTAACATATGCACACTTGCTGGGAACAGATAGAACAGTGATGACAATGGCCCTTGCCGAGGTTGTAATACGAGGGCGAAGACCCGCCATGTTCATATATTGTAATGAACATATAATTGAATAACATAAAATAAATTAGTATATTATACATATAGTATTATATTATCAGCTTTAATACAGATACAAGTGAACGTTTGATTAGTTAAGTTTTTAATTTTAAACTTTTTTTATAATTCAATCATTCCTTATGTAAATAAGTAAGCAAACTAGTAAATAAATACTTCAACAGAATTTTTTTTTTTTTTTTTTATATATATGTATATATATGTAAAACTGTTTGAATGGTATTTGTATTATTGCATAAATTTACTAAATATTACATAATAAATAATATTTTAATAGTACCTTTTTAAAAATGTACACATGTATAATTGTATGTTTGAATTAAAAAATAATTAATATACAATATGTATACACGTGAATCGAAACCATACACATGTTTGTAATGTGGCTTTAGGTACTAACTTATTAATTAAGGATTGTCTAGTACTAAAATTGAAATCACATATGGCATGTTTACATGTAATATTTTGATTTTAATAGTTGGTTTTAATCAATAAAATTTTAAATTAAAATACTTGTTCGATATAATATAAATATATATTAATATGATATTTTAAATATAAAAGTCAATTTTAGCATAATATAAAAAAATAAATATTTAATTGGATTTTTTTAAATAATAAAATAAAATAATAAAATCAATTGTAAAATTTTATAAGTAAATGCACCCATTATTTTATAAATTTGATTGGTCGGAGTTTGCTTATGTATATGAAATTAAATATATATATTTTTTTAATTCATAATATAATTTTCACCATTTATTGAGAACCTCCATTTTTTATGGGCTGAAATAGTCAAAATTGTAACTCAAACCCAACTATTGATTGATTTGGGACTGTAGAAAAGATGGTGATGTCTGCCAAAATTATGACCAAACAAAATCAATTGGGTCATTGTCATAGAAAATAAAGTATTAATACCCATCTTAATTTATGGAGCCATTTTGGTTAAAGAATAATAATTAAAAGAAATTAAAGAAAATGAATAATAAAATAGGTAGAGCAGCAAAAAAATTTAAAATGAAGTGACATGAAAAGACGATATATTCCATTAACGCCGTTAGCATAGTGCCGTCTAAAAGCGTGGACTGGAGAGCCCGCGCCAAGTAACGGCGTCAAGAAAATTACTTCCTGAATACTGCCGAAGAAGACGAATCAGAG
Organism: Andrographis paniculata; assembly: GCF_009805555.1. NCBI lineage: Eukaryota > Viridiplantae > Streptophyta > Magnoliopsida > Lamiales > Acanthaceae > Andrographis > Andrographis paniculata. The sequence goes on along the minus strand of NW_026137601.1, from coordinate 782,581 downwards.
CCTTTTCTTTCTCTGTACTGTCCACATTTGTTTTCTTTTTCCCCCTCTGTCTCTATTTCTCTCTCTCTGCAATACATACATAAATAAATACAAAGCTTATACATACATACATACATACATACATATTACAGTATATGTATATTTTTATATATATAACTATTTTTAATTGACATGCACAAATGTCTATGTGTCATTTATATAAAGTCATTATTGCTCGACATACGCTGACACACACAGTCGCCCTTTCCTCTCTTTATCTAGGGTTCGTGAGCGGTGAAGGGAATCGTACGATCAAGTAAGTTTTTATGTATTTGCAAGGCGATTGCTGCTTTGAATTTAATTTTGGAATTTCCGTGAGCATGTGGTTTTTGTATATCTTCCCTTTTAAAGTCTGCGAAAACGCATGTTGAGCTAGGGTTGATGTTCGAAATTGGATGGATTGGATGCGGTAACTGGTAAATATGGTGCCAAAATATTTTGACTTGATTCAGCCATGAATTTCGGATCTATGCGGTGTATGACCCAGCGTGTTTTGGGGATTTTACTAGGTTTTACCCCCGAAAACAGCACTTGAAAATTGAGGATTGTTTATTATGTTGGTTACTGTGTTTTTATATTGTTATCTTTTACTATCGACTACTGTTGATAAATTATGCTTTTGTATGTGTAGTTGTTGGAGGTTTTAGAGCTGTCAAATTTTAATTCCTAGCATTTAGTTTGTAACTTTGTTTGAGAACGCTGAGATGCTTTGCTATTTTGTATTGAATTTAGAAGAGGAATGAAAGAGGACAAGTGTTGTGGCTCCATGAATTGTCAATTAATGGTGGTTGACATTTACTCTATAATTGTAGGTGACTGAATGCAGTGTTATGCACAATCGTTTCTCAGAGGTCATTGATGTAAAACCCTGTTTGTCGCAATAAATTGCTTCATTTTCCTCGGGTTGAGAAAGAATGGGGGCCGCTTGTTGTGTTGCTGCGAAGGATAGAACTATAACTAGTGGATCACCTGGTGAAATTTTGCAGAGGCACACCCGCTATTCGCCAAGTTGGAGTTTTCGATGGGACAATCGTGGACGTGTGGCTGGGGAAGATGCACCTGCAAGTTGGTTGAATGATGGAGGTTATAGAGTAGATCATGTAGAGTTCAAATCCGGTGCATGTGCTTCCGAGGAGGGTAGTCCATTAGATAGTTTTAGATCACTTACATGGCAAAAATCCCCATTTTCTGAAAGAAATGCTGGAATCTTGAGGCTTCCATCTTCTGGTAAATCACTATATTGCATTTTCCTTATTGTTTTAAATGTTTTCGGATAGATGTGTTGTGACTTACTGACTTGTAGATAATTCTTCATCTATTCTTAAGCTAATTCCTATTTAGTTCGATGCATTATCTTGACTCATTTTCAGTGAACTGGAATATGCACCAATATTTCATATAGTTTAAGAAGATGATTTGTTCTGTTCTTTATGCTATATGTTTGATTAGTGATTCCAACTCTATTGCTATTTGAGTTAAATCTAGTGAAGTTAATGCACAGTAGGAGGGGATGAAAACACAATAGAATCTAGTGAAGTTGATGCACAGTAGCAGGGGATGAATACACAGTTGACAGCTACAGTTTTCCTTTTTGAGGTTTCATTTGCTCTTAGGGAAGGGAATAACAACACAAGTAGCGAGCTACCATGAGATGAGCACAAAGACTACAAAATAAAGTATTCTTTATGACATTTTTTCGCTGCTAGATACATTAGAGAACTATCTTTGTTGGTTTTTCTTCCATTGACAATTTTTTCTCTTTATTGAATCAGTTCAGCATATTCTGTGTAGAACTTTGCAGCTAATCTTTTGGTGCCTAACTACATAAGTTTCTTGAAATACATAACCTGAAGATGAGATGCATACTCCTGTGTTATGGTAGCTATACTACTGCAGCCATTCTCTATGTTACCGTTGAAAGGCATTATGTCGATGCTGAATAATTATGATATTGGTTTGGGATAAGTACATGAGTTTTTTGACCGACAGTTACCGAAAGCATTGCTCAAAATATTAGCATGGAATTTGAAGGTTATATGGGATCCATTGTTGTTTCACAAGTATTCTGGATGTTTTCTGGTTCTTTAAGAGCAGCAAGTTATAATTAGATAGTCCATCAAAATACAGACCATTTAAGGTTTGTTGTGAACTGAATTTTGAGGCATTTTCTGGATTATGTATCGATATATACATTTTATGAGAATGCTTTTTCTATTTAGAAATGTAAAATTTCTGAAATTAATGTTGAAGATAACAGTCCTATTCAGCTATGATTCTATACATTAGCCCGTAGTAAAAAATGTGTATGTGTGAGAGAACATTGGAATATTTCATCATTTTGATCAAATGACTATGTGATGCTTTCTTCCTTAAACTTTTCATAATGATTAATGGTGTCTAAATTGCCAAGAGAAGACTCCTCTCTAATAACCAGCTAAACTTTCCTTATTGTTTACTTAACGTTTTGTAAATTCATTTTGAGCCTAGAAACTTTTAGCACTATGAGAACTGGGAAGGAATCAGGGCAATCCATGCACACACATTCGTTATCTTATTTAAGGCTCTACACTGACAGAATTATGATGATCATTTCCAATTTCCACTTGAAATTAAACGATATTTTACATAGTTGTTTTGTTTATTTTGCAGATCGAGCTATTTCCCGGAATGTATTAGAGGTATGTAGAGAATGCCAATAAAGGTGGTTTGGCTTATTTTATACAAAACATCAAATCCTTAGCATGCCATTGCTTGTCCAAAATCTAACATTAATTCTCTCATTTCTATGTTTGTATTTAAGGTTAAGGAGCCAACAGACTCGCCGAATGCTTCTTACCCATCTCCCATAAAGTTCTCTCCATCAGTTTCGTCTGTGACAGCCTCTCCTCTGTCTTCCCAAAGTCACCCTGTCCCCCCAAACTCGACTCCTTCAAGGTTACATCGCCGATCCCCAGGACATCGATTTCTATGTCAAGTTTCAGACAGTCGGATTCCAGAGTACAAGTCCCCGACATTCTCAATATCCGAAGAGCCGCCATTGTTTCTTACTGCAAATTGGGGCAACGACTCCACCAGGGGCTCCAATGGCGGATCTTCCGACAGCTGGTCAGTCCCGGGCTTCTCCGAATTCATGTCTCTCCGCCGCGAAAGATGGTCTTTTGACAGCGAAACTTCAGTCTTCAATCGAGACAAGATTTCCAGATTCAGCGGGGGCAGTTCAAGATCGCATTCTTTCGACCTCCAAACTTGCGGCATTTGTTCGAAGCTTCTTACAGAGAGATTAGCTGTCGTCTCCGTTCTTACATGCGGACATGTCTACCACGCCGAATGCTTGGAGTACATGACCCCCGAAATCAACAAGTTCGACCCCGCTTGCCCCGTCTGTACCTTCGGCGAGAAACGGGCAGCGAAGATGTCCGAAAAGTCCATGAAAGCTGAACTGGATTCCAAAGCTAGAAAACGGTTCAGGAAGCGGATCCTCGATCTCGGTAGCAATGCGTTCGATCGCCGCAAAGGTTGGATAGAGGAAAAGTCTTCCAAGACGAAGGCGAGCTCGAGCATGAAAAGCTCGTCTTCCTCCCCGTCGGGAGGAAAACCATTTTTGAAAAGACACTTGTCATTCTGCTCCAGAACAGGTAATAGATCGATGATGTCGGAGAAACAATCTGTTCTAAAAAGGGGCTTATTCTGGACAAGATCTAGCAAGCAGTAATGTGAAGGGAGCTACATTATCAATCCACTGTAAGTTTTTTCTTTCGATTTTCTTCACCATTTTGTGTGCATAATTAAGTTTTGATATACAATAATAATCTACTACAGGTGGATTTGGATTGATAATATTGGTCTCTCCGTTTCCGTTGTCGGGACAATTTGATGCAAGCTTTTCGGGTCGGGTCGGGTCGTAGAAGATATACTTGCTGGTGCACACACTGTATAGAAGTACCAAAATTCAGTATTGTATACTTTTAGTGGCAATGGAAATTTGTATGAATATCTTCATCGTGACTCTATGATTTGTATTTTTTTTTTTTTCTAATGTGATTTGTTTTTCTTGTCTTTCATGTTGGAAATCTGTGTAGCCTCAAATGAAAAGAAAAATAAATATTTTTTATCGAAAAAGTAAAAAGTAAAATAAAATAGTAGGGAATATATTTAGAACTTTAGTTAGTAATTAAAAAAAAATGTAATAAAATTAATACTACGTACATAAATATTATTTTCTTTGGATTCTAAAGGTTTAAGAAGGAAAAAGACAAAAAAAGCAATTTTATTATTATATATTATAACGATATTTATAAAAAAAAATTATAAAAATATTTTTAATATTAAGCAAAAGACACAAAAATAAAATTTTAGAGCCAGATCGAAAGAATAGTAAATAAAAAATAATAATTAAGCTTAAAAAAAAAAAAAATAACGAATGAACGGAGTATATATAATCTCATTTTGGATTAACTCTACAGACAGTTGAGTCCAAACGCAGGCGATATACTTCAAAACTCAAAGTTGTGTTGTAGTAACAGGCCTGGTTCGGTTGCTTACGTGTCAAAATGCGACTTACGTGGCAGCTCAGGGGAGTCCCCACGTGTGATGCACAGGATAATTGCCCTGCTCTCTGTGTCACCGTTTTTCCATAGTTTAAATACCACCATAGCCCCAACCACCGAATAGTCTCTCAAACTTCAACACAAGATCAGATCCTTCCATTACATTCCATTCGATTCGATTTGATTCCTCTCTTCTCTCTCTCATCCTTGTACTGAATCGTGATTTCGAGTGTTGTAATGGCGGATTTGCGCGATGAATACGGGAATCCAATCCAGCTCACCGACCAGTATGGGAAACCGGTTCAGCTCACCGACGAGTACGGCAACCCGATGCATCTCAAAGGCGTCGCCACCTCCGCCGCCACCACCACGGCCGCCGTGGAGACGCAGAGGATCGAACCTCCGCTTCATCCTCCGCCGCCGCCGCCGCAGCCGCATCCGCAGCTGCAAGAGCAGCTTCGCCGTTCCGGCAGCTCTAGCTCTAGCTCTAGCTCGGTAAGTTTCCAGGGTAAATTGTTATAAACATATATATATATGTGGAAAACATTCGGTTATTTATTAAATTAATAAATAAATTGTGGTAGTCGGAGGACGACGGGGAAGGAGGGAGGAGGAAGAAGAAGGGGTTGAAGGAGAAAATAAAGGAGACGTTCGGAGCAGGAAAGCAGCACAAGGATGAGGCCGCACACAGCACACCAACTACAACTACAACCACAGCGCAGAGCAAGACGTCGACCACCGTCCCCGGCCACGTGGCGCCGGAGCACGACAAGAAGGGCGTCGTCGAGAAGATCAAGGAGAGACTTCCCGGCGCCCACCACCACCGCCATACTCAATAAATAAATAATGTTAAATAATAATCTCCAGTGTTTTTATTGTTGCTGTTGCTATTAGATTGTTAGGGTTTTGAGTGCGCTTTTCTTAGGCGTTCGGTCGGTTCGTTCTTGCTGCTGTGTGTATATATTATTTACTATTTTCTCTTATTGCCATCAAAGTAATTATTCCATTTGTGTACCTAACATTGCTATAGTCAAAATCTTAAATCAGGATCACACACATATAAAAGCTTCTTAAAAACCCTTGTTTCATTTCAATATATGACATTGTGATTTAGGTGAATTGGGCCTAATGTGGCCCACGCCATGCTTCTCCTTGCCTAGTTTTGATCTTGAGGGAAACAACTTTACACACCCCCACAAGATTATTACTATTTTTTTAATTTTATTTTATGATGCGCACTAGGCCTAGACCGACCTAATAATACACTACGAATTAGGTTTAGGGTTCAACAGATAAGTCACATAACCATAATTAGGTTCAACATAAGGTCAAAAGTTCAGTTCAACTCCCACGTATGGGGAATACTCTATGAATTAGGTTCTTCACATAAAATACCCTTTGAACAAATAAGTCATATAACCATACGTGACAGGTTTACAGTCACAAATTCAACTCCCACCATAAAATACTCTACAAATTAAGTTCAAGTTCAACTCCCACCATGAAATACTCTACAAATTAAGTTCTACATATAATCACAAATTCAACTCCCACGCCACCAGCCCATCTACGGGACAAGATTATTACTATTACTATAAGCTACCATTGCACACTATTAATTGGCTATAAACCTTTTCCAATAGAAACCAAATATGAAAATGAAAATTGAAGTGCAGATATGCATATAGTCTAAAACAAGAACACTTCTAATATATGCTATGCTATGCTGATCTTCAAACCTGAATAGTTTGGCAGAAGTTACACTGACATTATCTCTCTCACCTAAATTAGTGAGTTGGAATACAAATCACCACCACCACCACCATGGCATCATCAGATTAGGACAGACAGACAAGCTGATCCATCAAAAAAGTCCAGTTCAAAAATTTTGCAGATAGATGATACCACCTACAAATAAAAATATTACAAGCACCAAAAAGAATTACCATCTTCTTTGTATCCTCCTCCTACAAGGTTAGGGAAAGTTGTTGTACTTCCTGTGCTAGCTAAAGCAACTACTTGTTGATGCTGCTGTTATTTTCACCATCAAGCATGACCATGTCTGCATGCTCATCTTCTGCATCAACCACCTCTTTTGCTTTTCGTCTCATCTTGGCCTCAGGGGCAGCAGCAGCAGCATTATCTGAACCACCATCACTGGATGATACTTCGGACAGCTTACGTTTCTTCCCAGGTTGGGAGGGAAGGATTTGCAAATCATCATCTTCTTCTTCTGTCACTGTATGTGCAGCTTCAGGAACAGTGGAGGATGTGCTTGTGCCATTGTCGGCAGGTGCCTTGTTGTTCTTCTCCACTGCCACAGGTTGAGTCCAGCCAGAGAGGACCATTTCATCTGGTTCCTTTTCTTCATCAAACTCCTCCCTGTAATATATATATATATATATAGCATCATTGATGATAAAAGTAGATAGATCATGAGCCCTTTTATTAACAGAAAGCAAGATCAAAACAGAAAACAGAATGAATGGGGAGAAAAGAACACAGGCTATAAATGAAAGGTAGATGCTTTGGATGTTCAGGAAATGTTAACTGGAGTGGAATAAAAAACAATAAAATTGATACTCTTGAAAGTTAAAAAGCAATAGGAATTTTTAGATTCAAATGTGACAAACTGTATCAAAGCAGCTATTTACCAGATACAAAATATAATTACAATGGAGGTGGATTCAAATTTCAGGTGCTAGAAGCAGATATTTCATTGAAGATTCTTTAGTGACCCATAATCGATCAACTTCCCGAAAAATGGTTGGAAGAAATGAAGTTCGGGAGGATGCTATGAGTACAAATGAGACCAAAAATTAGGCAAAAGACTGGATCTATGTAAATTTCTAATACCAAACAAGCTGCATTTTTGTAAACCAAAGCAAAAAAGGTGGAGTGTCAAACTAACCTGTGCTTTATATTGACACTGCATTTCAATTCTTGTTGAAGGTCCTCAACAGTAAGAATTGTTCCACCTGTTACTGGAGATGGAAGCTCAGACAGTACCTGATAACAAATTTCACAAGCACAGTTTTATTCGATGGTTGGATGCACGAGGAGATGTAAATTACTCAACTAATTACCGAACAGACTCGAAATAGAAAAAAGGAAAGAAACCTTATCAAGGTTCGCTGCATAATTGGCAACCTCGTCTTCATCAAGACCATCACCATCCTCGTAAAGAAGGTCATAACCATGCATGATCAGTGGCAAGTTCATTCCAAGCTTGGCCTTCACAATCCTTTCAACAAGATCCCTCAACTTTGATCGATGTGTATTAATTTCAAGAGTGAGAGGTGTCTGAATGCAAAAGATCGTACCATCAGAATCGAACTCATTCAGCCACAACAATACAGTTAGTTTGTCAGCCATAAGCCATAACAAAAAACATTCTCAAAGAGACCAAGAAAAGCCAAACCTCCGAGCAGACATAGCACAGTTTGTTAGGCTCAAACGGCTCCACTGGCATAAGAAGCATCTTTCTTGTAGGATGTTCCAGGCAGTAAGTCATCCTACAGATAAAAGATCTATCTCAGCATCAAATAAAAAAAATATAATGATAAGTCGATAATAAAGAATGCGAGTTAATCTATAAAATCCCATCACATCCATGGAGTTCACCAGGAAGTTGAATCATGGAAAGATGTGCCTTAAGAAAAGAAAGACGCATAGAGGCTTGTCAGACAATATAAAATGGACGTACCTGTGAAATTTTCCTATTAAATGATAATAGTTGAGAATGAATAAATAAAATCAGTGCTGGGTCAAATATAGTCATATAAAAAATATGACCCACCTATAGTTTTTAATATCATTTTGCAGCACTTTAATAGCCTCAATCACAATCAACCCAGCAATGATGGCATTTGTTGTCGCAACAGCATGTACAATGTTGCCAGCAATACCTTTGGCCTCAAAAAGGCTATGCAAAGGGATGTCAAATGAAGAAGCTCTGATATTTGCAGCAGCAGTTACAAATTCTACAGCCAGTTGATCATCTTTGTCGAAACTTAACTTACCAATCTCCTGAAAAGTAAAACACCAGATGGGCCCTATCAGCCAAGCAACCACATGACTAGGAGGAATACTGGAGATGAAAATTTTCTGGTACAAACCTTTTTGCGAGTTGAAAAAAATAATTTTAAAGCCTCAAGAAACACCATTGCATTCTCCTTTAAGCTCCAACACTCCTGTGGGTTTTTCAGACTCAACGAGGCCATAGCAGATGCTGAAAGAGAATCTCCATGTACTGAGTTTTGAGCCTGACTTCCATTCTGGTTGATGGGTTCATTAGGAATTACATCTTTGCTATATATAGGCATTGGCCTTTTACGATTTTTCCATGTATCATCATTTGACAGTGCCAGCTCAATGTTGTACCCAAAAACATGATCAAATATTCTCCTTCCATAATTTTCAATTTCTTCATCATCCTTCCACTCAAAAACATCTTCAATTTGGTTTGATGAGCTGGAACCATCACTGGAACGCACATTCAAGTCATTATCCTGATTCTTGTCCCCAAACAACTTTGTGAAGAGCAGGTCCTTTGCCCATACGATACAATGAACAAACTGCATTATGTAGAAAAATTTTCAGATAAAAATAAGTAGAAAGAAACATTGAACTTAGGTATGGTGTAAGGAATAAAAGGAGAACTATTTTCTCACAATATCAGCAATAGATCATCACTGAATCATAAACAAGTAAAAAAGTGGTCATATTTTTCACCATATCACTACATAACCAGTTAGTAGCAGAAACACAGATTGTCTACAAAAGCCAAAAACAAATCATTTTCTAAAATAAATAAGCAAACTCAGTGTGATGGTTTTAACTATAGATACCAACAAAAATGATCCCTTCAAATAGATCCATATACTTATACAGGGAAATATATATATTTATCACGCCATGCAAGATGGGATAAGGAGATTCACAGTTTTTAAGTGATAAAGCTCTGCCAACAAGGCAACAAGATATGAAACAGGAGTATGTTTTACCTTTGATGGGGTACTTGTGATAGTGCACACAGGGTAAGTTTTGGGTGCTGGCTTAGGATTGCATTCATAGCATTCTGTTCTACCCTTTAAATGAACTGTAACCTGCCGCCGACAGTTAAGAACGGGAAAGGTTTAATAGCTAGTCGTAGGATATATGGATAGCAAAAGTAAGTGGAGTAAATATTTCATCAAATCATTTTAGTAGGCCAACATAAATACAAACATGAAGAATAAAACAGTATCTTATAAAAATTCAGTGAACAATAAACACCAAAAAGTGTAACAAACTAATGATTTGGTGCAATTACCTTGATAGCATATATTCTAACAAAAGTAAAAATAACAATTAAGCGTCATGAATTCTTACAAGAAAGAAACCACCTGTCCAAGAAAACCAGTGGTCCCACTTTCAATCAATGGGACACCAGCCGCCAAGCAGAGGCGGTTCACATGCCTCCTGGCATCTAAATTGTCAAGGCCATTCAAAACAACATTAAACTGCTTGAAGAAGTCAACATTGAAATCAGGATCTTTCACGTTTGCATGATATGGTTTAATGCTGATATGAGGCCTAAATCTCAGAACTGCGTCACGAGCCACCTGGTACAATAGTTAACCAAACAACATAATGGTCCATTAAAACAGTTTCCAAAATGGAATGAGTTCAATTCTTTACTCACTTTGGCCTTTGATTGCCCGACATGTGATTGTCGAAACAGGAACTGTCTATTCAGGTTGCTGACTTCAATGGTATCCAAGTCGATCTGCTTTGACGCAAGCACATTAATAGCAATATACATCTCGTACGTGCTATCTCATTTTTCTAACAAAGTGACGTTCGTTCAGCATGTAGTTTTTTCTATTATAATATGGTGTAATTACCAGCAGCTAATCCATGACTTACAAAAACCAGATAAATAACTTCCCATGACATCAAATCAACCTTAACAGCTGTTCAATACTATAAATTCAACAAAAATTCTTCTTCAACTGCTTAATCTCTTCTACTATCATTTTAATAAACTGAGTGGTAGTATTGTGTATAAGTGCCAGCCATAATTCAGTAATTCACAAAACCCTACAAACAAAGCAATATCAACCCATTTCCAAATTATGTTGGCATACCCCACTCGCACACTTTCCCTTTTTTTTTTTTTTTTTTTTCTTTTTTCTGAACCAGCTACTCCGCGAATTAGTGCATACCAGTGCGCAAGTGACTACTAAACCTTTAGTAAACTGTACACGAACTATTAAAGCAAAAATAAGCTCAAACGGATAAGTAATTTCACAAACCCTAGATTCCAAACCATCAAATTATGTGCATCAAATAACTCAGCTAGCACCAAAAACAATACTCAAAAAAGCGAGAAATCGGTAAAGTTGCTCACGATATGAATATCCTTGAAACCTGACAGCGCGAGGGTTTTGAGAAGTTCGCAGCCAATACCTCCGGCGCCCACCATGAGCACTTTCGCGCCCTACCCCACCAATTATTAGTACTTCCAAAAAAATACAAGTAGCACACGCAAAATTAAAGTAAAACACGGCACCTCAATTGCGGAAAGCTGTTGCTCGGATGCCATTGCGCCGACCGAAGGAGCGCAACTCAGCCTGAACAGTAGGTATGGCGGTTACCAATTAGACACTGGAAGCAATAAATCTTCAAGAATCTGAAGCGGTGGGCGGTGGAAGAACACCGAGGGGAGAGGGAATTTTGGGGGTGAAATTGTCGAGAAATGGGAGGGCGCCAAAAGAGAAAATAAGCGAGTCGCCCCCCTTTTAATTAATGTGAGCAAAACATGAAGAACAGGGACGAAACCACACACGAAGTGGGCAGCGGCGAAAATACACATATAGATCAAGAGACTCCTCTCTCTCTCTCTCTCTCTCTCTCTCTATATATATATATATATATATATAGTATTATTTATATTTTTAATTTTTATTTTTATTTTTATTTTTATGTTTATTCTTCTATTCCTATTTCTACCAGTTGTTTGACTTTTTATACGCTGTTTGGATGCTCGACTCGGTTCCGTATTAGTAGTACTTCTCTTCTCTCTCACGGGTTTGATTGTTTGTTTGTGTTTTTGAAATGCGGCTTTGTTTAGATTGAGGTTTTTTTTGAAGTTTTTGAAATTTTGAAAAAAAAAATTAAAATTAAAAATTTAGTACTTAATGATTTTTTCAATACAATTGTTACCTAGAGTCCTATAGGATATTGTTAATCATCCAGTGACATTTGCAACATTCCTGTTTTTTAAGTATATATAGGCTTGAAGGGTGGGTGTGTTTATTTGGCATTATTCATCTTTTTTTTTTTTTTTCAAAAACATCAATCAAAAGCTTATTTTTTATTTTTTATATTATACTAAAAATTAATTTTACATCCAAAACATCACATCAATACCTATTTATATCACATCATACAACTATTAAAATTCAAAATTTTTACTATTCAAATTCCAACTCAAAATCCAAATCTCCAAACAAACACACCCTAAATGTATGTATCTATCTTAATGTGTATATATGTATATGTGTCTATAATATATACTCATTTCATTCGTCTCGAATAGTTACATTTACATTTTACGTTATTGTACATAATATTAAAATTATTTTTATATTTGTATTTTTGTTTTTTTGTTGTACAAATGTTCTTCTATTATTATTCAAGATAATAATTGAAATATTTTTGCAATTTTTTCTTAATTTATACTATATTTTGATATAATAATTAATATTCAAAATTTAACAGATAAAAAATAAATAAAACCCTTAAAATCGGACGAATATAGTATATATTAAAAAGAGAGTAATATGACTAAAGAAAAAAGTAAAATTAGGAATCGGTGTCCTTTCGAGTGAATTGTTATTACATCTATTTATAGTACAACTACGTAATGTTCTATGGATGAAATTTAGTCACCAAGAGTTTAGATGTGTATACCATGTTTACAACACTCCCTTTTAGATGCATTTAAACTCTGATTAAAACATTGAATAGGAAAAAATCATAGTGAATGAAAAATACTACGGACGTGTTTGGCAATTAGTCGATAGTTGTTAGCTGTTAGCTGATTCAATTAACTTATAGTTGTTAGCTGATTCACTTAGTTGGTTTGACTAGCTGATTCGATTAGCTGTTTGTATTAAAATGTTTGGTAAAACAACTGTTTGATATTAGCTGTTTATACGTAAAATGACAATTGAGGACATTTCTATTTTATATTTATTTATAATATATTCAAATGTTCTTTTAAGTTTAGAATGTTTAAAATTTTTTTGTTATTAGTTATTGAAAATTGTAAAAGTGTTATAAAAGTATTTATTTTTATTACAGTTAGATTTAAAAAAATAATATATTTTTATTAAAATATATAAATAGTTTTTTATAGTAAAATATAAAATAATAAATTTTTCGTGTATATATTTATTATGTTAGTTATCGATTACTTCAATATATATATAATTTTCAATAAATTTAATTATTTTTAGTATAAAATTTATGTAATGTAATTTTAATATAAAAAATAAATTATTAATATTTATATTTTATATTTTATGTTGATTTTAATAAATTTATATATTTTACGATTAAAATTATAAAAATTAATTATTTTAAATTTATAAAAGTAAAACTATATTATAATAAAATATTGTAATATAATTAATAAATAATCAAAATATATTTATTTGTGTAAAATGCATAATAAATTTTTAAGGACATATAAGAAATAAAAAAATTTTTACAGAAAAAACTATTTCAAAATGTTGGATAAGTTAGCTTTTCATAAATTAGTTTTTTGGGTCCAAAAAGCTAATTTATCTAACACCTAAATTAGCTTTTTGACTGGTCAAACAACTAAAAGCTGTTCAATAAGCTAAAAGCTCTTCAAAAAGCTATTTGCCAAACATCCCCTACATCATTTTTGTATTAATGCACTTTGAGATAATTCATTTTGATATTCACTTGAATAAAATCGACCGAGGTCATGTGTCTTCTAAAAGTAATGAAAAATGTGTTTGATATCATTTCAATCGCGCTTTTTCGGGGATGCTCTAAATCTGATCAATAAATTTACTAAAATATATATTAAGATTAATATCTCATTATTAAAATTATCAACTTGTAATTTCAAATAATATTTTTTTTCAAAATATTTGATCTCAAATTCTTTTTTAGGCATTCAATTGTAATTTGGATATCTTCGGAAATTGAGATCATCAACCAATATAGTACAATAATAATAATAAAAAAATTGATCTATTTTTTTTATTAAAATAGTATTATTTTAAAAATCAAATCAATTTGAATTAAAAAAAAATGATTAGTAACAAAACACAATAAATAATTTAAAAAAATACATAAATTGGATTATGTTTTGCTTTTCGGTCCTTTTCGCTTTTTTTTTTTCTTTGCATTGTATGAATATTATACTATGCATTAGTAGAAACTAAAAATAATACATAATAATAATAAAAATAATATAATCAACATAATACGGTGTTAATTTAGTTTAGACTTTTAAAAATTAAACAAAAAATTTTTATTGTAAGAATTTCACTATATATATTAATAAAAAAGAGTATAATCCTCTTGCAATAATACAAAGAATGATAACAAAATATATTTACAAATAAAATATGAAATAAATATAATAAATCTTAATATGAAAAACTTTTGAAGATAAAAGGAAAAAATTATTGGTTAGTCAAACCAAAAGAAGAAAATGTATCAAATCGAATATAAAAATATTTCAAGAATATATGTAAACATCCTTAATTACTATTATATCAACACACAAAAATCACAATCTTAGAAGAATTAAGATCAATAAAACGAAAAAAATAAAAATAAAAGTAAAAAATAAAATCATGAACAAACTAATCCTATTGCAAATTTCATCTTTAGATTGAAAATACTTGAAATTTTTTTTAGGATTTTATGTATCATATATAATGAAAGAAAATATTAGTATAAATAAAAATATATATGATTTTTAAAAAATAAAACCAAAACAAATAATTTTAAAATAGAATAATTCCTAGAATTAGAAATGAAATATATATATAGATAATAAAATCATAATTTTATCTATATAATTAATTATCTAAATTTAATATTCAAAAATATTCAAAAATGATGAGAATACAATCATTAACGTATTTTCACACACACATATATATATATATATATATATGATACAAATGCAAATGAAATGAACATCCAATTGAATCAACAGAGTAGTATATTTATGTAAATATACAATTTTTAATTCAAGTACTTTTAAAATTTTCAAGTAATAGTATTTTACATTAAATTATATTCATTTTATCAGCTTACAAAAGTGGTAATTGATGAATAAAATATTTTTAATTTGAAAAATTTTGATTTGAATTTAATATTAAAATAATATATAATAAAATATTTTTATGAATTTTTTTTTATTTTAAAAAAATGTAAAGTTAAATAGTAAAAGTTTAGGTATGAAGTTAAATAAACAAGCCCATAGTTTTGCTTGCATTTAATATTTCTCTGGCATTAGTGATTCTGACCTGGCAATAGACAAAGGGCACAATAAAGACTACTCGCATAGACAAATCCGTCCCCGTCCCCGTTACCGTCTGATTGTTGGACTGAACTCTCTCTTCCCAACAAAGCTCCGTTGCCAAGGAATACCCTAATTCCGACAATCTATTTGCTCCTCTGCCTGTAGGAATCGATGTAAGTTTCGTGGTTTTTCGATTGTTCAAGGAATTGGCCGCTGTTGAAGTGCTTACATTCGGATTAATTTTAATCTCGTTTTGTTGAATGCGATGTTTGGTGTTGTGATGATCTCTCAATTGTCGACATTTTCTTTGTTTTGGTGTTGATTGTGGTTATACGCTCCAGCTATGCTGGGCGTGAATTTGTTTTAACGGCTGAGGCGGGGCTGACATCTTATTTTTGTTGGGAGTGTTAGTTTGACATGGATGCATTCACCGAAAGATACTTTCAGAGCCTTGTACTGAAAAGACCGGCAACTAGTTCAAGTGGTAAAGTTTTCTGCAATACGCTTTATATGGCTGTTTATATTGAAGATGGCAAACCCTTGCTTGCTTGTTCTTGTTATTTTCATCTGTATCTGGGGCTTGCTTCTTAAGAAATTTTGAAGATGTTATGTTGATTCTCATAAATGCAGTTTTGTTATTGCGGATTTTTGAGAACCTTTTGTTGACCAAAGCAGTAATGATTAAAGAAACGGTAGTTATTATGCTAAGATGAGTGGCTTAATGCAGTAATGATTAAACATAGATGCTGATTTTTGGCTGGAGACATGCGCCAACCGTGTTTCATTATGTTGTGGGGGTATGAATGGCACAAGATGGGAATGTAAAGGACATTTTAAATCTTTTGAAAAATTATATATGCAACCTGAGCTACTTGATATGTTTGAGGTTGGTCTGTAGCCAGCAGTCAGCAAGCAGTTTGTTGAAATGTGGGTTAGATACTTGTGCCAATGTAGCTTATATATATATATATAAAGGAGTGTAGCAGTGAATTGGACTGAATCAAACCTTTCACATGATAGTTCCATGATGTCTCTGATTAGCTTTTTAGTGATAAATTACTGCTGTCAACCTGAAATATACCTGTTTCAACTTGGTATTTTGAAAACCATCTAACCAATATAAAAATAGCTTTCTGATGTTTGGGTTTGAGGCTGTAAGTCTTAGATTATGAGTTTTGGTTATTTCTAGTTATTCATTGGAGGAAGATTTGAAAACTGAGACATCATTGAATTGCTTCACAATGACAAAAAAAATTAAAAGAAAAAAAATGCTAGAATCAATGTTTATGACTGAGTTGAAGTAGTTTGGTATGTTTGGAATTTCATATGGTCATCATCATCAAATGCATATCTGCTTTTATAATTTCAAAGCTAGTAGGGGTGTGCGGAAACCTATAATTGTAGACTGTCCACTATATCTCAAAATCAGTATTGGTTTCATCAGACATCTTATAGTGGGAATCCTTCCTTATTATTTTTAAAGGGCAAATATTATCTCCCAACTTCAATATCTTCTCATCAAATGAGTAGATAGTAACAATATATTGTGCACTGCCTTTCACCAACAGATTTGAGCCCCAGAAACAGGAAAAGGATAAAAGCTGATCAAAGTGGTGGGTACAGTGTTGATGCCTTCTCTGATTCGTGGAGATTTCAGTCAGAGTGCAAAACAACCCGCTTCGTTGTAGATCACTGTGATACTTTGTCTAAATATGGAAGCATGACTGAAGATGTTCAAGAGCTTTTAATGAGGCGGAGAAGATTATTGGGCTCCTTCTATGGACTGTATCCAGAACTTCCAATTGAAGAATTGCTTGTTCCAGCCCCAGTTCCAGTTCCTGCTCCATCTCCAGCTCCACAAAATGCCCTTTCTGTAGAACATGTAGTCATCATTGATTCAGATGATGAATGTGATGCGAAGAGCGAGAATGGGAAACCAAATCTGCTGGCTAACTTGACTATGCCTGAGAATGGGAAACCAAGTCTGCTAACTAACTTCACTATGCCTGAGAATGGGAAACCATGTCTGCTGGTTAACTTCGCTACGCCTGAGAGCTGGAAACCATATCTGCATGTTAACTTGACTACACCTCATCCAACTCTTCAGATGAAGGGTTTTGCGGTAATGAACTTCTGAACTTGCTTACTTGTGAAACCTTGCCAACTCGTATCACCATCTTGGTGTGCCATTTGACTTCAATAGCAATCTAAGGTTAAATTATTACTCACCAAGAATTTTCAATCTTCAATGCACAATTTACACATTGTTCACTTTGCTAAAGATTAATGTTTTAATGGGATGGGTAGCCATTTTATCTGGATGAAAGATTGTGACTATTTCCATTTTCCACCACTGACAGAAAATGCTCGTTCATGATCTGACTTTATACCCTTAACAATGTCACAGGATGTCATTTTTCATTTTGCTGATACTATAATGGCATCATGCAGGAATGGGATTACACTCAAAACCATAATTCTCAGTTGGTTGAAGCACCTGCTGTTGGTGAGCGTGAGCTTGTCAACTCTAAAAGTGAGAGTGAGGGTTCAGATGATGACATGCAGGAGGAAAGTGATAACTCTCCTGATGCCAATATTGATGAACTTGGTGACATCTGGAATGAGATGACAGTTGCGTTAGAGTGTTCAAAGGTGGTAACCTATTCTAAATTTTATTGATGTGATTCCGGGTGATATTGTCTTAAGCCATCTACTTTTGAATTATATTTCATTCATTGTTCTTCTTGCGTGCTCATATCCACGCGAAAAGCTTAACTAGAGTGTTTATGCTTGTGTTCAGATTTGTTTTTGTGTATCCTTGTTTAAGCATTGTTCAGTGCCTATGAAATTCGGCTTCCGCGTTGAATGGTTGGTTCTCTTGTAGAGCTTACCATATTCACATATATGTTAAACAAGCTGGAATGGTTTCATTCTTTGATTGTCCTACCTCAGTTTCACATAATTTGACATGATAAACACACACTCATACATATTTTCAATAATATAGTATTTTCATATGAAGACTTGGTATTTGAGTTAATCTTTTCACCTGATTCAGTGTCTGTTGGGGTTTGGCAGACCTTACAGATCCACAGGAATATAGAGGCTTTGGGAATGAAACATAGGCTTCTGTGTTTAATTACGAAAGCTAGCTAGCTAATTTGGCTTTGTTGGAAATTAAGAAAAGATTTGTGTATGTTACTATGTTCTAAAATTATATAAAAACAGGCTTATACTTGTGAATATAAATGGGACATTTTGACAGTTACTGAAAGGAACATATATTTATTGAATGATTATTATGTTCCACTTTATATGTATTGCTGACAACTTGACATAAAACATCAAGATCTCCGTTTGTGAATATACTCACCTTTTGCTAATATAGATGTAATAAATATTGCATGGAACAATGATGAATGCTTTGGAGTGTGTTCTCATAATTTATGTATACAAGTTATTGTACTGCGAATGAACTGATGAACACTTTAATTATGTTTTCTGTACAAATATTATGTTTATTAAACCTATGGTCTTATGCACGTGTGAACACATTGACAATTCTTGATTGACTTGCAGGAGGCTACTGAAGCTACTCAGCTTGAGGAACATCATGATGAGGATGAAGAAGATTGTGACCATTCTTTCATATTTAAAGATGATCTTGGTGATGTTTGTCGCATATGTGGGGTGATTAAGAGAGGAATTGAAACAATTATTGAATATAATTTTACAAAGGTATGGTTTTCTATTTGAAGCTTATAGATTTTAGAGTCCCAGTTTCTTATGAAGTTACATTATTAGTGTGAATTGTCATATTTATATCTTACAATATCATTTATTGTATGCCTAGCAGCTCTGTTGACTTGCACAAGGCAAGAGAGCTTCTATTTAAATGATTTACATTATCATGTGTTTATATAATACTTGGTATAATAGAATTCCTTATAAAATACTATATGAATTTTTCTTTCATTAGTTTCTTGATCTTTATGAGAAGTTTAAAATTCTAATATTAAGAAAAAGAGTAGAATAGAGAATTCTTTTTCTGAAATGTTTCTTTTGATAGGATGGAGGATGTAAAGCACGCGCACTTGTTTGCTTACACTACAACTTTTTTATTTTATTTTTATTTGGTTGTATGATTATCTCTTCCTTTTATATGAATAGATGACTTGTATGATTATCTCTTCCTTTTATATGAATAGATGACTAACTTTGTCAGTCGATAAAAATTCTGTTCATGAAGACTCAGCAGGAGCCAACTGATATGTGCTATATTCTAAGTGCAGGCCAATAAGAACACTAGAACTTACAGATATGAAGGCCGGAGTTCCAGAGAGCATGACCAAACTGAACCTTTGCCAGAGGGTTTAAGATTACCTGATAATGATTTTATTGCTGCTGACATTCATCCGCATCCACGACACAGGAAGGAGATGAAACCGCATCAAGTAGAGGGTTTCAATTTTCTCGTAAGCAATCTCGTGTCAGAGAATCCTGGAGGTTGTATAATGGCACATGCTCCTGGCTCTGGGAAAACATTCATGATCATCAGTTTTCTTCAGAGTTTCATGGCTAAATATCCAGCTGCCAGGCCGCTTGTTGTACTTCCTAGGGGCATTTTGCCCATCTGGAAAAAGGAATTCATAAGATGGCAAGTTGAAGAGATTCCGCTATATGACTGTTACTCGGTTAAGGCAGACAGTCGGGCTCAGCAGCTTGAAGTTCTCAAGGAGTGGGTCCAAGAGAGGAGCATATTGTTTCTAGGGTATAAGCAATTTTCTTCCATTGTCTGTGATGATGACCAAGGTCCAGTTGCATCTGCCTGCCAAAACTATCTGCTTAAAGTCCCCTCGATTCTCATCCTGGATGAAGGTCATACCCCTCGAAACCCCGACACTGACATTCTGACTTCTCTTGAGAGGGTTGAAACTACAAGAAAGGTAGTTCTTTCTGGAACCCTCTACCAAAACCATGTCAGAGAAGTTTTCAGCATTCTAAATCTTGTGCGCCCAAAGTTTCTGAAGATGGAAAATCCCAAAGCAATAAGGAGGCGGATTCTGAGCAGGGCCGAAATTTCTGGTAGAAGGAATCTGATGAAACATGGAAGAGACAATGGCTTCTATGAAACCATAGAGGAGTGCTTGATTAAAGATGAAAATCTAAAACGGAAGGTCACTGTGATCCAGGATCTGCGGGAGATGACAAGAAAAGTGCTGCATTATTACAGGGGGGATAACCTTGACGAGCTGCCGGGGCTGGTGGATTTTTCAGTTTTTCTTCAGTTGAGCCCTGCACAAAAATTCGAAGTTAAAGAGCTGAAGACTGTGTCAAGAAAGTTTAAAATCAGTGCACTAGGCAGCCCTATATATGTCCACCCAAGTCTGAAGGTTCTCGCCAAGAATTCTGGCGTGAAGGACAGAGTCGATGAGGAGAAAATCAATGCATTATTGGAGAATTTAGATGTGAGAGATGGTGCTAAGCTTAATTTCTACTTGAATCTTCTGCAGCTCTGCGAATCTGGCGGCGAGAAGCTACTCGTTTTCAGTAATTATCTTTTACCCCTGAAATTCTTAGAGATAATTACGGGTAAAATCAAGGGCTACAGTGCTGGAAGAGAGATGTTCATGATAACAGGGGAATCTGACACAGAGACGCGCGAGTCGTCCATGGAGAAATTTAATCAGTCGCCTGAAGCTCGGGTCTTTTTTGGTTCTATCAAAGCTTGCGGTGAGGGAATCTCTCTTGTCGGGGCTTCCCGCATTATTATATTGGATGTTCACTTGAACCCTTCAGTCACCCGTCAAGCAATCGGCCGCGCATTCCGTCCTGGTCAGGTAAGGAAGGTTTATACATACAGACTGATTGCATCCGGCTCACCTGAAGAAGCAGACCATGCGACGTGCTTCAAGAAGGAGTCGATTGCCAAGATGTGGTTTGAGTGGAATGAATCTAGCCGACACCACACCCTCGAAATGGAGCCCGTCAATGTTAATGCTTGCGACGACATGTTCCTCGAAACTCCGAGGTTGAAAGAAAATGTGGTGGCACTCTTCAGGAGGTAAACTGTCTTAAGGAAGAGGTAAATCAACTTGTTTGTTTTCGGACATCTATTGCATTTAATTATACAGTACTTATAAACTTGTCCCAACTTCTGTCTGTGTACAAATTCAGAATTCTTTACAACTGCAGTGATTCGGCTATAAGCTTCTTTTGTTGTGAAACAGGGCTCTGCTTTTATTTCTTGACACACACACACACACTTACACATTCAAAGAAAACAAGAAATCATGATGATACTCTTTCTGCCTTCTTCTACATTATGCAAAAAACATACACTTCCTTGCAGATACATACAACTCCTACAACCTTGAATCTTCGACAACTTAGGTGTATCATGAGAACGACGGTAGCAGCGACGAAACGAATCGGTGAGGCTGATTGCTCGAATCCATGTACTCAAATTCTGCTGTCTCAGCGGCTATATCCGAACCTGCCGCGTTGTACATATCTGAATCCCTCGGGGGTTCGAAATGGCTGCTCTCGGCCATGGCCACGCTCCCGCGGCCCTCACCCTGCTGCAATCCTAATGTGAGCGATACTCCGTCGCCGACATTGCCGAATCTTTCCAGCTCCTCCGACATATGGTAGGCTGCCGCCGCCGCCGCAGCTTCCATGAACCTATCGTTTCCGGAACTCGACTCTACGACCCCTTCCGGAAATGGGTTTTGTCTTTGTCCGTCCCTCGTCGTTTCTTCTCCCATCGAAAAATTCTTTTCGGATTGAGCCTGCATCATCTTCATCAATTCGACGTTCGATATTTGATCGGGCTTCAACCCCAAGAGTCGCCCCGTCGAAATCGTTGAGTCGTTGCCTTTCTCTTCGGAAGCCTTCGTGTTTTTTTCTTTCGGTATTGTTTCCGATGAAGAATTCGAGTCCATATCAGCATCCCCTGTTTCTTCCTTGTACATCTCTTCTACCATTGGCTTCCAAAGACGAACCCGCGCGTTTATGAACCAATTCGAGACCTATACGTGAAACGGATCGATAAAACAAAATCCGAAACTCGTACAATAAGACATGTTCTAGCAATGCATTCATTTCTCACCTGACTTCTCGTTAACCCGGTCTGTCTAGCCAGCATGATCTTGTCCGAATCTTTCGGGTAGCTGCCGAAACAAATAACATCAACAAAACTAATGAAACAAACTTCCCGATCATGTAAGATTTCGACGCAACTTACGGATGAAGAAAGTGTTCGAAAAGCCAAGCGCGTAAGATCGAGACAGAGGTCTCAGGAAGTCCTCGTTGCGGTCTCCACGCGTGTTGTTGCATCATGCCGAGCTGTTGTAGCGCTCTCTGCTGCCTGAGTTGTTGATCGACAAATCGCAGGCGCGATATCCCAACGCCTTTATTATTCAGAGCTGCATCATCCTCCCCAAGCGATTTCCGCGCTGTCTGAATCTGGCCGTTTATAGCGTCGCGCAGACAGCGAAAGTGCCGTGAAATTGTCTGAAGAGCAAGAGCCGTGTACGGTTTCGATGCCCCCGATCCAGCCACAACATCGAACGAGCATACCACAATCTGCATTTGATGGTAATACTGCCGGTACCGTCTGTCGACCTGCAACGATCGATCTCAAATCAGGCACAACTCTATATATATATGTATATATATCGATCTCGAAAAACAACCTCAACTCTTACCTCGTCTAACATCGATAAAAGCTTCGTCAACTTATTTTGCTGTTCATGTTTCTCGGAAACTGAAAGCTCACTCGATGAATTCCCCGTCGCCTTAGCCGAAGAAGGTTCCGTAGCGCCGTCCATAGATTCTCCCGACTCCTTCCTCGCATTCTGATCCTTGATCGCTTGCCTGACGTTCACGACTTCGTTGAGCAGCTCTTGGGTTGCTTTCAAATACTTCGAATTGGGAACTGCTCTTGCGATACTTTGCGAACCGTACATCGGGACGTCATTTGCGTCCGAACTGCTTCCTACACCGCCGGAAAGGACATACTCATCCTCCCTCGAATGCTTACTGTTGTAATGATCCGCATTCTCGAACATGGCATTATTACACGCCAGCATTGAGCCGAAGTTGGGATCGTCGTTCTGGTATTGCATAGGCGATATTTGCATCACCGACGGGACATGTGTCCCAAGACTAAGGGATAGTCCTTGTCCCTGCAGATTCGGACCACCTACGACGACCTGGTTGTCCATGGATCGCGAGCCTCCGAAGCTCAACAGAACTTGCCGGGATGAATTGGAATCGGAATTAGCTACAGGCTGGACATCCATGTCGGAATACGGCGTCGAAGAAGACGAGAAATTCATGTACATTATGTTCCCAGGTAGCAGAGGTGTTTCTGTCTGAGAATTGGGCAAAGGGTCCCTTAAATACAGCATAGTTGCAGCATCCCTTTGATCATCTGCCATTGGAATGTATGTGCCCATTTCTCTCTCTCTCTTTCTATATATATATATATGCTGTAATTTAAGTTTCAAGAATCCCAATAAAATGATCCACAGAAGTAGTCCCAATTGCCTGGAAATTTTGACATGAAACAAAAAATGGAGTTTAAGAACACAAACCCTCGAATTGAATCAAAGGGTGAATTCAACATCAGAGAAAGCAAAATGAAATAGTAATAATTAATGGCAGTGAAGCTCCATTGAATTTATATTTTTTTATTTATACATGGATAGTTAATGAAACTTCCATCAAAATCAAGAATTCAATTAATATACAAACCTGACGAGTGGTATCCAGTTTGATCAGCAGATCCCAAAGCTTCAACACTGTAATCCAAATTCTCCTCTTTCAAAAACCAGAAAACAGAACAAGAAGGAAAAGTAAAGATGCAGAAAACCCCAAAAGGAAACAAATAATCCCAACTCTTTCTTTGTTGTTTTTTTTCAACAATGGAGAAAAAAGAAAAAAGGAAGAAAAAACTGGTGTCTAGTATGGTAGAGTTTCGAAATATTCAAATCTCAAAGTACAAAACCATAATCACCTCTCCAATTAGTTCCTCACTCTCTCCATAATCTGCTCATTCATCCATCATATACTCCTTTTTTTTTATCAATTCCCACGTGAAACTCACACACAAAGTCCCTTTCCAATTTCCCATTTTCTCTCTGATCAAGTTCCCCTTAGAAAAGAGGGTCCTTTCTTTTGCTACTATTTTCGAAACCCCACAAAAGATCCAAATTCCCAATTCTTGTTTGTAAATGCTGGAATTGAAAAACTAGGGCAAAATAAAGAAGAAGAAGAAGAAGAAGAAGAAGAAAAGCTCTTTTCCCCCTTTTCCTCTAATTGATTATATAAGGGTAAAGAATGAACAACATTGATTGATTTGCAGCAATGGTAAGAACAGTAATGATGATTAAACTGTACTGGCCTTCTTCTATTCTTCTCTTTTCTTCAATTCTCCTTTGCTGTTTATCTGTTGCTATTCCCTTCCCTTACCTTCCCTTCCCTTACCTTCCCTTCCCTTCCCTGTTGCTTGACTTGGTTAATTCTTTGCTGTTATTGATGATGTTTGGTTATGGAGTGCCAATCTCTAACCACCAGTTGGTAGACCTAAACCCCCTTCTCCCTTAAACCTCCCTTTCTCTCTCTAAATCCTCCATTTTTCTAACCAGAGTGTGTATGGTGATGGATGACGGAATGGAAGGCCTGCACCCGCAAAATGCAAATATCCAACCCCTTTATTTTATTCCCATTATTTTAGTTGGCCTTGCCTTGCCTTGCCTTGCTTTGATGGAATATCATATTTTAATGGGGTTAGGAATAATCCTTTTCTTTTATTTTTATTTTTATTTTTATTTTTTATTTTTTTTTCCTTTTTTTCTTTTGCCCCATTGCAATTGCATCCCACCAATAAGGTGCCCATGTCACTAGATTTTTGTCCTCTTGTGGGCAACTAAATTCTGCACCTTTTTCTTGATTTTTACAATTGCCCCTTTTGCTCTTTTGTATTCACACATTAACCCATATAACTTCTCCTCTGTGTTGATTTCATTTTCAGGTCTGGTAAATAAATAAAATTGGGATCATGAAATCAAATATATTATTTTTATACAATGACTACCAACTTTTGCTTGATGAAGGTAAGCAAGCATTTACCACTTATGTCAGCCCCAACTGTATTTGCCATTTTCATTCTAAGCTCCAGCTACATTTAATTCCATTTGTTTTTTCTTTTGGAAGTTTGTTGATATTAGGCCACCTATTAAAAGTATTACAAATAAACCATCTTCTGCTTCCTCTTCTTCTCCTTTTTATTTTATTTTATTTTATTTTTCTCAATTTTATTTCCTGGATTCAAATAGTTATAACCAATAATTGTACTTTGCTCACAATTCAATCAATCCATAACCCTCCCAAGTCTTGACCAGCTAGCTATTGATAAAGATAAAAAAGAAAAGGGGCATATGGAAGCAAATACCGCAACCTCAAGGACCTTAAAGAAAAGAAGTGGTTTGCAATTGCAATTTTCTGGTAATTGAGCACAAGCAGAGAGACAGAGAGACAGTGAGAGCAGTGGACAGAGATTTCAGAATAGAAGAGGAAGAAATTAAAAATTAAAAATTAAAAATTAAATAAATAAAGAATTAGTGTTGTCTGGAAATAAGCGTATGGGGATTCGCAACAAAGTGCAGAATCTAAGGTTATTCGCAACTGCAGATATCATTGGCACAATGCACAAGCACATCGGTGATATCGCGTCGCTTACAAACACGCTTTTAGAAAACGACTTTTGTTTTATGGATCTGAATTTTATATTGAAGTCGTGCTTTTATTATATTATAAAATCGCGTGATAAAAAATAAAAAAAATAAAAAAATTAATTATAGCATTTTTTTGTTGAATAGTGTCAGAATATATTGTTCGAATGTTTTTAATTAGAAAGAAAATTTGTTCTTTGTACACTTCTTAGAAAGATGCATTAAAATATGAAATTTGTATTTATTTATTTATTTATTTATTTTTTATAACTAGCAAAATATTTTCAGATTTTAGTGTTATTATTCAAGAATTAAATCCATTTTTATAAAAGGTTAACCCTTTATGGCAAATTTGGTCTTTTCGTATAACCATAAAATAATTAATTGTTTAAATTCAAATTATGAAATAATTCACTTTGACAATATATTAAAGAATAAATCAACTCAACGTATGGTTCAAATGAAATAAAGTTTACAAGTTATGGAAAATAGTGTTTAATTAATTGTATTATAGATTTTGACATTTTGATAATTAAATAGTCGGGTTTTTTTTTAAAAAAAAAAAAATTATACAAAAATAAAAATGACCAATTATATGTTGAATTTTATTGTGAAGTGAAGTGAATGGGTTAATTATTAGAGTGTGGGTTATTTTATTTTATTTTATTTTTTATGACGTGAAAATCCGCAACCGCTACTTGAAAGTGCGCACTAAATAAACTCTCGGTCGTACCTAATAGCCTGCAAATCAAGCCCGACGGAAAGTGAGCTAAGGTTATTTTATTCAACCTGCTGAGGTCGAAATGCACACGAAAGCATAATTAATGGTTTAATAATGGTTTTTATATCAATATTAATTAATTAGTAGTTGGAGGTCTTCTCTTTTACACCAAATTACATTTACTTATTATTTAAATAAATCTTTAAATCCCCACATAGCCGGCCACCATTTATATGTATATGTATATATATTTATGTAATAATTAATGTATATATTTAAAAAATATATATTTATTAGTCAATTTTAGAGGTTGCAATTGGATTGCGTCCAGAAATTGGTAAATTTATAAATATTTATATAAGACAGATATTCAAATCCAATATTTATGAAATTTTTTAATTATTTTGTATGTAAATTTGAAATTGTGAAATATATAGATGGATCATATATATATATATATATTTATATGATATTCTTATTCTAATGTATGTATAAATTAATACGTCAATCCATGTATTTACTTAACACTATGTTTGACCCTTCTTTTACGGATTGATTGAAATTTATTTGATATATGGAATCGAATTAATTAATTTTGTATTAAATTAGGATAAGTATGATTTTGTTTATTAATGATCAAAGCTAATTCTTAATAATAATAATAATAATAATAATAATAATAATAATTTTTTATTTTTTTGAGTGATGTAGGGGTGAGCTGGAATGGCCTCTAGTGATAATGTTGTGGGCTCCACCATAGCTAATAAGTCTATTTTCCTTTTTTTAAAAAATAAATAAATAAAAAATCGTCTATGTGATTATTCACTTTATTTAATTAATTTATTTATTATTCTAACCAATTTTGTTTATTTCCATTCTTTTGCTATATATTCTGATTTTTCAGTTTTCACTTTATTTTGTTGCTTCCATAAGTAACATTCGTATTCGAGTTATTTTTCCCCATTCCTCTAAAAACTTTTGCAATTATTTTGTTCCAATATATATATATATATATATGCATAATTTTAAAATAAAAATTTTCTTTTTATATTTTAAAATATGATTTATAACAAATTAAGAATAAAAAGAATAAAAGAACTATTAAAATTATTTCTCAAAAACAGTGTGTGAAAAGTAAAATTAGCGAACAAACATGACTCAGCCACATTGGGCTTCTCCTTTACAAAAGAGCCCATCTATTATTGGGCCAATTGCTCAAAATAAATATATTGGGCCGGAAAGTTTATGATGGGCCTTCAAAATCTCCTTTTATAATGTTAGAACCAAATTAACTGTGCCATGTTAAATAAATTGGATTGGGTTTTAACAAATTACCCTAAAAAATATTTTTTCAACAATATATATATATATATATATATTTAAATAAAGGAAACACCGACAACATAAAATTGTAGGGTATAATTATTGAGCAGAGGTACCCTTGCCGGGGTTGTTCACTTTACAAAAATAAAATAAAAAGCTACTCCCACCGTTAATTTTTGCACGTAGTTTTAAAAATTTAATATTATATTAGGATATGGTAGGAACAAAATAGAAATGACTAAAATAATTTTGTTAGTATGTGTGATATAAAGGTAATGATATTTGTGTAATATATTGTAAGTTGTAAGGGTATTTATAATATTAGGTAAATAGTACAGTTACTAAAAAAAATTAATACTTTGTCATTGGACGAACTAAAATGAATACTTTGTTATGGGACAAGGAGTATATTAAATTTAGAAATGATAGTATTTGAGTACTATTAGTTAGTAAATGTATGTAATATAACATGTATAAAGCAATTATATATATAAATATGTAATAGTATATTTATAATTTAAATAAAAATTAAAAATACTATTGTTATTATTAGTTTTTCTAAAATAATAAAAAAAATGCTTTTAAGGGAGAAACCAAAACACAATAGTATATTTTTAGTTGGGATGAGAGAGTAATATTCAATACAAAGCATTGTATTTAATTATTATACTACTTAGGAAATTAAATAACAATAATAATCATAATAAAAACTTACAAAATCACTATAAGAGCGTCTTATGTGTAATGTGTTCATTTTGTATTGAAATTTTTTTATATTAAATTTTAAAAATCGTATTGTTAATATATAAAAATTACTTCTTTTATCTTTAAAAAAGTGTTCACTTTATTTTTTTTGTTGTCTGTCTAAGTAATTAATATATACTTACCTAAATTATAATTTTTATTGAAATGGAGGAATTATTAATTTATCTTAATTCGCATGAAAAAAAATTAAATAAGAAGCTTACCTTAAATTTTTGTTCGCATATAAAAGTCAAATAATTTACCTTCAATATCTTGTTTGCATAAAATTAAAAAAAAAAATCAAATAAAAAATTTACCTTAAATACTTTGTCCACCCTAAAATGTGTCATTATCTACGGAGGATATATATATAATTAAAATAAATTAAAATAGGTATTTAAATATATTAAACACTATATTTTAATAAAATATTTATAATATAAATATTATTTTATAGATAATAAAATATTATATAATACATATAAAAAATATTTATTTATTTATAATTAATTTAAATTAAATTTTTGAAAAGAAAGAGTTTTAAATATAAATAAATGTATTTTTTTATTGTAAAAAAAAGATTGAAATACATAAGTTTTAAATGAGTTTTATGCGTAAAAATTTTAATTTATATTTATTAAGTATATTTAAAATTATTAAATTTATTAAAAAAAATCATATAAAGAATGGAAAAGACAAAAAAGATCCGCTCGAGGAGAAAAGATTAACTATAAATTAAAATTATGTTTTTTTTTTAATTATTTATATTAAATAAAATTTATTTTGTACTACAAAATAATATTAATCTGAAATATTTTATTAAGATACTCCGTTGTAGTTAAAATAATTAAACATATATTTAATTTTTGTAATCATATCAATTAAATATTATTTTAAAATTTTTAGAAAGTATAAAATAATATTAATACATATATAGAGTGTGTTACTTCATAAAATTTTACACAAATTTTATTATTCTATCGATTTTTTTGTTTTAAAAACAACTTCAAACAAATTATTTTTTAATTTTTATATTATATTAAAAATTTATAATATCGAAAGAAACACACGAGTAACCTTTCAGTTATTCGCACATGCTCTGGTAAAAGTAATTGATAGCATTGGAACCGTACCTTGTGGATAAGGTTATGCTTACTTGGGCTTTAATATATCAAATTTGTTTTTCAAAAATCTCTCTATAGTTTGCGACACAGCGACGATCAGCCGTTGATATTCGAGAAGAAATCACAACCGTTGATCAATGAAGGCACACAATAGTGGATGTTCTCCGCGACACACTGGAATATTTCTATATAGAATTTTCCTGAATATGCGAGCAGTGTAGCTCTTCGGAATCGGAGGTTCTCTGAGTAGTCTGCGCTCCGGTATCTGCTCCGCCGTGCTGTACATGGCTAAGCCGCCCAAACCCGGCCGTCGTACCCTTGATTCCTACACCATTAAGCGAATAGGAAAAACTATATGCCGTGAGTCCTCCTAATTTCTTTTTAATACGATCGCGATTTTTGCTTTTTGCTCGTTAACCTACTTGTCCGTGGTATTCGTTTTCTGGAGTTAGGATAGGGACAAGGTGCGTAAAAGTTGCTTGTTTAGTGGGAGATGATGTTGAGTTGATTATTTGTCCGTGCAGCCGGAGACTGTGTTTTGATGAGACCTGCAGACTCGTCGAATCCGTCGTACGTGGCGCGTGTGGAGAAGATCGAGGCGGGAAGCCGTGGCACGAATGTTAGGATCCACGTCAGGTGGTATTACCGACCGGAAGAGTCCATCGGAGGACGACGTCCGTTTCACGGCTCCAAGGAATTGTTTTTGTCTGATCATTTTGATGTTCAGAGTGCAGATACGATAGAAGGGAAGTGTACGGTACACAGCTTCAAGAACTACGCCAAACTTGATGCCGTGGAGAACGACGACTTTTTCTGCCGTTTCGAGTACAATTCGATCAGTGGTGCCTTCAATCCGGATAGAGTCGCTGTGTGGGTTTAACTTTCAGTATATATATCTGACTTATCTGATCTTTTTGTGGTTAATTTGCTGATTCTACTGCGTTATAAAAGCGATAGAGACCATATTTAGCAGCCAAATTATGTGAAAAGTGCTGGAGCTTCCCGTAGATGGCAATTGAAGTAGAACTATTCTGAGAAACTGACATGAACAACAACTGATCTGTTTTTATGGCTTAATATAACTACTAACTTGGGTGCATATTAGGTCCTGAAACTTGTTGCATCATTAGAAGACTGCATTGTTTCTTTAGTCTGCTTAAACATTTTATATTAGTTTGTTTATTTGTGTTCACTTTTTGTGCCAGAAGATAATTGGATATAAACATTTGTCCTTCACTGTCTCACTTTAAGGAGTTATTGTTTGGTGAGGATCTTTTTGATGATAGATAGAAAACTGAGTGTACAGGATCTGGAAGTTAGTGATAGTGGCAATATAAATTTCACAGCTGCATAATGGATATAGGATATAATGATATATCTCATAGCTTCACAAATTATAAGATTACCAGAAATTGAGAGACTGTTCCATAAGTTAGTTATCTCTTTGATTAGCTCCTTTAAGTGTACTCTATTGATGGATGCTTTGAGTTTTGTTCTTTGTTTGCTGAAAAATATATGACCCTTTTTTTTAGAGAAACGGGATCTTTTTCTCTCAAGATATGGATTTGAATCGATATCATCATATTCACTTGGTACCGACACTTGCGGTGTACCCTGGGGAACTGGAAAAGTAAATTTTTGGTTATGCGAGTTTGAGTTGAATAAGTTGTTAATTGTTGTTCATCTTGATTTGGCAGGTACTGTAAGTGTGAGATGCCTCATAATCCTGATGAACTTATGGTTCAGTGTGAAGGATGCACTGACTGGTAAGTTTATAGGACTATGTAGTATCCTGTAATATGTTTATCTACACCATAAAACATGAGCTCTCCTGATGTGGTGCAAGGGGATCTTGTCTTTAATTATAACTTAGTGTCATTTATTTCTATTTTGAATTTGAATTTCAAATAAAACATAACCCACGGAAGGTGGGTTAATGCCCGTTTCCGTCGATGGTAAACCTGCAAGGGCTGATCCCCTTGCACCACATCATCTCCCCCTTTTCTTTTTCACCATAAAACATGAGTTGCTGCGCCTATTCGTTGTCTGCCGTTTCTTATCCCAAAAGTTTGGTTCTTGATTATGTATCTTAAGTGATATTCAATTTGATATATTCTATCTGTAGCATTTCTGTATTGGGGCTATGTTGCCCTTGACATGAAGTTCCTATAATAGAACTCTGGTTGTAGTCGTTATGCTGATATTTTTTCCCTTCACGTGTTTATATGTTTCTATCATTGTGTCCTGTATCTTTCATACGACCAAAAATAATAACAAATGCCTCAAGGATGTCTCTAGAAAGTAGCCATAACTCATAATTATTAACATCATACTTTTAACATGCCTTCTAACACTTTTCTGTATATTAAGAGCTGACAATATATATCACAGACTACGGGCATGCATTCACATGTTCAGTTTGTTATGAAAATCAATTATTTTTCATGTGTGCCTTCGTAAGATAAAGGCTATCTCATATTCTCAATGTTATGTGGGTTAGTTTAAGAATGGCAGGATCTTATTGTTTATAATGCCGTCAACAGATATACTATGTATGTTGCAAGAGTAAAACGTGGTTGCCCACTTTTCTAGAGCTGCATAGACTCTCTTGTATATATAATTTACTGCTGGAGTTGTAATTATTCTGTTCATGTCGGCAATAGGTATTTGAATTAGAGACTTAAAAAGGTTTGAAACTAAAACTGCTCTGCTCAATTCTCCAATCAGGTTTCATCCAACTTGTATGGACATAACCCCAGAGGAAGCCGAAAGTCTAGATCACTTTTACTGTCATACTTGTTCCTCCGAGGATCAGAACAAATTAAATGATTCTCATGCCTCTACCAGATTTGCTGAGGTAATGCAAAACCTGGTAACATCACCCTTGATTTCCTTGATTTCTGGGTTTCCAGGATTCAGTTTTTCATGACTCTGAAATTCGTAATATGATTTTCAAAATACCCTCGACAATTAACAGATTTGTATACACTTGCATGCTCCAGATGAAGATTAATGGCACCCATAATTTGCTTGTGTAGAAAAGTTCCTGGATACAATTTATTTGTATTTCCATCTTGAGCTTAGGGAATATGTCCACATTTGAGACTTGAAATGTGCTTGCAGAAGCTAAACACAATGTTCATATAATCTTTTGTGCTCTCCTGTGCAAATATCTCCCGGATTATTAATAGATGTTTTCGACTGGGATAGGTTGGATATAATTATGCATTGGTAAGCAAAAATAACTACAAAAGCCTCTAATCTATTCTTTAAAAACATTGAAATTTAGATGGTCGGTTAGAGTCTTATCTTCTCACCGAAACAAAGCTGCTGAATGCTTTGTAGTTCATTATTCATTTGGTTATAAATTGCTATGTATTTTAATTTCAGGGGGAAACAAAGCGCCGTCGCAGGGGTTAAATTTGGTGGCCCGAAATGTGTGGATGGATCTGTAAATGCTAACAAACAGCGAGGCTGTCATGAGAGGGCTACGTATGCATATATATATATATATAGGAAGTAACCGGAGAGGATTAATGTCCTTTGTATATTTGGTGTGAAGAGTAGAGTTGTCTGTCCTTTACATGGTTTAAGGATGAGGCGTGTTTGTGCTTAGGCTGGCTGTTGTGTTGCAACAACTCTATATTTATATGTAGTTTGTTGTAACTTTGTATCCAACTGATAATAAATATTAGTACTACATTGCATTTTAAGTCATAGGGCCTAGCGGACATTGTTCAAATATGTAGGCATTTGATATTCATCAAATAGAAAGAATATATAAAACTGTGAATAGTATTCAACTGAAAATATTTGCAAATGACTCGAATTGAAATTAAATTAAGTATAATTATTAACATAAATATATTCAATAAATATAAAAGTCAAAACTAAATCGAACAAATATTAAATATACAATATTTGTATTCAAATCGATTTTGCTCGATTAACCATAAATTAGATTATCGGTTCTGTTTTCTTGCCCACCCCTAACACCGGATGTATTGATCATATATTTAGTCACATATATACATATCTATATATTAAGAAGAGATGGGAGTTAAAAGAAGCAATTTTTCCATAGAAATTCAGGCTACATTGAAAACATACAAAAGAATACAATGGTGACAACTCAATTCATAACGTGCATATATATATATACGTATGTATATGTATATTTCCATTCAGTATTGCCCACATTTTATTTTCCAGATTAGCTACAAGGGTTAAACAAATTCCTATACCCCTAAAAATTTGACCTTTTCATCGTATTTGGTTTTAGTGTACAATAACATACTTTAAACACAAGAGGCTTCCCCACAGGACTTACAGTTCATTCAACTTGTCTTAGCTCTCTTCCACACAATGACTGTGCCGCCAAAGTCCGAAGATGCCAACAAGTTCTCGCCATGGTTCCAGGATATGCCGATGACCGGGTAGCTGTGACCCTGCAGTTTTACACACATTCAAAATCTTCAGTGGAAAAGTTCCGAACACAG
Source organism: Andrographis paniculata (assembly GCF_009805555.1). Classification (NCBI taxonomy): domain Eukaryota; kingdom Viridiplantae; phylum Streptophyta; class Magnoliopsida; order Lamiales; family Acanthaceae; genus Andrographis; species Andrographis paniculata. Next base: position 748,281 of record NW_026137601.1, on the reverse strand, counting down.
TTAGAATGTGATGGGATGTACCTGCAATTTGTTTACACATGTATGTCGAGGGCGGGTTAAGTCGTAGAAGTAAACACTTGCATCCTCACTCCCGGCAACTACATCAGCACATAGACAATTTAATAATCAAGAATGCGATAAGATGGGCTTTTTTCGATGTAGATATATGCATTATGCGACAAATTGGTGAGACAGTACCTATGAATTCTCCTTTCTCGAGGGAAAGCATGGGGCAAAAAGAGGCGCGGATGCTGTGTAAGCGTGGTGCCAATTTGAGCGCGCATCGTAGCGTCAAATAACCTTGCACCTCCAGAGAAATACTACAGCGAAAATGAGCCTCGTCAGATCATATATATATATATTTATTTAAAATTGTATATGGATTATAAGCAAATGTTCACGGAATATGTAACCTGAAGAATGACAAATCTCCATCTTGACTTAGAGTCAACAACACTGGACCCCGTGCAAGCAAGGAAAATATTCTATATTGCACGGTTGTGACGGGAGATTTATGCTTGGATTTACTTCTGTGTCGATGAGAACGTGATAGGGCACCGGTACGTGAATCCATAGTAACCGAGTACACACATCCCTGCATATGAGTTCATGAAGTAGTTAGTGTCTTAGAAATATCTTATGGGGTTATATCAGCAGCACGTAAACCTCAGTTCTGAACTACATACTTGAGCATCACCGCAGAAGATAAGTTGACCTGTGTGATCGTGGTCCATAGCTGTCACCTCACTATCGAAAGTACACTTATGGATCGATCTGCCCGTACTGAAATTGTACACCTGATGCCAGTTGCAGCAGAATGAGATGTTAAAATCAAATTATCTACAGAAAAGATAGCTTGCTTTTTTGTAACAGCACAATCTCAATTTCTCATATTTCATTACTTCAATGTGTCACAAACAAGAAAAAAGTCCATGGGAAGGTATAAATGTATGATAGGAACCACACGTACTAGTACGAAACATCATCTAATAGAAAGTAAAATGAGAATGAAAATATGAAAGAAACAAATTTCGAGCAAAGAGAACTGAGAGAGATTACAATATAAAAAATTTCAGAAACATTTTTTCTCAGAGGGAAAGTGGAAGACGGATTACCATTATTTCTTTATTTTTGTTCCCAACTGAGAGAAAATTATTATTCCCCTGCAAAATAAAGCAGAAATGGAAAATTTCCTTGTGTCAACTACATCAAGAAGAATGGAGTACTGGCAATAATCGAAGTTGTATTGAACTCACAGGATGAAAGCGGATGCAAAGTTGTGAGGATACACCATAGATAACCCTCATGCAAATGCCTTTTGAGATATCCCACACTCGAACTGTCTTATCAATCGAGGCAGATGCAATGTATTGATTGTTTGCTGAGAAGTCAAAATCTGAAAAGGGTAAAAACAGAATATGGTAAACATCAAACTTGGTTATATAAGAACCATGTCTTAATTTTAATAAAATTTGAAGCCAGAATTACAATTAAATTTGTCACATTCAAAAAAGCATCCGCACAAATTAATTTTAAGCAGCATCAATATTTAGGGAAACAAAGATAAACTATGTTGGTCATGAACCAGTATTCCTTCACTCATTTAAGCAGTTACATCTGATTTCCCTACATTAGTATATAATCTTGTCTAACCAGCTTCTCAGAGTGCCCAAATTGTCCATTTGAACAACTGAGAAACAAACGTATAACAGGAGAATAGCAAACTAACATACATTTCTGTTAGGAATGTCTCTTTGTAATTAGTAAAAATATCAGCAGAGAAGTATCTGACACAGTGAAATGAAAACTTGTATAGAAAAATAGAATTACAGAATCTATTTATACCAGTTAGTCCAACCTGTGACATCTTTTGTGTGCCCTGTTAACTGATGCAGAACTGATGGTGGTGTGGAGACAGTGCAGACAGTCAAGCTTCCGTCTGCCGCTCCATATGCAAGCAGATCTGAGCTCATATGCCCAAACTTTATGACCGTAACTGCAAAAAAAAACACCTTAAGTTCCCAAACTGAAGTAGCATCAACTGAAAAAGGGAACAATGGTACAAATGAACTTGAATTTACAATGTCAGAGATTACCCATGGCTTTGCATTGGTCAAAAATGCAGTGCATCCCTATAAATGAATATGCAGGCTCACTCTTTTTATGTGGGTAGTCAATATCACTTGCATTAGAATTGAAGCTTGCGCTGTGGCTCAGTGTTCGGCTGTTACTTCGTATTTCCTAAAATTTAATTAACAGAATATATAAATATACAACTACAGCAGCTCATACGTAACTGCCTATGCTGTATTCCCATCATTACAACAACCAATCACAATAGATTCAGTAATTATCCAAATTATACAAAAATCTTCATATTAAAAGCTTAGTAAAATTTAATAATTGCAAAAGAATTCACAATATTCTGCCTAGGAACTTAACACTCTAAGACCGGTACATGATGTAATTTGGAAAAATCAATGTCAATGTATAAATTATGTGGTACAAAGTAGACTATAATATAAAATTCTTACCTATCTTATTACAACTGCACAAGTTCCAAGCAACTCAAGTTAATACCTCTTTACAAGTATGAAACTCATTCCTAGTTTAATTATTCACTTTCTTGGCTGAGTAATCCCCCAAAATATTCAGTAACACTGATTCTAATATTGTCTTGGAGAAACAGGCTGAACAAGGATAGCGAAGGGATACCTTAATAGGATTCCAAATGTCTCCCTCGAAAAGTGGAGCAAGTGGACTTGGAGATGGTACCCATCGTCCACTGATGCATCAACCAGTAAATTAACCTGATGTCAGAACCGTATGGAAGAAAAACTTAAATAAAACATCATCAAGATGCATGCACATGAACTCATTAGAAGCTAGTAACATAAAATGAACAGTTGCACCAAGCAAGAGCACAAACATTTTGTCATGCCTAAGGTCTGCTTTCTTTCGAAAGGTCAAATGGCATATTTATCACGGCAGTCAATGGCAACAATTGCTACTCACAAAAATCAAATCTAGAACCAGAATGTAGCAACCTGTGGCCTGGAGTGCTTGTGCGACTTGGTGTCCGCAAACTCTCTGAATTTCTTGGCCTATTGATGTAATTACGGTAGGCCACATATCCTTTTCCATTACATCTCCAGCTCTGTGACACAGATCCAGAGAACTTAATTAGGGATATTGTGTTGAAATGCACATGGCATGATGGGCGCAATGTACATAAGAACATATCAAGAAAGTATAAACGTATACTTCTGTATGTTTCCTGAAATATATAAAGTAGATGGAAAATATCCAGGTACTTATTTATTACTGATGTATGCAAAAATAACGAATCGTGATTCCCGGAAAGCTAACAACCTCAAACCAGTCAAAATCAGTTAGCAACAGGATACGCCGTTTCTGAAAAACGCAATATAAAGAAGCAAATTTGTAAAGATTGCAAGAAACTGAACACTTTCACAACTCTTCTTTTTCCTTTCTTTGTTGTTCAATACCGAACTAACCAATCTATAATTTTATTTCAAGAACTTATTGAGCAGAACAAGCATTGCAGCGAAAACACGTTTCTGGATGCACTGCATCCAATATAAGATTGAATTACTATATTGACATCAGTTGCTTCAATTTACTTCTTGCTAGTATCTTCTTGCCGTGCTAGCTTATGTATGAAAACTTGTAGCCACTTACGGTAATTTCAGAAAAAATGTGGCACTTAGATAATTCACAAATTCGTGCATCCTGCAATTCGAAATTTGTGGCGCCTATACCGCATGACAACTATTTCCACATTTCTGAAACGAGACGAATCAAAATTCGCACTTTACATAATTGAGTCTGAAATTACCTCGCGGCGGAGAACTCCAGCCTGAGCCTTGCGGTAGAGGAGGAGGCGACGTATTCCAATGTAATTGGGATCTGAATCAGGAGTTGAAGGCTGAAGCAAACAACAAAAAAATTCCGGATCGGAAACCAAATCTTCGTTCCTCTTTCCATCGTCTCCCGACTTCGGTTCGTCCGCGTTCGGCGAGATAGTGTTGACCGTCGTAGAATCGGCCATTGTTGAACGAAATTTCAACTGCTCATCATCAATTTAACACCGCCGATTCGTTTCTTGATGAAGATCGGGAAACTCGGGAGCGAAATTGAAAGCTGAAGATAAATGCGCTGTATAACAAAAATATCTTCTTGATTCTTGATTCACAGTTGGACTTTCGGCACGCGAATCTGTATGGATTAAGAAGGTACTGCTGTCTTCTTTCGTTCCCAACATCAAACTCTAACTGCGTCGCATCTGTTCATCCCCTAAAATTAATTAAATTATTAAATTGCTTCCTAATAATAATAATTGACCTAATATTTAATTTATAGAGCCCAATTCCAATTTTCAACTGACATTCTATATGTATAGAGCGTGCTGCATTTAACGCACGACAAATTATAGAAAAATACAAATCGTTACTAATATTATTTATTTTAATATAATACTACAAAAATATATAAAAGATATTTTAAAGATGTGTGATTTTCCATAAGTGCTTACTTTTTAGAGAAATAACATCAATTTAGTAGAGCTTATATACTTATAGTTTCCATATTATAACAATGTATAATTTATCTATAATAAGAGTAAATAAAGAGCAGATTCTTTTATGCAATACATCAACCAACAATAAAGAATAATAATCAATCAATGAGATGCCAGAATCTGTTGAGAAACCAAACTCGATCAGCTTCCACGGCATATCCATCCTGGTTTCGATGCCAACTGTAGTAAGCATGTGTCCTGTTCTTGATCTCAAACATGGCGTGCCCGAAGCTCGCCTCCCGGAACGCCGAGTACTCCGGCTGTGGCTCCGTCATGCTGATCAAACACACAAATTTTTATACAAATCAACAACTCATATCTTTCTTACACGATCTTGAGTTTTAAGGGTCTTACTTGTTGGCCAGGCCTTCGGCATTTCCCCCGTCGCCAATGGTGACATAAATCGGAGCATTTTGGTCGCTCACCGGGGAGCACGCTCCGTTTACAATAGTGTAAGCAATGTTCGACACGCGCTCCTGCAAGGGAAGACAATAATTGGTTCTTAGGAATGGAATCTTTTATGATGTCGAATAATTGGGAAGAAATGGATGGCGCGACGCACAGATCGCTCGTAAGCATGGACATGGCCTGCAAAAACTACGTCGACTTTGTACTGGACCAGCCATGGCTCGAACATGACTCTCATGGATTCTCCCTCCATGTAGTGATAATTGTAGCTGTTGTACCATGGAGAATGCACAAGAACTATAAGCCATGGTGTCTCGGATCTGTTAACTTTCGGGAGCTCGTTTATAAGCCACTCGTATTGAGGAGTGTATTTACCTTAGAAGAAAAGGAAACATTGTTAAATAATGGCATTATATGCATCAAAAGGAATGTATGTTTTGAATTAGCCTTATTCTTACCATATGCAGAATACGATGACAAGACTATGATATATGCCGAAGCTCTCTTGATTGAGTACCAAAGCGGTTTGGTGCTGCCCGACGCTTTGTAAGGGGTGTGATAACGGTGAGTGTAAGGCTTGAAGGGCTCTGTTTCATCCTGCAATGGAACAGTAAACATGTGGAATTTTGATTAGAATTCAATTCTTAGAGATGAATGTCTAATTTTAAAAAGGGATCATACAATTTCTGGAGCAAAATCAAGTTCATGATTTCCTGCTGTCCAAATCCAGGGTTGATAGGCTGCATTTCTCTCGACAAATCTTCCCCATGTATCCCATCTAACGTTGTCGTGGTTAGGATAGTTATCGGCATATGAGAGGTCGCCAACGAACAGCACGGCTTGTCCCTTGATTGGGTTGTGCTCATAATGCGTAAGCGTCGCATTGGAGTCGAAAGTCTGGCCTAAATCCCCTATAGCACACAGAATGCTCAACAATAAGTTAATATACTCAGCAAAGGGATGCCCAATTTTCATGTGCCATTAGATTCTGCTATGAAGAACACTGATTTCTGAACATAACATCTACAAGAATCTCCTAAAGTTTACTTAGTTTAGCCAAATTGCATAAACAGGTGTAACTTGTAACTTGTAAGCCTCTCTAGCAACAATGACATAGTGCAATGAATTAAATTCTAGCACAGCAACAACAATTGTAGTATAATTATATGATAGAGGGAGCTTAAAGGCAACTATTAACCAATAACCATATCAATAGTCAGAAATCAAATACCTATAAGACCAAAAGTATATGGAACATCTGGGCCAATTGGTGGAGGTGTGATGAACCAGAATGTTCTTGTTGTGTTCCCAATTCCAACCTCATAGTAGTATTTGGTATTATACTGGCCCCCCAAATATGCAGAAAATTCAAGTCAAGATGTGCTTCCTAATTTCAGATGTTGCTGTACAAAATAATTATTGTGAAGATTCAGAACATGACGAAGCATATCTAGAAACTTTTACCGTCAGATTTTTTAGGGTGCAATGGTGTATGTATCCAGAAGTGTAATTGTAATATTTGTACTTGGTCAAAGTCCCTTGTGTCACATTCTTTTGGTCGCTATTCTCAGGCCAATACAGAACAGTGTTTGAGCCTGCCTCCTTTACAGTAACCCACGATACAATTACTGCTCTACCTACATGATCTCCTTGAGTAATATGCACCTAGAATTCAACCATGGTTTGATTCCCAGCGCTAAGAAAATTAATCCAGTAATCGAGAAACACTGACTCTTTATTACGAATTAAATCAAAATTCGGAATGCTTGAAGTGCAGTAATTACCTACACATACAAAAATTTAAGAAAAATTGTAAACTAGAGAAATTATTATTCGAGAATGACCTGTTGTGGCGCATTGTAGCCTGGAGGTACCTCGAAGACATCGCTATCGAGGGGCATATCAACGGTCTTCTCAGCCTTCCTCACAAAACTGCTCGTGATTCCTCCACTGCACAGAACTGCAGCATTCAGAACCATAGCAGCTACCGCGGCTAGCAACGTTGTCCTTCCCGATGCAACCATCTTCTTCCTCATCCTCTTCCTCAAAACTAATCCCCTTAACAAACAAAATCTGCTAATATGCAGAAATCACAATCACAGTGACGACACAACGACTTCAATCCCAGAGAATCTTCATGAATCTCGCGAGCCCCGCAACGTGCTTCTTTACCGACGCCATTTATGCAGAGAAGGAAGTCTAAAGAAGAAATCACTTAGGAATAACAGACGCAGATAAGAAGATGCTTCACAAATAACAAGGCGAGTAAATACAAATAAATAAGTTTAAAAAACAATAAAAATAATTTGTACAGTATCTAATTAAAAAGTGCGTTATCTTTTTCAAAAAAGGGACCACTTCTATAATTAGGCTAAACTTATGGTCCGAGTCGTAATTTCAATTAATTTGATCCTTTAACCACGAATTATCTGTTCCTATTTAGAAAAAATCTTGAATTGTTACCCCAATTTGATTGACATTTGCTGTCAGAAATTCTTCAGAAGTTGATTGAAAAATTATTGCAGTCACAAATGGAGGAAAATTTATTTACTAATATTTATTTATTGTAAAAGGAAAATTGCTGTCGCAGGTGTAATTGTGGTAGGTGGAGGAACGAGTCTCATACGTATATTAATGAATTAATGAATTCTTACATAAATTTTTTTATTTTTAAAAATAATATTTTTTCTGCATCACTAAAGTTTCTATTTGTCATCTTAGGCTTCTAAAATTAAAATTTTTTATTTTTTATTTTATAGAAAATATATTTTTCAACTAAAATACTAATTTATTTTTAATTTACATACAAAAATCAAATAAAAATTTTAGTAGTGAATTGGAATAATAATAATAACTCCGTACGTTACTGTGGTAACGTAAGGCGCCGATGAAGGGCTTGTCGTGGCGCATTTTATCATGCTAGCCTAGCTAGACCTTATTGGGCTTTTCCAGTTGGGCCGTATTGCTACACTGTTAAATTGGGCTGGAGCCCATTACGTTTCGGATTTATATTTTTAGACGTCAATTGAAAAATATATTAGTTATTTATTTATTTTTTCATAGTAAGACGAGATTAATCGTGACAGTTGTGGTGTTTTCTGTACTAAGATTTATTGCTAAAGTAATATTATTGCAAGTAACTTATTTTTTTATTTTTTAATTTGGCTAAATATTCGTTTTAATGAAAATGACCAAAAAAGAAGGACAACAAGTTAAGAATAAGCATGATTGAAAATGAAAAACGAACAATAGCACAGAGACAAGGAAGGGACAGTGAATGAATTTATTGGAATTACAGCAGTGTTTATGTCTTTTAAAGCATATATAAATGCAAAACATATGCATGTGTCTCGAAACCCTGTATAAGTACGTACATATATTGCTATAATTGTATTATTGCGGTTATAGTATTTTCACTTTTTTAAAGGATAAATTGCACAAAATTTACCTGTAATTTTATGAAAAGTTGTTTAATCTGCACCCACCCAAAATGCGAATACGTTTATTTTTATTATTTAATCTTAAGAAACAGTAAATATATGCAAAATAGTTATTTTTATTTGATTTTAAAAGTTTTTTTTTTTACTATTCTTTAAAGTTAAATATAAGATAAATGAATATATTTATAACTTTAGGAGTTTAGAAATAAGTATTCTGAAATTCATTCACAGTTTGAAACATGTGTAAGTAAAAAATTGATAAATAAGAATGATCGAGGGAGTTAGGCTAGAGTTTATGAAACCACAAGGAAGTTTGACGCACTTTTGAAACTATGGAGGATTTTGCGTAAATTTGTGAAATTACGGGTGAATTTTATGCAATTTAACTTTTTATAAAAAAAATATACTCCATCCGTCCCAATACAATAGTCCGGTTTACCTTTTTATCTCTTTCAAAACAATAGTTTCATTTCCATAAATAATCGTATCACTATAAAACTATCCTTATTTTTTCATTATTATTACACAATTGTCACTACTTTTTACAATAATATACTGACAAGGACAAAAAAATATTTTACTCGTACTTTTTACCCACTATCAATATAATATCAATATTCTTTAAATATCGTGTCAAATAAAACCGAGACTAAAATTTTAGAACAAAAAGATTATAATAATAATAAAAATAATAAAAAAATTGAAATATGACATGAACCCTAGTAGTATAATTAAGAAGCAGCAGTGGCGTGGTATATTGGAAAAGATAACGAAGCGAGTTTTTGGGAGGGGAACGACGTCGTACTGAGAATATATATGTATGTATGTATGTAATAGGGATACTGAAATCTGTCAGTGTGTGAGGACAAAAAAGTGATATTTAGGGTTTTGATGGATGGATGGATGGATTGATGATAGGATTAGGAAGGGCAATTTACTGTAACTTATTTACACGAAAAAAAAAAAATAATAATAATAATAAAAATTAATTTAATTTAATTGATACAATTTGGTTGGATATGCATCTACGCACTCATCATTCATTCTTTTCTACATATATGAAAGAATTATTGATTTTAACTGTTTCAAAAGTTTGTGATTTGAAAGCCAACAGCACCACTACTTAGAAGATATATAGATATATATATATATATATATAGTCATATTGATATTCATTCATTAGTTAATTAGTAGTATAATATTCAATAGTCCAATATGTCTCTGTGATTCCAACCCTTCTCAGATCCAATTTCATATATATATATATATATATATATCTACATATATATGATATGTCTCTCATCATAGATTTCTAAATTTGCTTTTAGATTTGATGTGTTGTTTCACCATATCCATACATGCATACATATATATGTATATATATATATTCATACAGAGACTGATCAGTGGCACTGTAGCAGCAGCAGCAATACACAGTACTAACCCTTTCATCATTAATCAATTAAATAATTAAAAAGTGACTAATAATAATAATTTGATAACAAAGACACCGGATAGATAGAAGCAGCAGGATAAAAATAAAAAATAAAAAATAAAAAATAAAAACCTCTGTACAACATTCCAGGTAGATAGAGAAATAAATGAATAAATATAATGGTTCACTTGCTGCACTGCCTCATTATATATGAACTCCCTCAACGTTTCAGAAGGAAGAAGAAAGAAGAAGACGAAGAAGAAGAAAGGGCAAAAAGGTAAAGGGGCAAATTCCTCAAAACCCCATTTCTCAATTAATCAAATAAAAAAGTGAAATTATACAATAAACTGTATATTTTTGACCAAGTTAACTGATTCCTTTTCAACTGAATCTGCTTACACATATTAACATATATATATATATATATACAGTTCATCCACTTATAAGTTTTCATACATATATATATACAATGGATGGAGTGATGATGGAAATTAATTAAGGTGAGTTGAGGTTGAGGATGATGATGAGAAGGGAATTAGAGATTAGGGAAATAAACAACAACAGCAGTACGGCAACGGCAACGACGACGACGTCATCATCGAGCAGTCGACGCAGCAGCAGCAGATGCAAAGACTGCGGGAATCAAGCCAAGAGGGACTGCGACCATTTGAGGTGCAGGACCTGCTGTAAAAGCCGAGGCTTTCAGTGCCAAACCCACGTCAAAAGCACCTGGGTCCCCGTCTCCGCCAGACGCCGATCCATCATGCACGCCGCCGCCGCCGCCGTCGAGATCCACGGCCCAAACCCTAAAAGATGCAGAGAAATCCCACCCCCATTAGGTACGTATATATTACTCGTTTAGATTCAGCAGATCCACTGTTGTAATAATCATACACCATTGATTATCCACCTCCAATCTTTGATTTCTTAAAAAATGTAGCCCATGGCTAACCCTAAACTCACCCTCCTCATCTTTCTTTTCTAAAAAAAAAAAAAAAGAAATTGAAAGAAGAAGAAGAAGAAGCTAAAGCAGAAACCCTAGGTAGCCATAGCTAATTGGACAGTGTGCTGTAAAACTAGAGAGAGTCATTTGAGTTGTGTGGTGTCATTGTCGAGTAAGTAATAAAACAAATGAATATCCACCATTTGAATTCTAGAAGCTACCTAGTTTACGATTAGGGCGTTAAATGAGGAATATAATTAATTCTATTACAATACAGTAGTAGTATTATTTAATTTAAAGCTCAAATCTAACATCATTGAATTTCCCATTTCCCATTCCCCATTTCCCCCCTTTTGAAAAATTAGGGTTAGAGAGTACCGGCGGGGTTTTTCCGGGGGAAGTGAGTGTTCCGGCGGTGTTCCGGTGCGTTCGGGTGAGCTCCATGGACGAAATGGTGAACCAGTATGCGTACCAGACGTCGGTGAGGATTGGGGGGAGATTTTTCACAGGTATTTTATACGATCAGGGCCCTGAATCGGAGGGATCAGGAGGGCATTATGTGGCCAAGGAGTCATCTGCTTCTGCTGTTGCTGTTGCTGCTGCAGGGATCGAATTGTTTCAGAACCCTAATTTTGCCATGGGTACTGCCTCTACTGCGCCTGGTACAACTCCATTTCCTTATCTTGTTGGTCCCCTTTGTGCTTTTTCTGGTACTTCTAATGCCAATGCCTCACAGTGGTTTCAATACCCTAAATCCTGAAATTTTAATTTGGTTTTTGCTATTATTAACTCTGAGCCTATAATAATAATAATAATAATAATAATAGATAATATAATTCGTGCATATATTTATTTATAATATATATATATATATATATATCTTGAAACTTAAGCTGGAAGACTGTACATGATGAAGAATAAAAATGGTTATGTTGTCATGAAGATGATCATGGCTTTAGATGAAGACAGTGATTGAATTTAAGATTGATATATGAAGAATTTATTTATTTATTTTTTGAAAAAAGGGGAATAAAAAATATGGGGAGCTGCCTAACAAAGATGTTTTCTTTTAATTTTCTGCAGATTCTTCCATTCCATTCCATTCTATTTCCAAGAATAATTTTTGTTTTTAATGTCTTTCTGAGACTATAATTTAATCAAATAAAAGTAGTTTTTTTTGTAGTGTCTCTATGGTTTTGTGCATTTAATTTTGGTGTGAATTTCTGTAATGGCATTATTTGGTGATTATTAGAATAGCACATACACTTTTATTATTAGAAAATGGAATTTTCTCTTAAGTTTCAGACACTGCACATATAAATTAATATACTAGCAGGGATTGCCCTAAAATAATAATAATAATAATAATAATAATAATAATAATAATAAATGTGTTGTAAGAAGATATGATTGTGATTTATATATAATAAAATAAAATAAAATATATAGTTATGAGAGGTACAAGTAATGATATACTATAATGAAATTATTATTATTATTATTAGGTCATGATGCATGAATATTTGGCTATATTTTAATTAGGTTGTGTCTGGAACATTTTATAGGTGTCTTAAAAGTGAATGTATATATATTTGATTAATTTGGTGGCTTGGCATGGCATCTTTGATTTTATGGTGAAAGTGACATTAAGCAAATTAAATGGTAAGCCACAGTTTTAGTTAAGTAATTATTAATAATTAAAGACACATTCACACTAACCAAAGGAATAGAATCATTCTTCTGCCTCCCATATAACCCATTCAGAATATGTTCTTGTATTTACTAGCTAAATTTTCAAATCAGATTTATTTTATTTTTTAAAAAAAGAAACCCTAATTCTTGGGTGCATTAATGTGTTCTAACTAATACATTCTCCCTCCGTCCGCTTACAAAGTTTACATGTTTCTATTTTGCGACGTCCAATTATAAAGTTTATATTTCATTAAATATCCTACTTTTTTTTTTCACAAATACCCTTATTTTACATCACATCATTACTTTTACACAAAAAAGTAAGGGCAAAAATGTCATTACACTACTTTTAGCTACTCATTATAATTAAATACTATTATTTCTTGAACACTGCGCCAAAGAGTAAATGTAATCTTTGTAAATGGACGGAGGGAGTATTAGTTTTTGTCAATTTTAACTATCTTATTTTTTTTTTATTCTTTATGAAAGGGTAATGGGATTTACTTAAATTCAATGAATGAAAAGGGGAAAGATATATGTGTGTGTGACAGACATGATCAAGACTCAAAAAAAAAAAAAAAAAAAAAAAACTCCCTCCGTCCCAATACAAATAGTTTTGTTTACCAATTTTGCATGTTCCAAAACAATAGTTTTATTTACATAAATAATCATATTACTATAAAATTACTACTACTTTTTCATTTTTATTACATAATTATTACTGCTTTTTACACTAATACAAAGTCTTTTATCAATATTTTTTACCTATTACTAATATAATAATAATATTTCTTAAATCTTGTGTTCTACTCAATTAAAACTATATTTATGGGACGAAGAGAGTAGTATATATACATAAGGGTATATATTTATATTAATCTGAAATTAGGGACCAGGAATTAGAGGGCTTTACCTAAAGCAATGATTCTGGGGCTTTATGAATGTAAGTATATATATAAAAGTGGACAATATAATAATTTGTATATATAAACTGGAAAAATGCATTTGATTTTCTGTAAAATAATTCTAAGTAAGATGGATTAAAGTGAAGGTGTTTAATTAATTATATGTTGGAATGCAATGAATTATTTAGAATTTGTTATTTGGATTATAGCCATGGCTACTGTGTGTCAATTTTATGTACATCTATCATTATACTATACCCTAAAAAATCTTTACTATTATAGCTTGTGAATGCCTTAATTATAAACACTGTATAATAGGTAAGTACCCACAGTGATCTAATTATTTGTACAATATATATATATATATATATATATAGATGGAACATTGATAGATTTGGTGTAATTCTAAAACTGTATAGGAATTGAGAAAATGGACTAGTATATATATATATATATATATTTATATAATTAAAATTAAATTAAATCTATGCCCATTTTTTATCATTAAAAAGTATTTTTTATTATCAATTTAATAAGAAATTATATATACTTTTTTATCTTTTTGGTATACTTTTTTTTTACTAAAACAGACAAATAACCCACATATTATAAGTATTACTACTATCCATCTTTATTACCAGATTTAAGAAATATTAGGGTTTGTTGATTGGTGTTCAAGTTTGAAGTATCTTTTTTATATTATTTATATGAAATTGTATGGATAATATTTAATATTGAAATGATTGGTTTTTTTCTTTTGAGAAAATGGAGTATATATATTGGGTTTGTTCAGTTAATTTTTTGGATGAATTTATTTTTGATGTTACATATAACAAGTAAAGTGTACATGTTAGTGTTAGTATTAGTATATATATTGTATTCTTTTATAATATTTTTATTAATATTCATTTGGAACTATATATGCCAATAAAAAAATGTTGGTGAACAAACCCTAAGACTGTTTATTTGTGTAGTTTTGGATTTTGATTTTAGATTTGAATTTGAATAATAAAATTTTAAATTAAAATAATTGTTTGATGTGAATACACCTTTTGTTTTATTGGTTTTGAGCATAATCTAATGATGGAATGTTATTTTTACCTCTGATTAATAGTAACGAAAAAAATAGGATAGTGTTATAATAATGTTAAGACATATTCACTATGTAGTGGCAATGAAATAGTTAGAGAGTATTTGTTGGGAGGTTTGGATTTTGAATTGAAATTTGAATATTAATTTTTTTAAAATTGAAACAGTGATATAATGTAATATAAATAGGTATTGACGAATATAAAATTAATTTTGAATATAATATAAAAATTAAAAAATAAAAATTAAGTATTTGATTTGATATTTTTTGTAAATTTCTTTATGATGAATAATAAAAATTTTAAAATTTTTTCCAAAAGAGCACACCCTTAGTTTAGGAGGGACAAGAATAATAGTAAAATTCCATATATTCCGCCAAATTTATTTATTTATTTATTTTTTTTTTTTTTACGTTTGTGTTAGTTAAATTTATTTCATTACTATATTTGAAGTCAATATTTAATTATTATTTAATATTTATTTACTTTATTGTAAATAAATATTACTCATTTTATTACATTATCTCTCTTCTTTTTAATTTTTAATTACATCTTCAAAAATATTCTAAACTATTTTTTTACTTTTTCTATTTTTTGATAAAATATTCATTTTTCTTTAATTCATGTGCCGAATCCAAATAAACTAAATTTTTGGGACGAAAAGCAATAGATATGAGAGTGAAAAAATAAAAAATAAATAAAATAATAGGAGGCCAATTCTCACGTATTAAAATAAAACAGCCCTTCAGATAAAGAAATAGAACAGTGTGAATCCAACAATTAATGGGCCACCACGCATGAGAAAATAGCCCATCAATAATAAAATAAAAAATAAATAAATTGATATAGTTAAAATAATACTTTACTTGTTTGGTTGGAGAAAGAAGAATAGATAAATAATAATAATAAATTATTAAATAATTGATAAAAATTACTTCTTCGCATAATTTGTCCCTATTCTTTTTTTCTTCCGTCTTGTCTTTCTATTTTTTTAAATATAATTATGCACTTTAATCGCATTTTAAATTTTATAATTTTTTTAATTTTAATTAAACTATTTACTTATCTTAATCTTAATTTATAATTATTTTTACTCATATAATTCGTAATTACTTACTAATTATATTTTATCTAAAAATTCTGGTGTCTACGGTAATAACTTAGGACGCAGGGAGTATATAAATAGAATGATAAATTAACTATCATTTGTAAAAAAATATTAAAAATTATAAATAAATAAAATTATTTTTTATAAATAAATTGCAAATAACTAAAAAAAGTAATAACAAGCTACATTCCTAGTGAAATTTTAATGAACTGTAGCAAAATTTAGTATAAAAACATTAAAACTTACAAAAGAACACAGCCAAATTTCTTTCTATTCTTTGGAAGATAGCGAAGGGACAATATTAAAAAAGAAATAATCAATAACACCTCACCGGAAGAGAGAAGCAAAGTAAATTGAAACAAACAAACAGTGCGATATTAATCTTGGCAGAAATTTTGATTTGGCTTTAGAAATATTTCCCGACGGCTGGCTTTCAGTTTCACCTCTCTGGCTACTATATATATATGCTCTTACCTCGTAGAGCCAACAATGGAGTCAAGTATATGCAAGAGCAAGACAGGAGCAGGACATTACTAATTTGAAAAGAATCGTATAATAATATATAGAGAGGCAAATTCATAGACAGACCGCTGATCAAGAAACATATTCCATGGAAGGAAATATGGAAATTCAGTGAGAATAAACAACATTATGGGAAGCCATTGATGTTCTTTATCTAGTTTCTTGATCGAATGTAGCATCAAACCCATATGGGAAAAAAAAAAAGCAAATATCAAACACCATAGTCATAATTCTTTAGGAGGACAAAGCTGAGTAGAGTTTCTTAACTAAGCATGGCTTTCCCTTAATATTAGACTTGAACTAGTTTCAAACTGAAGTCACTAAACTAAACAGATATGAAAACTTATAAAAGGCTTCTAGAATCGACATAAGACCAACTTCGATTGCTATAGTGAAGTATATAATAGACATAAGTTGAAGCTTCTAAGGAGCTTCTTGATTAGACCAACAACAACATTGTTGCAACAAAGAAAATCCAAGGCTAAAATTAACAACTAAAACAATATATAAATTAAACCCTTCTGGTTAAGCAGCAGCATGCATCTCTAAATAGTCTACAATGATAAAAACAAGCACAAAATCAATACAACAGATAAGCATAACACTAAATTCTAGTGGCAACATCAGCAAAGTAAGTTATACATTCATGGAAGAATGGTGAACAGCTAGATGCATACATCAACAACAAATATTCCAGATATTCAGATCTTTCAACTTCAAAATGCATTCCAGTGGATCAAATATTCACATATAAGCAATTTCACATAACTGAAAATCAGCACCTAATGTCACGATAACCAATCAGCAAGCTATGATCCATGTTCTAGGAACCACATCAACATAGACCTAGACCAGTCAAATTTACACCCAAACAGTTAACACAACACAATCGACGGATGCCCTAATATTATTTCATCAATCCTAATCCTAATCCTAATCCCAATCCCAATCCCAATCCCAATCCCAATCTTAGGGTACACAGATCCCCATACTCCACCTCCCACCTTCAGCCAGAGCACCCAATTCGACCATTTTACCTCCATCAAATAAACGAGTGTTGAACACCAAATCCGTGCTTCCCGTACAAGCACCCAGGCCTGTTGTGGTTATACGGAAGCTTCTTTGATTTGCTGTGTTTTGGCCCGCCCTTCTTTCCCATCTTCCTTATCCTCTGCTTTCCAAGCATGTTCTTCAGCTTCCATGGAACCAGCTCGTCATCAATATCATAGTCATCTAAACCATGCTCATCGTCATCGTCGTCGTCATCATCGCGCTCATCCCCAACACGACCAGGCATCATCTCAACAGGAAAAACCGTCCGAGGCGAGACTGATAGACACGTAATCGAGTAGATGACTTTTGGCTTCACGCAATCACGCGATGTGCGTGCTTTTCCTTCTTCTTCTTCTTCGTCAGCCCCCTCTTCTGCCATCAGCTGCGGCTCCTGCTCCTGCTCCGGGTCCGACTCGTCGTCGGTCGCGCCGTCTCCGTTGCTGATGACATCATCCCCGTCGAAGGAGAAGACGTCTTCGTCGTCGGACATCGACGAGTTGACGAACTCCCACACCGATAGATCGTCATCGGAGATGTCGCACCGGTAAGCAGCAGGGCCAGATCCGCCGGTTTTCGCCATTGACGCAGCGGTTTTCCTCAAGATTCTCAACATTTTCGCTTGCAAAACACGATTACCTGCTGTATTTTTCTCCGTTTGCTTCAAGATCGAAGAAGCACCTGCAGATTTTTTTTCCAAATAGCATGTGAGAAGGAATCCTGCCGCAAAACGAGAGGGCTAAAAAGAACGGAGGGCTGTGGACACGTGGCGTACGTCTGAGGCTCCGTCGGACCACGCACTCTGCAATTCTATTGGTCGCAATTGCGTGGCCAAGGTAGCGTGCACCATAATCCATCTCTATTTCTAAATCATATATATAATCTTTCTTTCTAAGTAACAATTTCTTAGCTGGATAATAACAACACTATAGTTAACTACTCCTAAGTCCTAACCACCATAAAAAAGATTGAATTCTGGTCGGAGAAGAAATAAATGGGCCGAATATAGGCCCATTTATGGGGAGATCTGAAGCCCAATACAAGGTCTTGTAATATGTAATATGAAATATGCAATTGATTTTGATGTGGAGAGAGATTGAGAGAATTGGAACATAAATGGTGACAGCAACAGGTGCTGGTTGCCCATGTCTGCACTGCACCAAAATTAAGGAATAAGTGATACAGTGAAGGTAGACATGATCGATGAAACCCTAATTTCTCCACCCCCCCACCCCACCCCACCCTACCCTATTGCCCTACTACTTTCACACATACATACGTACATACATGCTGCAATATTGTACTATCATTTAATGAATTGATAGAGCCACCCATGCCTCCCATTTACAGTTTCAGACTTGGGAGATACAGATACACATAGATAGATAGATACATATATATATATATATAGAGAGAGAGACTAGAGAGAGTGGAGATGTATACAAATATATATATATTGTGTTCGAGAGGTTTCGATTACGATGAAAGAAAAAGATTTGCTCAAATCTTAGCTGTGCCTTACTTCTTACAGATTAAGATTCATCTGCCCATAAAAAGTTTGTCCTTTTCCTTTTACTTCTTACTACAATCAATCTTCCTATGTACTACTATAAAATGTTCCTTCTAATTTCACCCACTCACTCATTCATACAATCTGCTATGAATATGATCTTGCAGATAGATGGATAGAATTTATTATCCTTAAAATTGAAGGTTTTCGAAAACACGTAGGTTCATGTTCATTCATGCATGAGTCCACAAGAACAGCATTGTAATGAAGATTCAATGTGATGTCTGTGGCAGTGAAGAAGCGTCGGTTTTTTGCACCGCGGACGAGGCCGCCCTTTGCCGGAGCTGCGACGATCGGGTCCACGGCGCCAACAAGCTCGCCGGAAAGCACCCACGCTTCTCCCTTCTTAATCCCCAAATTAAAGACGACTCACAACTTTGTGACATTTGCCAGGTAACACCTTATATACATATATATACAAAGACGGCTAACAGCAGAAGCATGAGCGATTGTTCTAAGCCTCTAGTTCAAGAGGATCTATACTTTTAAATTTTATCATATTATTATTGGATAAAATTTAAAATATATTTCATACTTTTGTATATAATTACCAAATCCAATTATAATTCTAAAA
This sequence comes from Andrographis paniculata, assembly GCF_009805555.1. NCBI lineage: Eukaryota > Viridiplantae > Streptophyta > Magnoliopsida > Lamiales > Acanthaceae > Andrographis > Andrographis paniculata. The sequence continues at coordinate 728,946 of NW_026137601.1, read as the reverse complement.
TTAAATTCATAATATTTTTTCTAGAATTAATATAATTTTCTTCGGTCTTTGGAATTCATAGTTATTATTCGTTGTGGGGGTGGTGTTATTAGTATTGAGTTATTGGATATATTATTAGGTAATGGCGCTGAGTTGTGGATTTGGTGTTGCTTTTATTTTTTATTTTTCTAAATTTTTTTTAAAAATATTTAAAATTATAAAAATAAAAAATTGTTTAAAATAATAGCAAAAAATTAATATTTGAATAATAGTAATGAAAAATAGAGTTATGATTGAAATAAAATTACTGTGAATTAAAACAGAATAAATGGAGTTGATGAGTTGGAAATGACTTAATTAAATACAAACAAACAGAATAAATGGAGTTAATGAGTTGGAAATGATTTAATTAAATACAAACGTTTAGTTTTGTATAGTTTATTACTCTTATATTTGTCATTTATACCATTTTGAAAAAAAATTCATAGGGACGAGACGGCCCTACATACATACATTATACATATACATATAATAATTAATCTTTTTGAATGATCATGTGATGTCGCAGGAAAGACGAGCATTAATGTTTTGTCAAGAAGACAGGGCGATGTTTTGCAGAGAATGTGATGTTCCAATCCATAGAGTGAATGAACTTACAAGAAAGCACAACAGGTTCCTCCTCACCGGAATCAAGCTTTCCACGGAGGCGCCGCCGTCGTCGTGCCAAGTTGCTTCAGCTTCAGCTTCAGCCTCCTGTTCAAGCAGCAGATCACGAATAATAATGTCACACTCTGAAACAGAGACCCCAACCTCAGCCTCCATGGACGTTGCTCCTGATCCTCCCACGGCAAATTGTTATAGTAATACTTGGAGAGATGACAACAACACTCAATCTGGTTTAGATCATTCAACCAGCACAATATCAGAATATTTTATGGATGAAAAATTGCCTGGCTGGCATTTCGAAGACTTCTTGGATCCTTCTGATCATGATTATGGTTTCTGTAAGGTTTGCAGTATATATATTTTTTATCTGAGTAAATTAACCATAAAACTTGCAATAATTTTGAACATGAAGAAAAGATCCGGTTTTGCAGATTGAGAAGCAGATGCCAGTTTTCATGGAGGAAGAAGAATATGGGGACTCTTTGAATTCCTTATATATATATATATATATATATATATGTATACCAGCTTAAATAAATTTGCAATTTTTATATCGTTTATGTATGGTTGCTATGTGCTTTTGATGATTTGTTATGTTGAACCATAATACTAAGAAACCAGCAGAAAGACAAGTGGAAAGATTGATAACACAAAACTAAATAAATGAAAAGTTTACATTCAAACAAACAGTATATGGTCCAATTGTATGATATAGCAAACCACAACAACAATGGTAAGAGAAGGAAAACAGTTATCTATACTTAGTATTCACCCAAGATTGAACCAATCGACCTCAACTCAATGACACCAAAGCAATGAATAAATTATACCAATGTAATGGGTATAATAACTTTACCAAATCGTGACATCTTTGTACTATGCAGGAGGAAGTGAACTCACCCTTCAAATTCACAATGTTGTCGGCAAAGGAGCTGTCACAACCTTCGGTGGTCCAGAACGTCTCCCGGCTCTAGCAGGAGAAGGAGGAAAAGACAGCCGTTTCTTGGCAGCCCCAGCAGGGATCTTCTCTGGTGTATTTCCATTCTCTACTCCTAGTCCTGGAAGACTCGGCGACCTCAACTTGGCTTTGGTTGACTGAGTGGGCACCATGTAACTCGGCACGGATGCAGAACTCGTGAAGCTCTCGTCATCCCTAACTGATGTGCCAGCAATGGTGTGCCTTCTGTTACGCTCCGACAGTACACTGACCATGCTCCTTGAGTCATCATCTTGGCTTATTGCACTCGCTCTTGGACTCGGTGGCTTTAATTTCTTGGCACCGGGTGAACGAGTGGAAGTGTACTTGTTCCCGGAAGGCTTTGGGGTAGCCGGTGAGGATTGGATCTCGGAGTTTAGTTGATGATGAGCAAAGGACTTTGTAATTTCTCCTCTAGGAGTTCCCATGATGGATGGACGATCGTTATTAGGATCTTTGTTTGATGTGCTTTGAGAGTTCAAAGGCTGCGCTGCCATCCATCGTTCTAACCAGCTCCAACCCCAGTGAGGATTAGTTGGGTCCATGAACAGTAAGTTGGTAGTTTTTGATGATTTCTTCCATGTTTGCTGCTTTGAGGACAAAATTAAATCAGTGGAAAAATTATTTCAATGACTTGAAAACCATGCTACCAATCAAATTAGAACAAACCTACTACACTGAATAAAAGGAACAGCCTGAAACCAACAACCAAGCTTCCGCGACTCAATTACCATCAGTCAGCTAAGGGAAGAAATGTGTACCAAGTTGGAAAATTCAGATCAATTTATTTACCTGATGGGTGTAAGAATAAGCTAATGCCCTTTCACGCCTCATTGCAGCTTCATACTTGTGCAGCAAGTTGGCGTCAACTTGCTCCTTGGATTGTAGACTATCATCCCATTCGTCTCCCATCTGCAAGATCACGTATAGCACAGTAAATGGCTACTCTTTACTTGTCAAATAGCAAATTTAACCAAGTAACAAAGGAATTGGTTCCAGAATATATATATATATATATATGTGCGTGTATATTAAGCCATATTTGTGGGAACATCATAATTCTTAAAGGTTAGCAGTTACGGATCAAGAATAGCAGCTTTGGCAACAGACTAACTCTCAAAGACTCCAGTTCCTTGGCATGTTTCTGCAGGATCTGTCTCTGGAGTGCTCGATTCTCCTCTAACATCCTCAGCCTTCTTGACTGAACTTGAGATTGCACACGAGATAATGTCTGCATGCATTTCAGAGCATTCGCAGTTTGGCAGTAGGCAGTTGGACCATCAACAAGTGATTTCAGTCTGACCAGCCCTCTTAGAGCTCGCAGTGCCCTCCTAGCCTGTGACAAGATCAAGATCATAGTAGTGGTTCAATAAAGGATTGAAGGCCCCCAATAAAATCAAATAAAATTTGAAGTACCGGATCAATGAGAGAACATGCAGAAATATTGTAATATCCGAATGAACCCTAACATGTAGAGTTTTAGAATTCAGAAAATTGCACCAGTATCAGACTATCAGGGCGTTACTTGACAGGTTATACTGTTTTGTAGTCTTTAATCTCACTAAAAAGAAAACAGGAGCCACTTGTCAAGCAATCAACAGTGACAGAATATCTAAATATCAACTTCTTCTATGAAACTATGGAGAGTAGAAACGATCTAAAAGCCCCAGCAATTATATAACTCCCTTCTACCTATATATTGAACTTTCATCCTATGATAGAATGCAGTGATAATGACATGGAACTTGAAGATCACAGATGGTAAGATCAATTTAAGACAAGCATTCCAGAAGACAGAAATTAAAGGTAAAGCTGTGAGATGCCCCCACCAGGTAACCACGGAATGCAGTCTGGATTTTGATTGCTGCCACTTCCTCCTTGGATTTCCCTGCAAATTGTTTTCCCTTAGTATGCCATACCACCTCTGCTGCTGCCTGTGCATCTGCAGCCACTTCAATTTCTGCAGTGGTAGCTACAGCAACAGAGAATGTGTGTTTTGCTTGCTCATTCTCATCCTCGATCAATTTTATCTCATTCAACGGTGGAAGAGATTGAGCATGAGGTTGAGGTTGAGATTCTTCAACATAATTTGGAATTGGAGAATCCGAAACTGATGGCTTTTCTTTCCCAAACCATTTCTTGGATTTACTTGCTTTCTGCAGAATGACACCAAGACCAAAAACGATGGCGTAGCTGATAAATTATCAATCCTAACATCGTTTAAAATTCCAACAAATCTGCAATGGTATTATTGATATGTTCGCATACCTTGTCTTTCTTTCCCTTAGAATCTGGGCTGAGAGCCTTCTTTACTGAAGAAAACCAACTCCCTTTTCTCTCCATCTCTTCTAAATCATTGCTCAATTTGTCCTCATCTGGAATCCAAGTGAGAAAAATACAAATAGGCAATAATTAATCCGAATGTACTACTTGAATTATTCACAGGCGAATTAACAAATAGATCAGAACACTAAAAGGATAATTTATCATTTTCAAGCAAGGAAATATAAACACTCTCGGTTTCTTATTCGCCTCATCGAGATAGGAATTTCAGGAGCATTGACCGTTACTTCAATTTTCATCTGAATTTCCATAAACGTGATTCACCAACGAATCAATCCAAAACGTCCAATTCCCAACGAAAAATCAAGACGAGTTTCAAGAAAAACCACCTCGTATTTTTAAACTCCTATGATCACTACAAGTTTAAAGATAAACCACTCAGTGTTGTTAAAATCTAGCAAAACTAACATCCAAATCACCAAGAAACTCACCTTCATTGCAATGTATCAGATCTCACACAATTATTCCATTCCCTTCGCCGGAAAACCCAACCGGAAGCCTGAAACAAGCAAAATTAGACACTTCACCAGCAAATGTAGATTTAAAACTGCAGCGAGAAACAACAAACGGTACCAATCTCCACACTTATGGCAGCGTGAACTGTTGCGAGAAACCAGATCTTGGCAATAAATGAAGCAACAAAGTTCAAAGAGGTGGAGTAGAGTTAGTAGAGATACCGATGCGAGGGAGGGGAGAGGCCGATAGAATCACACAGCTGGTTTTTGGTTTGTGTAGGTCCCACCTTCCGGCCGCGTGGGCCCCATTTCTTAACTCCACTTACCCCACTCTCTTTATTGCTCTCCATAATTAGGGTTATCGTCTTAATTGGATGTCTAAATTACCAATTTGCCCACGCCACGATTCTTTTCTTTGTCTCATAAGTTTGTTTTGGACTTTAGAGTAAAAAACAAAAAGAAAAAAAAACCCCGGGTGGCAACTGGTGGGTGAGTTTATAGCCGCGAAACCACCGGTTTAAATTTATTTTACGTTTTGTTGGTTGTAGTCTGACGTAAAAATATTGTGTATTCAAATTTTGACACATATTTTTGTTATTCACTTTTTTTTAAAATATATATATATATCAAATTGAACAATTTTTTTTTATATTATACGGGGTCTCGGACTTTTTTGAGGCCATGAACCAAAACAAATTATAGACCTTATTATCACAATGTATTTTCAAAATAATGTCACTGATTGACGTCGATTGAACAAAAAGTTGAACATAATAGTCGATTAAGTGAGGTAAAGAAGAGTTGATGACCACGATTAAATTTGAAAACATAAGATGAGACATAATTATAAAAAAAGAAAAAAAAATATGATTAAAATTTAAAATTTAATTTTAAAATTAAATTAAATAATTATGTAAAAAATATATATATAAACTGAAGTTACAATATAATTTTAAATTTTAATAATAATAATAATAAATAACATTTTAAATAATGACTTTCTATTAATTAAAGACTGAGCAGCTGCTCATTCTGTTCACTATAAATTAAGTTTATATAACTAGGTCCACAAGGCAAGTCACATTAAGTTACTCGTATTGTCATTAAAAAATCTCTTTGGGTTGGATTCAAATTTTAGATTTGAATTTGAATATCAAATTCAAACATCATTTTGAACGAAAAATGCATTTTTCTTTTTCTATTTCTATTCAATGATCAAAATACACAATTATTTGATAAAGACACCCCACCCTATATAATCCAAAATTCCAGAGCATGTAGGAGTGGTTATGCTCAATTTTTAGAACAAAAATATTCCTCGGACAAGTCACGGTACATTCTACTAATCTAAGGATGTGTTTGTTGGGGGATTGGATTGAATTTATACTATTCATCTCTTCTTTTTCTTTTTCCTAAAACATCAAATCAAACACCTATTTTTTTACTTTTTATATTATACTAAAAAACAATTTTACATTCAAAACATCACATCAAATACCTATTTATATCACATCATACAACTATTTAACTTCAAAATTTTTACTATTCAAATCCTAACTCAAAATTCAAATCCCCAAACAAACACAGTCTCTTGACTTCATATAAATTCAATTATGCTAATGACAATGTATATATGAGTATAAAACTTTGTTTATTACATGAAAGTTGTATAAAACAAGTATAAAATATTTTAGATAATAAAATACATCTTTTAAATAGTATTTGTTACTATAATGACATATTATACTATAAATTTAAGGTGTTTTTAGTATAGAAAATAGAAACGCTGACAAATGATAGCATTAAATGTAATTGTAGTAAAAAATAGTAAAACGGAGAATTAGAAATATAAAAAAATGCTAAGGTATAGAATAATACACTATATTATTAATTTAAAGAATAAATCGATAACTAAAATTAATAAATTAGATAAAAATATATATTGTATATTTTTTAGTTTGATAAGTTATTTTAATAATAATAATTTAAATATGATATTTTATATGAGATCTGTATAATATAAAATTTATAAAATAATAAATAATAGTAATAAGAAAATAATAAATAAACACAAATAAGTCATAAAAATTAAATATAAAAAAATAATATAAGTAAACACACACTTACACTGACTCTCTCTATTTAATTCCTCTCTATTTATCTGTATAAGAGAAAAATAAAATTAAAAAATAAGAAATAATTTATTTTTCAACTCTCAATTATTTGTCTCCACCAAACAAAAGAAACGAGGGTATTTTTATTTTTTTATTTTCATTTTTATGTACCAAACACCCCTTAGTGTAATATTTGAATATAGTACTCCCTCCGTTTCAATACAATATTTTTGTTTATCATTTTTTTGGTCTCAAAACAATAGTCTTATTTTCATAAATAACCATATCACCATAAAATAACTTCTACTTTTTTATTTTTATTACACAATTGTCATTATTTTTTTACACTAATGCAAAAAATTCTTTTATCCATATTTTTTACCAATTACCAATATAATATTAATATTCTTTAAATCTTGTGTCTAACCCAATTAATAATATAGTTCTGGGACGAAAGGAGTATAATATATATATTATATATAAAGATATTGCGAGTTTGAATTTGTCTTTGGTATTAAATCAAATTTGTAGTAACAATCCAATATAAATTAAAAGTGGTTCTAATAAAAGGAACAAGGACAAAGTCAAATAATTGGAAGAAAGTTTATTACAAATTAAATAAACAGAACCAGCAAAAAGCAAAATGTAATCGTAACTGGTACGAAAGCAAATGTTTGTGCTGTGCATTGCAATTTGCAGGGACCATTGCATGCATTTTATTTATTTATTTATTATTATTATTATTTTTTCTTCGTGTCAATGTCCCTTGTACCACTTTTCTGGACTTGTATTAAGCTTAAGTACCGAATCTTATTTAATTTTGTGGGGACTATGACTTTGTTCACGCAATCAATTTTTCCTTATTTGGCACTTTCACCATCATCCAAATGAATTTTAATAAAAATGAATAATAATAATTATTTTTTTATAGTAAAAATAAATAATTTTTTAAAAAAAATGAGAATAATTTTTTTATGACAATGCAAAAAAAAAAAGATCATCATAGATGAGGGAGAAAGTACTATTTATTTTTTTTAAAATATTACATCAAAAAAATTTTTCTCAAAATATTAAATCAAATATTTATTTTTTATTTTATTTTACTTTATTATTTCCAAATCTCCAAAACACCAAAATTCTCGAAAAATCTCTGTAAACAGAGCTTGTATATTTGGTTACTACTGCCACACCATTCATATGCTCTCAATGTAGAAGGATCTTCTTTTTGTAATATATATATATATATATTATTATTCATTATCATGTTTTTTTTAAAAATAATTTTTATATTGAAAACAATAAAAATATAACACAAAACACGTTCAAAATTCTATCACTTTTGTTTGAGGGTTTGGATTTTGAGTTGGAATTTGAATAGTAAAAATTTTGAATTGTAATTGTTTTTATGATTTGAAATAAATAGGTATTGATGTAATATTTTGAATGTAAAATTAATTTTTAGTATAATATACAAAATGAAAAATAGGCGTTTGATTTGATGTTTTTTGGAAAAAATTTTTGGATGAATAGTAGGATTTTGTCAAATATTTTCAAACGAACACACCCTACGTGTTTGTTTACACTGCATTTTTTATTTTTAGAATGTATATGTGTTTTGTTTATGTAGATATTTTTTAAATTTTTGTTATTAATTATTAATTTATATATATATATATTACAAAAAATCAAAACTCCAAAATTTCAAAATATTTAAATGGACTCATAATTATTGACTACAATATTTTATACTATTTCATTCGTCCACTAATTTTATATCAATTTTCTTTGTAAATTGCAAAAAGAAAAAAGATATAAAATTGATGGACACAAGAAGTATAGAAATTTATAATATGACATGATAAAATAAATTTTAAAAAATCAAAATAAACAGAATAGTTATTCAACACTCCAATGTAGCTTTCAAATTAATATTCCTTAGACTAATTCCTTTTCCATATATGGTTTATCTATGTGGTTGTATAATTCGAAATTAATTTAAAATAAAATGTTAAATTTAAATTATTATTTAAAAATATTTTAATATGATATTTTATAATATATATTTATTAAAAATCAATGTTGAACAGTAATTTTTTTTTATTTGAAATAAAAAAAGAAAAAATAAAAAACCCATGTATTCATTTAAAACTTTGTAAACAAAAATTTAAACATCATTATTATTAAGTTTAAAAGAACACGAAAAAGAGATATTTAACTGTATAATACTAATTTTTATTTACTCATATTTTCAAATTTATTAGTTTATTATTCAATTCATTAATCTACCATTATTCTAGATTAAAAATCATTTAAATTTAAAATAAAATGAATATCTACTATAAGAAGCCATCGAATGTATTTGTCGGTGAAGCGCTGAGACAAGACTAGCGACTACTTCTATTGCAAATTGAAGCATCAAATATGACTCATAAAAAGGATAGTATAAATGGCGCAGGCATTCTCTCGTTATCCACTGCGGTAGCTTCCCAGCAAAAATATGGCGGCCTCGCTTTGCAATCTAGCATGCTCGCCGCTTCTTCGTCTGCCTTTTCCTCGGGAACATGGTAAAACCTCTTACTCTGAATTCGAATTCTCTGTGGCTCGAAATGCAATTGTTTGATGTTTTCAAAGGAAAGAAATGTAAGTATGCCGGCAGTATTGCACGGCACCTCAAACGATCTGTAAACCACACGTTTGAGCAGATTTATGATGCAGTACAATTATGTAGTTAGCTTCATTATATGGTTTTAAGTCAGGCTTCATTACCAGCATCTGTATATATTTACTAGTATATCTATTGATGTTGAAGGTTTCATGGAATGTCCTGCCGTTGGTGTTTGTAACCTTACATTCTCGATGCCTTGATTTTTTGAGTCACTGAAAACCGTTGATGATTTTCAGATTTATTATCGTGATACAGGAACTCATCACAAGGCCAGAAAATTAATAACAAAAAATTATAGTGACTTAGATAAACCAGAATCTAGAATCACTAGTTTAAGCGCTGGTAACGTTAACATGGAGCTTGGTCTCGAATCTGAGGAACGACTATATCTTGGCATGGATTTTGGCACATCTGGTGCGCGATATGCTGTAATTGACCAGGAAGGCAGCATATGTGCTGAGGGAAAGAGAGAGTACCCTTTGTTGATGGTATAATATCTTTCATTTAAAATTTTGTTTAGTTGTCTTAGTTAGATTTATTCAGATTTAATCGAAGTGTTCTACATTTGTAGAGGCAGCCTTTATTGCATATTTGTTTACAAATCTCGTGCAGTTAATTTACAAGCTTGTTTGTGGTTTTCTAGAAAGAGTGAGGAAACAGTAGATTGGGTAAAATCCTGGAGAACAACACTTTTCAGCCTCTTGGAAGATATTCCTGTCAGTCTCCGTCCAGCTGTTGCATCCATTTCGATCGATGGCACTTCTGCGACAACAATCATAATTGACAGGTTCAAAACTTCTTATTAGGAACTCTGCTGCCTGAATATACTGTTTTTGCATAACATGTTGCTTTGTTTATTGATGCAGCAAAACAGGTGAACCATTGTGTAAGCCTTTCCTATACAATCAGAGTTGTTCTGAAGCTCTACCAATAGTAAAAGCAATTGCTCCAGCTAATCACACAGTTTGCTCTGGATCCTCCACATTGTGCAAATTGGTCTCCTGGTGGAATTCTGGTACCCCTAAAACTTCAGCAGCGTTACTGCATCAAGCAGACTGGTTGTTGTTACTTCTTCATGGAAAGCTCGGAGTGACTGATTACAACAATGCATTGAAAGTATTCTCTGTTTCAGTTACCATGCCAATCTGTTTTAAATCTGAGCATGTGTCTGTTTGATTTGATATAACTGTTCCTTTTGACAGGTTGGTTATGATCCTCAATTGGAGTCATACCCTCAATGGCTACTTTCTCAGCCTTATTCTAGTGTTTTACCCCTTGTGCAAGTTCCAGGAACCAAAATTGGCACCATGATAGAAAGCATCCAAACACGTTTTGGTATGTTAAGTTACTAAATACTATTTTTTATAAGCAATAACGAATCTCACTGAGTTAATCTAATGAAGTTTTTTGCTTCCACAGCAACTAATATTTATTGTGATACATTCTTAAACAGACAGGTTCTCTGTTCTATTTTTATTTTTAAGTGATACAGAATTGTGGAAGGCATAATTATTTAGTTTCATACCTTCTCTTAATGCCATATATCACCTTGGTCTTTTTTTTTGGGAAGTTGTTTAATGGCCTAGGATTAATCAAAGCTGGTAATTTGAATGTTTAAAATCCAGGTGCTGAATGATTTAGTCATCTTATGATTAAATTTTTTGATGGTCACAATATTCTTTCTTGATAGGCTTCGCAAAGGATTGTATCATCTGCACGGGAACCACTGATAGTATAGCCGCATTCCTTGCAGCACGTGCAACTGAACCCGGAAAAGCTGTAACAACTTGTGACACCTTTACTTCTCATTAATCAGTCATACTGCATAAAATTTGCTGATTATCAGTAGACAACCTCAATACTTGGGAATAATTTTTTACCAGTGATATTGTTTGTGCACCTGATTATTCAGACAACTTTTTTGCCTGGCATATATACATTCAGGTCACATCATTGGGTTCAACACTTGCTATCAAACTTCTAAGCACCACGAGAGTAGATGATGCACGTTTCGGGGTGTATAGCCATCGGCTTGATGATAAATGGCTTGTTGGTGGAGCTTCAAACACAGGTGGAGCCGTCCTTAGACAAATCTTTACCGATGATCAGCTGGAGAAGCTGAGCCAGCAAATAAATCCTGCAGAGGCCTCTCCTCTTGATTATTATCCTTTGCAAGACATTGGAGAACGATTTCCTGTAGCCGACCCAAAAATGGAACCCAGGTAAACCATTCACCTTTTTCATTACATCAGCAATAGTAAACACTAAAGGCATTGCCATTGTTGAGCTACCATTGCAGATTGCACCCTCGCCCTGAAAGTGATGTGGACTACTTGCATGGCATTCTAGAGTCCATTGCTCGCATCGAGGTACATAAATTCATCTTCTGCTTCTCATTTGTGATTGTTACTGTATTAACTTATGCATAGCACAGGCGCAAGGGTACAAGTTGTTGACGGAATTGGGGGCAACACCTGTGGAAGAGGTTTTCACTGCTGGGGGAGGGTCCAAAAACGATAAATGGATCAAGATACGCGAGCGTGTCATGGGGTTGCCTGTCCGCAAGGCGCTGCAGACTGAGGCTGCTTATGGAGCTGCATTGTTAGCCTTAAAGGGTGCTTCACAGTAACTCACATTACTCTACTCATTTCATATGGCGCAATTATCACTACTTGTTTTTAGTCCTGCATAGCATGTATTCAACTAGTGTTTGCGACATGAGATCAAATGTGAAAGCTGCAATAACCAGAACGTTTGGAATATGTCATATAAATTATAATCGATCATCTCTTACAAGTTCCATTCAGCCTACCAACTTATATGCCATACCTGTGTCCCTCTCAAGCATGCAGACGGTAAATGATCTTATATAGCTTTTATGTTTTTATTCAATAGAAGTATATATAGGGGAGGTTGCATGGTTTAATGATTTCTATTTTGGTGAATGTTAGATACCAAAATGGATAATTGACTTAAAAAGAAGGAGTTCGGATCCTATTAAATTAATTCAGCTTATGCTGAATTAATCTTAACCATTCATTTATTTTAATTAAAAACAATAATTTAATTAATTTAACTTATCAATGGCTAAGATTTAGTTTAGCAGTGCTGAATAATGACTTCAAATCTTACCACATTTGTAAATTGCATCATATGTGCAGCCTGGATAAGGAAATCGCTAAATGAATTCATGCAATACCTCTGTGTTTGAGCTAGAATACATTGTATTGAGAATTTTAGTTAACAATTTGACTTTGTCATGGCTTTTCTCGTGAACGAAAAACTTGAGCATATGAATATCCATCTAGATACAACAATTAGCCAAAAAAGATGGATAACATGTGCAGATACACAATTATGTGGTCAAGGTATATCCTCCATAATGTCGACCTCCCTCCGAATTTAGCTACTCCCAAGTTGATGACTATAGTACAGCAATCCATCTCGTAAGGTTAGCCTTCGAAGCAAAACAGTAAACAGAGCCTGCACAGAAATGTTAATAATGACAGTCAATTTTACCTAAATGTATGTTGGCCACAGGGCTTTCAACCTACAGACTTACCAATTGAAACGACATCAGCGCGAACCATATTCCAATTAAGCCATATCCCGTCCTGCTCAATACCTGTTATTAAAGATGACAGTGTTCAATTAATGTAGGAACTCACAGCTAGGAAGTAAGATCAGACATTCGAAACAAGTCACTTTTACGGTATTACTTTTGTCATTAGTATAGAATACCTGCAAAAGAAGTGTATTTAAACAGGCGATCCCAGTCATTGTTACACCCAGAAACGTCAAGTCTCTTCCAGCCTGCATAATTGACAGCCAACTTATAATCAAATCATGGAGATCACTGCTTTCACTGCCTATTTGATCGAAGCTTAAATACGCTAACATACCATTAATGTGCCTTCCAGACAATTTATAGGTGGTGCAGCAAATAGTGCAACAAAGAAAGGCAATAGCACCTTCCTCATCTGTTGTGCATTAGATGAAAATAAATGGTTATAGCATATCGAATTTAATTAGTCTCACAACGCATTTTATCCGTTCTGGCTGATGTAAACTAACTATGTGAAGGTAAGGAAAATGACCTCTTGCATGACTTCAGGATCAGAGGAGAATAGTTTGGGGAAGAGCCAGGGAAGTGATGTCCCGATAGATCCCAATATAAGTCCACTTAATGCACCGATGATGATCAGTAACTTCAATAACTCTCGGACCTTCCGTATAATGTGAAGTTCAGGGGAAAAAAAAAATGGAAGTAGAGAAGATGAAAGGCAAATGTAATACAAGCAATAGTGTTTCTTTTATCAACATTTAGGATGCTATAAGCATGAGTTACCTTTTTCGAACTACGGTTGGTCCCATACATCAGCTCAGGCATGAATGACTGGGCTGTTTGGGAAAGAGGCTCTCCCCAGACGGCGCATATACAGTACAATTGTATCATCACCTAATGAATGGATTTAGCGAGCACTGCCTTTCATGTGGAAGTTACTTATAGAAAAGAAGAGTATTCAAACCTGATGAGCAGCAACAGTTTTGGTACCCATTGATGTAGCGAAGTAGACAAGCATGGCATAGAATGTGACCTGTGTCGAAGTATATGTCAGACAGTTGAATTGCCGATTGCCATGAATGAATGAAAGTAACCAAAATCAAGAATCTTGAATGGCACCATGAACCTTTGATAAGATTGCCACAAATGCCGGAGCTGCGAGAGTGAATATCTGAAGAAACTCATCGAGTGATGGAATAGAAATGGAGAAAGCATTGTAGCCTTTTTTGTTCAATGCCTCAATCATCATGTAAGCTGCAACAACCTTTGGCAACCATCGTCGTGTTAAATTTTTTTATGAATATATCATATTCGCTAAGGGATTAAATGCTCGTTATTTAGAATAAAATGGCGGCATTTCATAGTAAGATGGGGTAAGGGTCGTATCTGAATGCCGTACCTGTGACACCATTGTTGCCCATGCAGCTCCAGCTATCCCAAACCCTAGAAATCTGCATAATACTACATCACCAACACCATTAATAGCACTTGCAACAGCCAAAGCCTTGACAGGTCCCAATGAATCTTTCATTCCTAAGCTGTGAGCCATTCAAGAAACAAATTTTTGAAGATCAACTCACAATTTAAATTTAACATAAACCCCTGAAAGCTTTCAAGGATTCTGACCAATGAACTGTTAGTACCAAACCTTGCACTTTGAGCAACCCATCCCATAAGCCATGCCGGCCATACCAAACCTCGAATCTGAAGAAGAACAGCACATGTAACCCAGGGCAAAATTGAATCAAGCGATGAATCAGAATGCATTTCAAGATGTCATTAACAAAATGAGACCAACTATGAAAGATCAACCAAGTCCAATGTAATGGGAACCCAAGAAGAAATGAGAAATGACGATAATTTGTGCCAAATTTTCGTGCATACCTGCACATATGTATTTGCTGCATTTATTATATCTGTGTTCTTCGCCCCGGAAAAAGCTGGGATCAATGCAGAGATTAAATGAGAAGAGAAAGAAGCTTATACTGATTAGGCAGCATATGAATAAAACTGAAGTTAATCCTTCTCTACCCGTCAAGGCCCAACGACCACAAAACTTTGTAAAGAAAAGCATTAGGACACCACAAGCCAATCCTATGAACAGCAGTATAGATATCTGATGTTGCACCTCAGTTTTGTCCTGTCCCATTCAGTTGCACAAGAGACTACATAAATTTACAGCTTCAATCATACAATCCCCATCCAATCGTGATTGCGATCTGACCAAGTATCCAATTATATCATATATTCCCACATGACAAATTTAATAACTTTAGAGAGCATATAATTTGATCTGTTAACCTGCTTAACAAGGGATGTAGCCACCAAATTTGAAGTGGCAATGGAAAGGAACATGAACAAATAGCTTGCATAATCACACAAAACTGTCCCTGGCCCTGGCAAATATAAATAAATAAATAAATCCCAATGTGCACTTTCAATTAATTGAAAACTATACAGATTAAGTCTGGAGTTAGTTGACATACCTAAAGCTGCAAGCTCGACTGAGCTGCCCTGACCAACAACTGCTGTATCAATCAATCCCATCAACGGACCACAGATCCAAAGACCGACCGCAGGACCGGAAAATTTTATGATTTCCGTAATTTGATTCCATAAACTACTATCCTTCAGCAATTCCTCCCCAGATAGTTGCGATTCCTCCACCGCTGCAATTTCCTCTTCCGTTCCTTCTCCAACTTGCAGAATTTGAGTACCGACATCGCTACCACTGTTCTGGTAATTAGAGTTTGCACCAATCCGTAGCTTGCTTCTGCATTTCAGGATTCGCACACTAGTTTGGTGTAAAGTTTTTTGAATTTTGAAGTTTGGGGCACTGGTTCGGTAGCGAAAGCAGGGAAGGTGAGAGTGGTGAATTAGGGTTCCGATATTCATGGATTGAAATCTGTTCAACTCTCTGAACTACGACCAACTGACAATAACGGCCTTCTCTATCTCTTCTTTCTTCTTTCTTTTTTTCCTTTTTTTTTTTCTTTAAGTGAAAATTACTTCTTTTTTTTTTTTTTTAAATATAACACACATTTATTAAACAAACAAACCCTATATGTTAACATTTAATGTAATATTTTATAAAATACATATATTTAATTTGATATTTAAAATACTAACAAATATATACGTATTTCATCCATTCAATCATAGCACTTGTAGTTACCTTTGTATAATTGTATTTAATATAATAAATATTCTTATATTTATATATTTTTATACAAATATAATTATAAAATATTAATAAAAATATTTATCTCTTTCTCATATTCAAATACAAAAAATATATCTAACTATTATATCAAAATGAAGGGACTATATTATTTTCTATTATATCCATTCTATCCTACAAGATATTGTAAATATAAAAATTTAAGAAGATACAATTAGTAAATAATTAATACAGGAATAATATATTATTGTAAGTAATTATATATAATAAAAATAATTATAAATTAAAGTGAAATAATCATTAGTCTAATTAAAATTTAAAATAAATTTAAAATGTATATAATTTTTTTTAAAAAAAAATGATATGAGACGTGCATACATTATAATATGGATTAAGACTGAGGAAGAATATATCTCACTATTAAAAAATTTACTTTTTCAATCCGGGCTAAGGACACTTCTTGAGGTATGAACCAAGGGTGTGTTTGTTTGAGGGGTTTTGATTTTGAATTGGAATTTAAATAGTAAATTTTTTAAATTTGAATAGTTGTACGATGTGATATAAATAGGTGTTGATGTGATTTTAAATGTAAAATTAATTTTTAGTATAATATAAAAAATAAAAAATATATATTTAATTTGATCTTTTTTGAAAAAAAATAATAAAATAAATAGTAAAATCCAATTCCCAAACAAACACACCCTAAAGCAGAAAGAGGTTTGAAAATTTGAATATAACACTACTTATGTCTGCTGCGCAGAAATCGTGTTAAGTTTGAAAAGTAGAAGTAATGTGCAGGAAAAAAGGCAAAATAAAATCAGTTTGTTCACATGGGATTTTTTTAATATTTAAATTTACCATATTTTCTTTTAAAAATATGAGATTTAGTTTTGTGAGAATTTTAAGTTGGTAGTTTAATAATACAGTCATTAGTTGTAATTTAGATATACAGTATGTAAAAACCTTTGACTTTTAATGTGTAAAATAATATACTAATATTAATAAAAATAAATGCAAATAGCATTCAAATGGGCAGATTGATTATAGTGTCAATAGTCCGGGACCATATATAAGATAATCAAATAATATATATTTTTATTTAATAGAATATAATTTGTGTTAAATAAAAATACATAAGTGTGCTATATTGATATACTATTTAATTTGCATTATATTAATATAATTTTAATTTAATCTATTATTATATCATATATTGTACTCCCTCTGTCTCGCAATATATATATATTTTTAACAAATATAAATTAATTTAATTAAATTTTTAATATTAGACATATGTATCCGGGTTCTTTTCACCGTAGAAACCTCCACTTCAATGACACGTTTTAAAAGAAATCAAAACACAAAAACTTTTTTTTTTTTTTTTCTAAAATATTATTTATTTAATTATTTATTTTTATTTTTTTATATTTTTGTATTATATAAAATTTTATTATCTAATGATATATATTGATATAATTTTATTTAAATTTAATAATATTATTAATTATTTTGATATAAATTAAAAAATATATAATGAGGTAGAAAAAAGAGATTGTGAAATAAAAAAAAATGAGTATGCGGTGGAAATTTTTAGAAATTTTTTGAGAGTTTCTTCATGTGGATGGCCTTACAATTCATTCAAAAACCCTTTATTTCTATCTCTCTTTTCAATAAATAAATATTTTTATCTATATTTAAAACTTATTATTTTTAATAAAATTAGTTTTAAGTTAATTATAAATGAATAAATTAATTTTTTTATTTATTTGTATTATATAAAATTTTATTTTCTACAAAATGATATTCATATTGTATATATTTTATTGATATATAATGCTAAAAGTATTTAAAATGCCAACAACACTACTCATATAAAATAACAAAAATAATATCATTATTTATTATTAATAGTTTACTAATCTATACTAACTAAAATACCGTATATTTGAGCAAATGAGTCATCTTAACCGTGACGGAGAGAGTATATTTTTATATAGTAAGATGTTTGTTTTTATATTGAATTATATTATATATTGTCTGCTCATATGTTATATTTATATTATAATTAATATGCTTTTTATATTATTTTTCTTTTTCTTACTGTTATTTTTAGGCGACAGAATCTTGATAAGGTGAAATCTTTAATTTAATTAATATTATATTAATTTGACTAAATCAGTATCTATAATCAAAATAGATAGTGTGTAGTATAAAAAAATATGTATTGTGCAATTTTATATTGTACTTATATTTAGTATTGTTAGAATATACTTCATCCGTTCGTTTTTAAGGCCACATTTACCTACTTAAGATTAAAAATATTTTGTATATTTTTTTGTACAGATTTTTTTTTATTAATATTATAAAATATTAATAAAAGTATTTTTGTAATTTTTTTAATTTATATTATATTTTGATATAATAATTAATATTAAAAAAATTAATATGTAAAAAAAAAAAAAAAAAAAAAAGTATATGAGACACCTACCCACCCTCTATTTATTTGTGGTTCGGTTTGCTGCCACGAGTGCGGCTGACCTTTGAATTTGGGGCTGCTAATGAACATAAAGGTGTCGCTGTAACTTTACATTCTAGAAGCCATGGTCAACTCAACGCCCTTGGTTGTTAGGCATCCCTAACTTTGCTAGTGGCAAGCGCTGGACAATTCAAAATTAATCATTATTAAACCCAAATATCTTAGTATGAATTGAATTTGTTTCATTTTACACAATGGATTGTTACTTACACCATAAATTTGTCCAGTTTAGATTTTACATGGACAAGATATTTTTTAGAATTTTGAAAAAATTGAAAATTATAACAAATTATATTTGTTGCGTCGTTGGTGATGTTTATAAAAAAAAATATATATTTTATATGATATTTTAAAAAATATAAAATTTTAAAAAAATATTATAATGATAGTAAATAGAACTTTGATAAAGAGATTAGATACTCACCAAATTAAATTAGTATTGATTTGATCGAATCAGTATTTTTAAAAAATATACTCCCTCACTTTCAAAGGATTTCAATTTTTTTATTTTCAATTATTTTCTAATTTAGTAATTGTACTATCTATTTAATCTTAATAAATATTACTCCCTCTTTCCCACACATACCGTGTCTGCTACCGTAGACACGGTATTTTAGGAGGGGTGTAATAATTTTTCAAAAAAAAAAAAGTGAAATGATATATGGGACGGACAGAAACGGCAACGTAGACATGCATGTGGGACAGACAGAAACGAAAACATGGACATGATATGTGGAAGAGAGGGAGTAAAAAATTTATGTACAAAAAAACAAACATTACTTTTTAGATGAAACAAAGTGAGTACAGTATATATTTTTCATAACATAATATATGTCCTGTTATAAAATACGAGTCTCAGTATACAGGATTCGCAGACCTTAATAAGTAAAATAAAAGAAGGCATTTTACACTTATCCGTATGTCCCACGGTGGCAGTACATTTCGATCCGCAGAAATTGTGGCATCAAGTACAAGAAATGGAATATTAACCGATTTTTTTTTTCTTTGTATATAAATCAAAGGAGGGTTAACATTAATGGCGGAAAGCGAGAATTGTGAAACACGGCCAAACCAGGTAGATTGCTATAAAACTACGCACAATTAACGTCACGTCGAATAGCTGGAGGCTTCGGTGTCCTCATTTGCTCCAGATCACATATTCACATGTGCGCTCACATTCAATTTCTCCTACGCCTCTTGTATACGGAATAGCAACACCGAACGAATCCATTTTTAGGCTTCCTCACGCTCGTCGTACGCGCGCATCGATTGCATCGCGCACGCAACTCTGTTGACAAATTTGCGGTGCTAAACCGAGTGCTTTCGCGGATCGGAGGTAGGTAAGTGTGGAACCGCAATTGACTCCGTTTGTTTGAATTAATGAAATTTGTAATCATCTTTGGAAGTTTTTCGGCTCCAATCCGATGTAAACTCCATTGTTTCTGTTTATTCATGATTTTCGAGTGATGTGATTTGGATTCCTTATCTTCTGTTGTTTGAAGTTTATGTTGCGTCCGGAATCGAAGGGTTCCACATCGATACCTAATTCTTAGGTCGAGATTTTGGAATTACACTGATCAATCCCTTATTTTCTTGGGTATTTGGTGTCAATCAGGTTAAAATGGGAAGCGTGCGCGCGATTTTGGACCATCCGGATGATTTGTATCCGATGGTAAAGCTGAAGTTCGCGATGAGAAGCGCCGCAAAGCAGATCCCCGATGAGCCTCATTGGGGATTTTGTTACTCTATGCTTCATAGAGTTTCTAGAAGTTTTGCGCTCGTGATCCAACAGTTGGATACTGATCTTCGCGATGCTGTGAGTTTTATGTTTTATTATTCCCCCAGTTTTGGTTATTTTATTCATAGTCTGAAGAATCGCCGCGTAGTTTCTACTGTTTGAGATAATGCAGTTTTCTTCTTCTGTTGCATGTACTCTTTTAACTGCTGATTAATTATAAGGCATTAATTTAATTGTTGATGTTGATTAATGCTGGAGTAGTCAAAGAATTGAAACGGGAAACAATTTCTCTTGAATTCGGTGGTCCTTTTGTGGATAGACTAAAGCAAGAAGAACATATTGATCCAAACTTAAGTTGAATACAACCTTTTGAATGGTAATTCAATTATGAGTATCAAATATATAAATAGATTGTGAAATTTTCTAAATCCCTACTCTGTCCGTGGTTTTTGTAAGTGGTATAGTTCTACAACTGTGTTCTGTGATTCAAAAACACAAGTTACTGTGCATATAGTTAATATTATTCTCTTGTGTTTGTGCTATCTGAGTAAAAGATAATATGCAGCATCGCACCTCATGGTTTTCCTCTTTTTCCTCTTTCATTTTAAGCCAAAAGTTCCACTTAAAAGTGAGAATTAAATAGAAAGAAGGAATAATTTATATCCATGTCATATTGTCATCTAGCTGCAATATTTGGAGTGAATCAAAATCTTGCAATCGAGTTGCCAATGGTGTTGAATAGATGACCATCTATTTGACAGCTACGATATCATGCTCAATGGGAATTTACTTATATAATATATCTTTCTTTAAATGGTGCTCAGGGAATGAAGATGTTTTAATTAATTTTGCAACTTTGTATTCTGTAGGTGTGTATTTTCTATTTGGTTCTTCGAGCGCTTGACACTGTTGGTAAGCCTCCTGGTTTCTTTTGATTCTTCTAAACAACTTACACTGCTGGTTTAACAATTGTAGCCCTTCATTAAATTCACAGAGGATGACACAAGCATAGCAGCAGAGGTTAAAGTGCCTATTCTGATGGCCTTCCATCATCATATATATGACAGGGAATGGCATTTTGCATGTAAGTATTCAGCTTATGGCTTATAGTCTACCCTGTGCTCTTTATACAATGAGGAGAGAGACCCCCCTAGCCTGCATGCATTTTTTTTTTTTTTTTGGATTGATGGATTTGTTTGGTTGTGTTTTCATTTGTTTTCAAATTCATTCTACATAATACTATATATTTTTCCCAAAAAAGATCTCACATCAAAAACATATTTTTCATCTAATACATTAAATCATCTTTTTTGTTTGTTTGTTTAAAACACACACCTAACATCTATGTTTAATTTCGAACATCAAATGAGAGGGGCTTCAGTAACCTCTAAGTACGTTTGATTATGTATTTGATCTATAGGTGGCACAAAGGACTACAAAGTTCTAATGGATGAGTTCCATCACGTTTCCACTGCTTTCTTGGAGCTTGGACCCAGGTACTTCCTAGCTGAGAAGTTCTTCTGATATGAAGATATTTATGTAGGTATAGCTATTGACAAAGAAACGATAATAAGCAATGCCGCTTATGTAAATTTAAGCAATATTTATTAGTCATGTTGTTATGAAAATGAGACATACAAGAGCAGCATGTGTTCACATACTTTTGAAATGACATTACTGGCAACTAAGCAGGACATTCTGTATGCATTACATTGTGCATTGGCATCTTGATTCAGAATGACCAAAGAGGCTCTGATTTTTCAATATTTTTTTCCTTTTCTAAATTTAAAGATTCCAATAGTACTTTTTGGATTCAATTGGTGAAGAGAATTACATAACAATAGTAAATTACTTCTCTAAACATGTTCCTAAATGAGACCATTTTTATTGTTATATGAGGTAATCTGACAGTTGGAGTTGGTTTGCTTCATAACTAAAATTAATGTACATACAATCTAACATGTGCAATGTTATGTGTATTCTGGAATCTCGATAATTTTCATTTTGTTTTACAGTTATCAGAATGCAATCGAGGATATTACTATGAGGATGGGTGCGGGAATGGCAAAATTCATTTGCAAAGAGGTATACTAGAAATTTCACACACAAGGCACTTTTGCACTTCTCAAACAACTATAGAAGCATGTTTTTTTCAACTTTTGAAATAGGTTTATTTTTGGCTTTTTAAACACGTCTTTGTTTGACCATGAATTAAAAATATCCGAAGTAAGCATAGAAACATTCTCCCATCTTTATAGGTAGAAACAATTGATGACTACGACGAGTATTGTCACTATGTGGCGGGACTTGTTGGGTTAGGGTTGTCAAAGCTATTCCATGCTTCCGGAAAAGAAGATCTAGCTTCAGACTCTCTTTCCAACTCAATGGGTTTATTTCTTCAGGTAAAGATTCCATTGTTGTAATAAATTTGTACTTGAACGAAAATGACCTTTTTTTTTTTTTTCATTCGCAATATTGCAGAAAACAAATATCATCAGAGATTATCTGGAGGATATCAATGAGATACCAAAGTCACGCATGTTCTGGCCACGCCAAATTTGGAGTAAATATGTTAACAAACTTGAGGTAAACCCTTTTCCATAGCCAATTTAATATAAATGTCAACATTGTATGTATCTGTAAATTTAGTGTGACGGCTATGGAGCAAAACCTTTTTCTATCAACAGTTTAATTTGGTACATTTTGCAGGAATTAAAAGATGAGGAAAACTCAGTTAAGGCTGTGCAGTGCCTCAATGAGATGGTGACAAATGGTTTAGAGCATGTAGAAGATTGCCTCAAGTACATGTCTGCCTTGAGAGATCAGGCTATCTTTCGGTTTTGTGCAATTCCACAGGTATATTTTTATGTAGTTTAGTTTTCACGAGCTAGAATACATTAAAGTTTCTCCTTTATATATACGCCTTATTAGTCAGATGGTAAAAATATGAGTTTGGTAGAATACATAGAGATAGAATGAAGAGTTGTGTTGGGGAAAAAATGATAATAAAAAGAAAAAGGGGAAAGGTCAATATAATCTACTAAATAAGTTGGCTTGAGAAGACATACTATACTATAGAAATGGGCATTGCTAGCTGGTTTTTTAAAGCATTATGTTGTAGATTATGCATCTGCATTTTGGTCTTTCCTCCAGATAATGGCCATTGGGACCTTAGCTTTGTGCTATAACAACATTGGAGTCTTCAGAGGTGTTGTGAAATTAAGACGGGGTAAGATTAACTTTCTCATATTCTACTCTCTTAAGGAACACGATTACTTTATTTTATTTTTTAAAAATAATTGGCTAGGCAATGCATGTTTGTGTAACTACATTTTGTGATTTATGTCAACATAAAACTGACTGACTGTGCTTTTTTTATTTCTGCCGTAGGTCTCACTGCTAAAATCATGGACAGAACTAAAACCATGTCCGATGTATACGGAGCCTTCTATGACTTCTCTCTTATGCTAAAATCTAAGGTAGAGAGCCTTCTATAGACCCAACCCAATAAGCTAGCTGATCTACATGACAAAAATACACCTTCAACCTTGTGATGATGCTTTCTTATGTTGGAACTTTTCAGGTTGATGACAAGGATCCAAACGCTAGAAAGACAAAAGACAGATTAGAAGTGATCTTAAAACTTTGCAGGGACTCAGGAACTCTAAACCAAAGGTATTAAGTTCAACCGTTTCGGATCATTATCTGTGTTTTAAATCCATCCTGAAAGCTTATTTAATTTTATCATTTCTGCCAGGAAATCGTACATTATACAGAGCAAACCCCGTTACAATGCAACTCTGGTTAGTTCTCTTGTGTCTCTCTCTCTCTCTCTCTCTATATATATATATATATATCTATATATCTTATTAATGATTTTGGAACTTGGATTTTATGGGTGGCAGATTGCTGTTCTGTTCATTGTGCTAGCAATTCTTGTGGCGTACCTGTCAGCTATTCGATCTTAATTAAAGAGTGAGTACTGTATTTTCAGCCATCCCATCCCATCTTTTGTTATTATCCTGTAGAGAGAGAGCATTTAATGCATTGAGTTTCTATTATATTATTATTATCGCCATCCATCATCAGGAAGCTAGGAAGCTAGCTAAATGTACCATTCATTCCATTCCAGTGAAACTTGCTTCTACTTGTCAATTGCAGCCAAAGTTAGCTCGTTTAGCATTTCATGTAGTACCGTCTACCTACCATCTGATACTCCAATTGTTTGTTCCACGCATACATTACTTTTTTTACAGTCTTGGACTTATTTCTACATACGCACATATCTGTGGCATGCATAAATATATACTCCTATTATTAAAGCCGAAGACAGCATTAAGTCATTAAGTTCATCATGGATCATATCGCTTGGCCCATTATTATACAAATTGCTCAAATAACAACCCAACAAAGCTCGGTCCATTGTTGATACTCTTACCCAGTCCACTAACTTGACCCGACCGATGTACCAACAGACAACGCGAAGCCCAAGTTCTTGTCCATTGGCCCAAATATACGATGGCAGGCCCAATATATGAAAGCCCAAATGCACAGCCAATTCATGGCTAATAAAGGCCCATGCATTCCGGGCCCATATACTTCAGCGCACGTTATCTCGGCCCATGTACACCCTAGAGAGGCCCATTAATGGAATTGTTAAGGCCCAATAATATCGACCCAGGTACTTTTACGAGGCCCATTGAATGTTGATCTGGGCCCAATAATATCAGCAAGGTGCTGTTCGGTTAGGCCCAACAAACTCAGATATTGTCTTTACAGACCAAACAGGGCTCAATTTCGGGGGAGATGCAGGTTTATAAACCAAGGTAAATAG
The DNA here is from genome assembly GCF_009805555.1 of Andrographis paniculata. Taxonomy (NCBI): domain Eukaryota; kingdom Viridiplantae; phylum Streptophyta; class Magnoliopsida; order Lamiales; family Acanthaceae; genus Andrographis; species Andrographis paniculata. The sequence continues at coordinate 703,894 of NW_026137601.1, read as the reverse complement.
GCCCAATTTCTGGCCGAAGTACCGGTGCCTCAGGCCCACTCAGACATATGCTTTTGGGCCTCATGAAATGCTTGCGTATTTACAATATTTCTAATTCCACCGGATCCGCCAACTCTTACAAATCGATACCGCCAGAATAGCTCCTTGCCTTCGAAATAGCTTTCCTTTTGCCGTGTGGAGGTCTGATGCCAATATTCTGTTCAGACTTGGGTTTTCTGAATCTTTCCAAAATATTGTTATTTTCCAAAACAATTTAAGAAGTGATTTAATTCATAATTTTATACTATTAACCAAAAGAAATCAGGAATTTTCCCAAACTTCAGTAAACAATTCCTATACTAATCTAAAACAACATAAAATAAATACAGTACATAAACTGAATGAAACTGATAATGGAAACCTAAAAAACGAAGATGGTTAACCACCCAAACCATTTTTTTAAACTTAATACGCCTTCTTGTTAATTTTGGTAAGGTCATTCATTCTTTTCTTTAACCCCCACCATCCCAGTGGGTTCTATTTGTCCATCCAAACGATGAGGAAGCTGGAACTTTGGGATCCCCTGCCACAGTATGCCTGCAGGTTTGTATATATATAGAAATTTAAGGTTATATAAACATAATATAATGATGAATAATACGCAATTAATATTAACTTAACATAAATACAACACAATAAATAACACATCATTATAATCTACACAACACAATATATATATATATATCTATACACATAAATTTACACTATTTCTTTTTTTTTTTTTTTCATGATTTTAAACTTATTTTACACTATTTACAAAGAATTCTTTCTCAAAAGAATATCATATCAAAAGCTACAGTTCATTTAAAATATTAGTAAAAAATATAGTATTTTTTAGTCATAAGCATAACATCAAATACATTCATTTAACATTGATTCAATACTTACGTTATGTTATGTTTTTACTATTTTCAAACCAACTTGACCTAACATAACACAGCTTTAATAACCCATTCTGGGTGAAAAATCTAGGACCATTTTAAAGTTACTAATCAAGGAGGATCAACATAGAGATTTTTTTATTAGTTCCGTACACCTTAGCAACCTCATATGCATCAGTACTCCAATCTGTAGTCCTAAGCTAAGGCAAACTTCTAGACTATTATGCTTCATGTATATAAGAGCTCCATAGGCCAGTTTATCAGTGTCTAAATTCAGAATGACACAAAACAGCCACAGCCAAAGATCGATGATTTCTATGAAAAAGAATCAGCACGTTACTGCAGAAATAAGCAAAGTCCACATTGTTCTGTCTTTAAAAAGATGAAAAAGAATATAACTAAAGGAATGGTCACTTGCAGTACGCAGCCCAGAAACAAAAATTAAGGTCATTTAACCAAAAGCCAAGTTTTCTTTAAGTTCAACCCACACATAATATTACTTCAAAATGCAATTATGCAGCAGGCATCACATCCAAGCATACTTAAAGGCTGTAGACAATTTGCATATCACACAAGGATCAACAACCCAAGAAATAGTAACTAAGGTAAGGTTGCACACTTCTCATTTTCACAAAACTCCCGAATCATAAACTTAATTCATGTACCTTATAAAAGATCCTGTGACTGTTGAAAGCCCGCATTCGAGTTAAAATTAGAAGTGCATGAACATCAGTGCTTTCGAAAGGTTGTGAAACTAAAAATCCCATAATTGACTAAAACACACTTCAAAAACTTTTTTCATATAAAGTATTAGGATGATTGTTTACTTCAAAGTCTAATTCCTCATTATAGTTCTACACAGAGGATCTAAAGCTCTATTTACATACATTCTTCTGAAAGTTTCGACTAACATTATTATTATTTTTTTTAAAATATCATATCAAATTATTGATTTCACTCACATAACATAAAATCAAATTATAAAACTTTTTACTATTCCCAATATTTTCCAAATCTCCAAAACCTACAAAAAAAAAATTTATCATATGGAGCCTAAGATTCCTTAAAAAGACTTTTGAGGCTAACCAAACTGAAAAGGAAGGAATTCACAAATTACAAGCAAAACCGCCAATCTCAAGTTACAGTTTCAAGGCAAAAGTCCAAGAAAATTCAAAATGGTTTCACAATAATACAATTCCTTTCAAGAAACAAATGAACTCTGTCAGTTCCAAACTATCGCCATATCTGATATGAGTTTTCTTCAACAATTTGCCTATACGCAACAAACGAATACCATCGAATGCAATATTAATCGCATTCAAGGCACATAAGTTGCGGCAAGCAACACCAATAATAGACAACTACAAACATGTTCCATAAGCACATATCAAACCCTAAGCGAAACACTTACTTCCGGTAAAAACATTACCGAGAAACTGTCGGAAACACTCGAGAGCTACAAATTTGCCTCGCAGGAGAAGTCCGCACCGCCAACCTTGCCACGTTCATCGCGGCTCGCAAGCATCGTCTCTGTCTACCTCTGCCTCTCACGCCGACGCCATCAGCCCCCTGCACCGCCGTGCGGGCGATTCCTCTCCACTCTTCCGATCTCCTATCATTTTCAATTCAACTTCAGTAACAATTTTTAGGATTTGAATTTCAAATGCAATTTCTCTTTCCCGATTCGTTTTCCGTCGTTTCAATTCTCACCCTTTCTCATAACCGCTCTACTTTTCTTCCTAACAAACCGCCTCCATTTGAGTTTTTGAAAACTACGAGAAAGAGTTTTGTTACTTCACAGTAAGTCAGTAAGTTGTCCCCTCGGCCGGTCCGGCCCGGGTAAGATTGGGACCAAATAAAAAAAATCGATCCTGGGCTGGGCCGGGCCTAGATCATCAAGTGGGCTTCTTGTAGGCTTATTATTTCAGAACCTGATCGTCTCAATCGAAACGGCCCTAAACCGGCCCGGATAAATCTGAAAATTTAAACCAAACATTTATGATAAAACTAAAAATTTATTTCATTCAAATTAATTACCATTCAAACTAAGCATTTATTTCACTCAAATTAAAGTACATTAATACATACAGTACTATTTTGAAATTTTAAACTAAAATTATACAGATTAATTTAAGTATTTATATTTTTAATCTATTTAAATACATTATTCTTATTTACATAATCATCAAATTAATTATTTGAATATAAATTTAAATAATAAATAATATTAAAATAAATTAAATATTATTTATTAATTCTATTTATAATATTCTTTTAAAAATATTTTAATTTATTTTAGATTAATATACTAAGCAAATAAAATAATAAAATCCAAATATAATGATAATAATAAATGAATTGTAATTTTTTGAACTGGCCCGGACGAGGCCGGACTACTATAGTACTATTATATTATTATGAAATATTAATATTATATTGATAGTCGGAAAAAAAAAAATGCATAAATTATTTTTTCTTACCTTTGTGAATTGTTAGTGTAAAAATAAGACTATTATTTTAGAATAGACAAAAATAATTAACAAAATTATTTTATTGAGATGGAGGGAGTATTATTTAATTCGTACAATTTTTATTAAAATGATATTTAAATAAAAATAGAATTTTATTTTTGGTGAGTTTGAAAAAAATAGGTTTAAAATTTGAAGACTTTTGGAAAGTAAAAAGAAAAAATAGGGTTTCTGACAATGAAGGTTGACAATTGTTTTTTATTTTTAAAAACTTATAAAAAGTAAAAAATACAAATAAGAAAACAACAAAATACACTCAAATTTTCTGAAACACAGTACATTTTCAATATACTAGACAGGGAGAGATTAATTAAACAGTAGACAGGAGAATGATAGTAACATTCGTACTAGTAAAAATAAAACACAAATTAACGTGTTTTTTTATATATTAAATTTGTGGTTAGTACGATATATTAAAAGATTCGATTAAATTACAATTTATTTTTTTTATTATTATTATTACATATATACATGTATATAAATCCAAAATTGTTCAAATGATCAAATTGGTGCATGCATGAGGATTACTGGCATAAAAAAAAAAAAAAAAAAAAAAAACGATTACAACGAATCACACGCATATATTTCAGCAAATTAATCAACTAAAAAAATTTATTAGACCCTTCACATGATGCGACACGACACGACAGGCACAGAACAATTGATCAGATCATAGATCGGATCAAACGACTAACATCTGCACCTTATTGCAATTGCAGGCATTTATATATATATATATATACATATTTTATATTTATACTTGTAATAATTTGTAATTGTAAGTCTAATTGAGGTGGAGAGCTTATAATGTGACGCCAACTGGCCATGATTAATTGTGAGTAGATATTAGTATGATCACAACCCACGCAATTGTTTCATTTAAATAAATATATAATTCTCTACTGGGCCACCCTTACATTACATGTCATCAATATCTAATTCTTCAACTAGTCTTTCCTGGTTTTATTTTATTATTTATAGTAGTAGATTATATTATTATTTAATTAAAAAATAATAATAATTAATTAATAGGGTGGGGCGGGCGCCATAGAAAAGACAACTCCTTGTCTTGGTTTACGCCACACTGCATGCATTGCATTATTGTACTGTACTACTGCCCATGCACACATACATTTAAACTTCATATATATATATATATATTTTATTTTTATATGTTTCACGTCTTATCTTATTTTAATTTTTTATAAAAAAATTACATATTTCAATTATATTTTAAAATTTATAATGATCATTTTTTAAAATTTTAATTAAATTAATTAATTATTTTGATTTTATATAATTTTACTAGTATACTTCTAATAATGAAAATGAGTCTATTTCCATCCTGTTTACTCCCCTTCCCCTCTCTTATTTAGAAAAAAATATTTAGTAATCATATTATTTTTAAAATAATATGGGTTAATTGTGTAGAAGAACGATTAACTATTCCAATAGTCTAAACTTAATTAATTTTGAAGGGATTTAAAGTAATTATAAGTGCCGGCTAACCTCGCCACTTTTTTAATTCGAATATCTACTTAGGGAGTATTTAGTACATATAATTAAATAAAAAAACTAAATTAAATAAAGTAAACATTACCTGAAAGGATAGCCACGTGTCAAAGGCAGGCCTGCACCGCTGTGGATATGCACCAGTCACGGTCACAGTCGCCTACATCACATTATAGTATTACAAACAAGGCTCCCATGATCTAATTTAAATAAATAATTATATTTTAAGTTCGTGCCAACTCACCACAACGGTAATTCCTAAGATGATAAATTTACATTCACGGTAATTTCAGTTTTAAAAGGGGGAAAATGAATCACACCGCCAAAATTTGAGGGGGCAGATTTGAATTCAATTAAAAAGTAACCCAAAAGATTAAAAAGGAAAGGGCCCAAAATAATAAATAAAAAAACAGTCATAATTACAAAATTTAAAATAATATTCCTCAAATATCCAATTTGATTTGGCAACGCGGTTAAGCAAAAAAAGACGAGCTCAGCTGGCATGGCATGGCATGGCATTGCGAAAATTATTACCTCCAAAAAAATTCAAAATAAATTAATAATCCGATTATATTTTTGACTTTCCTTCCTTACCCGTCAATTTAATAAGGAATAATCACATGGCCGATCTCCATTGCAGACTAGAGCACCGGGACCCCAGAGCCAGATACTGTCAATCATTGCAGTCCACTCTGGCAGGTATAGCACGGTGCTCTAGTCCCAGGAGCTCGAATCGAAGGGGCCAGATTAGATAGTAAGAATAGTCAGCCCACCCCACCCATCCAGTTAATCATGCAGTGCGTTACTGCGTTACAGCGTTACAACTCATCCTTAGAAAAATTCACACACATATATATATACATACATATGTATGTATGTATATATAAATAGAGAAGAAAGCTTTTAAAGGGCAGGAAAAAAGGAGGAGGATAATACCATTAACCCACCACCAGTTTCGCCTCCATTTCGGTTCCTCTTTACCCACTTTGCTTTCTTTATCTTTCTGCCTTTATTTCGATCCATCTCGCGCATCATAAACTCCTGTTTTGGGACACTACAGGTATGTGTTTATATGTATGTGTATAAAATTGGTTGTGTGTGTGCAGGAATTTTAATTTTGTGGTACCTTTTTGGTAAATTTGAATTTGAATTTGATTCAGCTGCAGAATTGGTGTGTTGTTGCTTTGGTGATATGGAGTGCATTGAAGCGCGTGCGCTGAAATCGAGTTTCCTCTCGACGCAAATGGCCTTGAAAGCGAATTCCGAGGTGTTCTACAACGACGATGTTTGGTGTTTGACTCGGATTAACAGCGTCGCTTCTGATGATTTCCCCGTCGAGGAGCTGCTTAACCTGGATTTCTCTGACAAGGAGCTTCAGGATGGGAGTTTTTTCCAGGAAGATGAAGAAGCCTCGGACAAAGGAGTTTCGCATATTTCTTCTTCGTCTTCCTCCTTCTCCGGCGCCGACGAGCTTGATAGCCTTTCCGTCGGAGAACTGTCAGTTCCGGTAATTATTGAGCTTCTCTGCTACTGTTTTCTCTAGTTTCAGAGGTGTGAAATTTTGAAGGAGAAATTGAACAAACTGTCGGTATTAATAAAAAAGTTTGTAACTGTAGATGGAGGATTTGGAGAACCTGGAGTGGCTTTCTCAATTTGTGAACGACTCTGCGTCGGAGCTCTCCTTATTGTATCCTTCAGGAGGTTTCACGGCGAAACCTGCCGTGAAGTCGGTGGAAGCGGTAAAAACGCCGCCGCCTTTTCCGTCGAATATTCCGAGTAAGGCTAGGAGCAAACGGTCGTGGAGGCCGAACACCAAGCCGTTGTTTCTGGCGTCGCCGCCTCGTAGCGCCGGCGACTCTTTCTCAACGCCGTCGTCGTCGTCTTCACACGGTTCATCCACTGTACCACCTTCTTTTGTGCTCATGTTTACCGGCGTTGAAAAGCCGCCGCCAGCGAAGAGGCAGAAGCGAAAACCGGAGGCCGACGCCGCAGCCATCTCCGGCCGGCGGTGCACGCACTGCCAAGTCCAGAAGACCCCCCAGTGGCGAACCGGACCGCTTGGCCCGAAAACGCTCTGCAACGCTTGTGGCGTCCGGTTCAAGTCCGGCCGGCTTTTCCCAGAGTACAGACCGGCGTGTAGCCCCACTTTTTCGCAGGAGATTCATTCAAACAGTCACCGGAAAGTTTTGGAGATGCGCCGGCGGCGGGAGGAGACCGTGCCGGCCGACGAACCCGGTTTAGCTCCAGCGGTTCAGATTGAGAGTGCATGATTGATTAGCTATAATTTTGAAAAACCGGCCGCCGTAGAAACGTTCAATTTTGGTGGTTGGGTTGTAGGGTCAGGCAGGTAGCCGTAGAGGCTAGGAACTAGGCAGGCAGGCAGGCTCTGAACATGGTCGTTTTTTTCCTTGTAATAATTCATTTTTTTAATTTTTTTTCGCAGCTTTAAATTTAATTCTAATTACCTATTCAGGAATGTGATATGATAGAAGCCAATTTATCAAAAAATAATTGCAAGTGCAAGTAAACAACTATTATTAACATTTGACACACCAAGTCCTAATAGGAAGCATTCAAAACCGTCTAATGTACTAATGTAAAAATCTGGTGGCCCATGTCTTGAAGAATTCATCCATTGTTTCTCCTATAAGGTGAAATTACCCAATTACCCTTGCCGAGAGAGAATCATTCATCATTCATTGTCATCACGCCTATTAGGTGAGAGTTTGGAGACCACCCCACCCCACCCCACTCCACCCCCACCCACAAAGCTACAGTAGTAGTTGTGTGGTGTTCACCTTTTCTTGAAGGAAATATCTCAACTGCCAATTTGACCATCCCATACTCTCACCTCACATAAATGATACATTCATATCTTGCAGTTGCAGAAACATATAAAAAATATAAATATATAATATATATATATGATGATTTCAGGAGCCACAAAAGTTTTTTAGCTGTTTGGTATTGCCACATAGGGGAAGAGAAGTCTAATTCTTTTCTGTTCTTAGTCTTCATTGAATACACACACAAGTGGGAATTTCAATAACCTATGACACCCTCCTACGTAAAACTTCTACTAACAGCACTAGCAAAAACATAAGTTAGGCACAATTAGGTTCTACAGTGGACCTAAAGAATCCCACTTTCTTATTTGATAAACAAAAGTGAATCAAAACCCAATTTGAACTTCCTACATATACATGTGTATAGCAGTCAGTCCCACCTAATGAACAATCAAAAGCAAGTGTTAAGTTAAATTGAATTGAATTGATAGTAGAAGTGCAGTAGTTGGAATCGAGTCCAACTGCAAATGGCTAAAAAAGCAATGGCATAAATGCATGTGGCCGTTGATATCATTTAAATTTAATCAATCATTTGTGTAGCATAAAGTAGCCTGCATAGTGACATGTGGGCAGCCAGCCAGCTCTTCCTTATCGTTACACTAAATAGAATAAAATACAGACTTTGAAGTTCTCTCATTCCTACAGGACACTGACACGACACGACAATGATCATTAATAATATTATCATAATACAACAAACAGTATCCTGTCCATTGCAAAAAACTGTAGATAAAATAAACTCATCCTTGTCTATGCAAGACAATACCTATGCAGCCTCCTTAGAACGTGCATGCATCACAGGTAGCTTAAATTAAATTTAATAGCATTCCAAAATTTGGGAGCCTAATGTTGAGTTTAGATGAAAACAAATGGTTGAACAAGAATAACTTATAGTTAATAGGTAGATAGATAGATGGCAAGTTGGGAAACTAGGGTTTGTTTGTTTTTGATTTCGTATAAAAAAAAAACTACTATCCAACTCAAACTCAAATCAAAACCAAACAAACCCATCTTTATTTTTACTTCAATTTATTAGGTTTATGTTCTAAAGTATATTATAAAACTAATTAAGATGTGGCCCTAAGAGTCCAGGGAGTTGGCTTCATGCATGCAGTTGTTACAAGTAAACGTTTATTGAGATGCAAATTTAGAGAGTTTACTACACATATCAGGCATGGAATCTGCGATATTCGTGATTCTTTAGCTAGTAATGTATGTTATCCAACCTCAGCTAAATAAGCTTGAAGAAGCATGCTAATTTTAATGAATGATTGATTGTGAACAATAAAAATCGAGTTAAAAGAGAAGAAATAATAGTATAAGAAAAGGTAACAATAGCATAACATTTATGTTTGAAGAATAACTAACAATTTATCGATGTACAACCAACTCCCTAGCTAGCTATAACCAAAGAAGTATGTGGTGTGGTGTATAATGTAGAATTAGAAACCAAAGAATGTTCAAGAGAATAAATGAAAATGTGGCTGCGAAGCGTTTGGGAGGTTTATTCTACAGACGACATATATACACATATGCATCAACAGCTTCATAATTGATGGAAAAATTATAACATATGAAAGAAGTGAAAATGAAATGAGAAGAACGCAACAATAGAAGCTGGCTTACAGTCATGAGCAGAAATCTCAAAGACAGTGTTATACCTGTGTAATGAATGAAATCATAGGTTAGTTCATCAAATACAAAGATAATGATATATCCGCACAATAGATACAACACTTATGCATACACCTAAAAGCAGATCACTGGAACTGCACAAAATGCTCGATAATGTTCTGAAAAAAGATACTCAATCCATTCAACTATGAAACAAGAGGTAAGCATACTAGCCACCTTACCAAATTTAGAGTCAAGTATGAAGATAGTCACACCGGGAGCCCTTTCTACACCGACCATTTGTGTTGTATGGACATAGAGTGTCCCGCTTGTTAAAATGCCTAGAGCCTCCACCCCTATTCCATGGTCGGCCACCATTTCCGAACTCAGCAGGATCTTGGGTCTGACCTTGATCTTGACCCTGACCACCTCTATTGTTTTGATCAGCATGCCACGAACCACCCTGGTTCCCCGGTGGTGTTGGTGCAACCCAACCTTGAGGAGGACCCTGAGCCACAGGAAGCAGAGGACTCCCGGCATTCCCACCAGGCAGGCACCATCCATTACCTGGCATGAACAATTGAGCAGGCAGAGAATTCCAACCTTGAGTCGCAGTATTCCCAGGGACCATTCCTTGCATGTTAGAAGTTACAGTATTTCCTGCTGGAGCTACCCAACCTGTTGGATTTCCAGGAGGTGGTCCCTGCATAGCCACTCCCCAATTCATGTTCATATTTCCCCATCCCATGTTTGGGATAGCTTGAATTGGACCCCAGGAAACATTGGGATTTTCAGGTCTCACTCCTACAAAATTACTGCCATCCATTGGACCCATACCCATGCTCCCCCAAGGTCCATTAGGTGTGGCAGGAGGGATCATGTTTGGTTGATTACCCTGTGTTGGTCTCCAAGCATCAGGTTGAAGCCCAACTGGTGGAGTAACTGAGTTTGAGAAATTTCCAGCAGAATTCTGATTGTTTGGGGCATTCAAGTTGTAATCTTGAGGCTGCCCCTGTGCAGTTGAAGTACTATCCTGAGTATTGGCTTGAAGATTCTGAACACTCACATGCTGAATTGGCTGGAGATCTCCAGGCATCTCTATGGCATGTGGCTCGACTTTTGTATTTGATTGAGTATTGAGAGCACCAGAAATACCCACCAAACCTCCCTGTTGAGAGTTTGGTTTTGGAATAATAGCGGCAGCAGTCTGAATAATAGCCGCAATATTGGATACAATAGCAGACGAAAGCCCTCCATTAACACTAGGACTAGGTGCTTGCATGGTTCTACGAAGGTCCCCTTCTGCTCCAGACAAGCCTGCACTATTTTGTTCAGGGGTAGGAGAAGGTAGGCTCGCAATTTCATTCCTACGCCAAGTTTCGGCAGACAAGTTTGAATGGACTCCAGACTTATGATTAGCAACTGACCGATCTTCTTGGGGCAAGGATATGCCTGAGGTCTTGACAGCAAGTTCGGTTAAGGTATGGGAACTCTGCAGGGTATTGATGGCAGAAATCATATTGGCAACATCTGGTGGTGTTTTCGGGAACTTGCCAACCAATGCATCGGCTAGAAGTATGGAGTTGTCCTGTGTCTCTGTCATTCTCCAGATTTTAAGATCAGCAGGGAAGTAACCAGTGTTGTTCCATTTACGCAACTGCACCATAGAAAATGGTCCTTGCACTTTTCCTGAGGGATCATTGTAGTGCCACATCTTTTCTGATTCATTTACTTTGACTGCAGGTTCCCCTGCTCCAGCTGATGAAGATGCTATTGAGGCTTCTGATGCAACACCAGAAAATGATTCAGGGCGCACTGTGGTGGGCATGGTCCTTTCAGTAGACTTGGTATTTGTAGCAGAGCTCAGCTTCTCTGAATTGAAGAATTCTTTCGTAGTTGCCTTTTCTCTTCCCAAATTCCAAGAATTTTCATTTACTGTCTCATTAATATGCCTTGCATTAATAGAATGACTACTTCCTGACAGGGTTTTGCTTTGTTCCAATGTTTTACTCGAAGTTTTCGAAGCACCAATCCATGAGTCTCTAACAGACTTATCTTTCCTGTCAAAGCTGGAGCTTCTTGGCCTCAAGACAGCATCTGCAAGCGATGAAATAGTTAATGTTCAAGTATTTCATGCTCATATATCATAAACCAAGTCTGAAATTGACATGGAGGAAACCTTGTCTGCTGTCCTCAGTTTCACTGTCAGCATCATCTGATTCATAAGTGGGATCCATCTTTGGATCTGAGTGTATCTCAGGAATTTCTTCTAGCCTACGCTGACGTTCTTTAGGGGTCTTTAAAAGCTGTAATTTCTCCACACATTCTCTAAGCGTGAAAAAAAATGTCAAGGTTGAACTTCAACAAGCTCAAGAGTGGCATATAACAAGTCCAAAAGCATATAGTCAGAGTGACAATGAACAACATGAATAAACTCATCCAGAATGATTGAAACAATTTTTTGGAGGAAAAAAAAAAAAAAACACTTTGCAGATTTATAAGTTCACTCTCAAGTTGAGACATAAACTGAAAAAATAAAACCAAGATGTAGTAAGAAAAGGATATTCCTTCCGGCGTCCTAAATCACTGGCTCGATCTCGGAGATGGCTTAACCGCATAGTTTCTGATTCCAGCCACTGCATAGTGCCATTGGAAAAAGAAGCAGAATGAGATGCAAGAATATTCATTGATCAAATTTAGTCCAAACATGAAGGAGAAGAGCAAAAGCATAAACTACAGGATTGCAAGCGTCTAATTATTAGAGCATAATAGATCATAAAGATTACTCCAAAAGAGAAGTTACACAAAATTATCTTTAGCTTTCTATTGCAAATCAATCCCAGGTCAGTAAGTAAAAATTAATAATTGCAAATATGACAAGAAAAAGGTTCCTCGGTCAGATGACTCTGATAAGTAATGACACTCAACAGCTACAGCTGTGTGCCAAAGCAAATTAGTCATGTTATTCAGGTGATGTGTGACAAATACCATAAGATTTGACCCAAAAACTACTCACTACCGTATGAAAATTACAATGTTAACTATGACATCCTAACAGCCAACCAGTAAACTGTGACCAGAAATTGTGTGAGGCATGTGGCAAACATGATTCATTAGCTGATTTCAAGAGAGAGTTCTACTTGCCATATGTTACTCTGGCACTGATATAGACCATTAAATTAACTGCTGATGGGCATAGTTGCCACACTCCAGTGAGGGGCTTCATATGCTACCATTAACTATTTCACTAACACCAACACAAAAAACGAATCAATGCACTTCCCTATACAGCAGAAGGAAACACACAGCTTCCAACTTAGAGCAATGAATAGTTTATCTTAATTAATTACTAAGCTGACTTGTTTCTTGACAGGGAATCAGCATTGTAAGCATATAAAATGATCTTAATTAATTACTAAGATGACTTGTTTCTTGGCAGGGAGTCAGCATGTAAGCATATGAAATGAGTTAACCAACTGGAAAAATCGAAGAGCATGCCACACTATACAACGAGCACTCCTCAGGTGAACTATTAAAAGCTTATTACAAGAATATGATTATGTAATCACTGATATGGAACATGCACTAATTACATGTTAATTTGAAGCTCAACTTTAAGAAATTATATATTGTACTAAACACCCTCCTCTCATAAGAAATATATATATATATATTCCATTATCCAAAACTTTCTAAAATAATGTCCGAGGTAATGGCAGATTTTCCTATCCAAGCATCAGCTCTGGCCACCATAATGCAAGGGTAACACCTTTAGTATGCTGTTTTTCTTTCAACCAATTTAGGAATTCCAGTTCAGTATTATATAATGCATAAATCTTCAAGAGATCAAGGTGGAGGATACATACATCATTGACTCTTGCTGCATGTAGTTCCATGGACTTGTCAAGAATCTCTCCCTACAGACCTCATAGTCACCTCCATTAGAAGAAATACACAAGGCCAAAATTACATAACCATATGGGTAAGCTTACCACAGTCAGTCGACTGATAAGTCCACATCTGATACTCTGGCGAAGGCGCTTGCATTCCTCCTGTAAAGGTTGAAAACCAAAAGTGTAGGCACAAGACCAATTGCCACCATCGTTGTCTCATAAAAATCCCAGAAGAAACACTAATCATAGTTATATTAAACAGTAAAATCTATGCTAAATTGCTAACACATCTTAATCAGAACTATTTAAACAAAAACAGAGAAAGCTGGAGGTCATCTCCAATTTCCAACTGCCATATTAAGGATGTTTGATTAACTTCATCAATTTGAGAAGTGCTATGATGGCCTGATCCAGTTCATCCACTCTCTCTCTCTCTCTCTCTTTATATATATCCTTATTGTTAGTTCCAATAAAACAAATGCTTAAGAGAGATGAGAGTTTTCATTCAGATGACAACCTTTAGTACCAGACGACAAAAAGTGGGTTTCATATTTAAATTCAATTACCTCCGAAAAGTCTTGGTTTGAAAATGCATCAATAGATATTAACTCAGTCTTGTCAAGATTTAGTATTTCCAACACGATATCAGTAATCTTCTTGCCAATTTTGTATGGATCCTTCCTTTTGCTTGTACCTGCAAATAACATAAAAGTATCATGGTAATTGGTACACTTCTTTCCATTTTGATGAGTTCAGAATGGAAGAGCAGTACAATGAAGAATTAGAGGAAGAAACATATGCATAATTGGTAGCATATAGTAAAGACTGTTCTTACCTACAACTTGCACTAATCTATACATGTCCTGCTTTTGGGCACTACCAGATATCCGTATGCGCACAAATGTTCCAACAACTTTATCATGAAATGTTTCAGCATCTTCAAGTAAGTCCTCCATCAACTTTCTTCGCAGGTAAATTAAACCAATGTTGTGCATGTCAATGGCTGCATAATCATCAACATTGGACTGAGGTTCACGATTGCCACTTTTTTTGCGTGATTTACGTTTCTTATCTTTCACACCCTTGGTAAGAGGGCCAGCATTTCCATCTATATCTAACTGGTTATTTTCAGTTTCAACAACACTCCCTTGAATAGAATCATTCTGCTCATCTCTTATAAGAAAATGAGATTCGAGAAGTTTCAACATTTCAAAATGTCCAACACGAGGTTTACCAAACAGATTTTCAAGTCTTGCATCACATATAATTTGACTTTTTCGACGGGGATCACGCAGTTTGTTTCCTTTGATATACTCAAGCAAAAGTGCTTGTACATCAAATTGAGAGAGTACAGATGTGTCACCATTTTTCATGTGTGAAACAAATTCAAGTAGCTCTCTCGATGCCCAACCAGAGTTTCCGGATAAAACAATAGCTTTGTCCACATCTGCAACAGGAGGACTGACCAATTCCTCTCCTCTAATAAGCGATTTTGGTTGTTTCCGTATCTTTCTCCTTTTAGGTCGGATGGGTTCTGCATTCTCAACAGAGTTATCTGAACCAGATCTTCCATCATTTGCATCAGTGTGAGCTTCATGCAATTGTTGTTTGTTCGGAGCAGGCGTGTTAGCTCCTTTCCATGGATTTTTAGCTTCTATAATTTCAACTGATGTAAGTGAAAACTTGGCTTTTAATTCTGTATAGTAGTCCTTGAAGAGGAACTCCCAGCTACTTCTGTCATCAAAATCAATCTCAGCCTGCATTAAACAAGCAGCCTCATATGTTATATCATACATCTTAACTTCACCCAAACCAAGTTATAAAAATGAAGATGAAAATGCAGAAAGGAGGATGCAAGTATGTATGTATTTTGAGTGTGTGTGTGGGGGGGAGTGTGAGGAGATAGAGATAGAGATCCAGAACATACCTTATTGTTTCCCTGTTCATTGTTCTCAATAAGCATAACAGTTTTCATGCATGTCTCGCAGAAACCTTTATTTCCTCGGACACACAGGATAACTTTATCTTTAGTGCAACTCTTGCACAAGGAGAAAGGGCATGTATAACACATATATCGTGCATTCTTCTGACAATTGGTACAAATATGCCAACCTGAGAACAGCAAAAAATGTTAATTGCATGGAATTGACTGCCATACCATGAAGATAAATTTCAGTCCTTTTCTGTACTCAAACCCATAGTTGTTGCCATAAACCATGAACAACTATCGTCAATACTTATCTAAATACAAGATGGATAAGCTCACTATATAAAAAAACATGCTTTGGAATTGAAAATTAGTTAGAACACACTCAATATATGCAAGAGAAAAAAATCATGATAAGGTAGCTTAAGGTGATTTCTAGTAACCTAGAATGACATAGTTTTACAATATATATACAATTCTAAACTACAAGCTTCATAAAGAAAGAATCACATGATAAAACACTTATGAGATGCAAATAATAAACATTTGCAGCTGGTATGACTGGATGACAAAGCATGTATGGTTTTCTATCACATAAATAAATCATCAGAATTATGCAGGTATTTTGTAAATATTAAGAAAAAAAGAAATTACCACAGTTCCATCGGCCTTTAGATCTAAAAAAGGCTTCATCACGATCGACGCATGAAGGATGATAGGCCTTAGGACAACCTCTGAAAAGCCACAAAAGTACTGCCATTGATTAGCAACATTATAACAAATGCCTGCAGCATGATAATTTGAATATTGAAGAGAATATTTATTCTTTTTTTGTTAGAATTGGAAGGTGCACTCTCCAAATCTCCAAGAAAACATACCTACGGTCACATAGCACAAGTTCCCCGCCATCAAAGCAAATGAAACAAACATCATCACCCGCTGTCTTCCTTGACGAAGCTTTTGCAGTACTCTTGGAGTTTGATGTATTTTCTGAGAATTTCTTTCTTTTCCGGTTCCCTCCAGGCGTTTTTCCTGAAGCCATTTCTGCTTCAGTCTCCATGTCAGTGTCTTGTGTTTGGGTTTCCCCAGCAACTTCTTCATCTTTCAGGTCAGTAGGTGAATCATAAATATCCTGACCAGGCTCATCCACATCACTCGCGGCCTCGTCAGGCTCCATTTTGTCATCCTCATCTACAATGTTACCAGTTATTCTCTCAGTCTGTGTTGTGGCATCCTCCTCTTGGCTTTTAACAGCTACCTCCTTGATTCCTGATTCAGTTTCCACTTCAGGATCTCTCAACAGATTTTCCTCCATCACAAAATCCTTTGTGGACTCCAATCCCACTCCCACTCCCAACATTGTTTCTGTCTTAGCATCCACAGGTGGAGCTTCTTCTTTCACTAATTCACAACCCAAACTCTCTGGCATATCGGCAGGTTGATCTAACTTGGAAGTTTCTAATCTCTTTTCTGGGCCTTCATCCTCCAACATCTTGGCTCCAGATAATAAAGGAGCCATTTTTTTATCCTCACTATGCTCACATCTGATCTTGAGATCTACATCGACCTCTTCATGAACCTGTTCTAGTTTGCTGATATCAAGAGCACATGCATTTTCCCCAGTTATTATCACTGCATTAGATTTACCTTCAGGAAGTGATGTCTCGTCAATGGCCATAGGCTCAGGCTTTTCCTCTTGGGCGCCAGCAGGTTCTTCAGCAGTCCCAACTTCTGATTTCTTTACCAGAA
The DNA here is from genome assembly GCF_009805555.1 of Andrographis paniculata. Lineage (NCBI taxonomy): Eukaryota > Viridiplantae > Streptophyta > Magnoliopsida > Lamiales > Acanthaceae > Andrographis > Andrographis paniculata. The sequence goes on along the minus strand of NW_026137601.1, from coordinate 686,905 downwards.
GACCAATCCTCCCACCATCTACTTCATCACTATTCAACACTTTCTCTGCACTATTCTCTACATCTACACAAGACTCATATTTATTGTCCAACACCTCCATTGCATCCTCTCTTGCTTTCATTTCCCGCTGAGTCGACTCTTGCTCATTGCTCCCATCAGTAACGTCAACTTCTACCTTGCTGCAAACTACCGTTGCAGATTCTTTCTCAAAATTAGCTATAGTTAGCAACTCCGGAAAAGGTGATTCGTCACTTCTATCACTACCATTTACCTCCAGATTGGAGCCGACCACCGCCGCTGAAATTTCTTCTTCACTTTGAATTTGGGGCTGTGAGCCAACCACCGGTGAATTTTGTTCGTCACTCTTCATTTGGATTTGTGGATCAGCTAATATCACATTCCCCTGTGTATCTTCCTCGCTTTTCGTTTTGAGTTGTGAGTCAACTGATAATTTACTCTCTTTAGTATGTACCTGAGGATCGACCATTTCCGCGGGCACATCACCCATATCGTTGATAACAACATAATTATCATATGGCTTGATTTCTTCCTCAGCTTTGAATAGCACTGGCGGTTCCTCAGTTGGGGCAGCAATCAATTCGGCATCACCTTCCTCCCCTGCCGCTGCCTCTCCACCGCCAGGCTCCACAATGTTTTCCAACCCCCCTACAACAGCGTGTTTATCCAAAGTACGCTCTTCTCCATCAATCATATCCACAGGTTTATCCTCCAGGGGCACCGTTTCGTTGCTTTCTCCGCCGGCACTTGGATTAGATTCACCCAATTTCTCAAAAGACTCGCAAGGCAATTCGCCTTGTGTCTCTCCAACTTCCAACTTTTCATCTTCCACCACCAGTTTGTAGGGTTTATTCGTCTCGTCAGGTAAAGAAGCTTTGTCGTTCTCCATGTGCACCCAATTACAGTTTTTTCAAACCCTAATGTTGGGTTTCCTCCACAGAACACCCAAGCACGTTTTCCATACGAGTTCCCAAAGCTTCTAGGGCTGAAATATGGCAATCAAAGCTCAACAAATTTTCACTTCACATTTCCTGGTGTCCTTCGTTAAGAATACCGCAAAGACGAGGGGCTCTGCCAGGAAGGAAAGGCAAAGATCTTCATTCTATCCGTGTACTGTCTGTTTCTGATACGCCAACTGACCAACATCAACATGTAATAGTTTGTCTTAAGCCGCTCTATTGGGCTCACTATTGGATTATGTTAATAGGCCTAAAGCCCATCAAAATTGGTACACACTATTGGGCCTAATGCCCATACTATTTGGTAGGTCACAGACTCACAGGGTAACTTATTACGTACATCAAATCTACATAGTTATCAACGGTCGTATTAACTTCAACACCGGTTCTTCGCGAGAACGCTCTGCTCTCCTCTCCTCGCGGTGAAGCTCGTCCGTGTCAACCCGTCTCTCTCAGCTACTGGTATTCTTCTCGGGTTTGTTTGAGTTTGAGGGTTGTATTCTTAATCTAGTGTTTCGGGTGGGGTTTGATTTCAAATCTAGCTCTGTTTTTTTTTTTTTTTTTTTTTTTTTTGGGTGATTTTAAAGTGGGTTTCGTTTGAATTTTGACCGTCGCTTTTTGGCACCTAAATGGTAAAACTTTTCCAGCAAATAAGTTTAGGGTTCCAGATCTGTAGCGGTTGCACGGTGAATTTATGTTTATCGTTTGGAGGATAATTTCTACCTTTCGGTTAGGGTTTCAGATTAGGTTAGGTAGGGTTGTTTATCTGATAGCTTTGTTTGGCAATTTCATGTAACATCATATTTTTCTTGACGACGCGAGCTTTGAATTTAGTGGTTCTTCTTGGGAATGAATTTGGGGTTTGTGTATTTGACTTAGTTTGGTGCCCTACTGTTATTATCTTTTGAGGTCAAATTCGAAAATTAGAATAACGAAGGAGTAACCTAGATCACAGATGTTTAGGAATTTCCTACTCTATCCCCTCATTGATGTTGTCTTGCAGCACCACCTCTGGTTCTGGAATCTTTGATGTGTAGTTGTCCATGTGGATATCATTGATTTAATTAGTGTCTGTTTAACCCTGTTGGTGATCATAAATGATCTATCCTGGTGAAAACATAAGGTTCTTCGTTGTGGATGGAAGGAGCATACAAAAAAAAGGATTCATTTTGTATGATTGGTACTAGAATTAATGGATGCATAATATGTATGTATGTTTTATGCATTGAATGTTATAAGTCAGTGTTCTGAATTGATCCGTTATCCCTCGTTTCTTTTGGTGCTCCTTCCTTCATTCTGTCCTCTTCACTTCTTAATATGAATCATTCCCAGATGCACTGTAGCTGAAAAATGGTGATCAAAAGAAGAAGGGAATGTACAAATCTGGTGGATAGTTGGCTGCATGTCACTATAAGATATATCTTGAAATTTGGAGTGTTTAAGCCTGTATCTTGTTTGAAAAGAGGTGCCCAAATGCACTGGATGTGGTTGCACAGTAAATTTATTTGTGAGAACTAAATGGGTGCTGACTTCACATTATATTCTTGATGTCTGGTGGCATTGCTTGCTGAAAAATGTAGCATTAGTGAGGGGATCTGGTGTTTAAATCATGAAGGGGCACTGAAGAATTGTAGGTGTTATTGACATGGTGTCTTGGGTTTGTGGTTATGGTGGACAGGGAGGTGGCAGCAGCTGTGGTGTTGATAATTTGCATTTAGGTGTTGGTTTGTAGATTTTTGTAGTGTGGAAGATGACCTTAGGCAACAGGAGCCGAAGCAGGAGCCGGAGCAGGAGCAGGAGCCCAGTGGATCGTAAGATTCGTACGCAGCGATATTCTTATCGTGATGCACCATATAGACGGGATTCAAGACGTAGTTCCAGGTTATTTGGTCTTGATTCACTCCTTTGTTTGTAATGTTTTCTATGTGGTGTGGGTGGTTAGAGGCAGTTAACTGGTTAGTGGATGCTGGAGTCTATCTCAAAGGGAACCAGATCTACTTTGCTGGTTGATTACACATGCGCGTCTTGGATTCTGATTTGTTCAACATTGTTCTGCTTTTAGAAATGTGTGTGAAATTTGGTTTCTCAAGATTTCTTCTAATTAATGTTCTTCTGGAAAATGTGATTAGGTGTGAAATATGGAAATTCATTGAACTGCTTGTAGGGACTTTCTAACAAGATTATATATGCCTTTTCTGGATGTTTCTTTTTTGCAGTCTGAACAATTTGTGCAAAAACTGCAAAAGGCCTGGCCATTTTGCTAGAGAATGCCCCAATGTAGCCATATGTCACAATTGTGGTCTTCCTGGGTAAGTATACATGATTGCATACATGCTTTGTTGATTCAAGATCCATCAACACCCAATACCCTTTTAGAAAACCAAGCAAGAAGCATTCTCACTCAATTTACTTTTACTTTAGTTTTGATACTCAAATTATTAGTTAGAGAATCGCTTGGTATAATGTTTAACTTGTCTCTGTTGCATAGACTCCTTTCTTAACTGCATCTAAATGTGAATGTGTAAGGTGTGTGTTATCTTGCTGCTGCCCTTCTCATTTGTGTGAATTTGTTATTTTGTATTGTGTGATAAATTTCCCCATATGTTGAATATTAATTTTTGTGCATAGTCCTTGATTTCTATATTTGTTCAGCTCTAGTCTTGTATCACAGTGGTGTTAATACGAAATGCATTTATAGTTGAGGCCATGACTGCTTTAGCATTTGTATCAACAATCAGTGTATATAACTTCTAAACTTATATTTATATCTTTGGCTATTTTGATCAGGCACATTGCATCAGAATGCACCACGAAATCGCTCTGCTGGAATTGTCGAGAGCCCGGCCACATGGCTGGAGATTGCACAAATGAAGGGATATGCCACACTTGTGGAAAAGCAGGACACCGTGCCCGAGACTGCACAGCTCCACAGCTCCCTCCCGGTGATCTAAGGTTGTGCAATAACTGCTTCAAGCAAGGCCATGTGGCAGCCGACTGTACCAACGAAAAGGCCTGTAAAAACTGTAGGAAAACAGGCCATCTTGTCCGCGATTGCCAGAACGAACCTGTTTGCAATCTGTGCAATATTTCTGGGCATGTAGCTAGAGAATGCCCAAAGGCCAATACACTTGAAGGGAGGGTTGGGGGAGTTCGTGGAGGTGGATCCCGGGATATCGTCTGCCGAACTTGCCACCAAATAGGTCATATGAGCAGGGATTGCATTTCGATGTTAATATGCCACAACTGCGGGGGAAGAGGACATCAGGCATATGAATGTCCATCTGGGAGGTTCATGGACCGTTTCCCCCGGAGGTACTAGAGTGTGATTTGTGTGGCTTACACCGACCCTCTTACTTATCTGTTACCCACATTATTTAAGTGAAGTATGCATTGGTGGTGGATGTAATTAACCACCTTGACTTGGTATGAGTGTTTTTTTGACAGTTTAGAGATCAAATATGCACAATATTACTGGGATTGTGATATTTGACTTGGATTGTTGCTTAAGGTGAATTGAAATCTCACTGTGGAATGGTGGTGGTGTTGTATGAATCTAGCGAAAGCTTATTTTGTTCTACTACTAGGATATTAAAGTGTTTCGGTGTTCTGGTAGATCAAATTCCTCTACAAAGGGTGTTGTTTTATAGTTTTTAGGTGAAAAGTAAAAAATAAGCGGTAAATTAACTATTATTTTTGTCCGGTAATTAAAGCATGTTATAAACTATCATTTTTGTCTGGTAGTTGAAGCATGTCATAAACTAATCTCGAAATAAAATTTGTATTTTTAGTTCTTCATGCTGGAGGACACGTGTGCATCAGAACCAGAAATACATAAATTAAAAAAGTAATAATAAATTCATGTGTTCGGTATTGCTCTTTTGACGAGCCACGCTGGTGTGATGCATGCATCTTCAGCATAATAGGCTAAACATATGAAAAAAATAATTTTGAATAAACTAAAATTACATAATTAAAATAAAAAAAAAATCTGTCACTAAAAAATAATTTACCCAAGAATTATTATATTGATATTTTATTTTAATAGAGAATTATTTTAAGTGTCGAAATTGAAAATATAGAACAGTAAAATTGGTAGGCTATGCTAAAAAAGGGCAAATGTAGCCATAGACGAGTCTTGTTTTATTCCCAAAAATTCCTCTCAAAAGAATGATATGATACTATATAAAAGGGCATCTTTCTAAGTAGAGTAGCATAGCCTATCACGTCACGAATAACCTTCACCATTGGAGCCAAAATTAAACAAAATATAAGAGACACGAAAAGCCACGTATGCACACAAAAAACACACATACATATTATATATATATATACGTTATGAATGCTGTGGGTGGGTTGTGGGGTTGGTAAAGCATGCAAATGCAATGCAGACGCAGTTGACAGTTGAGAAGTTGCTCTGATTTTGCTGCGGCTGTCCTGCCCATTTGGGAGCATTGGTTTTGTTTTGAGCTCCAAAAAGCCTAATAATATGCTAACTTTTGTCAGCAGCAAAACCGCCCCAATACCAATACCAATACAATTCCCACCACCATCTTTGGTATTTGTTCGACCAATGCGATGCCACTCAGTCAGCTCACAAAACATCATACTAATGATAATAATGAATTCTTGTTATTGATTCACATGATTTATAATGATTTGCATTCTTGTCTTTTATGAAACCGCACCTAATGGGAAGAGGGCTTGCCTACCTTATTTCCACCACCACACTTCACGGGCTCAATCCCCTATGGGACATTATTACACCAACCCACAAATCAACATTTTCTTGAAAATAAAATGGAAAATTTTACTTCATTATTAAATAATAAAAAAAAACCAAATTTCACCATTTCATCATAATCATGAAAATAAAACCGAGTATAATACCTGCCCTAGGAGAAAAGATAAGAATAACTTTTCTAAATAACAGCACCCCATGGCCACCATACCCCACAAAGGTACATTCCCTCAACCCACTAGCATTCATAGCATGCCCAATCCCTATGCCCATTTTCTCCATTCTTTGTTCCTCCTCAAGGCCAACAAGATGAGGAATTTTGTCGAATATGAACTTGTATTTCCTGTCCTATCCTCCCAAGATTAAATAATGCAGCATATAAAAAGAATAAAGTAGGCCAAAATTAATACTCCCCCATTTCATAAATATGGTTTGGCCTACTTGGAAATAGAAACAGAAAAAAGCTTAAAATAAGGCACAGTTATGATGGATGGATGAATGGATGGAGTCACACTTCCCAGTGCATGTGAATTTCAACTGACACCCTACGCCTCTCTGTCGGCGCCCAGTTTTTGACACTGCCCGTGATTCTCCCTCCCCTGCTTACACATTTTTGCAATTGCCAATTTTGCCTTCTAATAAGCAACCACTATACATAATCAATAGATTATATATATAAATATATATACCCCGCCAGATTGTGTAGTTTTGCAGTCACCACCGTTTGTACTACTACCAACTTCTTCACTCACTGCACTGAACTGTACGGTGCAGGTTCCCTTGTAGGCTATCACTACAACAACTTTGCGTTTTATACAAAAGCGTCACTTGAGAGAATGAACCTACGGTGCGTACAGTTCCTTCTTGTAGTCGCTCTGGTGGCGCTGGTTCGGCTCCCGGCGGCGGTCAGTTACCACGACTACGCCGACGCATTGGCGAAATCGATTCTGTTCTTCGAGGGGCAGCGGTCAGGGTACCTTCCGGCGGACCAGCGACTGAGCTGGCGGGGGAATTCTGGAATGGGCGACGGCTGGACGGTGTCGCAGGACCTGACCGGCGGGTACTACGACGCAGGGGATAACGTGAAGTTCAATTTTCCAATGGCTTTCACGACCACAATGCTCGCCTGGAGCGTGGTCGAGTTTGGGGACCTGATGCCGCCGCCGGAGCGGCGGAACGCTCTGGTGGCGATCAGGTGGGCGACGGATTATCTTCTCAAGACGGTGGCTCAGCCAAACCGTATTTTCGTTCAGGTAGTCCATAGATTTCTATACCTCTTTTAGCTGTTTCTAAAATGTTCATAGCATCGGGCGTTGAATCAAATCGGAGTGAATACGATTTGGTTGGAGGAGGAAGTATGGGTGGTGCAGTTATAAAGTTAATGGCGGTTGCGGGAGTACTGTACAGAGAAGAAGAGTAGATGAGCTAATAAACAGACCTTGTTTAATGCGGGAGGGTGGAAGAAAATCGTGGGTAGGGATACCCGGGAGTTCGAGTCCTGGGTGAATCCAAGCCATTGGTGATGTGGACCCCACGTAGTCAAAGGTCTAGATTTGGCTGGGAGCTGGTCTACAGAATCAATTTTCTTTCTCTGTACTGTTCTGGTCCCCCATTCATCTTCCTTAACGAATCCATTGGCAGAAAGGCTTTCAACTATTTCAGCCATCAATGGGTGGAAGCTCTGTTTTCCATAAGTCATCAGGCCGATGTGTCCTCTTGCATTTGCAGAAAAATATGGACCATATTTAATGAATGTTAGCAGAAGATGATAACTAATTAGCTATATCCTCCGAACATGGAATTTAGAGTATATATTAATATTATACTTACTATTGTTGATTATAGGTAGGTGATCCAGTTATAGACCATAACTGCTGGGAGAGGCCAGAAGACATGGACACTGCCAGGACAGTGTACACGGTGGAGGCTCCGAGCCCCGCGTCGGATGTTGCCGGCGAGACGGCAGCAGCCATGGCTGCCGCCTCCATGGCATTTAGATCATCCGATCCGGGATACGCCGACACTCTGCTGAGAACAGCCTTCCGGGTTTTTCAGTTTGCAGACAGCTACCGCGGCGCTTACAGCGACAACTCTAACATTAGGGACGGGGTCTGCCCGTTCTATTGCGATTTCGATGGATATCAGGTAATCAATCAAAATGACAATAGTATGTATGATCTTAGCTGCTGAAATAGACTGACATTATAGTTGATGTATGAAGGATGAGTTGCTGTGGGGAGCAGCTTGGCTGAGAAGAGCCTCACAGGATGATTCTTACCTAAACTACCTGCAAAACAACGGTAAAACACTCGGCGCGGATGATAACATCAATGAATTTGGATGGGACAACAAGCATGCTGGCCTCAATGTTCTTGTTTCCAAGGTTGGTTGGTTAAATTTATTAGTAATCTACACACAACACAACCTTAACATACTAGTAAAGGATCATCATATATCTTATATATAACTAAGAAGACATGTTTTCGCAGGAAGTGTTGGAGAGCAGTATGTACTCACTGCAGTCATACAGGGCATCGGCAGATAGCTTCATGTGCACGCTGATACCCGAGTCATCCACCTCACACATAGAGTTCACACCCGGAGGCCTCATTTACCGGCCTGGTGGGAGCAACTTACAGCATGCCACCACCATTTCATTCCTCCTCCTCGTCTATGCCAATTACCTAGAGAAGTCGTCACAAACAGTGAACTGCGGTGAAGTCAGCATTGCTCCTAACCGGCTGAGGCAGATAGCCCAGAGACAGACTAACTACATTCTAGGTGAGAACCCCAAGGGGATGTCATACATGGTCGGATACAGCAGCGTGTACCCTCAGAGGATCCACCACCGCAGCTCCTCCATGCCTTCGGTCAAAGATCACCCCCAAGCAATCGGGTGCAAGGAGGGCTCGACATATTTTAACTCCACGGGTCCTAACCCAAACGTGCTGGTGGGGGCAGTGGTAGGCGGACCGGGGGAGGATGACATGTATGATGACAATAGAGTGGATTTTAGGAAGAGTGAGCCCACAACTTACATCAATGCTCCATTGATTGGGGTCCTGGCATACTTTGTGGCCAATCCTAACATTAGTAGTTAGAGTTAAGAGAATTATTGGTTGAGTGAGTGAGTGAGTGTGTTTATTCTAGGGATTGAAGAGTCTCTCATCTTGCAAGAACGCGAGAAGGAAGAGGCTAAGGTTTCAATGGTTCTTTGCATGCAAGTGAATTGAATCCTAATGCTTTGTTTTGTTTTATATGGAAGAATTATATAGTTTTAATTTGTTTCAGATTTTAAGTTTTTTTATGAAGCAAGAAAAAGGTAGCCTGATCAGTGTTCAGAAATATATAGCAAACATATTAAATCAACTAAAGAAATATATATATATATATATATTAATTCCGTGCCCTTTAGGGAGTCACTCTCATAAATTATATGCAGCCAATTTCATATCGTTTTTTTCCAGTTTGTTAAAGAGATTTTTCTCGACACTGGCCAAACAAACTCTTAATTGTGAATATTTTTATGGCCTACTTCCGTACCATCAAACACAAGCAAGCAGATATCAACTCATTATTTCAGTGGAAGGAATAAGTTCTTGCAGGATTGTTTTGGCAAACAGTATAACTCACATGAATGCTCTCTCTCTCTCTCTCTCTCTCTCTATATATATATATATATTAAAAATATTGTGAGAATTATAAACACAGATCATATTTAAATTGAGCGTGTTGATCATTGCTACCACATTTTATTACCTACCCAACCCTTCATTCATGCAAAGCATCTCTGCAACATTTTCTCATAGCCATGCCCATGGATACAATACAGGTACAGGCGTACAGCCTTGGCATTTGCCTAGAGTTAGTCTTACAGTCTAACACCATAGTCCTGAGGTAAACAAGAATATTCTCACCTACTCTGATCTATTATTCAAGTCATGTTTACCAATTTAGTGTAAAGCAGTCAATATGACATGCCATTTGACATATAAGGCTCATACAAATTTGAACTCTCCTGATTCTATGTACCCACTCTTCTTCATGTGAATTGTATATTACTAGATTTTTTGGGCTGTGAGAAATGAAGGCACATCTATTACTATTATTTTCTTCCAATATTTCGGACAGAATCCAAAACATTGAGATCTAGCCTGATAATACATTTGACTTGATAAAATAAATAGTTAATTTTTGACGTGCCTAACCTTAACAGGTTTCTAGTAATTTTCTTTCCACTGACCATTATCTCTCTCTCAGATTCTGGAATTTACTGCACACACTAGTAGTTCTGCAGCTAGAGACAGGAGCCAAAAACAGTACACACTTGAGAAACACTACAGATATTAGCCAAACATTCATCTACCTGGTGAAATTTTCACTCATTTTGTCTAGTTCCCATTTTCTTTTTTTGCACTCTTGAAGAACAGGTGGTAGGCGAATTTATGCAGTCAGATCATCACAATTGATTGGTGCGCAAACTTCTAAAAGTTTTTCTTCATTACCATTTAAATTTATCTTACTAGCGAAACGCACTTCTCTACCTGTACCATACCATTGAAGTTGACAATTAATTATGATTCAAACATCAACATCTATAACCACTATCTGTAACACACCATAGCAGTTAAATCCTTGTAAAATGCATTGCAATTACTGCCCTAGTAAGAAACCTGATCATCCACACCGCGCATATTATTGCAACAAAAATGGCACACGAAGAGTGGAAGATCATAAAATCCTCAAAAACAACAAAACAATGTCAACCTAACTTCGGCACGCAACGCAAGGGCTACTTCATTCACGGCTTCACTCGCACATCTATTTAGACAAACATGCATGCACCAGAGCAGATTCAAAGGCAAAATCCAGCACTCGAGAAACATGAAATGCGTACAGTTAATTAATATAAGCCTTACGTACCTACCAAGGAAAACCGAAATTTCAAGGACAAAAGTGGAATAGGCTTACTTTTTAGCTTATTGAGGACCTCCAATCAGTCATCCCGGCAGTGCGACTCCAACCTCCCGGCTAAGTCGACCAGATTAGAGAGTAGAATGAAGAACAGAAGACAGGAAGTGCCAAGGAAATCGACAACAGAGTTCTCGCACCTTGCGCACTGCGTCTGATATAGACTTGCAACTTCTGTCCTTCATGGTTTAAATTTAAATTGGGAAATTACAAACTCAGCCTTAGAAGCTTCTCGCCTCCGTACTATCACACCTCTTCCCCGTGTATTTCTACACTTCTATTTATTTACCAATAAGTATATATATTATAAATTAATTAATTAAACAAGCAAATATCAATTTATTAATGGTGACCAATTTTATTTTGTTTTATTTTTAAAATACTATCATCTCACCAACAGTCAATCAGTCATATCTGCTATTCGCTATAGCATTCATTTACAAGAAGGAAGACACACAGCTGCTCAATTGTTGGACACAAATATAGAGGAGTGTGATGAATGGAACTAGAGTTCGATTTCTAGGTTGAAATTCAATATTAAATTACATATCTTACAACATTTAACCATATGCATGCCTTAGCCATGGATACATCCAGAAAAGATAGGACTTACGAGGAGGTAAGGGTAAGGGAGAAGGAGGACCTGAAATTTCTCTGTGCAGATCTTATTGCCAATAAATAACACTATCCTAAGGTCTTCTAATTGATGCTACGCCTCCATCTTCCATGAAACAACAGCAAAGCGACACTGAGAGTAGCCAAGCAGTAAGAGTTGCACGATACAAGGACTATCTTGAGTGCGCTCTACCATCGCCCTCAGCCATTTTGTTGCTAAATGCCAACTGCAATCATTTGGTAAGAAATGCAAATGTTAGAGAATAGATGCAGCTGCTGCATGTAGAATCACATTTATCCGGCACAAGTTGATATCACTACCATTTGATCGTTTCAAAGACTTCTATATACATGCATTTTCAGTCTCATCTACAAAATCCCAATCTGTTACCCTTCCACAAATTAAAACCTGTCGTGGTACCAATCTAATAATAATCTTTATGACTAGCCAAGAACAGACATGAAACTTTTTTATTTTGGTTAGATTGCCTGCTGGAATAAACAGCTGTTTCTGTTATAAGATGGGAAGCTTCTTACAGCAAAGTATCAACCTAAAATATAGTTAACACATTGCAATAGAACTTCCTAACATTATTAGACAGGTATCAATAGCATATATGCTACCATGCTCAAAATTTTTCTTGAATTCCAGGAAAATATTTGTCATATATTTGGTTCTATGCAGAATATACCTTCATTACTTCTCCAGTTTCCTTTTGAAATATCCATCTTGAACCAAACTGTCAGATTCATGATGGTTGTCAGCTGAAGCACCTGTTCGTTCCTTGGAAGAAAGCAGACAGACAATACACACCCAAAAAATAAGGGCCTAATACTGGTTGACTAAACCATGATCTTTGAAAAACTAGTTGGTTATTGAGACACAGCAAGATTGAGATTAAAAGAGAATACTTGGTTCATCGGCACTTGCCCAACCATCCTTTGAGGTCTGGCATTGAGGTCAATCAACTTATTATCCATTTTTTCATCTGTATCTATGTTGTTGCGCTGGATTGAATCTTGAGAAATCTGATGATTTTGCTGATTATTCTCTTTTGCCCTAAGACTAGGCAAGTAAGCAGGATCCCTGTTTGCTTCACCAAGACTGGCTCGTTCGGATCCCAGCTCATCATTGTTTCCAGGTTTGTCCCCTGGAAACTACATAAGCAACACATCAGAAGAATTAATGGATACAAACACCTTGTATTCAACTGGTTTAGAAATGAAAGACCATTGTTATCTAGCACAACCACAAACCTTAATTCTCTGCCTCAGCAGCAGATATCTTCCATGGGTTCTTTTACCACCAACGTGGACAATCATATCACATTGCAGACAAAGGGAACTTCCATCGATCTCACAATAAAAGAAAGCTACACAAAAGGCCAGAAAGTATCCTTAAGCAAATTGCTACCAACCAAATATGAAAAATGACTGAACAAGAAGAAACATATGTACCTGGAGCATTTTCACAAATGTCACAGCGTGGGACTTCACTTGGCTCGGCAAGTCCAACTCGGACATGCCTGCTGGCAAGCTTATTACACATATGGACCTGGCACAACACCAAAGTCTAAACATTGTTACCATTATATTCATACAGAGATCATTAAGGCAGTAACCCTGGCTTAACATTCCAAGAAGTTCAAGTGCTCAAGCAAGATGAATCCTACTAGAACAAAGCAGTAAAAACAAATATGATTTATTCTCACCTCAACACAAGAATACAATCATTTCTCATTTGAGTAAAACATCTGCAACATACTAGCAGTGAAATCCATTATAAAATCCCTAACAATCTTCAGACGCTAAGAGGAGGAATCATTACAGGAAGGCGTGTTCAAACGGCCGGGCAATTCCCAAAATTCAATGATCTCTCCTGACGCAATCTATGATGCCAAATCAGATAGTACCACCAATCTTAAAAAAGTTCAACGGCATAAAAGAACAACATTTTTGGGGAAGAAGATTGATAAAAACAAGCAATACAACCTCTGCAAGCACATTATTCCAAACAATACAATCTAGAATAACCAAGTCCAAATACAACAAAAATCAATACTAAGGTTTTTTTAACTCGATCCATTAGATCCACCTACAGACTTGCGCACACATTAACTTACAAGCAACCAAAGGACACAACCTTATCATCACAAGCGCGACAAAGCGCGGCCTCATCCGCGGCGCAGAATATAATCGCCGCCGCACCCTCGCAAACGTCGCACAGCGTTCTCATTCTCTCAACTAAATTCAGTTCCAACAACTTGTACAGTCCGCAACCTCAGCTCGATCATCCATACATGAACACATCCGATATCGTCGCAGATACTCGATCAGCCATAAATACACACAAGCAGCTAGCTCCGGATCACATCGAATGCGTCAAAACGGGTACGGGCACTGGCGCACAAATCCCACATCAAATGACAGCTGAAAGGTGTTGCAGATCGGAATTCCGAGGAGAAATTGTGAAGAAAAACAAGTTCGAGGGAGTATGCGTGCGGCTTGCGGAGGTGCCTTTTTTGTTTTGTACATTTATTTTAATGCTCAACCGCAAGAGTATATAATACAAAAAATATGACACTTGTACTGAGGTGACACGTGTCGATCTCCCAATGAGTAGTCAAGTGCTCTTACAATTTTGCCCTCCTTACAACAATACATCAACATGTAAGAGCATTGTGAGAATACAAGAGGGCCCATAAAATGAAGTTGGGATTGAATGACTGAATAGAATGATTTATTTAAACTTACCTAATAATGAAAGAAATTCTATAGAGGAAGGGGATTACTTGTTGAGATTGTTAGGTGTGTGTTTGATTGAAAAAGTCAAGGGCATAATTGATATTGATTTGATTACCGTGTTATAGTATGGTTGTATGCTGCGGCTGCTACTGTAATGAAGACAAGTACAAAATGCAAAAGCTCTGTATCTGTTGTCCAGCAGATGGATTGATAGCCACACACATAAAGTGATTATGTGGAATGAAAGCAACCCATGGTTATTTGTACACCACCAATTTCACATCTTTTTTGTTTCCCTATCTTTTTCTATGTGCTCTTCATTGCCTTCCATTTTTACCTACATCTTGATGGTCCTACAGAAATTTGGACAACACAGATAAAAGCTAATTGGGCTTTAGTATTTCTTGATGAACTAAACCTATGAAACCCATTTAGTTTAGATTATGAAAAGCGAATAATAGATCAGTACCCTCACTTGAGTCCCTATCAAAGGTTTCTTTTTTTCAGAATTGAAGGTGAAAGACTTATGAATAGAAAAATAAAGCAAGAAGGGTAACTTTTTGTATTAGTTGGGCTGTAACTTTGCCTACAAATGCTATTGCACACTTGAATACAAAAGGGAAGAAAATTTAATGGAGGTGCAGGGAATTGGGAGTTGAGAGAGACAGAATCACTCAAACAAATTAGCACAGCACTGACATATATCTGAATTTGTAACTGAATGTAAGAGCAAATGAAGCTTCAAAATATTCCTAGAAATCTGTTGTTTTTCCAGTTTGCCAGACATGGCTTATCAGCTAGGTGTTTTTAAGAGAACATGTTTAGAACAACATATTCATCAACACAAGGCTGTTAGCTTACTACTCCACCTCAATAGGGTACAATCAAACTTGTACAGAAGATCAAGGTAGGTAACAAGTGCATTGACAACAAAAAATCAAATTAACTAGGAAGTAGAACTAAAATTAGGCATTTTATATTAAATAGAAGCAGTGTGATCAAGATTCATAAATGAGTTGGGCATGCCAATGTAATGCAGAACGTTGACGTGACATGAGCAATGAGGCAAGGCAGGAAAAATGCCAACATCAACTGATGATTCAAACATTGTGCTACCCAATAAGATCCCTAACACTAGCAGTCCCCGATTGGTAAGTGCTACAAGATCTCTATCATTGGAACCCATGGATATGGACCTGAATCTGTTAGTATGAATCCATAGTTAGCGCATTTTCCGTAGTTAGGATCACTCATTACTTGATCAAACAATTTCTTGCTATCACCAACATATACAAATAGAATGTCTACAGCCAATTCTCCTCTACATTCTATAATTTTCCACATTTCATTCCACGAATATCAATTCTATTTCACTGCCAGCTCTCAGCCCTGAAAAAATATGTTTTTGTGTGATCACAACAACACCTAGAGCAAGAGATAAAAAAAAAAAAAAAGAAAAGAAAAGAAAAAAAAGGTGTTTGAATCTTGTTGATAACAACTTATTCTATAGATTTACTTCAAATTTCCTTGTATTGATCAAGCCAATTGAAGAAAGATCTAGCTCAGCTCAACAGAGTAAACAACAATAGAAACATTAGCTATTCAAGAGTTTTGGCTCCATTTGGTTCGATGAATTATCTAAATGAAGCATAAATTGGTTGCAACAATAAACCACAAGCAAGTGCCAGTCCGCCAATAAATTCATAGCGATTGCTTCGAAAAAGCATCATCTCTAGCAGCTATAGAAAACAAAAATATATCTAAATTTCAGATGAGCTTGAACGGCAGAGGCCAAGGAGTGGACCTGGGAACCTCGATCTTATCCTTTATTCTCTCAATTTTCTTCTCCTTCTTCGGTCTACAGTTCCCATACGAACCTTTAAATCTCTTCCCTTTCTTAGTCCTTTTGTCTCCACGACCGCACAGGATCGGCGCTGAGGAAGATATCGACGACGCGAGAGAGGAGAGCGCCACCCGTTGATCTACGGACGCAGCAATCCGTCGAACCACAGTGTTGCATATCATTGCCATTTCCTTCGCCGATTGATTAACGGGTTTCGTTTTGGTACTTTTCCAAAATCTTAAAACCCTAGCCAAACTGCGTGTGTTTCATATGCTGTGAGATAAATATTAAGACTTGCCCAACCGGTTCCCAAACCGCCGGTTCGCCGGTATTGTATTTGGTTTGCGATGTGTGTACTTTGATTTTTATTATTTTTAGCTCTAATAATCATTTAATATGATATTTTTATTAGAAAAAAAAAAACTTTATTATTTAATATTTTTGGATTTTGATTTTAATAATTTTATAATTTCAACTATTGAAACTTTTACCTTAAAAAAAATAAATAAATAACATTCAAGGTATGAATTAAATCTGATTTATTTTAACTGGGTAATTTTTATAGATTTAAAAGAACAAACCACGGTTAATTGCACTGTACCTCCTATTGCATCCTTAACAATATTTATTGTAAGAAATGCCTAAAATTAAGTAGTGTTAAATATGTTTTGAAAATATTTCAGGTTATTTTTAAAATAATGAAAAATAAATATTTAATATAAAACCAAAGTATTTATTTTCATGTTCAATAATTCAAAAAATAAAACACATACACACACGAAGAGATGCAGGTGGAATTATAATTAGAGAAATAGAAAAATGTATAATAGTTTCTTTTGATGAATTTGGAAAAGAACTCATCATTCCACTCCATGAACAGATGGTCTCATTTGAATTCAGTTCCAGAAGAGGAGAGAAAGATACACATATGAAAGATGATGATAAGTAACGGATATAAAGCAAGAAGTGTACAATAAAATCAACCCTTCAGTGAGTACTTCTTTCCGGTGAAGGGCTGGAATTTGGGGTCTTCATTCTTAGGGGGTTCCTGCTTAGCCTCCTTAGGAGTATCCTGCTGAATCGAAAATAACAAGATTTAAATCCCCCATTTCATTGCATATGTAGTTTTGATGTTATGGGCAGAACAGACCTTCTGTGTTTCACGAGGGCGACCGGCATTTGAGCCAAAGACGAGCTTTCCCTGAGATTGGCGATTAGTGCTTTGTGAGCTAGAACTGCTGCCCGGGATGACTGTGGATGCAGTTGTTTTCTTGTCTTGAGAACCAGACGACGAAGATGGAGAAGGCTGGGCTTTTGAAGGTTTCCCGTCCAATCGTCTCCCAGAACCAGTAAATGGATTGAACTTTGGTTCAGTTTCAACTGGAGGTTCTTGACCTGTAACAACAAAGGCAAAATGCAATGAGAAATTTGTGGAAAGTGCTACATATGAAGGATACAGTAATTCAAAGGCAATGTAAATGTGAAATCGGTTTTCAGACTCAAAGAAATCAAGAGTATCATAACATGTATCTGCCATTTCATTTTACAGGGCAACGGAACATGATTGGCGAGCTCAGACATCACCCAACAAAATATGGTTTGAAGTAAATCTAGTTCAGTTGACTGTAAATAATAAAAAAGCAGACAAGAAAATTTTAAAAATTAGAAGAATCTGCACCTGCAGCAGAAGACTTGCTTGCTGGAATGGATTGGGAAGGCTTTTCTGGTTCCTTGTAATCAAGAGGGGGGGCAAAGTCCACTTCACAATCAGTTTCAATGATGCTAATTGCATTTGATGGCCTCGTCTCAATGATATCTATGTAATACTTCTTATTATTATAGGCCAC
Source organism: Andrographis paniculata (assembly GCF_009805555.1). NCBI lineage: Eukaryota > Viridiplantae > Streptophyta > Magnoliopsida > Lamiales > Acanthaceae > Andrographis > Andrographis paniculata. The sequence goes on along the minus strand of NW_026137601.1, from coordinate 669,169 downwards.
CATAATGCTATCTCCAGTGGTCAGACAAGAGAAGTTCCTAAGCGTTTTCTCCAAGCTGCATAGTAATAATATACCTTAAATTGAAAGTCGCTTGCTATAAAAGTACTGCACACATCAAAGTATAATTTTAGTGCAAATCGATTGATATACCCCTCAATACTTGCTCATGTTCCAGAATCAGGAGACTGAGTAGCACATAACAATATAAAAAACATAGCAGTTGCCATTTAACTAGTACATGGTCTGTTAGAAGCTATAGCACCTAACAACGGCTGCATCATTCCATTTATTTAGAAAATGCATGTGTTCATAGTCTCAAGCAGCTACCCCTCCAATAAAGTAAGGCATTATTTTTAAAAGTTATTCCGCAGTGCAGATAATGCAAGGGACTTGACATGTCAAAAATGTTAATGTGCAACTTTAAAAACAATGTATTCATTCTCCTAGAAGTATTCAAAAACCTGCAATATGTATATGGGAATAAGGCATATTGACTGATAAGTTCTACAACCACCATCACGGTTTTCAGTTAAGTGTTGGGGAAAAGAATTTCAGTACGCTTACATAGCTTTTGGGTTGGAGATATCCAAGAAGTCCGTTGTGTGAGGCTGCAATTTAACATAAGTACCCTTTGGAAGTGGAACATTTTTCACACGTACAATGTCTCCTTCTTGTAACAACAGATTCTCCATCATCTACAACAAAATAACATTCAGGCACCCATCTGAAGCAATGGTAAGAATAAAATGATTAATTAGGCAGTACATACCCAGTAGGGCATATATATCATGCCTTCTTCAGCAATGAACTCCAAAACCCCACAATGCGAGACACGCTCAGTAGCAGCATTTCGGAGCTCGAATAACATAGGGTAATCAATATGAAGAGATGCTGCAGATAAGGTTATCCGTTTATTTAGATGGTTGACAATTAAACAACGGTTACATCAATGGAATATGACAACATAATGATGCACCAAATTAAAAAGTGCAACTAACCAAGTCGGTCAAGAGCAGAAGGAGGCATGATAACTGTGTAACAAACATAGGAAAATCAGATAATCAATATTCCAAAAAACAAAAAAAAAACAAAAAAACTGCCCTGCAATTGAAGAGAAATTTAGAAATATCACCTTTGTCACCATTCTCTATATGTGGCTGCAAAAAAGGACAGTAAAAAAAAAAAAAGTAAATATGAAAGGCTTTGGAAAAAGTAAAATTTAGGCAGATGAAGACAAACACAGAACGAACTACATATTACATAAATATATAGTAGTAAAATTGGAGGATGTAATAGTTAAAGTAACGATTTGCGCAATTGAAAAGGAAATTCAATGCATAAAATATTCACAGAAGAATAAAGATTGCATATATATGCAGGGTAAATAGAATCCGCCAACATCATCACAAGGAATAGACAACAATCAGGTCGATAGAAAACATTCCAACCTTGTCAATGAAAGATGCTGGATAGCACCTATAGGTTTGCTCAAAGGATGTTCCATGGTAGCCATATCCATCGTAAAACTGAGATGCATATATAAATATATTATCAGGATCATCAAAATCGTAAACCAGCACACAAAAACAATAGTAAAAAAGGCATTCAAAATAGGCATTAGATGGTTCGTCAATAGTATAAACTTTCCAGGTTTTTCCAAAAAGGCTTAGCTTCAATTAACACTTAACAGCCAACAAATGTTCAGAATCTTCAGTGTGCTAACACTCTATATAGGCTGAAGCAACTCTAAATTCATGGGCAAGCTAATACTACCGACAACCAAACAAGAAACCATCGTGCGGAAGTTATGACCGCCCAATGATCATTACAAAACGATAGAATGTCATTCTCAATATCCCCACCCTCAAGGCTAGGGCTGCGTCATGCGCAGAAACTTCAAGTTCCGGAGCAGGTTTCAAGTTCAGTATTTTGGATCAATGAAAATGATGCAACATAATTACGGAAATATAAATTGCACCAGAAGTGCAAGATCTAGAGTACGAACGGTACCATTTCCGATAATTTTACTCCACAAAGCATAAAACTGCATCATAATCAATTCATACCATGTTTACTACACTTCAGATATCAGCAATTCGTTCCCAACGCAGATCGCCTAGGCCAAGACAAATAAGCAAGAATTATTAATCAAAATACAACAAAAAAAAGAGAGAGAGAAATAACCCAATAATACACTTCAAAAAATTCATTTCTCGCTGTCTATATCAACAATATGCAAAAACTAAGATGAATCCCAATACCTTGATATCCAGAAACAAAACGTGAATCCGGAAGCGCAGGAGAAAGGGGAGAACTAAACCGCCTGAGAGAAATTGGGGAAAAAATGGAAGGAATAAGATGCTTGTGGGCGTATGGTGGCTTTTGGTGCACGCTATTTAAATAAGTCGTAATTTGTTTAGATAATATATTTTGTTTTATTTTTTTAATGGGATATCATAAATACGGAGTAGATATGAAAATATTTAATACTTAATATTTGTATAACAGGGTGCGTTTTTTTTTAATGAATTTGGAAAAAATTAATTTGATTTAAGTTTAATATATAAATAATGTTTGATGAAATAATTTATCAGAAAAAAAAAAAAAAAAAAACTAAAATGTAAATAGTAAAATTGATATAACTTTGTTAAAGGAACATATCCTTATGTATGATATTGATTTGCCCAACCGATTCCGAACCACCGGTCTGTTGGTTTATAAAATTGGTTCCAGCCGGTTCGATTTCATGAATCGCAGGTTCGAACCGCCGGTGGTATGTATTTTTAGAGTGTGGTATGTCTTGGGATGGATTTTCTTTATCTGAACTTTTATATAAATAGAGTTTGTAAAATGTTATATTATCATAAATTTATTAAAATTTTAATAAAAAAATAATCTCTGTTCTATTTTAATTCTTGGTTTCCGTTTTGTTCGACGGCAAACCGGCGAACCGGCGGTTTCCGGAACCGGTTGGGTAAGTCTAATATATCGTGGCTTTGTATAATCAGGATTATAAAAGGTTTGTTTGTTATTTTTATATTATTTGAATATAAAAATTATATAAATATTATTTTTTTTTTTATCTGAGGTAGTTTTTTTTTTTAAAAAAAAATGTATAAAATGGTTGCAATTTTATTTTTATTTTAAATTTTTCTTTTTGAACGACTTACCTAAAATAAAATTCTAGCAATTAGCACGTTGTTTAATATATTTGTTATTTAATCAATAGTAATTTTTAATAAAATAAAAACTTTCTGAATAAGCAGAAGGCACTTTTTTTTTTCTTTTATTAATTTATGCATTCTGCCTTCACAGTTCCTCCGTCGCCAACCGCCGTCCATTCCCGCCGCTCGACGCCGCTGGGTATGTTTAGAACTTAATTGCGTCCATTAGTTCTATTTGAGGTCAATTTTCGATTGCAGGAGTCTGCGACATTACTGCTCTTCATTAATGTCCATAACGTGTTCGATGAAATGCCTCTGTGAATTCAATATGCCGTGATTGTCATGCCGCCGAAACTGACTGACGTATGTGTTCTTCATATATTACTCTCTGTAGTCTGTTTATATGCTTGATCTGCAAAGCTCTGCAAAATTACTTGCACGCAAAATGGTCATACATTCGAACTTTAGGAACTTTGATTGAATGATGCATTTTGTTCCACTTCCTGTATACTTATTTCTCCCTTTCAAAATCGTTCTTCTTCATTGACATGACTCCCCTTCATTAATGGCCATAACGTGTTCGATGAAATGCCTCTGTGAATTCAATATGCCGTGATTATCATGCCGCCAAAACTGACTGACGTATGTGTTCTTCATATTTATATGCTTGATCTGCAAAGCTGTTAACTAAGCCTCCATAAAGATCTGCAAAATTACTTGCACGCAAAATGCTCGTACATTCGAACTTTAGGAACTTTGATTGAATGATGCATTTTGTTCCACTTCCTGTTTATTAATTTCTCCCTTTCAAAATCATTCTTCTTCATTGATATATGGTTAACGAATGCTCTTAAGGCAGATAGATTATGGCACCGAGATGGAAAGGAAAATCAGCAGAAGCTAAAGCCCTAGCAGAACCAATGTCCAAATTCGTTTCTAATCTCCAATCCTCTTTAATCGAGTCGAATATCGAAGGATTTCTCTCTGGCTGCAGCATGCTCGTCGCAGCAAATCCCGAGCAAACGGAACTCTTTAACAAAGCATGTTTTGGTCGTCCCATCGTCACGGCGGAGAAGGATGAGCAGCAGTGGTTTCAGTTAAGTCTAGAGGAAGCTTTTTACTTGTCCTCTTTGAAGAAATGCATCAAAATAGCAGCAGCTGGGGAAGGCGAGCGCGTAAAGATCGACGAGGATTTATGGAATTACTACATAGCAGTGTCGAAAAAGCCTGACTCGATTATCCAACTCGTCGCGTATTCTCATCTACGCGCGAAGAATTGGGTGGTGAGGGGCGGATCTCAGTACGGTGTTGATTTTGTTGCTTACCGGCATCATCCATCTCTCGTGCACTCGGAGTATGCAGTTCTCGTCTTATCCAACGACGAAAAGAGCAATGATCGGCTAAGAGTTTGGTCGGATGTACATTGCGCACTCCGGCTTTGTGGCAGCGTTGCAAAAACATTGCTGGCTCTTTTTGTTGGAGCAATCGGCGATACATTTGGTTCGCCGCGTTTGGAGGACTATGCCGTCGAAGAGAGAATCATCGCGAGGTGGAACCCCGAGCAAAGCCGGGAGGATCAACAGCCGACATCAAGCTCAAATGTGCCGTAAATTTCTATTACTTTTTCGTGTACTCATTCGACTAAATTGAGCTCCCTATCCTTTCATAGAACAACCAAGTTAGGGCCTTGAGGGAGTTCAAAATATGTTTCGATTACTTTGCGGTCTTCGACATAAATATGGCAAGCTTTCGCATCTACTGCTACGTAAATGTATTTAGAAAACTGCCGGTATAATAACAGGTAGACGAGGATGTCGCCGTCAAGTAAGGCATGTTACCGAAAGAGCGAGCGACGCCATCAACTAGCTCTGCAGTGCTGAGCCCATCTTCGCCGTCGTCGTCGTCGTCCTCCTGCTCCTCTATCCGTTGCTTGAGTGTTTGAAACATGAGTTCAGGTTGGTACTGCATCAACTGGAGCACGTCGGCAGTCGATGGCCCGGGTACAGCGTGAGTAACGGAAAAGCCATGTGGCCCGTCGCTCTGGGAAACCCGAATAATGCTCGGGCCGCCAAACAGGTTGTGGAAGCCGCCGAGCGCTTCCTCATAAGCCCCTCCGAGGAACATGCCGAGATAATAAGGAGCAGAGCTGTTGCTAATTTCGTGCAGAGGCAAGCTAGCCTCGCCTCCGATGAACTTGTTGATCTTTCCATCGCTGTCGCAGGTCAGGTCCGATAGAATTGCCCGGACAGTCGGGTGCTCGTCGAGCCTATGGATCGGAAGGATCGGGAACAGCTGGTGAATCCCCCAGTAATCGGGGATTGATGTGAAGATCGACAGGTTTACATTATATGTGCTGATTGGATCAATAACGCCAACTGCTCTCATCACCAATTCGCAGAGGGAGTCTACGGCAGAGAGCTGTTCCATGGTTAAAGATCCTTCTTTGAACTGCTCAACGCAACTCTGCTTCAAGTCTCGAGCATGAACCAAACAGCCATCGTACTCGCCATTGCTCGCCGCAGCAGACAAGTTTTTGCAATGCTCAAGAGCGGCGCCGGTCAGTTGACTCAGGAGGTACTGAATTCCGAGAGATGAACACTGCGGCGAACCATGGGAGCTTGATGTCGAAACAGCTTCGAAAACTAAAATCGAGTGGTGAGAAACAATTGCGCGGCCACTTTCGCTGCAAATCACCGGATGCCTCACCCCCTTGCTATTGCAAACCAGTCGAACCGCCTCTACAACAGCGGAAGCATACTCTTGAAGAGTGTAGCCGACGGAGAGATCAGAATCTCCGGACTTGGACCCATCGTAATCGATTCCTAAGCCTCCACCGATATCGATGATTCTCATAGAAGCGCCAAATCGAACTAGTTCACAGTAGATTTGTGCTGCTTCGCCAACACCGTCAGCGAGTAAAGATGTGGTCGGGATTTGAGATCCGATGTGGAAATGCAGCAGCTGCAGGCAATCGAGCATTTCGTGTTGCTGCAACTTCTTAACAACACGGAGAATCTGCATTGTAGTGAGGCCAAATTTCCCTTTCTCTCCAGAGGTAGAACCAAAATGGCCAGAATGCTTCGTCCTCAACTTAGCCCGAACACCAACGGCGGGACGAACACCAAGTTTTTGGCCGACATCGATCACTGCATCGAGCTCTTCCACCTGCTCGAGAACAATAATGGAGTTCATACCGAGCTTTTTAGCGAGTAAAGCTAGAGATATGTACTCGACATCCTTGAATCCATTGCACACCAACAGAGCCTCAGGAGATCCTTCACATAAACTGCTCATAGCCAGGAGAAGCTCAGGCTTAGATCCTGCTTCGAGTCCAAACCGGAAGCTCGATCCAAACCTGACAATGTCGTCAACGACGAACTTCTCTTGATTGCACTTAACAGGATAAACGCCTTGGTAATGAGCTTCATACCCTAGAGATTCAATAGCGATGTCGAAGGAAGATTGGAGGCACTCCAGACGGTTCTTCAGCACATCGGGAAAACGAACAATTAGGGGAAGCTGAAGGCCAAGACCGCCAGAACTTCGGTCATCGGAAGCTTTTTTCACGACCTTAAGAAGATCAATTTCTTCGTGCGCCAAGGTGTCGACGCCATGGGGACGTACACAGATGTTGCCGTTTGGATTAACGCTAAAGTACGGCGCACCCCAAAGGTCCACCCGGTACAGAACCGCCGAGTGTTCCGGCGACCAATTAGCGGAGAGCGGCGGCAGGACAGCGGCAGCGGTGTTCGTCGCCGGAGAAGGAAGAAGAGATCCACTGCAGCCGGAAAAAGGCTGCGGAGGAAGGGAGACGGCAGCGTCCACCCAGCAACTATCGGCAACCATCTTCGACAGTTGCGCAAAATTGAACAATTTTTTTTTTTTCAAAAACTAGAGAAGGATTAGATTATCGATCGAGTTTGAATATGAGCTGTGATTGCATGAGAAAAAGCCATGCGCCGTTTTATAGCGAAGGGTAGAGAAGAGAAGGGCAAAATGGCAATTTCACTATTGCTATTCGGGGGTAGGTGGGAGATTCTCTCCTATTTCTAAGGTGAATCGGCTTCAAGCTGCCGCGTGGCCAGCGGGACCCACACAAAGTAATAAATTCAGTGGTTGTTTTCTCGTAACATGACAGCCTCACATATCGTGGCCCTGACACCACGACATTTTTCATTTGATCCACTGATTCTTACCCATTTCCCTTCTCCTATTCTGTCTCGAGAGTCGAGTCTTACCAAGAAAATGGAGAGATAAGATTCCAAAAGTTCAGAGAAAAAAAAAGAGAGAATTCTCGTGACTCAATGACCAATCCCAAATACTCTCCCATTCAATTGCAAAAAATCAGATATTGGGCACACTCATCAATCAATACACGAAAGTGGGCGACTCATGTCATATGGGAACAAAAATAATTGACAAATGTTCTAGAATGAGTAGCAATGACTGAATAATGTTTAGAGTTTGACGGTGTCTCAAATTTAAAAGTTGTAGATTTAAAACATATCAGTTCAGTGATCATATTTGACGACGTGGGAATCCGCAGTTGCTACTCGAAAGTGAACACCGAATAAGCCTCAGGTCGAACTTAAGATTCTGCAAACTAGGCCCAATATAGTCAGAATCCACCCCACGCTACCAAATCATTATGCACGGTACATGAAATAATTGGGATATTTCAATGATGTAACCAAATAGTGTAAAGAATCAAATTTGGTCATCAGTTCAAACGTTAACGTCTACAAATCTTGTTGCCACATATGGTTCACCTAGTGTGACTTGTCTTATCGAATCTAGTTTGCAGGCTATTAGGTTCGACCAGAAGTTTACCCAAAGAGCACCCGTCGATCAGCTGTTACAAGTTCCCATATTATAAAAAAAAAAGTTAAGAAGATAAAACTTTACAAAATCAGAAAAAGGAAAATGGACCAATTACTAATATGTAGAATGTACTCGTGTACCGCAAGGCTACATCTGAGATAGGCTCTATTCTGCTCTCACATATGTTCATGTTACTAAAAGATACTGCCATGTTCTTAAGCTAACGAGGATTATATACACATTACCTACTGTTCAACAATACTAAGAGAATTATTTAATTTCAATATAATAGACCCAATTATCAACCAAATCTAGAGTGAGAAATGATAGGTTTCTAGATCCTGTGCACTAATTGACAACATTTCATGGGATGGCTATAACTTTTGATGGGTCCCTTTCCTCCATTAATTTGTTGGATGTGCTTCTATATAGGACATAATGGTGAGGGCAACTCAGATTCCAGACCAAATTTTATCATGTCATTACAGTTAAAAGAATAAATATATCAAAAGTTCAGAATGACGTACACAAATTTAAATAATCTAATATGGAAAGTGTAAGTAATATGGAAAAATAACTAAAGTGAGCTGTTACATTCTTACAATCAACAATATTTTGGCACACTAAACATTTTATGTTCAGATCTTCAAACATCTGCTTAATATCACAGTACACAAGCTAGTTTAATGATGATATTTAATATGCATGAATATAAATATATATCTCTTCTTTCTCTATTACCAAATCGATGACAAAGACAGGTTGTAAAATGATAATAGAGGAAATAAAGCATGTTACTCTTGTCTCAAACAGACAGGGTGACTCAAATGTATTGAAACAACTGAGACAAAATCATTTGGAATCAAATTCATTCACCATCTTAAACAACCCACACTAGTTGTGAGCTGAACCAGCATTCACTACTAGTTCTTTCTTTAGGGGTCACAGGACATCCCAAGATTGTATATAACCCAATAACCGAAGAAAGCATAATACTCATGGGGCAAAGGGAAGTGGCTTTTCTGAATATTAAGTACAAAGCACATGGAATATGGAAACTTATGTGGAAAATTTTCTACCAAAATGGGCTCCACTACCCCCCTTCCCACTAGAAAATCATAACTTGACCTAATTTCAGCCATGACCTAATAGCTTAGCGTCATAAAAGATTAGAATCCCTAGATTACACTAATCATCACTTATTAAACATATAAGTGAACACTTTACATTTGTTTGGGTATGACTTTTTTCAAAGTTTTGTGCATGTGAGCCAATATGTGTAGTGTTTTAATGAACTTTGTACCTTTTGGGTGGAACTTTTTCCTATTAAAAGATTAAACATGGCAAAAAGAATATACAATAGTTTTTATAAATTAGAGGACCAGAATCTGCATGATCTAAAAAGCTAACTTCAGCAAGATAGATAGATGAGGAATTTGTTGCCTTTCATCTCCACAATCAAACAAGTGTTGTCACAATTCACCAACTTGTGGTGAATAACATATTGGGAAGGAAAAAACAAACAAGCTTAACCGTTAAAAAAACATACATATCTTGAGTAACCGAAATGGAATCTCTAGAATTAGGTAAGACATTCTAATTTTTTTATTTTTTTATTTTTCTTATGAATATAAGAATTCATATTAATATGTTAGCAAAACACTTTAATCTCAAATTTTAAGGTTTATACTTTAGTAAGTCTTTTACTTCTATACATCACTCAATTTTCCCCGAATATATATTGGACCAATAAAACTCTAAATTTTCTATTTAAAAGTATATGAAACTACGATAATACAATGACAACCAACACAAGTTCAAATTTTCATATGCTGTGTAAATCTATTTGAATCCTGTCATAAGTTTATTTTTCAAAGCACAAAGGAAGAAAAAAGGAAAAAGCTCTCCACAAATATTAATGACTCAAAAGTAATGCAATATATTAAGATATCCTTTCCATTTGTAATACATTTTTAAGCAATTAATATTGCTTTTCAACTAGTACCTTAGTTTCATAATGGCTTAAATGTAGGACATTTAGAATGGAAATAGATTGATAAGTGATTATCCAACTTAACTAAAGTTATCAACAAAGTCCCCAAAGCAGCTTACTTAAAGTTATCAACAAACTTAAATAATTAATATCTTCAAAACAATCAGAACTTAGTGGGCAGCATGATAATATTCATCTTAATTGTTCTATTGGAAGACAATGACAGAACCACACAACCAACATGTATTTACTCATACAAACATACGACTCCACATGTGTCCGCTACATGGTTTACTATAAAGTTCAACCACTACTTGTCAAATTTTTTTAGATCTCATGATCTATTTATTGCATATGTATGAGAATGATTGATATAATGCTCATAAATTTTTCATATTGGCCCTATCCACCATTCTCTGTATTTTAAACTAGTATTATTAATTTGGTCCCAGAAGCCCATCATAGATCGTATCTGTAGAGCAGCATGCCCATACGTTGGGCCTCCCCATAATGTCAATACCCATGTATTAGGCAACAAAGATGAAGCTTGACAGAATATATGTATGAAAAAGTTGGCATCATAATTCGCTGATTCCAAATGTAGTGCAAAGCCTCATATGCATATGCAAGCACTATTTTATATTAAGCATGCACACAAATTGCAACATAAGCAAGAGGGTAGTGGAAGTACTAAGTATTAGGCTCAAAGATGACAAAAACATTCAAATAATAATGAAGGTTCAAAGGTTGTTCATGAATTCAAATACGCAAAAGATGAAGCATATTAAAGCAGATAGCTACATGCTATTATTTGCCACTGCAGGGAAGAATACTGAACAACTAATGAAACTAAGTGTTGGAGGAGAAGATAACATCTTAAATATTAATGTTGAAGAATAATGCAACATCCAAAACAGCAACTCAAACCTGGACTAGGTTCAATAGACTGATACAGCACCTATTTTTCTCATGTTCCATACCCCAGGAGAACCTGAAAGTTTTGTCCGGAACATTGAGCTGATAAGTCTTCTTTAGTCGGCTCTGGACTGGCCCGCTCGTGAAGACAATATAATTCCAACAATCAGACCATAAAGTGCCAAAGCTTCTGCAAAAATGAGGATAAGGATCATCCCAACAAAAAGCTTAGGCTGCTGTGCATTTGCCCTGCAAAATGACAATCATAACTTGATCAAGAAGAGCATTAAAATTTTGAGAATGCAATAATGAAAAAATAGGCCTGTAATAGAAGCATCTATTCCATTCACCTACACCTTAACTTAAAAGTTTAATAACATGAAAAATGACACTTGAATCCTGCAGCTCTTCAATACTCGTCAAAATCACTGAAGAAAAATCTCCAGGAACCACATCATAATCTTCATCCAAGTTTACAAACACAGGAAACATGACTTTCCACTGAAGTAAATCGTTAAGAACTTAAGTTATTTCTGTTAAGCATCACAAAGCATTTGGAAGCCAATCATATAAAATTATGAAAAAATTATGTGCATTGAAGTATTGAATTATTAATAGCAAGATAGAATGGCATAAGGTATCCAATCCCCATCACAAACGATAACAAGAGATATTCCTCAATATTTACAGCTTAGAAAAGTAAAATCTCAATGTCAACCAAACAACCATACCTGACACCAGCATCACCTACAATCCCAATAGCCATCCCAGCTGCAAGTCCAGCAAGGCCACAGGCCAAGCCAGAAGAAAGATGCGCATATCCATCAAAAAGGTAATACGATTTGGCCTTGGGATTTATACCAGTGCTAATAATCACAGCAATGATCAATCCGTATATACCCAATACACCAGCCATAACCACTGGCACAATTGATTTCATCACAAGCTCAGGCCTCATCACGCCCATAGACGCCACGCCTACCCCACTTTTTGCAGTTCCATATGCCGCACCCATGCCTATAAACACCAAGCCACCAAAAGTATGCATCGATAAAATAAAATTCATATTCATAACAGGGAAAGAAAATTCCACGCGCGATAAACAAAATCATGGGGATGCTCTTCCTTAACATATACAATCTACCGAAAGAAGTCCACATGCTAAGAAACCATGGAGAAACAACCGAAATCGGATAAACAATACTATTAAACGTAAAATTAGCAAAACACCATAAATGAAGATTGATGGAAGAAAATAGCGTACAGGAGAAGACGAGGGCGGCGGCGGCGCCGAGAAATCCAAAAAATGGAGCAGTTTCATCCCCGCTGAACGTCGAAGACATTGTCGTCGTCGATTGAACTTACTAATGCCACAATCGAAACAGCTGCTCTAGTTATGACACAATTGCAGATCTTCGCGTCAGGAGGAGCGACCAATTATTGGAAGAACAATCATGAAGTGATGAATAAATTTTGGGCCTAACTTAACTGGGCCTAATAACCTAAATTGGATTTTCGTGAGGCCCAAATGATTACCCATTTCTTTAGGCTCAATTAATGGCCCAACATCTTGCAGTACACTGACTGGAACAATCTGAATCCTTTAATCACAAAAATTATTAATAATTCATAAATATGAGATACACTTTAGTTTTTTTTTTTTTTTTTTTAAAACACATGCACATACTTACATTGCAGCGAAAATTTCACCTAACATATACATACACTCACATCTTTGGGATTTGATTTTTGAATAATTATTTAATATGATATAAATAAAATATTTGATGTAAAATTTTTTGAATATAAAAATAATGATTAAATATTATTTAATGAGATAAAATGAAGGGTGTGTTTGTTCGGGGATTGGATTAGATTTTTACTATTCATTCTATTTTTTTATCAAAAAATATTAAATCAAACATTTATTTTTTATTTTTTATATTATACTAAAAATCAATATTATATTCAAAATATTACATCAATATTTATTTATATCACATCATGCTATTATTCAAATTCAAATCTCCCAGACAAACACACCCTTTATTTATATATTTAATTATTTTTAAATTTGAAAATATTGTAAAGTGTTTGGTGTTTGAGTAACATTTGACTAAACACCAATTGTAAAATTTTCCATTATACCGTCTTAACAGTCAAAGTAAATTGATGGCATATTTGGTCATCACCGTTAATTCCGCTATGCTGATGCCATATTTGTGTATGTTGAGAAATTATTCCGCCATTATTAGCAACATCTGTCATCTGTATAGGGTATTTATAGAAAGCATCCTACAATTTGTATCTGGAGCACAGTCGAAGACGAAGGAAGAAATGAATTTATTAATCTGCGGATACAGTTATTAACAGATAGCAATCATAACATGCAGGGGATTGAACATTACATATTACACGTGGAAATACCCGAGAAAGGCACAATTTTGGCTGTCCATACTCAGAAATGGGAAGGATCATAGGGGTTTGGAGGAAGCGCTCTCGGTTCTGGTGGGTTGAAGTACTTTCTCGGAATCGTTGGAGTACGAGGAAGTTTAGGAACAGGAGGAGCTCTCGGAATGGGAATTGGTTTTATTTCAATTGGTGGTGTGCCGACGGGAGGAGGAGTTGGGGAAGGGGAAGGATGCTTGTGGAATTGGCTGGGTGATTTTCGTGGAGGAAATGGTTTAGGGTTTAGTGGTGGGAGTTGAGGTGGGAGATTATTGGGCAATGGTTGGGAGATTGGGGTTGGCGAATTAGGGTTAGGGTTAGGGTTTGCGATTGGCTCATCAATTGGGGGCGATGATGGTGGCAGAGAAGGACTGTTGTATGGGAAGTTTCGAGGTGGAGCTTGTGGGATCTGAATTGCAGGCTCTGGTGCTGGTAGCGGAATTGTGAAGTTTCCATCAGATTGTGGTGGCGGAGATGGAGATGCAGGCGGCGGCGCTACCGCCGGAGAAATTGGCAGCTCCGGCGAAGGAGGGGGGGTGTTGAAGAATGTTGTGATGTTAGGGAATGGCCAGAACAGAGCTGATTGGCACATCGTGGGGGAGAATTCTATCAGTGTCTGCTCATGTGTGGTTTTGTTCTTGTGCAGCATTCTCAGCTGGAGTGATGCAGTTTGGGCCGTGTTGATGGGACACGGCCGTGTTGTACTTTGAAGCTTCGCCAAGCATCCATTGAAACCTCCAGAATCAGTCCTTTCGTCTACAGACTGTAAGGCTATGGCAAATCTGCCGTCCCGGTCGACTCCGCCGTATCCCTCAGTTGTTTCTTGTTTAGATTTGCACCTTATGATGACACTAACCCCTGTGTGAAAACAATTTTGCAGAAGCTCATCTGACTATAAAGAATTTCATAGCTATGCTATTATGCCTGCATTTATTTGTTTATGAAATTTACCTTTAGATGGTTGGCTTATGTTGAAATCATGTCTAATGCATTCTGCACAATGCACAAGCCCGGTGATCTGAACCGTGTTCGTCTTGCTGTAGCAGAAGCTTGAAGTGAGCAGTAAGAGAGCCACGAATCCCGCGAGCTTATGATGAGCTCCCATGAAGAATTTGAGTGGTTTGTAGAGAATTTGGTTGCCAAATTTATACTGCTCGAGAATATGCGCACACAGCTGCTTTGCTTCGTAAATCATTTCATCTTTGGATCGTGCATTGATTGTTTGAGGTCCCGATTGAATTTACTTCTGGTGCAGGAGATGAACATGGCAGCAATTGCACCGGCTTTGCTGATAAGAAATGGCCTTCAATTTCAGACTGCCATTGATGTCTGAGTCAGCAATGCAAGGTTTGTACTGTCACTGCATTCCCTATTTCACTAGAAATAAATTGTGTCTTTAGTTAGGTGATAGTGCAGAAAACGTGAATGATAAATCAAAGTGGTGTCATAGCTCATTGAATGTTGAGTATCGATATATCTGGTATAGGTTCGATTACATGTTGGTTGGATTACGGCGTGCGAGCGTTTGTGTCGCTAGTCTTGTCGATTTGCGGCGGATTTGCTCTGCATCTGTTTTGATCTAATGTTATTAGTTCTTACCAAATTACAAACATACATTTGTAGTAAATATTTATGTTCATCTGACGCATGGTGTCTCTAAATGCACAAACATATGTTTATTATTCTTTGAAGAGATGTAAAGATTGTGTTTGGTTGTATTTCAATAAGGCCACGGTTATGATGCTATTGAAGTTAAGCAACGTTATGTTGCCTATACATAAATGTGTTTGACAATACATGAAAATATAACTTGTCAAGCATATGAAAATAATTGTAAAATACATCGTATAAAATGACGTACCTACTCTTAGGTTTGGGGGCAACTGCCTCCAACCCCCAAAAAATTATTTTAATTTATATTAATATATAATACCCTACAGTCTAATTTCTATTGTCCTAAATATATTTGTACGGGTTTTTTAAATTGTTGTGTTTTGGTTATGGATTGACAAATTTGTCCTTAATTATACGGTAGAGATTAAAAATAATAAATGTATGAAGGGTAAAAATGTAAAATTTGTATTTTAAAAAAAAATAGAACAATAATTGTTTAGTTAGTTTATGGAAGGAGAGAGTATATATTAATTAAAATAGATTAAATTATGAAGTATTTTTTTTTACATTAAATATGGTTGTGCTTTTTTTTTCTTCTTTTTTTTTTCTTATCAAGGAAATAGGATTGTGTTTGGTACAGAGAAATGAGGCCAGACAAATAGAAATGGTATCATTTCTCTTGTTTGTTTGAGTCAAGAGAAATGAAACTTGAGAAATAAATTATTTCCATTTCTCTGTTTTCATTTCTCTCCCATACGCAGAGAAATAGAGAGAAATGATATTGTAGTGTATATATTTTTTAATTTTTAAATTTTTTTTGTACTATTTAATTTTTATAATTTTTTAAAAATTATATTATTTTAATTTTACAAAAAAACAAACTTAATTTATTTTTAAAGTATTTAATTTTTACGACATTTTAAGAAATTGTACTAAAATATAATCTTAAAAAACATCGTATATAATTTATAATTTTTTAAAAAAAAAAATTACCAAAAATATTTTTCATAAATTCTCATTAGTTAAAACTCTCTTTTTATCGTGTTAATCATTTATTTTTGTTTGCTCATTCGTATATCTGCATTTTTTTTAGATTTCTCAAATCAATTATCTGTTTTATCAAACAAGAGAATTAATTCTCATTTTCTACTCAATTTCATTTCTCTTCAATTCTATTCTCTACTATCATTTCTCTGCAATTCCATTCTCTGTACCGAACGCCCCTAAAGAAAATAGAGTAGAAGTGGTAAGAGTGAATTGACGTGTATGTTTTTTACAATTTTTAACATAAAAGGAAAAAGGAAAAGATAATTCTCATTTCAAAATATGTTAAAAGACACTAAAATCGAACTATAAAAAAATTTGAAACCTATCTAAAAACTCCATCCCCTAAATTCCAGATAAGATTCTGTGTTTTATTAACCCATCTTATACCAATATCTTCATACACATATGTGCATGTATACATTCTATATGTGTGTAAATAGGGTTGATTTTTGGGAGAAAGGATCCTATGGACTTAAATTTGGAAGCTTGTCAGGTTATTGTATAAATATTTTGAAGACGATACACATGTAAAATTGACATATAGTAACCATCTATATGGTGCCCTGCAGTACTAATTCAAAATAATGTGACGAGGGACTATAGTGTATATTTTGTTTTTCTTTTCAGCACACATTCAAAATGTTATATTTAAAATCTTTGTTTTTTTTATTTTTATTTTTATTTTTATTTTTTTATAATAATGATATCAAAATAGTTTGAGAATAACCTCAACCAAGTACTAATCATACTCGACAAGCGTTGTGCGTGTGACAAACTCAACTTAAAAAATGGAGTATCAATTGCGTTTGAATCGGTGAATGGGTCTCTATAAAATTTAATGAAACAATCCAATTTAAAATATCAAATCAAATATATATTCTTTATTTTTTTTATATTATATTAAAAAATAACTTTATATTCAAAACACCCTAACTGTTGTTCTTGTCTTGTCTGGCGCTTGACAAGTGTCAATTGGTGCCATTATATAATAATGCCATGGCCAATAGTTTCATATGTAGCATTGGTTATGGAAAATAAATACTGAGAAAAATAACAATCATATTGTAGGAATACCTGATCGATATACATATATATATATATATATTGAATCAAATGAGTCGTATATAAAAAGTAAGTCAAGCCAAGCCAATTATACAATACAAGCAGTACAGAAGCAATAAATATAATAAATAATAATAAATCATATCCTTCTTCAGGACACAGGACTCACGACGACGTTCTTTCTCTTTTCAGACAACTCTCTTCATCTCTCTTTGGAATTTAAAAGTGGGAAGTCCGAAGTCTTTTTTATTTTTGACAGATAGAAATTCAGGAGATTAAATAACACTACTTACAACACGTGTATTCATTGTCCGAACGTACAAATCTGTCCGCCGGCCGCCGGCTCATGGGTGAGGGGACAGCGGCGGCCACCCTCCGAACTTGGGGTGCTTGAAGTACTTATGAGGGATCTTCGGGAAAGGCGGCAGCGGAGGACACGGCTTCTTAAAAAACGGCGGCTTGTAGATGGGAACCGGCGGCGGCAGTGGCTTCACTATTGGCGGCTTGTAGATGGGAACCGGCGGCGGCAGTGGCTTCACTACTGGCGGCTTGTAGATGGGAACCGGCGGCGGCAGTGGCTTCACTACAGGTGGCTTGTAGACCGGCGGCTTAGCCTTGGGAGGCTTGTGGACGACCGGCGGCTTGGGCTTGGTTGGCGGGCACGGCTTCTTAGGCGGCTTGTAGACTGGAACTGGAGGAGGGTTCGGCTTGACTACCGGCGGCTTGACCACCGGTGGCTTGTAGATGGGAACTGGAGGAGGGAGCGGCTTCACGACCGGCGGCTTGTAGATGGGAACTGGGGGAGGGAGCGGCTTGACGATCGGCGGCTTGTAGATGGGAGGGAACGGCTTGACGATCGGCGGCTTGTAGATGGGCGGGAAAAATGGCTTATGAAACGGCGGCAATGGGGGGTAGGTTTTGAACCAGGGGTGGCCGTAGTTTTTGAGCCATGGGTGGGAAGATTTGGGGAGTGGGGGGTAGTTGAAATGGGGCCAGAGGAATTTGGAGGTGCAGAGGGCGGCGGAGAATCGGAGGGTTTTGGTGGGGGAGAAGACGTGGACGCCATTGTTGTTGTTGAGGACGAGCTTGGAGGCGTCGACGCCGTCGTGCGATGGACAGGGAATGGCGGCGGCGCTGTGGAGCTGAGCGTAGCAGTCGTGCTTGAGGCTTTTCCCGTCCTGGCTGACGACGTCCTTCGGGAGGGATACGCTGAACTCGCCGCCGTCGTTGAGGTCGCCGGCGGCGACTCTTTTCATGTCGCCATTTTTCAATTTGCAGTCGATGCTGACGTGGAGGCCTGTAATTGCATTGCATGCATGGACGATTATTAATTTCTTGACAACTATCTATTTTTTTTTATTTTCATCAGTCTTTTAGTAATTATATTTTCTGTTTTTAAAGTTTACGTAGTTAAACGTAATTCTATTTTTAATTTCGGCTCTAATGTTATTAGTAAAAGAGAAAGTGAACTTAGAAACGAAAAAATTTTGTTAGAAAAATACTATTCCCTTTATCCTATATACTGTGTCTACACTATAGACAGAATATTTTATTTTATGAGGGGTGTAATTAGTAGATAATTAAGAATATATTTTTAGTGAAAATAATTATAAATTAAGATTAAGATAATTAATTAGTTTAATTAAAATTTAAAAAAATAAATTAAAAAGTTTAAAATGAGATTAAAGTGTGTAATCATTTTCCAAAAAATGAAAGTAAATGAAACGTAAGACGGACAGAAACGGCAATGTGGACATGATACGTGTGTGGGAGGAAGTAGTATTTTTTTGTAGTACAGTATTATTATTAGTACCTGAAAATGCTTGGGAGGGTTTGAAAATTATTAGTACCTGAAAATGCTTGGGAGGGTTTGAAATTATGGTTGAGACAATCGGCGCATTGTCCGGTTCCAACAACCTGGTAGGAATTGTCATCTGCAGAGCAGAGAACAAAGAGCAGTACAAAAGACAAGAAGATCAGAGTGGTACTCTGACAAAGGGAATCAGCCCTCATTGGGACCTCTACTAAGAAGGATTGTATGTATATATTTATTTATATATTAATAATAATAAGAAGAAAAAAAAAAAGAAGAAGAAGCTTCTGGAGATATATGGAGTGAAGCTTTGATCATTGAATGGGTTGAAGCAAAAGAGGAGATTATGGGCTCTATATATAATGAATGGTTATGGAGGATTTTTTTTAAGTTTATTTTATTTTATTCTTTTTTTTTTTTTTTTAAGAATTAACGAAGAAATGGTTAGGGAGTAAATCAGACCGACAGATCTTAAATGACATCACATGAAATTAGGGTCCCTCGATCATGACTCAATTAATCAAATTTAAAAAAATAAAAAATAAAAAATAGTAGCAACAATTTAGCAGCAAAATATGGGCACATGGCAGCAGGACCCAATTTGTTCATGAAATGAATGATCCCTTCCAACTGTTTGTTTATTTTATTTCAATTTTTTTTTATATTTTTCATCACCACACAACTTTTTTGAAAAACAAGATCTCATTCTATTTTTATATTTTACATGGATGGATTATTGTTGGCCACTAATATGTATGCAACCTTTCTGGCAGTCACAAATGCTGCAGTTGGGAAGCAGAAAGAAAACTATATAAAATTAAATTAAAGCATGAACATTTTATAAAAGTGTTAGTGCATTATGGCATCTACTTGTTCACGTGAATATAGTCGTTACAATTTTCAACATAATTGCTTCATTATACAGTCCCAATTACCATTAACCATAGCCATTACCAGGCTACTCGCTTATTTATCTATTTTATTTATTTTTCTTTATAGATCATAGGCTCTTGTATTATATTATTATTATTATTATTATTGATTAAAAAATATATGTTGTTAACGTACGACAAGAACACAATCCAAAACCAAATCAATCTGGATGATGCATAAAAATATAAAGAACAGTACCAAGTGCTTTTAGCAAACAATATGTAAGTATTTCCTCCGTCCATGTATAAAGTATACATTTATTTTTGGCACGGTATTTAAAAAATAATACTCCTTCTGTCCCATTGAAAGTGTGACATTTGCTTTTTGCATGTAGATTTTTTAATATTAGTATTATATTGAATTGTAGTGAAAAAGACAAAAATACTCCTATTAGTATGGTGTAATATAAAAGTAATGATATTTGTGTAATATATTGTAAGTTGAAAGGGTATTTACTATATTAGGTAGGTAGTACAGTTACTAAATTAGGAAATGATAACATTGTTTTGAGACGGACAAAAATAGAAAATTGTAATCTTTCAATGGGAAGGAGGGAGTAGTATTTTAATTATAGTGGATAGTTAAAAGTAGTGTAATGATATTTTTGCCATTATTTTTTGGTGTAAAAGTAATGATGTGATATAAAGTGAGGTATTTAATGAAATATTTACTTTATAATTAGACGTTTTAAAATAAAAATATATATACTTTTTTATTTGACGGAGAGAAGTATTATTTAAGTCTTGAGTATTTATTGTCATACTTATTATATATATATATCAACCTCCACATGTATTTTCATATGTTCTTATTTGTGTAGAGACATATTTTATCAATTTTTATTTTTATTTTTGACAAATTAGATATATATGAGTGTGTGTGTGTGATGGGTAGTGTGCCATAACATCATGGCTCGGCTAAGAAATTAATTCAATTGTCGTCTACACATATGTTAACTGAAAATGAGGTGCATAATTATGATGCGTTGGATTAATTAATTAGATTTCTAGATGAATATATATATATATATATGTGAAAGCAAATAAATAAATAAATAAATATATATACATACACTTGTCCTAATCAGACATTAATCATTACTCATTTTGATGGACGAGAGTGCCTCTCAAATTCATGATTTGGTGCGGGAGCAGTTGGGCGGCATTAATTGCACTTTCATATTTATGATTTTAATTCATTTTTTAATTATTATTTTTATAAATTAACTAATTAAGAACATCGTTGATGTGATCTATCCTTAGATAATATGTACCATGCACATGAATACGTGTTTACTATTAGTATTATTGTTGCTAATATTATTATACCTTTTGAAAAAAAAAAAAATTTAAAAAAATAAAAAGGCAAAATTGTCCATAGCTCCTTTGTGGTTTCGAAATTCAATATAAATTCTCCCTCTATTTTAAAAATTGCATAACGTCTCCTTATACTTTAAAAAATATTGCATAAAACTACTTTTTGGTTTCAAAACTCAACATAAATCCTCATTTTACTTTAAAAAATTGCATGACGCCCACTTATACTTTAAAAAATATTGCATAAAACCCTCTGTCATGCAAAACATATAGATAGGAAATCATATTCTTATCACACAAGGAAAGTTTCATGGTAGTGGGGTTTCATGCAACGTTTTTTTTTTAAATATAAGGGGGTACCATACAATTTTTAAAGTATAGGAAGATTTTACGTTAAATTTCGAAACCAGGTGGGAGTTATAAGTAATTTTACCAAATAAAAAAAATCATATGGAGAATTTGATTAAATAAAGAATAAAATGTCTATAAATACGAAGGATAAGCATGGGTTTCGAGCTAAATTTCCTGTTTTGGACAAACATTGGAAGGTAGAAGATTTCTTGTAGGTTTTGAAATAATATTCTTGCAATCTAGTAGGACTAGTAATTTAATTTAATTTAATTTAATTTATCTCTGCCCTCTAGGCTCTAGCTAGCTCGTCTCTTCTTCGTATTAATATGTACATAGGCCAGGTAGGTCAGGCCATCCATTTTCAAAAAGCAAAAGTTTGCCCATAACTATAAGTCTTTTACCTCACATGCAATTATTGCATGCATAACATTTGTTACTTTCAGGTAAGAAGTGCCATCATGTCATGGCAGAGATCTGGTGCTGAAAAAATAAAGCACCCATGAATAGCTAAAACTTAATTATATATAATTATATTAATTAAATAATTTCATGATATAAATTTAACATAATAAATTATTACAATAATTTTAGCACTTGATCCCCTTCTTTATTTTTTATTTTTATTTTTTTTAGTGCACGATATAAAAATTTTAACATCCTATCACCCCTAACGCCATTTCGCTCTCCAACAGACTATTACTACTATTAATTATTATTATTATTACAAAAAGTATGTTGGAATTTTTGACAGGATTTATTTTAATTAGCAAAATCTAACAAAAAGGGTAAACGAATCTCACATGCTTACAAGTTAGAAGATTTTCTTCAATTTTTTTTAATTTTTTTTTTTTTAAATTGGAAAATTTCGTCTTCATATGATGTCGGCTCTTGAAGTTATATTTAGTTATTTACTGCAGTAAAAAAAGGAGTTGATTTTGAACTTTCTTAAAATACTTCATACTATTTGTAGTCAGATGGGAACTTATAAATAATTGATTGATTCTTTTTTTTTTTTTATCCTTTCATATAAGACTTGAATTTGTATTTTTTTCACTCTCGATATTTTTTTACTACTTTGGTGATTACTGTTGCGCTCTTCATGCCATATTTCACACCCTTTTGTGTAACGCATTTCAAAATTGTTAAAATGTGTATTTTTTTGATCAAGTTTGAAAAAAATTTGTTTGAATTTGTCATTAAAATAATATTTGATGAGATATTTTGTGAGAGAAAAATATATATATTTTAAAAAACAGAATTAAAATAGTAAAATTTTAAAAATTTTGATTAAAGAAGTATACCCTAAGTTTTTCAATTTTTTTTTTTTTACACACGCGCACGCACACGCACCCACCCGAAATCAAAGAGAATAATGTCTTACGCCTTGATATACAGAGTTTAACAGAAACAGACCCTAAGTTGCCACCACTATGATGTGAAGGGGAAAAAAACAATTACCTGCACAATCCCTCATCCAATTTCTTTCTTTTTTTATAATATACTTTCTATTATAATTTCTTTTTAAAAAAAATTATACAATTCACACAGTTTTTTATTTCATATTTTTTAATTAAATTTAAATATAATAATAATTTTATTTATTTCATTACACATTTACAAAATTGTACTTATTACATATCATTCAAATCAATGCACGTCAAAACCCCTAAAATCTAACAAAAACTACTAACCAAAAAATACATTTTTACTTGACATTGTTTTTAATAAAAATATATTATTAATTTTTTTATAAAAATTCACATCAAAATACTTTTAAATAAAAATTTTAATCAATATTTCATTTCAAATCAATTCAAATTACAACTAAACAAATACTCAACTAACTAATAAAATATTATGAATTTTTAATTTAATATGAAAAAAAAAAAAAAAAAACCATTTGGATCTTAGTAGAAGAAGTAGAAATTTTAGTTTTTCAATACTTTGAACTTCTCCCCTTAATATAATTTGTTAAAAAATAATTAATAAATTTAAATACTCCTTCTGAGATATTTTGTTCCTATAGATATAAAAATTTAGATAAAATATAATTAATAAATAATTAAAAAATATATTAATAAAAATAATTATAAATTAAAATTAAAATAAAAATAATTTGATTAAGATTAAAATGTATAATCATAATTTCTAACAAAGAAAGACCGACTTAGGAGGGATCGAAATGAAAACTAAGAATAAATTATGTGGGACGGAGTGAGGGAATATATTTATAATATAATGTTTAATTCTAATTTTTACTCAAAATTTAATTAGTACTAATATGATTATTATTATTATTATTATTATTATTTATAAAGGTTAAATTTAAACTTGACATGTGGTTTGGATGTAGCAAGCAACATACAAAGCGTGAGGCGCTTGTGTCCACGCGTTGCTTACTCCGTGGAAGGTTGGTGGGACAAGATTGGATATGGTAAAATACGACACCACATATTTGTTCAAAAAATAAAAATATAAAAAAAATAAAAATGTTTGCAATATCTCGCCGTCCAGATAGAGAAGTAGTGAGTACACATATATCTCTCTCATGGCGGTAGCCTCCACCCTACTCGGCGGCGCTACAATTACCACCCAACTCACTCGCTTCACTGGCCTCCGCAAATCCTTCCCCAATCTTGATGACTCCGCCTCCACCACTCCGCGCTCGTTTGCACAGAAAGTCGACTCGCATCTCCGCCTCGCATCTACGAATAAAGGCAGTCGCGGTGTCGTTGCCATGGCAGGCACCGGAAAGGTGAAATTGCAATTTCTTTTATCTAGTTATTTTGCCCAATTTTAGCTTTAATATGTGTATTTCAGATCTGAAAAGCTGTGTCATTTGCATTTTGTTTGGTAGTTTTTCACAGATATTTGATTGAGGATTTTTATGTATTCTTTTCCTCTTCGCTCGCTATGTATGCTTACACTATCGAATGCTAAATGTTCAGGTTATTTGGCATAGAATTCCGAAATGATCGCTAGTACTTATATGATTTAGCAATTAAGTTCCAGGAGAGAATTTTAACGCGTGTATTCTTGTGATTGCTATCTTAAGATTTTGCAATGTTGCTGCCACGCTATGATTATCTAGTTTTCTTTCACAAGATTGGTCATCTTCAGTTGATATGCTGATAATTGTTTTTGGTTTTGATTGCAGTTTTTTGTTGGTGGAAATTGGAAATGTGTAAGTACTTTACCTTATTGCAATTTTCTTTTTCTTTGTTTCGGTTGCCATTGTCTGGAGTGTTCCTACTAGCGCATCATGTAAAGCTAGATATCATTTTTGGATATTCAAATTTAAAGTGGTAAATAATGTATGATGAGTTCCCGTAGCCTTTGATGCAAGTTGACTCGATGTACTAGCCCATAAGAAGTACAATTATGGTGCATCAATTGGTGTCATCCATTTATAACTAGATCTTTTTGTAAGATTATTTGAGGAAACTTAATGGCTCAAGCGGTTACATGAATGGTCTCAATATCAACCAACCAAACTTTATAGATGTTGAGCTTTCTTAGATGAAGTCTAAATCCAGTTCAGTTACACTAGTTTACTTGGTAAATGCCTACATAAAAGTTGCAAGTGCTGGAAGAGCTGTGAAAACTGAACACCATGATTTACTAATTATTTGCTACTTTGAATGCTTATCTAAATCCTAAACCATTATCATTTATGCTTGTTTTTTTATTTTTCCTTTCCTTTTTGGCATGTGCCATACAAATCTGGTTAGAATGGGACTAAAGAGTCCATAAGCAAGCTTGTTTCTGACTTAAACAGTGCAACGTTGGAATCTGATGTCGGTGAGTTCTTCTGTGCCAAATTACTTGATTTCCTTTAAAGTACATTAAAATTGTTCTTTTCTTAGTTTCTCTATTTGGTGCTCATGATTTAGTGGCAACTGTATCTCATTTAACTTCCACCATTACAGATGTTGTCGTCGCACCACCTTTTGTGTACATTGAGCAAGTAAAGAACTCATTATCCGATCGAATAGAGATATCTGGCCAAAATAGTTGGATTGGAAAAGGTGGTGCTTTTACTGGAGAAATCAGGTGCGTAAGTCTCTAACTAGTGGTGATTAACAGTTCCTACTCTCTGAACTAAACCCTGTTTGTAACATGAAAGAAAGCTGTTTTTCCTACTCACTTGTGTGTTTATGGAATACTTAACATTCCATTTGCTTGAATTATATGTTGTGAGGCTTAATGATTTAACAAACGTAACATGTAGTTGCAAGTAACCCTTTCATTGTTTCAGCGCAGAGCAACTAAAAGACCTCGGGTGCAAGTGGGTCATTCTGGGGCATTCGGAGCGTAGACATATAATTGGGGAAGATGACCAAGTGAGAACACATGGAAAGAAAATTTCCTGTTTTGTGAATTTTGCCATTGTTCTACTTTCAAATGGTAAGCATCCATACAACTGCCTGCTGAACAACTGTTTTCTGCAGTTTATTGGGAAGAAAGCTGCCTATGCTTTAAGCCTAGGTCTCGGAGTCATAGCTTGCATTGGGGAGTTACTGGAAGAGAGAGAAGCTGGAAAGACTTCGGATGTTTGCTTCCGCCAGATGAAGGCATTTGCCGGTGAGTTCCAATGGGTTTGCTGTTGGATTCTAAATGACAGATATCGTATTATTGTTCTTCATTCCTGTGACTTACCTTGTGTGCAGATGCCGTCCCTAGTTGGGATGATGTTGTAGTTGCCTATGAGCCTGTATGGGCAATTGGAACTGGTAAAGTGGCGACACCAGAGCAGGCTCAGGAAGTGCATGTAGCTGTTCGCGATTGGCTGAATAAGAATGTTTCGCCAGAAGTTGGTTCGAAAACCCGTATTATTTATGGAGGTATATATAACATATAGACTGATATAGTTTGTATACATTGCTACCTTACAAATTCCAATTTCATGAATCCCCTTTTGCTGTATTGTAGCCAATATTTTATGCATAATTAAGCGGCTTTCCTCCTCCTCATAGCTCATTATTTGCTGAAATTTACTGGAACACTTGAAAATAAACTCCCACAGGTTCCGTGAATGGTGGAAACTGTGCTGAGCTTGCAAAACAAGAAGATGTAGATGGATTTCTCGTTGGCGGTGCATCCCTGAAGGTAATCGCTTTTATCTGCCTTCCATGGCTGGGCTTATGAGTCTTAATTTTGTTACAAAAGTTTATTACAGTATTTTTTTCGTATTATCTGTGTCACAGGGTCCTGAATTTGCTACTATCATCAACTCTGTGACTTCGAAAAAGGTCATTGCATGATCGAGAAAAGGTCATTGCATGATCTTGGAATCTGACTCAGACAGTCCAATGTGGAGTTTCTTGCAACAGAGGTTTTTCCCGAACAGAGAGAGCCTAGTCGAGTCGAGCCGTGGATTGTTGTTCATGGTAGGCCACCTTTACCTTTTCTGTTGTCCTATATAAGTATGAGGTCCATATTTTGCTCGGCAAAAAAAGATCGCACCACATTTGTGTTGTAGCAATGTTTCTATATATTTTTAGTTACAGAGTAACCATATTTATGCTGGGCCAATAATCGTGATTTTTCTCAACTCAAATTTTCCTTACAGAAATAAGCATAATTTTACACTGAGTTTGCTACAGGAATTCTATCTCAATCCACTCTAATTTTCTAGACTATTTTTTGTTGACTAATAGGTATTTTATCCCCCATACTCTCTTAGATTTGATATGTTCAATCTTGAATTTGTTGCTGATTGAGCTATACCCAAGAAAATAATATATATATATATATTGCTGGATATACTATATTACTGTACATATATTTTGAGTAAAAAGTATTCAACCCAAGTCATTGTCCTTCATTCAATAATTGAGCTCTTGAAGATAATGCACGCAAGTTTTATATTGGTTTAATGTGGCTCTAGAATCGCATGTACTTCCAAGTATATACTTATAGAAGCACATTTATTTCCACTTGTCATGGTGTGAGTAAGCACAACTGAACTGAATCCAAGTTTAGTTCAGTGGCAGCCCATCTTCATGGGGAAGAAGATAAGGATTTGCTTTAAATTTGAAATAAATTATGCACTACAATATAAAAAATTGAATAACAGCATGCTTAAAAAACACAAAAGAAAAAAAGCAGCTTAACAAACAACCCACCCCAATCAATCAATAGTTACATCACAAGCACAGAGACAAAAGAATCATGATTGCATATTCAAGAAATTCATACAAATAAAGCATCCAATTTCAGTCCCCTCCCTAAATTCATGCAAAAGCCCTCCTACCTGTCGCTGTCCCTACCAATTATAAATCAACAGTAATATTGGTCTGATCACAAAAGATGCTTTCAGCATATATATATATATTAGTATATCACAGTACACCGCTACCTCAAGCTAACGTGTAATAAGCAAATGCAAAACTTCACCCACCCTACAACAACAACAACAATCTTACAAAAACATCAAACTAATCTGGCCTGGAATTAATTAATTAACATATTAAAATTACAAACTGATAATAAAGATGATTGATTGATTGATATGATCATATGAACCAACCCTCCAAGAACACAGACTGATACTGCACCATCACAAGCAGCAACACGATCAGCAGCGCCACCCCCCACGGCGACGCCCCGCCGCCGGACTCCCCGTCGTTCCCGGAGAAGTAGTAGTTCCTCCGCCTCCTATCCCCGCCGCCGAACCACCATGTCGATCCGTCCCACGCCGACAGCCACCGGACGGCGAACAGAATCAGCAGCGGCGCGGCCATAAGCAGCCAGCCCATGCTCTCCTCGGTGGCCTCCACGACGGATTCGTAGGTGACGTACCATTGGAGGCCGAGGAAGAGGAAGATGACCCCTAGAATCAGCAGCACTGGGTAAGGCAAAGGGTTCAGAGATAACACCTCCAAGATCGACCATGTCGTCGTCCTCCTTCCGTACATGATAATAAGAGTAATTCTCAAATCGAATTAAAGATCCCTCTTTGATGAGTTTGTGTGTGTGTGTGTGGCTGTCAACTCAGTCACTCACTCGTTGTTGGAGCAGTGTATTATTGCTGTTTGTACTGATCCAGTGCGGCGCGGACCAGGGAATTTACGCTGTACCTCTTGATGTGGAATCGGATTTAACTATTCCTTAATATATATACACGTGTATATATATATTTGTTAAAAGAATTAAATACTATTAAATTGATTTAAAATTCATATTTTCAACATCAAATCAATAGACACCCAAACATGGCGTATGGTTATTGAAATCCATTAGAGAGAGTTAAACCACGGTAGGTAGGCAGGGGGTGGGTATTGACTATTGAATGAATGAATGATATAAATTAAATGGGCGATGGAAGGAGAGACAGTGTGTGTGAGGTCCCCACGTCATGGGTTGGGTAAGAAAAACAACCGCCCAAAATCAAAAGAGTTTACGGGATTCATGATAAAATTAAAAAATAATATTACTTCCATTTTTTTTTTTTTTTTTTTTTTTACTATAATTATTTTTATTAATATATTTTTAATTATTTATTAATTATATTTCTCATAAATTTGTATGTTTACCGTAAAATCGACAAAATATCGAAACCGAATATTTTACTTCCTCTATCTACATAATAAGTATAAATTTATTTTTGACGTAGAGTTTAATAAATAATAGTATTTTAATTATAGTGGATAGGTAAAAGTAGTGTAATGATATTTCTGTGCTTACATTCTGATATAAAAGTAATGATGTGATATAAAATAAGGATATTTGTGAAAAAAAAAAGTGGGGTATTTAATGAAATAGTTACTTTGTAATTAAATACTTTGTAGCTGGACGATGGAGTATTAGTTAGCAGAAGTGTGCAACAATTTTTTTAATGCAATAGTATATTTGTAATTTAAGTAAAATGTAGGAATGCTTTTAATTAATTTTTAAAAATAAAAAATAAATACTTTCAAATAGACAGACAACAATAGTAAAAATAATATTTTAAATTAAAACAAAATATATTTTAAAAATAACTGATGATAGTTTTTATATTTTATTTTATAATATGTAAAATTAATATGAATATATTGATATAAATAAATATAAATGTAAAAAAATATGTAAAATATATATTAGAAAATAGATATTTATTTTTAAACAATAAATAATGACAAAATATATATAAATACACACAAACAGCCGGAACGAATAGTGTGATGTAGTATTGGATTAGGTTTCCAGGCTATGCTAATTAAGCACCAATTCCAATTCCAATTCATTTATGAATAATTGTTTAATCCATCCATCACCCACTCACAATTTCACCAAGATTTCATTCATGTACTCTATATGGTGTGAATAATGCATACAAGCACATTTCTTTCTTACCATCAATTTATTTAATTTACCAAAAAAAACAGAAGCAGCAACCATTAGCATAAGAAAAACAATAGGAGTAATATTTTGGGATATTATTGAGATGTGTGAGTGAAGGAAGGAAGGAGGGAGGGAAGGATCCGTGTAATTGACTTCAATTCCCATAAATACATGTAATTTTGATTTTTCTTTCCAGCCAATCCAGAACGACGCTGTTCACATTTATAGATTGCATTCGTTTCTGACACAACGTTTGATGTCATTGGAGTTTTCGGAGGGAGTTTGAGGCTGAGGCGGAGGAAACTTGGGGTGGGGTTCTCATACGCATCGAGGCTTTATTCCTGGGAAGATGAGGCCACCTAGGAGGCCGATCCAAGCTGTGATTGGATGGGTGCGGCGGCAGCCGCCCAAGGTCAAGGCGTTTCTCGCCGTTATCAGCGGCATGGCGGCGCTTGTCATCCTCCGCGCGATTGTGCACGATCATGACAATCTCTTTGTTGCGGCGGAGGCGGTGCACTCCGTCGGGATTTCGGTTCTTATTTACAAGTTGATGAAGGAGAAGACTTGCGCCGGTACGACCATGTAATTTCTTCTCTAATTTATGTTTCCAATTGTGAGGGATTAAATTAGGTTTTTGTTTGGGGGCTATTTGAAGGTTTTTCCTTTTGTTTGTGTTCTTAGTTCTTCGTCTCATTCGTTTCACTTGCTACATTTCCTATTATTTGCTAATCTCCTCTTTGATGCAAAAGTCGGAACCTTTCAGAATTGGGAATCTTTTGTGCTGTACATTTCTTATTGCTGAACGATATAATGAAGCCTTGGCTTTCTTATTGGCATTGATTCGATTACGTTTTCCCCCATGCCCCATTCACAGAGTGAAATAAGAAGAAAACCGCTCCCCTGTTTACATAAGTTTACAGTATATTTATTATTATTAGTTATTTTTTCTCATTTTTATTCTGATTGAGCATGTATGGGATGTGTTAAACTATAATACTTGTACCAAATGTTTTGAATATAAAATTTTAATATAATATTTATTGGAAAAATGCCGTGAATAGTAGAAATTCTGTAAAATCTTCCAAAAGATCACAAATTTTTTACATCGGAGCTAACTGTGATGGATTATGAATTGTACTATGGGCTGTGTTCTTTGTTAAATGTTTTGTGTTGCAATCCTTTTGTAGTAAGGCTGAAGAAACAGCAGAGTGAACATTAGGAATTTGTGGCAAAAATTTGTATATTGGCTGTACAGATTGAACTGTCCAATTTTCATTAGTGATAGTGTCTGATGGTCATTGGTTTCTTTTCACTTGTTCAAGTTCTTTTTGCTCATTCTTTAAGTACATTCTTCCTGAAAACTGTTAATTGGTTTTACAAGTTGTTATGCCCCAGTATTGTCTTGTACTTACTGCCTCACCTTACTCAACCAGCGGTTGTTTACTTAGTCTTCTTATGGCTTTTATCTTTATGAATGACTATGCTGATTGTTTCCATTATTATTCACTTTGTGGCAGGGCTTTCTCTCAAATCCCAGGAGCTGACGACTATCTTTTTGGCCGTTAGATTATACTGTAGCTTTGTAATGGAATATGATATACATACATTGCTTGACTTGGCAACACTGGCTACAACGTTGTGGGTTATTTTTATGATCCGTTTCAGGCTAAAGTCAAGTTACATGGAGGATAAAGACAATTTTGCACTATATTATGTGGTATGTATTTATAGCATCTAAACCCACCTTGGACTTTCCAAATTTTGGTAGGATTTATTGTGTCTGTGAAAACACTTAAAAACAACACTTAAATATACTTGCGACTCTGATGAAGGAATCTTAGGATTTCATTGTTCTATTTAAGCATAACAGATATCTGTGTCATCGATATCATTTTGAAATTGTCTCCTTTTAAGTTATCTTCCCGTTCTTGGCATATTGTCTAAGAAAGTGTCTTGTGCTAATGCAGGTGGTTCCTTGTGCTGTTTTAGCTTTACTAATCCACCCATCTACATCACATCACATCATCAATAGGATTGCCTGGGCTTTCTGTGTCTATCTTGAAGCTGTTTCTGTTCTCCCTCAGCTGCGTGTCATGCAAAATACTAAGGTAATCTTGTCTTGGGTTATGTCGATCATACAAAAAACGCAAGTATATGAAAATTGGATTTTGGTAAATCAACATCCTGATTGTCATAACATCTTTTAATCTATTGGTGGCAGATAGTTGAGCCATTTACTGCTCACTACGTTTTTGCATTGGGGGTCGCCAGATTCTTGAGCTGTGCTCACTGGGTCCTGCAGGTTTGAACTCTGAACTTGGTCTGCATAGTTTCAGACTATATTTTTTGGCTCAAATCAGATCTAGATTATGGAAGCGTAGTTCCCCGGTTATAAATCCATCATAATCTGTGCACTGAAAATAGTAGGGTGCAGCAGAGGCGCATGCTACTCCTATCTTCTAAAAGAACTTGCTCTTATTTGTGTGTGTTGTCGGGGGAAGGAAGAAGGGTGGGTGGAGGGGTTGTTTTAGCTTTTAAAGATCATGCATGCATAGGTTTCTTCTTCTTTTTTTCTTTTTTCTTTGATCGGATAGGTTTTTTCTTCTTTCTTTACATGTTATGTGCTTCATGGTAAGCTGTTTAAGATTTTGTAAGACATACTTAAGCGAGGAATGGGTTTCTCCTCTGATATTGTGTATATAGTAAAATTTCAATTATATCAGTCTACCCCTATTGCATTTGGCAGGTTTTGGATAGTCGCGGTCATCTCCTTGTGGCGCTGGGCTATGGACTTTGGCCATCAATGGTTCTTCTATCAGAAATTGTTCAAACCTTTATTCTGGCCGACTTCTGCTATTACTATGTGAAAAGGTCTGCAACTCCTGCTCCATTCCTGTTGTAACTATTTTTGCATGTTTGTCTTGCTAACATTGATTTATGAACTCAAACCTGCAGTGTATTTGGTGGCCAGCTCGTGCTCCGACTTCCTTCTGGAGTAGTGTAACCGGTTGTTAATCTATCCTGGGGTGTTTTTGGACTCTACTTGTTTAGCAGAAAAGGCATCGGATGAGGTGTAAGTTTTGGGAATTAGAGGCAAATGGAATATATATTATTTAAGCGAAATTTAACTTAACCCAATCAGATGGATCTGCTTGATTGTATCTCTCTACTGATTTGATTTCGAAGAGGAGATTTCATGGCACGCATTGTTATATTTTCAGCAATGATGGAAATGCCTAATCTGTAACTGAAGTCAGTCTCTCAGTCCCCCCATGGCTAAGTTTATCGATATTTTTGCCTGTGATTTGTTACTCGAGTGGTAGACAAATATAGAGTTAAAAAGTACTATAAAAATCTAAGGAGACATTAAAGATGGGCACAAAAAGATTGGAGGGTAAAGGTGGATGATACATACATATATATACACACACATACATCAAAACCTAACAATCATTGTGCAGCTGTGGATAAAGAAGAGTGCAATTAGGAGTAGAAGGTGGGAGGAGAGTGGCATTGACCTGTGGCAGCTACTCGGCAGCATTGGGAAGGTGTCTGGAGGAGGCATCCTACAATTTTCACCATTGAAATATATGGTTCTTGGGAAAGCCCATCCATTGCTTAGAGTGAATGATTTTAAGTCTTTTTTCAAGAGTATCTCTGTGGTCACTGACCCCATTTGATAGGGATCGGCCTCCAATAGTTCTGTGTTGTTGAAGGTATTTCCCCAGTATAGAGCTACATCTTCTGCGGAAATGTATTTTAGTTTATAGCCCAATTAGCTACTCCATCATGATAATAATTTTATGAGATGGGTGTGTGTATTATTGCTGCATTGAGATTTGAGTATGATTACCTGAAACTCCAATTGTTCGGAGTAGTGTACTGTTGAAGCTGAAGGCAGTAGAAGGTTGGCCAAAGCCTGGGTGTTGGACCAATACATTCCAGTCTGTGTAATTTCTTCTGTAGTGGTAATTCGATACTGTGAGCTTCACCCTCCAATGGCTGAGATAGTTGTTCTTGACATGCCAATGGATCCGGAGAGGACACATATGATCGGTGCATCGAACTAGGTCGGCTTTTGCCAAAGTGTAGGGAATTGCACCTGCTCTGTTGAACATAAATACACAAAAGCAAATGATGTTGGATGGTGTTATGATACGAGCCATAGTAAAATACTTTCAGTATCCCTTCTATGCAACAGCAAACCTGACGCATGACTCTGAGGGCTGGTCAGCTGGTCGACATCCGCAGCTACAATCAGGGCATGAAGTGATGGTTGGATTGTAAAATGTTGACAGGGAAACACAACAGATTGGAATCCTGCTGGCTAAATAGCTGGAGTACATGCATGTTGATTTCCATGTCTCTGAGAAAAACATTATGAATCTTAGTAAGGCTAGACAGGATTGAGAAGAAACTCTCATGTTAAATAACATTGGATATGCCATTGTTGTAAGCAGGACTACCAATCAAGACTCTTGATGAAATAATGTTTTGATAAAGGAAAATGACATATTCCAGATAGTGAACACTTACTAAATACTTGCTCTTCTCTTCTTCCCCCAATAACAGAAGACACTGTGGGACTAACATCCTGTACTTGGCCACAAGTGTAACCAGGTCCGGGTGCCATAAGGGTAAGATTCAGAGGTTTGTCTCCGGTGCTGTTCTTCTCCATATTGCCGACTACAACCTCAAAGGATGAGTAAGACATGGAAGGGTCAATTGCCCAGGCAGAAAGGATGCCACCATGGCAGCATCCATCAGATCTGTTTTGTGGATTTGCATCTGGCATAAGATCAACTATCACAGGATCCGGCTTGCAACAATGTGGTGCCTGATATTTGTAGGACGAACAATTTCCCTGTTGGATGGCAAAAGCACCTGACATTGACCAGATAATCTCATTTTTGGCCCATGTCCACCCTAGTTTCCAACCCGGTTTGTCTACATGCCGATACTGGTAGTAGTTCTGGATGGTCACTCTCGCCTGCAACAGCAGTCACACTGTGATGGGTAGTTGGCAAGAATTCAATATAATAAGAAAACAGTTAATTTCAGATCTCTTTCTTGCAACACTTCTCAAGATTGTATACCAATCACCTGAAAAGCACGTTAAAAATCTCAAATTTGGTGAAATGAGAGGGGCATTAGCAACACTAACCAAGTAGCCATCAAGTGTATATTTGAGTATGTCAAAAGTGATTGTAACATTTCCATTAGGATCCAAAGGATCATAGCAATCTGCACCAAGAAAAGCTCATGTATAAGAGTAGATAAGTAAGAAAAAGGAGTTAAGAAGAAAGGGTTTTCATACAGAAACCAAAAGATGTAAGCAGAAGAAAGAAGGTAATGCCTGAAAGTTTGGATGCCAAAGTTAACAACAGTAAAATCAACAAATACTGCTGCAAAGAAGGAACTGAAACCATTTTTTCCATAGCAAATACTGAGACTTGGACAGAAGCTGTTGTAGCTGAACATATGAATGGGGGGTTTTTCATCAAGGTAAGTGATGGCACAGAATGATCCAACCAAACAGATTATCCCCAGTTAGGAACAAAAATAACTCATTGGAAATAACTACAGCATGAAAACAGACAAAAAACATAGGATAAGGCATAATACAATCCCAGATGCTGGATCTTCCGATGATACACTAAGACTAAGTAAACAAAATACATTTAATTAGCTGGCTGTGTGGGCTATGTCGGATTTCACGGAAACAACACTAAAGTCCTATTCCAGCATTGATTTTTGACTCAAGATGCAGGGATCAATTGCATATACGGCTTAAGCTTCTTGTACTAACTTCCCAGGATACAGGGATCCAAAACCAAAGTTCCAAAGCTCCACTCAGCTAGCAACTTAATATTGTACGCACCTAAAAGTAGGAAGCTTAATATATTTATTCAATGTATTACAACAAACTTCCAAATCCACGTTGTATATAGTGATTTTCTTGACATGCTATGTGCTATTTTCTTTTATATCTGTACATCCTCACTAAACAAATTAGATAAGAAAATATTGACTGTACAACAGAAACAGAGAGAATCAATCAATACATCAAAATCACAAGATCATGACTGCAATAATAAGTTATAACCATAAAAAGATGACTACAATTTTAAACTGCATATCCATTCGTCATTGCCCAACTTCAACTCCACGAATACAAAATTATATTCCAATTTTAATCATTGACTTTGTAATACATCATTTTCATTAAGTATTATACCTAAAACACAAAATGAACATCGCAAGCCAAAATGCCACGATCATAAAATCAATGTGCACCAAGGGTGGGAGAAATCGTTCTAGCAATCCATACCGAGCTCGGTATCTATCGCAAGCGTTGTTCCTTACGATCATTTCCTCGAACAGTTGCAATGCGTCAAATCGCATGCTTTTTCCAAAATAATTTAATACTCCGTCGAGAAAACGGCTGCCGTCGTGCTTGCTGTACGCTGACACGGGCGATGATATCAAACTACTATAGTAATAAAATAAAATATTTGGGCTCGGGCTCGGTCTCGGGCTCGTCCAAATCTAAAGCCCACTATTATCCGACCCAAATAATCTAATAGGCCCAATTAGCGAAAAAGCCCACTATTTTTTTTTTTTATTTAATCTTTTATTATAATTTCAAAAGTAATACATCATTATGGTGCATCCATAGACTATAAGAACATCTCAACCAGCGCCATTAATGGCACGGCACTGGGTTGGGTTATTTGAGGTCGACTGTGTCCAACAAATTTTGCGTCACTTTTCGGGATTGCTACAGTACAACATCATTTTTGGTGTTGCTCTATTTTTTTTTTAATTTTAAAATTTTTAATTTTAATTTTAAAATTTATTTTTTATTTTTTTAAATTTTTAAAAAAATTATTTTAGATTATAAAAATAAAAAATTGTCTAAATTAATAGAAAAAATTGAATATTTGACAAATAATAATGAAAAATAGAGTTATAGTTAAAGTAAAATTAATGTACGCGCATATTTAAAGTTAAAATTGGATAAATAGAGTTGTCGGATTGGAGATGGACTAAGTACTCCCATGAGATCACCTGTCCCAAAAATAAACCCTATCCCTTTATCTCTAGATACATTGTGTATTTGTATAAAGTAATATTTTATATATATACACATGCGTGTATATATATATACAAAAAATGTGTGTATAGGACACGAAACAGGATTACGTTGACAGAGGATCCGATAAGTACTACTTGTTCCTGCTTAATTAATCCTGCGTTGCCAAATGTAGATGAATCGTACAAACTAAAAAAGAGGTCATTATTTATCATAAATAAATGCATTGCAAATTAATAAGGCCCTCTCTTTATTTTAATTCTTTACCTCATCTTAGCTTTTAGCCATTAACAACCTTCCAACTGAATCATCATGCTCCCAGTTGATGACTTTAATTAACTCGACCCAACTCAGTGCATACTTGTGTTTGTTTTGTGTGTATATATATATATTATAGTATGTGACTGTGTAAAAGAAAAAGGCAATAAGCAGAAAAAGGAAGGAGAAAAATGGCTGCAGGTAATAGTAATGGGCACCGTTGTACCGTTGTGGACGATGACGAGGAACGTGAAACCAATGTGCGCAAGATTCAGCCTGTGTCCAGCTCCATTCCAGGGTGCATGTTTCAACTCTCTAATGCATTTGTTGGTTGCCTTCTTTCCTCCATTTCTGCTGAGTCTGTGTTTTTGTAATTGTTGTAATGGCTGCAAAACAGGCCAAGGATTTTGGAGTCACCTGATATGGATAAGAGACTGCAGTTCTCCTACAAGTTGGCTCATCTTCTCGGCTTCGACGAGTTTTACACCTCAGAAGTAAGCACTAAGCAAGCACTCTCCAATGGAGTGTATATATATTTTTTGTATAATGTAATGTATGTATAATAGGTGTGGCGGGCGTCGGTGGGGGAGCTGCTAGGGACGGCGGTGCTGGTGTTCATGCTAGATGCAGTAGTGATCTCCACGGACGAATCCGACGTCAAAATGGCGAATCTGATAATATCAGTGCTCGCAGCAGTTATGATCACGATTCTTCTCCTAGCCGTCCATCCGATCTCCGGCGGCCACATTAATCCAATAGTATCCTTCTCCGCCGCGCTGGTTGGCCTCATCTCCATCACCCGAGCCCTAATTTACACGATCGCCCAATGTCTCGGCGCTGTATTAGGTGCCCTAGCCTTGAAGGCCGTGGTTAGCGACGCGATCGAGAGGAAATTCTCGCTCGGAGGCTGCACCGTCACCGTAATCGCGCCTGCAGGTCCGAGGAGCAGCGGCGTCGCCGTCGGGCTCGGGACGGCGGAGGCCTTCTGGCTGGAGGTCTTCTGCAGCTTCATCTTCCTATTTGCCTCGATTTGGATCGCGTACGATCATCGCCAGGCGAAGGCGCTTGGCCGCGTGGTGGTTTTCTCCATAATTGGGATTGTGCTAGGGCTTTTGGTGTTCGTCTCCACTTCCGTCACCACCGCCAAAGGATATGGCGGCGCGGGGATGAACCCGGCCCGTTGCTTCGGACCGGCGGTCGTTCGAGGCGGCCGCCTTTGGAATGGACACTGGGTGTTTTGGGCCGGACCGGCCATAGCTTCTGTAGGGTTTTATTTGTACACAAAAATCATCCCAAAAGAGCACCACAAGTTCAACGGCTATGATCATGACATCTGCAACGTTGCCAAGGCTATATTTAGAAGTCATTAAAATTAAATGCACCGTGCCCAATTTGCAAGGGTGTGTTTGTTTTTTTTCCCATTTTCAGTACTCCTATGTAACGCAATAAATTCACTAAGCATTTGCATTTTAATTTTAATTTTTGCATCAAATATCTAGAGAAAGATTACACATGCCTTAATTAATCAACAAATATAATTAATACTCCTACTACATTCGTTAATATATATCAATAGCTACGGTGAAGATTGTTGCTGTAGGAGCGTGGACGCCGGCGAGAGCTGCTCGTGCACGACGGAATTGACGGACACGGAAACAGGGCTGCCTTCCAATTGCAGCACTATGCTTCCCAGGATTTGTGTCAAAATCTTCTTGAACTCTAATTCTGACACTCGTTTCTCATTTCCAGCATCGCACATTTTCAGAGCATCGCCCATAATTCGATCCATCTGGAGAAAAAATAATAAAATTGTATTGTTAATTATTAAAATAAGTAATTATATATATATATGCCACTCATCCATGTAACATAATGCATCATAAAATCAAATCTAAATATAAATCTATTAAATTTAAAAGATTGTTATTTTTTTATTGTTATCCGTCCCAAAACAACTACTATTTTCTAATTCGGTAATTGTACTGTTCCTAACATAATAAATATCATTCAAACTTACACTATATTACACAAATATCGTTACTTTTATATTACTATTTTAGTCTTTTTCACCGCAACCCTTGTAATACTAAAATATTTGGAACATCTTTTGTAGCTTGAAATTTGTTTGATTTAATCACCATGTCATATATATTAAAATATATACCTTATCAGCAGCGCCGACGGAGGGAAACCCGGCGGCGGCCAAGGAATCAAGCGCGGTGCGCAAATATTCCATTGATATCATCCCATTGAGATCTCGGGGGACAATTTTTGCAGCATAATCCAGTGACTGTAAGAATGGAGACAGCGTACGCACAGATACCTAAATTTTGTGAAGAAAAGAGTTTGCAAGAATGAAAGAACGTAGCTTACCTTGTTGAGCTCGAATTCATTGGCGAGTAATCTCCTCACGCCGCTCCCGTCGAAAATATTCCGACTGTGCGCAACGATCGCCGGTTGTTCCTTGAGAAGCTGCACGACATTCTCTGCACTTGTCCTAAACTCGGACAGAAATTTTTCCAGTGAAGGTTGCGAATCATGACAAACCCCGGCGGTTTCCAGTGCAGGTTCCAGAATGTTCGCCATCACCTACGAAAAGGTTAGTTTCAGAAATTAATTAATGATGCTGGTATTAATCAATTAATTAATTAATTATTACCCAAGGATCAGTAGCAGGAGGCATTCCATGGTCGACTGTGAGTTTCTCAAAAGCCTTGACGAGATGCTCTTTTAACGATCCTTGAGGGGATTCGTTAATGATGTCCGAATACATGGGAATAATTTCCTTTTCGAATTTGGGGCCTGTGACGAACTCGAGCAGATCCTCACCGTCGATTCGGAGAATCACAACAGGATCGCGTTTCAGACCGGCGGCCATGCCGATGAGGAAATCCGACAGCACCTCCTTAAACTCCGTCTTGCTTATTTCCTCTTGCTTCCCGTGTCTAAATTCGCTGAGAACCTGTCGGAACTAATTCAGTTAATTAGGTTAATTTAGAAACGAGAACGAGGAAGAAACGACATCGATGACCTCGGAATAGATATGGTCGGATTGAGGCTGCGCCGGCAAGCCGAGGGCGGCGCCGATGTCTTTGACGGCAGGGTGCAGGTC
The DNA here is from genome assembly GCF_009805555.1 of Andrographis paniculata. Taxonomy (NCBI): domain Eukaryota; kingdom Viridiplantae; phylum Streptophyta; class Magnoliopsida; order Lamiales; family Acanthaceae; genus Andrographis; species Andrographis paniculata. The sequence goes on along the minus strand of NW_026137601.1, from coordinate 628,898 downwards.
TTGGACGGAAAGCTTGCCGTCGCAGTCGGTGTCCAGTTCCTGAAACTTATGATCCACGAAGTTGGTGAAGACTTTCTCATTCTCGACTAACTCCATTATATCTGACCCATCCATCACGCCATGGCTAGACCCACCGCCGGCGCCGGCGCCGGTTCTGTCCTTCATTGCGCAAGCAGTATAGATAGAGGAGCTGAGGCAGACAGATCAGACACCATTGGGTCGAGTGTTGTACTATATAGAGAGAGGAGGGAGAGAGACGCCATTGACGACAACGGCAGTGTGTGTACGAGATCGAGGCTGGTGACGTGTCGGGCGGCGATTGGCGGTGATGTCCCAAGTCCAATTGCAAAAAGGCAGGAATAAAGGTGTGGCTGAGACAAGTGGGGCGGTACGAGGTGCGGACCTTTTTAATGATACTGTCTCCCAATCATTACTCGACACGTGTCGCGATTGCGTAATGCAGTGGCAATTCCGGCTTGCCTTCACCCAATCACATTACATCGTCGGAATGATTGACTGACGACATATACACTCTCCCCCTCTCTCTCTCTCTCTCTCTCTCTTATGATAGAAAGATAAATAGATAAATAGGAGTATAATATAGATAAATAGATAGATGGAGTAGGTGAAGGTCGGCCTTCGCTATTAAAAGTTTTCTCTCTCACCCAATCAAGTCATTTTTATTAAGAGAAGACAGAAGATTTTGTTTACTTTATTTTCGTTCATTTTGTTACTATTTATTTTTTTAAAAAAATATCATATCAAATATATATATATATTTTATAAAATATTATATTAAATATTAATTTTTTATTTTTTAAAAAAAAATTTAAAATTTTTCAAAAACTTCTATTTAAACCAAGCCAAGCCATATTGGACCGTTAATCGTAAATAAATAAATAGAAAGAAAATAAAAAACAGATCGGGATTGGTCAAATTCACGTACTTAAATGGAGATGAAGATGAGTGCAAGATGACCAGAAACAAGTAGAAATGAATAAGGAAGATTGGCATTACATTGCATCGGTTGGACTTAGGTTAGGATGGTTTGATTGGGAGGGGACATATACATATACATACAGTGTATATATACATTGTATGTGAGTGGAGCCTGGCGGTTGGGAGTAAAGATGAAAATAGGTCAATTTTATTTTTAAAAACTAAGATCTGAATTGATCTATTAGTCTACAATAAAAATTTTTATAAATTTACGAGTTTATTTTGAAAATCTATATAATAATTAATTTTTTATTTTTTAAAATTTTAATATTAGTAAAATATAATTTAAGTAGTTAAAAATAATAATATCAATTTAATGTGATAGATCATAAATTCTTACTATATATATATATACTTGTTTGGTCCGATAAAATTGTGTAAATTTGATTGCACATAAAGACTAAAAGCTAATTATATAATATTTTAATGTTAAATTGAGATTTATAAAAAGTAAAATAAGATAAATAAAAAAAATAATGAAAAATTAATTTTATATGTTAAAGTAAAATTAATAAAATTATGAAGGGATAAGAAGTTATTTACTTATAAATGAATTGTGTTTATAAATTTTACAGTCCGAGAGAGTAATATTTATTTACTAGCTGAGTCTAGTTGTAAATTTTTTCATTTGACTTTTACACACGGATGAAAATAAGTTTATATTATATAGATATGTAGTGTAATAAAGTAATGTAATATTCATTTTATTCTTGAAAAGTAATGAAAATTTTTGATTTTGATAGACTAAAATGACAAATAAAAATTTTAATTGGGAAATAAGAAAATATTATTTTTACCAGATTAAAAAGGTATACAGTAATACTATTTCACGTAGTAAGAATATACTTACTCTGTCTCGTAATAAGGTATAGATTTCATTTTTTTAGCAAGTGTACTTTAATATTACAACTACAATTTACAATTTATTAAACAAATAACATTATTTTTTATAATACAATATTAATATATTTATTTTAGTCATTTTTACTTTATTACTATTATTATATATTGAGGTGCAAACCAAAAGTCTCAGATTGAAAGATTAGAAGAAGATCTAATACCTTATAAGTGCCATATAAGTTCCACTAAGACGAAACCTTTTAGAAAAAATTCAAAAACAAATTTATGTGAACTCAAGAGCCTGATTTGAGTGATATTGGGCATTGATTGGTGATAGTGGATAAAAAATATATAGATATCTAGTTAATGGACAAACTAGTATAATAAACCTAGTAATAATAGTATGAATTGAGTGATACATTATTGAATTTTCAATATAATCTAGATTGTATTTTTATTAAAATATTTATGACAATTATTCTTCAAAATAAATTGAATTATGTCCTACTCTAATGTAATAGAAACTTAATATATTGGATACTAATAATACTATAAAATAGTAAAAAAATTATTTTTTGAGCAAAGAAAATAATAAAGGGAAAATATTCCGGGTATCAACTAGGTTCGAGTGGGATCGAATGGTATTTTATGTTGGATATCCAATACCCAATTTGGCCTTAATTTCATGGTCTAATATATATACAGTACAAAAAGAATGTAACAATGACGGCTGACTTATAAAAAAAGCTGAATTGAAGCAAAGGAACGAATTCCAACGACTTATAATAAATGGTATACGAATTTGAAGAATTGGAGGATAGAGAACTGGAGATAATTCTGCTTACGTCAGCGTCATCGTACTTTCCACCATTGATAACCTCCACTCCATACTGGCTGTTTATCCACAGCATTTCAACCCACAATTCAACATGGAATCGAGTTTCTCTCTGCGACCTCGAGCGATCTCGTCGTTAGCTCACGTTCCGGCGTGTTCTGCGCTCTATGCACGTCCCGGTGGACTCTTACGCAGTGAATTCCTCGGGTGCGGCCACAGTCTCCGGCTACCGCGCAAGAGATGGAAGAAACCGTGGCAGAAATCCAGGTCGCATTGCTTCAAGTTTCTCTTCAGAGCTTCGCTGGACTCGCAGCAGATTCTTTTTGTAACGGCTGCCGTTTCTGCTGCCACTGTGGTCTATTTCACTTATTCAAGGAAGTATCTAAATGCCATTCAGGTAATCTTGAATATTTCGAAAAATGTAAGATTCTATTGGAAAAACTCAGTGTAAGACTATTTATAAGTATTCAAGAAAGTATCTTGATGGTCATCTGATATATTAGCCAGATGAACTTTTCCTTGTCGCTGATTACTACGCATTAATGTTCTCTTTCAGACAGTAATATGTGCCTGTAAGATTGTTCTATTAGTGAACATCAGGAGCTCAGTTCTCTGTCTATCTCATGTTCAACTGGTTCATAACATCAACTCACTGTCTATTTCCAATTTATAGATGTCAGGAAGCATAAGTTTTGCATTATCAGAACAGATAAGAAGTATGATGAGCTGGATTCTTTCAGACCAACATTACATGGATTTAAGGAATAATGATTCTATTGGAAGAAGGGAAGATTCTTTGGAAGACACTAAAGAAGATACTCAAGTGAACAAGGATATTTTCGGTGAGAGCAAAATTAGGAGTGATAAGGTTTCCTCAGAAACTCTCACTGAAGAAATATCCCAGTTCCAGTCTAGAATATTTGCTTCAAGTGCCACTTATAGTTCAACCTCAAGGTCATCTGATGTTTCAGAGGTATCATATATTGTCTTTGTAATTTGGCGTGATGTTTACCTTTGTTGAAGAATTTGTTGAAGTGGTGGAAGTGCACGTGAATGCCCCATCAATTAGTTACTAATGGTTTTCCATTCCTGGTGGTGCAGGCAGATTTAGATGCTGCTTCTGCTGTAAATCATATACATGGAGATCCAGATAAATTTAGTAGATTAGAACTTCTTGAAGAGGCTGATATAAACTACTCCAACCTTATTTTTGCGGATTCTACATGCAAAGAGCTGTACACAATTAATGAGGCCTCAATGGAGAACTTGGATAATCTTGACGCCTTGTCATCTTTTACGATCCTTCAAAATAATAATGGCTATTCTCCATTTATAAAAGATTCTCTGATGGAACGATCAAATCACGCTCCTTGCAATGTTATCTTACCTTTAGGTAATGATAAAGGCTTTTTCATGTTTTCTTTATTCTTTGAGAGGAATCTATATATTATAATTTATCCGTTCGCTTAATTGATAGAAAAGATTTTTCTGGAGAAATTTGAAGAGGGAAGACCTTTTGGATATAGCAGTCAAAGCTTTCTCTGCCAACAGAAGGAATCAATAAATAGGAAAGAGTTGAGAAAAAAGGGTAAAAACTTGTCTGCATCTTCTAATCCCAAGGGGGAGCGTAAAAATGACAAGCATGATCCTTTATGGCAATTGCGTGTTTACAATCAACTTCTGAGGGAAGGCAGGTAATTCTATGATGGAATTCTTCTATGTTAAAATGTACAAATTTCAACCTGACCTCAAAATCTACACAAAAGTATTGAACAAGTCATAATATCTTATATGAATTACTTGTATCGATGCAACTGATATTAATCACAGTTGTACCTGTTGTAATTATACCAAATAAAATTATTATGAGCTATTGCTAGTTGTTGCTTATCCAAGCCAATGATAGTACCTTCTCTTGTATATACAATGATTTTTCCTTTTTGATTATGTTATTTTATCATTAATATTATTTTTCACACTTTCTTGCTTATAAATTCTTGTTTTTTAGGTTAAATGATTGCATACAGTTGCTTGAAGATTTGGAAGAAAATGGTTTGTTGGATATGGATAAGGTTGGTTTGATTCTTCTCCTTCACAATCATTCAAACATATATTCAGAGGATTAATATTTGTTGAATGTCATTGCTTCAGGTTTATCATGTGAGATTCTTTGAAGTCTGTAAAAGGCAGAGGGCTGTTAAGGAGGCATTTCGCTTTACAAGGTTTATCCACAATCCAACCCTGAGCACATTCAATATGCTTATGTCTGTTTGTGCTAGCTCCCAAGATCTGGAAGGTAGTCTATGTATCTTTCTCTCTTTATCTTTCCTTCTCTCCTCTCCTTAAATTGTAAACCAATTGTCTTCTTTGTAAAATTAAACAGGTGTATAAGCCAGAAAATATGTTAGATTTAGTCACCCTGCTATCTTCTATTTAGGTGCTTTTCAAGTTCTGCAACTTGTTCGAGAGGCTGGACTAATTGCTGACTGCAAACTTTACACCACTCTGGTTTCCACTTGTGCTAAAAGTGGAAAAGTAGATACAATGTTTAAGGTATGGAAGCCATAAATTTCAGATGGGCATTTATACCTCGTTTCGGGTGCTTATGTTGGTGGTGGAATGTGGGTAAAACTTTTGGACCTTTTTTTGAAATTTAGATTTTTATGAATCTGTTTCCTTAGATACAATCTATTATTGCATTCTGTAGCCCAAGCCTCATTGTTCTATCATTGCGGTCAATCATATGGGGATAAAAACATGTCAAAAGTAATATAGCACTTTGATTGTTAGTAACTGGTGTTAGTTTGCTTTGATTGGTCGAAATAACTTTTATGCAAAGGGCCTTTTGTTATATTTGACAAGCAGTGAGAGTTTAAGGCATTTAGTTTTCTTTAGCTGCACATTTGGAATATTTGCTGCAATCAATTTCCATGTAAATCATGCATTCTTGGTCCTCACTAGCATGAGATGAATAATGTGGTAAAACAACAGTCTATTGTGCAAGCTTTTGGGGTAGTTTTTCTATCAGCTAATGTTCTTCATAATTTCTCCTTAAAAATGGTCCATGGTTGCATTGCATGTAAATCTGCAGTTTTATGTTCTTGTCTCCTAATTGGTTCTGCATTAGGTTTTTCATGAAATGGTTAATGCTGGAATTGAGCCAAATGTTCACACATATGGTGCACTCATTGATGGTTGTGCAAGAGCTGGGCAAGTTGCCAAGGCCTTTGGTGCCTACGGAATACTCAGATCAAAGGTTATACTGCATGATGGATCTGATTGTTGTATCTCTGTGTCATTTAAACTTGCAATCCATTTCATTTCACTTTTCAAAACTACTTCACATTAACCTTCAAGTATTTCACATTGTAGAATGTAGAACCAGACAGAGTAGTTTTCAATGCACTTATCACTGCATGTGGCCAATCAGGAGCAGTGGACCGTGCCTTTGATGTGCTAGCTGAAATGAGGGCAGAAACAAAGCCAATAGATCCTGATCATGTCACTATCGGTGCTCTAATGAAAGCTTGTGCTAAAGCTGGTCAAGTTAGTTTATGTAGATTTTTGAAAATTATGCATTTATTCTCAACTCTCATACTCAATTTAAGCTATTGTTATTTAAATGGGAATATAAAACTGTCAGGTTGATCGAGCAAAGGAGGTCTATAGTATGATTCATGAGTATGACATCCGAGGAAATGCAGAGCTTTATACTATTGCTGTGAACAGCTGCAGTCAACAAGGAGATTGGGAGTTTGCTTGCTGTGTTTATAATGACATGCTACTAAAAGAGACAGCACCTGATGAGGTACTTTGTTTAAATTTTGTTGGTTTACTTGTTATAAGCTACCTTCTGTTAGATGTCTTGAAATTGAACTTTATGCATAGTTATATGATTATTGTGATTGTTATGATGCTAAACAAGTTTGGTTGTTGGTTTCCTTTGAATTTATTTGTCTTCAAAACCCCAATGGTATGTAATCAAGAAAATTCAGAGAGGAGGTAACTTGTATACATTAAATGTAATTGTGTGCGTTTATGTTTGTGTCTATGACTCTGTGTGCTTGCGTATAATCAAAGTCACCCTATATAAGTAGTTTATTAATTTACATTCCTTAACTATATACGAGTCATACATAATCCATAAAATTTACTTGACTGAGATTAATACTCTTTTTTATAATTTGAGAGTGATTGATTGAATTCCTACTGAGAATATTTGATGCAAAGAATTATCTTTAAAATCCTGTGTAAAACTTCTATGTTCAAAGATGGTTGTTTTTGGCAAGATGTTGAGTATTGTTGGAGTCTTTCAGAATCAACTTTGAGTGGTGTTTGGACTTGTGTATATTTTTTGTCCCTCAATGATTAAGCTTATGTGTTAACCTGGTTTTTTCAATGTTGTTTTAGGTTCAATGGATTAGTTCCTTCAAACTGTTGTCATAACTATCCTTTTTCTCTGAGTAAATATCTTATAGCTCTTTGATATTCTTGTATATTGATATATGGTACAAGTTAGAATAAGTAATTTTTTAAAGGTGATGGTGATAGTGAACTCTACAATTGTTTTGGTGACATTTAAATCTAATATCATGTTATATTTCCCATGATCCAGATGTTTATCAGCGCCTTGATAGATGTGGCAGGGCATGCTGGAAAAGTGGAAGCTGCATTTGAAATTCTACAAGAAGCTAGGGCTAGAGGGATGCATGTTGGAATCATATCATATAGCTCATTGATGGGAGCCTGTAGCAATGTATGTGCTAGTCATATACTTTCTGCATTCTCTATATAATTCCTTTATTTCTTGATGTTTTGTTTTTTAATTAATATTATTAAGAATGAATATTCAAACATTCACGTTTTGCCTGCTATATTGTTTCAATTTTCATTATTTTAACATATAAACGACTAGCTACCTGTATTTTGATTTGTTAAATTAGGACTTTTATACTATCATTGCACCTTCTTTTGGATGGTTTAAGACATCTCCTTCTCTCTTTTTCTTTCTCCCCACCCCCTCTTCTTTGATTTAATTTTTTTAGTTGTAGATAAATTCATTCCATTATGCCAATGATCACCAATCTTGTTATAATTATGTATTGTCGTGAAGGTTGTCCTTAAGTTTCTCTCATGAAATTAGATTATTGGAACTTTTATTTTCAATATCTTTAGGCTGGAGATTGGCAGAAGGCATTGGAGCTGTATGGCAACGTTAAGGGTTTGAATCTAAAGCCAACAGTTTCATTGATGAATGCCTTGATAACTGCTTTGTGTAAGTTTTTCACCCAGCTTATTGACAAATAACTGATACATGGATAGGTTCATAGGTTTATATGCAGTTTTTGAAAAATTCATAATAGTAAAGATGACACTGAAACATACGGGTGTGTTTGGATTGTTTTGGATTGAAAATTTTTTAATGGAAAATATGTCTTGGAAATGATGTTCTGAAAGAAAAATAGGCTTTAGATGTGATGCATTTTAGCAGAAAAAATTATTTTCATGTAGATTGCATAGTGGCAAAATGGGAATGGGACAAACACAATCCTGACATCTTTCCCCCTGAAAAGTGTTACAACAATGATATTTACTTGTCATCATTCATAATAAACAACTTAGCTAATGCTATTGGGGAGGAGAAGTTAAGATAATACTGCAGAAAACTATTATAATTAGAAAAATTCATAACCATATATTGTTAGATCACCATAACAATATTAAACCTTTCATATGTGTAATATATGCATCATGTTTTTCTAAATTTTTTATGTTATATTGATGGTGTAAGAAATAGCATATATTTGTATTTTCTTGTAGGCAATGCGGATAAACTTCAAAAGGCAACTGATATGTTATTTGAGATGAGGGACATTGGATTATGCCCAAATACCATAACTTATTCCATCCTTTTAGCGGCAAGTGAAAAGTAATTTCCTTTGTTATACAAATATCGGATTTATCTTTGGTTTTAAGGCTAGATGGTGTGACTTGGTATATGACATTCTTCCCAGAAATGATGATCTAGAGGCAGGTCTCAAACTTGTTTCTCTAGCTAAAAAAGATGGCGTTACTCCAAACCTTGTAATGTGCCGGTGCCTTGTAGGTGAGACTGAAGATTGTTCTGTTTTCTTATTAACTGATTGTCATTTCATGAAAAATCATCATTATCTATTCATATAGTGATTCAGAAATTATAATATATTTGTTATATCTTGATTCTTACCCCTGCATGGATGGCTAATTAATGAATTGGTGATGTGGTAGTCTATTGTTTATGGCATATAATGGATTTTCCTTCTATTCATTTTAATGACATAGGAAGGTACAATTGGATTTTGTTGTCCTTTTTATGTTTCATTCACGGCATCCACACAACCATTTATACCATTGGCTACAAGCTCAGCTTATTACTAACAGAATATAAACATAAGAAATGCTGACATTGGATTATACATTCATTTTATTATTTTTATTATTATTTTTTAGTTTTTCAATTAATGTCTTGTCCCATTATCTCTGAACTGTATTCATTGTTGACTTCATTGAGTTACTGATCATGTTTGTTATCCTCAAGCTATGTGCCTAAGGAGATTCCAAATGGCTTGTATGGTTGGTGAACCTGTCTTATCCTTTTCCCTTGGCCGAGCTCAGCTCAATAGTAAATGGTATGAATTCATTACATTGTTTTTACTTATACATACAATGCAGTTATTTCTCTCTCTCTCTCTCTTTCTTTATTTATTTATTTTATTTTATTTTTTTTTTCTGTGGTGATGTATTTGTGTAGTTCAGAAAAGTATGCTTTACAGACTTGATTCATTAAAAAAAAGCGGATGCAACACATTAGTTTAGGAGTTAGGATGGTGACATCAAACCTATTGTTGACGGACTGAGAAAAATGATAAGATGGAATATATGATTCAATAGATTACTATATTTCTGCAGGACATCCTTGGCTTTGATGGTTTACAGAGAAACAATCATAGCAGGTGTGCAGCCTACCATGGATGAACTCTCACAGGTTTTGGGATGCTTAAAGCTCCCTCATGATTTGTCTGTAAGAGATAGACTCATTGAGAATCTTGGACTTAATGCTAACAAATCAAAAGGTGCAAACCTCTACTCTCTGATTGAGGGATTTGGAGAATATGATCCTCGTGCCTTTTCACTGGTTGAGGTATGTAAACAGCTTCCATGAATTATGTCTATTTGTGAACTTTGTTTCATGGAACACGCATTTCTGGATTGGTGATCTGCTCTGAAATTCAGGAAGCTTCTTCTCTTGGAATTTTGCCCCTTGTCTCTTGGAAAGAAAGCCCAATTGTTGTTGATATAAGAAAATTTTCAGTTCATACAGCTGAGGTGAGTTTTCTATAAGTTGTTATATACAAATGTTATACCCTAAATATATAATATTTTGTTAAATCCTAGTGATTTTCCTGCTCTCCCTGTAGTAGTATATACTGTATAGTTGACACAATTTGTGATTATCACGGCTGTAATCTTACATATGACTGAGAGTTTTGTTTTTTAATTAAATGAGATGTCACTATGTCATAACATTTATATGCATTACTTTCGTATTATCCCTCTACTATTCCTTCAGTCATCAATATCTCTAAAGTAATGCAAACATTAATCAGGTATACCTTCTGACAGTTCTCAAAGGTCTCAAGCATCGTTTGGCAGCTGGTACTTTCTTAGACATTGCTTACTTCTAACTTCTGATTTGTGTCTTGTCTTGGGGGATTATTCATTTCTTTCTAATTGCCACTATTTACTGTTCTCAATTGTTGGTAAGTTTGGAAATAATTTATGAATAATGTGGTATGTTTTGAGTCGTGTTCGTTGACATCCTATGCAACCTGACATTATATAGGATGTCCTTGAAATTGGACGATGCATGTATGGATCTTGTGTTTTGTTTCCAAGATAAAAGGGCTTAAATTAATGAAGCACCCTGATACAATTTTTACGATTTATTTATTTATTTATTTATTTATTTCTCTTGGTTTCTTCTATAACATTATCTTATCAACTTGGACAGGTGCAAGGGTTCCTAATGTAGCTATATTATTGCCAGTAGAAAATATGCGCATCCAAACATCAGCAGGAGATAAAACAATTCATATTGCGAGCAGGTTAGAGGGTTGTTAGTTAAAATGAATGTTGTTTGTGTCGATGAGATCGTGTGGTTGCATGCTCCTTGTATTATTTATTTCATATCTTTGATATTTAATAATAGAAGTAGAGGAAATTTTACCATTTGGTTAACAAAATTCAAAATAATGTTTGGTGGTCTGGAGTGAACCACTACCAATTGCTCTGAACTGAAGAATTGATTAAAATTTTATTTCCTTGGAAGTTTTTCTGCTGCTCATGATTTGACTGTCATCCTTCGTAGTGTAGTAGAATCTTTATACATATTGCAAGCCTTTTTTTATTTATTGATTATGGAGTCTTGGTTTTTAGGACTATAAATAAATTGAAAAGTATACCAACAATGCTCCATTTTCTTAACAGGATAAGCCAGGCAATTGCAGCGCTGTTGAGGAGACTTGGATTGTCTTATCTAGGGAATGAATCGTATGGGAAAATACGGATAAATGGAGTTATCATAAGGAAGTGGTTTCAGCCAAAGTTTTCTTCTCGTTTCAATGTAAAAAGAATTGATCACAGCTCATCCATGAGATATCTAGGTTCAGGCATAAGCCATCAACAACGTAAAATCCGAACTGGCTATTTGTCTTTGGAATAAGGTTCAGATATATTGGTTGCAGGAATTTCCCCTCACATGGCTGTCAATGTATGCTCCAGCCATAAGGTGGCTCTTCATGCTTCATTGGACTTGAAGAAAAAGGTTTTGTATTGAAAGACAGTAGTTTCAAGGCAACGGCAAGAAAATAAGATAACTTCCAAGTAGAAGTATCAATAAAAGAAAATAGAGATTCTATTGAGCTAAATACATGTCAGTTGAAAACCATTGGTTTTCCATTGTAGCTGCTGTCATACACTGCTTTGGAGATAGCTTTGAGCTGGTTGAGTTTAAGTTAATAACTTGATGGATTTGTATTATTTTAGAAGAAAATGACACCTGCGTTAATTGATATGTCAGTAACGTACGCCTTCTATATTGGGCATAGCTCATGTTGACTGTGGATTTCTTCTTATAAGAAATGCTAAGTCAAATGCTTAAATAGAATATTATGTAGCAGGTGGATTCTTTTATCAATTGAATTGCTAATATTTTTCTGAATATTTAAATGACGCAGTTGCCCTTTGCACAAAACTTGAGCCTTCACGTCTAACTTTCCCAATGAAGGATGCTTGGCTATTTCCTTATTTATTTGTGTATGCACAGAATATCTACACTATTTTACACGTTTGGAAACAAGTTTTACACTGTAAAGTGTTGTCTGATTACGTTCTGGGAGATGTATCCAATTCTGTTTGAAGTCGAATTCAAAGATTTCGTCCCTTGATTGTGAGAGGAAAGCATTTTTGTGGAGTACCAAGAATGCTATCTAATAATTTGGGTGCTTACACACCTTCTGAGTAGATATCTAGAATTAGTATTGCAATACTTGGTTAAAAAGGTAAACATTGTGTAGTATTATTCTCCTCTTCTTTTACATCATTACAGGCTTGTCTACAAGATTTTACACACTAGAGTGTCCCTGTCCAAGCACAGTCAGAAAAAAAAATTTAGTCAGAACTGGTGAGCTCTGCTGTTCCCATTGGCGTTTTGCATCAAGATATTTGCATCCTTGACGTGAGTTCAATGAAGGCATTCTCACAACACGGAATTGTGAGACCACCCATGGGATGGTTGAAGCCAAATTCTTCCTCTGCTCTTTGCAACAAATCTTGAAATGAAGGATGATTCAGGTATGATATGGGAACCACATACCTCTTCATTTGAATTTCTCCAACATAAATCACCACATGGCCCTTGGGCACATCGGATTGATTTCTACTGAGAAGGGATTGAATCTTGTAAAACTGTTTGGCATTCGAAAACAAGGATTGCATACGGATGGCCATGGCTTGTGTTTTCTTTTTAGGTTGGAGCTAAAGGTGTTGGTCTCTTAGCTTTGTGCTTCCTTGATCACCGTAGAACTCGCTTTAGCAGTTAACACTGTACATTGCTGGATATGGTTGCCTATATATACACACATATCATTGGTATTTCTCGAAATCCAAGGACTGATACTTTATTGTGGACCCTTTGTGATACAGGAGCACATGGCTTTTGTCATGAATTTAAAATATAAATATACAATTCTATTGTCCTTAACATCTTCACTCTATTGTCCTTAACATCTTCACGTGGTTTGTGGAACCCCACTTGTACCTTTCAACTTACCATTAATATAATAAGTCTTTCTTTTGTTGCAGGTTCCTGAAGATCTGGGCGGCATATGACTCAGTTACTAACAATTTTACATGGTATGTTCTGGCATTATGGAAGTTGTGCATGCCCTTGTTTTTTCAAATATGCTAATGGGTTCAAGAATTTAATACACCTCACAGCTTATACCAACCTTTTGTTGCCGCCGCTAAAATTATATGCTTTCTTGAATTCCATGCTTAGATATTCTATTTTATTGTCCTAGCCCACAGTTTTCCTTAGTGAGCATGTTGTATTATGGTTAAAATATATCACTATATATTATTTATTTTGTATCTTTCAGCCTATCTAACATCTGCACATGATGTCCTTGCAAGTACACAATTTGTTAGCTACATCGATCCAGCTTGTTGCCAATTGCTTGAGAATTCTGCGATGGGGTCTAGTGTCGAAGATAATCCTGCCTTTATTTGTTGAAAACTAAGTCCTATACTATAGCCCTTCATTAATTTGTATCACCTCTTTATAGATGTTGAAATGCTTGTATGCTAGTTCTCAATTTAATCTTTGGATAGTATATGAGTAAGCATCAATAAGACTCTCAGTTGATGGAAATTCAAGCCTAGATGATTGTTATAAACCGATTATGTAAACTAACTTTGATGCTCATGTTTTCATTAGGTTTTAGATAGAGCTAGAACACAAACAATAACTGTAGGACCAAAATAAATGCCTAAAACCTTTACAGATATGGTACACTTGTTTGCATAATTTGTATCACTGTTCATCTAACTTTATCCCCAAAGGGCCCTTCCTTGACTAATAATAGACAAGACTTGTTTTTAGGTTATGTCAGGTCCCTTCATCTTTAATGCCAAACGAAATGAAAATTTTGAACATTAAATGATCCATGGAGATTGCTTACCAAAAGGGGGCAGGGGTTGGATAATCCTTAGATATTTATAGTACAAACTAGACTCCACTATTCAAATTTGCTTCAAGACTGTAGTTGCTATCAGAGTAATTGCTGTATAAAGTAGTGTAAAAGCTATACATTCTCCATAGTTAATACTTGCTATTTACATGTGACAAATTCACTGCCATGACCAATGAGTTAAGTTACAATTAGTAAATGCATTTGTCGGTTGTATATTATATTCAGATGGTCATGTCTAATGAGGGAAGAGTTAATAGCAAAAACTAAATGAGCATCACCAGTATGTGAATGCAAATGATGTGGTTGCTTTTGGTCTAATGAGAAGCTTCTACATGACATGACTTTATACATATCTTCTGGTCTCTTCAATCTTATTAGTAATTTTTAGAAAACTGCTGAAGTAATTAAATGGGAAACAAGAATGCTGACCCAATGCTTGTCGTTTTTGGGTTGTGAAACTCTGTACTTATTGATCAACAAATTTTCCTCCATTTTATTTGAATTCGAGATCTTTTTGAAGCAATTAAGATTCAACATAAAAGAAGAATAGCCCATGAATGAAATATGCCATGACAATGAAACAAACCCACTCATTTCATCCTAACCAGGCAACAATATTTGGGATGTATATATGTACAAGAACCATACTTGCAAGCTTAATATCTTTACCCTTAGTTTGATCTTATTTTGTTGATATTTTCTCAAAAGGATGTTGTTTTAGCCTTGGCATGATATTTTTATTATTATTGAGTTCCTGATTTGTAGCAATCAGCTTTCCCACTCAGATTTCACCACCCTATGTCATATATATATATATATACATATATCTGTTCCCACCTATCTTCCCAACGTCTTTCTCCATACACATCATCAACACCATATCACTTATATATATATATATATATACATAAACGTACTTTATTAGCAAAAACCTCAACTTGTTTCTGGCCAATGGCATTGCAAAACAAGTGGAAGTAAAGTACTCCTGATTGGATTACTGTGGAGGCACTGTTGTATGGAACTATTAATAAATAATTTTAGTCTGTCTTTCTCTTTCTAGATTTTTTTCTTTTTTGGCGATGAGTGTCACATGGCCTCTAGATGTTGCTTTCCAGTTTTGGTAATGATGAATCACGTTTTATGAATAATGGAAGATGAAGAAGAGCATCGACAACTGTATGTAATAAGTCTTTCTGTTCTAGGTTTTCTCAACTTGCTTACTAAATTTAGTATTGGTTTTTAAGTCAAGTACTACGTCATTTTAGATATTTAAAGGTTTTGCGAAGAATTTGCAGGACGACGTATTATACAAGATTTAAAGATTATTATCACCTTGGATGGCTTCAGTGTAGATCCCTAAAAGATGAATATTGTTCTGACAGGCACACTAAATCATAAATATTTTACACCTGACACATGATCAATGATTAAGTTGTTTCATGATTTCTACTTCGTCTGCCCCTGGTTTAATCTCAAAACTGTGTTCTTCAATTATCTTATTATTTATTTTTCTGGTTCAGTGTATAATTAAATGGGGATTTTGTTTGAACTACACTACATATCCTTAAACCAAAAACCATCGATACGACGTAATTTATCTGCACCTCAGAACACAACATTACTGATTTTCATGCATCGATATGTGAAATCTCATGCCAGGAACAAAAAGGTTACTGATGAAATATGCACATTTCATTTTATAAAAGATCTGCAAGTTGAGAAATATAATCCATGCATAGTGCTGAGGACGAAGAATTTTCCCTTTTTACATGCACATTATGATTTAAATACCACATATTTCTCATTCCTAGAAACTCTGAAGATGAGTTTTTGAGTAGATAGCATATCACACAGTTCATTTTTAGGTTGACAATGTTACTTTCAATTAGGGTTCATAGATTCCAAAAAATGGGAGGTTGGATCTTTAAGAGAATCTGCATCATAAGAGAAGAGACTTGCCAGTTTGATCACTGCAGTCTGACAACTCTAATAAATTAACAAGAACAGAAATCTGTATACATCACTTTGCTAGACTGTATGATCAACTACTATACTAGAGAGAATTAAGTAGGCAAAAACTCTTTTACTAACACAGTCATATTGCTGCATCTCTAGAAGAACTTATTAGTGCTGTAAGACTCCGAAAGTAATCCTCAGTGCATGGAATTGTGAGGGCTCCCATTGGATGATCGAAGCCAAATTCTTCTTCTGCCAAATGCAACAACTCCTGGAACAAAGAGTGGTTCAGGTAAGAGATTGGCACGACGAATCGTGTGTGTGATTCGCCAACATAAACGGCAAAATGTCTTTTCGGAACATCAGTGCTAGTTGACAAGTTCCCATTCTTGGCCGACATATTTCTATGTAGCTTTTTTGTTGCATGAGCTATGCCTGTCAGCTTGAGTCCCATTGTTGGAATGACGGGCGGATGCAAAGGACTTCTGAAATTATGATTACACGGTAGGAAAAATTTAGGTTGAATTGTGGGTTCAGAGGAAGGACTTATATAGGGAGGGGAAATTCAATTCTTGAATAGAAATGAGAAGGCCCTGGGAACTAATTAGGGGGCAAGGCTTGACTTGAAGCTTGAGGTACTCATGAAGCTTTATGAACCGAACTCTGTAAGAATATATTATATAGAAGGTCGATGAACCTAGTTGAGAAAATATAATCCATGTTTTCTATATTTATTTAAACTTTCTTACATATAACGTTTGAGGGCTCCAGTTAAGGGCATGGAGCCTTTTATTTCAGCCCTAACATTGTTAAAATATAGAGGAAATAATTAGGTAGACATATCAGGTGAAGTATATTGGCAAAGAATCACATGGTTTTGACTAATCTGTAGCATGACATTGTGCCCTACCATACAAGGGAAACTCCAATCATATCCTCAACTTGAAATTTTTAGCAATTTATATCTCTTAATGTCTGTGTTCTGTGTGGCACAAACAACTGCTCAACCAAATTCTGATCCTTGGTTTAGTTATTTATGTCAAGGACCTGTCACGAAAGAGGATAAACTAAGATGTAATTTTGCCAAGTGAAGCACTGAACTTGGACTTGCACCCTTTTTTCTAGTTTTGCAATGTGTGTAATCTGCATGATAATATGTAGGAACTTCTAATAATACACTGTCCCAGAAACCTGTGATTCAGCATGGAATCCATGTGCATATATCTATAATCCTTATCAGATTTATAATGCTACAAACTGGATCAATGTATAGGGATAATACTTCTGTTATCTATTTATTCTGGTGCAACAATATTGAGAAGATCTTTCTAAGTTGCATGGTTGATATCCATTTTGTGCAAACAGCTGAATGTAGCTTGAGGGCCTGTGACTTATTTTAGTAAACAATACTAGAAATTTTAGAAACTTCATTATAGCATGACACACAATTTGGTCAAAGCAACCAAGGCATAGGGATAATAAAATAACTAGTTTTGGGACACATTCATCATCAAATCTTATCCAGAAGAGGAAATATATTAGTTTATAATTGTATTTATAAGACATGTTGCTCATTCATGTTGGCCTCAATCGCTTGATCAATTAAGTCTTGTCAGCAATAAGATGGAAAATCAAGTTAGAGTTTTGTCCATAATATGAACAAAAGTTGGATAAACAAAGACATGTCTCTACATAAAGATAATGCTGAATTTTCAGCCGTTGACATATTCTAAATCTTGTGGAAGACATTATTGCAAAGATATACAGAATCCATTACTAACCAATCTTGGCCCAACAATGCCTTTTGTTCTCTGTGCTATGAATTCAGACTTGAACTTCTTGAAATGTTCAGGCATACATTAAAGGTTGCATTTCACATCCCCGTGGAAGTGCTTGCCAGTTTTCTTTCTTTTGTCAAAAGATTTAAACAGAAATCTATCTACATGGGTAATAAATCTAGAGATTTTTCAAATGGTTTAAGCAGTTTTGGGTCCATGTATGTTTCGTTAGAGACTTCACACCATCATTCTTTATTATCAATATAATCTCAAGGAGAAATCCTGCTGTTTGTTGCGCTAATCGGTAGGGCCTTCAGCACTTCAACTAATATACATGCAGTTATTTCTTGATAATAAGCTGGAAAGCAAAAGCATGTGATGTCTCATGTGCCATTGTCCTCACCTGTACCACTGTTTTATATATATATATATATATGCATTTGTTGTGTGCACAAATTTGACCTATTCATGGTGTGCCCCATGCATAAATTGTTGAGTGTTTTATCATTATTATAAAGATTATTGGAGCTCCTTTTTTCTCTTTGTAACGCAAATCCACTATAATTCTGGAGGCATTTACCTTTAATTGGATCCTAGATTCATTTAATGAAGACGAGCTAGTCCAAAATGTCTTGGATGCATAAACTTTTCTGTAAGTGCACAAGGGTAGTTACCCAAACAAAGATTTGCCTGATTTTATTCAATCCACCAACATCTTCACTTCTGGTTGAGAATTTTTAGGGTGTGCTTTGTGCATATGGGTAGGGTATCATCCCACCCTTTTGCATCCTTAGTGTGCACCAAATGCTTCGTTGAATACTGAAATGAGTGAGAGAATAGTAAATTGCATATGTGAAATAAACAGATTGCATGAGGAACCACATGCCTGGTCTAAGGTCTTCCAATCATGGCAGATGCTTTAAAAGCAGTATCATAAATAAAAGCCTTTCTCTTCTGCATTATTGAAACCTTTCATCTCTGGCAAGGTTGCCTTCTAGTGTCGATTGGAAATTAATCAAATAAGGATATGTGGATGTTGCCTACAGCCTACTTCTCCTCCCTTTGTTTTTTATTTATTTGAAACTGAACTTGTATTACTTTCATCTTTTATAAACACAGAGTTAATCTGATTCATTGACAAATTTTTCATATACTTTCAATCTTATTTGCTGTCTGGCCATCAATCAGATCAGATATACATATGCATGTAAAATATATATATATATATTCACGGACAGTGTTGGCATACTTACAGTCTACTACACCATGAGCAATGCTTTTATTGCTTCTGCATGGAACAATGCAAGTGTACGAACCGAATGAACAGCAGGAGATGGAATCATTCATTATATACTTTATTCATCAGTAACTTTACATTAGACTCCAAACAAGGAAGGAGTAAGCTACAACAAAAGAATGTGGATTAATAATTCTCCAGAGGCAAAAATGGAGACAAGGCTCCTCCTAACTAGTTGCATGCCTCAGTGAGCAAAGCTGACTATTTTTTTTTTGCAGCATAAAATTCATTACAGAG
Source organism: Andrographis paniculata (assembly GCF_009805555.1). Taxonomy (NCBI): domain Eukaryota; kingdom Viridiplantae; phylum Streptophyta; class Magnoliopsida; order Lamiales; family Acanthaceae; genus Andrographis; species Andrographis paniculata. The sequence continues at coordinate 609,665 of NW_026137601.1, read as the reverse complement.
ACACCGGTGTTTGCGAAGAACTCAGTTGAGAAGTCAAGGTGATGAAGTAATCTTCGTGGCAAGGAATGGTGAGGCCTCCCGTCGGATGGTTGTACCCAAACTCCTCTTCAGCCAAATGCAGCAAATCTTGGAACAAAGGGTGGTTCAGATAACATATTGGGATCACAAATCTTCTCTGCATTTCACCAACATACACTGGAAAATGGCCTTTTGGAACATCATTGTAAGTCGCAATGCTTCCTTTCCTTGGCGAAATTGTTCTTTTTAACTTCTCTAGTCTGAACCCCATCTTCCTTGTTTACAAGAGTTAGGACAAGAGAGAGAGAGAGAGTAATGGATTTAAACTGATTTGAGTTGGGGAAGTGATGGTTAAGTAGTTACTCATGAGGTGTATATATAGAGATAGGGAAGAAGCAAGTAAGCAGGGCATTGAATTAAGGGTGGGTGACAGACCAGGTGAAATAATTGGGAAAAAGAATCACATGGATTTGACTAGAGTTTGTGTAAATTAGATGGACATTCTGGCCTACCATGTCTTATATTTAATGGATGCAACAATGACAAAATGCTACCTGGAATTAAATCCCCTGCTGGTTTCTTGTCAACAGAGAGAAGGAAAAACCAGGGCCATTTTTATGAGCTACCTTTCCAGATTCATTGAACCAAAACTTGTGGTGTTTTTGCTGTGATATACTTCATGCAAAGCAGTTTATTATGAGGTGGGGCCTTGGAATCTAAATCCTTTTAAATTAATCTTGCCTCAATCATGATTTACCCACTTTCTATTACAAAACCAATGTTATAGAAAACATGAGTTACAGACATACTGTAGTTCTTAATACACATATGTACATATATAGATAGGTACACATATATATAACTGATTGTCAAATTAGTTAATAATAAAATTTTTTTATCAATGTACATTTGAATTTAAAATGCAAAAGAATAGTGGCTTTATATTAATTACTAGCAAGTTTTTTTTTTTTGGTTCTTTAAGTCCAATAACTAAATGGGCTAGATCCAATAGAAGCTGAAAAATTTATTTTGGGCCTTTAGGGAACATAGGCCCAGATAAAAAATCATAAGAAAATTTGATCAAGCATTTGTGTCGTGGGTTGTAGACTTGTAGCAAATATTAGTATATAAATATGGTCTGGATGACAAATGTGGCCAACTTTTCTACAGATATTGAGTATAATGTATAAAGAACAATCAATGGAAGCCATGTAAGAAATGTAGCCCTCATCTTATCATCCCATTGGGTTATTGGGCTCATATGTTTTCAACAGACTAGACCACAGTAGACACAAAACTAGCATCGGTTTCTATGTCACTGATTAAAATTGGAGAGGGCCCTAAACCTAAAGGGCTCTTTCTCCACCCTAATGGACCATCTCATTCTCCTCTCCTGTAAGATGATCTTCTGATGATTGGAAGACAAGTCCATGTGAATCATTATGCCAATGATAACAGACCTATTCATTATGAATTGCAATTGTTATACACTTTTACTTCCAACTTTGAAATTCAACATGCATTCTTCTTCAAACATCGTACTATGTCCTTATTTAATGGAGTTGAATCTTTATGCTTTGCAAGGAGTTTAGCATCTCAGTGTACATGTGAAACCCAAATATACTTGTCTTCTAAACAAATGTGAATGTCTACCCAAAAAATCTGAATAGAGACTCAGGAGTATGTTTTCAGGCAACTTGTGTCTTAGCTTAGAGATTGAGTAATGCAGTGAGTCGTGACTCTATCGGGACCAAGGCTCTTGCAGATGGATGTGTTCATTTTTTCTAGAGTTTAAGCTGCTGTACCATGATTCATTATCCACCAGAGAAATATATGTAATTTATTGGTGTATCCCCGACTGACGGGGCCATGTATATGGCTTGATGTTTTTTCCGACTGATTACATAATGTCCCACAAGCTATGGTAACTAACAGCACAAGTACCAGATTGTATTTGCAACTCTAGGGATGAATCACTACAAAATCTATTTGGATGGGGTGGGGTCCTTATGAGGTTCTTTTGGAGAATATGGTAGGGAATGATGCATTCAAAGGTATTAATGGTTGCTTATTATTTCTCAAATATTTTACGACAAACACATGTGAAACTTCATGTGCTTGTGTCCCTTCTTATCTACTAACAACCACAAATCCAATTGGCTCTTCACCACTCAAACAAGATTTTGAAGAGTTAGGCATTTACAAGCTCATCTATATATATATATATGTATGCCAATGACAGATATCTGAGCTCACAACCAACAAGTCCTTCCACAACCAGCTTTTCAGCTTTCGCTTGCTTCTTAAAGCTTTTCACACAGATAAAGTTATACAAAAGAAAGATGGCCATTCGCCAAATGCTTAGACGGTCTTTATCATCTGAAAGGAGATCAACTTCCACAAGCACTGAAATCCCCAAGGGGCATTTTGTTGTTTATGTTGGGGAGAATGATATGAAACGCTTTGTCGTTCCACTGTCGTACTTGAACAACCCGTCATTTCAAGAATTGTTGTATCATGCTGAGGAAGAATTTGGGTTCCATCATCCAATGGGCGGCATCACCATTCCTTGCAGTGAGGAGTTGTTCACGGATATCACCTCACAAATGTGCAGAACTTGAGATATACAGTTTATTTAGGTCACAAACTAGGATCCTGAGCAACCAGTTCAACAAACAAAGAGAGTTGGTTGTGTAGAATGCTTTGTCCTGGACAAATTTAGGACTCTGTTTTCTGGAAATGCTTTGTACATGCTGAGACAAATTTTACTTAGTTTACATATCAATGAGAACATATATTTGTCATATTCTTTTCTGTGTTATTCTCTTGGCTGCCTCAGCAAACTTTTCTTTTCTAGCATTGTCTTTGATGGAAACCTAGACCATCTGTTGATGGTTCTTTTCATTCTAAAAGGTTCTGTTGAACGACCATCTTACCTAAACGCTTAATCATTTAATATTAAATAACCATCTTATCTAAAAGCTTAAAATTAAAGACATACGTGTCATTTATTTATATATATTGCATAGTCAACAGGTTCTTATAAAATTATGGTTTTATTTTCACTTTAAGGATAATACGAATGGTTCAGAAACTAGCCATTGTTCTTTGAAAGGGACAAATCTGTTACTGCTGCAACACAAATTCTGTATACAAGATGTTAACAAATTTATACTCCCTCTCATTAACAAATATAATTCTTTCACATGTGTACAAGTGCATCCACATGTTTTAATTTTCGGACACCCTTTAACTACTAATCCTTGCTATATAGCTCTAGTTTATATTTTGTTGTACTGTTCTGAGTTGGCACAGATTGGAGGTGACCTCTGTTTCTTAGTCCCTTCATTTCTGCAGAACAAATTAGTGAGAAAACTTTGTCCCTTCGGATATAATATTATGGAAGTTGTCATATACTTGACATGTGGCCTGTTATACATTATGCAGTCAAGATTGTGCCCCCAAAATGTTTGTTAGTTGTCTTGTGGCTATATATTTAGGAGAAGGGCTTAAGCCTTCAAAAAAATGATGTTACAGTGTCACCTAATCATGGAGTCTGAAATTCAAGGAAGGGTAAATGAATTAACTGGACTTTAAAATCCAAAGCACAGCCAGTCATGCAGGTCTCATTGGGTTCAACTAATCGAGAACAAGCATTCAACAGAAAGAGGTTTTCTTGAGGGCTAGACAACAATAATGAATTCCGGTTGGCTGATGTATAACATTTATTATATGTCAAGGCAATATCTTCAAGAGACCACAAGAAGACAGCTAGTAGATTTGGCATCAATACTTGTAAGTTAGGTGCTATGCATCAGCCTCTATCATATTGATTGCAGGAGAGAGGGTCCCAAAGGACTCCTTCTAAAGCCTAATGCACCATCTCCCGTAAACGCAAGATAAGCTTCTTCACCACTCATTCTTGAACAGTAAGACATGACTTTAATTGCATGTCTCCATTATATTGTGTCATTGGCACATCACATGTTCCTCTATGCAATGTATATATAGACACCTTAAGTGTCGTTCATAACAAGACACTAGCTCAAAGAAGACAGCTTTTCCTACAATTTCTTTTCCTAATCATGGCCATTACTAGATTGCTGAGACGATCTTTATCCAGTGAAAAAGGATCATCTGCATCAGGATCTGAAGTTCCAAAAGGGCATTTTGCTGTTTATGTTGGAGAGAATGAAAAGAAACGGTTTGTTATTCCAGTAGCATACTTGAACCACCCTTCGTTTCAGATTTGCTATGTCAAGCTGAAGAAGAATTCGGGTTCCATCATCCAATGGGCGGCATCACCATTCCTTGCAGTGAAAAGTTGTTTGTTGATATCACCTCCCAGATGTGGAGAACATGATGCATACATTAGACTTTTTAGCTTGTTAGATAGTCTAACAAACAACTTTAGTTTTTCATTCTTCAGATGTTTTCCACAGTTAATTGCTAATGTACGCAGAATGTATATCTAAACAAATACATGCAACTGATATAAGAGACTTATTTCATTATAAACTGCAATAATTATACACTTGTGTGATTTTTAACATTTTTTGCTTTTTCACCTTCAAAATTTGAAATTCTACTTTCAGTCTACTTATAAAGGTTGATGATTCTAGAACAGACTTTCAGCAATATGTTAGTTAACACAGGAAGTTAAGATCAAAAGTGTATTATGTCCTTATAGAATGAAATGGAATCTTAAGAGATACAATTACAAGAGTGATGCATTTTGTCACTGTTGGTGTAATTAGAAGTGTCAAGAAGGGGGCCAAGGTGCCAAGGATAGCAACTCAGAACGCGATAAAACTGTGCCTTATCATTCCAAATGGTGAGAAGATCTTTATCTAGCGAAAGGAGATTACCTGAAGTTCCAAAGTTTCTTTTTTTTTTTTTTTTTTTTCTGCAGTGTATGTTGGGAGATATGAAAAGAAGCATTTTGTTATTCCATTATCTTACATGAACAACCCTCCCTTCCAAGAGTTGCTATCTAAGGTTGAAGAAGAATTCGGGTACCATCATCCAATGGGCGACCTAACCATTCCCTGCAGTGAAGATCTATTCCTTGACATAACCTCTCAGTCACTTGATCAGAATGTGATGTCTGCACTGATGATTCTACAGGAACAAATTTTTGTAATTAGTTTATCTGATAGACAATTGTCATTAGTTTTTTCTGCTTCTTTTCCTGGAGTTTTTGAGAGATAGATCTGTATACAGGATATGATTACATAGATTCAGATAACTCTTCAATGAAAAGGCGTGTCTATTCGAATCAAATGAACACATACCTTACTATATCTATAAATATAAGATGTTTTGGCTTCATTTAACAAGTTTCAAGGAAATTGAGAAATAAAACTACTTCATGATTTAATTTCATACACTCTAAAATTCTCTGACTCTGATTCTACTCGTTTTTTCTTGCCAAAAAGTGCATTGTTCTTCGTCTTATCCCGTATACAAAATTCCTAATACCCGTGGGAAGACGTAAGGTGGAATTATTGTATTTGGAAAGCGTGTTTAACGCGATTTGAAGAACTATCCAGCCATTTTTGTCGCCACCCCTACAAATCACTATCATGTCCCCAACAAGATGCCATACGGATTTCCATGATTCTGTAAAGGCAGTTTTTCAATGGTGACCGAGAAATACATGGGAAACAGACTATAAGGTACTAAGTAGGTTTGATATCAGTTCCGGTAGAGATTTATGTTGTGCATCACGATTAATTAGGCAGTCTAGCAATATCAGCAACTGACAGGGCAATGTATGATCACTTGGAGCCTTCTTCCTAACTTATGATCAGCTGTTTAGACTTGATCATTCGTTGAAGAGCATAATGTCCCACGAACTATGGTAACCAACAAGACAAATACCAAATTGTATTAGTGACTCTAGGGATGAATCTTTTATTGCTATATTTCTCCACAAACCAAGAATTACATATATATATATATATATATACATGCACAAAATCTATTTGGATATGAGGTTTGGTGGAGAAGATGGTAGGGAATGATGTCCCCAAAATCATTAATGATTGCTTGTTATTTTTCAAAGATTGTAGGACAAACACATGTGAAACTTCATGTGCTTGTGTCTCTCTATATCTGCTAACAACCACATATCCGATTGGCTCTTCACCACTCAAACAAGATTTTGAAAAGTTGGGCATTTACAAGCTCACCTATATATATATGCCAATGACACATATCTGAGCTCCAACCCAACAAGTCCTTCCACAACCAGCTTTTTAGCTTTCACTTGCTTCTTAAATCTTTCTCACAGATAAAGTTATACAAAAGAAACATGGCCTTTCGCCAAATGCTTAGACGGTCTTTATCATCTGAAAGGAGAACAACCTCCACAAGCGCTGACATCCCCAAGGGGCATTTTGCTGTCTATGTTGGGGAGAATGAGATGAAACGCTTTGTCATTCCACTGTCGTACTTGAACAACCCTTCATTTCAAGAATTGTTGCATCATGCTGAGGAAGAATTTGGGTTCCATCATCCAATGGGCGGCATCACCATTCCTTGCAGTGAGGAGTTGTTCATGGATATCACCTCCCGAATGTGCAGGACATGATACATATTAGGCCTTAGAGATATACAATTTATTTAGGTTACAAGCTAGGCACCTGAGCAAGCATTTTTTTTTTCTTTTCCTCTCTCCATTGTTTAACAGAGGAGAGTTGGTTTTGTACAATATGCTTCCTGGACATGTTTAATATACTGTTTCCAGGAAAATGCTTTGTATATGCTGAGACAACTTTTACTTAGTTGAATATCAATTAGAACATACATTTGTCATTTCTTTGTTGTGTTTTGCTTTTCCTGCCGCTGTCGACTTTCCTTTGTTAATTTTCTTAATGGAAACATAAACCAGCTGTTGATAGCTATTTCATCCTAAAAGATTGATTTTTACCATAGTTCTGTAAAATAAATCAAAGGCCACTTGGCAGAAGATGTTCCAAAGCAAGTATTCATCCTCATGAACAAATTGAATTCTTCCCACCTACAAGTGAAACCACTTTTTTTTCTCTCTACATTATAATCAATACATGCTACTTTAGTTCTTGATGAGATTTAGTTCAGTTTATCAGAACTCGGCAAAGAGAGGACCATCATACTTTCGTTTCTTATTACCTTCCTATCATGTTATGCAAATTCAATTACAAGGTTGAGCCATATACTTGATTTTTGTTGCCTATTATATATAGTGCAGTCAAGATTGTCCCCTAAAGATGTTTGTCAGTTATCTGTTACCAAAAACTATTTAGTAGAAGAGATTAAGATTTTAAAAATTGAGCTACACTGCACCTATTAATGGTGTCTAAAATTCAAATGTAACTGAGTTATCTACTCGAGAACAAGTGCTCAACAGCAGATGGTTTCCTATGGTTTAATAGACCACAAGAAAAAATTCAAGTGGGCTGACACTAAATTATATGTCAAACCAATTAGCAGACCAATTTGTGGGACTCAAAAAGGATTATGCATCATTAGCTGTAAGTTGGGTGTTATGCATTCATCGGTGTCCCATGGATTACAAAGGACCCTCTGAAAAGGTCTCAGTCTCAACAATAATGCACTGTCTGCTGTTAGATAATCTTTTGATTATGAGAAGACAATTCCATGTGATTCTGCAAATGTTTTTGTCCACAATATACCCACTGAGTCTCTTCTCCACTCAATCTTGACCTTTCAAAGACATGATATTAATTACATGTTCCTCTATTGTCTACATAGGCACATGTACTTGTGTTATTTTTGTAATGTATATATAGAAAGCCTAAGTGCTCGTAACAAGATACAAGTCCAAAGAAGACAGGTTTCTTACACATCCTTAGACACACTGCTTCAAAAATATTACAGATTATTATACATCAACACAATGGCCTTCAACAGAATGTTGAGACGATCTTTATCCAGCGAAAGAAGATCAACTGCATCAGGAGCTGAAGTTCCCAAAGGGCATTTTGCTGTTTATGTTGGGGAGAGTGAAAAGATACGATTTGTCATTCCAGTAGCATACTTGAACCACCCTTTATTTCAAGATTTGCTATGTCAAGCAGAAGAAGAATTTGGATTCCATCATCCAATGGGTGGCATCACGATTCCTTGCAGCAAAGAGTTGTTCGTTGATATCACCTCCCAGATGCAAAGAACATAATTCATGCACTAATCTTAGAGCAATACAACTTTATTGTTAGTTTGTTAGATAGTTTTGGTACTATCCATATTTTTTCATTCTTTGAATGATGTATGCCACAGAAAAGACTCTGTTGTGCATAGACCTTTTCACTGGACAAATCTATACAAAGAAATTAGTTCTCAGGGCAGTTATGGATCCATCAATATATCCAACTTATCATTTCTTAATATATATTTCTGCATTTGGAGTTTCCCTTTTGCTACTACACGAAATATTGACAATCTGGAATGGATTTTGAAGATGGTTATTTTATAATTTAATTGATAGTCAAGAAAATTTGTCCCATAAACTATTGCTACTTTTAAGTCCAATATATATCAGCCTTTTTTGCAGAAATAGTCAAACTGATTATCTATAAAAGAATGCGTGAAACAACATTAATATATCTTACACTGTAAAATCCTAGGCCAAAGGTCAAAAGAAATTTTAAATTCTGTCCTAAAAACTAGAAATTCTAGTCAAGTATAATTATTAAGAATCACCTGCACTAGCTGTGCCATGGATTTCTAGGTGTTTGGTGGGATGGCAACGGTACTAATGATGCTTGTATGAGGTCCTGCATATAGCAGACAAAAAATAGACAGAGAAGGTGAAATCAGATTGATTTATGCCTTTCTTGGGTGTAATTTAGGTGCCACATATCACTATCACATTGAATAATATGAAGGACCACATATGGTTTTGAGCTGGAAAACTTGCCAACAAGAAATATTTGAAAATCTTTGTAATGATTGTAAGATAAATTCATGTGATCCACCATGTGCTGTGTTTCTAACATACTCACTACCCCCCCCCCCCCCCCACCTCCCAATTCACTACCAGTATGAGGTTAACTTCTTCTACCTAATCCTCTATATAATGCATCTACAAAAATATGGAGTTCTTTCATCAGCTTTGGTTTGTTTTACAAAAAATTACACATGTTTTCCTTAAATTCTTTCTTTCGGGTCATTGCAACAATGGCCATACACATACTAAGGTGGTCTATGTCATCTCAAAAAAGAACAAAATTTGAAGTCCAAGAGGAGCAATTTTCTGTATATTTAGGGGAGAATGAAAAGAAACACTTTGTCATTCCGGCGTCGAATTTGAAGCAACTAGCTTTTCAGGAATTTCGGATTGAAGTCAAGGAAAAATTTGGTCCCGTCATCCAATGGCCGGCCTCACACTTTCTTGAAATGAAGAGCTCTTCATCTATCACACCCCACCACCCAGATAGGGAAAATATATAGTGTATATACATACTAACTTTTTGAGGAAAACAATTTTAGTCATTAGTGTGTTAACCTGTTTTCTGGACTACATTATTAAGGACTTCTTGTTGTTCTGCATAGAGAAGATAGTTTTTTTTCTTTTTCACTCTCAGCGAATTCATGGAAGCAATATGAGGAAACTTGCACACTACAAACCATGTTAAGTTTGCAAAAGCATTAACCATCCAAACTATCATGCAATGTACTTGTGAGCTCTTATGTTCGGTCTTCATTAAAATTGTAGAAGACAAGTTATTTTGCCTCATGAAATTCTATGTTCTTTATTGTAACACTTCAACATAATTATTTTACAGAAATCGTAGCATCACAGATTCAAGAAAGGCAATTAATTTAAGAAAGCCCACATGGATTCTAGTAAAACTTGTTTCTTTCACTATTAATCATGAAGAAGTTTCTCACATGAATTTACTAAGAAGTAGCATTTGCAGAATTGTCCGAGGGACTACGTAGCCTTTGTTATGGGGAGATGGCATTGATAATTAATGAAATTTTCTCAGGACCATTGTTACCTACTGCAGACATGGATAGACTGGTCAGATCAAATTGTGCCCTTCTTGGATATAAGGTGGGTACATATCCATATATTACTGTCTCATTGACTGTTACAAAGGGTTAAACTATACCTGGAGAAATTGTCCACAGTAAACATATGCAATGAGTGGAAGACAAATCCCTGTTCATCATCATGCGCTAATACCTCTCAGGTTTACAAGGTATTTGCATCTTCCTCATCCTGTGCATAATAATGTACGGTGCTCTTACAATCCAGCAACATTCAGGTCCTTCCAGAATATAGGAAGTGTAATTCCTATCTTCCTTCTAACTCATGCGTGTATCCACCTCTAAAATTAATTCAACCATGGCCATGCATTCACAGGAAGCTCTGGTAGTCCTTTCAAGAAGTGAATTTTTTTAATTGTTCTCCCTTGAGCAGAAAAATGGCATACATACTGAGTTTCAGAATAGCTATAGCAGAATTATAGCCTTGTCACCAGTTGACATTATGGATTAAAATCCTCTTTTCTCTCCTTTGCATAGGCTAAGCTCAATCAGATTCATATTTATCAAAAGGATATACAAATAATTGATCTTCTTAGATCTTTCAAGAAGAAATATTCATGAAATATTTGTAGCAGGCAGAAATGTCTTTCCATTATCTATCTAACTATTATTTTAGAATTATATGCTCAAAATGAATGCTGGATATGAACTACTTATATGTGCGCCTATACATGCATATTTCTATCAATATGATGGAAATTATTGGATTTGTTACAGCTTTGGCCAAGGACTAAGGACCTCGTTGCCATCATGAATTGGTGGAAGGAGAGCATGCCATGCATTTTTTTGCAAGTAAACATTACTTGTAATGAATCGTGGATTATATTATTGTGTTTGGGAATATCACTTTAAAGAGTAGGATACATGAATCATTTATTCAAACCATTCATATCATGGAATCAATCTCATAAAGCAATTGTAACTCATCTAAAAACAACTAAAATCTTGGAAATATTTTAAACCAGCACAAAAGACAAAAATATTATTATCTTGTCGGCTACAAGTAAACATATTAGCACGGTCCTTGTTCTTTATTGTGATCATACAGTAGTTACATCTATAGAGAGTTTATGCTTGCTGAACCAGGAATCAGGACCTGTGAGTGATGATGAGGCTGGCTTCAAACTGAACTGAAGTTTTGGTTATCCAACAAGAATTGTTGACAGCCCAGATTTCAAGCTATTAGAGCATAGATTGCTAGAGTTTAATGTTGTTTTACCTTCTCTTCTTCACATTGAAGTTGGTAATTAGCTGTTGCACTTTTTAGGTGCAATCCTTGTCATTGCTAGTGTATATGTACGTATGTATGCTTAGGCATGTCTATGCAAGTAAATCTGAATTAGCTAAGGATGGAATGGAGACGGACAAAATTGAATGAATAATGCATCCTGTACAAGATCATGTGTACCCTGTTTTCGTAATTTTTTTAAAGAGTGTACATTCAGTATAAGTGTTCACACGTATCGCCTTTAGAAACCATAGTCAGGGGATAGATTAGGTACATTGAAGCCTATTATTATGGAATCTACAAGGTACTTGTTCTCTCAGAGACTCTTGAAGCTTTCTTTTTGATTTTATAAATATTGAAGTGCACTTCCTTTCATGATCTTTATATGTTTTTACAGTGCCTATGGAGGATCCCGGTAACAGGAAGAGGCAACACCTATGATCATCCCACTAAATAGAGATTCATGAACTTTTGGATGAAGGTGAGCACTTAAACTTGCTGCAACTCTTCAGGCATCTACACAGATTTTTTGAAGTGATCTGACAGCTCCAAATTGTAATTATGTGATCCATGTGCTATACCACTGATGGACTTGAAGTCACTTATGAAGTTGGGCTTGGGATGCTAACTTCTCAATCTTAAATGGACTTAAAGTTCAGTTGATATCAGGACAATCTTACAAAGACTGAATATTAATATTGAGGATGTCATCCCTAATTGCTGTCGTCTTGCTACGCTGATTAAGGAACACAAACTAATCTTGATCTAGACATGACCGGGTGGAATAAGCCAAAACTGTACCTTATGTTTCTCATCAAATCATAACCTCCACAAATCGTTTGACAACTCAAATAAAATACCTGAATCTATGGCAGTCTTGCATGATTTCTTCTACAAATTTAATTAGCAGAACCAAATGCTTTATGCATTCACATCTACTGGTTGCTGTCTGCTGTTCTTTTTATGCTTGGATAAATGAAGTGTTTGAGCTGACTTAGGTTTAATCGGGTTGGCATACACCAAGAACTGGTGTAGCATGCATGTGAGCTTAATTATGTAAAATTAGTTCCGAGCATCACTTGTTTTGGCCCATGCATATTGTTAATCATTTCTGTGTTCGTTATCTTGTAGCAGAAAATATACTCGTCTTGTCTCATTCGAACTCTACATTTTCCAAGTGATGAAGGGCATGCAGCTATATATTTAGGGTGAAGAGTTCTATTCTCGAGATAGACATGTTTTCACCATATATATTAAATATGCCAGCATGAATTGATTATACTACTGTAAACACAGCACTTGGACCAATTTTGTTAAGTAGGCAGAAGATGCATTTACAAAATCACAAGGGCTAACTTGGATTTGGGATAACATTGAAAATTTACGGAGGCTAGGAGAGTACTAATGCATCAAACCTGCTGATTCCTGGTTTGATCCTGTAATAAACCCTGCTGCTCAAATCAAATCCTGCATATTATATATATATATGTATGTATATATATATATAGTTAAGTTAATAATAATAATGTGTTCTTTAAACTAGGAGAGGAGTAAGGGGGGTTATGGGTGGGTATTATTTACTATTATTATTATTATTATTATTATTCCTTGTTGGTAGGCGGTGCTTAATTCATAAGGTGGCATGAATCCATAAAATGATCATCATCTATATATGTATCAGGTAGGAAATTGCCATATCCTTAAATGCAAAATTATTGCAAAAAGGGCCCCATATACAACTCCGGCACATTCTCCTGTTTCTACAATGTTGTGATATGTCTACATATGTATTAATTGTTGTCAACATGTGAGTTGGAGACCTGAGAAATGTATAATGTTATGCTCCTCCCTCCAGGTCTGCTCCGATCTCATGGCATAGACAATTGCCCTTTTTTTTTTTTTTTTTTTTTTTTTTTTGCTGAGCTGTAGTTGTTTTTGTTCAATTATCTTGATTTGAAACACCCCCTCCATTCCCATTCCCATTCCCATTCCCACTCCCTCTGTCTCTGCTTTCTCTCCTATTTGTTACCCTAGGAACATAAAGGGTTGCACAAAGCTACAATAGAGAGAGAGAGCAGTGAAAGAAAGCAAGAAAGTAAGCATATGAATATGATCTGTCTCTAAATTAACCCACACCTAATTAATATGAATGAATATGAGTTTCATAGTTTTGTCGATTCAGAAACAGAAACTTGGAAATGAGGTTATTTTTAGGTGGGTTGACAGTTTGGGGTAGTTGTGAGTGATCTCACAGACCCTTACTGCACTGGACGTCCTTGAAAGTTTTTAAGGCAAGAGTAACATGGGCTTCATGTGCCATACGGAAGGTCGTGTCGCCATCAACGCCCAAGAAAGGGAAATTCACTTGATATATTATTATTATTATTATTATTATGTTCATCTTATGAAAAAGAAAAACACAAACACAGTACATATAGTATTACTATTATATAGATATCATGGAATATAATGGACCACATCTCCTCTCCTCTCCTCTCCAATCTATATATTTATTCATTCTTCAATGATATATATAAATATAATCACCCTCATTCTTGTAACATGTCATGTGTGAATAAATAAATAAATAATTGTAGAGCAATTCAACACATGATTTTGTTTTCAGCAGCTGCTCATGTATATATATATATATAACTCTACAAATTAAAATACGTACATAGGAGATAAAAAGTGAGACATGAATCATCCAATTAGTGTAGTAGTCTGCAATGCTTCACCACTTGTAACCTAAGCAGCAGGTGAAGTATTTGAACATATATCTATCTATATATCTGAACCTTAGTTTATTCATATTTGTGTTTGGTATACATACACACATACATACATACATGTGATTGTGTAATAATTTTGGTTGTTAGTGTGGGGATAGAGAGAAGTTGTACTGTCAAGGACTTGAGGGTGAAGACAGAAATTAATATGCATATATATATATATATATATATTTGTGTATCTTCAGTGGATCTTGTTCTGAGCCTTGGAACATGCATGCGATGCGCCTATATATCGACATTCATATACATATATATAGATGTGTGAGTGTGAGTGGCTCTCGTTAATTACCATCCTGTGGGTTTCATCCCTCCCTCAGGACCACATTGACATACACACATTCATTGTTGATGTTCTCAATTCTCACCCTCAACTTGGTTGTGAGTGTGAATATTGAATGAGATTGAGATGCCATTCAATTTTCATTGATGCAATACCAATACAGGCAGCCAGCCCACAGTGAAAAAGTTAAGCAAGCATACATACTGTGGGTAATGTAATCTTATGTAATGTGTGCACTTGGGGTGTAAAAACATGTTTTTGGCAGCTTGTTCAGTAGTACTGATGGAATAGATAGATACCCTGAAAAGGGCTGGTCACATGGATTTGTGTAAGGATCTACTCAGGCATTTATATATATATATATATATATTCTGACAATAATTTAGCAGAATCTCAAGCCCAACAATGGCAAAAATACAAGGAGAGGAAAGGGTTATCATTCGTACCTTTCTGGTACAGTTAGTTTGTATAAGAAACCCCCACGTTTCTGCTACCTCAATTCAATTGAAAATAATAAGCAGATTATTATTAATATTTATCACTACAACTCCTTTTAATTAAGACAAAACAAAGAGGGGTTTGTTTTGATTGGCTCTGGAGAGAACTGGTAAAACACTCTCCCCTAATAATATTAGTTCACTACTCTTAACTACACATATTATATACATTACTTTAGCCTTGAAAAACACAGGGGGGGAAGGAAAGAAGAGAGTGGGAATAGAGACGACAGAATGTTGGGAATTGAAACATGGACTCACTCACTCACTCACTAGAGTAGAGTAGTGTTGTGTGTGGAAAAGCATGATGTTGAGAACTGGTGAAACCGACTCCCAACAGTGAAAGCTAAAGTATGTAATGTAATGAAGAGATTATTATATTATAGTATTTGATTTTGATTTTGATTTTTTATTTTTTTACGAGGGAGGAAAGGGTCCAACATCCATCCATACAGCCATAGGGCCAAGCAAGCAAACATCAACTACAACAGCAACAGAGATTAGCACAGCAAGTGGAGTGGGCTTGGTCCCTATGTTGTCCTTTCATAGTTACAAAAAGCCCAAAATACCCGTGGTGTGTCCCTCACCCCCCGCCCCCACCTCCCCTACACCTACCCCACCTTTCTCCATAAATACCCACCTTCAGATCCCTCTTCGCATCCCCCTCACCACAATTTCTTCCCACTTGCAGCCTGCCTTCATATTCATAGCATAGCTGAGCTGAGTTGCTTGCATGCTTTCTTTCTGCAAAATCTAGTTACCAATCCTGCCTCGACACACACTTTTTTTGTTTGTTTGATTCTGTTTTTTGTTTTTGAAAGCCACCATCATCATATATAACAATATGGCCATCAAGAAATCGAACAAATTGCCACAAGCAGCAGCTTTGAAGCAAATCCTGAAAAGGTGCTCCAGTTTGGGCAGGAAACATGGGTACGATGATGCAGAGGAAAATGGGCTGCCGGAGGATGTCCCAAAAGGGCACTTTGCAGTTTATGTGGGTGAAAATCGAAGCAGATACATTGTGCCTATTTCTTTCTTGACTCACCCAGAATTTCAGTCTCTGCTCAACAGAGCTGAAGAGGAGTTTGGATTTGATCATGAGATGGGCCTCACTCTTCCCTGCGAAGAAGTCGTTTTCCGATCCCTAACTTCCATGCTCAGATAATAAATCCTATTATCCTATTATTATTATTATTTATTCTAAACTAACCCCCGTAACAATTAAGGGTGGGTTATTTAATTTTCTAGCTAATTTTGGAGGAAGAAGATCGATGATCAGGATGGAATGCAGCTTTGCTACTGCTGTTGCTGCTTTTTGTCTTTTTTTAAACATCTTTCTTCACTCATGGAAGATCTATATATATATATATATATTTGTAGTCTCTAACCCATGACCCATGAATATTAATTAATGTTTTCTGGGTTGGATCTGATTTGTAAAAACAGCCTGTAAATTTTCCTCACAGTGGTGTTTCCATGCACCCTGAGAGAGAATCGTTTCGTCAATATTATTCATTCTATGTTCAATCAGTACTCTTTGCTTTTCTATATTTCTTTCCTTCTTTCTTTCTTTATTTCCATCTTTTTCAACTTATCTTTTTGCATGTTCAACCCAACCCAGCTCTGTTGCATTTGATGGAGACCTGAGGGCAGGAATTAGAATGACACATTCTACAAGTTACAACTACTGTTCCTCATGATTATATAATTACTACTAGTATAAGTATTATACCCTCACAAATTTGACTTACTATTGAGATTATTATTATTATTATTATTATAATGATAATATAATATATATGATAATTCCAATCTAGCACATACAGTTTAGGTAGCATATGACCTCTGCTTTTAATATTTGAAAGGATTATTTCTGAACATGCAACAGCAACAGCAGCAGCAATGGAGCAAGTCTTTTCAATGTGAATCTCAAAACTAAGGCCAAACTCTTGCCTGTTTAACTTTAATTGCATTTACCCATCAAACTGGGATAGCCCTATTTGCATAAATTCAATAACAAAAATATACACTAAATTGGGATGTCCCTCCTATCTAGTATGCAAACACATGCAAATGCAGCACCCAAAAATAAATTAATATTTACTTCACTTTTATTTAATTTACTTCTTTTTTGTAAATCAAGAATACTTAATAAATGAGTTGGTGGAGTAGATATTTCACATTTATTAGGCCTTATTATATGTATATAATACTATAAATGTGTAGCGTAGAAAATACTGGTCCATTGTAAATTTGTTGATGAAAATGATGAGTCTTGAACATGCAGCATGCTTGTCTCTACATACTCGTATTCTTCTTCCTTGTACTTTTGAAGCAAATAAGATTATCTAAAAAAAAAAAAAAAGTTAAAAATGTAGGGTGCATGGATCTTGCATTGCATGCATGGTCATGGATGCCTTTCCACAAACACACAACTCACCCCACTTCGAATATTTTATGAGACAAATATCACTTTTGTATTATTTTATATGCAGATATTGTGCATTACTTTATATCCCTCGAAACCTACACAGGAAAAAACAAAAAGACTTTTTCTTTTTGTAATATATACTTGCTGTATGTAATGTGTAGTGTGTGTGAAATCTTTTGATAGATACACATTAACTTAAGAGAGGGGTAGGGACCAATGTTATGAAATCAAAAACAGTAATGAAATAAAGTAGGTGCAAATGTTTACCTGACAAAGTCACTTGTTATCAGATGTGTTTAATTTGCATAATAAGTCGAGTCCCTTCATTCAAGTCATCCATGTCACTCCATAACCATTCTTATCTGCAACAGCATTTTTGGATTGGAATTACTGTCTGGCCTTCTTGTGTCCAATCAGATCAAAATCGAAATACATAAATAAATAAATAACTGAATATATTATGTATTTAAAATAATGACATGGAAAAACTAAAAGAGAGGAAGCTTCCTTTGAATCTAATCCGTATAATCTCTGTGCATTTTTAATGTCCAGAACTTTAAACTCCTCTTTTTTCTTTTTTTTATTACTACTACTACCACTGTTGTTATTTTTGATCTACACTTGTGAAACTTAAATAGTAATTGAATATAGTTTGTGTTCCAAGTAAGTTCAAGATGATGCTTATCTTGTTTATGTAGCATTCTTGGAAACAAAACATTTTGTAATATATTTCTGGTTAAGGCTCAGTGATCAATAACAACCAATATGAGCTGTCCAATGCTAATCTTCTGGCCCTACTTTGTTGCCCCCAAATTCAAATCACATAACCCCTTTGAAGCTGTTGAACATATTAAAGCTCTCTTCAATAATAATATGAAATGTTTGTTCCACATTTTATTCAGACAACTGCCATCCTATGGAATTTACAGTAACTTTTTAATAAAAAGATTATTGTCAAAACCTAAAGCACACCAGAAATACATCCAAACACACCAGGTGACACATGTAGTTCAATAGTTTCACTTTCATCACATTATTCAGATCTAATGGAGGTATGCACACCAAACTTAACTTGAACGGCCCCGCAAACAAAGGCCTTAAATATCACTTAGCCGGGCAGAGATTAGGCCTGTGAATTGGAACCATTGCCCACATCACAGACTCAGCTGTGGTAAAAAAAATTGAGGTCTTTATACATCAGGCCATAGTGAAAAGGTAATGTTTCCCATATGGTATTCTAAACGGAAAACCAAAAGAAAATACTCGGTGTCCTCCTAGTGTTGTCCTTTAGCTTCAGCTTTCTTGTGAGATTTGGCCTGAAACTGGAAATTTTTTAAGGGAAACGAGCAAAACTGTAAGTCTTGTTGATGCTAGCACAAATGATGAGAAAAGATTCATCACATAACAAAGCGATTGTTGCTGAGTGCAATCTATTCTACTATTCCAATGAATCTAAAGATCTTCAAAGAATTTCCTTGTACAACATAATTGACACAAGCACCTCTATGTTGATGAAGTTGTACCTAACACAGATCAAGAATGCAAGAAACATAAAAGTTCAGTGTAAATCCAGTTTTAAGAATGATTCTTGAATAATCCAACACACAAATGTTTATATTTACAGCTTCATCCTGATCCATCAGGATATCTACAAATCTAGGCATTTGAATGGCAAAAGTTCAATTTAAACAGGGATAAGCAAACTCAATTCAAGGCCCTTGTATGATAGCAATAGTCTCTCTTAAACTAACCATGTGCCCCAATGTTCTCCTTCAACAATTATATGATCAGTTTTAATTGAGTCTTATTTTATTACCTGGTTCAAGATATACCAATCCAATCATCCAAAAATGTCAGAACCAAAAAAATCATCAAAATTGGCATGAATTTACCGGTGCTTAAAAAACAACTTAACTAATCACCAGTATTAACCACAACAGAAGTTTTTAAAGTATGTTAATTTGCGGCATAACAAACACTTAGATTCTAGAAAATAACAAGCATTACCTTAAGAATCTTGAGCTTTATTTAAAGTATGTTTATTTGCGGCATAACAAGCACTTAAATTCTAGAAAATAACAAATATTACCTTAAGAATCTTGAGCTTTATGCTCCCGTAGACAACTCCAAACGAGAAAGCGGAAACCCTAGCAACCTGCCCCGTTTTGAATGTTCAAAACTCAATAATAACACAAAGTATGCACCATCGTCAACATTCCTAATAGATCGGAAAATGAAATAGGAATTACCAACGCGAGCGTGCTAGTGCCGGAGTATGGTCCAGGCGGCGGCGCCATTGATGCGAGCTGCAGACATTTGTGGAAATATATGGCAAGCCAGTTTTGTTCCTTTCTATGACTTCTCTTAATTATTTGGGCCAAATATTGAGCAAAAAATAATTGTGCCATGTTCCTCATATTTGCTAAAAAATAATTATTTGAGCCTGAAAATGATTTATTGGGCCCATTTGGGCCCTTTGACTTTGCACCACCAAAACAACGTCGTTTAGAGAACACTTAAATCCCCCGTTCAGCTCCCACAGATACACTACCATCTTCCATCGAGCAGCCGATCTCCGCTACCAAGAATTTCAGCTAGATACTTGAAATGTCGTCGAGCGAGCAGGTCAGAGCGTCTCACATATTGATCAAGCATGAAGGATCCAGGCGGAAGTCGTCCTGGAGGGATCCCGAGGGCAGCCGCATCTCTGCCACCAGCAGGGATGAAGCTGTAACGCAGCTCAAAACCATCCGAGATGATATACTTTCTGGAAAAGCAAAATTCGAAGATGTGGCATCTCGAATCTCTGACTGCAGCTCTGCCAAGCGTGGTGGCGATCTTGGTAGGGAAACTGAAATTCTTGTTCTTGGATGTGGTTATTTGGTCAGTTCGATGCATCACTTTTCAGTCTTTCATGGCTTATGATTTCAATGCTTGGTGTTTTCGAATTTATTTGCCTCGTTCGGCAAGGCGTCATTTTATGGCAGCTGCTGCTTTGGTTCTTGCTAGATTGCTCTGAAGATTTGGATTGGTTGTTGAGATATTATTTAAACGTCATCGCTGTTTATACGATCCTTGATTAATGAAATTCACTACAGCCTCCTATGGTATGAATATAATGACATAGAAGAAGTGGTGTCAGTGTGTGTCTGATTTTGTAAAATAAAATAAACTTGTAACAGCTTATAAATCTTGATGAAACTTCCATGGGATTCAGACAGAGTTAGGCATAATGGTTGGGAACTGAACAGTTGGACAACTGAGATCTAATGATAGTGTTAAAGGGCTATGCAAGTTGTGCAGAGTATATGTCACAGGGAAGACATGTACATAGAGGTGGGCATCTGAAGTTGCTTAGGTTTATAATGCCTGTTAATTAAGTTTACACTTTCTGCAATGTTAGTTCAGTTCAGATGATATTCTCATTGCAGCTGTTTAAACTTAAACATCTAATTCTTGATGTTTCTTTTGGTTTGGCTAATGGACTATGATGAGCAATCTTCTGTAAAATTTGTGTATTTCTTGGTCAAAATGATCGCTTTTTGGTTGTACCATTAGTTCATTTATCTTTATATTTTTTACTTTTTTCATGGGTGTCTTTGTGTTGGTTATGCAGTGAAGCTAGCATCCATGCTAACATATCTTCGGTTGATTGAATATAGATAAGATGTTTTGTTTGTTGATTGATATTTATCACTTGAACATCAAAATGTGTTTTCCATTCCGATTAGATGAACCCAATGAAAAGCCTTTTTGGAAATCACCTCCTGAACATAATTAGTATCATGCTTCTATGTTCACCTATAAGTAAATGTGGCTGTACTATTTTCACCTCTAATGCTATTCTTGATGCATTCTTATATGCTTGAGTTGATTGTTAGTAATATTCTTTATATTTTCTTTCCATGAAAATTCCTCAGTTCATAGCTTTGATACTATGATGTTGTCATGACATGACCAGAGTTTCATTCTAATCTCCTTGCATGAAGAAACTGAATTTACGGTTGTTATATTTACCTCTTTGACTGAAAAGCAATGCTGCTCTCGGCAGCCAAACAGGACTTGCAAGGCCAATTTTCCCTTGTTCCTGTTTTAGTATCGTGTTCATATTTTTGCTTGATTGCTATCACACTTAATATATGTGTAGATATGAGTCCTCTCTTTTATTCAGTAACTTCATTTGCCCAAGTTCAAAGAACTAACAAGACTGCGACCTTGTTCTGTTCGTGTTTCTAGGTCCCTTTGGCCGTGGTCAGATGCAGAAACCATTTGAAAATGCTACATACAGTTTGAAGGTCGGTGAAATTAGCGACATCGTTGACACAGACAGCGGGGCTCACATAATACTAAGAACAGGTTGACACAACCTTGGGCAAGGAAAAGATTAAAGGAAAGCCCTTCAGAATCAAGACTATGTCTCTTAAGACTCTTTGCATCCTGTTATTTCATCCTTTTTATAATTCCAAAATACTCTCCAACACTGTATTCCTATTTCTCTCTGTTTGGCAAAGACTTTATTAAATTTCCCAATGCACAATGGTAAATAACCAGGACAGACAGAGTTCTCTTCCAGAAATTTTAAGCATTGCTGCTACCATTATGGATTTAGAACTATTAGATATTGTTAAGAATATGATATCATTATTAGGGTGGTGTCACTAATTTCCTCTTCTTGCAATATTATAGTCTGTGTACAGTTCATATCTAGCATTGATTCAGGTGGCCCACATGTATGTATATATATATATATGCATATTTATGGGGTCATGTATATCCCTTTTTTTGTTCTTTTCTACATGCAGATGGTCTCCAAGAACTGGTAATCTCAGTATCACCATTCACACAGGCATCACGCAACCATACATACACCTGCCTTTTACTTTTACTTTTACTTTTATCTTCTTCCATTGATACTGATACTCATTCCTTTCAAGTTTCAACCATTAAATTTGCAAATATTTTGGACAGTGATTGGAAACACAGAACAATTAATTGACTTAAATTATGTGGTGCTGAGATTTCAGCAGTGGGGATATAAAGGTGAGAATTTTTGAATTTTGTAGTCAACAGTGGCAGGCAGGCATCGAGCCCACAAAAGGTTTAGCAGAATATTGAAGATAGTATATAAATTATAATGATCAAGAAGCCCTTTTTCTTTGTATTATTTTATTTGAAGTGGATAATCATTATCAAGATCATGGATTAATTCCTTTATATTATTAAATCCTATCCTCCTCATTTGAGTGTGTGCATGATCCAAGTCATTTGGTTACATATACATACCTGGCTATACTTTTTTTTGTTTTTTCTTTTTTAATTCAGGAGTAAATTCGAAGAGTAGGTGTGGCTAATTCTTACTTTATAAATAAATAAATAATAATAATAATAATAAAACAATATATATGTATGTCAATTAATATTAAATTTAATAAGATAACAAACAATTTGTAAAGATGATCTTTAGGGGTGCGAGATCATGAGTTCAAATATTTATCAGTTATTAGATTTGTTACCTTCTTTATAAAATTGAAGAAAATTTATGGTCCATCCACTTAAAAGTTTGTTTTAATACTTATATTTATATAAAAATCATTATTAAATGCAGTACTTTATATCAACTATAAATTAGATATAGTATATGATAGTATTAAATAATGGAGTAAAAAATAATTGTACTTGACGAGTAAAGTTAAGTATTTTTGGTCGTGTCACATAAATTTGACTTCAACCCATCTGTCCACCAATCAAGTGCCGCCACGTCTAACCTTTACAATTCTCTCAACACTATAATTTCGGCAAAAACCTATTTCATTAATTCATCCTGCACAACTCCCTCCCACGCCACCGACCTCTTTAATGGCCGCCGCCGCCGCCGCCGCCGCCGCCGTTACTCGTTCCTCCTCTTCTTCGTCCTCCAGACTAACCAAACCTCTTCCGCCGCCGGTGAAGCCTTTCACTTGTTCCTTCCCTAAAAACCTCCGAAAACCATATCCTATTCTAGTCTCGAAAAATCCCATAGCGGATATCGTCTCGACCTACAAGCAATCAACCATTGCGGATGCTGAAGCCGATGAAATTCAAGTTTCTGATAGTTACGATGATAAGCCTCGGGAGGAGTGCGGCGTCGTTGGAGTGTTCGGCGACCCAGAGGCCTCCCACTTCTGCTACTTAGCGCTCCACGCTCTCCAGCACCGCGGCCAAGAGGGCGCTGGGATTGCGACGGCGGAAAAAGGCGTACTCCAGTCGGTGACCGGCGTAGGCCTCGTCTCCGACGTCTTCGACAAATCGAAACTGGCTGAATTGCCTGGAAACATCGGCATAGGGCATGTTAGGTATTCGACGGCTGGTTCTTCGTTGCTGAAAAACGTGCAACCCTTCGTTGCCGAATCTCTCGGAATTGGAGTGGCTCACAACGGAAACCTGGTGAATTATCAATCCCTGCGCGCGGGGTTAGAGGAGTCAGGGTCGATTTTCAGTACGACGTCGGATACAGAGGTTGTTCTTCATCTGATTGCAGCTTCCAAGTCGCGGCCATTGTATGTCAGAATCATTGAAGCCTGCGAGAAGCTGGAGGGAGCCTATTCCATGGTGTTCCTGACCAAGGACAAGCTGGTGGCTGTGCGCGATCCATTGGGATTCCGGCCATTGGTTATGGGAAGGAGGAGCAATGGAGCCATCGTTTTCGCTTCAGAAACATGTGCATTAGACCTAATCGAGGCGACATATGAACGCGAAGTTCTCCCCGGCGAGGTTCTGGTGGTGGACAAGGAAGGAATTCAGGAGTATTGTTTGACGCCACGTCCGGTGCCTAAATCGTGCGTCTTTGAGCACGTGTACTTTTCGCAGCCGAGTTCCGTGGTGTTCGGGAGGTCTGTGATGCAATCGAGGCTTGCATTAGGCGAAATCTTAGCGACAGAATCGCCTGTGGATTGCGATGTTGTGATTGCAGTCCCGGATTCAGGGGTGGTGGCAGCAATTGGCTATGCTAAGAAAGCCGGGGTGCAATTCCAGCCGGGTCTGCTGAGATCGCACTACGTAGGAAGGACGTTCATCGAGCCTTCTCAGCCGATCAGAGACTTTGGCGTAAAGCTGAAGCTGTCGGCGGTGAAGGCAGTGTTGGAGGGGAAGCGCGTGGTGGTGGTGGATGACTCGATTGTTAGGGGAACAACTTCGCTGAAGATAGTGAGGCTTCTGAGGGACGCGGGAGCGAAGGAAGTGCACATGAGGATTGCGAGCCCTCCGATCATAGGGTCGTGCTACTATGGAGTGGACACGGCTAGTAGGGAGGAGTTGGTGTCGAGCAGGATGGGGGTGGAGGAGATAAGGGATATGATCGGGTCGGATTCGTTGGCATTTGTGTCGCTGGAGAGGATGAAGGAAATGATGGGGGATGATTCCGACAAGTTCTGTTATGCTTGCTTTGATCGGGAGTATCCGGTGCCGGTGCCGGAGCTGGAAGCGAAGGTGGTGAATGGTATGGGAAATAGAAAAGAATGTGAAGGTGAAGCACGAAGGGTGGTGGAGGATCTGAGTATTCTTACTAATTTAAGAAGATAGGATTAGGTGGTTTTGTTTTTTGAATCACGGGCATACTATTACGCTTATGAGACTTCTTGATGACTGATTAAATAGGTAGTTTTGATTATTATTATTGGCATGTTTTTGTGTTCAAACCTATGCAGAGCAGAGCAGAGCATACGTACTGACATACATACATGCGTTTTGAATGGAAATTCTTTTCCTACTACTGACAGGGCTTGTTTATGCACGTTGAGATCTCGCCAGTTTGGTTATTCATGCAAATGCAAATAATCCTCTCCCTATCTCAAAATAATACTTGATGGGACTTTTGTCTTTGACAAATCCAGCTGTCTTATCCTATTCTATTCATGGGTGGGTCAAATTATGTCCACAACATGATTAACGCCGCGATTTCTGCCTCATCTAAGTCATAACACACATACATACATACATGCATGCATAATTGCATACACGGAAATCTAATGCCATCTCATCACCTGCCTCATAATATATACACACACACACCGGATCCTGTCCCAAAAATAAACTCTATCTCCCTATCCTCACAATACATATTATGTATGGGGATAGAATGTGTTAATGGGACATATATTAGTGTGTGTATATATATATATACACATATATATGTATGTATACCTACATATAATAAAATCGAGACAAATACTTACTTCACCAAATACCAGACAGACTGACACCGGATCCACCAACAAACATGGAGCTCCTCCTAGTCCTAGACCAATGATCACCAACTCCACCTGCGGCTTTAAATTACTGTAAGATAACTCTTGTGACAGAATAAGAAACAAATTAAGGTCCCAACCAGCATTTCAACTCATCGTAATGAGCTGTGTGTATGTATGTGAACTAATGAATGAATATAACTCAGTCAAATCTCCACAATAATAATAATAATAATAATAATTTAGGATATTGTAGCCCCATTGATGCCTGCCATCAAAAGCTGACATACCTCAGCATGTTTTCAAACAATGTCCCCTTCCACTCCAAGATTATTGGTTTGATTCATTTTCTGTAGATGTGTTTCCGGTGCCATTTGGCTGCTGGGATTGTGTCTGATGCATGTTGAGTTGGGTTGCTTGATGCTGGTATATCTGGGTGCTGTTGATTGAAAGCTGCTCAAACTTTGAGGTGTCTCCGCTTAGTTCAGCCGTTGCAATCTTTAGGCGACTCACCTCAGCCGTCAACGCCTCGTTCAGAGCTGTTCCAAGATGCACGTGCAACCAAAATTTATATATTTCACTACTCAAACAAACTAAGAGGCTTAGTCAGTACTAGCATAATGATGTAGGAAACAAGGCAGAACCATTGCTTCTTCTGGGGATTCCTGGAACAATAACTTCACATATATATGCAGCTTATTATAATCCAACAAATTCAGACAGAAACCTCGTATCTGGTTTTGAAAATAATACAGATGTGAAAAGAACAGAGTATGAAATTTATACCATCTCGAAGTTGGGCTTGTTGCTCCATTGCCTGCAACCGAAACTTCAGCTCATTGTTCTGGCTAGTGAGGCCAGCAGAGTCCCTCTGAATATAAAATTAAGAAGGTAGTAAGCAATTACAAGAAACTGGGAAACCTTCCCACAAAACACTAATTGTAAGCTAGCTCTCACTTGTAGCATAGTAAGCTTGGCAGATAATGTGGTTGCTTCAGTTTGTAAAGTCTGTACTTTATGTTCCAACTCAGCTATATATCTCATTTTTCGCTCTTTTGAACGAGCAGCAGATTGCCTGTTGGCTAGGATCCTGAACACAATACACATTCACTCATAAAACTCAAAACTATTTCCAATGAATATAACATTGTGAACTTTAACAATGGATTGATGTCACGGATCACCTTTTAGCCCGCTTGGGATCGCTTAATGCGATCTCAGAAAGTTTCTCATTAGCCATAATTTTCTTCAGTTCAGCTCCAGTAAACTCACCATTCCCAAACTCCATGTTGAAACTATTCGAGTTTGAATCTATTGAGTTTGATGGAGAGAGTTGGCCCAGATGGGCTCCTGGGGATGGAGGCATCTTCGAAGAATCATCCCCAAAGTTCATATTTCCCATGAAACTATCCATTGAGAAGCTTCTATAGTGCCGAGTAGTTGGAGCAATGTCTCCCCCAGCATTCCTTTTGATCCCTTCCCTCTTTGCAGGCAGTGAAGCTACTCCCCCTTTATGTGTACTATTCCCACTTTCATTGATGCTGCTGGTCGCTTCATTATCACTGGTGTCACCTCCATTTGTCTTGGAGCCACTAGCTCTACTATCTAAATCTTCTCGATTATCATTCTCAAGCTTCTCATCGGCACCAAAATTATTATTGAACTTGTCCATGTCCTCCAAATTCATGTAAGCAGAAAAAAGGTCATCAACTACCTCTCCTTCCGATTTTCTCTCCCCCATCCCTTCAACATTGCTCTCACCTCCTTTCTCCCAACTCAATTCTGTTTTAACCAACTGCTTCGGGTGATCACCTGAATTACCTCTTGCAGTCGCTGACCAATCTAAAGCACTAGGACTTCTCAATGGTGGAGTCAGCAGTGAAGAATGCATAGATGTAAATCCAAATGGGATATCGCTGTTGGACCTTCTGTGAGCCTTAGATGGAGGAAGAGTTTCACCAACTCTAATTAAACCACCCCCTGTAAAAGGTGACCGCGGCAGCAAAGAATGTGAGCTCTCATTCCTATCCTCCATAGGCACATCCGCTAATAAATGGTCAGATACAGAATTCAAAGGCAAGTCTCGATATGGTGAAGGGCTCAATGGCGGCAATGAATCAAGGGCAAAAATAGCTGGCTGTGACAACGACCGAGCATGGCTCGGCTTTGAACTGCTACTACAACCACTGAAATTTTGCACTCCTGCCGGCTGATTGACAGGCCGATTCACTGGGATCTGTGAATAAGGTGAAATCGGAGGAATTTGTGGGTGTGAGGGTGGAATGCCAACTCTTTTACCAGTATTTTCAACCCCCCAATTGGGTGGGATTTGTCGAATCTGGCCTCGAAACTGTGGCATGTTTAGCAGAGGTACATCGGGTTGGCTCATCGGAAGGGCATGAGGTGGTTTAGCAAGTGAAGATGGAGATGTTCCGAAGGAAGATTGAGCTCTTTGCGAATTAACTTCCTCACTATCGCTAGCCATTTCTTAAGTATCACTGTCGGAAGCCGATCAATCTAAGAAACCTCTAAATACCGAAACAAAGATCACCGTAACTCCTCCACACACGTCAACTGCAGAAAGTGACGAATCGACAAAATAAATTGGGCAAACGCATCTACCTATCAACAAGCAGATTATCAAAGTAACACCGGAATTGTGCAGAAAAGGAAATTCCAGCAAAACAAAAACGGTGCTACGGAAAATAATGAGATGGTAAGAGTAAGAAAAGCGTTGATCTACCTACCATTCTGAGGAGGTGCGCAGGATATGGAGATTATCCGCCAGAATTGCGGGGAAATTGAGGCAGTGAGCGTGCCATAAATAAAGAGTGCAGGAATAATTGGTCTCCCCGTCTCCTCTCTTCTCTTCTCCTCCTCTCTTGTACAAGCAAGCAGGCAGATTTCTTTCTGCTTATGGCGAAGACAGCGACTGGTATGACTATTGCACGGGCTTCATGACTCATCACTACTGCTTGCTTGCTGCGATGCTATTGCTATACTTACTGCTGCTGCTACTACTACTGCTCCTCCTGCCTTTACTCCTTTACTTGCCAAAACGCGTGAATTTATCAATCTCATTTCAACTTCATTTCGCCCCAATTTGCATCTACATCGCATTTCAATTTCACTCGTAATTATTACGCTTTGAAATTTTGAAGCTTTTGGTAAAAAAAAAAAAAACTACAAATATCCGTCTCATTTAATTTGATCATTCCTTCTTTCTATTTTTTTTTTTTTATGTATTTCATTTTGTCATTTTTTTTTCAAATGTAATTATATATTTTAATTATATTTTAAATTTTATAATTTATAATTTTAATTTAAATTTATAATTATTTTTATTAAATTATAAATATTTTCATTAATATATATTTTTTTCATTAATTATATAATACCTCAATCAATGTACTCAACGTCCTAACTAAAAAGACAAATTAGTTGTGACAAATATAGTATAATATTAAAATATTTAATCCTGAGAAAAAAAAAATTAGAATTTGTTCTTTCTATTTCTATCGTTTCTTTAACATATTTTTCTACAAAAATTAATAATATATTATACATATTTATTATTCTTATATTTTCTACACAATTCTCGTTACAAACACATTGATGCCATTTTATTTATTTATTTATTTTTGATAATTTAGCATTTGTCCAACTTAATAAATGGTTTCAAGTTTGTAAAGAGGTCAAATGGTTTTTATTGGTTATTTTTATTATGACGTAATGAGTTTTTAGGATATGTTTGATTGTAATTTATAATTAATTTAAAGTTATACATTACTCTCTCCGTTCCAGATACAAGTATAATTAATAAATAATTAAGAATATATTAGTAAAAATAATTATTCTAAAATATAAATAATTATAAATTAAGGTTAAGATAATTAATTAGTTTAATTAAAAAATTTTAAAAAATTAATTAAAAAATTAAAAATGAGATTAAAGTGTATAATAATTTTCTAAAAAAAATGACATGGGATGTGGAACGGACAGAAACGACAATATAAACATGGCAGGTGAGACGGAGGGAGTAATATAAATTTTTATTTTTTATTTAGAATTTGGGAGTCTTGTTAAAAAAATAAAAACACCACTAGAATATAAATGTGTGAGATTTGTAGCAATTATTTTACAAAAATTTATTAAAAAAATATTACATAATTGATCTAATATACATTTAGATTAAAATAAACGTAAAATAAATTATAAAAAATACTATTAACAATTTGTATAATAATATAATTTTAATAATATAGTTTTAAATTAAATATAATAATGTAAAATTTTATTATACAATACTATTGCGTTCGTTTTTTTTTTTATAATTAAAAAAATTATTATTCATCTACACAATTCCAAATAAAAATTCAAATTATCATTTCAGTTGTGAATTAAAAATCAAATCATCTATTTTTTTTTAAATTAAAAATTACAAATATTAAAAAGAGAGTGTTTTATTTTATTTTATCATATTTTATTGAATTATTATAAAATATTGGATGTGCTCATTTTTTATTTTTTTAATGTATTTTTTATATAAAATAGTCTCTTCTCAAGTAAATTAAATTATGTTCATTTGATCGGATAGAAATTTTTTAAAAAAATAGAATTCTTTTAATGATAAATAAAAAGTAAAAAAAGATAATTTTTTAATAAATAAATAAATTTAGATGAAACAAAATAAAAAAAGAATAAATTTAAATGAAAGAAAATTTAAAAATTAAATTGATAATAGATATTTCATGTTAACTTGTTAATATTTATTGAAGTATCTGGTGATATTTCGGTAAAAAATTTTTTTTCCTCTTTCCATCTTCATTTTCCCACTGGAATAAGAACTAATATTTTCACAATATTTTTGCTTCCTACAGTACTGAGCCTGTGTAATTCTTTGTTTCTGTTCGTTTGTAAGATTTTGCAAAAATCTTATTATTCATCTCATTTTTATTCCCAAAAGTATCAAATTAAACACCTATTTTTTATATTTTATATTATATTAAAAATTAATTTTACATTCAAAACATCACATCAACACCTATTTATATCACATCATACAACTATACAAATTCAAAATTTTTACTATTCAAATCCCAACTCAAAATCCAAACCCCCAAACAAATATAATATTATATTGGGGACAGAAATCTTACTAAGTTGTCCTTTTGTTTTGTTCAATTATTTGTGATTATAGAACTCATTGCTACTTATTTATAGTCTCAACAAACACACCAACACTTGATTTTAGCACATGACATAGTTGTATACAACACATTTATTATTAAAAAACAGTACATTTTTTTTATTATAAACAACACGTGTTATGCATAATACTAATGAATTGTTTGTATATATAACGTGTAGCACCGTAACCATCTCCTATAATATCATACTATGCTGTTTTGGGTCTATGTTGTCTTAACTTTTAAACTGCCAAATGCTGATATTATTGTTTACAAAGGTTCAAGTAAATTGTTAGGTATTAAGTTTGGCTGAAAATATCTTTCTGCAAGTTTTTGGTCTCTCTTAAGACTGCCATCAACCCATAAAATTTCAATTTAAAACGGTCGTGTTTGTTCCAGATTACTTGTCCCATAAACTTCCGTTATGACTACGTCAGCTTATTCCGTTGAAATTTTAATGGTAAGACAAAAAATAATAATTTATTTTTTTATACAAGATTAATTTTGATAATTATTTTTGAATGAGACCAAAAATAAATAAATACGTTTGATTGAGACCAAATTTGATTGTTATTTAAGTTAATTTAGTACAGTGAAGGAAGCGAATCAAGTTCGGAGTAGGATCTTCTCTATTTATTGGGTCCACTCTCAACATTAAGGATGCAGAACATGCAAGTGGGAAAAATAAAGGGTCTGTCTGGTTATCTGTCGACTTTTGGAAGATGGCTGAAAAAAAATTATTTAATTTTAATTTAATATATTTATATAATTAAAATAAATTTGAAACATATATTTAATTATTTTAATAAATATTATATAAAATATACCAAAATATTTTTAATTTTTTATTTAAATTTTAAAAAAATACAGTATATATACAATTAATTTTAATATAAAACCCACTTGAAGTGAGACGTGAAAAATGTTATTTTATCGAATTTTTTTTTTTAATATGAATAAATAAAAAATATGAAAATTTATTTATATTATTTTTTCTCTCATTAAAATTAGTTGAATTGAGTTGGATATAGATATTAAAAAAAATATTTTATTAGAAAATAATAAATAATAAAAATATAATTAGAGATATTTTTGAAAATTCAATTAAAAATTAACATAAATGAAAGAGAAAATGTAATAAAATTATGATATTAATTGTAAATAAATATTGAATATATAGTAATAATTAAAATTTGTTTTGTTGACTTTATCAAAATTAATAATTAGATTAATTTAGCGAACCTATTAAAAAATAAATAAATAAATTTTGGACAAAATATAACAATCTATCAATTTTTTCTTTTTGGTATGTTCTAACGGGTAATATAAAATAATGACATTTATGTAATACAATATAAGTTGGAAGAGTATTTATTATGTTAGGTAGGTAATACAATTACTAAATTAATAAATACTCCCTCCGTCTCACATACCGTGTCTGCTACACTGTAGACACGGTATTTTATAAGAGGAGTATAATTAGTAGATAATTAAGAATGTATAACTAATTAGTTTAATTAAAATTAAAAAAAAAATTAAAAAGTTTAAAATGAGATTAAAGTTTATAATCATTTTAAAAAAATAGAAAGTGACATGGTATATAGAATGGATAGAAACGGCAACGTAGACACAGTATATGAGACGGAGGGAGTAATAATTTTTAGATTGCCAAACAAACACATCCTTTAGTTTTGTTTAGATAAGCCGCAACTTTAGGATCACAATGTATTATTGTATTGTTTAATGAATTATTAATAATAAATTAATAATACTCTCTCTCTCTCTCTCTCTCTCTCTCTCTCTCTCTCTCTCTCTCTATTTAGTCAATTATTAGTGATAGTGAATTATTAATAATAATAAATTAGTAATACTCTCTCTCTATTTAGTTAATTTTTAGTAATAAATTATTTTATTATTTATTATATTTGTAGTATTATTGATATTTTAAAATAATAAATTAATATATATAATTAAAAGTAATTTAATATATATTTATATATTTTTGTTATAATATTTTAATTTGCATATTATTTTTAAATAACAATAATTTTTTTTTTATTTATCTTTATTTATAATAAATTTAAATTAGTTTTATAAAAAAATAAAAAAATTTAAATGTAAATAATATTTACTTATTCTAAAAAATAAAAATGTTTTGAGTGATGAGAATGGAGGGTATTGTGTTTCATCATTTTCTAATAATAATAAATTTTAATTGTTCAAGAATTAATGTAGGTTTTTAATTAACATATAATATGATATAAAATATAAAAATTACCCATAATCCAACACTCGTGTACGGGTTGGAGCTAGTATTTGTAATTATTTTTTTTAGTTATTGAAATTATTAATTTTTTTAATAAGATTTAATTTAATTTTATATTAAAATATTACTTAGTATCATTTTATCAGTGTCTTTATAAATAATACCCCTTCCCTCAGTTGCAATAGAAATTTTTATTTTTTTTTAAAAAAGAACTTTTACTCCTCAACCTATTTATTTTTTAATAATATTATTTGTAATATTATAATATTTTTTATTAGAGTAAAAGATAAAAAAAAGAAACTGTGGAATTGAAATGGCTAATAATTATGGTGGTTGGACCGTTGGAGGGAGATTTAATATCGAATATGTTGCTCTAAATTGTTGATTCAGAAAATTTACAATAAAAAAATAATTATTAAATATGCTTTAATACTCCATAGTAAAAATTAAAATGAGCTGCTATATGTTTGCCTGAATTAGGAAAGTCAAGGCAGGAGGCCTTGTGGAGAAACCTAATCGCCCATCTATTCTTCCTTAGACTCAATCTCACCTTTAGTCTCACTCCACTCGTCTCCTTCTTCGTTCCCCATAAAAAGCCACTTCTCTTCTCTTCTCTTCTCGCTATGGTGGTTATCGAGCAAACTTCCAAACTGAGTTTCGGTAACGTCCCATTTATTCCTAACATCCTCTTTTTTGCTCCTTGAAGCTCCGCCATCGAAGATGATGTGGGTTGTGTGGCTGTTACGAGCTGGGTGGGCTGCGGCGATTCTGCCTCAGGTCATCGCGATCATTCCCTGGCAGAAACTCAATGCGTTTCGACGATTGATCGTCGGATTTGCTAACCGGGGGAAAGTTCCGCCGTCGTCTTCGAGGGTGAGTAGGCTGGTTTATTCTATTTGTCTTGACTGTGAACCTAATCAATCTATGGTTCGAGTGGCGTTTTTTGGTTGTTTATGTATTTGATCTATTCCTTTGCTATTTTCAAGTAGTTCTATACGTTGACTCTCATGCGCGAAGCGTTTAGAGCACATGAAATAGAATAAACAAATGTGTATCGGTAATGCCTGTTTCAGCACTTGTTTTGCTGTTCATTTCCTGCAACTTGTTTTGTTCTGCGCCTCTGTCTGTGTCTTTTACTATCTAGTATGGAATTTCTTTACATAGGAACTAGAGTTTAACGTGAAAAACTTATTAATATTCATTTTTATATTTCTTTCAAAACGAAAATTTCTTGAATATTTATTTCTTGAAACGGAACAACAGATAACTGGCATGATTTTGCTGTGTTTCTAACATGGAACTCAAAGATCCTCTCCTTCTTTTCCTCAACTACCATGAATTTAATCTCGCATGGTGCCTGACTTTTTCTATCAATGCGAATGGTAATATTTTTCTTTGTGATGTAGAAATTCAGTGTCCCACAGAAACTCTTCACTCACTTTTACATAGTCGGGTTCTTCTGGACTACCTTTTTACTTGCTGCCACATGGCATTATGCGTACAAAACATCCTCACTTGTTCTCGACCCATCAAGCGTCGCTAGCCACATTACTGGAGGTTCAAATGGGCTTCCCTTGCATCAATCTCGTTCTTCATCAAGTGAACACAGATATAGCATATGGAAATCTGTGTTTTTGCTTTTCTTGATGGAAACACATGTGTTGCGACGCCTCCTTGAGAGTATATATGTGTTCAAGTACAGCCCATCAGCTCGAATGCATGTAGCGGGCTATTTTGTAGGCATCAGGTAAGTGTTGCTTCATTTTACAACCCCATCAATTCACTGTCTTAATGTTTTCCATAAAATAGACAATTGATTACTACTATAAATTTATGGTGATAATTCATTCTTTCGTAATTCAGCACCTGCATTATCACGAATTTTTTATTGTAATTTTAAGTACAAATCTTTCATGTAGAGGAAAGTTTTAATATACTCCATAGGAGAAAGCAGATTATACAGTGAATGATATCAACTAAGTCTTTCCTACTAATCATAGTATTAATTGTTGAAGAGCAGAAAGTTGTATCTTACATTCGTTGATATTCCTTATTGCGACAGCTTTTATATAGCAGCTCCACTATCCCTTTTGAGCATGCATGCCTTGGAGGTGCTCAACTACGTGGCAAATTTATTTTCAGAATTTGTTGGTAAGGGGAAAGACACAATACAAGAAACAGAAGTAGATGTTGTGGGACTTGTGAATCCTCTTTCGCAATTCGAATGGTATGTTTGGATTGGCACAGCTATATTTTTCTGGGGTTGGATTCATCAGCGCCGTTGCCATGCCATTCTTGTAAGTGATTATTATAGCATACATGCTATTTACAACTTTATCTCATTTTGAGGATATGCAATGTCTAAACGGTTAAAGCCCTTTTATACTATGATCACATTAGTTTATGAAGATTGTCTTCTCTATGGAAAAAATATTACTTGGGCAGGTTTCTACCTTTCAGCTCATTTTATGATTTGTCATTGTAGCATGACTGTGATTCATACTGTAAGTTTTGCGAGCAGAGCTTATTGCTGAAGGCCATTTAACCTTATAGAATGTTTGCAGTTAGTGTCTCTAAATATTTATGGGCGTATGATGTTCTTTCTAGAAAAGCATACTTAACATGATCTCCTATAGGAATAACATGTATCCTATTGTTTTTGAAAAATCCAGGGTTCTTTAAGGAAGAAAGGTGTAAAACCTGATGCATATGTAATCCCTCTTGGCGACTGGTTTGAATATGTTTCATCTCCGCATTATTTTGCAGAAATTGTAAGCTTTACTGCTGTAATGATAATGTTCCATACTTTCTTGCATCCTTGGTGGCTCTTATTTCTTAACACATTTCTTTTCTCATGGAGGTCTTGTATGCTGGGCTGGTAGTTGCTAGTGGATTTACTGATATTACAATTTGGTTACTCTTCTTATTTGTGGTAAGTTGTTGTCTTTTTCTTTTTTGGTTAAGAATGCAAGTGCATCTTTTAAATGTGAGAGCATTGAAGTATGATTTCCATGGAATTATGGTTGTGTTGTTTGCAGGTGTGTAACCTTAGCTTTGCTGCTGTGGAGACGCACAAGTGGTACATTCAGAAATTTGAAGACTACCCGACAAAGCGTCGAGCAATTATCCCTTTTATTCTCTAATTCCGAAACAGAGTGAGGATGTAGTGTTAAAACTGTTTAACCAAAGGGGAGTGCCTTGGTGCAGCTACAATATGCAGGTCTTATTCTTATTGAAGGAAAATAATGCTTGTGTTGAACGGTTTTTTCGGCGTAGCAACAAATAAAAGAAAAAGCGCAGGAACACGAACACGACACAGCTCAACACAGACAGGTGTATTCTGTTGTTGTATTATGTAATGACATGTAATATGAAAACAAGGGGGATTTTTCACAATCTCATTTCCTTCCTATTCCAGCTAAAATGGAGGGATTTCTATTTCTATTGCTTTGATGATTAAAGTGTGTGTGTCTGCTGGTGTATCCTAAGACTCAGTAAAGCAATGGAGATGGCTGGCAGGCAGGGAGGCAGGCAACAGTCATGATTCATGCATATACAGTCTAGCCTTGAAGAAGAAGGTGTGATGCAGCATGATATAGATAATCTAGGTGCTTTGCTAAGATGGATAATCCAATCCCAATCCAAAGGTGGAGGAAGCAATCAATGAATCAATCAATGTTGCGCCACAAATTGATGAGAACCTTGGCTTGATTAACCAATAGCAGCATGTGTTTGTTGGAAATCCATGGCCGCCGCAGGAGCTCCTCGTCCCAGGCATCATCACCATCCTCTTTCCCCTGCCAGAAGTAATAGTAAGGGGTGAGCGGAATGGTATTGGTGTGGCCTCGTGATCCTGGAATCACCTGCTCCATGGCTATTCCAAGTTTAGTCTCCGTCCAGATGAACTTCAACAGCACTCTCGGCCTCCCAATCACCATCGGCTTTACCTTTACCACCACTCTCACCTTCTCCGGCGACGCACACAGACACTGTCCGCAGCTTGGCTTTGGGATGACCTTGATTCCATTTTGAGTCCAAACAAACGGACTTTTAACCAACATCCTCACTCCAGAAATATATATATTTATATATATATATATATTTTCTGGTTATTTGTTGGCAGGCGATGGAGCAGGCCAAGCTAGGCTAGGCCCAGCCAGTAGCCGCCCGGCGGATAGGTTAGAGAGAGAAGTGGAAGGAGTAGTAGTAGTAGTAGTAGGAAGGAATGAGAATTTAATTTGGTGGTGGGCGTGAAATTCCCACGGAGCCACTGGCCAATCAACCAATCCCTCCACGCCACGTCACCCACCTATCTCGATTAAATCTCCACCGTCCGTTAACCTCATCACAAATTGCTCAAGCGTAGGATCAATATCTCTATTCTAAACCTACCTACGTGCTTTTATTTCGCATCACTCGCCATTTTGAAGCAGGCAGCGTTACATTTACGATTGCAGCTGCGATATCATTTACATTTCACATTCGAGAGAGAGAGAGAGAGCGGAAGACAAGAAAAGAGAACCATGGCGGCAACAGCAAGCGCGTGGACGAAGCCAGGGGGGTGGGCTCTGGATTCTGAGGAAAACGAGGCCGATCTCCTCCAGCAGCACAAGAGCGATGCGGCTGCCTCCAAGGGGGTCGAAACCTCCGATTTTCCATCTCTCGCCGCCGCCGCCGCCGCCACGAAAACTAAGAAGAAAAAGCCACAAACCCTGTCTCTTCAGGAATTTGCGGGATACCGCTCGGAGAAGTCCTACGCGGCTGACCAAAAGGGCTTGACGCCGGATGAGCTTTTGGCTCTCCCCACCGGTCCGCGTCAGCGTTCCGCTGAGGAGCTGGATCGTAATAAGCTCGGCGGCGGGTTTAGATCCTATGGCGGAGGCATGAGGGATGAGCAACCAAGGCGTCAGGGAAGTTTCAATCGGGAGTCCAATCGCGAGTTTGCCCCTTCTAGGGCTGATGAGATCGATAATTGGGCGGCCGGGAAGAAGTCGCCGGGTAATAATGGATTTGAGAGAAGGGACAGGGGTGGAAGAGGAGGTTTTTTCACGGATTCGCAGTCCCGAGCGGACGAGGTTGATAATTGGGCATCGAATAAAAGCTTTGTTCCTGCGGAGCATAAGAGATATGAAAAAAGAGGGAGCTTTGGATCGGATTCTAGTAACGGTGGTGCAGATTCCAGTAATTGGGGTAAGAGGAAGGAGGAGGAGGGGCGAAAAATTGGCGGATCCTTTGATAGTTTGAGGGAGAGGAGAGGTGGCTTTGAATCGAATGGGGCAGATTCTGACAATTCGGGGTGGAAGAGAGAGGAGGGCAGCGTTGGGGGCAGGCCTCGATTGAATTTGCAGCCTAGAACTCTGCCGCTGAGTGAAGAGCAAAAGCTTGAGGTTTCCGGTGGGGCTAAACCCAAGGGAAGTAGTCCATTTGGTGAGGCTAGGCCGAGGGAAGAGGTGTTGAAGGAGAAGGGTCAAGATTGGAAGGAGATCGAGGAAAAGCTGGAGTCTACCAAGATTAAGGACGTTGCCAGTGATGGGCCGGTGGAAGTTGCGAAGAAAACCTTTTGGAGTGGGAATGGAAGAGACAGGTCTCGTGTCGAAGAGAGGACAGAAGGGGCTTGGAGGAAACCCGAGCCCACTGATTCTTCTCCCCAAAGGTAGGTGATTTGAGTATGATGCTGCCTGTGTTTGGGGTGGTGTATTTTGGCTTTTGAGAACTTTGTGCAATATGCTGGAACTTTTTTGTGCTTGTGTTTCTCTGGGTTAATCAATTTTGCAATATTGGATGGTAATTAATTGTATTAACTATAACAGGCTTGTAATGGTATTGATGGTCTGGTGTTTATTGCATCATGGTAGTGGGAGCTTAGTGTGGCAAAATTCTTGTTATATCTATATATTGATCTTACTTTCCTGCATATGTGAGATTGTTTATGTACTCAACTCTTCAATCCGTCGAGTTTCCTTTAAGTTGTTTTGCTGCTTGCTTGCTTCTTGTAATGTTACAAAGCTAATGCGTATTAATAATATCCCATTGCACAGGCAATACCTTGGCACTGTCCCTTTAAAAAGCAGTACTAATCAGCTTACCATCAGGATCTTATTTCACTAGCTCATAGGCCATGCATATCATGTGTATTCTATCAATAGTCAACAGCTTTGTTGATAATAACTGCTCTACTGATTCTATCATTGGTGGCAGATGCATTGGATATGCTCTTTAAAAGTAGATGACAGCTTGTACAATAGCTCTTAAATGTATTATGTTTTAACTACGTTGCTCTTTTTGTTATTCACTTTCTTTGAGTTCATTTGCTTTACCTGTAGGTATGCTAGTTCAGTTTTATCAAAGCCTACAGCATGTTAAACTCTTATTATGTGGAATACAACATTGAACGTGAACAGGGTTTTGATCCTGAATG
This sequence comes from Andrographis paniculata, assembly GCF_009805555.1. Taxonomy (NCBI): domain Eukaryota; kingdom Viridiplantae; phylum Streptophyta; class Magnoliopsida; order Lamiales; family Acanthaceae; genus Andrographis; species Andrographis paniculata. Next base: position 570,262 of record NW_026137601.1, on the reverse strand, counting down.
GATCCTGTTATGGGAGGACCTTTTTATGTTTGAATTATTGGTATTTTATACTTGATTTTGTTAATTTCTGAGAAGAAAGTTCTCATTTGCCTCCTCTTTTGTAGTGCCATTGAATCTGAAAACGGAACTCCTGCTGAGAATGCTGTAAATGGGCATCCCGAAGAGTCTGAAGTCCAAGGTACTGTATTTTGATGAAGTGAAGAGGGCAGCTCTAGATGAGGTCGTAAGAACCGTGTTGTTGAAGTTTTGATGGTGGTAACCTGCGCATGATGTGATGAGTTGATGTGCTGAATACTAAGATTTTGTTTCCATTTACCTTTCAGTTACACATGTCGTTGCAAATGCATAATATAGAGCAATTTTGATAGACTTGCTGACTGATGTTCTGTGGAGCCTTGGGATTCTCTGAATTTCTGTATTGGTTTGGTGACTATTTATCTTAATTTCACGTTTAGAGTCAATTTCTGTTTAAGATGTTTGTTTGATTCATGAAAGGTTTGCATGCTTGATCACACTGTACGGTTTACATGCATTTATTTTGTGCTTATTATTTCATCTTCCTTTGTGGCATGCAATGTATTCTCATGTTTGTTAGAAACTGACTGCAAGAATGGTTTCTTTTATTTTGTTACACCTGTTGATATGCAGTATGACTTCTCATTGCTGTAATTTGCTGCTGCTTTAGCTTGACAAGTTCTTTTATGTGAATTGTGTGTGATGGCAGCATGAGCATGACAAATAAATTGCTACTAGTCTTTGACTTGGATAGTGATCTATGAAAGTTCAATAGATGCATTTATTAAAGCCTAAAGGACAAGGACAGATCTTACTGGAACAAAGAGTGCTGGTTACAGCAGCACCAATAGGAGCCATTTGGTCTAACATTACCATTTACCTTACCACACCAATGCAATGCAATGCAATCCAATCCTGTATATTTATTTATATTGCATTCTCGTTTAGAAACATTTAATGTAACCAACTTCTTCTCTCCTAATTTCTCCTTAAAACAGTCACAAGACAGAAAACAGGTAAAGAAAGCCAAGAGAGAGAGAAAGCAAAGTTGACAGGCGAGCATGTTCTCAATAAATATGGAAGACCTCCATTGCCCCTAATTTTAAATTTCTGCAACCATTTTAGTTACAGGGTCCAAATAATTCAAGCTGCCTTAAATGCATCTCTTCTCATCATCTTTCATCCGAGTGTCCGGACGCGAGAAATGGATGGATCTGATACTCGTATCCTTTCTGCATCATAAATGAATGCAGTTGAGAGTTGTGGCAATAGAGCTTAGCTGCTGCTGCTGCTGCTGCTGCTGCTTCCTTATATCATTCCCGACTCCGCCATCGGCTTTTTTCATGTGACAATTTTACCTTTTTCACACTCTGTATTCATACCAACACCACCCTCGCTACTTAATTCTGCCATCACCATTTCTTCCTCAACAGCTTCTCAGAATTCATGTCTTTGTCCCCGAGGATTCTGTTTACCGCCCTTGTCATTGCTTCGGCAGCCATTGATGGAGCTTTCGGGTATGCTTTAGTCTCCGGGACTGTGTTCTGCGACCAGTGCAAAGATGGCCAAATCTCCCTCTTCGATTACCCCCTTTATGGTAGCTACATTACATTACATATGTTCTTGTCCTCTAACCCTAACACAACACCATGAATGCTTGCTATAAGATTTTTTTCTTCTAATTTCCTGCAGGCATTAAGGTTACAATGGCCTGTCCGGGGAGCGACGGCCAGTCCACAATGTGGAGGGAAGAAACAACCAACTGGGTAGGCAACTACGTGATGAGATTCGACGGGACACCAAATCTGAGCGGCTGCTACACTCAGGTTTCCGGCAACACTCAGGCGGGGCCTAATGGATGTGGAGCCGCCGGCGGCCCGGCCCAAACTCTGAAACCTCTGTGGAGCATGTTCGGCATGGAAATGTACGCCGTGGATCCACTGATTTCTCAACCAGCAGAGCCCATGTCGTTCTGTCCCAGATCGGCCAGTCCCGTCCCCAGTACACCTCCGACGCCATGGCTGCCTCCGCCGTCCTCACCGGCGGTACCTCAGTTGCCCCCAATGCCTCCGGTGCCATTCCTGGAAGCCTCAGCTTGTCCGTACGAGTGAGTAGTCGTCGTTATTTTTCAAAGACTAACTTATTAAGAGCAACCTGATTGATACTGTTATTGCAGGAAATGGATGATGGAGGAGTACAGATGCTATTGGAAAGTGGTGACGCCGGACACGAAAGTGGCGGTGGCGTTCGGGGTGGTGGCGGCCAACAGATACGGGACAGAGATGACCCTGGCGCAGGGGATGATGGGTAGAGGCGATCCTTACAGGACCCTCTTGAGAGAAGGGACAACGGCGCTGCTCAATTCCTACAACAGCATCCAGTTTCCGTACCATCCCGTCGAGGTTGTCCAGCACATGAATTGGGCGCTGATGGGCTCCTCGACGCGCCAGATTCTCCACACTGCGCTCAACTTCATGAGGGCCAATTCTGGAGCTGGGAGTCCTGGGACTAATGCAGCTTGCAGATTCACTCCTTGCAAGTCTTAAATCAGTCTTACCTACAATCATCATCGTCATCGTCATTATTATTTATAAGGACAACAACTAACTGTGTTCTCGGCTTTTCTTGACCGACCGACCCTGCGTGTTGTTGTTTATGGTGTATGTAATATGTACGGAGTGATAGTACACATTGATGAACCCATGCCCATTAGGCAAATGGGTTTCTTGAGGGATTTTTACTTGATTAATTAATTATTTAGAGTACTATAACATATGGATTTCTGCGTTGATTTTTATATTACAGAATACATGAATAAAAACTCTACCTTGTCTTGGAATTGCAGAATGAATGAAAACGAAAGCTCTCATAAATAATAATAGTATAATCCTACCATTGATTCATTCAGAGGGGCAACAGTTGACTCGACGAACTTAGCAGCCCAAATCCATGGCGGCGTTGATAACCAAATTCATCGGTAATGGGTCATCTTCCCTCCACTCCCATGGCCGTCCCTTCATTGTACTTCTTATCCTTCTTTCCTCCTGCCCGCTCTTCGACGGTCAGGATTTTCCCATCGAAGAAGCGACAATCGCAGACGTTCAGCAGGCCTTCACAGATAAGAAGCTCACTTCCCGGCAGCTCGTCGATTATTACTTGCATCGCATCGAAATCCTCAATCCCCTGCTTCGCAGCGTAATCGAAGTGAATCCTGACGCAGTGAATCAAGCCAGCAAAGCTGATTCCGAGAGGAACGGAAGCAATCCCAATCCCATTCTGCACAGCATCCCGGTGCTGCTCAAGGACAGTATTTGGACCGAGGACAGACTCAACACCACGGCTGGATCGTACGCGCTGCTGGGGTCAGTGGTCCCCCGCGACGCCGGCGTGGTGGAGCGGCTGAGGAATGCTGGCGCGGTGATTTTAGGGAAGGCCAGTATGAGTGAGTGGTATAACCTCCGGTCGCTGAGCATTCCTGATGGGTGGTGCGCCCGAGCTGGCCAGGCCAAGGTTGGTCTGTCATACTCATACCTATTTTCGATTTGGTTTATTTGTTTCTACACAGTTGATTCAGTAACTATGCAGTATCCATCATCTTTCATCTATCTTTGTTGTGAATGTGAATGTGATGCTGTTGGGTAAAAAAACAAAAATTCTAATGAAAATTCCAGAATCCTTATGCACAAGGTGGAAATCCATGTGGGTCAAGTAGTGGATCGGCGATATCAGTAGCAGCAAACATGGCAATGGTGTCGCTAGGAACTGAAACCGACGGCTCTCTCATCTGCCCTGCCGATCACAATTCAGTTGTTGCTATTAAACCCACAGTTGGACTCACCAGCCGCGCCGGAGTTGTCCCGGTTTCATCTCGACAGGATACTGTGGGGTAGGCTTTGGCTTTGGCAAGTACCATCATCAACATTCATAATCATCTCTTCTCTTACGCTTAATTTGTGAATCAGGCCAATCTGCAGAACAGTTTCAGATGCGGTTCATGTGTTGGACTCCATTGTGGGATTTGATCCAAGGGACTCTGAAGCCACACAGGCAGCGGCGAAGTTCATTCCTCGCGGCGGCTACGCACAGTTTCTTAATAAAGATGGATTAAAGGGAAAGCGATTGGGGGTCGTGAGAGATCCATTCATTGCCCTTTCGAATTCTGCTGCTGCATCTAATTCATCCAACACTGCAATCCTCGATGCACATCTCCGGACATTGAGGTAAATTGAAATCTTCTAGTTATGTTTGCTACGGATCGATTGATTGAATGATTGATTTTGGGTTTGGAATTCAAGGGAGAAAGGTGCGACGGTGATAGACAACTTGCAGATTCCCAACATTGATGTAATCCTGAATCCTCTGGAATGTGGTGAGACGACGGCATTACTGGCGGAGTTCAAGCTCACTCTCAACACCTACTTGAAGGAGCTAACGAAATCTCCCGTCCGATCGCTGTCCGACATTATAAGCTTCAACCAGAATCATCCTCACTTAGTAAGAGGATATTGGATACCTACCTACCTACCTACCTCAGATTTATTGATCAATCATTATACGTAATATGTATTTTGATGCAGGAAAGAAGTGAAGAATTTGGGCAGGAGATTCTGATTGCAGCAGACGCGACAAACGGGATGGGAGAGGAAGAACAGGTGGCCTTGGAGAAGATGAAGAAGCTGTCCCGCGACGGGTTCGAGAAGATGATGAGGGATAATAAGCTGGACGCAATGGTGACGTTGGGTGCTGACGCCTCGACGGTGCTGGCCATTAGTGGGTTTCCGGCGATCACAGTCCCGGCGGGGTACGACTCCGATGGGATGCCGGTGGGTATGTGTTTTGGGGGGCTAAGAAACACGGAACCCGCCCTGATCCAGATTTCATATGGGTTCGAACAGGCCACCCACATCCGCCGGCCGCCGCCTCTGCAAGTGACGATGAAATCATTACAATTGGGGAGGGAGCTCAAATCAAATCTGGTTAGCGGTTTCATGTAATTAATGCTCTTGGGCCCTATTAAACACTGTCCACTAAAAATAATGAATGGGCTCTGCACTTTCCTTTCATTCTTCGGGTTTATGGCCCAATTTTGGAACTTTATGGTTGGTTTTTCTTAAAGCGGACCATGTTTTTTAAATGTGAATGGCGTTTTTTTGTTTTGTTTTGTTTTGTTCGTTTTTTGGCAATAATCCTCAGAATAAGAAGAGTTTTATTAATTAGAATTAATTTAAGAAATCAAACTTATATATATATAATTAAATAATTTTAGTAAAGATAACTTCGTGTTTTTCATTTGGATGCGTTTTTTATGTTTAAAAATTCTATATTTTGGTTATTAAGATTTAGTGCCGTTAAGGAGTCAAGTCGAATCGAATTTTAAGTGTGTATTCATTCGTTAATGTTCGTGAACAAGGTTTGTGTTTGTTTGTTAAGTTTTCGATCTCGTTTGTAGTGTTCGAGCTCGGCTCTTTAAGAATTTTTATTGTTTGAGCTCATGTTCGTATCAATTGGTTTAGAATCGATTAAGCTCATTCGAGTTCGTTTGTCTCTTTTTTTTTTAAAAAAAAATTATAAATAAATTAAAAAGAATTTTTAAAATTATTATTTATTTATTTTAAATTGATATTTTATTTATTTATAAATGATAATTTTATATGTATTTATAATATTTATAATAAATATATTATTTTGACGCATGTTCAACGTTCGCAAACAAAATTCGAGCTCGTTCGTTCGTTAATCAAACAAGCCTATTTATGCTGTTCGACTTGACTTGTTAACATTCGCGAATGAGCATTAACCGAGCCGAATTGAGTTGAACCGAGCGGAGTGACTAGATTAGTCAAACAGCTCTATTAAGATTTGAAAAATACTTTTCGAAATTGTAATGTTGTTTTAGTAAGTACTTTTTTTATTTACAAAAAAACAAAAAAAAAAAAAAAAAAATGAGTAAGCAACATTATAATTGAATAAGCTAAATTAGGAAACAAATTTAATTCAAAGATTCTTCAAAATAATTCCCTGAGAAGACTAGCCAGCTAGCTATAAATTGATGTCCCCAAATTTCATTATATATATATAATGAATTCAGGTAGCTAGAAAATGGAGAAGAGATTAAGTGTGGCGGCGTGGGTTATCATGGTGTTGAGCGTATACACAGTTCCGGCGAGGTCATTCTACAGCACGGAGGAGTACGTCCCCGTCAAGGAGAAAATGACCAAAATCCGCGTCTACATTCACGACACCCTCAGGTCCAAAAGTGGAAGGCCGACCGCCGTCGAGATTGCTCGTCCGAAGAACACCGGAAAGGAGGAAGGTCCGACGCCGTTCGGGAGCCTGTTCGCGCTGGACGATCCGATGACGGACGGTCCCGATCTGAAGAAATCGAAAATAGTGGGGGATGCGAAGGGGATGTATCTGTCGTCGAGCCTGCCGGAGAAGAAGGAGTTCACTCTGGTGCTGTACGTGAGCCTGCGTTTCAGGGAGGGCAAATTCAACGGCAGCACTGTGAACGTGTTCTCGAGGGGTACGGTGACGGAGAGGTGGAGGGAGATGTCGATCGTCGGCGGGACGGGGAGGTTCAGATACGCCAGGGGATTTGTTAATGTCACCACTGCCAGCTTCGATCCCGTCACCGGCGATGCAGTTCTTCTGTACGACGTCCATGTTATTCATCATTAAAAAAAAATTTTATTTTATTTTATTGTAAAAAAATAATAAATTAGAGCGTACCGTTACAATTAAAAACAAATGCTACTATGAAATAAAGCTTTTTAAGAAATTAGCAAATCTAATTGTATAAAATTAAGTAACACAAGAAAGAGGCTTACATACTTGAATAGGGAACACAAAATGGGTTGTATCCATTGCTAGAAATTAAATTCAAATAGAGAAAACAACAAATAGATTTTATCCTACAAGCTCTCATGCTCTAAAAACTTGACTAATTGAAAAAACAAAAAAAGAACCATCACCCTTGCCCACTCCATCCCATGAGAACCTTTGCCAAACTTTTGAATCAATCCCATGGGTACTAACTAAAAACTCCCGTTAGTTCATAAAATTAAAGGCTCAAGGAAGAAGTTCTACAAAATCACAACTTACCTTATGAATTAAAGAGGTGATCGACACTCCAAGCACCCGAGAATTAGTACCTCATTCCTCCTTTTTTCTATGGTCTGGATTGTGGTGATCTGATATTATGTTTGGCCAACTCCCGTGTGTGGATGAACCGGTATTAAACTATCTGAAGTTGATTATAGATTAAATTGATTGAATAGAACAATATACACATTCTCATCAAGAGTCTTAGTTATGCGTGTAAGTGGAGACATAAGCGCGCTCAAAGAATTTGATATTTTAAATTACTTTCGCATTAGGAGTAGGAGTAAAATAAAGGATAAGAAGATCCTAACAATTTTGCAAAACTACAAGTAAACATTATATAATTTTGCCATAATAAAAATAATTCACAGCATCACCCAATTTTTATATTTATTTTTTAAAATCATTATATCTCAATTTAATAAATTATGGGTTTGTTTATCTATATATATGTTTTTTTTCAATACCGTTTTCAATATATATATTTTATATTTGAAAAAAAAAAAAAAAAAAAAACAAAGACATATATTTGATGAATGGATGAAATGCTTCTTTTGTAATGAGAGGAAAGGAGTTCATAGAATGGAAAAATATTCCCATTTTCGTAACGGTAACAAAAGATGAAACAAAAGGAGTCAAATTTGAATATTAGTTTACGTAATTTGACTTTGTGTCCTGTCCTGTCCTGTCCCATTCCATTTCGAGATTTGCTTCCCAACAAATCCCAAGTCCTTTCTGCGACGCAACATACACCTGTTCCAATTAGTTCAACTGCTCTCGAAAGTCCTGTCGCCTCCCCATCTCCCTTGTAGTAAGTACTATAATTACACTAGAGCTGATTCATTTAGTTGATGAAATCAATACCCTAATTAAACGAAAATGGCAGCAGCTAATTCAGTCTGGATTTCCCTCCTTGTATCAATAATAATAGTCATATTGTTCATCCAGGCGGTTCCTACAGCTCATTCCCAGAACGATGAAGATCAACTGATCTGGGCAAAGAGAGTCGTGTCCGGAAACCAGGTAATCACCAATCTCCAATTCTACTTCCACGACGTCGTCGGCGGCCGGAATCCCTCTGCAATCAGAATCGCCGAAGCTCCTCAGACCAAAAACTCCACCACCTTCTTCGGCTCCCTCATGATGATCGACGATGCGCTCACCGTCGGACCCGACCCGGCTTCGAAGCCGGTGGGTCGGGCCCGCGGGATGTACGGTTCGGCGGGCCAGACTGATTTCGGGCTGATCATGGCTCTTAGCTATGTCTTCTCCGACGGGATCTACGACGGGAGCTCCTTCAGCATGCTGAGTATAAACCCGGCGACGGAGACGGTGAGGGAGATGGCGGTTGTTGGGGGCACCGGGCTTTTCCGGATGGCCCGCGGCTACGCCATTGCACGAACCTACTGGCTCAATGCAGCCACGGGTGATGCTATTGTGGGATATAATGTCACCATTCTCACTTATGTTTGAGATTTAATTATATATAAATATTGATTGTTATTGCTATTATATTTATGTAGTATTTTTGTTATTAATTGTTGAAGTTTAAAAATTTTAATTGGAGTATTTTCATTCTATTCATGGCCCAATTCAGGCTCTTATTAATTTGATTATATGTAGTTTGGTTGTTAGGTTTGTTGGGTTGCTTTTTTGACATTTTTATGCTAAGAGTCAACCTGTTGTTGTTGGGGTGCAAATTTGTGACTCAGCAGTAGAGAAACCCACATCAGTCTTTTTTTTATGAAAAAAAATAAAAAAACAAACAAACAAACTCAGCAGCAATTCATTTTATTTTATTTAATTATAGTTATTTTTATTTTATTTTATTTGTTACAAAATATTGATATACTTTTATTTAAATCTTATTTTAAAATTAAAATAGATTGATATAAAAATATATATATATATATTATTGAGGTGGAGGACAAAAGGTACAGAAAAACTCTAGTTGAATTTGTCTATGCAGATGGTCTAATAGTGGAATTCCAAGTTCTAGGGTATATTTTTTTAGTCGATTTTTTTCGAATTTTATTATTTGGATTAAGTGTTTTTTTTTTTTTTAAAAAAAAAATCACAAAACATCCTATAACATTATTTTTATATCAAATTTAAATTAATTTTTTTCCAAACGCATCAAAAAGAAACACACCAATTAGTTAAATTCAAAGAAATTGTTGAGAATATGGAGGACTAGTTGTTACAAATATATATTTTTATTAGGATCCTAAGTCTTGTCTTGTTGCAATATCCTTGTTATTATATCCAAATTTTGATAGAACGCATTTAAAAAATGAAAATAGAATATTAAACTATAAGTATCATCCCAGGTCTTGCTTGCTGTCTTAATTAGTCTTCTTAGGGAGGGGAGATGAGGAATTAATTGAATTAATTAAATAATTAATTCCTCTTATAACAAAACAAATTAATTAAAAGCCAAATAAACCTCTGAGCTGAGTGAGGTGTGTGTTGGGTCATTGATTTGATTAATTGCCCCCTTGTATTGTCCTACGTTTGAAAGTTGACTTTCTGTTAAAAAATAGTACTACTACTATTAGTGTAGGGTAGTAGTAATAAACAAAAAGTAGCTGCAAGAATCTTTTATTATACACACAGTTGATCTTCTTACTAGAGTCATCCATTATCCATTATCCATGATCCATGATCAACTCTGAAATTAATTAATATGAGCTGGGTTTCTTCCTCCTCTATTCTTCTCTTCTTCCTGTTTTGTTCCAGCAGCTTCTTCTTCAACAATGCTGCTACTGGTAATGATATTCATGGGTGTTGGGGACTCCCGTTTGCGGGATATGCGGGATATGTAACTAATGTCTTAGTTTTCCTAATAAGTTTGAGCTTTTAGGTGAGACGGTCATTAACATCCGACATGGTATCCACGACAATGTCACCGGTACTAACCCGACTGCCCTAACCATACTCCAACCCAATTCCTCCCCGAACCGTTTCGGCACCGTCAGGGTCATGGACGATCCCTTGGACCCGAACCCGGATCCAGGATTCTGGGACGGGCTCAGGGGACATACACCGGCGCCTCCATGGAGGAAAGAGCTTATCTCATGACCCTCAATTTTGTGTTCACCGACGGCAAGTACAACGGCAGCACCCTCAGCGTCCTGGGCCACAATCCCATCCTCCATGAGTACAGGGAGATGCCGGTGCTCGGCGGCGCCGGCGTTTTCAGGCTGGTACGCGGCGTCGCCACCGCGCAGACCTTCTGGTATAACGCCACTGCATCTAATGCTATTGTGGAGTACCATGTTGTAGTCTTGCATTATGTATAGATCGATGATACTATGCCTGTCAAACTTTTTTTCTACATTTTCTTCTTTTTTTTTTCTAGCTAACTTGTTGTGGCATGGTTTCATGCGGAACAAACGAATTTAATTACCATTCTGTTCGGGCCTTTATTTACAGAGCCCTAAACAAGCCCTGTCTCACTGACAAGCCCATGACAAACAAACATAGTACTTAATTGACTAATTGTATCAATATTATATTTTAATTATTATATGTATATGATGATGCCCCCATGATTACGATGGTGCAACTCCCCGAGATCGCATGCATTAATTTATAAAGATTCTTAGAGTAATCGATCGCCTTCACGTGAAACATCCAAATTACACAATCGGTACTATGTTTGCTTCTTTAATCATGGAAGGTATACATATATATATATATATATATAGAGAGAGAGAGAGAGAGAGAGAGAGAGTGAGAGAGAGAGAGTGAACAATAAACAACTAATTAATTAATTACTACTAAAAATAAATGAATTAGTGAAGCTAGGCTGATTCGTGTAAAACGTTGCAAACCAACAATGATTTGTTATAATACTATAACACATTATATTAAATTAACCAATGTGAGTGATGATAGAGAAATACTAGGTAGTATATATTTTGCAATGCAGGCTGCTAGCTTGGGTCATATATATGGATAGGGCCTTCCCCTTCCCCTTCCCATCCCAGAGTTTCTTTCATTCGATCTTTCTGTGACTGTCAGTCATCATTCAATCAAAGAAGAAATGGAGAAGCACACAATGCCCAAAACCCTAACAATCCATTATTATTCCATATTAATGCTGTTATTACACGCCACGGCATTATTAGCTGCTGGCGCGCCCCACATTCACAAAACAACATTAATTTCTCCGAGGCCTGAAGCAGTGGAAAAATGGCTGGGAAGCGTCCCCACCGCAGGGCCAAAAAAAATAAGCAAACTCCGGTTCTACTTCCACAACCGGTGGAGCAGCAAGAAGCCGACGGTGGTCGGAGTGGCGGAGGCGAATTCCTCAGCCGCATCCCCGACAGGGTTCGGGCAGGTAGTTGTGATGGACAATCCGATGACTGAAGGGCCCGAACCCGACTCGAAGATGGTGGGGTGGGCGCGTGGGATTTACGCTTCGACGGCGATGGAGGAGATTGGGCTGCTGCTGGTCACCAGCTTTGTGTTCAACGACAGGGATGGGAGCACCATCAGCGTGGTCGGCCACAATCGGATCTTACAGAAATACAGGGAGATGCCGGTGGTCGGAGGCACGGGTCGGTTCCGGCTGGCGCAGGGGGTGCTCACTGTACGGACTCTATGGTTCAACACCATTACAAATAACGCTGTCGTTGAGTGTAATCTCATGCTCCTGCATTAATAATTCATTCTTGAATCTTGACGACGACCCGATTCAATGGATCCGCAGTACTGTACTGCACTGTACGCGTGTGTCAATTGTCATGTTTCATTTAATTATATATGGCTATGTATATATATGCTAGCTCTAGCTCTAGCTCTAGCTAAGCAAGCATGGGTGTCTTTCTTTTATTTTTATGTTTGGGTTTGGAATTGGTTTGAATTTTAATTTCAATTTGAATTATTATTATTTTTTTTTCCTTTTGGAGTCTTAGGAATTTGTGTTTCTATGGTATTGTAAATTTTGTTTGAGATTAGAAGATTATGTTGAATGCTATTTGATCGGTAACGATTGGAGTGATGAGATTATTTATATTAATAGATTAATTTATATTAAATATACAATTAATGTAATAAATATGAAGTGTGATTTTTATTTTTTTTTATTGATTTTTTTTTCATTAACAAAAGAAAAAAAAAGAAAAAGACATTATTTTTTGTTGAGAAAAGAAATACAGACAGAGAAATATAAGTACTTATGCAAGGCCATAATAATATTTGAACATGTCCCGCATTGAATAGGTTTAGATTTTAAATTCAAATTTCTTTTTAATATGGTATTAAAATCTCGAAGATTTGAAAAGTTTGGAAACCGGGATGATTTCTTAACAATTGAAATAGATTATGTCATATGTACCAGTCAAATATCATCACCTTTTTAATCACAGAAAATTTACACCACCTTTTATCTAAACGTATTTGGGTCCAAAGGCATACAGATTCTTGAAGAAGCCTAAGCCTACATAAATTATATTTCAAAAGTAAAATAAATAATAAGTAAGCCCAAAAAAAAGAGAAAGAAGCATGACCCACTAACAACAACGGGTAGTAGTTAGTTGGTGCAACCCACGCCACTCCACTTGCATGTATAATACTTTATCCCTAATGTAAATTTATGTTAATTTGACGGTTATGATTTTTAAGAAAATTAAATAAAAATTTGAATTTTTTTTTTATGATATTTTTTTTATAAAAAAGAAAACGGAGAAATTATAATTTTTGTTTTATAGTAAACAAAAAGTAAAAAGAAATAATCTGTAAGAAATTGTCTGATAGGATGTGGTGTGATAAGCATGTCACATGAAATAGATGGAGTTATACTATACAAAATTTATGCTCATTACTCATAAAATCTGTCATATATATTAAAATTTAGAGTAGATAGAGTAAGACAACAAATATGGTGGACTCGCGAAACATTAGAAATTTTAATACTCATTTGGGATTGGCAGTATATGTGATGGATGATATATATTTTTTTTAATCATGGAAGGTAGATATATAAAAATGAATTATTATTATTATTATTATATTAGAGGTAGATAGATAAACCAATATTAGAGCTCTACATAGCTGATTGATTTGGTCCAGGCTCTGTCTGTAACATTAACATATATATACACATAAATTATTTCAATAATGATTTTAATTAATTAGTCATACTACCTGCAGTCAGTCACAACCACCATGCATACATTAATCATCCCATGAGGAAGCTGTGCTAGATAGGGATGTTCTTGAGAAATTAAAGTAAATCAATTTTGGCTTTTGCAGGCAACTTGCTTATATATGCAACAAAATCCCTTCCTTGAGTCATATCTCTGAAGCAAGAAGAAGATTAAATGGGGAAGTTCTTACCAGGCATGGCGGCATTATTGATGCTCCTCCTCCTCGTCAGCTACAGTCACAGTGACACAACATTAATTTCCCCAAAGCCTGAAGCAGTGCAAGAATGGATGGAAAGCCATAGCCAACCAAATGCAAAGCAAAAAATAACGAAGCTCCGTTTCTACTTCCACGACGTGGTGAGTGGGAAGAACCCTACTTCCGTTACAGTTGCGCAGTGGAATTCGTCGGCCACGACCCCGACGCTGTTCGGTTTGGTGAATGTGATGGATGATCCTCTGACTGAGGGTCCCCGGCGGGACTCGAAGCTGGTGGGGTGGGCAAGAGGGATGTACACTTCAGCCTCCATCGAAAACCTGGGCCTGCTCATGACCTTGAGCTTTGTTTTCAGGGATGAGCATGGCAGCACCATTACCGTGGTTGGCCACAATCAGATCCTCAACAAATACAGGTAGGTGTTAAAATAAATATATTATATTTATAAATATGCGTATATATTCTTATAATTGAAACACAGAATTTTAATTTATTATATTCTAACGACAGGGAGATGCCCGTCGTCGGCGGCTCCGGCCTCTACCGCCTTGCCCGAGGCCTCGTCACCGCGCGGACTGTCTGGTTAAATGTCACTACAAAAGACGCTGTCGTTGAGTACAATGCCGTCCTGCTGCATTACTGATTGATTAATTATTTATTTATCAATCAAATCCAATGTTTATTTTTACTATTGAGGAAATGTTATTATTGAAATTTATTAAATATTGGAAATGATGCTGTAACTTACTTTCCTTCCTATAAATATAATCTCGATTTAATTTCATCCACTCACTCCTAAATTACATAATCCTCCTTCCTAATCCGTCCTTCATTCACACTTTATATTTCTTCCTTGCCCTATCCCATCGTCGTCGCCGTCGTCTCCTTGCCTTGCCTGTAATAACCATGGATTCTCAGAGGCAGTGCTTATCCACAACCCTCACTACCCTGGCTCTTATTTTTATTGTCTTAATGAGATCTACTGCCCAGGCACAGGCACGATCAGAAACAGGATCACGACAAGTTTCAATCGCCCAAGACCCCAAGTCGGTGGAAGACTGGTTCAAAAACCTCCCCAACGCCAAGGAGAGGACAACCAAACTCCATTTCTACTTTCACGACATCGTCACCGCCAAAAACCCCACCGTCGTCACGGTCGCGGAATCCAATCTGACAAAGACGTCCCCGACTTCGTTCGGCCTGGTGAGGGTGATGGACGACCCCCTGAGGGTGGGCCCCCAGCCGGAGTCCAAGCTGGTGGGGCGGGCGCAGGGGATCTACGTGGCGGCGGGGCTGGAGGAAGTCGCGCTGCTCCTCACCCTCAACTACGTCTTCACCGATGGGCCCTACAACGGCAGCACTCTCAGTGTGTTGGGCCACAATCCCATCCTCCATACCTACCGGGAGATTCCCATCCTCGGCGGCTCCGGCGTCTTCCGCCTCGCCCGCGGCATCGCCACCGCCAAGACCGTCTGGTTCGATCTCAAGACGCAGAATGCTGTGGTTGAGTACAATCTCATCGTCCTGCATTACTGAGTCTATTGTTAGGTTTTAGATAGATTCATATCATACACATATGGTTAATTAATTTCTGCCATGTACTCAATTCCAATTCCGATGATGAATGGTTTCGAAGAATTAATATAATGGCCAGGAACAGAATAATTAATATCGTTTTCAGTATCAGTATCATCATGAGTCACGAGCAAGACAGGTACAGCCTCCACCAGAAAGGTGAATGAATTAAAGTAACTAAAGACGATAGTACGAGCTGCGTGTGACGATAGTAATATGCTTTACCACTAATTTTTCAATTGATGATGATAAAATATACATTAAAAAAAATTATTTTTTTTGTTATTTTAAAATTCATAGGCCGTTAATCCCACTTATTGCTGTATTATCGGTCTTTTTTTCCATGTATTATCTATCATTATTTTTATATAAAGATATCAAAACTAAAATGAAACCTCCAAAAAAAAAACACCCTTATTGCCTATTGGCTAAGGCGATCTCAGGACAACTCAATTATAATTCTAACAATAAAGTTGCTTAATTTATCTCTATTTTTAATTCAAAAAAAGTATTCTCTAAATATATTATTTTAAATAATTTTTTATATTAAAAAATATAAATATATATAATTAAAATATACAAAATTACATATTGATTTTTGTAGGAATCAATTTATAATTTGTGAAAAATAAAAATAAAAATAAAAATATCATAATTGATGTTGCTACGGTACAATCAAACACCAAAAATAAGGAGTTGCTAACAATTTCCAATTTCAAAGTGGGCCATACAGAATTGGGCTTCAGGAATGGAATGGACTGACTACCCATATTGGGGCAGAGCGAAAATGGAGCTGTTAATCGCAGCGCGACGGTAAACGGTATACTAATCTCAGGCGGCGATGCTCGCCGGAGCTCACCTGCCCCTGCTATGAAACAAAGAAGAATTGGCAGGTATCCCTGCGTTGTTCAAAACTCTATTGATCTTATTTCTCGAGGTCGATTCCACGAAGCAGTTGACACTTTACCCCTCTTATTTCGGAAAGGTTTTTCCTTAAACACTAAAGCAATCGCCTCTCTGATTCGGCAATGCGCCACTGCGAAATGCATCAAAGAGGGCAAATTGGTTCATCTTCATTTGAAGCTCACTGCTCGGAAACACCCCAACACGGTCCTGTCCAACCATTTGATTAATATGTACGCGAAATGCGGCGATCATGTTAAGGCACGCCAAGTGTTTGATAAAATGCGGAGCAAAAATTTGTATTCTTGGAACATTATGCTCGCCGGGTATGCGAATCTGGGGATGATGAAGGCTGCAAGAAAGTTCTTCTACAGAATGCCTGCAAGGGATTTTGTGAGCTGGAATACAATGGTGATGGCGTGTGTGCAGGGTGGGCTGTTTGCAGAGGCTTTGAAGTTTTATATGGAGTTAAGGAGGTTGCATATTGGATTTAATAAATACAGTTTTGCTGGGGTTTTGACAGCTTCTGTTAAGTTGGGTGACTTGTGGCTAGCCAGACAATTGCATTGTCAGGTTCTCGTGTTAGGATTTTTTTCTAACTTGGTCCTCTCAAGTTCTATTCTAGATGCATATGCAAAATGTGGCAACATTGGAGATGCTAGAAAATTGTTTGATGAGGTGAGAGATAGGGATGTTCTAGCGTGGACTGCTTTGGTTTCAGGTTATGCTCGAGGGGGCGATATGAAATTGGCTAGGGAAGTATTTGATGCTATTCCAGATAAGAATTCTGTCTCTTGGGCTACTTTAATTACAGGGTATGCCCACAATGGCATGGGACATTGCGCCCTTAAGGTATTATCGGAGATGATCTGGCTCAATGTCAAACCTGATCAATTTGCTTTTAATAGTTGCTTGTTTGCTTGTGCTGGCCTAGGTTCTCTCGAGCATGGTAAACAGCTTCATTCATATTTGATAACCAGTGGTATTAGGCCAAATGCAGTGGTTACAAGCTCTCTCATTGACATGTATTCCAAGTGTGGAAGGTTAGAAGCTGCAACGAAGATTTTTTTGACAATGAAAAATAAGCAGCATACGGTGTTGTGGAACACCATGATGTCGGCCTTTTCCTTTCATGGACGTTGTAAAGAAGCAATAAAGATTTTTATCCGTATGGGGAGGTTAGGTCTGAAACCCGATGGAGTCACCTTTTTTGTCCTTCTTAATGCATGCAAGCATTCAGGGTTTGTGCGAGGAGGACTTTATTTATTCAAGTCCATGACCTTGGATTATTGCATTGTTCCGGATCAAGAGCATTATGCGTGTCTAATTGATATACTAGGCCAGTCCAAAGATTTTGAAGAGATGGTAAACCAGCTGAAGAATATGCGATGCAAACCCGACGAATATATCTGGAATTCCTTTCTTGATGTATGTAGAATTCATGGAAATTTAGAATTGGGTAGACTAGTTGCTAGATATCTTGTTGAGCTAGAACCTCGACTCCCTGCAGCATGCCTTCTACTGTCAGGTATATATGCTGCTCTTGGGAGATGGGAATCAGCACAAGAAATAAGACGCCTTACAAATGTGAAACACGTGGAAGAAGGCCGAGACCTTACCTGGTTAGAAATTGATAGAATGTTGAACCTAGATACAGGATGTAATAAGTTGCATA
Organism: Andrographis paniculata; assembly: GCF_009805555.1. Classification (NCBI taxonomy): domain Eukaryota; kingdom Viridiplantae; phylum Streptophyta; class Magnoliopsida; order Lamiales; family Acanthaceae; genus Andrographis; species Andrographis paniculata. The sequence goes on along the minus strand of NW_026137601.1, from coordinate 552,624 downwards.
GTCCTGAAGGGGAAACAACCTCAGTGTGGGAACGCTTAGCTGATGGGAGCTCATTATTTAGTGTTGCAAGGTAAAGTTTCCTGATATTTTTGTGCCATTGCTCTTCAAAAATAGAAAGAAAATTTTGCTGTTAAGGTGTGGAATCTACGATGGTGGAGTTTATGCCTTGTTTTGTATATTACAAATGCTTGTTTTCTCTTTATATCTTTGCTCCCTATGGAGTTTGGATTTGCGGACGATACTTGTTGTATTTTGCAAAGCTTGTGAAAGGGGTATAGTAATATTGGTGCTGAGCGGTTCACATAAAATGCATTGAATGCAACACTTTAGCATTGAAATCTGTCAACATACATATTTTGCATGTATCATAAGGTGTATCTTTACTACTATTATGCATCATATCATATAGGATAGTTTTATATGTTATATGCTATCAGTTTGGAACTTTTTAGGCAATCAGCTTATATGGTAATTGAGGTTCCCACACCCATTTGTTTCCTCTCAAGAGTGATAGGTAAACGAAGTTATGTGGAGGGATATGTTAATCTGTATTCATGTCTGAAATTCTGAGTAACATGATGATCTTAACTTGTAGCCTTGACCACTTGATAAGTTTTGGAGGCCATCTTGATTCTTGAGTATGGAAGGATAGAGAAGTTTGACATATTCCCCCTTCCTCCCTTCCGCGAACTACTATTAATACATTCTAGTTTTGGTTGGTCGTGTCTTGTTGTTGAGTAATTTCAATGACAGAGCAAAGTACCATATGCATCTGTCATCATGTTGTCTTATCTTGTCTGAGATTGCATGCTGGAGGAGGGAGGGGTCCTGTTTTATTCTCTTCTCTGAAGTGAAGAAGTTCGTGGGGGCAGTTTAGACCCAATAATGGAACTACACTTCACTTAACACACGCGTCATGTTGCCTGCCAATCCTGTAGCCTGTCAACTAGTCCCTCTCATGATTGAATATGAGACGTGACGTTTTACCTGCCACCTCAATCCCATCGATATTTCATATTTTGTCGTATACTGCCCACTTGTGCTGTGCTATCCCTCCAAATTCTTTTGACCTAACCTCTATCGAAAATGCTCAAAGATTGTTGAATACTTACTTCTTTAATCAATTCTCAAAATTTATCCAAATGTAAAAACGGGTATCACAATAAAGAATTAATTAAAATTTCCCAATTATCCAAATGTAAAAACAGGTATCACAATAAAGAATTAATTAAAATATCCCAATTTATCCAAATGTAAAAACAGGTATCACAATAATGAATGAATTAAAATATCCCGGATATGTAGAAACAGACAGCTAAAATGTAGCATTGCCCAACCAACCACTCAATCAAATTAACAAATATCCTCTCCAGTATATTTCTATTTCATCATAGCCAGTTAGTCGTATGCCATGGCATTCCAGCCTGACCCCCTGGCCCACCTTCATCAAACATTGTCAGTGACAAATCCAATGGCGTTCCAATTAATTCATTATTATTGTCAGAGAGAAAATAAGGAAGAAAAAACCAGGAGAAGAAGAAGAAGAAGAAGAAGAAGAAGAAGAAGTTGGATCCCTACATCGTCAATCAATCAATCTCCTCTTCCCTTCCCTTCCCTTCCCTGTAATTTTTTTCTTTCTTGTTGTTAATCAACAAACAAGAACAACAACAAGAATGGGGTCTCAAGTCTCCAAACAAGTGGAACGAAGAAAAGCAATCTCCACAGAGAAGAAGGCCCTGGTTGACCTCAAAAATGGAGGAGGAACAGATTATCCAGGCTCCGACTACCGCCCCCCTGATCGGAAAAACTGGATGGCCGGCCTCGGCCCCGACAAGGTCAGAATTCATCAGATAGTGTGGCCGGGCACTCACGACTCCGCCACCGACAAAATTGGGATCCCCCTCGTCAGCAGGCCCTTCGCGCAATGCCAATCCCTCTCCATCTACGACCAGCTCAAGCTCGGCGCCCGCCTCATCGACATCCGCGTCCAGAAAGACCGCCGCGTCTGCCATGGAATCCTCCTCAGCTACAACGTCGACGTCGTCATCAACGACATCAAGAAGTTCCTCCAGGAAACCCAATCGGAGATCGTCATCCTGGAAATCCGGACCGAGTTCGGGCACGAGGACCCCCCGGATTTCGACAAATACCTGGTGGACCAGCTCGGGGAGTTTCTGATCCACCAAGACGATCAGGTGTTCAACAAGACCATATCGGAACTGCTCCCGAAGCGGGTGATCTGCGTGTGGAAGCCCCGGAAGGCCCCCCAGCCGAACTCCGGCGACCCCCTGTGGGGGCCGGGGCACCTGAAGGACAACTGGATCGACACGGATCTGCCGTCCACCAAATTCGAGAGCAACATGAAGCACTTGGGAGAGCAGCAGGCGGTGACGCAGAGAAAGTACTTTTACAGGGTGGAGAACACGGTGACGCCGCAGGCCGATAATCCGGTGCTGTGCGTGTGGCCGGTGACCAACAGAATCCATCAGTACGCCAGGATGTTCATAACGCAGTGCTTCGAGAAGGGATTCGCCGACAGGCTGCAGGTCTTCTCCACGGATTTTATTGACGGGGATTTTGTGGATGCATGCGTCGGGCTCACCAGCGCCAGGGTTGAAGGGAAAGCTTGATTTCTGAATCAGCCATGGCTGCCTGATGTATATGCTGCTGCTGCTGCTGCTGTCTATTCATTCCACTTGTTCATCTTTCTTTGTGTTTTTTTTTTTTAAGAATTTTTTAGACTGTCCGTCCGGTGGTCTATTCGATTCTATACTATTCTCTATTTATGTGCATTTTGTTTCATTTCATTTAATTTAATTTAGGTGCCTGCCTGCCTGCCTGATTATCAATGAATGAATCATCTTGTGCAAAAAGTGAAGTGTGTGATTGAGTAATGCCCGTGCTGTTGTTTCTCACATGTGAGGTAAAAGGAGTTTGGAATTTTTATTCCTTATTCCCATGCATCATCGTACTGCAGATTTACTGCACTGCATTGCACTATATTCGAACATCCATGTGATCCCAGAAATAGAAGTACAAGTAGAAATCTGAGTCGTCCTGCCACTCTCAGAATAATAGCATGATCAAATTCAACAAGTGACAAATGTGTCTGCATGATTAATTTGGTAAAAGTAATACTAATGTATGTGTTAAGTAATCTTTGGTTTGCAAGCATATATATTATATGCTTTTGAAATTGATATATCCACACGATCAATCAATCATACATCTTTTGCTGACATTCAGGGAACATTATATGTGTGTATATATATATATAAATAAGAAACACATTGCAATGTTCCTTCCATGATTTCTAAACAGAGATCCTAGAAGTAGTGTGTGCGTCGCTCACGACAAGGATGATGCTCATGCTCATGCTCCAGCTAGACTGGAGTGGAGTCTGTCCTCCTGCTCTTACCTTTGGGCACGAGAACTCCCAGCATCAACCAATACCCTTCCGCTGCGGAACTTGCTAGCCAAAACTTCTTCAATGCTATGAAAAACTAATGAAAATAGACCTGCAGAGGGAGGTAGGGAGGGAGGAATCAATAGGATTGCATGGGCAAGTCAGTATCAAGTTACTACCTCACAGGCATATATATATATATATATATGTGTGTGTGTGCGCGCGCGTGTGTGTGTCTGTATCACATCCCATTGGCTTACAAACTAAACCATTTGAATTCAATTGGAGATCAAAAGCAATGCAAGGAAGCATTGATATTTGGAACGCCATGCCACAATTGTATTTGTCACTTGGAGAAATAGATGTGTGGGACTCATATAAACTAGAATCACCAGCAGTACCTGAGATGGAACTTGCTCTATCCAGCAATGTTCCCCTTACCAAAAGAGTTCCTGGAATTTGCTGAAAAACCTGCACATGGGAAATATCTTAACACTTTGGGCGCAAACAAATGGGAATATAGCATAAATTTTAGGAGATGATGTAAATACCAAAACTCGAAACAGTAGCACATCTGCCTGCCCATTATCATTACTTGTTGTTTCAGGCATGCTTAGCTCACTATGAGAATTAGCAGTCGCACCCTCGTTATTTGGAGTACTCAAAACTGAATTAATTTGATCCTTTGTAATTGTGACCTGTAACAAAATAACTAATTCAGTCATCAATAGCCAGTCAATTCTTTCGATGAACATATAAATCAGCCTAAGATTAAGAAGCATACATCAACATGGAAAGAGACCGCATCTAGTTTACAGGAAGCACCGCTATTGGCGAGGTAAGATTCCACATACTGCAACACATGAAAGGCACTGTGCTGACGTTGAACACCCTGAAATAACAATATACTGCACTTTAAGATATGATAACTTCACAGGATCAAATACTATATAAATGTATATATGAATGCAAAAAATCAAACAAAATATAAAAAAAAAAAATACAAAAATGGGCCTGACCTCCAGCATGAAAGACAGATTACTCTCCACAGTCTTCTGGGATGATACCATCTTCCTCGAAGGAGGCAAAAATGACCATGCAAGCCCCCATCTTGATGTTCTGCCCTGAACAAATTCTGTCGTCTTCACCACAGTCGCTCCAACATTCCAGAGTTCAGACACCAGAACATTCAGGTTCACTTTTCTTCCAACCATAGAAGTGTACCAACTAACGAATAAGAAAGAGATCAACATCAATTCAATTGATGAAAAATCAAGTGATGATTGTGAAATCAACATTTTACCGAATAGCATGCTTCAGCTTTATGCTATCTTCAATGATGCGAGTGATAAAAGCACGTTCACCACCACAACAAACCATCTCTTCTTGAGTCCCACCACAGGACATCTTTGGGTTCAAACCAGCTTCTTCCATTGTTTCAAAGAATGGGGGGTTGCACATACAAAAATCAAAACTTTCTCCATCTTCGACAACTCCTAGGAGTATAGGTGGCCCTTTATAAGACTTATTCAAGCTTGAATGAGTTTCTGGTACAGATGACAGCAATGAGCCATCATTTTCCTCTTTTGTTTTGCTAGCGTCAAAAGTGTCTCCACTGCTACATACAGAATTAGTTTGTAAATCTTCAGGCCGATCGGCAGCAACCCGTCTAACTTGAATCAATTCAGAGATATGTGGATTGCTGTTGACATTTTGATTTGCCCACTCTATAGCTACATCAGTAATATCTTACCAAAGCACAGAAAATAACACTCTTAAGTCCAAGCATGCTACATAAAACTGGGAGACAGATTTAGGAAAAATAATAGAATAAAGCACCTGAACCAACAAACTTCCAACCAAGAATGGATGCCCCAAGAAGGGGATAAATACAATTTGCTCCGGTACCAATATCAAAACCCTTGATATCACCGTCAGACCTGGTAGCAGGGATGCAATCTGAAGCCAAAAGATCCTCAATCCAATGGATATAATTTGATCTGTTAGGGACCGTAGGGCAGAGCTGCCCATCTGGGATCCACCTGGAGTGTTAAACAAAACCAAATTATTATGCCTATTTTGCTGATATACATTGTTTAGAAAAGGGATATTAACATGCATAAATAGTTCATATTGACAAGGGTTGAACAAATTATAAAGCATGGAGATATTTATTAAATAATCACAGAAGAGTGTTGTTGATGAACTCGACCATGTAGCTTCACGACCACAACCACATTTAGATGCAAACAGCACAGGACCAGTTCCAAACTGGTCACATATTGAATTATCCTCAAATTATTTCTATACTTCTAAAAGCAGGATCTTTGATAAAAACAAACGTTCCACTCTGAATACTAACTCAAAAGAATCCTAATAATGAATCTCTCTTTCAGATATGATTCAGAACTAACTTTGAAAGTCCAGGATAGCGCCTGAATATGAAAGAAGACTTGTGATCTCCAAAAAAAGCTCCTTTTTCTGTCCAAAGTCCAACGTAATTGATTGCCACAGTAACTTAGTCTTCTCTTTATTTAATATCATCAACTTGAATATGGATTAATATCTTTCAATATTTGCCAATTTCTACTATAATAGCCCCGGACAGGACAATGAGTATGTATAACCAACAATAATATACATACGCACACGAAGGACTAAATGTGACAACACACATGCTGACTGCTAAGGAGCTTGAGCCATAACCACAGTATACACTATGACTTTACTGCTGCATTGAAGGGATTTGCTCAAATTTAGAAGCAACTGAATACTTAGCGCGGAAGGGCATCGAATAGATTGAACAGCCAACCTAATTTAACACAACAATCTTCCAAACAAGCATACCAGTTCAGACCATGATCGTGTAGCAGCAAGACTCGTGTCAGCTCGCGAGTAGCATTGAAATCCGTCCAATCGATTCTTGCCTTGCCGTCACGTGAATATAAGACATAGGGCTCGAAATTGGGGTACAAAGAGGCCAACAACCCAAAATCCGGTGGGTTATCGCAGTACTTGTTCCGTGGATGGATTCCACGCCGCTGAAGGAAGTTTTTCCTCTTCCTTTTCCCGGCCATCGCCGACGACACAGCCCTAGTCACCGTCTATTTAAAAATCCAACCTTCGGAGATTCCAGTAATGCGACTTATTACTAGGAAGCGCTTTTAGTTTATTTTATTTTAAATTCTGTGCTATTTAATAAGACACCCGGGCGACGATAATAGTGGGATTCCAATTCCATCAAGACATGACACGACGATCAAGTTTGTACCGCATGGGTTGTTACTTGTTAGTGGACTTTAATTAGGGTACATCATCAAAGTTAAAGTCAAAGTCAAACATTTGCATGCGTTCAACAATAGAAATTAGAGATGGATGTTCCAGTGTTTGGTTTCATCGTCTGGGGACAAAGAGAAGGTTGAAATAGTGGTTCTGTTGGCATAGCTGGCGGTGACTCTGTGTTCTCCTAAGTAACCTGAAAAGTAAACGACGCCGTGTTCATCTGTTCCCCTCTCTAGTGTCCCAGTACGCCATTCTTTCAGCAGCGAGTCCACCACATCACCTGCTGGAAGATTGTGGAAATTGTTATCCGTCAGACACATCCTGTAGCATCCTTGGGGATGCAATGCTGTCCAAAGCATGATCCCATTGACCGACGGGTGCGAGAAACCTTCCCTCAGCGCCACTTCCAGGTATTTGGCCTGCGTCTCCTGATCGAAGGTGTTTTGGATGTCCAATTCAGTCAGCCAGATGGGAAGCTTCAGTGTCCCCAATTTATCCAGCATTGCCCTAATTAATGGAGGGTTTGGTACTGTGAAGTGTGCTTGCAGTCCAATCCCATCCATCGTCACGCCACCGGCTTCAAGTTCTTTCAATCTTGAGACGTACTGATCCACTGTAGACCTCATGTCATCACAAGTCTCCAGGACGTTGTATTCATTCATGAACAGCCGAGCCGAGGGATCTGATTTCTGGGCTGTCAGGAAAAATTCTAAACTGGCGTTGGGACCAAGCTTGTCCTCGTAGAAATCGAAGTGGAGCATTTCGTTGTCGACGTCCCAGTGGATGAATTCATTTCTGTAATTAGTCATCAAGCTTTCGATCCTGGAATTGACAGCAGATTTCAGCTGGGTAGCTGTCAGGTTACGAACCCATGAAGGATTGAATCTGGGGTTCTCCCAGAAAATGTTGTGCCCCCGCGCAACCATCTGATTCCTCCGAACAAACGCTAACATTTGATCTGGAATTGTGTAGTTGACCTGTCCAGGTTTGCCTTCTGTTGCGTACCATTTCAGTTCATTTTCGAACACTGCCGCATTGAATCTCTCGACAAACCATTTCTGCGCCAGAAAATCAGCACTGTTTGTTAAATCGCTAGTTATTTATATCTTCCTTCTTCGTAAGGGAAACGCTGTCGCTGGTTGACTGCAGCCTTAACTGTAATGTAAGCCCTACCTGGTACGGTTCATTTCCTAATATTGTGTCTGCTATGGCAGATCCGAATGGGAAATCCTTGGAAACTTGCTCCACAATAACTGTAGCTCCTGGTAGCCTGTTTCCATCTTCATCAGATACATGCAGCGTGACTTCACGTTTTCTTTCCTGCATTGGTTCGTATGTTTGTGTTTTAAAGAATAACCATATGCTAGTCCAGACAATTTGATTGAGCCAAAATGAAACTACGTACGGTGTTTATCAGGCTTTGTTGGTTTGCTTTCCATTGCTGAGGGGTGAATGGCTGTAGAGATCCACCAGAGATGGACACATTTAAGTTTTTCCCATCTGAATTCTGCCAGAGAGTGAATGTAATTGAACTTCTTAGCTGTTCATGGGCTTGTATTGAGTTTTAATAAATGGAAATGGAAATGAAGTTAACATACCTTGAAATATATGTAGGTATCGCCGGTTAAAGGCGAATCAAGAACAAAGCCACCCTTAAGAAAGGACCAGCAACCTCTCCTGGCTGTAACAGTCCCCATGCAAGTGAACGTCGTGTTATCTGATGTCAAGCTGGCTTGTATCACTGCCGAAGCTGCGCCTTTTATTCTAACCCAACCTGTCAATGAATCATGAAACGATTATGTAAGAAGTGTACTGTACAGGGACACTCCAAGGATAACTCTAGTGCTGTTGAATGAACTACTTAACTGGAAAAACAGTAGATTGTGTTGCCGGTGAGATTTTTTAAAACAAATGCAGGGGAATTTACTGGGATTCTGGATTGATTTTTGCTCCAAGACCCCAAAATCTGAAATTCCTTGATGATACCGCCATTGTATAGTGGATCTTCTGGCCATGATTTGCACTGAAAGAGAAACCAAAGCAGCAGCCCCAGCAACACCATTCAATTCAATATTTGAAGAATTTGTAAAAATATTACAACTACTGTTTAGTTAGTTACCTCAGTATAAGCAGAGTAATCATACATGAGTCTGTCGTCATCTTCATGTAAAGAAGGATAAGCACTCACTGAAAGAAAATAATGGCAGAGTCCCAAGAATACAATGAACAGGTGGTAGTACTTGTTCTTCATTCTACTGCTATTGCTACTGCTATTTGCAGAGAAATGTGATTCTGCAATTATATTGTTAACCAACCCCCCCCCCACAGGATATAGCAAGATCCAAAACTTACGGGTCTTTATTAAGTAGCTGATTGATGCATCACAATTGTCACATGAATGCATAAAATATAAATTAAGATGGCTAAATTAAAACACATGACATGCTAACGGGTCAATCATCTGTTATTTTATTAGACTAATATATATGGTGTCATTCCATTTGATTCCATGTTTTGGGGGAATTTATTAAGAGCTGTATTTTTAACATGTTGCTTAAACCTTCTTTCGTTGGGTTGAAGGGTGTAGACGTTTGGACTCTAACTCTAACTTAATGTGGCATTCAAGCAATTATTTTATTCCCAAGCTCCCTCAGAGATCCTTTTCTTGTCCAGATTGCTAATCTCAAATTGCTCATCTTGCTTTCTAATTGATCTTCTTGTAGTGCGTTTAGGCCATCTCCTCTACAATTCAGGCAACAAGAAGTTCAAGCAACGATCCTCCTGATACTGGCAAGATATACATATCCCACACGGAATAAATTGCAGTAATTCATAAGCAGATAATATCTTTAAAGTTGGGGTGAAGGTGGAGTTTGCTGCTGGTTAAGGATACATTGATTTGTCTGAGAATTTTACGACGTCCAATCTGATCAAAACAAGCAAGTCTGTTTTTTTAGACAAAACATCAATGAAAGAATGACGACAACATCTTACTATGTTATGTACTCTGCATAAAAAATGCCATACTTGGTTGATACACATAAGTTACAATGGAAGACTTACTCCACAAGCAGTGGCAGCTATCACATCAACATGTCTCTCTTTGATTACAGGAACTAGAGTTTAGCAATTGCACCTTCAACTTGTAGCTAGAAGTTGTGCTGCAAGAACAAGTGCTCTTGAGGAGAAGCCGGACCGATCTCTTCCACTAGACTTCTCAATGCATCTCCAACCGTGTTTCCATTTCCATTCCCATTTCCTGCATGTCTTGTCTCTGAGGTTTTTGCATCCAAATCTGATTCAGAAACAGACGACTTCCTCCTCTGCGATGAAGCCACGCTAGGGAACGTGATCCATGATGGAGCTCTAAATTCAATTCTTTGATCCTCTGTATCCGCCCCATCTGTTTCTGAGGTTGATTTGTTTCCCGATCTCTGAGAGGACTTCTTGTGCAATCTACTACTTCCCAACACCACTTCAGTAGGCAATATAGGCTGCTCGTTGCAAGGGCTACCCATCAACAAAGCAAGGGCACGTTCCAAAGCCGTAGTCACTTTGTCCATTGACGGCCTCTCCTTTCCTCTCATCCTCACACATCTACTGGCTATATTAGCAATTCGTTTAAGAGCTTCAAGATCTGGAGGAGGTTTCAGAACTGGATCCAGGATGGAATCTATATCACCAGCTTTGATCAAAGGGACAGCCCATTCAACAATGTTTCCTTCTTCATACTGCATATCAATGGCCTTCCGACCACTGAGGATTTCCAGCAGCAAAACACCAAAGCTGTAAACATCAGACTTGGTTGTAAGGTAATGAAGCCTATAATACTCAGGGTCAAGATATCCAAGAGTTCCGGCCGGCAGTTCAGCCAATGGAGAGCTACTATTGGCAGGTCCGAGTAAAGAGAGGCCAAAGTCTGCAACACGTGCATTGTGCTCTTCATCTATGAGAATGTTTGAAGACTTTATGTCACGGTGAATTACAGGGGGACAGGCATAACCATGAAGGTATTCAATCCCTCGAGCAGCTTGAACAGCAATGGTCACTCTTCTCACCCAATCCAATTGCTCTTTCAGATCATTGTTATTGCCATGGAGATGCTGGTGCAGTGAACCATTAGCCATGAACTCGTAAACCAGAAGCCTCTCTCCACCTTCTTCACAGTAGCCAAGCAGATTCAGCAAGTGGGCATGATTTAGCCTGGAAAGCAAGTCTAGCTCTGTGTGGAACTCGTTTGAATTCTTCTTCACATCCAGGGAGACAATCGCCCTTTTCACTGCAACTATCGTGCCATCCTTCAATACACCTCTAAAGACACATGAGAAGCTCCCCTTTCCCACTAGTGACTCTTCCTTAAACCCTTCAGTGGCTCTCTCGAGTTCCTCATAAGCAAAAACCTGAGCCCTCCTAATTTTCAGCTCATCCAAATCTGGCCTAATCTTCCCACTTTCCTTATGAAAAGAACCATTTTTACTACCTTTACTGGGAATGACAGAGCACCTGCAGTTCCTTAACTTGTATCTAACGTACAGAACAGCTGTCAAAGAAACAGAAATCACCAAGAATGCAGCAAAGGAGACCTCCGCGATTATGATTGGCAATTGCAGCGACCAAAACTTGTCATTCTTGTATCCAGTAACAGCAGCACTGGGACAACTACTGATGCATTCACCTGAAGTGCAACCTGAACAGTTATATCCACACTGCCTATCCGATGTCAAACTGCATTCTGAGACCTGATACATTTCTTGAGGACAACCATTGCTACAGGGCATGCAGATGTGAGAGCCAGAAGACTTGCACGGCGCACTTGCATTGTTAAACTCATAAAACCCCGGCGAACAAGGCGTTGGTTTGCAAAGTCCAGGTGAAACAGCCAGTGGCAGTGCAGACGGAAATCCAGAACCCCAACAAACGGGCATAAGAGAGGTCTCAGCTAAAATTCCACAGGTGAAGTAATCCCCAGCAGCAATCTCATAAAGCTTAACACCCTTAGGCGGCGGCGTACTGCTCTCCACTTTGAAACCCCAGCAAACAACGCCTCTGTCATAACTTCTAATTCCACATGCATCAAACTTACCTCCAACTACAGACAGCATAGGTTCCTCAGGAGCTAAATCCACATTAAGCTGCCCAGAGTTCATCACTGAGCCAACAGAAATCTCTTCTTCAAGATCCAAACTCGTCCCCCAACAAACCACTCTAGAATGCACCCCTTCCAAAATCCCACAAACATGGAAGCCTCCTGCTGCAATCTTTCTAAATCTCAGGTTCTTGGGAACCAGCCCTATCACATTACTGCTGGTCTGATCACCCCAGCAGAAAACACTCCTATTCTGAGCAAACAAACCGCAATTAAATTCAGAACCCGCAGAGATAGATTGGATCTGCCCATCAAAATTGTAGCTCTTAGTCATGTTGTAACCCCAGCAATCAACCAAAGTAGTGTTCCTCAACTTCCCCCCGAGGGGCTTTCTCAATCCGCACAAATGGTGGTCTCCAGCGCTAATCTCTAAGTACTCTGAGTCCCTAGTCATTTGTAGAGGCACGCCGGTTGGAATAAAACCAGTGCTCCCCCAGCAAAAGGGCTTATTTGAATCCATCTGAAGCCCACAAACAAAGCCATTGCCGGCGGTCAAACCAAGAAACGCCAAATGCTTTGGCGTTGCATGAATGATAGCAGGGTTGGAGCCGTAGCAATTAGCCATATGAGAACCGTCAGATTTTAGCCCACAGAACACGGGCCCGTTTTCGCCATAAGAAATGCCGATGGACGACATTGATCCCAAGCTCGTTGCTTTGGAAAAGAAATAGAAAAATAACAGCAAAACCACTAATTTTTTATCGACATAATTCAATAAGCACAACAGAGTCATCCCTCCAATACTAAAATTTGCACAAAATGACACCGGTTTAGCTTAGATTTACCAGCTGCGGCGGCGGAGATGGTAGCTCAAAGCCTCAAATCTTCACTGGGTTGGGTAGCTGTCTGTATGTAGCAGCAATGAAATGAAGGAAAAAGAGGGGAGGGAGAAACAGAGGAGAAGCTCAAGCGAGTTGGTGGGAGCATTTAATATTCTTCTGACGGTGGATAGCTCCCCGATGCTGATCGGACGGCCTGTATTCGTCCCTGAACAATAAAAGTGTATGCAGGTACCGTTGGACGTCGCAGTCGCATTCAATACATTGTGGGTTCGTCCAACTCAAATTGAACAGCATGTACTATTCAAAATTTTCTACATGGTGGACAATTTCTGGTTTTTTAAAAATCGAAATATATGAAGCCTATATCAAACTAGCAATTAATGATGAAAGCATTATAATTATGGTCGAAAAAGTTGGAAAGAATCTCTGCCTTGACAACTACATAAGCTTGAGTTAAATATAACTTTGTGTTTTTATTTTTGACTAATCATGCCCGATATGATATGTCAGCCTCGATCTATGCTGCGAGTTAAGTATTCTTTGTTAAAAAATATTGATCTGATTGATATAAATGAGATGTGGTTGCATGGATTTGAGTGAAGGGGGGAAGACTTTTGTGGTGCTGATGTGATTAAATTATGGGCTAAGATACAGAAAGGATGCTTGTTTCCAGGATTAACACTGTATTCTATGATAGTTTATATGAGTGTGTAATAATAAATAAATAAATAAATAGACCCTTCCCTCTCCCTCTGCATGCCCTCATAAATTCTTGTGCAGTCTAGTCTCCATAACTAAAGTTTGCAGTTAATTTGGTTATAACCAAAAGGGTGGCATTTTTCTTTATGGAGACTTGTGTCTCAGATTCGAATTAGATAGTATAAGAAACTATTGATATTGCTATTGTAAGGAGGATGGAAGGTTAAAGTTTGGATAAAACACTATTAGGATGAGTAGCCTCTTTGGAAAAAAAATTAAAAAAAAAAAGAAGATAAAATGGAAGGTTGAAGTTTGGACCCAAGTCAGCTTGTTCGGTGCTCAAATAACATTGGAAAAATAATCAGTTGGTTTTGTAATTCTTTGAAGAAATTCAGTGATTTAGAGTAAATCCAGTAATTCTTGGAAATGGCTAACTGGTATGTGCATGTGTAAGTCTATGATTAGATGAAACCTACCTTGTTCTGTCTTCATTAAATCTATCAAACAACAATATTATTCTGCCCCATCTATAACTATAAATTAATTATCATATGTCATTGGTGTAATAGCTAAACAGGGCAAACTTGTTAGGTGCTGTTCAGATTAATGTTTGCAGCAGCAGCTGTTTAGTTCCCATTCATTTGGTTAACTTTCCATTCAAATCCTACAAGAATAATGATCATTTTAGAATAGGTAGCTTCTTCTGAGGTTGAAGCAGCACAGCACAGCACTGCAGACAAAGTTGTAAATCCTTAGAAGAATAGTTGGATTAATTAATCTGAAATGAAGGGCCATGTTATGCTCTCTCACTCTCTGAAACAGTCAGTGATTCAGTTCCAATCCATCCATGGCTTGCACATGAATTTGGAACAATAAATCAATAATATCATCCTGTTTTGATGAATTGGAGGGAGGGAGGATCTTCCTTCCTCAACCCATCCTTTTAGGTGACAAGCTTTAATGTCCACACCACAGGCTCTCATATACTACCGGCCATTCTTCTTTTCTTTACACAAAATATTGGAATGCCACGATTAGCATATGCAAAAGAATGTAAAGTCAAATAAGAGAGGATTAGATGAGAGATAGAGAGAATCTTCTGTAAGCTGCTACTCCATTTTCAAAATGATGATGAATATAATTATCTAATGACGATGAAGCTACCAGGTTTAACAGTGAGTGACAGTGCCTTTGCTTTGTGTCCAAAACTGATTACTTTCTGGCAAAATCGAGAGAGCCGACAGTGGAATCACGATCCACGACTTCCCAACTCAACTCTCAGATGACGTAGTCAGACATCCATACCTGTCAGTCAGTCAGTAGTCCCAGCCCAACACAACAATACCTACGCCGCGCCCCTAGGCCCCCCTGCCTATCCGATCCGACGCCGTCGCCGCCGATGGACAACTCTGATGACCTCCACAAACTATCTCCGGCTCTTCACGAACCCATCAGCACGGCCGCCGCGGAACCCCTCCTCTCTAAACCATATTCGACTCTCGACCCGCCAGTAGCCTCCACTTCTGGACCTGATGATGATGACCACCTAACTCAGTACCTTCAGATCTCGTACAATTACGGGCCGCGCTCTATTAAAGATTTGCCTTTTCTCATTCTCTTTTGCCTCTTCGTTATCTCCACGTACGGGTTCGGAATTTTCGCCTCTGTTCACAGAAACCCTCATCGTTCCCAAGTCTCGTCTTTCGTCTACAACACTTCAACTGCCTCTTGTACACTTATTGCTGATTTACGGACTCCATTCTCCAATTCCGGAACTGATAAGCCCTTATCTTTAATTTCCCCCAGGTCGGTTCTCCTATTTAGGGTGGTTGACTATTCATCGTTTTCACTGAATCCCTCTTTGTTAAACTCCATTGGGTCAAGTTTTTGGGAGAGCTTGATTTGGACTCTCGTAATCACTCTAATTCTCAGCGCGCCATTTATCTTTTGCGTGCTTTTGTTGCTGAAGCACTACACGAAGCAGATAGTCTATGGTTCGCTTCCTTTCTTTGTAATAGTCCCAATTTTCATTAACGTATACTGGTTTGTAGCTTGCACTGTGAGTTCTAGGTGCAGTGATGCTTTTCCTCTGGGTTATCGAATTTTTGTTCTTGCTTTCATCTTCTTGGTGATTGGAGTGATTGTGTGGATTTTTATAGTGAATTGGCATAGAGTTGAGTTGACAGTGAGCATTATTGGTGTTGCTGCTAATGCATTGTCCAAGAACTTAGGATTGTTTGGAGTTCTTCCAGCTCTGACTCTTGGTTTGATTGTGTACTATGTTCCCATTGTTGTGTTTCTGATATTTGCAAACTTGAATGGAGAAATTGTGCCCAAAGAAAAGAAAGGAGAATATTTATGTGCTTGGAAGCAAGACAGCTGGGTGCCGGCTTACTATACGTTGGCGATCTTGACAATGCTTTGGTCTGCCACTGCCATGGTTGAAGCTCAAGCATATGTGATCAGTGGGACTATTGCACAGTGGTATTTCTCCAAGGATGATATGAGGCCCAAGCATGGAATAAGAAGCTCCCTGAGGTGCTCGCTCGAATATGCCGCTTGTTATTAGTTGAATTTTCTGTGAGCTTATTTGATTGGATTTTGGATCATGTGAAACATTGCAGGAATGCATTTGGACCTTCTTCTGGGACCGTATGCTTCTCTGGGCTGCTAATACTTGCTGTCCGTGTAGTGCGCTCTATTGTTGACAATGCAAGGCAAGAAGAGTCGTCCGGGATTGTGAACCTTATTCTTCGGTGCTGTGCCAATGTCCTGCTGGCAGCAGTTGATTTTCTGAACAAGTTCACCATAAACTTTGCAGCCATAACCGGGGAAGCCTATTGCAGTGCTGCAAGGATGACCTATGAACTTCTGAGACGCAACCTTCTGTCGACTGTGTTTGTGGAGACAGTTTCGACTCGGATATTGGGTGGGATTGTCCTCGTCATATCTGCAATCTATGCAATAGTGGTGAGTTACTGCCTACACTTAAATTGCTATTGATCTGAAAAATTCATTCTTCTTGACGATGACAAGTATTTGTGTGTGTGTCAGGTATGCGTTGTTTTGAAAGGTGCTGTACATTTGGGGGACAATGCATACATTGTGAGTGTTGCGGCGTGGATATTATTGATTGTAATAATGGGGTACTTGGTGCACGTTCTGGATAATGTCATCGACACGGTGTATGTGTGCTATGCCGTGGATAGGGACAGAGGAGAGGTTAACAAGCAGGAGGTGCACGAGGTTTATGTTCAGCTTCCTATCAGTAGAAGTCGTAGTCGTAGAGCAGCAGCTCCCGGAGCCTTACTTGTGTAAATAATCCAATCCAATCTCTTTTCTGCTCTTTTGAATGTGGTTGGTGTGGTGTTGCCTGTAATTGGTTTTCATAAAACTTGAAGAACATCTTACCTATCTAATAAAACAAGGTTGGTGGCAGTCAGACACCGATGATTATTTCGACCTTGTTAGTCTGCAAATTTCGAATTTCCGATAAAGACAGGGGAGGGGAAGAATATTAATTATCTGTTGTTGATTTAATGAAGAAGCGCCCCCTCCTCCCTCGCCTAGGATACATATATATATATATATATATATGTGATATTGGGACAATTATTGTGCGTGCGAGTGTGTCTATTATGTCTATTTAGATGCGAATTCTTTCTTCTTTTTTCTCCTTTCTGGCAGGGAGCTTTTAATGCAATCCCTCACCTCCTCATAAATCACAAACCATAATTAATAATTCATGATTCATAGTTTATACTATCTCATATTATTATTATTTTTGATTATTTGTTGAGGTGCAGGAGCGAGTGATCTTTCCTTACCTGTCCATACTACATTAAAGTGATCAATAATTGGTGTGCAGTGCAGTATAGTGAGTGTAGTGTAACTTGTCCGGAAGTGACACGCCCGCGCTGAGGTCTAGACCAGCTGTCCGTTGTGCGCAATATGTCCGGAATATACTATACAGTATGGAAGAATAATGCGGAACACTTACTTGCACTGAGGTATAAGTCATTAGTCGACTCGTACACATGAGACGAACTATGGCCGAAAATCAAAGGCAAGAATGTCAGCATGTGGCAGTAGTGTAGGTAAACTTCACCTCCGAGGATATGTATATATATTTATGCAAATAAGGATACGGGTTTGTTTTGGTTTTGATCTTATTTCGGGTATGCCGTTATAAGTAATTATAATAATATCAATATTACAGTAGCTAATCAATGAATGGTCATGACAAGGTCGTTCTCAGTGAAGTTGGCTCACGCATTTATTCATGCCATCCCATGCCCCCTACCCTACCCCCACCAATATTGGATTAGCCTTCTAACTATGTACTTAGTAAACAGTAAAGACGTAGCATTATTCTTTTTTCCTAAAATTATTTATTTATTTATGCATGTCCGCCTACCCCGGCCCTAATAAATCTGACCAATCATTATACGTGCTACATACATGCCTACATATAATTCTAAATCTAAATAATGAATGTAGTACAGTACATTACAACAAAATATCTCAAAAAAAAAAGAAAGTCGGGACAAATTTCATCATAAAAGCCACGGCCCACGCTGGCTGTCAAATCCCCAATCGAATATCACATTACTATCAATTAAAAACAAACAGTAGTGATTGATTCGATCCTCCCACGCTTACACCATTTTCCCATGGCTCCATCGGGTTGGGTGGTGTCTGCTGTGATTCTTGAACCAGGCAGGCAGGCTCTTCTTGTAGATTTTAGAATTTCTTGATTCCATTATTCATCAATTCTCATCATCATCCTTAATCATGAATCATAATCCTTCATGTTTGTTTCTTTGTTTCACTTTTTGCACATTCAATAATTGAGGATTTTTTATTATTACTTTTTAAATCTTTAAACCGGGAGTAATTAACGCTATAAAGCTAAATCATTAAAGAAGAGAAGAAAAAGGAAAAAAAAAGAAAAAGAAAAGACAATAAATGAATGATTCCTCCCTCTTATAATAATCGCACTCTCACTCTCTGCTCTTCTTCACTCACTGAGCAGAGCAAGGGCAAGGACAACCATGGCTTCCCTCCGCCTTCTTCATCTGCTCCTTCTGCCTCTGTTAGCTGCACTAAATTCAGCTGCTCAGGAAGCGGCTAAAACCTACATCGTCAGAGTCGACACTTCATCCAAGCCATCCGTCTTCCCCACCCACTTCCACTGGTACACTGCAGAGTTCACCCAACCCACCAACATCCTCCACGTATACGACACCGTCTTCCATGGCTTTTCCGCCCTCCTCACTCCATTCCAAGCTGCTTCTGTCCTCAAGCACCCTTCTATTCTCGCCGCCTTCGAAGATCGCCGCCGGCAGCTCCACACCACTCGCTCCCCGCAGTTCCTCGGCCTGCGCAACCAGCGAGGCCTGTGGTCCGAGTCCGATTACGGCTCCGATGTTATAATTGGAGTATTTGACACCGGAATTTGGCCCGAGCGCCGGAGCTTCTCCGATCTCAACCTCGGCCCCGTCCCCAAACGGTGGAAGGGAACTTGCCAGACAGGTGCCAAGTTCACTAGAAGGAACTGTAACAGGAAGATTGTTGGCGCCAGGTATTTCTCCAAAGGACATGAAGCGGCGGCTTCTGGATTTGGGGGAATCGTTGGGGGAATCAACGAGACGATTGAATTTAAGTCGGCGAGAGACGCCGACGGGCACGGCACGCACACTGCGTCCACCGCCGCCGGAAGATACGCTTTTCAGGCGAGCATGGAGGGCTACGCTGCCGGAATCGCAAAAGGTGTGGCGCCGAAGGCACGTTTAGCTGTTTACAAAGTGTGCTGGAAAAATGCCGGCTGCTTCGATTCAGATATTTTGGCGGCCTTCGACGCCGCCGTGAACGACGGAGTCGACGTTATTTCAATATCCATCGGAGGCGGCGAGGGCATCTCCTCCCCCTACTATCTCGATCCTATCGCAATCGGAGCATACGGCGCCGTTTCAAGAGGGATCTTTGTTTCCTCCTCAGCCGGGAACGAGGGCCCCAACGGAATGTCCGTGACCAATCTCGCCCCATGGCTCGTCACTGTCGGCGCCGGCACACTGGACCGTAGCTTCCCTGCGGACGTGACTCTCAGCGACGGCAGGAAATTCTCCGGTGTGTCTTTGTACTCCGGTGGGTCTCTGAACGGTAAAATGTACCCTCTAGTTTATCCAGGTAAATCAGGGGTGCTTTCTGCCTCCCTGTGTATGGAAAATTCACTCGATCCCAGAATGGTGAGAGGCAAAATTGTGATCTGCGATCGTGGCAGCAGCCCACGAGTTGCAAAAGGATTGGTTGTTAAGAAGGCCGGCGGCGTCGGTATGATCCTCGCCAATGGAGTCTCCAACGGCGAGGGCTTAGTCGGCGACGCCCATTTGCTTCCAGCTTGTTCTCTGGGCTCTGCTGAAGGCGATCAAATCAAGGCCTTCGTAGCCTCCAATCGAACCGCCTCTGCAACCATTGATTTCCACGGCACCATCGTCGGAGTAAAACCAGCTCCGGTTGTAGCTTCGTTCTCTGCAAGGGGTCCCAATGGCTTAAACCCTGAAATTCTCAAGCCCGATCTGATCGCCCCCGGAGTGAACATCCTGGCAGCCTGGACAGATGCAGTTGGCCCGACAGGCCTGGACATGGATACCCGAAAAGCAGAGTTCAACATCCTGTCAGGCACTTCCATGGCTTGCCCTCATGTAAGCGGGGCAGCAGCCCTGCTGAAGTCTGCGCACCCTGATTGGAGCCCGGCGGCAATAAGGTCAGCAATGATGACGACAGCAAGTGTCAACGACCACTCGTTGAGTCCAATGATTGACGAGTCGAGTAAAAAACCTGCAACTCCGTACGACATTGGTGCCGGGCACTTGAACCTCGGATTAGCCATGGATCCAGGGCTGGTCTACGACTTGACAGACAATGACTACGTGAGCTTCTTATGCGCAATAGAGTATGGGCCGAAAACAATCCAGGTGATCACACGGGCACCTGTGAATTGTCCGATGAAGAAGGGGATACCGGAGAATCTAAACTACCCATCGATCGCAGCGCTGTTTCCGAGCGGAACAAGTGGTGTATCGAGCAAGAGTTTCTTCAGGATGGTGAGGAATGTGGGGGAGGAGGCTAAGACAGTGTACAGGGTGAAGGTGGATCCTCCCAAGGGGGTGAGTGTAAGTGTGAAGCCAGGGAAGCTGGTGTTTTCGGAGAGTGTAAGGAAACTAGGATACTATGTAACTATAAGTGTGGACAGCAAGAAGATAGTGTTGGGTGAATCTGGGGCAGTATTCGGGTCACTTTCTTGGGTGGATGGGAGGCATGTGGTTCGGAGCCCCATTGTGGTGACTCAAATAGATCCACTGTAATGCAAGAACAATTCAAAGTAGAGAGAGTCCAATTCCAATATATATTAATTGGATTGATGATGAGGATGAAGATGAGGATGAGGATGAGGATGATGATGATGCAGCAAGTAGAAGATAGAAGTGTGTATGTGGTTTCAAGTTACTTTTCTTGGTTAGAAGTGCAGAATGAGAGAGAGTAGAGGATAGTTTTGTAAACTTGTTGGAGTACTTAATTCGAGGCAGGGTGCAATGTAATGTTAGCAATAGTAGAGTGGGCGAGAGAGTGATGATTATACTTATTTATATATATATATATCGACATGTAATTTATATGACTAAGTAAAGCAAAGAGAATGGTTGATGACTAAGAAAAAGAAAAAGAGAGAAAAAAACACTGACTCGACTTTGATTCAGCTTTTGTGTTTGGGGTAAATGTAATGAAATACTTTTACTTACTTAATAGTTTAGTCTAAACAATAAATAATTTATCTATGTCATAATGTATGTACGTATTGTACTAGTATTTACAGTCGCTCCCTCACTTCTTTCTTTTCTTTCTTCAGTTAATAATAGCAATAGTAATAAATAATAGAAATACTTAATATTTTAATGAGTATGTTTGCACTAATTTGACAATAATGTTATGTATACTGGGTTGAGGGTTTTAAGAAGAAAAAAAATACAATTATAATGACCAGTAGTAGTTGGTGATGCTTGATGGGTGATAGTGTGATAGAACTGCCAACACATGTAGGCCACATTCATCAGTACATTAATTATTTTCTATTTTATAAATATTGTATCATACTTTACTTAAAACAAAAATGAAAGATTATGAGTAGTATTGTGTATTTATATAGTTGTCATATGAAGAATAAGGTTGTATTCCATAGTTGTTGTCTATTTTGAGTAAAAATGCAGTAGCAGCAGTAATATCTGGGTAGAGGATTGTAGTCTCCCTACCTTGATTTGAAAATGCAATGAAACAAATTGCTAAGGCATCATTGCATGTTATTCATCAAATTACTTCATCCTTCTCTTCACTTCGTAAAAGTAGCTCAGAATCACCACAGTAGCCGCAACCGCAACTCCAACGGCACCCTGTGCCAATATAGTGCCATCTTTCACAATTGCCTTTGCAGTGCCGGAAGGTGGGGTGAATCCTAATTCAGAAAGTTTCTTATGTGACTCGGCATAGTCTTTGAAGAAGGCATCTTCATCCTGCACCCGATAGTTAGTTAGGATTACAAAATGCAAACGCAAGAGTTGATGAAATTTATTGCTGATTTGAGGAACCTTAAAGGACACAACTAAAACTATCTTATATTAGAAATGAGGGCAATTCAATGGCTAAACCAGCAGAAGAACACAAGCAACTTCAAGAGACAGCTCGTCAGGTTATCTTCCCAACAGAGAGCTTGTAGTATAAAACTCAGAGCCCATTTCCAATTCTAAGAGGCGTTGCATTTTCATTGGCACTATTGAACAAATTTTGTGATTGAATTTTATTAAACAAACAAAATATTTTGAATCAAAGAGTTAGGTTAACCAATGTATAGCAAGACAGAACCATGACTATAACAACTTTCGGGTAGATCAATTTGACTGCATTATCCATTAACCCAATCTATGTTATGTTTGCATGAACTATATAACCTACACTCAAAAAGAGATTTTTTTTTTTAAGAGAATTGATGAAGTAAATACTGATAACACCAGATAAATTGTACCTTTGCATAGAGTTCAACATAACGCCTAAACTCTTGATCTTCAAGCAAAGCCAAATCAGTTGGAAGTTTTAGCAAGCCCTCGCTTTCCCCCGTAAGTAGTTCCCTGGCAGGAAAAGATGTATAACATTAGGAAAAATGGAGCAAACAAGTATACTAATGAGAAAAGATGAGTGATGTAATGTAATAAAACTTACTGAAAATATGAATTATCAAACTTTAGTGGCTCCTTAGTCCAGGGGCCGTCAAAGCCTGATCTTTCTGGATGTGCCCTCCCCTGTTTTACATATGAACAATTATTCCAGGAAAGGGCTTTGATTAGTTATGGTCAGTAACAAGTATGGTCAGAAGATCCGTGAATTAAAAGTACCAAGGTGTGGCCACCAGATAGCGCCACTATGTCTTTATCAGATAAACCCATCCTGTAGAACACCTCCCTCAGATGCGGTGCACCTATTATAATCAAAATGATAAAGAAGATTTTAGATGATTCGTTGTCAACATGGGATGAAAGGTAAAATTGTTCAGACCATAATCTCAAATGCACAAATACAGAAATTCTTCTCCAGAGTTCATAAGTAACCAGATTCTGTAGATTTATTTAAAAAAAAAAAAAAAAAAAGATAACAAACACTTTGGAGCAAGAAGGGAGATACAATTACAGATGGTTTTTTCTTTCCTTTTTTCTTTTTTTTCATATGCATTTGAAATTTATTAGCAATGATTCAAGAGGAAATTGGAAATCCACATGAGAAGATACTATCTTAAGAAATAGATCAAGTAAAGCCACAAGGGGAACATGGCATAAAGCTGCATGAGAGAAAATAAACTTCTAAATGTACAATTCTTTATATAGTGATTTATTTGACCTCTTTTAGCATCTGGAAGCCGCCCTTCCCTTGGACTGATCTTTGAATCCTGAAAGAAACGTAAGGTGGCAAGCACAATCTTAATTTAGCTGAGATAATTTAGTGACAAGGTAGAAATATCAAAATATGCTAACATAAAAAATTCAAAATGCACAATGTGCAAAAGCATCCCTATCCCTCTAAGAATAACAGCACCTTTCTACCAGGAGAAAAGCTAATGGTGGGTCCCCCAGTGACTTCAACAGCAACAACACCAGCAAGCTGCATGTGAAATGTTAAGATACAGTGTGTCAAGGAGAAACAATGGCTCTTGATGATATAAGAAATGAAAATGGAGAATTCCGTTATACTACACGAAAATCGACTCCCTTGACAATTAAAGTTCTCTTACCAGTATAATCCATGTTTACTATCTTCCTTTATTTTAGGAGGAACCTATTATTATTCTATCTCAGCGCAAAATGTTAGCAACATCATAATTCTCTATTCTTGTCATACTTAAGCAAGGTCGTATATTTTTTGTGTAGCAGTGAAGCACTTGATTGGAATTCTCCAGTCATTATTTTTAGAGTCAGGCAGAGAACGTCTAGAGTTAGGCTTCCATATGATGGGAACATATTAAGCCTTCATTCTAATCAGAATAACTTCATGTAAACAGGGAAGTTCACAAACAAACACCAATTTTATCTGAATAGTATTAGAAGTTAGCCTAAAAGACACTGTAAACCATAGCTCACATTAATCCTCAATTATGACCAACACATCATAATAATAAACTGAGATCACAAACTTAAGATTTTAACTTTTATTACACTCTTTGGAAGGCAATGTTCATCAACTTAAAAATTTTTGCAATTCCCATTCATATAACACAGTAGGGAAAAATCCCAAAGCCTGAGCAATTACCTGATACAGATCTGCATATGTAATTTTAGGGCATTTAGCCTTCACTTGCTCTGCAACAAGACCAACAGTCAACCATATGAGAGAAAACCTTATGCATAATTTGAATCACCACTAAGTCCATCATAATTAAGTACTATAGCAGCTAATAGCCAAACCCATCCTGTACTGCATAAATGAAAAGAATCAAGGAACTATGTTCCAAAAATAAATCAACACAGTAGTAAGTAATACACACCAACCTATATGGAAAAAAAAAAAAAGTTCTTCAGAAGTTATATTGAAATAACGCCGGGTGGTTAAACATAAAGAAAGTCTAAACTAAACAATCCTTGGAAGGCATGGATAGATTAACGAGCAACGATCACGAAGTAAGACGTAAACGAACCGCAAAACTCGAGCGCTATCTTAAGGCCATTGTTAGCACCATGAGTGTACTCTTCTTCATTTCTAATCGAACCATTAGGACCTCCAGTCCTTGAATTAACATCATACGTCCCAGCATCATGCCACCTAATCGAAATAGAATAGAGAACGATAAGCAAAAGGTAAAAAGCTTATCAGGAGTAAATTGCAATCGAGGAAAAAAGTTGAGAGTTATAGAATACGCCAATCGGAGCATAATAGGGGCGCAGTTCTTGTTGGAAATGAGAGCGCGGAGATGGCGGCGAGCTTTATCGATTTCCTTGAGGTAGTCGGAGTCGACGTTTACTTTGGCCATGGGAGAGGCTAGAACTGTGAGCCTCTGAATCCGTTGGGAAGGAATGAGATAAGATAGCTTGACTGGCGCTGGCGCGTGTTATATATATATATATTGTATGTATTTACAGGCTGATAAGTGGTAGCTTAACCTAGTCTGCCAATTGATGATACTAGGCCTAGGGGATCCCTTATTTATTGTACATCATTATTATTGGTCAAAAAATCAATACATCATAAATAAATAAATAAATCCAAAACGGGGGAGTGAGTCTAAGGTTGGAAAATGAGCCCATTGGCACTGATAATAAGTATGGACTGCAACTAGCAGGCAGGTATGATCAGCTTTTGTACGGTATGGCCCAAAACTGAAACGAATCAAACAGGAGTCCATAGGCCGCCGGACCTAAATAATGAATGTCCGATCTGGTCCTGCTAAAAAATAATAATAATTTTAAATAAAATTTAGTATATATAACAATAAAAAAAGTTACCTAATTTAAATAAGGGCTAGGGCGATCTAAAATATCCCAAGTCCAGCAACGCGTAAGTATATAAATAACTCCTGAACAAAACATTAATTGGGGAGTATTCAATATTAATATAAAAAATAATATTATTATTATTGTTACAGAAACAAAAATCTCAAAAGTTCCCTTAGTAATCAGCTGCTGAGTGTCAGTAGCTTTTTCTTCTCTTTTTTTCTCTTCCGATCAATCATAAAGAAATTATCTATAAGCATGAATGAGGTGTGTCTGTGTGAGTAATAATCCTATATATATATATATACACACACGGAGATTCCTGTAATCTCAAATTTTTAAGATTTTTTTTTATTTTTTCTTTAATAATATATATACATAGTCTTTATTGGTTGGAGAAAGATTGCAAAGACCAGGGAGGTCAAGGGGCGGGTTTTACAGGCTCCGAGACCTGCCATGCTAGAAAATATTAGGAGACCCGCCCCGTCCTGCTTTTATTCGGCCCCAGGATCCGCTCCGTCCCGAACCCGGGTTTGGGCCAACCCTGCAAACCTTCTTTTTAAAAAATATATAATAATAAATATTTTTTTTAACAATCGAATACTAAAACAAATAGCATTAAAAGCAAAAAAAAAATCTAAAAACAATCAAAATCCATCCAAATAAGATAAATAAATAAATAATATATTTTTATTATATAAACATACATTAGGCATAATAATTTTAAAAAATTATTTGGAGCAACCAACTAATTGAATTTTATATTTAAAATTATTTAAGTAAATAAATAATATATTTTATTATATAAATGTACATATATATTAGTTACAATAATTATAAAAAATGTCCATGTTCGGGTTGATGCAGGTTTTTAGTAAAATCCGTAACCCGCCCCGAACCCGACCGAGTTTAAAATTTTAAATCCACAATCCGCCTCAAAACATATTATTTAAACCCGAACCCGCCTCATTAAGAGCGGGTCCGGGGCTAACCCGTCCCATTTGACATTCCTAGCAAAGACATTGAAAGTTGTTCACCGGATAACTCAGTTGCAGAGATAATTTCATTATAAAATATAGTAAGTATTTTTTATAAATTATTTATAAAAAGATTGTTATCTATTGAAAACTTTTAAAAAGATTGTTATCTATGGGGAACTTTTAAATAACTTTTAAATAGTTTTAAAATAATTTTAGTATTTGTTATGAAAATAATACATATATCAATTAAAATATTTTGAATTATTTAATTTATATTTATTTTAAATTTGTTTAAAATTACAAATTTGATTTGTTAATGAAATATATAATTTTTATAAAGATATATATTAATTTTTTTATTTGTATTTATAATTTTATATAAAATTTTCTGGTTATAAATATATATCATGTACTCCATTTTTTTTTGTCATTTTCTATTTTCGTCAGTGGTTATTATTTTCTGTAGTATCTATCTAACACCATTTCAACTTAACCGGGGTATGACGGAGATAATATAACATATTTAGTTATATATTTGGATAATTTTAAATAGTTTTAGTCAATTTTTAAATGGTTAATTTTAAATGCTAATTTGGTAGGATAATTTTATTTTACATAATTTTTTTAAACAAAAATATTTTTATATATAATTTAAAATTTTGATTTATTTTAAATTTAAAAATATCTAATTATGACTGATATTTGTAATTATATATTTTTGTAGTTTGATATTATGATTTTATATATCTATTGTATATTAATTTATTACTATATTTAAAGTGATTTTATTCAAAACATTTATTTATTTTATTAAAAACAATATTTGATAGATTAAGTAAATCATACTATCTGATAAAATAATCTAAATTTTGTATGAAATTGACATAAACTGAAATTTTACATCTGTTATATAAAAATAATAGTTGTCTACACTAAAATTTAAAAAATAAACATTTTAATTTTATTTTATAAAATAATTTTCAATTTTACTTTCTATCAAGTATAGGTAATTTAATATGTATTTTAACACATTTTCTTTTAGTTAATATGGTCAATCATTATTCTTTTACAAGTTTTTTTCACAGCTAGTAATAATAAACTTATAATTAAAAAATAATTTTTTTTTTTTAATATTTATAGTAATTAATGATTTGTATTTTCTTCTAACAAATAAAAATATAAATAGATACACATAAAAAAAATACAATTCATAAAATAAATAGAACAAATAAAATAGTAAAATATAAATATATAATTATTGTACCTTTTTTGAAAAAATTCAATAGAATCAAATAAATAATAATATACTAATTAAATTTAAATATAATAATTCGTGCTTAAACGCTAGTTAACTGTATATAAATATAGTAATTAGTAATCAGACGGCGGTGGCGGTGGCGGCGGCTGCCCCCGGGGGAGGGGCGCATTTGAGCTGGATGGCGAGGGTCTTGGGGATAGTCGGGCAAGGATCGATGAGGGCATTATCCATGAGGTTGTTCCTGTCGTAGGGTACGGTGCACTCGGTCTTCCCCAGGCACTGCTCCTCGACCACCTTACGCACCTTGGCCGAATCGCATGTCGCCGGCTTGAAGGCCCCGCATGCCCCCTCGGCATTCCCGAAGCTGGCGAACTCCACTCTCTCCACCACCTTCTTGTCCGGGCAGGTGAGCTTGGCCTCGTTCCGGGAGTCCACCGTGGACCGTATCTGGTTCTTTTTCAGCTCCCAGGAGGAGACGCTGGGGGGGTAGTAGTCGCCTATGACGCTGCAGATGGTGTCCCTGTTGATGAGCAGGATCTCTATCTTCGTGGGGTCTCCGCCGGTCTCCTCCAGGACCACGATGACGTTGCCGGTGGGCTTCAGGTGTGAGCGGGGGATGTGATAGACGTCCTGTGTGGGCTGCCCCAGGGGCGACAGGAATGACACCCAGTACCTCCCGATGCTCATGCCGTTGATCCAGATCATCCCCTTCGCCATGCTTGTCATTCGGACAGCTATTGGGTTGTTGCCTTCCGGGGCGTCGAAGTACCCCTGGATGGATTGATAATATGATTATCATCACCCTCACATGATGGAATGAATTAATTAATGTTGATTATTGTATGCTTGATTTGATTTGATCACCTTGTACCAAGACAGGGGTTGGGGGATGTTATTGTTCAATGGAAGCGGTTGCCATTGCACTTTTTTGGATCCTTCCTCCGTGAACAATTCCATGGCTTCACCGTTTAACCCAACCTGGTCTCAATAGTAATCACAATAATAAAAGAGTTCATCCATGATCATTGATTAATTATCATAAATTAAACCAACAATCAATCGAACTGTACTTTCAATGTACTATGATTCATAATTAATTACCTGGTGTCTCCACATGTTATCTGTAATGTCCAGCGTTCCAGCCATCAACCCCTGGATCGTTACATCTCGGGGCCCAGCGAATCTTCTTTCCATAAAGGATCCACTATTCTACAATTGTTGGTTGTTGATTTATTGAAAACAACTACGTTAAAATCGATTTATTTATTGAACAAACAAGGAGGATGGGTCACTTAAATTGTACAGCAGCAACAATTGAATTATTGAACAAACAAGGAGGATGGGTCACTTAATTTGTGCAGCAACAACAATTGAAGTGTAGTTACCGGCATGCCAATGGTCATGGACAATATAGATATTTGGTTGGGTCCAATTCGCAAATTGATCGAGTTTTTGAAGACATGGTTCTTCTCATCGATGTTTCCGTGTCCAAAACCTGAAAATTTTTACATTATATCAATTAAATAATAATAATCACGACGTGAATGTTTGTTAGGCTGTTCACCTAATTTCTTATAGCAATCACATATATTTAATTTAATTAAGTTAAATTCTTCCATGCAGTATATTATTGAGCAAAGAATTTCTTAATTAATTACCTACGTATTCTCCGTTGACGAATACCATCAAAGCATGGCCACGATTGCCAATCTGAAGCACGGGTAGGATGTCTATCCGCATTGGTAAGTCACCCCGATCCAAGTCGATTCTGTATGGTATCACATCGTAATGAAAGCCAGCCAGCCAATAGATTCCAAAATGACATTAAATTTCATATATATTACAGGAAGAATCATATCATACCATATATTTGAATTGTATAGAATAGAATACGTACATGGTGCTGTACCAAGCGTAGTCGGTGGTGTCGTTGGTGATAGAGCACATTTCCATTGGACGGATGCTCTTTATTGATAACTCGTTAAAGTCTGGGATTTTTTCTCTGAACATCTCCCATCTGGTGATCTTTGCTTTGACTGAGGGTACGAAGTTTCTAGAACTATGTTGTGCCACCACCTGTGCAAGTTTTATCGATTAATTAATTAATTAGAGAGATCTGAAGTACTGGCTGCTGCTTATTGTTCTGATCTGAGATGGGTAAGAAACAAAAATAAAATACCGATTATTACCATTTGGGTGTTGAAAACTAAGGTCTTGCAGTCAGGGAGAATGCTGATGGACTTAGCGGGGAGGAAATAATCCACACCCCTGAAATTGATAGTCCGATCTTCTCTTGTATTGTTGTTGGTCAGGAATGCCGCACAGATAGTGGGATCTCCAGGCTTGTCGTACGTTGTTATCTGCATGCATAGGTGAGTGAGGACTGACTGACTGACTGACTGACAAAACAAGACTAGCTAGCTAGCTGTATTTGCTAGGTATACTAGTATTGTACGTACCTCCAAGTCTTTGGAAATCTTCTGCACATTTTGGTTGCCCCGCAGCAATGCCCTCTTGCTCAACCTCATAGCCCTGTGCAAGTCTCTCAAGTGCCCGTATTTAGGATCCCTCGGCAAACCTGTCGCCCACATATTTATTTTTAGTCACAAGTATTTACTACCACTACTACTACTAATCGATCAGGCAGATAGATGTGGTGTGGATATAATATGTACATGCTTTTGTGTGTGTGTGTGTACTTACCATACTCATCCAGTGGAGCCTCGTCATAGTAACGGGTGGTGACAAAAGAGGAAGCCGTTCTGCCAAAGTTGGTTCCTCCATGGTACTGAGATATAGACATAGATATAGATGAAAGGGATTATTGTTAGATAGACAGGTAAAAGAAGGAAGGAAGAATAGAGGAGTGATAGTCTTTGTTTTGTTATATGTGTATGTGGGTAGAAATCACCTACCATGTAGTAGTTGGTAAGGGTTCCATTCCTAGAGAAGAAACGAGCAACAGAGTAGGCAATGTCTTCAGCAGACCTCTGAGAAGGAGGGTCACCGAACACTCTGTACTGCGCTGTCCAATTCTCAGTCCACAGGGAAGGCTTGTTAGGCCCTGGCCCTTTGAACGTATCTCCACATTGCCTTCCATTGCAAGTGCTTATCTGATGAAGATAATGAATGATGATGATGATGATGATCCAAACAAACAATAGGTAATTAATTAGATGAATGAATGCATACAATTGAAGGAGGAGCATTGTCCTGCTTGCACATGATCCAGGGCACACCATTGTACAGACTTGTGGCCATTTCTGCAGCCCACACCACGTATTTCTGTCCACCCTCTTCGTAAGCATCTTTCACGTTGTTATACTCGTTCTCGATCTGCCATGCCATGCATCAACCAGAAATCAATTTCTAATTCATTGGACATTACTAATTGTTGTACATGTGTATACATACACCCACACCTACCTGTGCCATTATGATGGGACCTCCTTGATCCGCAAAGAGCTTGGCTTCCTTCACCACGTTAATCATCTTCTCTGTGTATCTTTTCATGTGGAACTGCATCCATGCAAGATCATAAAGGATGATGGTGGTGATGATTCATATATATTTATAATAATAAACCAGCAAATAATTGAATTTAAAAATATTGGTTGGTTACCTACCATGAATGGCTCGTTATAAGTACGGAATGTGATGTTGGGAACGTTTTTCAGCCAGTATGGAAATCCTCTGCTCATCAAATTATATATACGAATATATGTCAAGTTAAAAATATACAGAGTGTGTGATGTGCAGTGCGTGAGTGAGTGATCTGATATAGTGTTGTATTAAGATGGAGGTATGCAGCACCCACCCCAAATTCCATTCGGATTCAATGTATGGACCCAATCTGAGTGTCACCCACATCCCTTGATCGCCAATCATTCTGATGAATTTGACAAAATCCTTATTCCCTGAAAAATCGTACTTCAAAACACACCACAGAGCATCAACAATTAATTAGTTAATCTGATACGCATTGATTGATGAATGAGTGACGACATGATCCAAAGTGGAGATGTATCGATCGATTGAACCAAACAAATGAAATGAAATGATAATATGGTACCTGTCCTTCAGCAGGCTCGTGAAGGTTCCAGAAGATGTAAGTCTGAACGACGTTGAGTCCACCTTCCCTTGCCTTCCTAAGGATGTCGGGCCACATCTAACCAATAAATAAATGAATAATAAGAACAACAATGCAGTTCTGCAGATCAAGAGACTTGAGCGAGAGAGAGAGAGGGACCTACCTCGGGAGTACTTCGGGGATAATGAATGGAGCCAGAGAAAAGCAGCTCTCTGCTTCCGTTAATGATAAGGGAACGCGAGTCGTAAGCAACGACGGGGCCGGCGGGAGCGGGCATGGGATTGGGGATGGGATTAGGGATGGGATCGGCAGCAAAGGCGGTTACAGAAAATATAACAGATAGAAGAATGAGGATGAGGATGCTGTGGCGCTCTCCTCCTCGTGGCACCAACATCATATCAAGTCTCCCCATCGATGATCGATCGATCGATCTCCACCCTGATTGCTACAACACTAACCAGTACACTACTACTGCCCTTGTTCTTCTTCTCCTCGTCTCTGTATAATATTGTATTGAAGGTAGGTGTGTATTTCTTTCTTTCTATCAACCTATCAGCTATCAATCTATCCAGGTATGCAAGTAAGTAGTTACAAATGAGATGAGATCATTCAGATATAATAGATTAGATTAGATGCATGTGTGTGTGTGTGTGTGTGTGGTGTCGAACCGCAAGAGCGAGAGTGAGAATGGTGGCACTAATTTATAGGAGCAGAAATACATAAAATTGAAGCGTGTGGGTGCAGTGGCAGTGGTAGTGGTAGTGGTAATCTACGTACGTACATTTGTCTCATCTCTTGTATTCTATTTTGAGTGAGTGAGTGTGAGTAAGAGTAGGTTGGTTTCATTGTTTTGCATCTCACAGCATTTCAACCATCACTCAACCACCGTATAGCCCGCTCCTCCTCTACCTTGTCTCTTTTCCTTGTCCTCCCATCAAATTATTATTATTATTCTTACTTATATATGCTTACACGTGTGTACATGAGTAAGTGTGTGATGATATTGATATTGATATTGATATTGATGGACTGGATTGGCTCGGGATTGGTGTTAGTGCCGAAACAGATTTTTACCCGGGGCGGATCCCATATTCCCACCCCCTCTTTATCAGTAGTATTAGTTTTCTTTCTTTTATTTATTTATTTATTTTTTAAAAAATATATGACATATGGGATAAAAAAATCATTGAAATAAATAAAATACTGAAAATAATAAATCAAAATTCTTATTATTCAGAATTGAATTCTTAATAAAAATATATTATTTTTTTTTATAAAATATTATTTAAATAAAAATTAAATACAATATATTTTCGTCTCATAAAAAAGATATTAACGTATTAATATTTAAATATTAATTATTATATAGTATAAATCAACAAAAAAATAATAAAAATATCTACATTAATCTTTTATAATACTTATAGAGTAAATTACATAAATATAATATTTTTTTTAATGTTAGGATATAATTTTAAGTAAAAAATTATATTCAAGAAAATATATTATTTGTTATTTAAACAATACAAAAAAAAAAAAAAAAAATATCTGCAATATATAGTTGATTAGATTAAGAAGATGAAGTATGGTCTTCTTGGCCTAATTTATTTTACCACTTCAATTTACTTTAGGATGATTCTTCCCAACTTGTACGTCTTCAATCCAACAAAGCTCAACGAGAAATTGAATAATTGAGAAGGCTGTACTGTAAAAAATCAATAGTTGTTCATGTGGTTCTAATATGCGTTTATTAAATTTTTGGGATGTATGTTTTAAGTTACTTCAATAGGTCGGAATGCCTTTTTATTGATTGTGATATTGTTGTAGGGTATGATTTGCCATAAGGAGAAAACAAGAAATCTATATATGTAATTTTTATTTATTTATTGTTTTTATTAATGCGGGCCCATCTGCAGGTAGCAATAATTTGGGTGGAATCCAGCCCAGCTCAGCTCAGCTCGGCCTACAAGAACACGTTGGTGTCGGCCCAACCCGACCAATTTGCATTTGGCGGGGAAGATTGATTGCCTTGGCCATTAATTTGGGTGCCCGCCCTTGCCCTTGCCCTTTCGCCTGTTGGGGAGCTGAGCTGAGTTGAGTGTGTGTTTGCGCGCCTGAAAGTGGAAAAGAAAGAGAGAGAGAGAACGATCTGTTTGTTATCGGAATGCAGGGGGAGACGGTGGAGGACGAGTTTTTGGTGTGGAAAAAGAATACGCCGTTGCTCTACGACCTCGTGATATGTCACTCCCTCGAATGGCCGTCCCTCACCGTCGAGTGGTTGCCCTCGCCGCCTTCCGCCTATGCAGGAGATCTCGCCGTCCACAAATTGATACTCGGCACCCACACGGCTGATGGTGTCCCCAATTATCTCATGCTCGCCGACGCCTACCTCCCCTCCGACCCTTCCACCGCCCTTGTAGTCGACCCGGAGCAATCTGTCATTCCCAAGGTTAGTAGCGTCGTTCTAATGCGACTATGGTTAAGTACTTGAACTTCTCTATCTACCTATATTTGCCCACTTCAGCTTCTTTTTGCGCGCGCCAACTGTTCGATGGAATTATAAGATGCGTTTTGCTGCATTTCTTTTTGTTGTTAGTCGATTGCTTCTCCTTGCCCTGCCCTACATCTGGAAGGATCATTTGTAGTTGTCTTCATATATAAATTTTCAAATCATTGGTTTGCATATTAATTTGCCTCATTGGTTGTTGGGAATGAACCGATCCACGTCTTTCTAAGTACACATCTTTTGAGTTTATATTTCTACTGTCTCTCTCTTATTACCTCGCTTATCAGAAAGTTCTGAGTGAGCGCTTCCAAATGAAAACAAGTTACGCTAACAACTGACGGCTGTATTGCATATATGCAGGTGGATATAGTTCAGAAGATGAGAGTTGATGGAGAAGTGAATAGAGCTCGGTGCATGTTACAGAACCAAGCTATAATTGCAGCCAAGACCAATGGTATGGACGTATATGTATTTGACTCTACTAAACAGCCAGATGAGAAAGGGAATGCTTGTAAGCCAGACTTGACCTTGAAGGGTCACAACAAAGAAGGATATGGTTTGTCATGGAGTTCTTTTAAAGAAGGCTATCTCTTGAGTGGCTCACATGATTGCAAAATTTGCTTGTGGGATGTTTCTGCAATGCCTCAACAGGAAGTGCTTGAAGCAAAGTGTATTTATGAGGTAATTTATTTTATCCTGTGAAAAAAAAGTCCTATGTATTGTGATGAGTCCAATCGTCTTAGTGGCTTCAGCTAGGTACATTTTCCATGTTAAAGTACCAACAAGGGTTCTGAATTTCTAATGGTGTTGATGTTTCTAGGGTCATGAAAATATTGTTGAGGATGTGGCTTGGCACTCAAAGAACGAACACTTGTTCGGCTCAGTGGGAGATGATTGCAAACTCATTATATGGGACATTCGCACGAACAAGTTACAGCACTCGGTTGTTGCGCATGAAAAGGAGGTGAAGGAATTAGTTGCTGCATTGATTTTTATAAGCATTTCTTCTATGTTATGGATTACTGCAAATAATTGAATATTTCAGTACAGCGCTGAGGGATTTGTCCCCTGGATCATATAAAATCATTTTCTTATAAATGAAAACTACATGGATATGAATAGAAAATAAGGTGTGCAGAACAAAGCTTAGGGGTATCAGAGATTTTATTTTCCATGCCCATGGTGTTGTTTCATCATTCTTCACAATGACTCATTCCTTTTCATGTTCTAGGTGAACTATTTGTCTTTCAATCCGTTTAATGAGTGGATTTTGGCGACTGCCTCCTCTGATACAACTGTTGGCCTGTTTGATATGCGTAATCTAAGTTCTCCGGTGCATGCCCTTGGCAGTCACACGTACATGCTCTCATTTACATTCAACATCTTGAATAATTTCTTGGCGATATATAGTATAGTATTCACCTTGTTGCTTTTGGGCGTGGACAGGGAAGAGGTGTTCCAAGTAGAGTGGGATCCTAACCACGAGACTATATTGGCATCTTGCGCTGATGACAGAAGGTTGATGGTTTGGGACCTCAATAGGTATTTTGCCCAGAAACTTTGTCTGAATAATGCTTGTCACCCCACCCCACAACACCCCATCCCTGGGGTGTTTATAGTACACCCACCAATAAAACGGTTGCTCTTAATTGGTTGTAGTGTGGGGGATGAGCAGCTGGAAGGGGAAGCTGAAGATGGGCCGCCTGAGCTCCTCTTCTCTCATGGTGGCCACAAGGCGAAGATTACAGACTTCTCATGGAACAAGAATGATCCATGGGTCATATCCAGTGTAGCAGTGGACAACACGGTACATGTATGGCGGATGGCAGAGAGCATCTTACCATGATAGAGATGAGATGAGATGAGGGGGTGGGGTGGGGTGGATGACATCTATGAAGCAGCAGCAGGCTCACTTGATTCTTGAATTCAGACTTGTAATGATGCAAGGGGCTGCACCTCATGTCATGCACGCATTTTATTGCCCCTTAGAAACTTTCTCGGTGGTTTGTTAGTTAGTATGCATACCTGAATTCAGAAAATATATTGAAGTCATATTCTGTTGGTGTGAATTTCATTTTCCAAGTGAACAACTATGATTTTTTCAGTCCAGTGAAGCCATCATCATCTTTAGAGCAAAGACAATGGCTCAAGTAAAAATAAATTCACCCCCTTGCACCTTCCCCCATCTCTCCAACTTCACTACGGTCGCAGCACATTCACCTGGCTGCGCTTTGGTGCCTTTCCTCTTGTTCCAAAGAAAGGGGAAGAAGGTTTGAGAACAGGGTTTTTTGTCGATTGAAATGGAGAAGATGATGGCTGGCCAGTGTTGAGGTCCCGCAACAACAAAAGATGCAAGCGGAGATTGTATTCAGTGGTCACCATGCAAATTGAGCTTAGGGTGGGAGAAAATGTGTTTCTCATTAATCTGGTGAGACAGAAAGCGAGAAACCGACAAACTCCACAAAGCCATTACCAAACATAGTTTCTTTTCATTTCAGGGCAGTGCAGCAAGGTGCTATTAGGCTTTGCTTAAGGGGGAGAGAAGACAAATGAACTATCACATGATTTCTCTAATCCTTAAAACCCACTCAGAAACCACATGAAATGAAATAGATTCTCTTAGCTGTCAAGATGTGCATCAAATGGGAACATGCCCTCCGGTAATACAATACCTAACCTTGCCATGGGTCATCCTCAGCAACAAAAAGAAACTTAATATACATAGAATCAACCAACATAATCCGAGCATAACCAACGAGGTTACTACTAGTAAAGAATGGGACTGTAGTCCGCAGTCAAAATACTATTGCTCTCTCCCATCAGGCTATCCTCTTTCTTTCTCAGTTACCCATGGTGGGAGCACCTGCACCTGCTCACAAAACATATTAAACATGGGGTTAGCAAATAAAGCACCACAGCTACGTCAATACTGATAGTCATCCCCGGTCGTATGAATAAAGTTTGTTTAATACGAATCTTAGCAGCAGGCTTATATGGGCATATAATGTAAAAGATCAAATGTGACGTAGCATGCTTATATGTCCATGCAATGTAAAAGGTCAAATGAATGTCCTCAGATTGTAAAGCTACGAGAGAAGAAGCAACAGAAGTTCACCTTTTCTCTTATTGCTGCTGGGAGCATTTGCAGTAGAAGGAATGCTAACATTAGCCAGTCCACAATCCGACAGTTGTTTTGGATCAGAATTTTGATTTCCCAAACATTGAAGGCTGTCAAATCCACAATCTCCAAGGCCTTGACTATTCAGTGCAGTTTCTGATCCTGGGTGAAGGCAGTAAAGCTGATCATTCCGTTGCATGTTACATGGATTCATCACATAAGTTCCAGGAAGGTTATGATTCGCAACACTCTGATAGATATCTCCACTCTTGATTGGCTTCTGGTAAGGGAAGGAACCAATCTCCCCTTCAATTCTTCCCCTAATGTCCACAAGCAGGCACTTCAGTCGAGCAATTTCAGCCTCCAGCAAAGCCTGCCCCTGTAACCTCTTCATTAGCTGCTGATTCATTTCCCTCAATCTCACAACTTCATCCTCCAATGAAGCAGTTCTTGCCTTCTTCTTTTCCCTATATTTGCGCACAGCTTCACGGTTGCCCAAAGGTCTCTTTTTGGATTTCTTCTCCACTGACTCAGCAGTGTCATCACTGGGAGTGGGGGCCTGAGTTTCATTAGGGGAGGGCATAATTTGAGTGTGAACATGAATACAAGTATGGGTGTGGGATTTGTCAGGGCCAGAGGGGTTGCAGGCATGGGCATGGGTACAGGCCTGTGTTCGCCCAAGAACATCGGTATAAGCCTCTGTCCTGCCAAGAGCATCATTGCAGGACTGTGTTCGGCTTAGAAACTCATCTATGTCAAAAGAGCAGCTGCTCTGAGCATTAGTCATATCCAAGCATGACAACATCTGTTCACTTGGGAAATCAAGCTCCCCATCGTCCATTTTAGAAGATATCTATATAACAGCAAATCGATTTTGAATGATATATTAATAATTATTCAGAGTGAAACTTTGAATGACATCCTTTCTCGGTAAGAAATTCCCATTCGTTGCAGCAAAGTCCAAACACGAGAAATTCCTGGCAGGAGGACAAAAGAAGCAAAAAACATCAATCGGCTACAGTACAGACTGGGCTGACGAGATGAAACCTCAACACCGTGATACCACACTGTATTAAAATAAAAATTATTTCTTTTGTAAGCAAAAGGAAATAGAACCTCTAAATCAGAACAACTACGCAAGATATGTAATGCAGCTAACTTCCAAAAGAAAATCATAACTGGAAAAAAATAATACCGCGATGCACTCCAATCACCTAAAATCGATAGATTCAAGAATAGCAACCAAAAAAACAAAAAAAAAAAAGGCCCGCTTACGATCAACTGCTACAATCATGCGTGAAGAAATAAATAACTAAGAAAATTCAGATTGGCTTTAGAAAGAAAGAAACAGAAAGAAATATGAAAAGTAGATCAATAGAAAGCAAGCAATCAAACAATTAAGTGCACGAGGGAGGGAGAGGAGCGATCAAATCTCAAAACCTGGATCTTCCGGGAGAACAATCGGGTTTTCGGGGAAGGTGACGCGGTGTAGAATATATAAGGGAGAAAAGTAGCCAGCCCTAAGGAAAAGGAGAAAAGGGGATGCGGGTGGCGATAGATATAATGACTGTGGGGGCAAGGGCAAGGGAGAGGAACATCAATGGATAGCAATTGAAGATTGATGCAGCAGTGCAGGAAGAAGATTCCGATTTCAATTCCGATTTCGCCTTGGAGTATTCTTCATTCCCAAACACCCATCCGCTTCCACTCCAACATCTGTGAATCTGATGGCATCACACGCGCGCGCACTCGCCTCCAAACTCGACTTTTATTTTCTATTTTTATTTCTACTTTTTGGATAATTATTACTTTCTTAATTATTAGTATATCGGATTCAGACTTTCCCTTCATTCTAAATCTGCTCATAATTAGCAGCCAAAAAATACTCCCTCCCCTTTCAAACGAGTTATTTGAAATTTTATCGAAAATTTAAAAATAATAATAGTGAATATACATAAAAAAAAAAAAAAAAATTAATATTTTTGCTCTTTTTAACTATATAATTTTATGTATAAAATAATTATATATATAATAATAATTTTTTTTTATAATTTAGGTAAATGTTACAAGTATTTTGTTATCCGAAAATAAAAAATAATACTACCTAATATCCTTACAACTTGTAAAATATTATAATGATATTACCTTAGTTATTTTTACTTTATTTTTACTATATTTCGAGAGTAATAATTTTTTGAATTAAAACGGATGAAATATTATTGCTTTATTATTATTTTACAAACAAAATTCAACAAATAAAATCAAAACAAAACAAATAAATGTCTGTGAGGGAGAATCCTGATGGTATAAGAATGAACTTGTGACAGACTAGTGTCACTTGTTTTGTCGGCCAAATTTGCAAAATTAATGTACCAACACTACATATATTAATTTTACTATCTCCAAACATCAGACTAAAAAGTAAATTTTCATATATCTATATGAATTTATTAAATTTATAAATTATTCCTTAATTAATTAATAATTATATATATAATTAGCATTAAACATATGCTTTCTCCTGTATCCAATTGTACATTTAAATATCTCAATAGAAATTTTAATAAAAATGAATAATAATTATTATATTTTTTCAATGAAAAAGAATGCCAAAAATAATGTATTATTTTTATTTTTATTTTTTTGCACAAATACATGTAAATATAGATTTGCTTGGTTTTTGTTGAATTTTTTTATTTAAATAATATTTTTATTTATTTATTTTGAAATAATAATATACTTTTATTTGCAAACCAATTTTTTATTGAAGCACAAATATTAGCCAAGCCCATATACATACATAGAATAAGAATATTGAAGCAATGGGTGCAGTGCAGGGCAGGCACGTGCATGCATTGCATCTCAATGAGGTGTAGTATAACTAAATTAATAACCAGCCCGCAAGAACTGGCTGGCCTGCTCCCATTCAAATTGTCTCATTGCATTGCTGCTATAAATATAATACTATTACTCATCCATCAGATCAGTGGTACTGGTAGCCATAACACTCCCTTTAATTTTGTCGTAACTAACTAATGTTATCTACCTGAAAGGCTGCAGTGTACAGCTTCAGCCAGCAACAAGAAGAAAGAGGATGACTGTTGTGTTGACTACTCCAGCACTTCAGTCCAGTCCAGTCCAGTCCAGAAATCTAACTCCAAGCAGCTCATTCATGTTCATATTCATATCCTTACAATAGATGATAATCTCCAGGATGAGGATGAGGATGGACTGGACTGCACAAACTAGCAAGTATCACCGGCTCTTCTCCTCTTCAACTACTCCTCCCAACTGAAAATGGGCTGCTGCTGCTGCTTTGATCAAGGCTTCCAGATGATGCAGGCAGACTCAGTCGTCCTCAACATCAACCAAGGCAACACTTATATGTGATTCTGCTGCTGTTGCACACGATTCTGGATACACTTCATCATCATCAATCTCCTCTCCCTCCTTATCTTCATCAATTCCACCCCCTTTCCATGACCCTCCACCCACGCTGCTGCTGCTGCTTTCATTTCCATTCAAGAGGCCTAGGAGGATCTTTAGTATCTGAAGATAACAAAATCATTAATTTTACTGCTGGTTCTGGTAGAGGAAGGAAGGAAGGTGGAGAAGATTCTCTCTCAAATTCACATTCACATTCGCTAGTACCACAAGTAAAACATCGTCATCACCTCACCTGGGATATGTTGGGACGAAGCCGGGCTGCTTGAGTTAGGCAGAGTGCTGCTGCTTGTGCCATTCTGTGCATTTGATCCTCATCAATCTTTCCATCTAAACACGGATCCAGCATGCTCTTGTAATCCCTCTTTTCTAGTCTGGGTTTGGCCTGAACGTATACACAATCACTCACGCACTCCGATTCTCAAGTTCTTACAAGAAAATTCTAAATCCCAAATTGTTCTTTCTTACTTACCCACATGACTAAGCTTTCTTGGAAACCCCTCTTTGTAGTCTCCAATCCAATACCAATACCGATAGGCTTCCTCCCTGATATCAGTTCTAGCAGAACTACACCAAAAGCATATACATCAATCTTATCACTCACTTTGCCATACATAAAATACTCGGGAGCAAGATACCCAAATGTTCCAACAACATCACTCTCTGTTATAAACGGCACTGATGTAGTTGTAGGTCCCCATATTGCCAGCCCAAAGTCACATAACTATGACGATGACGAAGTGAAAAATTACTCACCACCAACCAATACAATAAAGGAATGTATCTTGAAGAATTAATAACTATATGCTATACCAGATGGATGGATTACCAGTGGCTCCAACTCTTCAGTGAGAAGAATATTGGATGACTTTACATCTCGATGAATTATTGGCCGCAGACATTCATTGTGTATGTAATTTAGTGCTTCAGCAACTCCAACTGCAATTCGAAATCTTGCTTCCCATGATAAGGGCGTGGCTTCCTTTTTGTTACCTGCTTCAACAATCAGCTCAACTTCAAGCATCAATTACTCATGAGTTACAGAGAAATGGCCCGTTTTCATAAAGAGTGCCGTACCATGTATATTCTCTTCCAAACTGCCCTTTGACATGAAATCGTACATAGAGATTAGATAATTATATTCCATGCAAATTCCAATGAAAGGAACAATCCGTTTGTGTTGCTTCAGTGTGGTTATTATGTCAACCTCCCGGATGAAATCCATCAAGGCTTCTTTTGATGATCCCAAAACCTTCACTGCCACTGGTTTTCCATCTGGGAGAATTCCCTTGTATACTGAAGTGCATCCCCCCTTTCCAATAAGATTTCCTGTGACATCTAAACATGTCAAAATGAGCAATGTCCTTTATAAGGCAAAGTAAATTAAGAGGTAGAAGAAGCTTTCTAGTAGTAAAGTTGCCTTGCGATAAAAGACCTGAGGAGAACTCAGAAGTGATTATCTTCAGAAAATCATGGCTGAACACTTTGCATTGTACTGAATGTTTTGTGAGTATGATTTCCAGATCCTTGGGCATCTCTAGCTGGCTCACATGATTCTCGGATGTTCTCTTCTCGGATATGTGCTGCTGACATTCTCCTTCCGAGGAATACTCAGCCCTGTATTTGGAAGAAATCTCTGACAAAGATCGCCGTGGTAAGGTCATGACCCATTGCACTACTGATAATTTTTTGGCTTCCAGTACTGGTTGAGTTACTGTAATAGTAGCCTGAAGTAAAGGCCAACCCGGTCGCTGTTTTACGAAATTCTCAGCAGGAAGTGAGATTGAACTCAGAGACCCTCTCTTGTGTCTCTTGACAGGGCTCATAATAACATCATCATCTTTTGAAGCCATGTCTCTATCAAAACTAAATCTGCTAACTTCTGATTCTCCAAACTCAGAATTGGTGCAACTGTCTTTGAATGTGAGATTACTTTTCACATAGAAACTTGGCTTTGGATCCAATACAGGACCTGCCATCATCAATTTTATGTTCAGCTATCTACAATAGCATGAACAGTTTTTCTGACAAGAAGAGAAAAACACCAACCTTCTGATGTGATTTTGAAACAGCTGCTGAAAATAACCTTGCCGTTATAAATTGCCATAACTTCAGTTGTTGGAGGCAGCCTCTTTGCACAATACTTGGCAATTGAAGCCAATCCCCTGAAATTGATAGCTATGCAGATCAAATTTAATTAAACAAATAAATAAAATTGACATAGAAATTACTCAAGACTGCTGTTCTATGCTATGCACACGGCTCACCCCAAGGCTCTATGCTTATTTACCCCCACAACAACAGCTGCTGCACAATGGTTCTTTGCCTCTCTTACCATAACTTTTCTGAGTGAAATTCCTTTCAAGACTTCAGCTCTGAGAGCAATCTGAACAACCCCCACCCCAGGCAAACACCCAAGCATGAAATAGATAACAATTACATTTACCCTTCATCATATGTATAAAACAAGGAATTGCATAACATTAGTCCGTAGCAGAGAGTGGACGCTAACCTGCTTCTTGTTGCATATGCCTTCATACTCTTCCAAGTAACCATCCAACCAAGGTTTCTCTTTTGAAATACAAACTGCAGATGAGGATTTATAAGTCACAACACACATATTATTAAAACAACACAACCGATTTATTGTTAGATTCAA
Source organism: Andrographis paniculata (assembly GCF_009805555.1). Taxonomy (NCBI): domain Eukaryota; kingdom Viridiplantae; phylum Streptophyta; class Magnoliopsida; order Lamiales; family Acanthaceae; genus Andrographis; species Andrographis paniculata. The sequence continues at coordinate 509,228 of NW_026137601.1, read as the reverse complement.
AATTTGGATGAACTGATAGAAGATTAGCAGAAACAAGCAACCACACCAAGCTTCAGTACCGGAATTTCGTGAAAGGCAAATAGCAACCACGGTATCTCCCGCATCAGCTACTTTCACCATTGCCCAATCCAACAACTCACCGGCATGGGCATCCAATCTTACACCCACCACCACATTCTTCCTTTCCAGGCTTAATCTCTCAGCAACCATTGTTCTTTCTTCCCCACTCGATTACTTAATCGAAGAAGACAGCTAGAACATGCACGGCGCTCTTTCGTCACACAATCTAAAAATCTTGATGGGTTTTTCAGATGAAATCAAAATGAACGCCAGAAACATGGACTATTCAAATTGAATCCCCCCTTGGAATGAATGAATGCATCATAATCCGATTTTTAATGGAAGTAGGGATTCGCGATTCCTGAACTGCAACCTGCCCTTCATTAAACTAATGTGAATTCTTGAAAACCAATCAGAAAATCCAAATCTCCAGTTCAAAAGCATCCTCATATATAAAATTCCTGCAACCACAAAATGATCCGCACATTAAAGAAACACACACACAAATATATATATATATATATATATCTACACGTTGAATTCCAGAAAAATGTAAGTAGGTCCTGACAACATGCCCCTACCTAAAGCTTTTGAATATTTGCAGTTATTCAAAGCCATTGGCATCAACCATTTAAAACGAATAAAACGCCGTCAAAGATGATCGTAGGCGGACCTACTTTTAACCAACAATCAATTTAAAATATCGGAAGTGGGGAATGCTAATTTGCCAATAGATGGTAAGAGAGAGGGAGAGAGAGAGAGAGAGAGGCGATCCCGGTACCGAATTTCACAGTATTATATCATTATTAGCATTATTCTATGGTTTAAGAGCAAGAATATTTTGCTGGAGGCCATGGACATTGGATGGGAGGTGGAGCGACAAAAGGGCCTTGCAGGTAACAGGCAGCTCCTGCTGTTCCATTGCCTCCGTTCATAGTTGTTGTTTAACGTCACTCGCACTTACGCTTACGTCATCGTATGCTGTGTCACGTCGGTCCTCAGTTGAGTCCGTTATCATAAATGACAGATAACTGCGGTCAATTTGGCCTGGGCTAATTCAAGGCTGGGCCCACATCCTATCTATTAAATAGCAACCAAAAGCCCATTGCACAAAGTCAATAAAAATATAAACATTTTTTAAGTGAAATGTCTCGAGGCCATTTGCCAGAGCCCGTTTCGTTTCTCCCCATTATTTAAATCAAAACCTATCTAACTAAATTTATAAATAACATTTAATATTATATTGTTTTTAATATTTAATTTATAATAATTTATTATAATTATAAATATAAAAATAATTATATACATCAATAAATGTTTTATAAAAGATGGACTGTGATTGTGAAGTTACAAGTTCAAATTTCAATGTAATTTACCTTATTAGATCATCCGATGAGTAGCAATTGCACGTTTCAGATTATAAAAATAAATAAATAAAAAATACACCCTCCAACACGGTATTGCACCTAGTTGGGTTGCGATGTGCGTTGGAGTGTTAACAATTGGGTTCGTGTATTCACTCTTGGGCCATTTGGGCCCGGCAGGTTATATTAGGCTTGGCTCACATCCTTTACTTGTGGGCTCAGTCCAATCTATCTATTTCTCTTGCACACACTAACACAAGACAAGACCGATCCATTCCAGGGAATAAAAAAGTCAAAACCAAACCTAAAAATACATGCACTTTATGCATTGACATGGAAAAACAGGAAGAAAGTCGAAGCCAGGTTTAGCTTGGTTTGACTTGGTACGCGATTCATTCCCAAGTTTGTTTGTTCCATTGCCATTAGATTCTGGACACAAACAGATCGCCTCCCTCCAACTCCAAATTCCAATCTCTCTCTCTCTCTTTCTCTCAAAATATTCTGATATTTGTTGTACTGTGCATGTAGAGACATAAAAATATCTGTCAGCTGTATACTCAAATTTGTTTGTTTGTTTTACATACATACTGTCAGCTAAACGGTACCTAACACACTCAGAAAAAGTGCCTCCACACCAATCCAATCCCCCATAGTTTTCGAAACAACACAACACGCTTCTTTACCTGAACTGAATTGGGTTGACCCTTCATCACCATCATCTACCTTCCTCCCCTCTCCTAAACAGTATAAATACACACAAACATGCGTACTGCTAGTAGTACTACATCTACTAGTTTGGCACACACACAAATAGTACATACATAACATGATGGAACAGCACTACTACCATTATGTCACTGGTGGCATCGCTACGCTGCTTCTTGCCTTAATCCTCTCTTTATTTTTATTGTATAGATTGCTGCAAAAGAGCCGATCCCGCAGCACAAGTAGCCTGATAAAGAAGAAGAAGAAGGAGGAGGAGGAGTCAGCCATAACTGGCAAAAGCCCTGCTCCTCCTGCTGATGGGCCACCGGATGTGGTCGTTGTCGGCGCTGGTGTGGCTGGTTCCGCCCTCGCCTACTCTTTGGCCAAGGTCTGTCTGTCTCTCTGTCTTGCTTGCTTGCTATCTATCTATCTATCCATCGATCTATCTATTTATTCATTCACAGGATGGGCGCATCGTTCAAGTGATTGAGAGGGATTTAAGCCAGCCCGACAGGATTGTTGGCGAGCTGCTGCAGCCGGGAGGCTACCTCAAACTGGTTGAGTTGGGAATGGAAGGTACAAAGTATAATGCATTTCCTGTTATGAACTGGGGCAGGGACCATTTAAATTACTACTACTTTGTTGCAGAGTGCGTTGAGGAGATTGATTCGCAGAAAGTATACGGATACACACTCTACAAACGCGGAAAATATGCAATACTGACCTACCCATTGCAAGAATTCAGCTCTGATGTTTCGGGCAGAAGCTTTCACCATGGCCGTTTCATCCAAAGGTTGCGCCAGAAGGCCGCATCCCATCCCAAGTATGACAACATTAATACGCATACATATATTAGTATTCGGTCGCCTTGGCTGAATCTGATCCATCAGCTTCTGCCTGAATTCTCCTTCTCCCTCTAGTGTTAGAATGGAACAAGGAACTGTGACATCTTTGATTGAGGAAAAAGGCACAGTTAAAGGAGTGAGGTACAAGAACATGGACGGAAAGGACATCAAGACATTTGCTCCTCTCACTATTGTCTGCGACGGATGCTTCTCCAACTTGAGAAAAACACTCTGCATACCACAGGTAAGAAAACAACTAATAACTACCCAAAGATCAATAACTCATATCCATATGAACAAACTCATAATTGGGCAGGTGAACATTGTGTCTCACTTTGTGGGTATGGTCCTAAACCTGGAGAACGGAAAGCTTCCGCACCCAAATCACGGCCATGTAATCCTGGCCAATCCCTCCCCTGTTCTGTTCTACCCTGTGAGCAGCACAGAGGTTCGATGTTTGGTCGATATCCCCGGACCCAAGATGCCTTCCATTGCTAACGGCGACATGGCCAAATACCTCGTATCAAACGTCGCTCCTCAGGTATAAATAACTAAATTATACTCCCCATAAGATTATATATCAATAATCTAATCTCATCTAATCAGCTACCGATGGAGCTGCGCGACGCCTTCATCAGCCAGATTGAAAGCGGCGACATAAGATCGATGCCAAACAGGAGTATGCCAGCATCTCCTCTTCCAACCCCAGGTGCAGTGCTGCTGGGAGATGCATTCAACATGCGCCATCCGTTGACAGGGGGAGGGATGACCGTAGCTTTAGCAGACGTGGTCGTGCTGCGCGACCTGCTCCGACCTATGGACGATTTCTCCGATGCAGTTGCCCTCACCGCCCACCTCGAGTCGTTCTACAGTCTGCGCAAGCCGGTGGCTTCCACCATCAACACTCTGGCGGGGGCGCTGTACAAGGTGTTCTGTCCGGCGCCGGATCAAGCTAGCAGGGAGATGAGAGAGGCCTGTTTCGATTACCTGAGCCTTGGAGGGAAGTACTCGGAAGGCCCCATTGCACTTTTGTCGGGATTGAATCCGAGGCCTATGAGCCTGATTGCACACTTCTTTGCTGTGGCTGTGTACGGGGTGGGCCGGCTGCTGCTACCGTTTCCATCTCCGGAGCGGCTCATGCTCGGAATCAGGCTGCTTTCCAGTGCACATGGAATCATCTTTCCCATAGTGAAGTCTGAAGGTGTGAGGCAGATGTTCTTCCCCATCACAATTCCAGCTTACAACAGAGGAGCCTCACTTGTAATGAAGAGTGCAATGTTTGATATGATGGCATAACATAACTATACTGCACACTGTTATTTGTTAATTAGTTGGAAAGGAGAGATCCATTTGGAAGAATGAAAGCAGATTAAGAACAAACCAGAATGATTGAACAATGGAACACAAGGAAGGATGTTTTGTTCATCTTCAACCAATTAAGACACTACACGCAAATGTGATGATGAAGACATCATATCATAGAATCATATCAAAAAGCAAACGAAATCATATTCAGAAAGAGAGACAAAAAACATAAATAGAGAGCATAACATAACCTAATCTAATCTAACCTAACCAAAGCAAACAGCATGAACAAGGTATGTTATGATATGCATGATGATTGATGTAACTAACCGAGAATTCATTCATCTGAGATTGAAGATCACATGAGCACGCACGCGGCAGGATTCTCATCGCTGAAAGCAGTTGTGTAGCGGACTTCGGTGGAGGTGGCCCTAGAAAGCTGCGAAAAGCCCTCGGAAGTGTTGCTGCTGCGGCGGACGTATCCCGCGGGGGCTTTTTTGTCGTAGACACCAGGTGCATAAGGGTGCTCCACCACGTCGTACGGGACATATGGCCACAGCTCAGCCTTCTTTCCAGTGCGGTGCGCCACACGCGCCACCACCTTCTCCGCCTCCACATACCCAACCACCGTCAGCTTGTTTTGCTTAGGCGACACCTCCACCGAGCTCACCCCTTTCATTCCCTCCACAGATCTCCGCACCTTCCTCTCGCATCCTTCACAGTCTATTTTTATCTTTATCTCCACAGTCTGTCCATCAATTAATTATATACTTATCAATTCTTCTTCCAATCGTCTCATCTCATCTCATATCAATATCATATCACTCAATCACGACCGACATTATTAACACACTACAGAATTAAATAAAAGCATGACCACCCTGCCCTATAAACAGTTGTGAAAGAAAGGCTCCTAATTATATACTGTAAAGTGATTTCCTTCTTTTTCACTGTTAGCTAATTACTAATAGCTAGGTAAAAGAGAAAGGTTGCCGATGCCGAATGCTAAGCAAATAATAATAATAAATGCTAAACACAATCAGTGGAAGAGAAGAAAACAAAAGATAGATAGCCCGCCGCCTGCGGTGAGTTGTCACTGTCAGTAAGATCATCGATCGAGTCACAGGTGTGACCACGGGAGATAGATCTGGTCTGAACTCAGATCTTCTGCAAGGTAGTATTGCAATATGTTCGTTCGTTACAGGTAACGAATTGCAGCAGAACAGAAGAAGAGTGAGATCAACAGGCAGCGAAAGTATCCTCCCAGTCCACTTGCAAGATTAAAATTAATTTACAACATTTGAGTGTGTTGGGGAAGGGGCACAGAAAGACAGACAGACAAAAACCGACCTGGAGTTGCTTGCGTTTCTTGGGCTTGGAATGGCCACTTGAGCAGTCGAACATGTCTGAGATGTGATCCAAAACCCCCATTGTGAGTGAGTGAGTGAGCAAGTAACAACAACAGTACACTCTTGTTCAGCGCTCTGCGCAACCAGTTGTGTACTGTGCTGGCAAAGCCTCTCTCTCTCTCTCTCTCTCTCTCTCTCTCTCTCCCCACTGTCTGTGTATATCTACCGATATGAATAATAAATGTAAGTAGTGGTAATGAATAATAATGATTGGAAGTTGCAAATTATTAGGTGAGGTGGGTGGGAGGGGGTGGGGTGAGAGCAAGCAAGTGAAAGATGTGTGGGATATACTTATATTGTAATGTAGTATATTAAAATAATATTGTAACACGAAAATCACAATCACCTTCATCCTCATTCGCACGTTGCAATCATTTCAAAATTGATTTTCTAACATATTTTGGCAGTCCACACTAACAACATCACATCACATCACATCAAACTTGAGAAAATATAAAAGTATTCATGGATATGGATGATGAAATTTGAAGCATTCCAAGTGGACTAGGATTCAATTGAGAACATCATCTGGCCCGTTATCAAGCAAGCTATCAATAAAACTAAGCAGACTATTATTATTAGCCTGAAAACTAAAAGGAAAAGAACACAATAACCAATCCAGCAAATATTATCCTGAATTTATATTCACAATAGACACGTGGGAAAAACAGAATCTTTATCGATTTGATTCAGTGACATAATCAATACATTTATGATGTATTAGAGATTTCTTCCGTCTCGTACCCACCCTTTTTCCTGTAGGAAATAAGAATATAATAGACACATAGATAGATACTCCATATGAGAAAGCCAGCGAAGAAGAAGATTACTGAGAATTGAAATTCCTGAACCAAGCTGAGGTGAGGAGCCGAGCCTCCATCTGCTGAGAACATGGAGCAAAGAACAGATTCTCCAACAAGAAGCCATATGAATTCTCATCATCTGCAGATAAGATATTGACTAGTTAACTATTATTATTATTATCATCATCATTGTATGGTATTTGAAGAAAACTTCACTACTAGCTGTTGCTACCTTGTTTGAATGTGCTGTAAAGTAAAATACAAGAAGCATCCCATATACAAGTGAAAGAAAATAAGGTTCTGTACTGCAATTCTCAACCAAAGATCCATATTTTGATTCATAAGATATGATGAGTGATGAAGCATCCCACATGCTATTTTATGACTTCTGGGACTTAGCAGTGAGCCAGGAGGGGATCTGCAGTTTAATCCCAATTAAAAGCACAATTCATAAGGATTATGCAGATCCAGTCCATCTCCTCCCCTCCTCCTCCGCCACATCAGAGCTCAACTACAGAAGCTTACAATTACAAATGCAGAGGGTTGCATTCCAGATAACACCTTTCCAGCCAAGAAGCGAAATTCCTCTCCGGATAGGATAGTCCTCATGATTGCTGCTACGATTGGATCAGATGCTTGAATTCCTGGCAGTCAGCTCCAACTTCATTTAGAGCAGAGAATAGTTTAGGTATAATTTTGCCCAGCATGAGCTTGAAACCAACTGAATTCATGTCTCCACTAGCATTAGTGGTGGTAATAGAAGCATCCTTTGTAAGGGAGCCAATTAAGTGTCCTTTCATATATGCATCACACGCCTTGAGAATATAGTAGCCACGGTTTCTGAAATGCTTGACGACAAGCTCTTCAAAGTGCTGAAACACAATTAGAATATTACATATATGGCAAGGAAATGAGGTGGGAAAAAGATAGTAGTTAAGAGAAAAAAATGAGAGAAATGCAAGGAAGATAACTTCGCTAGAAAAAATATGCAGAGCAGAAACATAATATATTTTGATTTCATTACCTTTGGACGCCTCCGCATCAGATACATCATCATCTTACAGTTCAATAAAAATGCATTCTCATTGTAGGCCAAAGAATTTTTCTCTCCTTCTGCCGTCCCAATTTGTTTATCATACCCAGCTTCATTAAAGTATGGCTTGGAATTTAACACTAGACCCTGGAGTGAAACCAACACCTGAAGAATGCTCGAGGTTGAAGGATCCCACACCTCATTCCCTTTACCTGTCCAGGTATTCAGGAGACTCAGACAAACTCTTCCTTCCTCATATAAATTAGGATTTATTCGCCACCCCCTAGAATGATAGTATGCTGACTGCAAATATGGAAAATGTCAGTTTGAATGTTTCATCACAAAATGATCATAAGTGATTGGTTATAGGAGATTTGAGAAAGGAGAAAATATAGAACATTAATAGGCCTGAAGAAACAGACAAACAGTGAAAGAGAAGGGAGGAAATGAAAGAATTAAAAGAACATAGTTTTACTGGGGGAACATCTGGATATTCAGTTGGAAGTAGAAAGTCAAAGAAGAAAAGCCCATCCTGGTAAGGTGTTCCATAAGCTCCAACAATAACAGCTCTCAAGAGATCCATTCTATCTTCATAGACACGCACATATATCCCCTCTGTTCACAATTATTTTGTTGTAAGAGCTCATATTCTGATAGCATGATATCAAGAATCAAATAATTAAGATGCCAGAGAGAACTTACCAGGCAGATTATTTTGCAGAATATCCCAATCTTGTTGAACTTTCTTAAGCCACTTTCGGGAAGTGTTGTTCTGTAAATTAGCTAGGGGTCTCAGTTCATTACACACATCCCACAAAGAGATAAAGAATCATGACTATTAGTAGCTCAATGTACAAAAATAAGTATATAAAATGGGGAAGCAGTAGAACAGAAACCAATAACATCTATCATTCTTTACTGTCTTTTTTTATTGGCTAGAGTCACAGAAGTCAAGGATCAATAGAAACTGATGAGAACAACTTACACATCCCGGTGTGCCAAGAAAGTTGTGGTCAGAAGGTTCTTGGACAATATCAAAGCCTTTAAATGTTGAATTGAACTCATTGCATTGAGAACCATCAGATTCTGAAGGCCCTAGGTCACTGCTAGTTTCAGCACTTCCTAACATATCAGTGGCTGCAGTAACATTACATTCCTCTTGTCCAGACTCAGTTGTTGGCTTAGAAATTTCATGCCCAGCAGTCGATTTTTCAGAGCAGGACACAGTCGCATAATCTGTGGTGATGACTTCATCAGCCTGAGGACTCTCTTCACTCCTAGTGGCTATATCTGATGAATCGGATTGCTTTTGTCCCATGGAAAAAATTCCAGAGGCCAGTCTGGTCATAAAACCAATTGCACGAAGGGGGACCGAAAGAGCTCCATTATCTCCACTAATATCTCCAGCCATGTTAGCACCTTCAATCTCAGGCCTCTTGTCAGTATCATCAACTGCCTCGTGGCCCTACATTCAAAATATGCATATGATGTATGAAATAAAAAAAATATTACTTTTAGAGATAGATTACAAAATACAAAGAGGCTATATGTTTTAACATTAAGCAGTCTGTTGTGTTCAATAGTCTTGAAGGTGCATGATATTGCAGTTTTTATATGAACAGTTGATTATAACACTAAATTTCATATTGTCACAAATTACAAACCATCAATGCTGCAATTTCAGCACTAAATGACTGGTCATTTAGTTCCGTAATTTACAAAGTAAAATGTGAATTCTCTCAGTCTCTTCCAGCCATGTATTATGTATTGGAAATGGCTGTTGAAAGTAGCCCATGGTTAATGGATGGTTCCCCCTAAGGTGCAAGATGGTTAAAGGTCAACGAAGCAATGAACAGTATCTCTCCAAGTCTGCTCTAAAGGCATGTTCAGACATGAGCCATGTGCCAAGCCATGAAAGAAGGCAAAATACATAAACATCAAGCCATCGAAGCAAAAACATAAGCTATAGTGAAGCTCTATTCTACACACAGCTCTGGTTGTGAAGAGTGAAAAAATAGTAAAATGTCATTGTCCTGATGTTGAACTTTCCACATGCAGCAAGCACTTCAGAGAGCCTCTGGAACATGTTTAGATACAATGTGAAAGAAAGAAAAAAAAAAAAAAAAAAAAAAAAAAAGAAGAAGAAAGGAAGAAAAGACGGTTAATATATGTCATGAATGGAATGGAATGGCTAGAACAAGTATGTACCTCATTCGCATTATCGACAGTTTCTACATTGTCATCTTCAACAGTTTCCCAGCTAGCTGTATCATCACTGCCATAACTTCCAGTTGCAATTGTCTCATCATCATCGCGACCACCAACAACATATATAGCTTGAGGGCCTACCTGATTTAACAACAGAGATTTTCAAGCAAAATAAAATTACACATTAGGAAAGGATTAACATAGAAACTCTTGTCCAGGAAAGTGGGAAGCATGAGAACAACAGAAATTCCTGTTATTTAGCCAGTTTTAATGGGCAACTATGTAACAAAAAGTGGAAGAGTGAGATAACAGAATCACATCAGACTTACACAACATAGCCTATTTTACCAGAGAAACAAAAAGGGGACTTTTGCATTCCTCAACAATTTGGAAAGCCGAGATAAGAGTTATCAGATACCAACACTGCTCAAAAACAAAAGAATATTGACAAGCTCGCAGTTGAGAAAAAATAAAAAAATAGAAAAAGATCAATACTATACTTTCAAATGAATCATGTAATCATATAATTCATGGTGCATAGAGAGAAATTACCGTGGATATCATCCCGTCAGCCCATGTCACTTCTATGCCACCATCTTTCAGTCCAGTGATGTGCCCAACCCAGGACATATCTGAAAATTCAGTAAATGTTTCGCTTGCAGATGCATTCTCTGTAATCTTAGTCTCATGATCTTGTGTCCTGTCATGCTTGGACTCAACCGGACTGTCAAGCTGCCTATCTTTAATAGAGTGAACACAATAATCCATTTTTGTTGGTAAGGAAACTGGTGAAAGACGAACAACTACATCTCCATAACAATAATCATAGTCAGGATGCCCTTCCAGCTCATATACACTAACAACTTCCTCATTATCGAATTCTCTTGCATCTTCTGCCTTTGGATTGGGCTTCAACCACTGGACACAAGCTGTCTTTTCCTTTGCATTAACACTTTTTACAACCCCAATTCGTCTGGTACCAGCACCATCATCGCTGTCATCAGCAGCCTTCTCAACAACATACTGTTCTGCAACAAATTCATGGTCGCCAGGTGTATCAATGGGAATTAAGGATGTGGATTCCAGACCTCGATTTATAGTTCCATCCTGCCATGCAACATCTACTTTTGTCTTTGTATTGATAATTAGGAGTGCCTTTTCAAAATTCTCTAGTTTCTTTCGAGATTTCTTGTCCTTTCTAACTACAACTTTACGGATCTTTTTACGATGAAGAGGCCACATTTCTTGTCCTGATCCCTTTGAGTCTGATGCTAAAATTTTGCCTAAACTAGACTCTACAGCAATTTCACATTGTGAGGTTTCACAATTTTTTGTCAAGGATGTCTCTGAACCACTATGGATCGTTTTTCTAAGTCCAATTGATTCCTCTATAGGGGTGAATTCAACATCAGATTCATCAGCTGCTGTTTTGGTAGATTCAGGTTCATTCTTAGTACAGTATTGAAATTCCAACTTGGATGATCCCCTGTTGGAGGGAATGATTGAGGGGCAAATTGATGGTGGAATGAGGCACCAATCACCTAAGTTCCAATTTGTATGAGCAAAACAAGATAGCAACCTTAAATTCTTAGGACTCTGCTCTTCAGCTGGAGTTGTAGCAGAGTCAGGTCCATATCCAGCAGAAGCTATCCAATAAATGAACAATGATCCCACTGTAACTTTAGTAACTGTACCTTCCAACCGGTTAGCTTTCCATAATCCAGATAGCCACCTAGAATTCTTGAAAACTGATGATGAGCTTGCCTTCACACATTGTCCTGGATAGTATGGAAAATTTCCATCTTCAAGGATGTTTCTTCCAACAGGTTTGAGACGTAGTGGATCTGCTTGGAAAACTTTGCAGGCCGAACCATCATCAAAAAGAACATTGACATTATCACAAATATCTTCTATTCTACCCAACCATGGCCCAAGGACAACATGATCTCCTATTGTGAAATCCCTAATTCTTTTCAAGTCTCTAGTTGATACATCTTCCAAAACAGATCCGTCATGCATTAACAGATCAACTAAAATGTTAACATCGACAACAATACCTATTTGGCCCATTGGATCAGAAGCAGAAGCAACACAATCTCCATGTAATAATCCTCTATCAACAATGGTCACATCCTTGGTGTTTTCTGTTGTAACCGATTCATCCATCCAAAGAACTCTAACTTGGTCAGCAGCAATGCGGAAGTTCTTAGAATCATTTCCGTCAATACTCTCAGAAGCAATTTTATCAGTGGTTCCTTCATCTTCCACATCATCTTCTTTAGAATCAAGCTGATCATTTTTGTCATTCTTGTCTCCACCTTCATCTTCATCATCGGTAATGCTGCTATTAGAATCTGAATCACCAGCAACTTGAGTCACAATTCCAATCTTAGAGTTGGTATTGCTTCTCACAATATCTTCTCTATAAACATATAAAACATTTGGTAATTTCCTTGATGTCTCGCCTGCTGCTTTAGTTTCATGACTCAATTTCAGATCAGTAGTGGTTCCATCTGATGATGAGTCACCTTGTTTTAAGATGCCATTTCTATTGGCTGTTACAGGTTCATTAACATCAGAATGGTCCTCAGATTCCATCTGGTACACACATAAGAAGGCATTTAGACATCACAAGCAATGTAAGCACTTCAAATTAGACTGTTTGACCATCATAGACAAACAAATGCACACAGCATATCAGAACCAAAAACATAGATATATCAAAAATCACAACACTGACAGCTATATAGAATCAAGTAAGTGTTCATAACCATCAGCAGCATAAAGCTCTACATGCATACATCAGCAGCATGGAATATGGTTGGTAAACCAAATCCCACACGTCTTCATTTCATGTCCTATTGAACGTTAGTCCAACGTCATCTGCCATGAGTCAGTTCAATCTAGTTTTCAAAATAGGAAATGCTGATGCTCCTCACCAAAAAAACAAGTGAGCCAACGTAGAGATCAAGAAGATATTTGTTATACCAATATGCCCTTTTATATCACATCCCAACCCACTATTTCTATCAGATTTCACCACATAAATCACATTATTAGAGCTAACTCAACATTTAACGATCACGGGAAGCATAACATGTAGTTTTAAATGATATGCATATGTACATATATAATTAAAAACCTGGGAAGACAAGTTACAGATGTATAAATTCCGATACCAGGTCCATTCAGATGCGCGAATACAACATTAGATGAATTGGTTGTCTGTGCCGAGAAATTCAGAATCGAATAGATATCGAGGGATACCAGAATTTCATTTCAACGATCAAGTGAATCACGATGACGAAAAGATTAGTGATGAATAGGGTGTAAAATGAGCAGGCGACAAAGAAACGACAGAGTAGTCAGAAATATTATGGAAAGGGTTGCTGGTGGTGCAAACAATGGAGGAGGAGAAGGAGAATTTGAGATAGAAATAGAAATAAAAAAGAAGGGAGGGAATGGAATGCAATGGGGAATGGTCGGTCGGTCGGTCCCAGCTCACGCTCCCGCTCCCGCTCCCGCTCAACTCCCACACAACGCCAGGCCCTGCCATGACCCTTAGTAAATAATAATATTATACTTTTATTGTATACAAAGGTATGTTTGTTTAAATGGATTTGAAAAATATTTGATTTAAATTTTGATATAAAAATAATGTATATAATAAAATAATTTGTAAAATAAAAATATATATATATTATTTTCGAAAAATATAGAAACAAACTTTTTGTATAATTTTCCTACTCGATCTTAACTAAATTGAAAATCAAACCTTCTGTGGCTTCAGGTTATCTGTACATATAGTTTGTATTGTGTAACTTGTCCGTGGAAACTAGTTTACAAGTACTAATTTCAGTCGGGGTCTAATTTGCTGGTTATTAATTTCTGCTGGAGTTTACCACGTCATAAATAAATAAAGAAAGAAAAAATACACGCGCGCGCGTTGCTTAGTGGCGAGGCGACGCGAGAGTTTGGAACCGGAGAGCGGAGAGATCGGATTTGGACGGACGGGATCGACAACTTTTGTCGTAGAAGCGCGTTGCGGAGAGAGAGAAATCAATCGTGTTTCACTCTTCACCAGCTAAGTTTGCTTATTATATATATATATATATATATATTATTTGGTATTGATGTTTTCATTTCCTTTCCTTTCCGCAAAAATTACATCACACATCAATCACATCACATGTTCGTTCGTTCGTGGAGGATAGGATCTGGTTTAGTTCAAGAATTTCATGCTAAAAATCTGTTACTCAGAAGGTGCTAGCTAAGTTTGTGGTTCGTGATTCCAATTTGCATTTCAATCTTTAAAGATTTATATATATTAGTATCATTTAGCTATAATAATGATTTGGATTTTTATCTCGTGATCTTTCCTTTCTCTGAGCAAAAATTATAGCTGGTGGAGAGATGATCGTCTGCGTCGCCGTCGTGGGTCACCAGGTGCTTCGGTATCTCCCTGTATTACTTACCGGCTCATATCATTATTGTTTAGAATAAGAATGCGCGAATTGTTCAACTACTTTAAAAAGACTGATTTTTCTGTTGGATGGATCTCACGGTATTTGCAGAACAATCCACTGTACATCCAGAGTTTTACCGAGGCAGATGATGCGCTCAAGCTTCATCACATTGTTCATTGTTCTCTGGACGCAGTTGATGAGAGAGGTGATTTTTGTCATTAGATCCTTCTCACTAGTAATTACAGTAATTGTGTTTGTGTGTATATATATGCATGCATCATTGGGTCAGTACACTGTAAGTAAATTAGGGAAATTTGCTTAAAAGTTCTTGAAATTTCAATTAGTTTGGACACCAACTGTTATTATGTTTGTTGCCTATCAGCTCAGTTTCTGTGCCGCCAAAACCATAAACTGGATCAGGTGAGAGCGATTGACATTTCAATGGGTTAAATCCATCCCTTCCTTTAGAACAAGATTAATGCCAGTTTTAGAGAAACCTCTGCTTTAGTTGCTGCATTTCATTTCGTTTTTAAGTACTTCAATATGTGCTGGCTATGAGCTATTGACGGCTTATGGGAATATGGGCACATGCAACAGTGCATGATTGTGGAAAACATGAAAATGATAATAATTGCTGTAAAAATGCAGTAGTATAAGATAATTTTAAGATGCCTAGAAGATAAAACAAAATGATATACTAATGACTGCTATGAAACATTATGTAGATTTTGAATCATCGGAAAACATTGGAGACCCTTTTTGAGATTTTGTAATATATTTGAGGAAGATATGAAATATACTTACTAGTTTCCTTGTAAGTTATTATCATTTGACTCTAGTAAATTTTCGTTGAGGTAGCTTTATAATTTGAATTTGGACTCTTAGTGGGTTTTGAATGCTGCAGTGAACAACCCCAAAAAGTCAGGTCCAATACTGAATGAAGCGTTTCTTGGTTTGCTATATCCAACTGAAAAATACAAAGTGTAAGTCTTACGAATCTTCTATTCCTTTTGTTTTTGGTAACTATGGGGGAAGTTACAGAACATAGATCTACTACCTTTCCTCAGGTATGGTTATTTGACTAATACTAAGGTGAAGTTCATATTTGTAACCACGGATCTTGATGTCCGAGATGCAGATGTGAGAAATGTAAGTGTGATAATGCAGATATGTCCTTCATTATATCTTTTTCAGTACCTGTTTTCATATTGGAGAAGCACTGAAGTGTTTCTAATTGATCACCTACAACATTGGTATTTGCTTAATATGGTCAGAGTGCTTCTATAATGTTAGACAATATCATTCAATTCTTCCTGCATTTCTGTTCTAAAAAGGTTTGCTCTGGGGTATCCATGTGGCTTAAAACAGTTCATAATTTGCTTGGACATTTGAGGTTGGAAGGCATGCGCTTGATTCATTTTTAAAAACAAAAACTAATCCTTCACTTCACTGAGAATCCTCATACCTCTCAAATTTTCTTTTGCGTGATTTTGTTGCATTTCTCTGGAGTTTAATGTTGTTTGGATAAGTTAAAAGCTGTGAAAATATGCCTGTTGCTGTTTGTTGGCGTATTATTATTTCTGCTGATTCTGAACCCATATACCTCAATTCTAGTGATCTGAATTACTGCTCCATTTTCTTGTTAGTAGCATGACATTTAACTTCCTTTCTGCTTACTAATAATTGATGTTAAACATGACATTTGATTTCCACTCTGCTTGCTAAAAAATTGATGCAGTTTTTCAGAAGGTTTCATGCTGCCTATGTTGATGCAGTTTCAAATCCCTTCCATGTTCCAGATAAAAAGATAACTTCCAAGGTTTTTGCCGAACGAGTCAGCACCGTTGTCAAGTCCTTCGGACTAAGCCCAGCCAGTTGAATGCTAACCTGAACATCTCGGCTTACACAGCCATGCTTCTGTTTTTGACTTGGGGATCTTTGAATTATACTTGACCTCTGAAAAATGCAGTGTTACTGCAAATGTTGTGCATAAACAATTTATTGAAAAGAGGATTAGGTAACTTTGTAGCTTTAATTTACTTTTTTTGTAGTCCATAATATTGTTACTGTCAGTGTATTTTGAGTTTCTATGGGAAATTGGCACGACTTTACAGTGTTGAAAGAAGACATTAAGAGAAGCTTGTGACGAACAAAATGGTCTGTTGGACAAAATAGATAAATGTCAACTCCAACTCAATCTCGACATGGTCGATGGGCAGCTGCACTGCAAGAATATTAGATTAGTCATCGAGGGAGAAGTTCATAACACAGACGACAGGAAACTGAACCAAATTAATAAAAACATTCATGTAACAGCAGCAGTATTCTTCTCCAACTTCAGCAAGTGCAACAACCAGTAAAAATATCCTTAGGAAGAAAACATGAAATCCATACAGCAGAAAATCTGGTGCAGGAAATTACAAGTAGTCCAGCCCCATCAGCATAGAATGAATTTCTATCCCAAAACGAAACATTCTTGATAGATAGAAACATAGATAGCTTATATAGGCATGCATATCTTTAGAATTCATCATCATCCTCCTCTGCTATATGTTTAGCAAGCTCTTGCTCTTGCTGCTGTCTCTCCCTTCTCTTCTCAGCACTCTCCTTTTCCTTGTGGGAATTGGGGGGGAAGCGGAGGGCACGTACTGCTTCATTGTGCATATTCAGACAGAATGCAATTCTCGAGTTAAAAGCAATCTGAGGCTCGTTTGTAGAGTAAATGTCCCCCGTCTCCTTTGACACCATCCATCCATTAACATGATCTATCATGGCATCGATTGCACCATCTCGAATTGCTTTGGAAACAATACTTTCTGCATCAGCAACTGGATTTGCAGAATCCAACCTCAACTTCTTAGCAACATCAGCGAGAGAAATCCGGGAGTATGAGATGCTGATGTTGCGTAAGCCAGTCCTAATAACATTGTGTCTTAACCTGATAATTAAATTATTAGTTCGATCTGTGCTGAAGGTGCTGGAAAACTTTTCAGCCACTGACTTGAAGAGCTCCAAATCACCAATCCGGACAGCCTGAAACCCAGTCATAAATAAGTAAGTTGACTCATTGGTATTGCTTCCAATAGAAAGAAACCAGACAAATCTCAGGCATTTATAAATCAGAGAGCGGACCATTCAAATCTAGAGAATTTCCATTTCATCAGAATTATCCAAACCATAAACCATATTCAAAGAAGATCATAAAACTACCGCAATATGAGCATATCCTATTTTCCAATTATTCTGCAGCCATTAATCACTGGTGTGGGATAAACATGATTAAAACAGAAATTACTATATACCAGCACTAGCAAGTGTAGCAATACTGATATATCATCCTCAAGAATATTGATAATTTACCAAAACAGGAATTATCACAGACCTACACGAGCAAGTGTTAGATTTACTGATAGATTGTCTTAAAGTATCAAAACATTCTATAATAGTCTTGTACTTACATTGGTAAGCTCAAAATATGGCCTCAGTGCTTTTTCCATCCCTTTCTGCATAAAAACTGTCCTTTCTGGAATTTCTCCAAGCAGCAAGCGGACAATAACAGCCCATTTGTTGCATTGAACTCGAAACCCCAGAGCAGAAATAGGTGCTTTCCTGGCAGCTTGAAGAAGGGATTCTTTGGCGTCGGTGTATTCCAACTGAATTGTCCTGATCTTTCCAAGGTAAAATAGGTACCGGCAGAACTGCAGACAGAATAGTAGACAAATCAAATTATAGAGGCACAACCTTAGGTAACAGCTAAACATACAATGCAGGGGAAGAGCAAACCTCCACCTACGCCCAGCACATCCCAAGTGGCATACATATAAATACTAACTAACAAGTACAAAAATAAACATAAGTATAGCTAATAGATATGCAGTACAATATGCAGTGTTCAACTACTTTAATATTTGAATTCAGTTGTATGAAACATGCTTAAAAGTCATATTGTTCCCTTTAGTATTTCTATTAACAGCTATCCTTTATTCCTAATTCAAGCAAGTCCAGTTAAAAGGATTATATTAACTTCATAGTACTATGGAAATTCCATTTCCATATGCCAGGTCCAAGAAATTATTGTCATGACAGAATATAAGTAGCAGAAATATGATAGTTGGAATTAGATAATAAGAATTTGAAAAACATATAATAGTGTGAGCAGTATGTCGTATTTACCTGTTGATTTGAGTGTGCTTCAAAACGGGGAGCCTTTGATCTCAACTTCTCAGCCTGATCGTACAAGTTGTAATGCAGATAATTCCTCAATAACAGATTTAGGAGAGTTTCCTGTATCACATCATCTCAAATCACTAGTGAAACCTGCTACCAAGTACCAACTTAACAAGCTAGACCATAATCACAGTGCAATACAAACCTGCCCCAATTCATCATGGCGCAGAGTAGCAGTACGGTGCAAAGCAAGAAGATTACTGTCACAATAAGCAATTTTCTATCAGATATGATACCCTGGTGCTAAATAAAGGTTAAATGAATTGAATAGACTGCTCATATGGCAAATTGAAATGGGAAGTTTGAGTTAAAGAATTTCAGTTTATTCATTCCCTCAAACATAAGGTGATTGGCAATAGTTGATTCATGCATAAAAAGAATATATTAAGTGCTCCAAGAAACAAAAACTAGTAGAAAACAAAGTACCCCCGTATTTCAGCGAGGTCACCAGTCAGCTCATAGCTTAAGGAGTAGTAGAAGTAAAGCCGGGATGCTAGGACATCAACAGTTCTTCGATTGACATTCCTTAGGCGAGCAATGCCAGCCGAAGAACAAGCCTTGGCCTGAAAATAAAGCAGAATCACCGCTAGTTTAAAAGGGTTCAAGCACAATATGTAGTACAAGCTTATTTTATAATTTAACCATATAGGCCATACCTCACTGAGTTTCTTCTGATCAATCAAATATATTAGAACAAGGAAATAACAAAAGATCTCAATCTCTGGCAAAGAATGCTTTGCAGGGGATTGTGTGACGGATGTTGCAGTATCAATTTCCATTTCATGCTCATCATCCTGAAAGCATCATTAAACAGAAGTTAAATGGTGGCCTGTTCTTACACATCCCCTCAATTTTGCATAATATTACATTAGGGGTTGAGAGGAGACAAAAATAATAGATGCAAGATAAGAAATTAAGCAAATTATGTCCATCCAAGACAAGGAAACAATTCAAATACAGTAGGTTTAAGTCACAGTTTTTTAAACTTGATTGCACTGAGCAATGATACAAGAAAATAAATTGCAGATTGATTTACTCCCTGGATACTTAAAAAAAAGGAATGTAAAAGTAAATTTTCTACTGTGCTTCAACAATTCAATCAAAACACGGCCTTTATACCTTTGGAACATAGGACAACAACCGGGAATGCACCTCAGATCCAGGCACAAGAGCATAATTGAGAAATGCTGAAAGTGCAGAACCCTTTAGCTTCTTCCTTAGCTGAATTGTCCAACGAATAGCCCTTACAATTCTTCGAACCTCTCTTGTGTAAGCCCCAGTCTCAATCAATGCAGCAATGTCCTTCAAATCTAGCATAAGTAGCCAAAAACTCAGTATCCCCAGTCTTAAGTCCTGACTTTCAGGTCAGATCAAGGACACAGCCAATAAAATGACATGGGGAAACAGGAAAAAGGAACAGGAAAGAAAAAAATTATCTTCAAACAAAGCAAGCATGACATACATAAATCCTGAAATGAACACAAATACTTCCGAATAAGAATGGTCTACTTGAGACATCCTTAGCGCTATCCTAAGTATATAAGGCAAGCATTTTCCTTCACTTTCCTCATCTCGAAAATATATCATATCATACTTGTGTCGTAAATATTAATTAACAAAGTTAAGTGCAGATGTAACACTTACGCTGAAAAGCGGTGGGGGAAGTGGGTGCGATGGAATTAGACACTGCAGGCTGCTGCTCCTTCATCTCAACGTCTTGTGTCATTTTCGCAATAAGAAGAAATCTGAGAAATAAACGCCAATACAATACGCACTCAGAAAGCAGAAATAAACGATTGAAACCCACCTGTTTTATGTTTTTTATTTATTTATTTATTATTATTAACGAATCTTTTACCGATTGTAACTGCTACTGAAGGAGAGATAATTTTGGATGTAAGATATGAGGGGGAAGGCGGAAAAGCTGTGACCTTCGTACTAGGGATCACTTACTTACAGAATAAATCACATAGAACCAGAAAACTGAAACAGGAAGGAGAAACAAAGAAGCGAGGAGTGTGACGAACCTGGGGCCGAGATGGATGAACCCTAGATATGAAGGTGGTGGTGCTACGACGCCGTCTGTCCCTTCAAAGTTGTATCAGGTGAGCCGAATGAGGGAGGGAGGAGTCGATCTGATCTGGTCCGGCCCGGGGCACTTTAGTCAATTCATAGACATTTCGTATTCGCTACTCTACCATTCTTGCTACTGTTATTTTATTTTCATTTCAATTAATTTTTTATAAAAAATATTAAACTAAAATTTATTTTTTTTAATACTATTATATATATTAAAAACTAATTATATCTATAAATATTATATCTAATAATTATTTATTAAAAAAATTTATTATTAAAAAATTTAAATTCAAAATTCTATTCCACAAGCATAGCATGGCATGGCAATTGGCGCAACATGCACTAGGTCGGTGCCTTCCATGTCGATTGGATTTTTAAGTTTTAGTTCAAAAGGTAAAAAAGTTGTATAAAAACCCAAAAAATAAGGATTTGTTTAGATAGGAATTTTTGAAACTTTGAAAAAAAAAATAAAAAATTAATATTTAATTTGATTTTTTGTGAAAAAAAAAAATATTTGATGTAATATTTTTTAAAAAATAAACCGTATAAATAATAAGTAAAATTGTATTGTATAAACAGAGCCTGAGCATCCCATAATTGTGGCAATCTGTCTCCATTGCGGCACTAGTGGTAGTATCTAACATTATTTGTAAAGTCTCGTAAGGATGGCCTAGTTTAGTGTAGATTTGACTAATATATGTAGTCTGTCTTACATAATTCAATTAATATATACACAGCAGTTTCAATATGAGACAGGCAATACAAGACACAAAGCAATTTCTGTAATGTCATACTCACTCACTCATGATATTTAGTAGGGAGTATTATCAGTATTTATAAGTACCATTGTCATTGTTGATTCATTCATTCAGCAGAGACGAGACGAGACATCCGCAGTCAAATTTAGACATCCGCAGCAACAGGGCAGCCAAGAATCTGCCCATGATCTTGTTGTCTCTCGTCAACATCCCTATCCCCATCCAATTGCTCTGCTGCAGCTGTATGAACCCTACAGCATAAGCCACACTTACCAGCTGGATGCTTCTCCATCTCCTCTGCTTCGCGTACTTCTCCAACTCCAACTCCAATCCCCTCTCACTCCCACTCCTTCCTTTCAGTGCTTCACCTAAAACCCGGGCTAAAACCACAGCATCCTCCAGGGCAGAGCACCCACCTTGCCCAATCTCAGGTGTCATGGGGTGCAGTGCGTCGCCTGCAACTGCCACGTTTCCTTTACTGATGCATCCTCGCAGCAGCAACTCCCAGGGATGTCTGTATCTCAATTGGGACCATATCATGCTCTTTGCATCTGTTTTCCTGAAGATGTCCTTCACTTGTGGGGCCACATTTCCAAGCTTGCTAAGGACAAATTGTTTCATCTTACTTGGGTCTTCTCTCATGCCTGTTTGACATAACATCACACCCACATTCGCAGCTGATTAATGAAACAGAACCATGGATAAGAATATGCAAAATCAGCTCACCTCCCGGAGAGTCAGAGGAGGGTATGTATGTGAAAAACCAGTAGACGCCCAGGTGGTCGCATGGACTGACCCCATATCTGACGCCATTTCCGAAGAACTGCAAGAAGCTAGACCCCAAACCATGCCCATCCTTGCATTCTACATAGCCCCGTATGGATGCTCGTCCTGCCTCTGATGCCTCACTGAAGCCAAGATATTTTGCCACCACCGAATTTACTCCATCACATCCAATCAAAACCTAGCTCAGATCGAATAAGGAAGGCGTGTGTCCATATCTATCTATATCCCTTAGAAAACAAATTGCTATTATTAGTTACCTTAGCCTTAACAAGGGTTCCATCTGCTAGATTAATTGACTTGAACAAGCCAGACTCCTTTATTTGCACAACTTTGGATGAATATCTGATGGTTCTGTGGGGGAGTTGATCTCTTAAGGTTTCGATCAGCACTTTTCTATTGATGCGCCGAACTTCATTAGGCTCCCTGTTTCAGAATTGGGGATACTCGATCAAATGCTTGGAGTTGGATGGAACTAGTGTTGGGGTGGGGAGAACGTAACAAAGCGTCAATCAGTCTCGTACTCACTCGATAGGTAGCTCTGCAATTGGCTGCCCAGAAACCAATGATGTGATCACTAGTCTGCAGTGCACACATAAGTAAAAGTAATAAATGGTAGCTGCTAGTGCTAGGTGCTTCCTTCAATCAATGAAATGAAATGAAATGAAATGCAATGCAATCACCTATCGAGCTGCTCATGCTTTTGACGGAGAAGGTCCCCAACACCTATGGCATCTAATGCCTTCCAAGCATTAGTCCACAACGCAAGGGCGTATCCTTCAGCTCTCAAGGTGTCTGCAGATTCCAATACCAAGCTCCGAATACCCAATCTGTGAAATAGTTTGTTTTGTTTGTTATTGAGTGATAGGCATAGGCGCTGTTATATCATTTCATTTTCAGCTGATGGATGCGAAAAATCATTTGGAGTAATAAAAATATGCATTAGGGATCGTCGACACTCGACGATATATACATAGGAGCGAGCGGGGGAGAACATCAATCAAGTGGAAAGCGTACCTGTGAAGTCCGAGGGAGGTTGCGAGGCCAGCAATACCAGCACCAACAATCACTACGTCTTCAGCACCTTCTTCCATCACCGCTAGCACAACCAACTAATTAATGATGTGGAAGACAGGGAACGCGAGTCTAAACTAGGAACATGCCTTGGGCGTCACCATATGCAACCAGGGAATCTCGTAACTGAATTTGAATGGATAACAAGAAATTGGGGGAAATATCAGAGCAGATAGGTAATTTGACTGGGCTCTTTCACTGTGGTGGGTAGCAGCAGTAATCGGGGGTTTCATTAGATTGGACGAGGGAGGGAGGAAGCAGTCGGGTGTCAATTCTGCTTTTGGATTGTGTTCATGTCGGGTGGAATTCCAGAAAAACAAAAAAATTGTCGATTCAAACCCGGAATCTCCTTATACTCAAACACTATACTCAAACACTGAATTAGTTTCAAGAGTTTTAAATCATCCGAAATTCGAACAAACTTTGTACCAACCCAACACGAAACAGACCCAAAATTTTTTAAAGAAATTAAATTAACCTAGAGAATACCATTTTTATTTTAATTTTTATATTATTTTATATTTAAAATAATATAAATATTATAAATTAAAATAATAATAATAATAATAATTTTAAGTCAACCGGAACATAAAACTCAAAACCTAAGTGTATATTTTTATGGAACACAACTACAGCTGCCCTACTACGTATCCAATGCTCTCTCACTCAAGCTATAATTGGGCTACAGATTTACAAAAAGAATTTGATGAGATATCATCATCACCATCAACTCGGGATTTCCATCACATTTGAGAATCACTTTCGAACTATCTGCACCAACAATAGTAGCATGGAGGATCATCGACTCCATGTGGGGGATGAGGCCTCTCTTGTGCTGCTGGAAGCTCTTGCACCACACCTGGGAATCACTTTTTCCTGTATCTGTTCATATCTGGGGATGCATTTTGTTCATTGCCTGTAGGATTAGAGTTGCCTGAGCTAAAAATACCATAGTTTTTCGATGGGGAATTGGCAGGGCTGGAGCCAAAAGCATCTTGCTGAGGTGGTCTTTGTTGAGGCAATCTGTACTCCTGTTGCCTTCCTCTGTTTGGAAACTGCCCACCATTGCCACCGGCACTTACAGGAATTCTTGATGGCGGTCTTCCAGGTGTACCATCTCGTGCATATCTGTTTTCCTTTGCCTGCTGAGGAGGAGCCCTTACTGGAGCAGGATCTCTTGCATACCTGTTTACCCCAAATGAAGGTGATGATGGTGCCCGGGTAGCTGCAGACTCAGCTATATGTATCGGGTTTTCATCCATAACATAGGGTGATGACCTCGATGACACTGTTGATTGATCATTTGTGGGGCTCTTAGGCACCATATTCTCTTCATCAGTGAAATAAAAAGCTGAGTGGCTACTGTCACCTCCATCAGAAACAGCCGATTGAGATTTAGTAGCGTGGACTTCATCTTCCCCAGTATCTGAGCCACCTTCTATAGCATCACAATCATCTTGGAATGGCTGGTTTTTACTGGATTGACTGCTAGTGTTTGGAGAGACAGCAGCCTTAGAAGCTTTCTTTCCTGCCTTTTTAGGGGGTCCAAACTTGGCATGCCTTACAACAATGTAAGCCTGTTTCTTTTCAATCTGTGGTCCAGTTTCTTCAACAGCTATGTCTTTAATCTGATGCAACATAACAGTTCTCAAAGTCATGCAAGGAACAGGAGGTGGAGCCAGTGAAATTAGCATTACCCAATTAGGAACTAGAGATAAATAAAATTAACTCTCACCAAAGCAGAAAAAGTAGATATCAGGTGTTCCAAGTCCATATTCTCTGTTGGCTCAATGGCTGTACACTGTCATAGGATGATGAGACATAAAGACACCAATTGCTGATGACTTAAGGAATTATATATAGACTTTATCAGATCAACCACAAGTAGCAAAATTCATATTTTCCTTGCAGTGATGAGATTAGGAGGGGGCAAGGTAACAATAAATCCAGAGGCACTCAGAATCTTTCAAACATGCCGACATAAAAAAAGAAAAATCAAGTGCAAAAGAAATTTTAGCAATAAAAGTATCAGCGTATATTGGAAATAATAATAAACAGTCATAATAATTCAAACAATTGGGGCCGTGGGGGGGTAGGGGGTGTTTGGGGGAAGAAAGATTGCATTTTCTAGTGAAACTACACAGCAGGACTACTGTAGCTTCATTTGCTTAACTGCATACCCAGTTACATGGACCTACAGCAACATATCTGGGGAAAGAAGGGTTGCATTTTCTAACCAACATTGAAGAATAGTAAAATTACTGCATTAAGTCCTTAATGGAGAAAATAATTATTCATTTGTCACTCTTTCTAGAACCCTTTTCACTGCTTTCACACACAACTGAAAGGAAATCTATAACTATCCATTAAGGCAGCCAGAGAAACAAAGTACCTTCACTCGATGGCCACTTTCCATGAGTCTCTTAACCATATCAGCTTTTATTTGAAGGTCTTTCGGTTTCTGCAACCAGAAAAACAATTGAAATGAGATATTCTGAAAATCACAGCAACATATTAAAGTATCAAAACCTACTCTTATCTTCACTAGACCATTTTCTAGTTTGCATCAAACCCATTCACAAAAGGAGAAAAAAGTAACTCTCTCTTCTTATACAGTATCAAATTGAAGGTGAATGCATAATATATAAATATTTATATATATATATATATATAAATTTTTATGTCATTGGCTAGTTTCCATTAAGTATAACTTGCATATACCCATTGAGAAAAGTCATCAGCCATGTATCATGTATGACTGTAAGCCATGTATCATGTATGACTTCAAAATTGGCTCTCTAAATCAGAATAAACAGTGAATGGAAATGATAACATAATAAGAACTCACAATCTTAGCAGCAAATCGTACTTCTTTAACAGATCCTGCCTTCAGTGTAGTCTGTAAAAGACAAGTATGTCAGAAAATGGCTATAAAGAATGACAAAACACTAATATAAGCACTCAACCTTGAAGTATTGAACTCTCATAGTTGCTTCAATAGATATGCCTATTGAATCCCATAATAGATCTTCTGATAGTTAAACCAATCAATACAAGAAAAAAAAATTCCAAACATAAAGGTGGATTGTCCTGTCCAAGTTTTGGTTTGAATCACCAAGATAAACATGAAAAAGTGTCAAGTGTATGACTATCAGCATTACGAATCAAGGTGTGTTGTGAAAGAAGAAACACCAAAAATGCAATAAAGCTACTCAAGTTGACTACGTAAACTTGTCTGCCATTAAACATAATCTTTGATAAGTAGAAATAAACCACCTTGCTTTTAGCACGTTCCTTTTCCTTTGTTTGGTGAAGGTACTTTTCTTTATGGTAGTCAAAAATTTTGCACACAGGTGGTATGGCATGTCTATCAACCTGATAATTAGAAGAAGAAATGCAAGATCAAATATCTTACTACAAATATATTGTATAAAAGTACAAGAGAAGAAAGTATATAAAATTTGAACCGAACAATTTTCTTGATAGCAAAATATAAATAGCATTTCCTTAAGAAGCCAACAGTAAAGGATCGCATTTCATGTTTCCCAAAACAACAAATAACTTTCTTATACTTATTGTAACAAATGGATTACTAATTTGGGAGAAATAACTTTCTATTACAGTTTAATGAAACGAAGCACTATATTTGCACACTTCAGTTTCATAACTCCTTCCAAAAAGCTCAGATTCAATTAATCCCAAACCACCTCACCCTAACTAGCCAGGAATACATGTGTGTTGTATAATCCATGTAATAATTACTTTTCTCCAAGCATGACATGGTTTGGCAAATTACAAGTGTAACACGTTCTCTCATAAGCTCAATGTGCCCAAGTAGGTATGCCCATTTAAAGGAAAAAGAAAAGAATATGTCTGGGGAAAATTATGTTTGTGTAATATCAAGACTCTAATCACATATATGTATATAGTAACTAGTAATAACAATGACAAGAAACAAGCAGCCAGAAGCTTACTCACAGATTTCTTGAGACCAAATAAATTACAAAGAATACCTCAACCAAGTCCAGCTTATGGCTTCTGGCCCGTGTCAATGCTTCATACCTCGACATTACCATGTGACCTATAAGTACACAACCAAACACTCTCAGCTTGACTAAAATGCTTTTGTAAATGCATAAAATTCAAGCATCCCAGTGATTTTACTAGCCCTATCAGGATCTTTTAAATTTCACTGAAATACAAAAACTAAAATTTAAGTATCCCAGTGATTTACTTGCTCTATCAGGATCTTTTAAATTTCACTGAAATACAAAAACTAAAGCATCTAGGTCAATAGCCCATGCTAAGACTTACAAATATCTTATGCTAAGACTTATCGGGTTCCATTTTTAGTGTCAGGTAACATCTTCTCAGTGAAGCAATATCTTATGCTCTTAATTATCAATATTGAAGTCTCCTTTAGGTAACATTCAACTTTCAGTGATACAGACACTACCATCCAGGCCAATGACTGATACTAGTGATTAATTCAAGAAGCAGGCTGCAGCTTTCTTCAGTTATATCATAATCAGGAATAAATATATAAATACTAGAGTTCGCCAATCAAGCTAAATGATCAATATACAGATCCGCAACATATCCTAAATTGTATACAGATGTGAACCTCAAGAAATTGCAGCATAAGCAGTCTGAAATTTCAAATTCGTGTGCACTCACCTTCATCCGAAACAAGTCTAATAGACGGAGCTGTAATATCCTCGTTCAACCTAGGGCCACTTGTGTCCCTTTCTTCTTTCTTCTGGTTGGCCTGGAACTTAAAGTAACGAAGAATAAGGCCGATATGTTTCACTCTTGATATTATCAACACAAATTCAAACATGATTCTTTGATCTTTGCAACGCAATACCTGAATCGGCGCTGCATAGAACCTGATATTGCTGCAAAAGTCAGAAAAGATACTGTGCTTGGTGGAATTAGGACTATTCAATACCGGGAATAAAGTGCGAGAACGAATGTCAAGACTAGCTACTGTGGACTGGTAATTAAGAATATAGCATCTCTTGGAATTGCAGAAGAAAATGTTAAATTTAGTTTTTGATTGTCTGAATCTACTCAAGAAGGCCATGGCCGGAAAAGTAGGAGCGTTCCGGTGATAAATGGGGATGATGCCTGATTGGAGAGGAAAACATTAAAAGCAAGCAGCTGGGGACGAACTGCTCTGCGACGGAAGTCTCTGAGGCTACAGGAGACGAAGCCAGATGAAGAAGAAGGCGACGACCCAAATAACATTAGGGCTAGATTTATCATTATTTTTGAAATTTTGGGCTTAAGACAGAGACTTCAGTCCATTCCAATTAACAACTACAATCCATTTAATTTAAAAATTATTATCAGTGTATGAAATATTTAAGCTTGTTTATACAATAATTTTTTAAAATTTTCACTATTTTATTTTGGAAAAAAATTAATACGAGTATTAGTATATTCTCTCACAATAATTATATTAATAATATTTACCTGCCACATACATAGCTGGTTAAACTAATGTGATTTATTTTGTCGAGTCAAATTTATATTTAAAATACTAATAATATATATACTGGTTTGAATATAATAACAAAATATTTTATATAGAGAATTTATATAGGGTGTGTTTGTTTGGGGGTTTGGATTTTGGATTGGGATTTGAATAGTAAAATTTTTGAATTTGAATAGTTGTATGATATAATATAAATAGGGTTTGATGTGATATTTTGAATGTAAAATTGATTTTTAGTATAATATAAAAAATAAAAAATAGGTGTTTGATTTGACGTTTTTGGGGGAAAAAAATTGGATGAATAGTCCAAAATCCTTCAAACAAACACACCCATAGTTACATAATAAAAAATAATCAATCAATAAAAAACTCGGGAAAAAAAAAAAAAAAAAGAACATATATTAGAGAATTCTGAAAATAATAAAAAATTTAATATTTGAGTTGCGAAGATGGAGATGGAGACGGAGACGGAGACGGAGACGGAGGAAGCTTGCATTGCAACTGATCTCGTATGAATTGATTAATCTGTGCTGCCATCTCCACTCTTTCCCAACGCCTCTCCCTCTTCCTCCTCCACCTCATACTAGTACTTCTACTATCTTCAGATTCACCAGCAGCAGCAGCTGCTGCATAGAGCTCCGGTTCCATTTCCTCCAGCACTTGCTTGACATTCTGCGACAGTTCTCGCACGCTCCTGCTCCAGTGCTCTCTCAGATTCTTCTCAATCCCTCCCACTATAACTCCAAACACTCCCTCCTCCGACCCCGCCACCGCCACCGTCTTCACAAATTGCTCCTTCATCCAAACATAGTGCGCCCTCTCTGCAACCTGCTTTATTTTATCACTTTTATACATTCAGCTGAGTTACCTGCCCATCTACATACATACATACATACATAAATACATACCTGTACATTCCAACTGCTCAAACACTTGGTCATCTGGGTGCAGAGAGGCAGAGCCAGAGCCTGCAGAAGAACCCGCGGATGGTTGTGGTACTGGTAATTGTTTTGTTTCTCTGCAGCAGGTGACTCTAATGTCATCGTCATCCTGTCCACCAATTCCTCCACCTCCCCGATCAACAGCACCTCCTTGTGGCAATTAGTCTTTGGCCAGTACTTGAGAATGCTTCTGAGCACCTCCGCCCCCAATCGGGGATCCTTCTCCACGAATTGGTATATGCAATAGGCCAGCTGCTTGTGGTACGCCTGCATCTCCTTTGGCCTGTGCAGGGGGACCAGGACTTTGCTCAAGAAAACTCTGTGTTCTTCCTTGAGCGGTACGCTGAAACCATTTATTATGCTTCCCCATATCTCCAATAGATCTCCGATTCCGATCCCGATCCCGATTCCCCTGCAGTCGTAGTTGTAATACTGCATCCTACTGCTACTACTAGTAGGAGTTTCTGAATCGAAAATGTAGTCCAAAATCACGTTAGCTGTTGCCTTCCTGATGAAGGATCTCGACGTGTGCAGCCTGGAGTATATCTTGTGGCACACGATCTTGAGGCGGTTTCGTTCCCTTTCGTCCTGAGTATGGAAAACGTTGAGCAGCCTGACAATGAAGGAATGATCGATGTAGTTGGGGAGAGTGTTGGGTTCAAGATTGATAACCAACTGGAGGAGTATGTCGTACACTATGCTGAGATGGGGCCAGCTGGCATCATTCTCGTCCTCATCGTCATCTTCATCACGACCACCATCATCGTCATAGTGGTGTGCAGGGCGGGGGCGGAGAGGGCGGAAGAGATTGGCGGAGATCATGGTGAAAAGGGATGAAAGGGTCTGTTGGGAGAGTGGAGATGGCTTCTTCTTTAGGAGGGAAAGGAGTGTGAGGAGAGAGTGGTACTGGTTCTGGTACTGAGATGAACAAGGGGATCGAGGACTATTATTGTAGCTATTTTTTTTAGAATGGTGATGATCATGAGTGGAGAAGGCGGCGGCGGTACTGCAGCTGCAGGGGGTTGGGGAAGAAGAAGAAGTAGCAGTGATAAGAGGCAGAATAATGCTATTAATATCATCATATTCATCGGTGGGGTGATGGTGATAGTGGGACGACGAGTTGAAATCAAGATCGAGAAGAACTTGGA
Organism: Andrographis paniculata; assembly: GCF_009805555.1. Classification (NCBI taxonomy): domain Eukaryota; kingdom Viridiplantae; phylum Streptophyta; class Magnoliopsida; order Lamiales; family Acanthaceae; genus Andrographis; species Andrographis paniculata. The sequence continues at coordinate 478,520 of NW_026137601.1, read as the reverse complement.
GACTGGTAGTGGTGGGTGGGGGATAGTTGTGGCTACGTCGACGGTGAGCGCGGCCACCCATTCAGATTGCAGTTGCAGTCCAAGTTTGATGATGACGAGAGAGATAGAGAAGATGAATGAATTGTAGAAGCTGGTGAGTCGACAGAAGCGAGGTAAACGGCATTGGAGACTCCGTAAAGCAAAGCAGATCGTAAGGGAGCTAGCGAGAGAGAGATGTAGTTTGTCCTATACCCGAGATAGTCCTACACCTACACACACGTACGCGACCGAGCGAGCAGCATGCATTGTATTAGTACATTATTTAATGACCAAACCGAATTGTGAATGTTGGATTGAAATAACACTTTCACAGCTCCAATACAAAAAATCAATAAAATTATATCCACATTAAATGAATAAATTTTATTCTATATAAGTTGATATATTGTAAATATGATTTCTTAAAAATATGAAAAATGGAATCTCAAAATTTATTTTAGATCTAAAATAAGTCTTTTTTTCGTAATATTTATGAGATCTTTCTTTCTTCTATCATATTCTCTTTTCTTTTTCTTTTTTTTAGTATTGTTCGAAATGATATAAGTTATTTTATTTTTTAAATGATACAAATAATCGGAATACTAGATTAATTTTACAGAAAGATATTTTCTTCAACTCGGTTTTTTTTTCTTAATTTTTTTTATTATCACCTATTATTTTGTGCTAGATATATGCTTTTTTATCTTTAGTAACTATGCTTTAGCCTTTGTTGCCTTGTGTTTTATGGGTATGGATTTGGCGGACAACGACAACGACAGCCACATCCATTTCCACGTGCAAATCATATGAAATCCCATCGGATCGGACAGACCAAACCAATATTCTCCGCCTCCTTGTACCTTCATTCATTAAATAGTTACTTAAGATGGCCGGCCGGCCTACCCATATAATAATTAATAAATATTTATCAAAAAAATAAATAAATGGTACTGTATTATATATATGGCTGTGTGTGTGTAAATTTGTTAAGAATTTTGCGACAAACCATCTATTTAGATTTAAATTAACATAACAACACGCATTATATAGTTATAAATGGGCTTCCAAGTCCAGTGGGCCCGAATGAGTCATACACACACACATTCATGGAATTAAACTGCTGTACTAGCTAACTACCCAACCCACTCTCATTTCATTGAGAACTGAATATAAAAAAAAATAGACTTATTAATTTGAAATGCATCTAGATGGATAGATGAGGGGTCGTTGTTGTGATTACTTATTAGTGAGTGAGAGTTAATGGGTCTCAATCTCAATTAATTAATTAATTAATAATCAATGGGGTTGTTTAATTTATTAGCGTGTGGGTGTGTGTTCGTCACATCGCCCTTGACCCAACAACTCTTTATTTGAAAGTTTTGGCCAATATATATATATATATATATATGAATGAATTGAAAATTACCATTTTCTTAACAAATGTAATTTACTGCCTAATTCCAAGTTCATGTTGATGATGCCTTGGCTGTACCTTCAAACGTGTACACACGAATACATGCATACATACATACATACATACATACATATATATATATATATATATACACAGCTAGTTCAGATGTACACGCATCAATTATATATAATTAATATTAGTCTAATTGAACTACCTGTAATCAATGTAGTAAATAAGTAATCATTAGAAAGCCTAGTCAACGATAAAGTAATAATATTAATTACTCTTAATCAATGCTATCTATATATATATATATATATATACATTTGATTTCACCAACCACGCGCACATAAAACAATTAAATATTAATTTATTTTGATTTCATCTACCCCTAATTATCCCTATTCCTCGACCATATATGGGTGTATTTATTACCTGAATGTAAGTTAATAAATTTGAATTGGTCCCCGAATTAAATCAATAAAGATATATATATGGTTTGAAAAGATCCCCTTGATGGATAGAGAGATAGAGAGATGGTAGTTGGTACTTGCATTGCAATGGTAGTTGGTAGCCGGTTGGTAGGGCAATCCATATCCAAGTCAAAGTCAAATTACCCAAGCTGTTTGTTAGGGTGACGTCAGCATGATGATCCATAATTATATAATTATATATATATATATCCAATATACAAATTATTATTATTATTATTATATTAAAATTGTTGTGAAAATAAAGCCTTAGTACCTACCGGGAATTATATATATATATATATATATTGAAATAAAGAGGGGGAAATGTTACATTGACATGGTGCATATAGACCACGAACGACAGTGATAGACGACAGACTGATTCGTAGAGATTGAGAGAGAGTAATGAATCAATGCAATAATAATAATAATAATAATAATAATAATAATGATAAAGTAGGTAGGAAGGAAGGAGCGGACTATAGCTGAGTTGGGCTGATTAGCCTACGATGCGATCATCCGGCCCGGCCCGGCCCGGCCTGCCTGCTTGCGCCGTTTAACTTTTAATTGGTACATTGATAGATGCTCCCCACTACTCCATACACCCTATTCTCTCTCTCTCTCTCTCTCTCTCTCTCTCTCTCTCTCTCTCTCTCTCTCTGTGTATATATATACACATATTTTTACATAGATAGATAGATTGATTGATTCTATTCTGAAATAATCAAGTCTGGCGCTCTGATCAGTCGTATATGCCCTCCTCCGTTGCTCCTCAGCTCTGCAGCAGCAGCAGCATTCTTACTACTATTAGGTTTTGATCGATATATATATATATATATATAGATCGAGTGATTGTGTGAGAGGGGGATGATGGCGATGGGGAAGTGGCGGAATCTGATGCACCTCTTTGTGACGGTGTTCCTGTCGTATTTCGCTTCGTTGGTGGTGAATCCCACCATTGCTGATGTCACCATGGAAGCTGTGTGCCCTGGCAAGGACGAATGCTCCCTCGCCATATATCTCTCTGGTTTCCAGCAGGCGGTCCGTACCCCTAACCCTAACCCTAACCCTAACCCCTCTCTCTCACTCATTCGTAATTTCATTTTATTTTATTGCTCTTGATCTCCAGTACTACTCCACTCTACATATCACTTATATATCTATCTGCGCTGTCTTTATTGAATTAAATTTGTTTCCTCGATCCATGGATCATCTCCAGTAGCATCGTCATATATAGAATTCAACATGTGTTTGCGATGAGTACTATAAATGATCGATTGAGCTCCCACCGAGTAAATTAGGGTGTTTTTTTTTCTTTCATCTACGCTGTCTATATTTCTCTTAACTTTATTATTTTGATTTTGTATTTCTAAAATATATATATATATATATATTTAATTTTATAAAATATTTTATCGAATATTATTTTAATATAAGATACAAAGTAATTTTTCTCAAATTCACTCCACAGAAATACACGCAAATTATCATCTAATATTGTTTCACGTTGTTCATGTAGCCTGTACGTAAATAAGTAAATACTCGCTTACAAATTTCCCAAGGAAAACGACAACGTTTTACCCTTTTCTTTAATTTCTTAATCAAATATTAAGGGTGTATTTGTTTTGGGATTGGATTTTAAATACACTGTTCATCCCATTTTTTTCCTAAAAAAAAAAAAAAAAAACGTAAATCAAACATCTATTTTTTATTTTTATATTATACTAAAAATTAATTTTACATTCAAAATATTACAACAACACCTATTTATATCACATCGTATAATTATTCAAATTTAAAATTTTTATTATTGAAATTCCAACTCAAAATCCAAAGCGCCGGACAAAACATATCCTTTGGATGGATGGAAAAATGAATGACTAGTGAATGGTGTAGTTGGAGGCGACTCAGCACCATGCCTGTCTGTCTGTCTGTCTTATTAGCAATGACATGACATCAGCACGCGTTAATTTAATTTAATTTAATTAAAATGGAGGTATGTACGCTCCTACGTCCTCCATCTCTCCATTTCCGTACGGTACGTGTGGTTTATTATTATTACTAATTAAATTATTTTATCCAATTAATCATTACCAAACATGACTAACTACGTCAATCCTAACCTGACCTACATTGTAATGGATTATATATATATATATATATTAATTGTAACTTGTAGGAAAAAGTGGTGCAATTAATTTATTTTTCCTTGTTAATTTATGAGTGCGGTGGAATGATGAATTGGCCGATGAGCCTGCAGCGACAGCCGGCCTATATATATATATATATATATATATATTATTTGATCTGATATAAGTTTTTAAAAAAATAAAAAATATATATATATTATTTTTTACTAAAAAAAATAAAACTAAATTTAAATGACAATAAAAAAATTATATGAAATAGAGTATTAAAAATTAAATTTACAATAAAATACTTCTTCCGTTTCACTATTATATTTCTTTTAAAGTAGACACGAGAATTTATGAAAGATATAATTAATAAATAATTAAGAATATATTAATAAAAATAATTATCATAATTAAGATAATTTATAACTAAAATTAAAAAATGTAGATAGGAAGGAGGGGGGATAACATTAGCATTAACTTTTATCAATATTATATCAAATAACTATGAATGATGTCTATAATATATGCACATTTAACCTAGTTTTGTAAGTAGTATTTATGTAAGTAATTAATATATATATATATATATATATATGATATGAAGTACGTATTGTACGGTGCAGATTGCAGGGATAGGGTCGGTGATAATGATGCCACTGATTGGTAATCTATCTGATAGGTATGGGCGTAAGGTTCTGCTCACCATACCGTTGAGCATAGCCATCATTCCATTCGGTGAGCTAGCAATTACTTAACTAATTGGATCCATAATCAAAGGAATGAATATCAATTAATTAATTAATTATATATATATATATATATGAATGAATTTGAATTGCAGCCATACTGGGGGTGAAGAGGAGCAAGGAATTCTTCTACGTGTACTATGTGACCAAAACCCTAACAGCGATGGTGACTGACGGAGGAGTGATGTGCATCTCGGGGAGTTATTTGGCAGACAATGTCGGAGAGGGAAGCCGCGTCTCCGCCTTCGGAATTCTGTCGGGAGTAGTCTCTGCTGCCACAGTCTGCGGAACATTGGCGGCTCGCCTGCTCCCCATCGCCACCATATATCAGGTGGCCACAGTTGTAGCCGTCGTTGCTGCGCTTTACATGAGGATCTTTCTCGAGGAGAAGGAGAAGGAGACGACGACCACCGCCTCTACTTTGGAGCACCCAATCTTAAAACCTGCTTCTGCCTCTGCCTCTGCAGGAGGAGGTCCTATCAAAAACGTTATTCCAATGCCAAAGGATATAATTCGCTTGCTCAAGAGCAGGTATACATGTTAATTACTCCATTAACTGCATCTCCCTGCCATCTCTCTCTCTCTCTCTCTCTCTCTCTCTACCTCAGTCTATGTTGTAATCTATATATCTATCTCTCTCAACCATATATATATGTTTGCAGCGTTACCGTGTCGCTGGCATCATTTGTCGCATTCTTTAACAGTCTCGCTGAGGCAGGAGTTCAAGCTTTCTTAATGGTATAGATCCACTATATATATATATATATATATATCTCTTATATGCAGGCTAATATTCATTTGCTGTACGCGTCTTCACTGCTATATGATATGCAGTATTACTTGAAGGCGCGGTTCCACTTCCAGAAAGACCAATTTGCTGACATATGGCTCATCACCTACATTGCGGCTACCATCTCCAACGTAAGTAATTAATTATATGATAGACTGATTGACACTGTTAACTAATATGATGATGATGATGATGTTCACTGCAGATGGTGCTAATGCCCACGCTTGGACTCCTTGTAGGAGAGGAGACCCTGCTTTGTATTGGACTTTTTGCTGGATTCCTTAATGTATGTAAACTACTACTACTGCTACTACTACTACTACTTACCTCTCAGAGACGAGCCGATTCTGTTTATATTGTTGTAATGCTAATCAATATATCCATCTGGTTTTAATCAATTGTGCAGATGCTACTTGACAGCGTAGCCTGGGCAACTTGGGTAAACTAAAAATCATCATGCTCTTCAATTTCTCTAGCATTACACTGGCACCGGCACCAAGCTAGCTAGAACTGAATTAACAATTCTTTTGTTTTGGTGCAGGTACCATATGCTTCGGCTTTGTTGGGCATCTTCCTTTTCCTAGCAGCTCCTAGTGTAAGTACCTATTTGCACACTCATAACTACTCAATTAATTAACTGCTGCCTGACTATACCCCTCTGCGCCTGTACTGTACATCAAAATACAGATAAGATGCATTATTTCAAAACAGCTTGGACCCTACGAGCAGGTAAGCCCCTAAATTTTGTAGTATCACCACCACCTATGGATGGTTTCACTTTTGATAATATGCTATATTATTATTAACAAACAGGGGATTGGGCAAGGATGCCTGATGGGCATTGCCTCATTTGCCAACGTCATCTCTCCATTAATTTACAGTCCTCTTTCAGGTAACCTGAACTGAGCTGAACTGTTGTGAATTTTCATAATACAATATAATATACTATAAAGAATGGAAGGTGGGAAATAAAATGAAATGAAATCTCACCATATTATTGATGCACGCTCTCTCTGCTCTACATCCAGCTTTATTTTTGTCGGATGGAGCTCCATTCTATTTCCCTGGATTCAGCATGCTCTGTGTAGGACTTGCTTGGGTAAGCAAGATGATCACCATCTGCACCTCTCCATCACTATCTGCTATTCTTTTCTATTCTATTCATGTACTGCTTACTAACCAGAAAGTGTGTGTGGGTATTGTCATGTGCAGTTCATTGCCTTCATTCTTAGCATCGTCATCAAGTTCCGGCCATTCTTCTCCAGAGACGCAGCAACCCAGAGAAGTCAAGACCATCAACGCCAGCCTTGCTTATTGGCATAACACCCACCTAACCTACTCCGCCTACGGATACCACAAAAGCCATCCATCCATCCCCCAAACTCCCTCAATTTCCAGCTGCCTGCACCGCACTCATTCTCTAACCACAAGTTTGTTGTTGCTGCTGCTTGCTTCAGAAACACACTAGTTAGAGCAACACTGGTTTTCTTTTCTTCCTTTATTTATACATATATATATATATATATTTATAATTCATGTATTTGTAAAACTGTAAATACAACACAACTACCACTTACATCATTCGTCTCACAGAGAGAATTATCACAGGCTCTGCCTTTTGAGTGCTTATATATACACCCAAGGTGAAACAGGTGAAGATATTCTTCTGATATTGAGCAATGGTTCCAGTAGAAGTATCCTGGAAAGGAGCAAGAACATGTCAGTGAGAGAGCAAGTGAGCGGGAAGAAAACCAAAAAGAAGACAGGCAGATCCTAACACTGCAAAACACTAAATTAAAATCAAAACCAATGCAAGTTCAGCAATAACAAAACATCCACAAGAGAGGCTACCTACCTTAGATTCACTGGCTGATCGTCTTCTTCTTGTATGTCTGGACAACCTCCATAATATAGCAAATTCCGTTCAGTATAAAACTTGCAGTTGTTATTATTTAACATAAAAATGAGGTATGAGACGAATTAAAACAAAGCACACAAAATAGGTTCTTCCGTGCAACTACTTCTTAATACTCAGTTGCCATTGCGGTGATGATAAAACCAGTGTCGAAGTAAAAAAAACATTATTTGTTATTTGTTGTCTCTATTTACAAAAAGAAGACAGACATCTATCCTCTTTATTGATGGGCATGACTGTTGGTTCCATGCCTGCCTACTTCCCCTTAAATGGAAATGTCTTCACCTCTACCATCACTGCTGCTGTCTTCATCTTCATCAGTGTTGGCATTAAATGTCAGAAGAAGCTGATGCAGGTCCCTTCCCACATCTGATGCATGGTCTCCATCTCTGCTCCCTCCTTCAGGGCTTGCCCTCGCTCTTGGCCTTTGCAGAGAAAACAACTGCAACATCATGTCCTCCGGAGACATCGACATCCTTCTGTGCATCCAACCCTTTGGCCTTGGTCTTTGCTGAACCCAAAAGCCAAATAACAAAATCATCAATCCTCTAGAAGGCATAAGTATTGCCAACACACCTCAGTTATGCAATCAATTTTTATTCTGTCATACCATTCACAGAATGCATAAAAGTAGCCATGAACCACAACCACAATTACAAACATAAATACATAACAATGAATGAAGCATCATTGTGAATATCAATCACCATCATTCTTGATACCTTCATCATCATTGAAATTATCAGAACCACAATCATCATCCTTGTCACCCATATCTCCAATGCAGAGAACAAAATCACTTCCATCATCTCCCTCGTGATCCCCATTCTCCTCATTCTCATGATTATCGTAATCGTCAGCAATGTTGTACTCCCCGCCACCACCACCATCATCATCATCATCATCATCATCATCCTCTTCATCAACACCGCCATCACCATCCTCTTCATCAGTAAAGACATCCTCATCCTCTTCATCAGAATCAGTACAGGAATCCTCATCCTCATCCTTTTCATCAGAATCAGTACAGGCATCCTCATCCTCATCATCTTCATCAGAATCCGTGAACTCATTCACATCATCGTCAAAATAGATGAAGTCATCCTCATCCTCTCCATCATCATAGCCATAACAACCATAAAATGGAATAACCCTATCCTAATAATTGATAATGAGAAATTAAAACTTCATCCACTTCAACAGTTTCGAAGAAATATATCAGACTAGAGGAGAAATGATTAAAACATGACTCAAAGGTATCACCAAGAGAAACTATGGAATTCATTAGCTTTAACGGTCAGTTTAGTATAGAATATTAGCCACTGCTTTTATGTAAAATGATACTATGTCAGAAAATTTACTTGAGGACCACACAAACAAGATTAATTAAATAAATAAATAGTCAGATATATAGATTTGAATCTACAACTGGAGCAATAAACAGAGTGGGGATTTTGCAAGTTAGCAGTTCTTAGGAGTTACTCACAAAGTTAGTTTACAGGAGAAATGGATCTAATCTTAGAGCCATTACATACACCATACCATAACATTCCAAAAAGAATGGCCATGGGAAAGTAGTCGAAAGCTACACACAGACATGCTTGTCTAGATTTTGAGATTTAGTACACTAAGCTAAAGAAAATGTCTTAGCATACTCAAACTTGTAGATAGGCTTAAAATGATCATAGTTTTTACTTCTTAAAAAGAAGTCGTATTTTTACAAGACCTACTGCCAATCAGAAGAAATCAAATGAACAAACAGATAATCCAATCAGTGTGTCACGTTAACTTTCTTATACCACATTCCACGTATGAGGCACCCTATTAAGCTTCTTCACCTGCTCTGTTATATTTATTTACTATAGCAGCATGCACTGTGACAATGGAAATTTTTTTATATTCAAAGAACATCTACCTTTTGGATGTTAGTGGGTAGAATAGCTTTATCAGGAGCTTTTGGAACCCAAATTTTTATGTCTGATTCAATCCCACTGCTGGCTAGCACTGGAGCAAAAGGATGAGGTTCAATGCAATTCACTATGCGCTTATCAGCTTCCATAACACGGACAAGCTCTCCACCCTTCTTTTTCCAAATAAAAATACGCCCACAATCAGATCCACTCACAACATAATCACATTTAGGCCCAAAGAAGTTTACACCCTTCACAGTAGCGGAATTCCTGTGCCCTTTGTATGCCTGTGGAACAGCTTTCACATTTTCTTTGGCATTAGAAACAGATAAGCCAACAGGATCATCAGGAGTTGTATTGCTGACGTCGCTCCCTTCAGAAACATGAGAAGTAAAAATTGGATCGGGTCCTAGACCAATATCCTTTGTAAAGAGATATATAAACTCATCACTGTACGACACAAGAAGCTCATTTTGATCAGAGAATGTCAATCCTGTTATTCCCACATGCTCATCATCAACTAAATGAGGGGGGCAAAATAGATCAACAGGCCGATCAAATTTAGATGACCCATCCCACTTGTATTGGCGGATGTCAAATAGTCGAGCAAATTGATCAGATCCACCAATGGCAAATAAGTTAGGATTTCTTGGATTAATGGTAATTGCGTTCAGAGAAACAATGGAATAATAACTCTGGGTATGCACAGCTTTGCAAGTAAAGAGGCTGGTAGCAGTTCCAGCTCTCAGATCAATCTGAAAAAGGATAATGGTTGGAAATTAGCCTCATAATTCATTTAAAAAAAGCAATGCAAAGAAATATTTCACCCATTTAAAGAATTAAGATTAAAAGCTATATTTTGTAACAGATCACTAGACTGTTCTTTTTTTTATAACGGGTAACATATATATATGCATACATCTTCTGAAGAGTTTGTTGCAATATTTTGATGCTGAAACAAACAAACAAACAAAACAAACGGAAGACACCAGAGAGATGATGGGACTTTCAGACAAATAAATTACTACAATTGGTTGTTGGTCAAAACTCAAAAACAGAATATAGCTGAATAGTGGAACTCCTATATTCAATACCAGATATACAACAGAGTTCATCACATTGGGAAACCAAAACCCACATCTCTCCACATGTTTACATGATTTGATCCTCTAAATTCAGTATAAAATGCATCTGGGCCTCCTCAGGTTTGCTATAGCATCCCCTAACTGCTATTTCATTAAAGCATGGTAAAGTAAGCTTGCAATAAATTAGATGGAAGTGATCATTTGTTGGATGACTGTAAAAATGACAACATAATGTAGCATAATTACAGTATCCACAGTCATGAAGGCAACTCTAAAATAAATAACAATAATAATAATAATAACAAACAATAACACCTTAACTTACATGTTTAACTACTCCATCCTCAGCACATGTATAAAAAGTATGAGGGCTCTCTGGTACAAGAGCTAATTTGTGAACACGTCCGTGATGTTCTGCCAGTAGCTTAGTCTCAACTTGTGAGTTAAGAATCTGTGCAAGTCTTACCTGAATGTAAGAAACAACTGCATATGAGAGCATCCAGTAACAAGTACACGGACTTATGGAATTACCAACAGAAAGCAGGGCATAAAATCTGGTTGTATACACTTCTTAACTAAAAGAGATCACTTCTGACTGTTTTATTACACTATTTAGAGAAAGGAGAATGGGGTAGAGAAGAAGTAATGCATCACCTTTCCATCAGCAGCGCATGTGACAATGCTTCGACCTTCGGTGTAAGGAATGATCTTTGCTTGAAAAACATTGTTTTCATGACCAGAATGAAAATGAAGCTTAACTTGTCCGGTTTCCCAATCCCAGAGAATTATCCTTGTATCGTCAGAGCCTGATACAAGTATATCACCAGTTGCATTGAAGCTAACAGTGTTCACACAACCTTGGTGTTTATCCAACTTCCGCAGGATGTCAAAACGAAGCACGAGATCCTGACACCATAGTTCCCAACGGGGAAATCAGAAAGTCAGTGACGATTGGCCTGTGCCAAAAATAAAGTACCTACAATTTTCGACACAATACACATTGAGCAGCAAAGAATGAGAGATAAACACTTGAAACATTCCCAATTGATGTTCTTCTTCAACTATAAGTGAGGCTTTTGTAAAAATAAAATAAAATAAAACAAAAAACGGAAAACATACAGGCAAAAACGAAATACGTGGATACGACGGCGACCGGGTATAGGTGGCGGCTAGATAAAATTGAAGTTATGTGCATGGAAACAAACCTCGGAAGCGCCAAGTCGACGGAAGAAGCTCCTGGAGGAGAGTTCGCCGAGTTCACGTTGCCAAATATCTACAACAGCCGTTTCGAGGCACGCTCTCGTCCTTTTTCTCATCGTCGTCCTTAAATCCAAACCCTAACAAGAATGTTTGGGATGCCCACGGCGACGGACGCAAGACAATGCAGAACAGCGAGCGAAATCAATCAAGAAATTGGTAATCGAGAAAAAAGGAAAACCTGATGAGAACAACACAGAGAAGGGAGGGGAGAGTCGAGGGAAAGAACGGGCGAGGCATGAGAGCAGTTTAATATTTAGCAAACAAAGAGAAGTGGGATCCTCTCTCTCTCTCTCTATATATATATACACATAATATATAAATATCGAAAAAGTGATAGATCCGATCCAGAAACTACACGAGCGAGGGTGGGCCTCTCTCTCCCTATCGTCCCCCCCAACCAGGCAAATTGCAAAACCCATTAAACCCAGCGCATCATCACGTTGAGAGGTCAAGCAGAGAAAAGCACGAAGGTAACTAGCAAGAGTATGGTATATATACATATACATATAGTGTGTGATTTGTGAGACCAAACGGGACGGGTAACTCCTCCAATTCAATTCATCCATAAACTCCGAAGCCACCCCAACTCTCTATCTCTCTGGATCTTTCTAATTATTCTTCTTAAAACCAAGGCATCCACCATATATACATCTTCCCCAGATTCTTGAGGGACACAGCTTCTGCGATTAGACGCTGCGCTTGTCCTTCCACAGCAAGGGGCAAAGATGGCGCTGCTCCTACACCAACCACCACTCCTTGCAGCCGGGCTTCTATGTTGCTGATGGCTCTCTGCACACACAGAATAATATCGCATACTGATTACACGACACGACAGGGCATGCCACGCCTCCAACTACTAGCAAAGGAAAATGCTGTGTTCCAGTCAACAGCTAATAGGACAATAATAACTAATTAACCAACTGACAGTGACCACCAACCAACCTGTGCATGTGGATTTTGTACTTCTACTCCACTTGACTTGTGGGATTTTGTCCATTCCACAAGAGGATCATGGATAAATGTCTCCAACACACTCATGAGCGTCTCCTTGTGTTCCCTCAGAATTTGGAGTGTGATCTCGCAGACTCTCAGATACGTTCCCTCATATCCCGTGATGCCTAGCCCATCGATCATGTTCTACAAACAAAAAAAACCACAATGACTGCCTCATTCACGCACTGCTCCTGCTATATGATATGCCTAAGAAACCGAGACCCAAAACACTCCATTGATCATGCTTAACACTGAGCATTTGCTCTATTACCTGTGTCAATCTGAATGGCACCAGCTCTGGCTTCTCCAATTGCAGGCCCTTGTCAAACAAGCAACTAAAATCAACATGGACACAATCTCCTGTTGTTGAATCAAAAAGAATGTTTTCACCATGCCGATCGCCGAGCCCAACAATGTGCCCCACCATAGACCACACAGCAGTAGTATGTGCATAGGCAACACGTGCCCTAAACCACGTGGCTGGCTCCGAGAATGTGTTAAGAAACCATTTGTGAAAAGCTGGGGGGAACATTGGCAGAATCTTGGCCTTCAGCATTTCATCCTCTGGCATTTTACCTTGTGATTGGTCATAAATTCGCTTAATCAGAGGATTTGTTTTCTGCCTATCAAACTTTCCACAGCTTATATAGATATCCTGGAGAATATGTCGGAGCCCGCGAGTATGGGGAACCCACTCAACCATACCGCAATCTTCTGTCAATGGAATCACAGCAAACGTTCGAATATAAAGCTTCCGACGACGGCTTTCAGGGCATTTTGACAGTAAACGATTTATCATTGCATTGAATTCCATCATGCGGGCGTCTTTTCGAAGGTCATCTTTAGGTTTGCAAAGAAATGGACGCTCGGATCCATCACTACCTATGAGAATGATCTGCAAATAGTAAGATGAGACATTGTCACTTTATTAGCAATAATGGACTCAAGAATCCATTTACATTTATAATTTCACAGCATACTCACAGAAATTCATGAAATATGCTATAATAGACTCAACTTAACATCCATCTTTCATAAACACAATTGTCTAGAGCTATTATATCTAATATTTTCTAATGAGCCCCTTCAGAAGGGTAAAAAACTTCATCAAAACTTAATCATGCTTCACACAGTCAATCCAGGGTGACTGGTGATAATAATATTGAGGAAACTCATCAAAAGGGGATCTCCCACGCTGAGTGGAGAGAAATAAATAAAATCAAAAATTCATTATCATTAAATCAGAAGATGGTAGACCATGGAAGAGAATATGATGGAATAGAGAAAGAAAAAAGGTTAACCTAAGTAGGTCTTACTTTCTTTGGTCTCTGAAGCGAGGAAAGAATCTCCGCCTCGTCACCTATTCCAGATATTGTCGGAAGATCCGAATATGAAAATATATCAGATGTACCAGAATCAGTTAAATTCACATCATACAAAGGTAGATTGACAGTGAGGGATTCCTGGGTTGGCATAATAATTTCCAAAGGCATTATCCTCTTCAGGGCACTAAACTCAGTTAAAATATTGATGCTCTTTGCCTTTGTTTGCCCCGGATGGAAGCATAACCTGATAAGATGATCCACTAGTGTTGCAAATTGAGCAAACATAGAATTCGAACCTACTTGACTGGATCCCTTTTTAGCAGCTTGAATGATCTCGGAAGCAGCTTCCCTTCTTGAAGAAACAGTAGATTTTGTAACAGCAGCCATGGTCCAAAGGGCTTGTTGTGGATACTGCCTTAGAACAGAAGTAATTATATGCTTCACCAACCGAACAGTTTCTTCATTCTGGTGGCAAATCCTCGAAACCAGTTGAGGCAACACACTCAACCATTGGTAGGTTGGCAAGTCCTTCAAGCAGCCTCTCATGATGCTCATGACCTAAGCAAGGGAAAAATACACAAAAAGACTTCAACTAAAATTAATACAAATTATACTTGAATTGGTGAGACTACTACCTTCCCATGAACATTCTTCATATCTTTACTGGAATGCATGTTACTTGTGTAATAAAAGCTCCCGAAATCAAACCATAACGTCAACAACCTTGGAAGAGCCTGGAAGAGATACTTGTGTCCCCTATGAAGCCCTTTAGCATAAAATAACAAGACATCCGGAAGGTAAGTCCACCATCTTCGCTCAGATTGCTGTACATTAACAGATGCAACACGCGAGAAATTAGATGGCATCAATCTCAATGATTGTTCAGCACTGTCTTCCTGGCGTTTTCGAGCATCAACAAGCACTTCATCACAGTATTTTGCCATGTAGAAGTATCCCTTCTCCCACTTGGGTTGCAGTTCCTTCACCCTAGAGTAGAGATTTATCACATCTTCCTTCTGTTTTTGGCCGGTGTAGTGAATCCACCGTGAGTACAGAAGGAGTGTCTTTGATACATCTAGATTCCTGTTCACAGCTTGACTATCAGAGAGCAAAGGTGGAGGATTCACAGGAACAACAGACAGGCTTGTAATGGCTGATATTGCATTGGAACCAACGACCTCAGCAGGCATGCTCAGTAGAGATTGCTGAAGTTCTGCAATGGCACCATCAGACCTCCTAGTGCTCCACAGAATCTTAGCCTTCTCAATGTGAACATTTGATGCTCCTGCAGCCTGGGCTTCCAAAATTGCACGGTTTGCAGTTTCATAATGCCCAGATGAACGGCAAAGCTTCACGTATTGTATCCAGCAATTCCCAACTTGAGCCCCTAGGCCGCTGGCACTAAATACAAGTCTTCGGAAGGATAAGAGAGGTTCCCTCGCCCACAGAGATGGTTGGGTCAGTTTGAGGCGGCTTTCCCAGTTTTCCAATGTCCTTGAGAATTCTATTTCATCTAATTGGAAACTTTTCCCCAAAAAGGACTCACCATTAAGTAGAGAATTGAAATCTTCAATCTCACGAAGCAAGTGAAGCTTGACAACAAATGGATATGCCCGAGCATAAGAATCCATCCCAGCTGCAGCGAGTGGAGCAATCAAAGCTTGTTTAGACAGTGCAATTTTCTCAGCAACAGAGAATTGATCTTTTTTCATAATTGCCTGAAGAATTTTTGCAACATCATTGTCAAACAAAGCATTGCTCTCAGAGCTGCTATAAAGCAAGCCTTCTGCATCAGCCCCAGTCAGGTACTCATCCATTAAATCCCACCTCCCAAGCCTCCAGGCAGCCTGAACCCCTTGTGTGCACCATGTTTTCTTATACTGAGGAACTCTAGAAATCAATCCATCCACATGAGTAACCATGGCCTGTAAATGGCACATGTTAAGCAAGCAGTTAAGGACATCGGAGTGTCTTTGAACAGAAAATGGTTCCATCTGCAGAGCCTGTTCACAAGAAGTCAAAACTTCTGCCCAGTTCCCAGCCTTTTTGTTAATCAGGAGGTGGTCCTGTAAGCTTATTGATTTCCGTAGTGATGCCAAACCAGATAAACCATCCGGCTCATCCAATCCACTGTATGCCTCCATTAGAAAAGATATGTCTTCATCCACAAAGATGCCACTCTTTTCAGAAGCAGGGTTAAACGTTCCTGACTTGCCTCTCACATAAGACTCAAAATACAATAAAGACCTGGCATAAGCCTGACATCTAAATGAGGCCTTAGCGAGCGTAATTTTAGGAATTGCGCTAAGGAGTTCTGAGACATGTTTGCATGGTATAAGCAGTTGATTAAAATCTGTACTATGGATGTTCAACTTGACAGCTTGTTGCTTGGAATTGGACGAGTGAAGTGGCTGGGAAAGACTAATTTCTTGCTCCACATCATCAACCCATTGGCCTAAATTGTCAAGAAGATTGAATACAGCTTGAATGCACACCTCACTTTGCCCAGAATTATTACCATGAGCAGTAGTAGTGCTACTATCTGATGCAGCAGCATCAAGAACTGATAAAATTTCCTCTGTTATCCCACAACGGGCCTCCTCAGTACCCTCACATATAGCATTTAAGACTAAATAAGGTAGAAGATACATGGCTATTTGCATATCATGTCTCACAATACCACGACAAGCATTGAAAATTGCAGATCGAGGGCCTGTGGCAAGTGCAGTTAATTTTTTAATCCAAAAATAGATCCATCTTCTGAAAGACATTGATGGCCGGTATATTGGACCAGAAGTAGCCATATCTGACACATTAGGAAGTTGGAATCTTGAGGTTAAGCAAGGGGCGATTATCTCTTTCACATAGTTAGAGAAACGGGTCCACAACCTCTGCCCTCTTCCAAGTATTTCACTTCCATCACCCATGCCCCCCCGTGAAGAACTTCCATCCAACTTTGAGTGCTGTATGTCTCCAGCCGACTGCAGAACATTATCGTCGAGGGAAGCCTCACATCCAGCAATTTTTAGCAGCTCCTGGATAGCAAGTGCAGCTGAATCTTGAATGATGGTGTCAGGTGCTGCTCGAAAAGCCCTGGCCAGATGTTTATGGATCAGCTCAAATATCAGATCATCATCAGAACATGCTATTTTAAAGCGTGTGCTGGAAAAGCCCTTTATTTTGGCTGGATCAATAGCACCAAGTGCTCCAAGGCAATCCGCACATATCAGTTTCAGTCGCTGCCCAACTGAAGTCCTTGACTCCTCAGCACACCCCTTCAGCAGTGATGTTATCAAAGAGCTCATCAGATCCATAACTGAATCCCCTTCCTTAGTGAACAAACCAATGAACTCCGCATGTTTCAGGTTCAACAACTTGCTTAGCTCAGATGCTACCATGTATCTCACATTTAAATTTTCATGATTTAACCCCTCCACAGCATCGTGCAACTGATCTTTCAGGGTCATAGCTCCACGTACTTCCTGAATTACTTTATTCACTTCTGAGAGGACAGGAACATTGGGTACAGTAGGGAATTCACGAATATGCTGTTTTAAGATAACCTTATTCTGAACAACAAGTTCCTCCAATATCTCCACAATTTTACTTGTGTGGGTAGATGAATTTTCTGCCTCTTTCTCCAAGAATGGTACAAGAGCAGCAAAAACTTGAGATATCACATGTTTAGTGCTAGAAGGTGACAGGATAGATAATTGTTTTAAGAAAAAATGCAATACCGAAAGACCTTCACCTTGAAGCCATTCCTTGTTGATAGCATGCATGAGAAGCACCATAATTTTTGGAACATAAGTGCAAAGATGGGAGCCCATCAATTTAATCAGCATCTCTATTCGCGTAATGGCTTGTTTTTGCAATGCCTTATCTGCTGCATGAAGCATTTTTCTATCAATGCTGTTCAGCATACCAACAACATGATTCCTCAAAAATCCTGGAAGATCTTCACTGCCAGTCAGAATTTTAGCAATTTGTTGGATCATATGAGGTACCCTGGCTAACCTAAAAGAAGGTTGGTTCAAGTCACATTTTTGTTGTAATAAAAAATCAACTTAGAGAATGTAGAAAACAAAATTCAACAAATACAGTCAAAGAGCATAGATCATTATAGTAGATATTGAAACCCAGATGAAGTTTTTGTATTCCACAGAAATATGAACGTCTAACTTAAATAAGAAAGTGCAACAAACACATCACGGTTTGAAACAAATAGCCACTCTATACTTTAGAATGAGTGAGAGATTTGTTCTTCACTAAAGACTTTATATGTATTATTTGTAATAAAGTACCTTTTACTTATTTCTGCAGAATCATCTACGTCAGTAAAGCATACAAGTTCCTCTAAAAGTGCAGGTAAAGCAGCAGCAAAAATTTCTTGTTTGTCTGATCCAGTATGTTCATGGTAGAACTCCAAAGCAGAGTTTAACTCTTGCCCATCAGCTTGATGAAGAGCAAAGGCAAGTACTTTAGGAAGCCAATTAACAATTAACTGCACCATATCAGTATTCAAACACTTGGCCAGTTCATATAAAGTTGCTAGAGTTTGATCATTTTCATGTTGAATGACCACAAGTCTTGGAAGAACAACAGGAATCATTCTCTTCACAAGTTCTCCAGTTTCAATGCCAAGAACAGCTGCTGAAAATTCTTCAACCATTTTGGGTTGGTTGCCAAGCCTCATACATAGATAATCATACAATTCATTTCGGACATGTGGAGCTTTTGACAGGAGTGCATCAAGGCCTCCTGAATGATGGAAGTGGCATGATCTATTTATCAGCTTGGAGGCAGTTAGCCGCACAGAAGCATAAGTATTGTCCAGCTGATCGATCAATAAAATAAGAGAGAACAAAAACAGTTGATTATGGATATCAACTACTTGCATGACTGTTGCTGTAGTTTCTAGAAGGGTTTCGAAAACCAAAGGATCCTCTGCTGCTGCCAAAGCATGCTTTATTTTGTCCATAAACCTCTGTTCCTTGGATTTCTCCTGGGAATTCTTCCACAAAAATAAACACTCCAGGATAGGATCGCGAACAAAGAAAGTAATCTGGGAGACAAATGCTTGTCTCAAATTTTTATTCTTGTGAAGGAGTAAAAAATCAATACATTGAATCCACTGCAATCTAGTTGTAATCAAAACATCTTCAGTTCCATGGAGAAGGATGCACTGAATCATTCTGACACAAGCAGCTTGTACTTCTTCTGATGATTCATCGTAGAGGAGTTCAAAAAAGAGAGATTGCAAATAACTATAGTCACAATTGAAAAGATAATTTTTTTTCTCCACATTAGGTAAAAATACTGCTGAAGAAGGCCAAAAGTCATCTGTACCACTGCTTTCACACTTTGAACACCAAAATCTCGGCAAAAAATGACTCATACCAAAGAGTTCATTCTCCCTATCCTTCTTCAAGTATAATTTGCATCCAGCTTTAGAAGGAAGGCCATTACAATCATAATATCCATATAAGCATGCCAGATGACCAAGAGAGAGAGAAATGACTTTCTTGACTTGCTCATTTTTCTCTTTTTTAAGAGTCCTGAAAGAGGATAAAAGAAGATTGAACGGTAAACTGACTTAAGTACGCGATGCCAAAACTCAGAGCAGTATGCTGAAAGAATATTTCACTCTAATCAACCCCACTGGAAAGGCAATTTTCCAAACTCTAGAAAATTAAGAAACAAGAGGCACATGCTACAAATTTACTATCAGAGCTAACAACACAGAAGAAAAATTTTAAACAAACATAAACTGTCAATGGAAACATATTAACAGGACTTTTGAATTAGAGATCATGATCAACAATGAGAACAGACATTTTTGGGTTAAGAGACAAAAAGAGTGCAAACAAAGGTGATTATCTACAGCACCAAGGAGATAAAGGTGATCATAAAAAAGTTACATCATCAGAATAAATTTGTCAGTGCTCAAAGAAACTAGAGGCTTTTCTATCAAACAAATTTACTTTATAATATGCATGCTATTTGAGCTGGGTTTCACACAACGGCGCAATCTGGTAGGTGGAAAGTTATTCTGCACTTACTCCAGCCTATTGAACATGGGCATCAGAAAATCAGCACCAGCAAACAACACAATCACAGGCATTGATATGATAGCTTCAATTCTAACTTCTACTTCTTCATCACAGAGCCCCAAATCCAGAATATCAAGATCAACACCTTGCCATGTTATGCACCCAATCTTTGATAGAATACGAATTGAAAGACATTTTGCCTTCCAGGAAGCAAGATCACAGGATTCTGTAATGGATGAAGCACAGGTCCATGGAAGCCTCAGCACTGGCCGCAAGATATCTCCAATATCACCAATATTTTCAAAGATCGCAAGTCTATTCTCTTTAGATAGCGACCCTAAGGTAAGTTAATAAGTCATGTTAGTTTCAACAAGAAGATTTTATCAGCAGCTGCTTGATTGAAAGCACATGTCCAAATTTAGAAAATATTAAGGAGAGAGAAAAATAACTCATAACAATGCCATGCGGGTATTTGTTAATACTAAGCTCACCAGCAGTTTCATTACCTTGTGCAAGCAGTAAGCTGTCAACTGCTTCTAGAAAAATAGACATGCCAACAGGAAATGAAGTTTGTTGCTTCCCTTGCTAAGTTAATCAATACGGAAATGGTAAGGTCAAACTAATATAATGGTGAAGAAGAAGAAAAAAAAATGAATGACAAACCTGCTCAGAAATCCAAGAAAGCCACTTGCACATTTTCTGAAATATGCAAAGGGAAAGGTCTTCATGAGGGTGCTCAGAAAAAACAATACAGAGGGTGCTAATAGCTGCGAGCTCAATTTCTATCCTCAATGAATTAGAGTTCTCCCCGGGGGGATTTAGGAAATCAAGCAATAGATTTAACGAAGAGCACATCAAATCAGCATATTCTTTCTCCATAACACAGGGAACTGTGCAGACAAACTTGCATTCATCCTGGGATTTTGAGCAAGAATACTTTAACTTTTGGCGCTTTGCTTCCATTGGTATAATATCCTCTCTGGGTCTTTTGCTTCCAAATTTTGAGATTACAATTTCAGTATCCCTTAACTTCGGCAGAACAACATCAGCATCTTCAGTCATTATCCTTCCAACAAGATTAGGACCAAGACTGGTAATAGCAGCTCTGAAGCAATCTATTAAATGAAAACTGGTGTTTGATGAATAAAGCAGTGATATGAGACATTCTGGTCTCCACAAATAAGGAGGGCATGTCTTTACAATTCGTATGTACGCATTACACAAACCAGCCTGAAAAATTAGCAATGATGAAATAGTAAAATTACGAGAAAATAAGATTCAAAGAATTGCCTCAGTTAAAAGTACGTATATGTGAAAGTTGGTATTTCTTTTCCACTCATTTTTTCATCTCTAGTGTGTCTATTTTTCCTTCCTTTATTATTGAATTGATAGGAAGTCTCTTATTAAGACCCTATGAATTGATTAAAACCTCAGCTTCATACTAGAATCACAATGATGCCAAGGATTCGTTTAGTAAGAGCCACTGGACAATGAGGTGAGAGAGACATGAGAATAAAAGATGATCATGCAGCACCCCAATAACACATTTTCTATTTATTACATTTGAAATTGAAATTCGAAAGTGGTAAGTGGTTAACATGTGCATGTATGTCATTAACCTTCAGTTCCAAGCTACTTGTCTTTAGCATTGATTCAGGAAATATGTACAATATCTCAGCTGCTGTTGACCTGACAACATGCTCAGGACAACTAGAATGCAAGGACTGAAGACATCCTCCCAGAGAAGAATCATAAACTGCACTTCTGCAATAAAAATATCAAGGTCCATGAGGAAGAAAATAAAGCATAGCTAAAACAGCAGACTCAGACAAAACTAGGGTTGCAAAACACATGAATGGACATAAGGTCTCAACTGGTTTTTATATTGTTTCCCATTTCAATATTGTTTAATGCCATCAAAAAAAAATCAGAGTGACTCACTCAAAGTAGGGTTCCTGATCCATTGCAAGCAACAGGGTTTGCAATTCATTAGCCCTGAAGCAAGGTTCATTGACCATCATATGTAACAGGTGTGATTGGTGTTTTGGATGTGAAATTTTTAAATAGAAAGTTAGAAATAAGTTTTAGATATAATCTTTCAAATGGAAAATAGGTATTAGATATGATAGCTTTTATGAGGACAATATATATACTGTATATTGCATATTGCACAAGTAATTATGCAACCTAAGTTTCTTGGATGCTAGTTGCTCAAATTGATATACAGGTATTTCAGATGGAATAAAGTACAAATTTTAAAGAGAGCAATCTCTGAATTGCATAGACATATTTTATTCCAGAGAAAGCATATGTACCTGAATACTGAAACTCCCTCAACATCTTTGCTTAGAATGATTGTCATTGACTGGATTAGTTTCTCTGAAGGAAGAATCTCATAGTTTCTCCCGGCTCTAACCATCCGTACAAAATCAAAGCATGCCTTCACAGAACTTCAGAAGTTAGATGTCCTGTTTTATAATCTAGAAGAATTTGTTGTCATTAAGAAAATTTAAAGGTAGATATTGAACAAATTTACTTACCATGTGCAAATCATCATCTCCGTAGCACAAAAGCTTGCAGACTGACGAAACACATGAGCCATCCAAAAGCCCTTCAACATATAATGTTCCTTCAGTCAAACATTTACATAGAAGCTTGATGGTGGAAGTGGCAAAGGCTCGGAACCTTTCTTTTCCCATAACATTAATCAATATTCCGTCTCCACTAGCAGATGTGTTGAACGTTGGAAGACCACCAAGAAGAGCAGGATCATTTTGTATTCTGGAAAATGACTCACAGAAAGACTTCAACAAGATACTTTTCTGTCCCACAGATCTTCTCTGATCACAAACGGAGGCAACATATACAAGATCTAGGAAAACATCCAGGTAATTAAAGCAGATTCTTGTAGAAAATACAGAATAAATAACACACCATGAAAGAGATATATACACCTTCAGTCAACGACATAGCATCCAAGAAGAATTGTCTGTATGCATCTCTATCACCAGTGCGAAGCAAGGATAGCAGAGATCCAACAATCTCAACAATAACTCCATGTCGGGGGCTGAATAAAAAGAGAGAGAAGTACACACTCATGAAATTAAATAAATAAGACCAAAAATTTAATAAAATCTTGAAACTCAAAAACCAAAACAAGACTGCCATTGCAAATCACCCTCAAGCGAACAAACTACAAGTGCAGACATGATACGAAGCAAAAATCCCTCATCCACTCTTCTCGATAATAGAAATAACACATATAAGCATAAGCATGGTAAGGAAAGAAATGGAGGGAGCGACAGACCGGAATGCGGGCTCCGCAAGAAAAGGTAACACTCGGCCTACAACAGGAAGCACAGCACTGGCCCTCCCGTGATAGAAAACTCCGGGGAAATTCTTGGCGGTGTGTGACAAAAGCTTGAGCACGGCAATCACCTCCCTCTCTCTGGCTGTAAGAGATGGTCATATTAGTAAAGTATTGTTGTGAAAGAGAATGTCGAGGTTGGTCGATCGGTTGGAAGATGGAAGTAGCAGTGCAGTACTAAAAGAGTTTGAGGGTCGGGACATACCGGCGGAAGAGGAAGGGACAACGTAGGCTTGGAGGAGATTGGGCAGTACGGCGCGGAAGCGAGACTGCAAGGCTTCATCGTTTTGTTTGTCGGGAGGGGTTGATGATGACGAGGCAATGCGTTCCCGGAGTTCGTGAACCAGACTGGACAAATTCGCCATCAGCTCCGACCACTGCCACTGCGTGCACTCTCTCTCCCACAGCCACAGCCACTGCCTGTGCCTCAGTTAGTCCTTACCGTGGTTGCCTGTTCTTCATTTTGTTGCTGCTTCTGTTGCGTGGGTCGGCCGTCACTCGTCGGCGGGCTGGTGGAGTCAGAGCAGAGTGAGGAAGGGAGGGTAAACTTAAACTGCTTGTATATGTAGAGGGAAACTTGTATTTCGAACAGAATGTCACATATGTCAAAATATAAATGAATAAATAAATAATCTGCTATTCTCTGCTTGTGTGTTTTTTTCAATCTATGAGTTTACTACTGTAGACCTTTCTTTTAATTTAATTACTTGTAGTAGTATATTCTTAAATGGCAAAATGCCATTCTCACTGTACCTAAACTATTAATTGATTGATTCCAAAATAACATACATACAGACAGACAGCTAAAGTCAAGTCTGTGACTCACTGCTATGGTAAGGTATGGGGTCTTGCTGTTTCTTACCTTAGAAGTGAGCACCAGACATCACATTTACATGTACATACCAATTAAGACTGACAGGCCAAACAACAAATATGTGCACAACCAACTCAACATTATTAGAGTCTGCAGCACCCCAGAAACAAATTGCACCGACAAGCAGTCATTCATTCAAATAGGTCTGCTACATCGGCACCATCTTCCATCTCCTCATCACTCATGTTGTCTCCTCCCAGCAGCCACTGCTCCAACTCGTCGACTTCTTCATAGTCCTGCAAATAGATTCCATCCAAGTCGTCCCATTGATCTGTCCCTAACTCCTCCCCCCTAGTGGCAACATGCACGTATGGTCTACTTCTTGCCAGAGCATCCACCACGTCTCTGTTCACAGATCCCGTCACCCCTAACCACTTTAATCTTGGGAAATAAGGTTTCTTCAGCCACCGGAAGGCAAGCTGAGTAATGCCTCCACAGTTGTAAATATCCAGCAACCTCAAGCTACTCCCATGCCACACGTTTTCGTCAATCTGCATTGAGGCTAAAGCCATGACAGAGGTATCCCCAATGAGAGGGCATTGTCTAAGTCGGAGCGCAGAGATTGGGATGCGACTTTTAGCCAATAAAAGCACCCCGGCATCAGAGAGGTTAGGGAGATTTGACAGGTCGAGTTCTCTCAGCTCCAGGATGGTGTGTCCATCAAACAAGGAAGAAATGCACCTGTCAGTAAGTCTCTTACATCCCCTCAAAGACAATGAAACAAGGCTTCTACTCATCAAGCCCTTGCCTACGTAGGACAACCCCACATCACTTATATCACAGCCATCCATGAGTAGTGATCTTAGCTTGGCTAGTGTGCTGATAGCTTGGAGCGCATCATCTCCAAGGTTTCTACAATCCCTCAAGTCAAGAACACTGAGTTCTCCATTGGATACCAATCTTGCAACAGCTAGATTTGTTAAGAGATTACACCACCTTAGGCCAACATGAGTCAATGAAAGTGATGTTGCAATAATATCGTGAAAAACCAGGTCAGTTAGATGAGTTCCATAAAATACTTTAAGCCTACATAACCTAGAGCAGGAATGCAGGATTGTTTTATAGCCAGTATCCGTCACCTGACAAAAGCCACCAAGACAGATGCTCTCCATGGCTGAGCATTTGTCGGCCATGAGAAGGATTCCAAGATCATTCACACGCTTGAAATATACAGGAGCAATCTCCTGGCTTCTTACCAAACAGAGGTGTTTCAGTTTGCCATGTGCATTGATTTGTTGAAGACCATTATTGGTTAGATCAAATGCCATTCTAGGTTCCATTATAGGAGAATCTCGAAGATCCAGGTGGGTCAAGGAAGCAAGACATTTTGATATTGTGCTTACCATTATGTCAGTAATGTAGTCCACAGAAAGGCATAGTTTCTGTAGATTTGGCAATATGGTTGAGCAATGATTTGATGATTGACTAGGTCCTGCAGCAGGGCTAAGCAGTTCAGCTACCATTACTGAAGAAATATAGCCAATTTCAAGAGAAGTGAGTTTCCATGAGGCCAGTGCCCAGACTAGTGCAAAGTTTTGATGCAAAAATATGGAAACATCAAACATCAGGATCAGTGTCTGCAAAACAATATTTAGAGAAGGATTAACACAAAAAGCACTAATGCTGTCACAAATACAAGAAGGGCATGTTCGTTGCGCACAGATCTCTAAGGAATCCAAATACGTCAAGGGATCATTAAGTGTATGTCAATATATTATAATCAATTCTGGCTGCCACACTAGCTGATAACTTCATAGATTCTAAAATATTTTCGGAAGAGCAGTACAATCTACCTTGCTTTTTATTACAATACCTGAAAGTTTAGAAACATTACTATGTTGAATTCAAATTTCAGAAAAGATATCTAAATATCCAGTTTTTATACCCATTTCTAATCAGCATTCAATACCACAATTATTTAACTACCAAATACAGTATTGCCATAGCCATTAGATCATAAGGGGATCAATTTGATTTCAAGAGTACTATATCAATTTTTATGGTGTTTCTATCATGGAGATGCCAAAAGAATGTAAGCAAGTATGATGCAAGAAAAGATGATCAGAATCATATAAAATCCCCGGGAATGAAAGCTATGGAGATGACTCTAAATAGCCATAACAAAAGGACACGGATAAAAAAATGCATTTGTCCATTTTATCCGGTAACAGAACAAAATCCTGTAAACTAATTTTATCAATTTAGAATAGAATGGAACCATAAGTAAACCCTTACTTCTAAATGGGTGCAGCCACTGAGGAGTTCCTCCAGATGCAATACATCAATTGTTCGCCCCATTTTCTCAGCTACCGAACTCAGGTACAGAAACCTGAAGGCATCATTTATTAAAAATATATATACTTCAGAGAATCATCAAAAGTGCTCAAACTCAACCATTAGATGGAATCCACAATCAAAGGGCAATGAAGTTGACAACATCAAAAGAGACAAACCAGCAACTAGAAAATTGGCACAGCTAACGCAAAATCTAGCTGTAAATACAAAAATGTGCTATGTTGCAAAGCAGGTGTCCACTAAAAAGCGGACCTGAGGTGTTTGCAATTGTTCCCCAGTTGAGACAGAAGCTTGCCGCTAAAATCCGTGCAATTACGGAGGGACAGCTCGTGCAGAGAGGGACGAATCAGAATATCCAAGGAAGAGTCATCTAGCCGCGTGCAGTCCAACTTGAGGCTCCTCAAATGTGGGTTGTTCAGAGGCAGCAATGGCTTTAACAAATCCGCAGACGGCGCCATATCCTAAAATTGTCAAACAAGAGAAACGGAAAATTAATTGGCAAGATAGAAGAAAGCAGATCTATGGGATGGGCTCAGCACTCTAATTATACATATAATTCAGCACTCACGGGAAGATGGAAGTTTGGGAGGAAAGAAAGGGTGTGAGCGGCGCAGCAGCGGAAGGCTTTACAAGTGGAGGCAAGTGAAAGAATAGAGGGAACGTCGAGCTTCGTCATGATGGTGGCGATTATAGCGGTGGGGAGCTGGTGGAGATTCGGATCCGCCTTCTCCATTGTCAAATTCCCTCTCTCTCTGTCTTTTCTCTCTTCCCCCTTCCCCCTTCCCCCTTCCCCGTTGCGTTGCGTTGAGTGCTTTTGACCCTTAACAGGTTGATTTATCCCGTCCGTCTTGTCCTTTAAACTCTTTAGTCAGCCGTAGGCGAATTTTGAGATTTCTTGCTAGGTGCGTGCATTACCGATTAACACTTTTTTTCATTTTTATCTATCTCACCTAACAATTGACGTATTTTTATTTTTATTTAGTCAGCGCCAAGACTAAATAAAAATTAACTATATTAATTAATATTATTAAATTATCTAATTAATATAAGTATATATATTTATGTTTTTAACTATTCACGTGCTGAAAAAATAATTTCAGCATCAGATACATGTTGTTTATTTTTTTTAAAAATTATTAAATTTAAATATATTTAAAATTAACTATCTATCATATTTAAAATTAACTATCTAACATATAACACCATAAGTAGGACCTATTCAGAATCTATTTATTTATATCTTTCGTAAAAAAATAAATATTTAAATCTCTTTATTTATATTTCTCCTAAAAAAATAAATATTTATTTATTTATTTATTATAAAAAATTTTATTCTCCATAGTAGATATATTTTTTAATTACTATATAATTTTTAAATATTTAAATATATATATTTTGATTTTTTTAATCATATATATTATATTTACTTTCAAACTATAAATATTATTAATTATATAAAAAATAATATTATAACTAATTATTATTAACTAATTAAACATCCTTACTTTAAATACTGTGACCCTAATCAAATGATTCAATTTTGGTGGAACGAATGGAGTATATATATATATATATAATTAATTAACGTAATCTTTAAAGAAAATATCAAAATTCTAAAAAAAATTAAAATCCAATACTTTGCCCTAGCTCAGAAGCTCGACGTGAAACTACAAACATGTGAACAATGTCTAATCCACTACAACTTGAAATTTAACTAAAGGAGATCACTGCAAATCCATAAGACAGAAATTATGATTTCACTTTGTATGAAAACAAAGACACCGGTGTTCTTGAAAGAGCTTGGGTATTGATTATATAATAGGATGTAGTTTTAACAAATGTGGCTAGCAGTCAACTCATAACAATCATCTATTAAGTATTAACAGCACTACTCAGCAGACAACAGCAATTAAGTTCACTAAATCGTTAAATAAGGTAGTCAAATCAGGTAAGAAACTATGATAATCGCTACTGAAACTAGAACAGCCTCAGCCAGTGCTAGAGAGCAAATATACATGATACCACCACCCATTCTCCTCTGAACTCCATCACCAGTCAAGCTCTGTCAGGAGCATCTCCAGGTAATCTTCTGGGACCGAAATTTCCGGCATATGACCAGAGTTTATCCAAGTCCGCAGGTACAACCTTATCAGGCTTCTTGCTCAGCACTAGCGGTGGAGTAACAGAATTCCTAGGACTACTAGGTAGGGGAGGGGTTGAGCAAAATGTGGGTGTCGCAAACGGTGATGCATAGGGTGTGTGTTGAATTGAGAAAGGGCTTGGAGACATCTTCTTTTGAATAGGTAGGCCACTGAACCCTCCTCTGTTGAAAATCGACATGGACTCTGCTACAGCACATTTCAAGGTAGCATCATCTACATATAACACATCATCGATCCTCGCAATTATGTTGAATGCTAAGCTTTCCATTACTCTAGAATAGCTTTCCAGTATGGCGTGCCCAACATCCTGCAAGAAAAGAGTTTTCATGAAGTCTTTCACGACCAAGCATTATGTGGGAAAATATAGAAGAAAATTCGAAGGGGGAAAAGATCATCTATTGTAGTCAGTATAACTATTTCCCTGGGAGGGGAGCAACTCATTCATTGACAATGTAATTGTCTCTGATCCTACCCAACAGGTTGTTACCATTCTATAATCTTCTTGAATCCTCCTAACATGATTGTGATCCTGACAAATTGCAAGACAGAAACTAAAAAAGGAAAACCTGCAGAATAGCATAGTGTAGATTAACCACCTTGTTGTACTGAATTTTGCTCATGTCTAGTGCAGTTTGTGGAAGACCAGGAAATCTTAGTCTTAAACTTTGCAACAGGGTCTCAGCTCGTTGAGCTAGACAGAGACTCTTTTCTCCTTCCGTCACAAAGCCCTTCACCTTATCACCCCACAACTTCCGTTTAGATTTGTTACATTTAGAGTGTTTCTTCCGATCTTTCAGCTTCCACACATGCACAGCTGCCTCGATTCTGTTTGCCACATCTAGTGTATGATGTTCTGATGACAAGTTGAGGCAATCAAGAAGGCACTCAGGAGAGAACTGATCAGCAGTAACATAACGGTATATGATATCTCCAAGACAGTCTTTTCCCTTCTGCAATGATTTCCACACCAAGCACAAATTATAAAAGATGATGTTAAAATGTGCGTGAATTATCTTCTTATAATATAAGTTTCAAAATCTCAGAAACATGATGAAATAATTGACAGCTTGCTAGTGAGCATTGTATATTTGAAATATCATAGAAAACAATAGTGGATGAAGGTTGCTAGGTCACAAAAGATTAGAGAACTTCAGGAAAAATGTTAAGACTTTGCTGCACCATGTAACATAGTTGTATGTATAACTATAATAACAACTTATCATTTATCTTTTAAAAAGCAAAGAAAACACGCCCAAATAGTTCCATTTTCTAGAAACTCCCAATACACTTCTAGTAGGATGAGAGCAGAAATCACCTTGGGTAAGGATTCCAGGTAGGCAGTTGGTACGTCCATCTCAGCGAGAACATTGTTATTTATGGCCAAGGCTGCCTTGAGTATCTGGTTTGTGCAATCCCTACGTTGCTGCAACCACTTCCTTGCTTCTTCTGACAATCCCTTTGCAGGAACTTTAGGGCACGGAAGCCACCACTTCTCTTCTTGCCTAACTGAAGGTCTTTCACTCGCCATTCCAGATGAATACTCGTCGTAATCATCTAAAACTATCCCACGATCAACATACCAAAACTCAATGTCGTGAAAGCCATCAAGTATGCTAAGCAGCATTCCATCAAGCTTTTTGAGTGCTGGTAAGTTCATGTGCAGATCAGACCGCTGCCTTGGTGCCATTACCTCGTATTTGCTGCCACCAGGAACTTCTTGTATTGTTGGAACAAGTTCTACAATCCAATCACTCACAGATAAGAGCCACTCCATCTCTCTGCACCATATGGCCCTCTTTTGTGGAGCCAGAGGCTCCAACCTCCACAGTTCTCCAAATACAGTTGCTACAATTTCAAGCAATAATTAAAATAAGAATAAATCAAACCGTGATTACTTCACCTCATCTAGTTAGGCCGTTTGTAGACAGACAGTGGGAGGAAGTTACCAGAAAGATTGGTAATAGCATTTGAAATGGCTAATGCACTGCAAACTCCTTTACCACCTCCAGACATGTCTTCCCCGAGAAGAAGCTTGGAAAATCTTTCCTTCATCATCTCCATTTCTAAAAATGTGCACAGATATAAAAAGTACAAAATAATTAGGGTTTCAGATTCTACAAAATTCAATTTTATAAATTAACATATGCAATATAAAATAAATATGCCCAACATAGAGAACTAGATCAGCATCTTAAGTATGATGGATTATAACAATGCGAAGCTTGATTCTATTAAAAGCATTCATTTATTCAATCTATTATCAGGTTATTCAGATTTAAGAATGTATGAATACAAAATTAAACAATGCCGCAAAGCAAGCAATCCGGAAGCACATACCGGACGAATCGGTCCGGGGTTTATTCGGTTTCTCGTCCCACAGCACCACATCCTTCCCTCCAATGAGAGGGAAACTGAAGGTCGGCGTCAGAGGAGTGGAACAGCCGGGGGCGAAAGAAGAGAAACTCGCGGAACTGAAACCGCCGCCCTCGTCCTCCGCTAAATCGCCAGCTGAACTCTCCAACTCGCTAACGTCAGCGCTCATGCTATAGCTCCGTCGACTGTCTCCGTTCCCGTCCTCCTCCGAAGATACACTCTCCATTTATGTCTGATGTGAAAAAATAAAAGAGTAAAAACAGATGCTAAGAGATCTCAGATGCAAAATTCCGTTACCACTTACTAGCAATTAGGGAGGTTGCCGTTATGTGTGAATTCCTGCAGCGTCGTGTTGATAAAAGTGGCGGTGGTGGTGGTAGGGGAAGAGGAGGGAGTTGGAGTGGGACGGACACAAGTGAGAGAGAGAGAAATAAAGGTAGATAGATACGTGCAAAAGCACGCCGCAGAAGAGAGTGTCGCTCAATCTACCCCTGGCCACCTCTCTCTCTCTCTCTCCTCTCTCTCTCTCTCTCTCTCTCTCACACACACGCACACACTCACTCACATACAGACAGCCTGTGTGTAAGTGTAAATGTAATAGTCATCGTGTCTTTGGCTGGACTGGGCGTGTGGCGAGACGACTGTGGTGCGATTGTTCTTTGGTGGGCAACGGAACGGCGTTAGCCTTGCGGGTCGGGTCAGATTAGAGTTGTTGATAACGAACCGGACCTCGTGCCGACCCGTGTTCATATTCATGTCACCATATTAGTCTCTTCGCGTTCGTTTTATTTGACTGTAGATATATATATATTTAAAAAGTGTTTAATTAATAAATAATTAAAAATATATTAATAAAAATAATTACAAGTTAATATTAATATAATTTATTTATTTAATTAAAAAATAAATATTTTAATATAAAATTAAAATTTTTTTTAAAATAGAATCAAATAGACAAACGAAAATTAAAAAAAATGAACATAGATACCCATTGTAATTAAAATATATAAATACTAATTATTCATTTTTACTCGTCTTATTTACCTAATATGTAATTATGTACTTCATTGTATCCCAGTGAAGAAAGCATTTTTTTTCTTTTAATTGAAAATAGAAAAAAATCAGATTTTATTTTTTATTTTTTAATAATATATTAAAAATAATAATATTTTATTGATTAACAGAAATATATAAACTAATTTTGATATATTTATTTTTTACATACAAAAGCAAAAAATATTTCTATAAAAGATACGAGTATTTTTATATGTATATGTAAATTATTTTTACTTTAATAAAAATTTAATATTTTTTAATGCTATATATAAAAATAGGGTAAAAATAAAATTATAATATATCTTATTATATTAATGGATAGTATAATCATATAATAAAATAATTCTATATTTATTTTAACTTAACTATTAATAAAAATCAAAATAATCTTGTAACATTAATAATATTTTAGTATAATCTAATTTTACATTAATTATGCTACTATTATGCAATATTTTATTTTATTATGTGCTCTAATAATATACAATAAATATGTAATTAATTGGAAAAAATAATGTATCTACCTTAATTACTCAAAATAAAGGTATCCAACTCGATACTACGTCATTAATTTATATATAAAAAATAATTATAAATTAAAATTAAAATAATTAAATAATTTAAATAAAATTACAAAATTATAAATTATGAAATTTAAAATGCTATTAAAGTGTATAATAATTTTCTTTTTTAAAAAAATAAAATAAAATTATGTGGTAGTTAACAAAAATAAATAAAATAAACACTTTATATAGAACGGATGGAATAATATATTATGTTTAATATTAACTTTTGATATAGAATATAGTCGTTATTGAAAGGCTCAGAGGTTGACAGATCTTTTAAGACTTCCAAGATTTGCAGATCTAGGTGTTACAATTAGTATCAAAACTGATCTACAACAGTCCATACTCTTTGTTAAAAGGCTTAGCTGTTGATGAACCCTTGAGGCTTGTGTGACGTGCGGAACTCCATAGTCATTGTTGAGAAGTTTAGCGGTTACTTGCTTGTAAGCCAGGTGTTATAGTAAGAGGCTTAGCAACTGATAGATTCTTGAGTTGCAATATGTATGTTATATTCTTAAGTAAAAAATGATGTAATATTATGAAAGGTGTGTCAAATTTAAATTGATTTTCACATCAATAATGTAAACTAGTTAAATGTGACATGTATAGGTACCATTCTAAATGCATGGGGTCTTTCAGATAATAAGTAAACACATAAATATGGAGTATTACACAAACAGGTAGAAAACAGCAATTAACTCTTCAAAAAATTAATTTAATTATTTGATTGTGTTTTGTATCCTTGTTCATATCATTGGAATATAATAAACAATATATCACTCATCAATCATTAGCAATATCTTTTTAATATATTTTTTTTCTTCATCGAACAACAATCCAAAAGCATACACGCATATAATATAAGCTTTCATATATCTTTTCTAAATATATTAATCGAGTTGCTCGCTAATATTAAACAAAAAGCTACCTTGTGCTTGCCCCGCAAGACACGTATAAATTTTAAATTTATGCAAAAGATACTCTACTAATTAAAGAGACAACAAAATATATAATCATCCATTTTGATATATATATATTTTATATATATAACGTGAAAATTCGCATCCGCTACTTCTCGAGTGCGCTCAGGATAATTCAATCGAATCTAATACCTTACAAACTAGACTTAATAAAGCAAGTCACACTAAACGAATCATATGTAATAACGAGACAGACTATTGAGGGTTAAAGAAGCTAACTTGGACGCCCGTGTCTATAAGAAGGTAGAGACTGGCAGCCGTAAGGAGGGCACTCAATGCCATCCCGAGCAGTCCCAATCCCCAATTGAGGCACCAGGTGAGGCCATACCTCTTTGGTTTCTTCATTTTGAGCCACATGAAGCAGGGGTACGCCAATGTCACCGGCAGCGAGATCCCGCCCACCAGCCCCGCCATGCTTCCCAGAAACGGCATCGCCACCGCCACAAAGAAGCACATGAATCCGCTTACCGTCCGGATCAAGGCCCGTAGCCACCAGGGGCAAGCCTTCTTGAAACTCTTGGTGTACGCCGACTCCACGTCGTCGAACATCGGCATCCCATATATTTGGAATGAGCTCAGCGCATTTATGACCACAAAGGAACTTATCAGTCCCAGCACTGGCCGTGCCACGTCTTGCCCGTGGAACGCATACACGGCCGTTAGCATGCTACCATTCGCTGGGATCTGTCATATCATATCATATCATGAATAATCATGGTAAACTATTTTTTAATTTCGTATATATTATTATTTTAGGATTTTAAGTGGAATATGTGTAAAAATCGTCTCGTAAGTAAAATGCTTTTGCTAAAATGGTCCTCTGATGTCGAACTCACCATAATGTCTGTCGTTGCTGACGTGGCACTAACGTAGATCACATGTCATCGCCAAGTGGCAGCGACACATTGAATTTTTTTTAAAATTTTTTATTTTACTAAATGTCTTGGTAAACTATAATCATTTAAATGGATTATATTTTAAAATAGTGCTGCAATTAAAATTTTTTCGTTAAAATATCCTTCAACGTGGCATCTACGTGACGATGATATATTAGCAGCGAGTCCGATACCAGAAGACTAGTGTAATGAAAAAAATTTCTTGCAAAATCATTTTCAGATGGATCATGAAAGTCCTAAGACGACAAAAGGTAAAACACACAAAAAAAAAATTAAAAAAGAAAAACAGTCTATCTAAATTAAATAGATAATAATAAGAAGAATAATTACCATTCGACCGTAGGCCCAGTATCCGACTATGGCGAGTGGGAATAAGCAGAGCGCTACAATCAAGTATGCTCCTTTGACGCCTCTCCACATGGGTACGCTCGATGGATGCTTTTCGCTCGAGGGCATGGTCGCCTGCATGCATCCAAAGCTACTACTAATTAATAAGTGCTGATTGACTTTCGTTTATAGATAAATAAATAAATAAACGGTGTGGCGGGGCTTGCCTGGATTTCAAGGATGAGGTTATGTCCCCTAAACGCGAAAGCAACGATCCCAACGGCATTCAGCACGCTGAAAATCCTCTGAATTTCTGTTCCAGCCCTAATTGGATTGTACGACACGTTGGGCAGCCTGCCCTCCGCCACCGACACCGCCCAAATGGCGGTGCAGTAGCCAACTGCTGTGAGGGATCCGACGAGTGAAACTCCGGCGATGGAGTTCAGGTTGGGCAGCTGTGACAGCAGCACGGCTGCGCAGGTGAACACAAGGTACCACTCCACGCTCGTCAGCGGCTTCGGATTACTGCAATTAGGCCCGCACAGAGTCTCGTAAAGCAACTTGGAGGTCGAGCCGCCAATCACGATCAGAGCCACGCATGTGCCGCTCGACAAGTACATGATTGGAACTGCAGCCAGGACTTTGGATAGCTTATCCCCTGCATCGCATTCATGAATTGATCGATCATGAGTAACACTTACCCATTGATTGATTAGGCTAGCTAATTAATTATATAAATACCGAATGTGGCGCTGGCCAATTGCATGTATCTGCTGTACCGAATTCCATTTTCGGGAGACTCGTGGAGCTGCACCAGCAAGTAGAGAGTGTATAGCTGCCAGATGAAGGCCGCAGTCAAGTGAATAATACCCCACGTCCTGCAGAACAATATATATATATATATATATATAATTACTTCGACATTATATGTATGTATCGTGTATGTATGTATGTGTGTGTATGTATATACCCACCAGCCTAGAATGGTGAAAGCAACGGGGAGCACAAGAGCCTGGACCCCAATCCCGGAGCACAGAGTATGATAAGCGGCGTAATAAGCATTTCCATTCCTGGACTCGGTGATGGGAAGCCAGGCATCCTGGGGGTCAAGTTTCGTGAGTTTAATGGCTTTCCTCAAAGGGCTGCCCAGGGGGGTGATGAACCGAGGGGTTCTGATTATTCTCGGCGTTGTCGTGGATGATTTCTTCTTGTTGGTGCCGCCGGGAGTGAGCAGCGGCGACCGGGAAAGGGAGGGGGAGTGGTACTGCGACGGAGGGAGGGACACGATCGGCGGAGTTGGAGCCGCCGGAGTTGGGGGGCGTGGGGTTATTGGTGCTGATGATGCAGAATAAGGTTGCGCCGCCGCACTATTACCAGCTTCGTCGTTGTAATGGAGAGGAGCATCACCCATTCTTAACAATCAATCAATTGCCACCTAGCTATGATCTGATCTGATCTGATCTATCTAATTAAAAGCTTGATCTAATTACCAATTAGGTTGCTCTGGCAGGCTCTTCAATTCTACCTCGATCGATCGGCTAGAAATTAATATAACTGGCGGTTTATTATTTGTCGAAGATATCTATGAAGATTGAAGGTGGGTTAAAGGTTTGGATGGGGCTGAACTGAAGTGAGCTGAGCTGAGGTGGGTAACCGCAGTTTGGCTCTCTTCTGTGCACTCCTCCTCTTCGACTTCCGGTGTTAAGCGTGAAATACCAGTGCGCGTGTGTATTTATAGTAAATTTAAGGGTGTATTTGTTTGGAGATTGGATTTTAAATACGCTGTTCTTTCCATTTTTTTTCTTAAAAAATATCAAATCAAACACTTATTTTTTATTTTTTATATTATACTAAAAATCAATTTTATCGATTCTTATTTATATCACATCATACAACTATTCAAATTTATAATTTTTACTATTCAAATTCCAACTCAAAATTCAAACTCCAAAACAGTATAACATCCCTTCTATAATTGCATTGTATAGATATATTTTTAATGTAGTTTAAAGTTTTAAATTGGTGTAAAAGTAATATTAATTACTATTATACTAGATTGTAATGAATAGTACAAAAATATCATACTTAATGATATTTGTATAATATATTGTAAGTTGAATAGATATTTATTATATTACAAAGATAATACAATTATTAAAAAAATAATTTTAATATACAAAATTATTCTACTTTATATATAATAAAATCGTACATACTAAAAAAAATAAAATGAATAATTCGTATTTGAATAATAATATAACAAAATATATACTTATCAGACCAAAAAAAAGTAAAAACTAAATATGAAAATATATAATCGAACATATTATCTTTAATAAAAATATAAATTTTAAATAATATTTAGGTATTAACTATATTTTAAATATAATATTCTTAAACAAATAAATTTTAACTAACAATGCAAAAACAACTGAGTTAAAAATATAAATGTGCATTATTTTTTTTTCAGTAAAATACAATATGTGTGTTCTTTCACATTTTCCAAACGATATATTTTTTTAAAAAAATTGATATATTATACTTATTTATTATTTTTATATTATTTAATAATTTACATAGAAAATTATATTTTCAGACAATGTTCCAGAAATAAGCATTATATGACTTCTCAACAGGTTATTCATTCTAAAACTAATCACACAAACATGTTTAATTTTAAAATTTTGATGAAATTAGATATTTTTAGGCTGCTATGGATTGTGTTGTAACATTGTTTACTTAGACTATTATTTTACTATTTCTATTATTTAAATTTATTTATATTTTGTCATAATATATATGCTTATCTTATTAATAAAAAATATTTTATTTTTGTCCCGTAAATGATGACTTAGTGTGGAAGATATGTTATAAATTCAAACCCTTGACGCCTTTAGGTTATCTACAATACATGATTCACTTAGTATGACTTGCCTGCCAAACTTAATTTGCAGAGTGCATTTTCATATAGCAGCTTTGATTCTCACCTCATAAAATATATATATATTCTATTTTTTTATGTTTTTATTATAAAAAGAAATTATAAAAGAAATATACACCCGTCAAATGTGTGCCCAAGGTAAATAAATACTGGTAACGACATACATTTATTGATATATTTAAAGAGAAAAATTAAGGGTGTGTTTGTTTGGGAGAGTGAATTTTAAATATACTATTCATCCATTTATTAAATCAAAAATTTATTTTTTATTTTTTATATTATATTAAAAATTAATTTTATATTCAAAACATCATATCAACTCCTATTT
The DNA here is from genome assembly GCF_009805555.1 of Andrographis paniculata. Classification (NCBI taxonomy): domain Eukaryota; kingdom Viridiplantae; phylum Streptophyta; class Magnoliopsida; order Lamiales; family Acanthaceae; genus Andrographis; species Andrographis paniculata. The sequence goes on along the minus strand of NW_026137601.1, from coordinate 440,238 downwards.
ATATCACATCGTAAAACTATTCAAATTCAAAATTTTTATTATTTAAATTCTAACTCAAAATTCGAACTTCGAAACAAGCACATCCTAAGTGGCTAGTGTGTGTAAGTTGACCGCCACTGCTTGGGTCTTTGGACAAAAATTGACCGCGAGGAAGAAAAGAAAGCTAGCAGATAGACAAGAAAAAACAAGAAAATGTCACTAATTACATACATAAAATATATTTTAAAGGGAAATAATAATAATAATAATAAGTAGGTGGTTAGTGTATGTAAGTTGACCACCAAGGCTTTGGTCCAAGGACGAAAATTGACCATGAGGAAGAAAATAAAAAAGGCAACAAAATAGATAGACAAAAATAATGGATGGAGGCTGGCAAGTGGCAACACTATTTCTTGATTGATTCATTTAACTACATGTTGAAAGGTCTTCTTTGGGTTCTTGCATTATTACACAAAAATGACTACCAGAGGTCATATTTGGGTGCCCATTTGTTCAGACTACAAAGGCCACGTATGCATGACTCATAAGTAGAAGAAAAGGAATTCGTCAATTAATACATATAAAATCATTTTGTATTTTTAAGTTTTTTTTTTTTTTCCCTTTTCGTTTTCAACCGGATGAGTACACATTAATTTTATTTTAGATATTAAATATTTTCAAATTTAACAAATTACATGAAAGAAAATAATATTTATAGTTAATTAACGTATGTGTATATCATATCAACATATACTGCCAAATAAATTCTTTGAAAAATTGGCATGAAGGATCAATATGTTATTAATATTTTTTTGACGTTCGGTAAAATTAGTTACTTTAGTTCCCCGCACGAAGATTAAAAAAATACATATTTATTACCCTTTATTTTTCACATAATTTGTTTTATTTTTTATTTTCGATGTAATTTGTCATTTTTTAAAAATATAATTATATACTTTAATCATATTTTATAATTTTACAAATTTTAGTTTTAATCTATAATTAAGTATATATATGTAATATTATATCTACAAAATATATAATATAAATTGAAATTAGTTTAAAAAATTAGCTATAAAATAAATATGGTAAACAAACCAATGTATTAATTTGTATATAATACTATTATAAATTATAAATATTGATGGAATGTTCGTAGAGTTAATTTTCGAAAATGTTGACTTATTTATACACATATGTCTTAATTATAAAAATAAGTGTAATTATTAACAATTAAATAAATAACCAGTTGGAAATGTGTTACTAATAAGTCCGAGAACGAAAGGATTTGTTCACCAATATATATATTTTTTATATGCACGATTCTTATAAATATTATAAACAAATATAATATATATTCATATTATGTTTTATGACGCGATTCTTTTCACCTATCACCAAAGACAAACTCATCCGAAAACGCAATATTTTTAATATAAAAACAATTAATTATATTTTATTTTTATATCACTCTCGAATAAAGAAATAAATATATATATATATATATATATTTTACTTTTCTTCGTCACATCATCACGAAGGTTAACGGTCTATTTACACAATATATTTGCACTTATTTGGTATTATTTATTTTTAAAAAATATCGTATTCCCTCCGTCCATTTTCTAATGTCCTATTTGATATTTACACGTATTTTTTAGAAAATTAATTTTTTTGTTATAAAATAACAAATTTGCCCTTAACCTTGTGTATAAAAAATGAAAAAGTAAATAAAGTAAAGGCAAAAGAGTAAATTTCATGTATAAAAATAGAAAGAGGACGTTACACATTCCAATTAGAAAAATAGGACGTTAGCGGACGAAATGAGTATTAAATATATTTTTTTTATCATAAAATATTAAATTAAATATTAATTTTTTATTATTTTTCTTTTTTTTCAAACCTTTAAAATTTTCAAAAACTTGTGTCTAAACACACCCTTAATGATTGCCTGGGGTATTTGAATTCAAAGGTATCCTGTTTTGCAAATTGCAACGTCCACCACACATCTTCACCAACAACTTCTCCAACTACAAAGGCCTCGAATTATTTCAGGATTATTTTCGACGCCATTTTCGAGCTAGCTGTGGGAGATTCACCGGAGAATGAGTCAGTCAATCGTGGTTCCTCTCCTCTCAAGACAAACGCACAGAACAATCAATCGTGGCTCCTCTCCACAGTGCCTTGCCACGTGATCACAACCCCAACCAAGTACCGGCGCCGGAGCAAATGAAAGACCTCCGGTGAGTGGTGAGCATAAGAAGAAGAAGAAGAAGAAGGAGGTTGATTTTTTATTTTGACTTTTGGTCAAAATCAAAATTATAAAACTAATTGTTAAAAATTATATGTTCCCACGTGTCGTTGATATATTGGTTCATTGCTCCAGCCTGTCGAATTCAATTCCCAAGGATCATTTTTGCCAAATAAAAATTATTTATTGGGCAGTTAATTAGAATCCTAAAATAATAATTTATTCATGATTAAAATAACTAAACTAATAAATATAATTAGTTTGAAATTTATATAATATTAAACATAATATGCATTCTAATTTACAGTAAATTAAAATAAATTAAACAAATATTAAGTATAATTCAAATTATGATTAAATTTATACTATTCATATTTTAATTTTATACAACTATATTTATAATAATTAATAAATTTAATCCAGAAAACCGATTATTTCCTGCGCACCTCTTCTTTTGTTTCAACCCAAATTTTCTTTCTTTCTTTCTTTCTTGTCAATATGCGACTTCATTTTTGCTTCCACCATAATTTTTTTTTTCAACTTAAAATGAATGACCGTAAGTTTTTTTCTTCTTCCCTAAAAGAAAGCAAGAATGCAAATAACAAAGAAATCGTAAAAACTAGATATTTTTGTAACAGGTAACAGGGCCTTTTCAATTCTGTCGATCCAACTCGACTGATATTGCTAATCTTAACTCACCCGATATAACCGATCTTTTAAAACAACCTTAATTTGCAACGGGATCGACATCTGCTGATCAAGTGAAGAGAAAAAAAAAAAAAAAAAGGAAAAAAATCTATCTAGTGAATGAAGGTAGGAATGTGAAAACAAAAAGTCAACTTGTCAGCCTCGTGACAACAAACAACATACAAGTCAAAGTCTTTCTTGCCCACTGTTCGGTGCACGACCCCTTCATTCTTTCTTTCTTCCTTCCCTCCACTCCCATCTCCATCTTCCTGATTTCCTCCTCAATTTTCTTCCATCTTCTTCCCCGACCCCACTAAAACAATTCTCATCTCTTCCCTCCTTACCATATATCTTCTGCAGATCGAAATCATCTCACCACCTCTTCCTTCCTTCATTCTGTTTTCGATTATTAAATTATATAATCAATTAACAATGGCGTCTTCCCCGGCCATGTTTTTCTCCTGTACCACTGCGCTTCTTTTCATGGCCCTTTCTTCCTCAAATTACTTGATCTTTGCCAATGCCAAGAGTCCCTTCCGCTGCAACTCCGGCGCCGCCGCCTGCACTGCTCTCGTCGGCTATGTACCCCCAAACGCCACCACTCTCTCCGCCGTCCAGACACTCTTCTCCATCGACAACCTCAGCACCATCCTCGGCGCAAACAACCTCCCCATCTCCAGTCCATCAAACTCCCCTGTCCCCGCCAATCGGTCCATCAACATCCCCTTCCCCTGCACCTGCTCCAACGGCACCGGACTTCCCAGTCAACCGCCGATCTACACCGTCGTCTCCGGCGACGGGCTCTACCACATAGCGGCTGAGGTCTTCTCCGGCCTGGTCACTTTCCAACAAATTCAGGCATATAATAGATTACCAGATGCCGACAATATTACCGTGGGGCAGCGTCTGCAAATACCGCTGCCGTGCAGCTGCGATGAGGTGGACGGGAACCAGGTACTGCACTACGGACACGTGGTGCAGAGCGGGAGCTCCCTGGAAGGGATTGCTCAGCAGTATAATACCTCACAGGCCACGCTGCAGAAGCTTAATGATTTGACCGATCCTCGAGAACTGGTCGCCGGCGATGTTCTTGACGTTCCTCTCAGAGGTATCTTTCCTTGTTTCATTCTTTCAATTAATCAATTGTCGATTGTCTTTGGGATAGATTTCTTGTGAATGAATTGATTTGATATAGGAGTAGGAAGGGTTTACTAGATCTGGTCGATAAATTAGGGCAGATGAAGAAGCTGACATTTGTGTCTCTGTTCTGACAGCTTGTTCTTCAGCTGTAAAGAATACCTCTCAGGACTATCCTCTACTTGTTTCCAATGGAACATACCTTACCACTGCCAGTGATTGCGTAGTCTGCGAGTGTGATGCCTCAATAAGCTGGAAGTAAGTTTGCAGAACCTTAATTGTTCTATACCTGATCAGGTGTGTCTTAACATGTATGATCTGGTCAGGTTACAGTGCAAACCATCCCAGAATTCTTCATCCCATTGTATCCAACCCAGATGCTCAAACTTGATTCTTGGAAACACCACAACCTCAGGTTGTAATCGAACAACATGTGCCTATGCTGGTTTCACTAACCAAACAATACAGACCACACTAGATTCGGAATCAATCTGCCCCGGTGAGTACATTAGCATTACTACTGACCTTTATGGTTTGATTTCTTCGATGACTGACTGACTGACTGACTTTGAGGCCTGTGTTGAGGTTTCAGGTTCTGGGAATAATGGATCGTCATCTGCAGGAAGCGATCGAGGAGGAGGCTGCTGGAGAGGGTGGACAGAAGCACTTCTACTTATCCATTTGTTGTTGCTTTGTACTTGTCTTGTCTAACAATGAAATGATCTTACACGCTTGTAATCAATCACTCTTCAGTTGGCCAACAGACTATGAAAATGAAAGTAAATCAATTATATATCAATGTATGATATCGATTAGTCCTGTAGGGCACATGAATGGAAAATCTAATTAAAAAGTAGAAAAGCCCATTTCTAACGTGACCCGTTTTACAAATTACAACGCCCCCCACCATAACAACCCATTCTCCACGCCATTCCAAATTAGCTTGAACAGTTGCAATCTAGGGCAGAGTGGGACGCAGGCAGGGAGGTATGGAAACCAGGCATCAGTCATTGCTCAAGAATAAATACTGGATTTTGAGACACGGCAAAAGCATTCCAAATGAAATGGGTCTTATTGTGTCATCCTTGGTCGGTCTGTTGATATCATATCCCCTTCATCGTAGTCATTTCATTTCATTCGCTTTATATATATCTTTCAGGAAAATGGGATCCAAGAAAAGTACCAACTGGCCTCTGATGGGATTAATCAGGCTCGTTTGGCTGGAGAATTGCTCTTCAAGGTAACTCTCGCCTCGCCCTGAATCATCTCCCTCTCTTTTTACTGTTCTTGTTTATTTAGTTGAGATTTATATCAGCTCTTGAGCTTGATTACAGCAAGTGTTGGTACTCTTACCCATCAAAATCACTTCGTAAAAACATTTCTGGATTTAAGTGATTAATTACCAATTCAGGAACTGGAAGAACAGAAGATTGGGTTAGAAAATGTAAGAATCTGCTATTCACCCTTCGCCCGGACCACCCAAACAGCGAAAATGGTTGCCTCTGTTTTAAATATTGCTTTTGAAAGCTTTCAATGCCAGGTAAAAGTTCATATCATGCACCACTTGCAATAGTTTTAATTGGGCATCGGGCATAACCAATAAATGGGTGCAGAAATTGAAATTTAAACAAAATAATCCATCATTTCTCAACAAATACCTAAACTCAAATGAAATTATGCATCCCTTACCAAAAGCCATTTCTCCTCATTTAATTTTTCATTCTCGTACAAAATCAAAAATAGTGAAAATATTTCATTTTTTTACTTCTAGAAATTGTATAACACCAATTTTGAATTTACTCTTATTATTCTACGAAAAGAAAGATAGATATATGGATTATTGCTCAATTGATTTGTCTAAAATGCAACTTTCAGAACATCTTGTTTATCCAGGTTGTTATTCTATTTTATATATAAATGTCCCCAACAAAACATTAGCCTAAGAGAGTAGTGATGGCTTTTGCAAGGTCAGATTCAACATGTGGCTTCATGAACGAAGTGTGTTACAGAAATTAGTAAATCCAATGCACCCCACTTAATAGTTTTATTGTATGAATGGCTCAAAAGTGGAGAAGCACCATATATATGTTCATATGTTGTTAATTGTATTGTCGATGGATTATGGTTTCATTTTCTTTAATTATGAATTGAGTTCTCTTGTTTTATCCTTAGCCAAGCCCTCTCTCACAATTTGCATGTCCTTGATTGATCTATTGCAGGTTGTTCACAACATTCGAGAACGATTCTTTGGTCCTTCATATGAGCTCAAGTCTCATGATAAAGTGAGTAATCTGTGCTGATGGTTAAGAAGGCAAGTGGGCTAATTTAGGTTATAAATGTGTTCCTTGTTCTCTTTTCTGTTGGAAAATTGCATGGCTCTGATTTTGCGGATCATGATAAAGTAAGTAGCTAGCGCCGGTAGTTGTATACAGAAATAAACCAATATAAGTGTTACCTATTTGTTTTTATTTTCCTCCTTTTGGTTAGTGATGGGATGACAGACTTGTTAATCTATATAGCACTATCTCAATAAACTTACAGTTAATTATCGTGCTTTTATCCTTTTTTTCCTCTATGAAGTATCCTGAGATTTGGGCCATGGATGAGATCAATCCATTCACGCAGCCTGAAGGAGGAGAAAGTGTTGCAGATGTTGCCACCAGGTTTACAAGAGCTTTGGGAATGATGGAATCAACATTTGAAAAGTAATTATAGTCATTTTTCTTCGCCTACTCTGCTGCTTATCATGTATTACTAATGTTGGAGAATCATTTGTTGGCATTAATTTTTATGGGTAATATATCTTCCTTGAAGGATATGTATCATAGTTACCTGTGCAGTGATTAGTTGTCCAACATCTTCCCCGAGCACGTGCTCTTTGCCATAGTTCATTCAACATCTTCCATGGAAAAAAAGATAATTAGGGGATTTCCATGAACTTGTGCTATTAGATGGAATCTAATCACTTTTTATTTTAATTTTATTATAGTTTTGAGTTGTGGCATTTGAATAATTAGCAGGAGTGATGATATTTCCTGTTTCTTTGTTATAGCTGTGCAGTTTTGGTGGTTAGCCATGGCGATCCTCTGCAGATTTTACAGGCAAGCATCAATGCAGCCAAGGAACACCGGGAAGCATCTGAAGCTGACTTTATATCGAGAATACAAGCAATCAAAGACCCGTCGGTTCTCTCACAGCACAGGACGTTTGCTCTGAATACCGGAGAACTCCGCCGCCTGGTGTAGTGTAGGCTGATTTATTCTGCAGGCATGCTATGCTGGAGGAATCTAAAATGTGGCTTTTTATCATAATTTATCTGGTGGTCTATAGTATCCTCTAACTTATTCCATTCTTTGGTTATAAGGATTATATTCATTTTTCATCCAAAATGCTTATTTTGACCATCAGTTACAAGAAGTCAATTTTTCACTAACAAAGGTGATAACACTATTGTATCACTTTTTAGATGCCATGCCAATATGTTAAAAATAAATAAATGAATTGTGTGGAACACTTATATAATTGCCATCAAGTATATATATGTGTGCTGAAACAAAATTTTATTAGAAAGGCTCATTTTGTGCCCTTGGGCCTTGTTAAGACAAGTCACATCTTCACACAAAAAGGGGAGGCTTGTGAATGTTTATGTTTTTGTTAAGGTAAGGTGCAGTGCATTTTGGGTAAATCCCAGGCACACAGGACTAACCATGTTGAACCCATGTCTTGATTGTTGAACCCATGTCTTGATGTTGCAGTTTATGGCTGACGAGTCCATCCTCACACCACAGAACTGTTTTTTTACAAGAGTTGATATTTAATTTTAACGAGAAATAATAAAATTTTAGGTTATAAATAAAATACAAAATATGTGATAAATTTTTACTAAAACACAGAGAATATTATATAATTTTTTCTATTATAATTACGAAAAATAATATAAAGCTTCGAGAATAGGTTGCAACAACTATTATTGCTCCAAAGGCTATTTTAAATATTTTATAATATTTGTCGGGGTACTTTTAGAACTGTCTTGCAATAAAGGGGCGGCCTTGCAATAAAGCAGAAGTAGGGGGTGAATTTATAGTTTGTGCTACTGCAATGGGCATTTGTGTGCACAGTTCTCCACTTCATTATTTCAGTTCAGTTCTGCGGTTCAAACCGAAAACGAAAACTCGGGGCCGCAGTGCCGAGCATCGATTAAAGTTTTACACCCGGCGTTGCAGAAGTGCAGGACTGAATGAGTGATAGGGCGAAGTACTTGGTGTTTCTCGGAGCCGGAGCCATTCTAGGCTCTGCTGTTACTGTTGCCATGGTGAAATTTTTGCCAAGGTATTAGAAAATTTCGCTTAACAAACTCTCATATTTAACACCATTTTTTTTACTGTTCAATATTTATATGCATCTAGTGGAGTTGGGATGTGTTTGTAAATGGAGTATATTATATTGGCCTGTGATTTGTAGAAGTTTGACTGGTATGTGATTAGTAGGTTTTTGGTTTTGATCACCTTGCAGGCGGATTGGAAGCCAATGCATGAATGCAGAGGTGGATGGATTTAAGGGTAAGTGATTGGCTCACAGTTGTTGTTTTTGAAAGGCAAGTAGTAATTTGTAAATACTAGATATGGAGCATTGCTATCTTTTTGATTTACAACTTCTAAAAAGTTGAAAACTGCCATTTGTGATTGGGAATTATTTGGGCTGTTTGGGAAGTTGTGTAATTTTCTAAAAATAACTAGTGGATCAGTTGCCTGAATGCTGTAGGATTTTATTGTTTATTGAACTATAGATTGGATAAATTATGTGTTATTTTGTTCCAAGAATGTAAGTTGATCCTGCAATGTGAAACTAAAGCTGATATTTGGAAAATACTACCCTATGGCAGGATATTAATACACTTTTCAACCGGAATATGAAATGAAATTCACTAGTAAAATATCTGGTCTTTTAAATGTTTTCGGTTATTTTTTATAATCTCAAAGTGTGAAGTCTGGAAACTGGAGTGCTTTTGGTTTCCTTATCACAGAGGCATATTGGCTTAATGCGGAGCTGAAACATTTGAGCTTTATTGCTCATGTTTTCAATATCCTTCTTGCACTATACAATTTATAATATGTTTTTTTGGTTCAATAATAACATTCTTTTCAATACCTACTTTGTACAGAACATGACATCTAACCACTGTTTTTCCCATAAAAAAACATAAATCCAGAATAAACCAAAGCACCAAAAATCCAAAGTGATTAACAAGAAAAAGAGTGTCATTGTAATCACTATAGGGTGTTTCTTATTGGTTTCATACAGTACCTTAAAATTCAGATGTGTAACTAGTAAAACAATATTAATTTTTTTTTTAATGCAGACCATGAGATGCCAGAGAATGTCAATCACATTCCTGTTGGCCCTGACCTTCTGATGGATGAAATCATGTCTGAGCAACTTACAAGGTGAAATAAGGTTCTGATGAGTATTTTGATGTTGAAGCCTTAGGATCTAGAATTTTTGTTTGTAGCATATAAAACAGCTGATGTTAATATATTGATTATCATACTGTACCTTGTTTTAGTTCTTATTATAATTGCAGGAATATTATGGGTTGACTGGAGCTGGGTAGATGGAATAATGGTTTCATTATATTCTTGATCTCTAGTTGCTTGACCTGTATCCATTGAATGGGGAGAATCTAACACATTTAGTCAAGAATAGTGTATCATATATAATTATTATTCAGGATGTGATTAGTCCAGAGATGTTCAGCAGAAGATATATATGCAAGATTGCAATTTAAACTTAATCAGAGTTGCTTCTTTCACCAGGAATATTCAATTTTTTGGCATTGAGCACCAAAAGAAAGTGGTATCTTCATATGTTGTGGTGATTGGTCTTGGAGGAGTAGGCAGTCATGCAGCATCCATGCTGTTGAGGTCGGGGGTAGGCAAGCTTCTCCTAGTGGATTTTGATCAGGTTTGAATTAAAATATACATTCTTCCCTCTAGTTGCCGAGTAACGCACTGGACTTTTTGTGAATCTTATATTACCTCTCTTCCATTCCTCTGTTATGACCAAGAACCTAGGAAGCTAGAAGACCATTGCATTTAAGAGATATGTGTTCTATTTCCATAGTCTTTTTCTGGAGTAAATCTAATGTAAAATCTTTTATTGACATCATTACAACAGAAAAGTTTTTTCAGACTAGAACTACAAGCCCTGAGTGCCATGATTGGTTAAAATATTTTGCAGTCATAGTTGCTAGATGAAATAGATCACAGATTATTTGAAGTCCATGTATTTATTTTAGCCTGTTAAGAATGCTTCAGTTACTCTAACTTGGAAAGATCGATATATGTTTTATATCCTTAATCAACAATTATCTATACATGATTAGTGATTAGCTATCTTTCATTAAATATTTCTGAAGGTCTCAGTCTCGTCATTGAATAGACATGCTGTTGCAACAAGAGAGGATGTTGGTACTCCAAAAGCTCTTTGCCTGAAGAAGCATTTCTCAGCAATTTTCCCAGAGTGTCATGTGGATGCAAAAGTTCTACTTTATGATTCATCATCTGAAGATGAAATTCTTTCTGGAAACCCTGACTTTGTCCTAGATTGCATTGATAACATTGATACAAAAGTAATGTGCATTCTTGTTACTTTTTATTTATACTTTATGTTAAACTCTTTATTTTCTTCAGAACTAATTTTTACATGCTATGCATATTAATTCTCGTCTCTCTGTTTAATATGGTTAATATTTCTTATTTGACCACCTTAACAGTTAAGTTGTTCAATGTGGCTTATAGGTAGCACTTCTTGCAGCATGTGTGCGGAGAGGCTTGAAAGTTTTGTCTGCTACAGGAGCTGGGGCAAGGGCTGATCCGACCAGAATCCGTGTGGCTGACTTAAGAGAATCAACCAACGATCCATTATCTCGTGCGGTAATCAGTTGATTTTTATTTTTTTTTATTTTTGAAGTCTGTGTAATGAAGTTTGATTGTTGATTATTAATAAACATTTAATATCTTATCTTTCAAGCTATAAGTTGTACATATACAGTTAGTGTTTGCTAATGAAGTCTGATTTTATTTTATTTTGCTTTTAGTCTTTTGGGAATATTGCCCCTTTTCTAATTTGCTAAAAAATACTTTCATTGCTTCTTTCTTGTCCTAGTAAAGATGCTTTTCCTATTCATATTTTCCTTCATGGCTGTATTTATTTATTTATTAACTTTAATAACCTGGTGCAACATGCTGTTGATGCTAAGTAAATTTGGTAACATTTCTAAAAATCATAAAAATTTCAGGTCAGACACCGTTTAAGGAAAGATCATGGCATTGAAGGTGGTATTCCTGTAGTTTTCTCACTGGAAAAACCCAAGGCAAAATTACTTCCCTTTGAAGGAACAAATGGAGAAGAAAATCCTTTAGATTATCAAGTAGGTAATTTATGCTTCTTTAGGAAGATATTAGGCTGCTCCTTTTAAAATCTGGTAGTTTAAATATTCTATTGATCATTCTTGTAAAAATATACTCCCCTCGTCCAACAAATTTATGCATGTTTTTCTTTTTTGTTTGTCCACAAAATTTTTTTTGGCATTTTCCATTTATAACAAATAAATTTTACATACTCCTTCTTTTATATCCTTCATCATTACATTTATCTACAAAAATACTACAACTACTTACACATTTAATCTATCAAAAATTTTCTTTCACTTTATTAACTCACTCGTATACTTCCCAAAATACTTCCATTTTATGTCACAATAAACCAATATAATACTATATTCATTAAAATTTATGTTCAATTCAACTGAGCATATATTTTGTGGACGGAGGGAGTATTTGTTATTTATTGAATAAGCTTCTGTTTTAATGTTTAATCTTGCATGATTTTTGTGTGAACTTGACCATGTCTATTTTCTAAAAATTTTCAAAGTAACCAGTCATTTATTAAATATCAGATTGTTCCTGGTTTTCGAGTTCGCATCATTCCGGTCCTAGGAACGATACCTGCTATTTTTGGACAAGTAATGGCATCATATGTTGTGACTCAACTGGCAGGACTGCAAGTTCACATGGAGCCAGTTGTAAATTTTGATATGGATCACTATCGTGTTCTCCACCAACGTCTTGTTGAGCATGAAGAGATCCAATATGGTACAGCAAAGGATGTTCAGGTACAGCTAGCTTATTGCATTATGAAAAAGTTGCCAATGGCTTTTTGGTACTCATATGCATTGCTAGAGAGAATGCTAAGTGCACTATCTATTCATAGATGTTGTCTAGTCATTTGTCAGAAATCAGTGCTCTACATGTTATACCAGCATTTATCATGTGTTTAAGTTATGTACTTATTCTAGGTGGATGTGGAAGAGGTTATGTATATAGCTAAAGAGTTGTGGCATGGCAGAAGTGCTAGAGATCAGTCATCAAAAGATGTTGGCCGTGGAATGTGGCGTTCAGTAAATGAGTTAATACTTATCAGGTATGGATGCTTGTTCAATACTTATAGTAAAGACTGTTTCCCCTGATTAAGCAATAAATATTCACGGTTCTTTTCATCACTTCGGATTTTTTGGGTCTTGGTCATCTTTTGTTTGAATAAATGGATAACTATCATTGTTCTTTTATAGTCTTTTCAAACCCCATCAAGGGTTTGAAACCAACTGAAAATGCTGTGCTTCCTAGATCCTTCTTCCCTTTTTCGTATTATTTATGTATTTACGACTAAGGATCATATTACTGTAATTGGATATATCTTAGGAGCTGAAGAAATATAAATTTTATATTTTGGTCTGTTAATTAACTATGTTTTGTGAATACTCATGTTTCAACCGGCTACTGAGTAGTGAAGGAAAGAGGATGAGGTTTACATCACAGAGTTCTATTCTCAAATTAATCCAATAGCCTTTTGTTGGCTGCCTTATTATTGGGCATTGTTTAATTTTTTCTTGTTCTTAGGAAAATAGTTGTTTAATCCAACAAAGATCTGTTATCTAACACGACACATCCAGTCACTCATGACGTCGGCGTGCTTTTCCGAGTAACTTATTAATACTTCATAATCTAATCTTTGCTTTCAGGTGGGATAGCACAAAACCAGCATCCATCTCCAATCTAATTCTCCTTAAATTTAAAGAGGTAGTGAGTATATTCTACATAGCTCCATTGAATCAATTGAATATTATCTTTAGAAACCCAACTCTTGCATTGCAGGCTGATGAACACGAATCGATGTCACTGGAAGATATCAAAGAAATGGAACCAGAATTTTTTGCTAGAGTGACATCTGTGCTAAGGCGAGCTGAGCTGGAGTTCGGTTTGTGACTTGAATGCCCCCATTCACAGGAAGTTTAACAGTGAATTTGATTTTGTGCTCAAACCTTTCTAGTGTTCCACCTGTGTTTAGAACAGTCTTAGCAGATATCTGGAAATTTAGCATACTACTCATTAATATATCTTGATGCGTAGGAAAATTTTGGCCTCTCATATGAGAAGTGTTGTTCTTAGATGAAACTTGGGATTGTATAGGGAGCGGAAAGCAGCTGTATGGTCACTGAAATCTACTGGTTACTTTAATGCTCTATTTAAGAGAATGAATGACATTGATAACATTGAAAATTGTCACTTTTTATCATTTCTATGTGTTCGATACTTTGATGTATCCCTTGGTTATGCATAAATAAATTTTAACTGAACAAGTTTACAAGAAGAAATGAAGGGTGGGTTTTCTTCTTTTTTGTGAGGTGCACCATCTATGCAGCAGTGTACCACATGGGCCGGACATGAAAGCCCATCCAACAAGTTGTGTTATTGAGCCTTCCCTAAAAATATTAATTTAATTCCATGTGGGCCGATAGCCCACATATCACATATAAAAATCTTAGCCAAAACCCAAAAGGTAGAAAATGTTATGAAGTAAAGGGTTAAGAATGGAGGACGGCGCAACGGCTAATATGGAGCGAGAACATCTCCTACACCGACCAACGTACGTAAGGTAACCACCCAACCTACCCCACCCCTTTCTCAGTCATTTCATTTCATTTCCTAAAAGAAACAGACACAAAATCCAATCATCCCAATCATCCCAATCATCCCTCCCTTTTTGTCTTTCTTTCTTCCCTTGTGAGATAGAAAAATAAGACAAACGAGGACCTCTGTGACCCAACTATGCCAACTACCCCTGGGAAGAAAGAAACCATCTATTATAACTACATATATTAAACAACTAAATAGAAGTAAGATCGATCGATCCATCCATCCATCCATCAATGTTGCAGAGAGCAGCCAGCAACGCCTGCTCCTGGTGGTGGGCCACCCACATTCGCACCAAGCAATGCAAATGGCTGGAACAATCTCTCCAGGGTGGGTACCCCCCTACCCCACCCATCACAATTCCATTTTGTATGCTTGTGGTTACTGGGTGGGTCAACATTTGATTTACACATACATATATATATATATATATATATAAGAATGGAGGGGGCTCTTCGATCACATTTTTGATTAATTTACCTAAATGCAGATATGGAAGATAAAGTGCAGAAAATGCTGAAGCTGATTGAAGGCAACGGCGACTCCTTCGCCAAGCGCGCCGAGATGTACTACAGATGCCGGCCGGAGCTCATTGCCGCCGTCGAGGATACTTACGGCGACTTCAAGGCCCTCGCCGACCGCTACGACCTCCTCTCCAAAGATCTCCAGAACGCCAACCACACCATCGCCACCGTCTTCCCCGAACAAGTCCAGTTTTGCGGCTTGGACGATGACGACGACGGCGGCGATAACCCTCACCCTCACCCTCAATTCCCATTCCCATCCGACCAAAATAATAATGACAATAACAACAACATTCCGGCGCCACCAGAGGCAGCCAATCTCAAAGCCCTTGTCACGGCGCCACCGCCGGCCAATCATCTTCCGGCCAAGAAAGGCGGTGGCGACAACAATGGCATGACGGTGAAGAAATTATCATCATCGTCATCGTCATCGGGATTGAGCAGGGAGGCGGCGGAGGAGGAGATAGTCCGGATGGAGAAGGAGATATTGGCGCTGCAGACGGTGAAGGAGTTCGTGAAGAGTTCCTACGAAGCTGGGCTGGCTAAGTATTGGGAGATCGAGAATCAAATCACAGCCATGCACGCCAAGGCCAGCGCTCTCCAGGACCACTTCACCAACATCGACGCCGTCATTGACGACGACGAGGCGCGCATCTTAATGGCTCAGGCCGCCATTGATTCATGCGACCGCACCCTCTCTGCTCTTCGCGAAAAGCACAAAAGCTTCACTGTGGAGGCCATGGAGGAGCGTAAGAAGATCGAATCCTCACAGCAATTGCTCCACTCATTGAAGGACTACTGCTCCCAAAATTCAGCTCCGGCTATGGCGGCGACAGCGGAGGCTACAGACCGGATGGAGAAGATGACGTTGACAGCTACAGAATTGGCAGATAAGATTGACGAGGTGGTGAACAAGGTGATTGGATTAGAGAGCATGGCGTCGTCTCAAATGGTTCTCATCAACACCTTGAGAACGACGGCGGATGATCTGAGCCGGATGCTGAATGATGAGAAGGAGACGACGACGAAAGATGAGGAGAGATTTAAGCAGTTGGAGGACAAACTGAGGAGAGTTCAGAATTTGGACGATAACCTGGAAGCATACAACAACAGCCTAGAGTCGCAGTTCGATCAAGCTCGTTCCACGCTCGATCACCTGTCCCGGAGATTGAACCTGCAGAAATCTCTTGCTCGTGATGCCCCTGACGATGACGATGAAGATGATGATAGTAACCTAGTAGGAGTAAGTCCGGAGGAGGACTTGAAGAATAACAACAACAATGACGACGACAACGAAGACAAAGTTAAACAGAAATCATCATCATCATCGTCATCAGCAGCGGCGGTTGAGGCACGCGAGAGGATGTTGCTACAGGAGTACACGGAGATTCTTAAGAACTACAAGGATGTTAGACAGAAACAGCGCGAAGAAGAAAAGAAGCAGAAGGACCACGAATTCAACACAGAGCAGCAAATCAGGGAGCTGAAGGAAGCCATTACAGAGAAGGACAACGAAGTTCAATCTCTACGCGAGATGTTGAGCCTTGTGCGAGGAAATGTAGCAGGTGGAGATATTCCTCAGAAAGAAACAACACATCATGACGACGACGATAATGATTATAAAAACAGCTTAACAAAGACAAGTAGTAGCAGCATACCAGTCGCTGCTTCTACCGCCATTAACGAAGAGAAAATTAGGTCAGAGGTCGATGCAATCCTAGACGAGAACCTCGATTTCTGGTTACGATTCAGCACGGCTTACCACGAGATGCAAAAGTTCAAGAGCGAAATTCAGGATCTGCAGGACGAAATATCAAATCTGAAAAACAAAAAGAAGCAAGGAGTAGTACCGTTTTCGCAGCTACGATCAGAGGCGCGGCCGTACTACAAGCACTTAAGCGAGATTCTGACAGAGCTCACCGTGTGGTTGGAGCAGAGCGCTTCTCTCAGAAATGAGCTGCGGCGCAGGTTAGCGTCGTTGAGCAACATACTGGAGGAAATCTCAGAAATCCAGAATAGCAACAGCCATAATTACCAAGTGGCAAAGCTGCAAGGTGAGATCTCAGGCATGAAACAGGAAAACGACAAGGTGAGGGAAGTGCTACAGGGGAGCGTGGAGCGCGTGGAGAAGCTTCAGGATGAGATTCACAAGGCATTGAAACAGCTCAAGGATGAGTTTGGTGTCTCGAGCGATCGACCGCAGCTGCAGAAGACACTAAGCAAGGCTCGAGTGCCTTTACGATCGTTCATCTTTGGGACGAAGCCGAAGAAGCAGAGACATTCTCTCTTCTCTTTCATGCAGCATCACAGGAAACTCCATGTTGTCTGAACTCCACAATCGATCCATCCATCTTCTTAATCAATCAATCAATATATATATAATAATATAACACATTGAGACAAGTCTGGTTTTTCATTTGCTTGTGTTCGGGTTTATTCTTCTTCTTCTTCATCAGTTTGGCTTAATTATGCGACTCCAGTGTGCTCATCTCATCTCATCTCGGCTCACATATACACATGATCATACATGCAATGCAATCACACATCAAGTGCATTGTTAAGAGTTGAGGGCTATATGCTGGGAATCTACCATATCACACCAAATATAAATATGCGCATTATTTCTTAATTATCCTACCATCAATGAACAAATTATTTCCCTTTTAACCACATTAACAAAAAAAATAAAAATAAAAATAGAATTACTTCACTCTCCAATTTCTCATTTCAATATACCTAATTGGTGATAATGCTTTTGGTGAGTGTGTCAACTTGTTCGACACTAATGATCTCTTTTTTAGCACATTCAAGTATGACCATATATCCACGTATTGACCACCAACTTAAATTTATCTCTAGGGAATTAATTCTTAATCAGCTAGCATATCAAGCTATATGAATAATTAGTTGTGGCATTCAGGCTTACTAATGCCCCCAAATACTTTAATGTGTTTGATGAATCACATTATTTATATATAAATACGGTAGTATACTTTGATGATATAGTTACATGTATAAGTGATTCTATTGAAACACACCTTTGACATTTACCTGTTGTTGTTTTAGACGTCTGACACAAGTGGACTAACAAGCATACTTAATCTCATTCCTTGTATCTATTCCCAAACCCTAGCATTATGTTATGCTTACTATTTTTATTATTTTTTTAAATTTATGTCATTGTCATGCCACCAACATTCCAACACCTTAATTAATAGGATTGTCACTAACCATAATAAACAAAATATTCTCAAGAAAAGGCTATAGAGATGAGATCTAACCACAGTTGTGGAACTTGAATGTTGCCATAGATGGATCCTTGTTTCTTTACAAATTCCTGCAATTGGATATCTACCCATAGTTATGAGGATAATTGATATGGTAGTTAGGTCAAAGAATCTCAGGGGCGATTTCAAGACAAAAATAAGGATGTCCATCAGTCCTGCTTCAGGGCTTTTCTGATCATCGTTCTACCTGCTTCTATCAAAATGTAGGATATAACTGTGACACCAATACCCAATGCCAATATCAGGTGGTCGTACGTGGTGCTCTGGATTGTGTATATCCTCACATTTATTGCATCCCAGTTGCTCTCCGTCCAAACGGGGTCCTCAACATTCGAAGCATTGCCTATGGGAAGCACAGTCCAGCCTCCCGATTCATACTTCAGCCGAGTTGAGTATGCAGGAACATATCTGGCATAGACAGACAGTAATCAACATCATACAAGGTATATACCAAGGTAAATATGTTTTGACAATTAAATTTACATTTCGTGCAAAAGTAATTGAGAGTGAATTCAAGTCTATACTAAGGAAACTGACAGCTTCAGATATGCGTGCTTCTCTATAAATATAACTCTATTGGATCAGTCACTACACCTATGCTATCAAATTTATAATAAATTCTAACCAATACCTGGTTGTAGAGATAACACAGACACCTTTCCCATCAAGCTCTGCTCCAACACACAGTTCACCAACACTGCTGCAGTCCTTTGGGCATGAAGAGCTAGCGTTTTTTGATGGGATGGACGTCTTGTCTGCCAAGAAGTTCCATACAAACCTCGAAATGTCCCCAGCATAAGGTGGGTATAGTGCAGAAGAAGGTTCTCCCAAAAGAACTCCTACGTAATGACTTGGGCAAGTTGTTGAGGGTGAAATATAGTGCTTCACCAGCCCACACGATAAGCCAGGTTCACAATTTAATAGGCAACCGAGAAGCTCCTCCACTAAAGTGGAATTGATTTTTATGCTTTTCATTACAGAAGGATCATTCCCACCTGCAAGAATGTATAGAGCACGGGCAACAAGAGAAGCAGCTGCTACAATAGATGAAGAGTTCACATTTGCTGCATGAAAACAACGCATGCAATCTTTAGCAAACACATTATAGATTTTACAACCCTTGTAGGAAGCTGAGCAGTAATACACATGAAAGAAAAAGAAATAGAGGAAAAACTAACATTGTTCATCAAGATGACTGTGGTAGAAATTGTTGCTAAAAGTAGAATCAAAATCTTCCAAGACAACGCCAGAAATCTGAGGTCTCTGCATTGAGATTAAGAGTTTACTTAGTTGAGAATAAGCCAGTAAATTATGGAACCACGAAAAGCTTTAAGGGTGTTTTTTGCTTGTGGATTAGACTGAGTTGTACTGTGATAAGAACGAGCTAGTTTATGAAAGTGATATGCTTAGTTTTCTCAACCTATTCTTATAGAATGTTTAAGTTGAATTCGCATTGATCAGTAAAATGCCCATAAAGCTTAAGCAGTAATTGGTTTGCAGTAACTCAAATGCACATAAACTATCAGGAGCACGTTATACAATAGAGCAGCCTTTTAATCTCTACTTCCAATTATAACTTAATGCACATATGATTTATGTGTAACATAGAAAACACTTGAATAAAAAATACACCGACACAACATTGATGTCAGGCATGCGCATCCATAAAAAAAAATATATAATATCTTCTTTTTATACCATACTCTGATGTAGTAACACTATGTTTAACCAACTAATTCTGCAGAGAATTTAATTGGTGAACCCATGATTGACCCAATTCAAAACATTTGTGGCATTTGATTTCTGACCTTTCTCATAAATGTCATCAATGAGGATGGAGGCACTCCAGGATTTGATCTGCTGGCGGGTTTGAGTACGATATTATCTGTTTTCAATGAGTCCTGCGCACTTTGTAGTGCCTCAAAGGTTACATCTGCTGAGCTTTTCTGCCAAGTCCATCGATAGCACAACATTCATGAAGTTCTAGTCAAATGCTTTATCAATGAGCAGAAATATAGATTTCGAGAAAATGCTGTGAAGGGAAGTACAGCTTCACACAATCAGATTAAGTTCATAGTGCAAACCAAGTCACACCTCTGTAGTATGAGTAAAAAATGTTCTGGTGCCATGAACAGAGCTCTTTCCAACTGATCCAATTTCCACCACCTACATAAACAATCATACATTAACAGAAACAGTACCAGAAAGCTTAGGGTGTGTTCAATTGTGTTTTAAAAGTATCTTGAAGGTATGTTAAGATATAATTTTTTTTTAAGTGTTTGGGAGTAAGATAATACAGTACTAGGTATTAAACATGATATTAAAATGGAAAATAGAAATAGATTATTAGGTAATATTTAAATAGATGTATTGGATGTGATGTTTATAGAGAGAAAGAATTTTGATGAATGGTGCCGAAAGGGAATTAAAAACATAAATAAACAGTGTAATTTTAGAAATAGTAAAATTTTGAATGGAAGATATGTGTGGGATGTGATATTTTGAATAGAGAAAATTGTTTTAATATAATACTTAAAATAAAAATTAGCATTTCATGTGATCTTGTTTTTTTTTTTTTAAAAAAAATGATGAATAATATGAAATCATATTTGAAAATACAGGTAAACAGAACCTTAGTATTGGAAAATGGTCAATAGCATTTCCATATCAAAATTGCTTTGAAGTTTCTCATTATCATAACATGGCTACAGCTAAGACAGCAGTGCTGTCGCCCTCAACCACATTACAGATTATTATGAAGTTTTAATTGATTAGATAGATGCCTGGAGCCCGGTCAGTAATGTACAGTCAGCATTACATATATCCTGCAATCAATTTGAAAAGTGGCTCAAGAGTACCGTTTCAATCTTAGACAAGTTAATCCCTTTAATGGTGTCTGATTGCTGATCAGATTCCAGAAGGAATCTCTGGCTTCCAAGATAACCCCAGGCTTCTCCAGTGAGGACCACAAAAACAAGCTGAAACCAAACAAGATACTTTCAATGACTCAGAAAGATTCAACAAGTCACAATTAGATGAGCTGCTTTCTAATATATAAACAGGGAGACCAGTAAATGCAAATGAACTGCATCTAAATATATCATTAAAAATGTCAATATTACTATAATTCTTATAGAAACTCTGGGCAGAAGGAATATTATTGTGATTTTTGCTTAAGGAAAATACATGGTCAGAAAGAACCAACCTGTTTGTTAAGTTTATCCAAATCTTTAAGATGAGAAAGTGCATCAGCTACAGCAAGCAATGCAATCAACCCCTGCACAACCATTTCTAAAATTAATAAAAAAAAGTTGACTATTCATTATATATCGTCTGTAAACAAAAAACGGAAACACAATAACAGCAGAAAATTTAACTTACTGATATAGGAGACTGTGCACCAAGGCTTTTGTCACGGAAAAATGATGCTGAATCCATAGATGTCATTGCCAATAAAATTGGTTTTTCCTTTGGTGAAGTCAAATTATTAATTGGTGGAAGTGCTGACCAGACACTGCTCTTCAAATTAAGATAGACATTAAAAATAACTAAGGCCTTGCCTTGTCGTATTTTAACCACCAAAACCATAATAATAATAATAATAATAGATAAAAGTGCCTTGCTACAATCTCATTTAGTAGTCAGTGCCCTCTCATTTTTCTTATATGCACTCCCTCATGGGGTCCACGATATTTATTATTATTTTTCATGAATTGTAATTCCAATGTTACCGGTAAAAAGAAAGTTACTAGTAAATTTTTATTTAAAGATGTTTTTACATAATTTTTTTCAATATTTTCGTGTAATTTTTTATATTCATGCTATTATGTATTTTAAATATATTTTTTTATATTTACCCTAACATTTTTTTTTCTTCATTTTTACTATTCAATTCAATATTTTTGTATAAAAAAAAAATCAGATTTAGCAATTTTCTTTTGTTCAAAACATTACATCTATCTATATATGGCATTGCATGCATGTATCCAATGATGTGTATATCATTAGTGTAGAAAATATAGAATATATAGTACATATCAAAGTGAGACCATACATATATAGCAAATGGAGTACATGTGAGGTGCAAATGAAGTATATAACATATTTTGCAAATTTAGGTATATAGGCGTAGGTGTTTACCAGTCATTTCTCACTTATATAAAATTGTGTTGTAATAGTGTAAGCAGACAACACATTACTTGTTAAAAATCTTAAGTGGGCCAAAACTTTAATTTTTTAAAGTTTTAACACCGCCCTTGCGACATAGGATTGCCAGCACATTCCCGCAACTAAGGATTGCTGCCACTAGAAACCTTAATTTGGCTAAAATTCTAATTTCTTAGGGTGTGTTTGTTTGTGAGTTTTAGTTTTTGAGTTTGGAATTTTAATAGTAAAAAGTTGAATTTGAATAGTTGTTTGATGTGATATAAGTAGAGGTTGATGTGATGTTTTAAATGTAAAATAAATTTGTAGTATAGTATAAAAAAAGAAAAGTAATTGTTTGATTTGATATTTTTGGAGTTAAAAAAAAAAGAATCTGAATAGTAAAAACCTATGGTAAAACCCACAAAAGAACACAACCTTAGAGTTTAGCACCCACTACAAAAGAGAATCAATTTAAAAGTTACAAAGATTGATGCTCAATAATGAAGTCGGGCCCATATTCAAACTCCACTTCCGGAATTTTTTTAATTTCCATGTCCCAAAAGATATTCCTGAGTTCCTTGCACCCATTCTTTTTCAGAGTTTAGAATTATATAATGAATTAAATGTCATCATACACTACTGAATACTGATCCTAAAATACAAACAAAATCTCTTAAGTAATGAATAACTCTTGTGAAGAATTTTATAATGTTTATGTGTTTTAGTGAAGCCAAAACATTCTACTATTATCATAACTATATTAATGGTCATGTTACAGACAATGATGAGAGAGAACAAAAACCAATTAAGATAATATAAAGGGAACCTTCATTACTCTGCAATACCATAACATAAACAAAAATAGAATAATTATTGATGAAATTAGAAAAAAAACTTTGATTGAAATTTTAGGCTTCGTACACAGAATTCTGGAGCATCTTGATCTATATACCAATTATCATGAGCAGTGAAAAGCACCATTCAAAACTTTTCAACCATAAAGTGGAGGTGGAATTCATGAGACTAACCTGTATCCACCAAGAGGAAGGCAAGTTCTTTCTTTTAAACAAGAGTGTGAATCATGAGTACCAGACTTTGTGGTCTAGTTGAGATAAAAATGGAAAGTGCACATTAATAAACGGATAATAATTGTTGTGACAAGTTTGAAGTAAATATTTGTCTTGCAGATTGCTTTACCTGCATCACTAGATCAAACTCGGCAACATTTTTAGTATAGGACCTTGTACTTTCTACTTTCTTTGAAGCAACCTGAAAATACACATTTATTTATCATCTAAAAGCCTCAAAGAAAGGGAGCAAAAACAATGCTTATCATAAGCTTGACAAGCAGAATATTTCCTCCCATCAACAAACATACAAACCCATGTCATATTTTTTCACCTTTAGTCCTAACTTCAAATATGTCGACAATAGTCACAATAGAGAATGACCAGTATACATGTTAGCACGCATAAGATACATTCAGCATATGTGACAGTTTAACAGTATCATCTGTCTCCCAAGGAGGTTATTTCCTCCATATGAAAGAGAGAGTATTATTTTCTAAAGGAGGATAAATATATAATTAAACTCAAGATTGATGTTGTATGGCTACAGAAATTTTTTAAAAAGGATAATTACCTCTCTTAAGATTGATGTGCTATTCTGAGAGAGTAAAAAAATGGGAATATTATAAGCTTTCCACATGCTTCCAGACCCCTGCAAATGGAACTAGTGATGCTTAATTCGCAGACACAGAATGCAACAGATTGTCCATGTGAGATTATAAAGCATATTTACATCACTCCCTCATTTACCTTTTCCTCCATATATATAACTGTATGTACCACATTAATTAATCATCTTAAGATCTATTCCTAAAAAGGAACTGAACTAAATACCAGCAAGTACCGGGGGGGAGGGGGGGGGGACACTGGGGAATAGATATATAAATTTCAAATCTAAGAGATTAGAGTGAAGATGCCATCCTTAGTCTCAAGCAGATGAAGTGAAAAGGACTTGTATTATGACATAGAAAGGCAGCCCAATTAGGTGTCATTACTGCTTGCAAAAGTTCCGTAGCATATATTTTCTAATATAAACAGTATAATCTATAATGTCCTTAACTTACTCAGCACACTGTTAACCAATTAATACTTATTCAGTTAATATCAAAATCTGATAGTATTTAACTTTTATTCTCAGAATAGGCCCATTCTGAAAGATGGCAAAAAATTAGTGTAAAGGATTCACCAAGCACAATAACATCAAGAAATGGAAGGAACAAAACACATTTATACCAGATATTCTCATGCACAACTCAGTATCACAACAATTTATTTAGTTTCAGGGTAATCATGAAAAATTCACATCTAGAGAAAAAAGCCCAGATACCTTTAAACCCTAGAACAATAAACCTTCAATTGAAGATTCCATGAATCTCATCACAAATGAGGTATGGCATAGCTAATGCATTTTAATAAATATATTACCGAGGAATTAAAGTCAACCAGTTAATATGATAACACAATCATTTATCACAACGTACAGATGGGTTCCACTCAAAATTATTGCTGTTGTATGGAGCAAACTCTGCTTGGGGAAACTTTACATCTGGAGAAAATCCTGGAAGGAAGAATAAGATCACTTTATGAATAATATTTTCTTCACCTAATTTAAACTAAAGAACTTAATGTATTGATTTACCCTTCACAGCATTTTGAACCTCGCTTCCTGATTCAACCAAAATACCAGCAACTTTTGCAGCAAAACCTGAATCTTCTGTAATCCTGATACAGAGATGAAACATGATCAATTTCATGGATAAAATACTCGAGATTTGCAGTATCAGCCACATAAATATAGAGCATGAAATCAAATAAGATATTCAATATATGTCCAACACAAGCACAACAGTTTTTAACCCTATCTTAAGAATATATTGTACTACTATAGATGTCAGGGTTATAGGTAACTCCAAAAATATGTATCAAGTTCTGTAAGTAGTAAGCAAGTCATGATGATAAATAATACAAAGTTACTTGCCTTGAAAGTAAGCTTTCAAAATCTCCCACAGAAACCAGGATTGCAGCTGATCCAACCAACTCCTTTATGCTATCAAATTTGACAATTTGGGCTACAACTTTCCCACGGCCATGGTCTACAGAGCAAAGTGCTAGTCACCGAACAAGTGGAACAACAAACTAAAATACATAATGCAAAGGATTTGATAAAAGTACCAACTTGAACAACCAATTTCTCCTGAAAGGTTGAGCAGGCGTACACATGGGAAGCCTTCAACTTGTGTGTACATAGATTTCTCAAGATCAGGAACTGACTCAAATGAATTTGTCCCCTCTGAAACTGTATTTTAGGATAAAAGGCAGGACAAGCATATCAATAGAAACTATAATAAAAGCAAAAAGTGAAAACATGATAAAATGCTATGGCAGCTTGAAGTTGTTTTGTGGTGCTCTAACTGAATGCTATGCTAATCACACATAAAGGATAATACGTAGAAATATTATACAATTTGTCATTTATCAGTTCTGTTACTCAAGTCTTATTTAGGACCAAATTATATTGTTCTTGTGCATTTTATGTTGTTGTTTCGATGTAATATTTGTTGAATGTGAAGTTTTGAGTGAAAAATGGGTGTTAGATGAGATGTTTTGGAGAAAAAATGGTAGATTGAGTAGTAAAAAGTGTGTTGAAAAGCATGAATATACAAACCTAAGTATACGACATTTACAAAAACTAGCATATGAATCTACTGCAAGCAGCTTTCTATTACTCTTAGGTCTCAGCCACAGAATACAGAAACTAGATGCAGTTTAAATGGCTATTTCTTCACTTGGTACAGCTATAATTTTATCCTTTTGATCACCACATACTCATCAATTATGTAGGCATATTTATCAGAAACCTGCCACTAGCACTAAGTCACTTGCTTTCAGCAAGCATCTGTCCAACCATTGACAATAACTCAATCAGACACTAGCTAAACAAACAGTCAGATACACACACGGCTCATCACAATGTCAGCTGTAAAATCTGATTTCAGAACCTTCAAAATAATCCAATTAAATATTTTTGTTACATAAATCATAAATAAATAACACAGTCTCAAAATAATACCCTTCAGTACAAAGCATCATAAAAGCACCCAGTAATCCTAAAAGGATTGACACTAAAACAACTGCAGGAATTCCATCCACACGCTAAACCGGAAGATGGAACAACTATTGTAATAGAAAACAATCACTAAGGTGCAATCCTCAATAATTATTTCGAAAAACAAATGGACAGTGGGAAAACAAACCTGAGAAAGACAGACGAAAGCTATCGAGGAAGAAGAGGACAGTTAATTGCAGCAGGAGCTTGCGCTTGGAGCCCATGGCGTAGCAGACAGCAATTGCCGTTGTACAAATCTAGAAACCCTAAGCCATGGCCATGGAAGCTCCACTACTCATCAGATGAATCAGTTCCACCTTTTTCACTTCGAATCAAATTTTGATATAATTTTAATCCGTCACACTACGACTTGACATTATTTATTTTCGTGTATCGATTAACAATCTATTTCTTTAAAACTTATTAAATCTACTTAACAAATACTCCGTCTCCGTAAGTATGCGTTTGTTCTTTTAAGGATTTATATAATAGAAATAAATTAAAAATGATAAAAAAATTATAATATTAAATAAATAATATTGTTATTAAAAATAATATTTTATTAATATAATATTTTAAATATAAATTTAATTTTATTGTAATATAATAAATAAATAATTAATTAATTAGATATTTTTAAAAAAAATTAATAAAATAAAAATTAAATTTCACAAATAAATACACATCTATTTACATAAATACTATTCCTTTCATCCAAGAAGCAATATTGAAACTAAGGGTGCGTTTGTTTGGGGATTTTGATTTTGAGTTGGAATTTGAATAGTAAAAATTTTGAATTTGAATAGTTTGTACGATGTGATATAAATAGGTCTTGTTAATATGATATTTTGAATGTAAAATTAATTTTTTGTATAATATAAAAAATAAAAAATAGATGTTTGATTTGATATTTTTAGGGAAAAAATATTTGATGAATATTAGAATTTTGTTAAAATCCTACCAACGAACATACCCTAAGTATAATAAAGTGGGAATTAGGTAAATAATAAAGAAGAATTGTATATTTATTTTTATGAGATAAAATGTATTTATTATTTTTTATTTTAAAAATATTAAAACAAAAATATTACTGAATATATAAAATAGGGGCCAGGAACACCAAATATATAAATATATACTCCTTTTGTCTTAGTATAAGAGTTTTGCTTGTATAATCTTTTGTTCGAAACAACATAAGTCATACTGCAGAGCGTTCGAATTTGAACCCATAATTTTTACGATACAAAACACTCCCCACGCTATCACATTACACATTACGGGACAAGTAAGACTATAATTTTGATGTAGAGAGAATATGACTTTCTTTAAGCCAGTTTCTCCAAATTTTACTATTTGGATTATTCGTTTCTCGAAAAAAATATATTTTTTTATCTCATAAAATATCCCATCAAACATTATTTTCATACCAAATTCAAACTATTTTTTTTTTTTTCAAACTCCATAATGTATGTATACACAATGTGTATATTTCTCTATGCATATTATATATACTAGTTTGTGGGACAAGCTGGAGCGGACTACAAATGGGGCTGTTGATCTGATGCCGTCGTGTTTAGACTATCTCGAACCCATAACTTCATTTTTGTAGGATTTACAATACATTTTTCCATTTTTGCAAGGTCTGCAGTAACCCATCTCCAACCATACTCTCTATTTTTGCAGGATCTCTTCTCCAGCCATACACTCCATTTTTGCAGAGTTAAAAAATATTCTCTTTATATTTTATTTTACATAATTTTTAAAATTACAAATAAATTTTAATATTTTATTATTTTTATACATTTAAGTTATAATAATATTTTCAATTAATTATTTAAATATTATACTGAAAAATTATATTTATAAATATTTTAATGTATATTTAAATTAAAGCTTAAAAATATTAATATTATTAAAAATATAAATATAGATTAAAAAAACAATATTATTGGATTAAACACAATTAGTACAACATAACTAATAGGTAGAGTTACTATACTCTTCCCTATGTTCAATTAAAGCATTGACGTAGTTCAAAATAAGTTTCTCTACTTCTAAAACAAAATAAAATATAAAATAAAATATAAAAATATAATACAATTTTTTATTTTGTTGACTATATTTAAAAAATTAAAAATTAAATAAATATAAAAAAAATAGATAACTATATAAATAAATAGATAATATTTAAAAAAATATAGATAATTATATAGATAAATAGATAATTATATTAAAATAAAAAAAACTGCACCCTGCTGGAATCGGGTGCTACAGTATTCTGCTGGGTCTGTAGCACCCGCTGAGTCCAACCGGTGAATTCTGCAAAATTATCGAGTGGGTTGAAACAATTTTTTTTCCCCATCCTATAAAAATAGAGAAAATCTCCTTGGTTGTAGATGTCTTAGGCCTATTTCAATTTTGTGAAAATAAAATAAAATAAAAATATAAAAGCGCTAGCTGCACCGCCCTTCTTCAATTCAATTCAGCTCAGCACTACCATCATCACTTTGCATTTCCTGAAATGTCAACAACCTTCTTCCACCCTAAATTCGAAATCCGAAGAAAAATCTACCATCGGAAATGGGAATTTGACCGGTTGATTTCTTCCAGAGATGTTCTCCAGAATTTCGTCGATCTTTCCAACCACTCAGTCAATTCTTCCAACATTTCACGCGCCGTCCTCTATTCTTCTCCGCCCGCTCTTAATTACCCCCGCCGCCAAGCAAGCATGACAATAATCTTCCATTTTCTTGGGTTTAAGTTCTTGTTATTTTTCGCTCATCTGGATCCTCCATTATTTTTCTTAATCCTTGTCTACTTTGGAAATTAAGAAGAATCCTGAAGGTGCGCGCAATCTGTTCGATGAAATGTTTCTTTCCTGTGGAGTCGAATCCGTCGTCGTTTTGGGGTGTTTACGGTGGGCGTGGAAGCGCTGCACCCACACGGGCTCCGACGACAGTGCCGCCTGGCCCATCGCCACTGCCGACGAATTCGAAGCTGTGCCGCGCGCCTGCCGCCTGATCCTTGCAGTGTATGAGCCCGATCTCCGCCACCCACAATACGCACCTGTCGGGGGCTACGGCCTCAATCCTAACTGGGTGGTCAAGCGCGTCGACTACGAGCAAACCCTCGGCCACGCTCCTCCATACTTAATCTACGTCGACCACGACAATAAGGAAATCATGCTAGCAATCCGCGGCTTGAATATGGTTAAAGAAAGTGATTACAAACTGCTCATGGACAACAAGCTCGGCATGCAGATTTTTGATGGAGGTACGTAGTAACTGTTCTTTATCATTTTGCAGATTCCATGGAAATAATGTTTCCTTTCAATTTATAATTATCGTCAAAGAAAGATTCTCTCTGGTTTCGTTGACATTATTTTATCTTATTTTTTAATTTGAGTAACTATATATAGAGATTCAAATACAAACTACTGTCCCATTGTTACCATATTGCGTAAGGACACCTGAAAATAAGTCGGTAGAAAATCATGATGTTCTGTTATAATCAATTTTGTTTGTTCAATTTCTCCAACAGAGTATGTTCATCATGGGCTATTGAAATCAGCAATGTGGGTTTTCAATGCGGAATCGGACACTTTGAGGAGGTTGTGGGAGGAGAACCGGAAGGAATACAAGATGGTGCTCGCAGGACATTCGTTGGGATCGGGAGTTGCAGCTCTGTTAAGTTTGATCATGGCTAGTCATGGGGATCAATTAGGGGGCATTCCACGGAGTTTGTTGAGATGTTACGCTGTGGCTCCGACCCGGTGTATGTCATTGAACCTAGCGGTTAAGTATGCCGATATCATACATTCTGTCGTGCTGCAGGTGAGTGGTGTTTGCCTTTGGATTTGGTTTTATGTTTGGTAGTTTGATTTTGTTGAGGTAATAATGCAAAATTTTTGTTACATCATTAGCTAAAATTAGAATATCGGCAAAATAATTTCTTAATAAAAGAAATGGAAGAAGGAAAGAAGCAAAGGGCATCCCCGGGGCTCTTCACATTTCAATTTGAGAAGAGGAATATAGATATAGATATTTACTCAAGTAATTTGAAGCAGAATGGAGCTTTACATTTCTTAGTAGCAACACATTTTTTTTCTCTTGGTCGACATTTGCCATGACGGATTGTTGTATTCTATTTTGTATATTCACTAGGTTCTGGCTATGAATACATTCCTCTGTCTTGTTGAGTTTCATATGTTTAACTTTTGCCGAACATGTTGAACTAACAATGGGTTTGAAAGTTGCTGTTTTGTCCAGGATGATTTTTTGCCGAGAACACCCACCCCGCTGGAAGACATTTTCAAATCCATTTTCTGGTTGGTTTCTAAGCTAGTAAGACATGAAAGCTGTAGGAAAAGTTACTAATCTCTGCCTTTTTAAGTCTTTTTCCATTGTCAATTAACTTTAAAAATAATGTTGTCTACAGTTTGCCCTGCTTGTTGTTCCTCGTCTGCCTGAGAGATACATTCGTACCTGAAGAAAGAAAGCTCAGAGATCCAAGAAGATTATATGCACCTGGTCGGATATATCACATTGTTGAGAGGAAATTTTGCAGGTATAAAGGAATTGTGTCGAAACTAGTAAATTTGTTGTCGATTGCAGATAGAAATTAAAGCAGCTTTATTTTGATTGTGGTTAAATATCAGATGTGGAAGGTTCCCTCCGGAAGTAAGAACAGCTATCCCAGTGGACGGAAGATTCGAGCATATTGTGCTGTCCTGCAATTCTACATCTGACCATGCTATTATTTCCATAGAATCTGCGGCGCAAGGTGCCTTACATGTAAGTGCAAATGTTTCATTCATTACCTAAAATTTGTGAACTTCACATCTTATTAAATCAAATAAACATAATACAGTGGATCTGAAGATATATACGTACACACATGTATATACTGAATACAATAAAATCCATCAATAAATTATACAGTCAGTTCCTTTCTGTAACACACATAATTGAAAAAACCCGATTATTTGTTGTAATATGTAGATATAGGGTAAAAATAACATAGAAAAAATGATTCAAATGACTTCACGATGCATAGGCAACTTAACCAATTTAAGATTCAGTATTGAATATCTCTATATCTTACATTGATGTATTTTTTCTTCTACATTAGGGATATTAATGGTTAGAATCTAGATTGTTAGGGGACTGTTGGTTGACACCTGCCTCTAGATAAATAAATAAATGATGCATATCCCTAACAACTTAAGTTTTTAGGTAAGACGGTCATTTACATCATTAACAAGGACGATGCTACCGATTGAGACGAGGTTGAATATATATGAATCAATGAAACCACTTTGAACTGATTAATGCATTCAACTCAAGGCATATGACATCACACGGGTCGTATATGTGTGTCTGTATATATATATATATATATGTAGAGAGAGAGAGAGAGATGAATGAGGTATCTTAAAAAATTGGGTGCATGAGGTTTGCAGGATTTGAAGGAAAAGGAGTTGCTGGGGAGCAGAGGAAATACAATGATCACTCCACCCAAAGTGCAGAAACTCGACAGGAAACTGACATTAGAGAAAGAACACAAAGATGCATTAGAGCGAGCACTCATGTTCAATGTACAAACAGATCAATCTGATGAGAAGATGCTTCCACCTATGCAGAAAGGCAGTGATGAACAAACCGGGGAGAAAATATCGTCAGGTTGTGAAATTAATCCGACCAACTGGAACCACCTACTTGACAAGCTTAAGCTTTTCAACCCAGGTGAATATCGACATTTGCTACTATTCAACACACAATCTATTCAACAGAAGTGCTAATATTGCATTCATTTTGTTTTCTTTTATTCCTTGAATATGTATATATATATATATATGTATATTCTTCTGTACAAAAGCTAGTGTAAGTATTAGCGTTAAGTTTGTGTGTAGAGCGTTGCTTTCAAGTTGAAAGACATTTTGTGGCAAATTCGCCCTGTTTGGAGAAAGTGCCCCGAGATTAAATAATCTCCGGGTGAACTTAATACCTGCAAATTAAGCCCGATAAGACAAGTAACGAATCACGACACCTCTAACGTCACAAGTTTATTCTCCACACCTGGTGGTGACCTCTCGATGCATTTTTATTTTTTATTGTTTGATAACTTCATAACCCGCAATCGATACTTTTGGGTATGTTTTCGGATAAATTCTAAATATAATATCTTGCAAATTAGATCCAATAAGTCAATTTTAAATATATATTTGTCTTGTAATACTGTTAAATGGAATAAATATTAATAGTGTGCACACAATGAATTCAATATTAGAATAAAACAAAAATATTTGTTTAAAAAAATTATATAGTTAACAATAAATAAAATATATTATATATTGTCTTAATATATTTATATAATTTATTTTTTAAAAAAATAAAAATATTTAGGGTGAATTGTTTAACTAAGAACAGAGTGCTTATAAATGGAATTGTGGCACCAAATTTGCTGAAGAAAGGAGATCCTTGAGATAAGGCACGCAAATTCTTCTCTCCAATCCACAGAAATGGCGACGGCGAAAATCACACCGTCGGCAACGGCTATTTCGGCCACCTTCAAGCACCTTTCTCTACTCCCCCGTAGTACGCGGAATTTTGCTACTCGAATTGCCGTCCCCGGAACAGGCCGGGCAAAAAAGCTGGCCGTGACAATGTGCTCCAAAGCATCGGACCCGCTCGAAGTATGCGCGAAAGAGTCTCTCACTGTCCCCAGCAGGCTAGGAGACTGTAAGTGATTATCTTTTCAAGGTCCTTGTTTGTAGAAGCAATTGGAATAGCTCGTAACCTTTCGTTGCAGTATGATGAAAATGACTATTTCTGTTGGTGCCTTTGGTTGTCGGAGAATGTGTTACTTTATGGAGAGAGGTGTTTAGTGTGAATTGGTCAAGACTCAAGAGTATGCAAGTAATTTGTTAATTCGGAAGGCAAAGGTTTTCTTTTGTAGTGAATTGTGCTTTACAGCGCTGAGGTAAGTTTCGATGCCCAGTTTAATGAGTGGGTAAGATGAACTTGGTGAGTCTTGGTAATTTGAATTTTTCTAAATTTGATAGAACTTCAAATTGGAAGTGAATTCAGAACTCAAATTCGTAGCGTCACTGAATTTGATCTGCAATTACTTTTTAAGTTCTTTCTGAATATCAATTCGTTATGCTAAAAATTTGATTCCATACCAAAATGGATATACAAAGAATAATCTATTAATTATTGAAATTGTCCCTTTCGGAATTGAACTAGTAACTGGTGCCACCAACTTATATAACCTTAAATTGAGTTTGTTCTGATTCCAAATTAGTTTTATTTAAAACTACTTTCATACCTATTGAATTTGAATAACTGAAATTGGATCCGAGGCTGGTGGGTAAAAGAGTATCCACCTGCACAACTCTAGATATATGTAATTGGGGCAGCCTTTGTTTCTAATGTTTCTGAATCTTGTTTTCAGGTCCCTTTTCGCAAAGAATTCTTCTTACATTGGAGGAAAAACACCTTCCATATGACTTAAAGGTTGTTGACTTGAGAAATAAGCCTGAATGGTAATGTCTAACATAATTGCAACAATGCCACGTACTTGTTCTCATCGATATTTCTTAAAATTCAGTATATGCAGTATTATCTTCTTTTGAACTTATGCAGTTGTCATATTTAGGTTTTTGGATATTAGTCCAGAGGGTAAAGTTCCTGTAATAAAGCTTGACGAGAAGTGGATTGCAGATTCTGATGTTATTGCACAGATGCTGGAAGAAAAGTTTCCGGAACCCCCACTTGCAACGCCACCTGAGAAATCTGCAGTGTATGATTAAGCTTTTCATGCTTCAATGTTAAACTGTGTATTTTCTTGATTTCTTGTTGTAACGAAGTATATACATCAGTTTCCAAGTAAAAACTCAATTCCTTTCCACAAAATTTGATTTATGTCCATTTGCTTAAAAGTTTTAGTCAATTGTTGATTGTTGGCAACAGCCTTCATATACTTGTATTAATCATTATTAGTGGTTCGAAGATCTTCTCCACGTTTATTGCATTTCTTAAAAGCAAAGACTCCAATGATGGGACAGAGCAAGCATTGCTGAATGAGCTTGGTGTCTTCAACGGTTATCTCGAATTAAATGTGAGATATCTGTTCTATTTTTGTTGATTATAAAACCCTTTCGAATTTTGTTCTTTCAAAGGCCTTTTATTTTATTTAATTATTTATTTATTTTGCCTTCATGAAATAGTTTCCAATGTTTGCGGCAGAGTTGAAAAGGGGCATATAAAAATAAATGATTTCTTTGTGATGGATTTGTGCTATTTAAGTAAATTAGCTTTGAGATTATGGAACCATGTGCTTCTGATGTAGCTACACTTAATTCTGACCTGATTGATGCAAGACCCATAAATAAAGGGACATATCTCACATGAAATAGAAATGATCACTCGCACATATACTGTCCAAGTTGAAAGGACCTTCAGATGGAAAATGGATGTCTTCTGAAGATTAATTTTGAAAACAATAGGAGGTTTAGTTGGACGGTTACTCAAATAATATTCTAAAGTTCATGGACTACTACTTCAGGTGATGACAAGTTTTCAAAGTTGACATTCAACATGTTAATGCTAATATTTCCATATGCTGCTATCCCTCATCCATTATTGTGCCCAAGTCTTAATATGTTTGATTTCTCATTGACTAAATTCTCCCACTGTTAGGACTTACCAATGGGTGCGTAAACTGCTATCTCCCTCCCTCAATTCCAAACCAAATTGTTTTCTTGTGTTTTTAGTTGATCTTACCGGTCATAAGGGAAGCATTTATATGTTCTTGTGTTTTTGTTAGACAATTAAAAATGCTTGGTGAAATGCCTTTTGAAGATGCTGTGGCATGATAACACGATGATATGAAGGTTCATTTTTATTAATATCTAAATTACTGTGATTTCTTTGGTTCTCTGTTTTGCAGGGTCCATTCATCAACGGAAATGTAGTATCTGCAGCAGATTTGGCCCTCGCACCCAAGCTCTATCACCTAGAAATTTGTTTGGGGCACTATAAGAAATGGTCTGTCCCGGATTCACTTTCCTATGTGAAGTCATACATGCAGGTAAGGTCAATAAATTGCATCATCACAAGGTCTCGCACATACATTTTTATTTATTGCTTTACATTGCATGTTGGAGATCATTTAAAGACAATCGTGCATTTATTTACTCTGAGTGTTATCAGTATTATTTGTGTTTCAACTACCTTATATTGATTTCTTGAACATTGTGTGGTCCTGATGCTCAGACTGTATTCTCCATGGAATCTTTCATCAAAACACGAGCTTTGCCAGAAGATGTTATCGAGGGTTGGCGGCCAAAAGTAGAAAGTTAAGCAATCTGCTAGTTATTTGTAGCATTCTTTGGCTTCCAGTTGTAACTTAATGTATATGTAGTCATTGGCCATGCTATCTTATTGCAACATGATCATGCCCCGTGTCTTCAACTAGAAAATTATCTGGTTTCAGCCCTTGAGTATTGATTTAGGAATTTTGATGTACAAAACACTTAATTCCGTATGCTTTGATAAATATCAACCACTCTTGAGTGAATTTCCTTTGGGCAGGTTTATAATCAGTTTTTGTTCCAAAATGATCATATAACAAATTCTTGAGAATTTCAGCCATGAATCTGAGATATATGCGCAGCGCAGCACTTTGCCCTAGATCAATTCTGACGGGTAGCTAAGTAACCTGCCAAATGATACAGCGGAGCCGCCTTTAAAGCATCGAAGTGGCTGAGCTCGTCCACAGCTTTCCTTGCAAGCTCTCCAGCAAACTCCCTGGCCTTCGCCAGCCCCATAAGCCTCGGGTAAGTTGCTTTCTCTGTTGCCAGGTCTTTCCCTGCTGTCTTGCCCAATTGCTCTGATGACTTTGTCACATCAAGTATGTCATCCACCACCTGGAAAAGTAGCCCGATGCATCTTGCATACTTCCTAAGCGACTCTACCTCGGTGCTCTCCCCTCCACCAAGGATTCCTCCACAGACAGCAGCAGCCTCCAGTAGCATCGAAGTCTTGTGCACATGGATGTACTCCAGTTCGTTCAAACTGATCTTCTCCCCTTCACTGTCCAAGTCCACTATCTGCCCGGCAACAAGCCCTTCTGACCCGATTGCCAGTGCCAGCTCTGCAATGGCCCTGACTACTCTGCAATGCTCCACATTCTTAGTCTTTTCCGCAACATGATTGAAAGCAAGGGACAGCAGGGCATCCCCGGCCAGGACTGCTGTATCCTCACCAAACACCTTGTGGTTTGTGGGCCTCCCTCTGCGTAGGTCATCGTTGTCCATGCATGGGAGGTCATCATGGATGAGAGACATGGTGTGGATCATCTCAACCGCACAGGCTATGGGCATGGCCGTGGCGTCATCCCCTCCAACGAGGCTGCAGGCAGCAAGGCAAAGGATGGGGCGCACGCGCTTCCCGCCTGCGAGGAGGGAGTATCTCATGGCTTGGTGAATCTTCATTGGCTTCTGCAGTGGGATAGCTTCATCCAAGGCTCTGTTCACCTTATCAGCCTTTTCCGACAGGTATGCTTCGAAACTGAAACTTGGGATCTTTCTGGTGGTTGCTGTTGTTGCTGCTGGTGCTATGATTGACGAATTATTTGTGGCATTGGTGGGATGTGTTTTTGTCATTTTCTCACAGTAGATTGTGGGATTTTGTTTGTTTGGGGGTTTGTGTTTGAGGAAGCGTTTTTGTTGGGATGAAGTTTGATTAGTTACAACAGGGATGGCCTGTACAAGTGATGCCATTGTTGTGCTCTGTGATTGATTTGTGAGCAGAGGGAAGACACACACAGACATATATATATATATATATGTATTTATAGAACATTGGTGAAGATGCTGTTTTGTTCCTTAGGGTTATGCCATCAAACAAGCATTGGATCCTAGTCCTACTATGTCTATGTTTTAAAAACATTCATTATTTACATGATACGTCATTGGAGTGATTGAGGTTACTGTTAGTGAATTTATTTGTTTTTTTTATTGTGTGGCAATGATAGAATAATTATGTTTCCTTCTGATGAAATTGTATCAGTGTTTATATTTTTTGTATTGTTTAATAATATCATTTTGTTGAGTAATATGGGTTTTATTGATATATATATGTCGAAGATTCACCTTGAGCTTTCAGGTTGTACTAGAAAGTGTTAATATTGATGATGAATTTGTTACTAAAACAAAAAAGGTTCTTGTCATAATTTCAATAAATTCGACATACTTGAAATGTAAAAAGTGAAAAATAATGGGTTGGTAATAATATTAATTAGTTTTGACAAGCTAACAAATACTCCATTTGGCCTGGGGGCATATGGTTGCGTGATCTTGGTTGAAAGAGAATCAACTTTGACATATTCCCCCTACAAAACCCCAAAATCTGCTTTGGGTTTGGAATATAATTAGACATTAATTAATTCAATCCCAACACAATCAACATCCTCCCGGAACAATCAGATAGTATAGGGTTTGGACTTGTGACTTTTTTGTATTTAATTTAATATTTTTTAGATGAAAGTTTTTAAATGAATAGTATAAATTTTTGCCAAAATCTCTGAAGATTTAGAACAATTTAAAATTGACATTGTTACAGGATGTTGGGTTTTTTGTTATTAGAAATCAATATTATTTGTTTGGAATTAGTGGAAATAGCTTGAATGTAATTTGTTTGGAATTGATTAAAATTGATTGGATATAATAATTTGTTTAATATATTTTATTTTGGTTGAAATTAGTTTATTGTAATAATAATATTTATTATTATAATAAATGAAGTGGAGTGACCGAACTAGTGTGCGTAAATTTATAATTGTTGAACTAGTGTGAATTAGTGTGTGTAACTCCAAATTTAGACCAATATTGAGCACAGTGGGTCTTTTTAATTGAGTTATATAAATCAACTAAGGGCAAGTAAGAGTTGGAGGGAAAGGGATTAGACAAAATGAAGGAAAATGTGAACCACACACAGGACACAAACAAACAAAACCTCATAAATAAATAAATAAATAATTAATTAATTATTATTTTTTTTTTTAAAAAAGAAAGTAATGGACATCTTACAATTAAACACCTAACTGTCAAACCCCAGTGGGAGATGATATGTGGTTGGTTATATATATAGAAAACTTTTTTTGGATGTAAACTCCAAAGTGCTATTATTTCATTTATTTAATAAGCTCTTCATGTATTACTATTTAGTTTATCAACCACATAATTTGATGGACTTATAAACCCTCTCTTAATGCATATCAACTTTAGTTATAAAATCAGCTTCTTCTAGAAAAGAATTCTTTTATTTATTTATTTATTTATTTTTCAAAATAATTCTCAATATATTTATTTATTAGAGGCTACTAGATATTAAAATAATGTTTATTTATCTATCTCTAAAGTTCCATGCACTTTGATAAACTATTATACCATTGAAAGGATAACAATTTGTGTGATAGAATTTATAAGATACTTAACTAAACCCTAAATGGGAGAGATGTTGGTGCTATTGATTCCTTTCAACATAATAATAATAATAATAAAAATAAGATAAAATTGGGTTAGTGATGAAATAAAAAGTGAGAGAGCATTACTGTAGTTTAATAATCTGCTAAGTGTTATGGAAATATGCAGAGGCAAAAACCACTAACTGTAATTGTTAATCA
Organism: Andrographis paniculata; assembly: GCF_009805555.1. Taxonomy (NCBI): domain Eukaryota; kingdom Viridiplantae; phylum Streptophyta; class Magnoliopsida; order Lamiales; family Acanthaceae; genus Andrographis; species Andrographis paniculata. The sequence continues at coordinate 401,333 of NW_026137601.1, read as the reverse complement.
ACACTGCTGCTGAGCTTGCCACAACTTCAAAATATTACTCCCTCTGTCTTACATACCATGTCCAGGTTGCCGTTTCTGTCTGTCTCGCATATCATGTCATTTCCTTTTTTTGGAAAATGATTACACACTTTAATCTTATTTTAAATTTTTTATTTTTATTTTTTGTTAAATTTTAATTAAACTAATTAGTTATCTTCGTCTTAATTTTTAATTATTTATATTATTGGATAATTATTTTTTCTTAATTATTTACTAATTACATTCATCCTAAAATACCGTGTTTACAGTGTAGCAGACACGATGCGTGGAACGGAGATAGTACTATCAAATTGCAAACTGTTTGTTAGGTTAAATTAAATTATATACAATCAATTGGACCCTTTTTATATTCACCTATAAGCTTAAGCTTTTAGAAAAATACAATCATTAATTTTTATCAGAAAAAGAGATCCATAATTTACCTTTTCAAGTGCAAATAGAAATATACAAAATTTGTACATATATATACAACAAAATATTAAAAAATACTTTATACAAAATATTACATCAATAAATATTTTTTATTCATTTTTTTTTTTTTTCCCCAAAATTTTCTACAAGTAGGAAACACTCTCAAATCTATATATATATATACAACCTATACATATTGAAATGCAACAAACAAAATTTAAATAATATAATACTTACACGTTTAATAAAGTGGTGATGATTAATTTGCATGAATAATCTTTAATAAAAGAATGGTGTGCTACAGCTGGCTGTTTTTATTTTATTATACTACATCATTTTTGTAAATATATATGATCCTCAAGTCAACCCTTACAATGAATTGGGCCGTTAGGGTTAACCCACTTTAGAATTATATAGATATGTATTCTTTGAGTTATATATATATATATATATATTGTCCTGAAATTATAACATGTTATATATTGTATTAATATTTGCTATGCGAATTATACTACTCCATCTGTTCCAAACATCTGCGACATTTTATTTTTTTGTTTGTCCCAAACTCACTGCAACATTTATAAATTTAGAAATAATTAATAATATTTTTATACATATATTAATATACACTTCACTTTATCCCATCACATCACTCAAATAAAAAATAAATAATCATTTCTCTCTCCAATCATATCACTTAATATCCAAATTATTTCAAATTACCATACTTAATACTCCTCGTCTAAATTCCAGTGCCAAACACAAATGTTGCACGATGTTTAAGACGGAGAGAGTATATTGTATTATACCGTATAATTTGCTTATTTGGATGACCGCCTGTTCATTTATTGAAAGATTACGTGACGGAAAACAATGATGTAGCAAATTTTCACAGCAATTTTTTTTTTTTGTTTTTCTTGCACTGAATATAATTTTCAACAATTATTTTTTTTTAAAAAGAATTATATAAAAAAATAAGAAAAATAAAATTATTTGTAAATTTTGAATTATAAAACTTGCGGCAAGTGAATTTGTGAACTACATTGAACTTCTGCAATATTTTAATTAAGATGGTATAAATTTAATTTATCTTTTTTAAAAAACATAGACAAATAAATATAATACAGTATATATTAATTAAATCTAAAATAAAATAGACTGCCATAATTAATTATGGTCAGTGATCTATATATATATCTAATTATCAAAATCTTGTTTGACAATGATGTCATTAGAGTTGTAATTATTGGACAAACGTAGAATCAGACGGTAAGAACAAAATTGCAATTAAACTGGTCTACATGTAAAACTAGCTTATCAGATAAGTGCTAACTTTGAATGGTAATATTCTCTCCGTTATTTAAATTTATACTTCTTTTTTTTTTTTGTCATTGAAAAATATTTTATTTATTTTTAAGTAAAAAATTATTATATTTTTATACTTTTTTTATTATAAAAAAAAGTAATAATTATTATTTACTTTTATTAAAACTCATGTCCGATCAATTGAAAGTTGATTTGGACGAGGAAGAGAGTAATAATAATCCTGCTAATAATGTTGACTATGTGATGGCTGTCGTAATTTAATTAAATAATTTAAAAACCCCAACCATTCCTTATAATAAATATTAATATTAATGTGAAGAAGGACTACCTTACACTTGTGCCATTGCTTAACTCATCACATCACACCATGATTATATAAGATTTGTATTTGTTTTGTTTGATCGAAATTGATTTGCAATAAAATATTAATTAAAATTTTTGTTTAAATAATATTTTAAAATATTTAATGAAAGATATTAGTAATATTTTATTATTACAAATAGTACAAATAAATAATATTAATGTCGATCTAAAATTACAAAAAAATAAATATTATTATTCAATTTATTATTATTACTTTTGAAATATTATATATAATATTTATTTTATTTTATTTATATATAAATAATACCATAAAAAATTCTATTCTTATCTCTAAAAATATAAAAGTAGAAAGTATAAAATAAAAATATAAAAAATAGAAGGAGATATGAGTTTTTTTTTTTTTTTTTAAAAAGTTTGGTTACCTTTCATGATTTAATATAATTTTTTTTATAAAAATATAAATATTTTATCTCATAAAATATTACATTCAATCTACTATTTAAATAAAAAATCAATCCCAAATAAAGTGCAACATTTACTTTTGGCACGGATTTTTAGGTGGATAGTATTAAGTAAGATAATTTAGAAATTAAGTAATGTGATGGAGAAATAAATAAATATTTTATTTATTTATTTTGGATGATGTGAGAGGATAAAGTGTGGGGTAGAAATTAAATATAATTAATTATTTTCTATTTTATAAATATTGTAAAGTGTTTGGAATATACAAAAAAAAAATAAAAAATATTGCATGATGTTTGAGAGGGAAGAAGTAAATTCTTATAGCTAGATTGCAAATGTTCACATTTAAATAGGGTAAAAATCGTACTATGTTTGTTGTATTTTGGAATGTTTTTTTTGTTGTTTTAAAAATGATAAAAAAAAAAAAAAAAAGAAGCTTAAATATGATATAGATTATAGAAATTATGTTTTAGAGGTGGTGTGTTTGTTTGGGGGTTTGAATTTTGAGTTGGGATTTGAATAGTAAAAATTTTGAATTTGAATAGTTGTATGATGTGATATAAATAGGGTTTGATGTGATGTTTTGAATGTAAAATTGATTTTTAGTATAATATAAAATATGAAAAATAAGTGTTTGATTTGATATTTTTAGAGGAAAAAAATTGGATAAACAGTGAAAATCCACCAAAATCCTTCAAACAAACACACCCCTACTTTTAAAAAAAAAAATAAAAATAGTGAGCAATATGACAATTGTTGAATAAATATGATATATATTAATTTTTTTATATTTTAATGTATATATTAATATATATATATATATATGATATATTAGCTGTCTGTCTGTCTGTCTATAAATACCGTCACGATTGAGCCAGCAGCTTCAGCCCACCATTTGCACTCTTCTCTCTCTCTCTCTCTCTCTCTCTCTCTCCAACTGCATCCAACTTCTGCCTGCACTCACTCACAGAATTCATTCTCAACTCAACTTGCCCTCCCTCCACTACACCACCACCACGTCGGGGGAACGATACGATAATTGTATCAGTTCCATTCAATTAAATGTACATGGCTATGCAGTCTCCGATTCGATAATCTCTCATTTCGGGGAGGAGAAGAGAGGAGATCACATCATGTCGTCGTCGTCGTCTTTCAGGAAGTCTTCGTTGAGAGTTGTGGATCATCGCGGTGGCGCAAACGATGGGGATGACTATTTGGTGGAGAGCGTCCACGAAAGGCTCCGGTCGTCTCGAGGCAGCCGATTCGCCTTGATCGCCAACGAGTTGGGGCTCGATTCGTCAGAGCGGAGGCTTAACAGCAGGCAGAGCGTCATTGACGGCTTGAAGGACCTCTCCCAAGGCTTGTTCATCCATCCCGATAACAGGTGCACATAACATAACTCAACTGCACCAACGCAATTACCAATTAATTAAATTCCATCCATATGCACTGCACACTCACACTCACACAGATCAGAAGTTCAAAACAGATTTCTGATTTTCCTTTCGCGATTAGATTAGATTCATTCGATCGGAAAAAGTTTCCCAAATTCCGAGCAGGCGAACGCGAGTTTCCCTCCCGCCAATGATATTAGGGTGGACGCGTGGCAGGAATCTATTGGTGTTTTGTTTAAATAACACAACTACTTAATATGACTTCACCTTGAGCCTTCAATTCTTCGATGGCTGGCTCAACTTTGACCTTTCCTTTTCGTAACCTGATTTTCAAGTATAGTAGTGCAACATTAATTAATTAATTAAAAATGGGTGGATAAGTATAGGCAAGCAAGAGCCTGACTCGTGGTCGTGGAGGAGATGGATCTTATAAATTCCTTTAATTTGTCCAGTTCTTGATTTGGAAGGATTTGCTTGCTTTTGGAAATCATTTCGTGGTCACTAAAAGAATTTTTTCTTCTGCATATATTTTTTGGTTTGGAAGTATTCTGGAAAACTCGAAAGAGAGAGAGAGGGCTGAGAGAGAGAGAGAGAGAGAGAGAGAGAGAGAGAGAGAGAGAGGGACGTGGGACAGAATCATTGGTAATCTAGGACAGTAGTTGTCAACAGAATTTATTGTAAACAACAAATTACAATAATTAGTAACAATAATTCAATTTGGGCTGCAAAGTAGAGCTAGCTTGTCAAAAGGGACCTTAGATATCGTACAGCTATGTGTTTTTTCGGCATTGTTTAACTTGTTGCGTAGGGAAGAACAACTCATGGTTGCTTGATTTACGCCAGGATTTATTTAATTTATTTATTTATTTGCTTTAATGAGAATGATGTTTCTGGATCCAATAGGTATTTTCTGTTAAAGATAATTTTTTTTTTTGTTATATATTTGAAGATAGATCACATAAAGCCGCATGGCCTACACATTTAAGAGAATAATAGCAATAAAGATTCTAGTAATACTCCATGTTGCACTACAAATCTGGGGAACTAACTGATTTCTTACTATATATAGTTTGCCAATTTCTGATATTGTTATGAATATTTGTTAATGATTTCTGAACTTTCTGGCTTTATTCCATATTCCCACTTAAGAGCATAAAATGGTCGGAGAAATATATGTATGTACATATATAAATAGCAATTCACACACTATGTTATGTCTCCGTAATCTTTGGGGGTGTTTGTTTGAAGGATTTTGAAGGATTTCCACTATTCATCCAATTTTTTCCCCCCAAAAACATCAAATCAAACACCTATTTTTCATTTTTTATATTATACTAAAAATCAATTTTACATTCAAAACATCACATCAAACCCTATTTATATCACATCATACAACTATTCAAATTCAAAATTTTTACTATTCAAATCCCAATCCAAAATCCAATCTCCCAAACAAACACACCCAAAATTGTTCCCATGACAGTGAAACATTCATGAAATATTATTAACTGTTCTGGTGTAGCAAATTTTTTATTTTATTTTATTTTATGACGGAATCCGCAACTCCTATTTTGAATTTATTTTAGGTAAATTTCCGGCCGAACCTAACATAATTCTTGAATTTCATTGTACTTTTTTCATGTTTCTATTCATTAATCAGAAATCAATTTTTTTGGATTATATTGTACACCTAATTAAAGTTGTAATTAACGAGTATCAACAAATAATCAATAAAAGATTACTGAAAATATATAATTATTTGCACAACTATATTAACTTTGTCATGATTATTATTATTATTTTTTTCTTAAAGTAAATTTACTGCGAGTGATAAGGAACTTTAATTTCTCTAATGCAGGTGGTACAAGGCATGGGAGAAATTTATACTGCTATGGGCAATTTACTCTTCATTCTTTACTCCAATGGAATTTGGATTCTTCAAAGGACTGCCAAAGAACCTCTTTGTTTTAGATATCGTCGGCCAAGTAGCTTTTCTCATCGACATCTTACTGCAATTCTTTGTGGCCTACAGAGACACCCATTCCTACAAAATGGTTTGCAACCATAACCTCATTGGTCTCCGGTTAGCTAGATATTTTCACAAATTGAGATATCCCAATGCATGTATAATGAGAACACTATTTTTGGACTAACCATTTTTTTTTCTTTGTTATTTTTGTAAGGTATCTTAAGTCTCATTTCTTCCCCGACCTTCTTGGTTGTATGCCTTGGGATCTGATCTATAAGGTTCGTATACTTTCACTAAATATGCAAAAGTCATCTATGAATTCTTTACTAATTCGTGTATTATAATTATTTGTGCTACTGTGTATCTTCTTTAGGCAGTTGGGAAAAAGGAAGAAGTCCGGTATCTTCTGTGGATCAGGCTAACTCGGGTTCGTAAAATTACAGAATTCTTCCAGAGGATGGAAAAGGACACTAGAATCAACTATCTATTTACAAGAATAGTAAAACTCATTACGGTAGAACTCTATTGTACGCATACGGCAGCATGCATATTCTACTTTTTGGCTACCACTCTCCCCGAAGAGAAGGAGGGATATACATGGATCGGGAGTTTAAAGCTGGGAGACTATAGTTACTCTCATTTCAGAGAAATTGATATATGGCAGCGTTACACTACTTCATTATATTTTGCCATTGTTACCATGGCAACAGTAGGTCAGTCCTAACTAACTTTTCAATTCAAGCTTCTTTATTTATTGAAGTTGATTTGTCGATCATATTTGGTTGCATTAACTGTTGTACAGGCTATGGAGATATACATGCTGTCAATCTGAGAGAAATGATCTTCATCATGATTTATGTCTCCTTTGACATGATTCTTGGCGCGTATTTGATCGGTAACATGACTGCATTAATTGTGAAAGGATCAAAAACAGAAAGGTACAGGGACAAAATGACGGATCTTATCAAGTATATGAATAGAAATGGGCTAGATAGGGACCTCCGCAATCAAATAAAAGGACACTTGCGTTTGCAATACGAAAGCAGCTACACTGATGCTGCTGTTCTCCAAGATATCCCAATCTCCATCCGTGCTAAGGTAATTAAGTAGCTTACAACATTGATAAAATTCAGTATTGATAGATCGAGAACGTGTATCTCCATGTGTACAAAGAATTTGAACTATGCCTATTTCATTCATTGTTTCATTTGCTTGTTATCTTATGTTTGAAGAATGGAAAACATCGATCTGATATTACTACTCTTCTTTGTGTTCTGTTCTTAGCTAATCTCGGATGGTTCCTCAGGCCCATGCATAATTTGTAGTTGAAAAATGAGCTCTTTACTTCTTGCAGATATCTCAGACTCTCTATAGATCATACGTCGAGAATATTCCGCTTTTCAAGGACTGCTCAGCAGAATTTATCAATCACATTGTAAGAGCATGTGACTAATATGAGTATATATATCATAAGTGTTAACAAGGAACTTTGCTTTAATACCTACCTACCATCACTTTGCAGGTAACCCGGGTCCATGAGGAGTTCTTCCTCCCGGGAGAAGTCATAATGGAACAGGGGAATGTCGTTGATCAGCTCTATTTTGTCTGTCATGGTGTTCTGGTCTGATATCTCACTCACTCACTCAATCCATGTTTAATTCCATTTTTTCTGCTTTTCTTACTTATGAATAGGCCTTTTTCATATCGTACCTGTTTACAAGTGGTGGATGGATGTATGTATGTTTTGCAGGAGGAGGTTGGAATAGGAGCAGACGGCACAGAAGAGAATGTCACTCTTCTAGAGGTCAACTCCTTATTCGGTGAGATCTCCATTCTCTGCAACATCCCCCAGCCTTACACTGTCCGTGTTTGTGAATTATGTCGCCTTCTTCGTATCGACAAACAGTCTTTCTCAAATATCCTCGAGATCTATTTCAATGATGCTCGTAAAGTCTTGAATAACTTGTTGGAGGTATGTATGTATGTATGTATGCATGCATGTATATCCAACCTACCTTGTGGAGTTTTTCATTTGTGTGTTGATTTTCGATAGGGCAAAGAATCTAATCTTCGAGTGAAGCAATTGGAGACAGACATAACATTCCATATTGAAAAGCAAGAGGCAGAACTTGCTCTGCGAGTGAACAATGCAGCATATTACGGCGATCTTTATCAGCTTAAAAGCATGATTCGATCTGGAGCTGATCCCAACAAGAAGGATTATGATGGAAGATTGCCTCTGGTATGTACTAAGCTCCGATCCCCGGCAACATGGACATGTGTGTCTTTTTTTTTTTGTTTTCATAATAATAACACATTATTAATTGCATTTTCACAGCATCTTGCTGCATCCAGAGGATACGAAGATATAACCGTGTTCCTTATTAAAGCAGGCGTAGATGTGAATGCTGAAGGTAAGTAAGTGACTAATTTCCGATGATCAACTCTGCTAATCACGACTTATATAATCAATCATTTGCTGCAATGCAATGGCTAATAGAATACAATTTTCTATCATGTTGTCAGATAATTTTGGCAACACACCGTTGTTTGAAGCCATCAAGAGTGGACATGACAGGGTTGCTTCATTGCTTTCGCAACAAGGGGCCGTAATGAAGATTGCGAATGCAGGTAGCTTCTTGTGCACGGTGGTGGCAAGAGGTGATTCGGATTTCCTGAGGAGAGTTTTGGCCAATGGCATCGATCCAAACTCCCAAGACTACGATCATCGAACCCCACTGCATGTAGCTGCCTCTCAAGGACTCTATCTCATGGCAAAGCTGCTTGTCGAAGCCGGAGCCAGTGTATTCTCAAAAGACAGGTACATTTTCTTAATTCAACGACTTACACACAGCCACACCTACATACTATGATTTATTGTAATTTCAGATATGGAAACACTCCATTGGATGAAGCTACCATGGGCGGAAACAGAAACATGATCAGACTTCTGGAAGAGGCGAAGAAGGCGCAACTATCGGAATTTCCAAATTGCTCTCAAACCGTCACAGGCTAGCTTCTCAACATATATATACATATAGTTTGATCATATATATATGTTTTTTTATTGATTTAGTTGTAATCGTAACAGATCGATTAACAATGGTGCATCATCATAAGAAGAAGTGCACTGTATTCCCGTTCCCTCCGTGGTGTGAAGACGATGAAGATAGGAGTAAGAGGAGACATGGGGTTGTAATGTGGGTGCCTAACACCATTGAAGAGCTAATAGAAAGTGCATCCAAACAGCTGGAGTTGTCATCATCGTGTATTATTATTTTATCCCAAGATGCAGGTCAAATTTGTGACGTTGATATGATAACAGATGGCCAAAAATTGTATCTAAACCAACCAACCTCTAGTTAGTTAGTGACACCAAAAAGGGCCGTGTGTGATTATAGATATATGGGCGTAAATATAATGGTGGTAATTTTATAGGATCAATATACATATATATATATATATAAAATAAAATTACAAAAATATCTATATTATATCGAAATATATTGTATTATAGATTTATATTAGATTGCCTATAATAGAAGTTGCATATCGTTACTAATTGACCCATCAGCATAGGGCCGCCTTGATACATAGGTAATCTAATTGTTCCTCGAGCTTTGGCTTGTCTTGCTTGTCTTTTGCTGCACATCAATTAATAATCAATAAATTGGGTATTTTCGCTTGTTTCAAAACTAAATAAATTTTTGAATGGAAATATATTTTGATTTTTAAATTGTTGGTGTTTCATAAACTATATCATTTTGAAGAAAAAAGTAAGAATGAGGAGGTGGCTTAATTTTATTCAAATCATTCAACAATATAAAAAATTTGAATTTATATATTAAAAAAAAAGAGAAAATTTGATTATGAATTGAATAATTCATTATATAAATCAAATATAAAAATTTTACTTTTTACTGATGTTTAAAATAATGTACACATTTTTTCTTTTTAATATTTGAATTAATTTTAAAACACATAATCAATTCATACACAAATAATACTTAATTTATGTGGTTTTTAATCAGTGTTGTACCATAATAATAATAATAATAATAATAATAATAATAGTGGATTTTCCTATAAAAAAGATGATAATAGTGAATTCGTATAATTCAAATCGGGCCAAAATTTATCAAATGTGACTGCAAATCCCTATGTCTTAAAAAAAATAATAAAAAAAAATAGCATGAATTGATACGAAAAAGAATATAATTTTTTAAGAATTAGAAATAATTTTTTCTATAAAGAAAATAATAATTCAAACGGAACATAAGCGTATGATTTTTGTGGTTTGTTTAGTCAAAGCTGGAATGCTGGATAAATCGAACAAATAGCGGGTCTTCCCGGACCCGACCCAACCCAGCGTGGCTTGGCTTCGGGCTCTCCGCCTCGGCCTCTGCCACCTAACCTACGCCCTCCGCATTTTATATCGACTCACAGTCAGAGACACACTCAGACTCAGGGTCAGGTAGGGTTTCTTGGATTCCGCCGTGTGTATATCACAGGAGTATCATATATATATATATATATATATAAGCGCGCCACTCCATTCCTCTCTTCTCAGTTGGCCGCTCCGACCCCGACTGCTCTGCTCTGCGCCGAACCCAGTGAGTTGCTTTTCAGCCCTTCTCTGATCTATCTTGTCTACTCTACTCGTCTCTCTAGTCTCTTCCTTTCTTTAATTTTCTCTTTAAAATATTATGTTGTTTTTCATGGCGAAATGTGTGTTGCTTTGATTATGAATATGAATTGGAATTGAATTGAAATGGATGTTGATTTGATCAATTAAAATGGTACTACGCATTATACCATATCCCAGAGCCGACGCAAAGCTTCTTTATAATTGACTTAACTGCTTCCGACGACGTTGGAATGGCTCAACTACATGCAATCCTTCCCTCCTCTGCTCATCTCCTCTTCCCTAGTTGTAGAACAGGTAGTGTGTCGTTTCCTCCTTCCTCTCCTGTGGTGGTTTTTCTTCTTTCAAACGTCTCATGTCACGTTTTCTGATTCAGCACTATCTTCCGACCATTGTCACTGCCCCAAGACTTTTGGTTCACTACAAGAGGTATTATTCCGTTTCTTTATTCCCCGTTTGCCAAAGATTCGCATTTTTGAGTGTCTCCCTTTCACTCGCTCTTTTGTGGCGCCAGCTTGGGTTGAAAGCTAGTGAGTTTCGCGGTCTTCCAATTGTCCAAAGAAGTGCCAACTTTAGCCTGAGCCGTCGTTCCCATGGTACCATCCCAACTCTCTTTTGAACCAGTTCCCCCTACTACTCTTTTCCTTTGGTTCTTTTAAGTTTACCCTCTTGCAATTTGAGGAGATTCCTTCCCTGTAGTAAAACATTTTGATTTTGTTTTTCCTTTTCCTTTTTCTTTCAACAAGTTATTGGTATGCTGTGAAAGGGTTGTCCGTAGTGGTGTTGGTTTTTGAATGCTTTTGAGCATTTTAGGCCAAATAATTATGTTGAATGCAGTTATGCATGCTGATTATATGTTCAAAACAGCCTGCGTGAATTTGATTTCACAAAAAATTGCTCACTTACTGGTCTAATATAATATATAACATCTAATTAATTTGATGCAGGTATCCAAGCAGTTTTAGCTGGTGATAAGGAAACGATGGAATCATATGGGGTAGATGGAAAACCTTTGCGAAAGAAGTTGAACAAAGTAGTCCTGGCTTACAGTGGTGGTCTAGATACGTCTGTAATTGTACCTTGGCTCAGGTACTTGTGATCATTTTGGTTTTTCTTCAATGCCACTTATATGTTTTGCAATAATACTCACATTTGAAAATTGTGCCTTATGAAATACTGCGAATAATGTGCAATCACTGATAGGAGAACTTAATGGCTGATCACTCAGGTCTATGGATGAGAGTGTATGCAACTTACTGGGGCATATTTATCCTTGGATTTGTAAACATGCATTTTGTGTGTAGGAGATGTTTAATATATATTCTCGCATTTTTTATGTATTCCAGGGAGAATTATGGCTGTGAAGTTGTTTGCTTCACTGCAGATGTTGGTCAGGTATGTAAAACCAACTTTAAACTACTATCTTACTTATAATATATGATACTTGTATTTATAATACAGAAAAAGATTTGGCCATGCTTGCAGAATTATTATAATTTATTGAGTAAGAAAATGTATGTTTTTGTTGGATGCATTTTTATTGATCAAATCTTGTTAACTTTAGGGTGCGTTAGAACTGGAAGGTTTGGAAAAGAAAGCCAAGGCTAGTGGGGCATGCCAACTGGTGGTGAAGGATCTGAAGGAGGAATTTGTGAAAGATTTTATCTTTCCTTGCTTGCGAGCTGGTGCTATCTATGAAAGAAAGTACTTGCTTGGGACATCAATGGCCCGACCTGTTATTGCAAAGGTATGATGCAAAGCTTTTAATAAAACAAAGTGTAGTCGTGAATGTATTTGCTGCATGAGGGACAGAACAGGATGTATACTTTCTGTCACATAAGTTTCTGGTCGATAGCTATCATTAACTCCGAAAGCATTTTTATCCACTAGAATATTCACATATCCAGATCAACCAAACCTCCCAGCTGTTTGAGCTTTTTAATGATCTATGTCTTTGCTATCGGGAAGAGTTGTGGGGTATGATGAACCAAAATTGTCTTAAAAGGAAAAAGGTTTCATTTGTATTTGCACTCACCATTGCATGCTATGCTATTATTATTGTTTCTCTCTCCCTCTGAAATTATAACTCACTCTCACTTGGTTATCACATAAATTAAACTGTTCAGCTTTTAAATGCATTCCATTGTGTTCACTTAAATGCTGTTTTTATTTTTAACTTGCAATATCAAATACAATATGCAGGCAATGGTCGATGCAGCTAAAGAGGTTGGAGCTGATGCTGTAGCACATGGATGTACAGGGAAAGGAAACGACCAGGCATGCTTCTGGAATTCCTGCACCTTTGATCTTTACTTAATTTAAGCTAGTAAAGTAAATTTGTTGAATTTTTGAGAGCGTGCTGCTTTGCTGCAGGTTCGGTTTGAGCTCACTTTCTTTGCACTGAATCCGGAACTCAGTGTGGTTGCTCCTTGGAGAGAGTGGGAAATAAGGGGAAGAGAAGATGCTATTGAATATGCTAAAAAGCATAACGTGCCTGTTCCAGTGACAAAGAAATCTATCTATAGCAGAGATCGGAACCTCTGGCATCTGAGTCATGAGGTAGTCATGTCATTCTCCGAAGTGTTGAGTTTATTGTCGTTGTGCTCTGATCTCATCTCATCTCATCTCCTGTTGTCGTGCGTCATTGAAGGGTGACATTTTGGAAGATCCTGCAAATGAACCCAACGAAGACATGTACATGATGTCAGTTGACCCGAAGGATGCACCTGATGAACCTGAGTGAGTTTCTTCTTCTTCTTCCTTGGATGGTATAAGTAATCTTCGCCATTAATGACTGTTATCTGATTGCTTCTCTCTGGGATTTTATGCAGGTATGTGAAAATTGGGATAGTTGCAGGAATCCCTGTTTCTGTGAATGGAAAGGAACTTTCTCCTGCATCTCTTCTAGCTGAGTTAAATGAAATAGGAGGTAAACATGGGATTGGGAGGATAGACATGGTTGAAAATCGACTAGTTGGGATGAAGAGTCGCGGCGTGTACGAAACTCCTGGAGGGACAATCTTGTTCAGCGCAGTGCGTGAACTCGAGTCTCTAACGCTGGATCGTGAGACCATCCAGACAAAGGATTTTCTTGCACTAAAGTATGCCGAACTGGTGTATGCCGGGCGGTGGTTCGATCCACTCCGGGAATCGATGGATGCGTTCATGAAGGAAGTGACAAAGAGCACAAGTGGAACAGTGAGGTTGAAGCTGTACAAAGGATCAGTGAGTGTAGCAGGCATGGAAAGTCCCAACAGTCTGTACAGACAAGACATATCTTCGTTCGAGAGTGGGGATATTTACAACCAAGCTGATGCTGCTGGCTTTATCCGCCTCTATGGATTGCCTACACGGGTGCGTGCCATGCTTGATTGATTTTATGTTTCAGAATCTGTCTGTCTATCTAATTATCTATCCTGTCTGTGTGATCATCCATGTCCGTTCTGGTTATGGGACAAATGATTGCTTTTCTGTTCTGTTATGGTTGTGTAGGTCAGGTTGTTCTGTTTCTCATTCTGACTCTGCCTTATGCTGCCTAATTAATAATAAAATATTTATTTTTTTAAATTGGGCTGGGTATGGCCCAAATAGTTTTGGGCCTTTTTTTATGCCCAAGTACAATTTTAAGCCGTCACTATAAGAAAGAAAGAAAAAAAAGAATCCGGAATTGAGTTGCTTGAATCGTATTAACGAAGTATAAAATCAGAGTAACTATAAGAAGAGATGCTGAAATTTAAATGTCCAGTTTCAAAATATAATTTAAAAGGAGATAGAATTATTTTTCTAAATTGAGAAGTGCAAAAATATAAAGGACTACTTTCTTCGGACGAGTAGTTGTGAACATCACAACATCATGAGAATAATCAATGCTTCGGACCGACCAGGAATTAATATCATTGAAACTCACAACTTTCCTGACTTGGACCGAATCAAATCCTCCGACCAACAACCTAAGGTAAGTTACCCAGGATCCTATAAGGAAGAAAAGGCTCCTCCATAATTAATATTTCATTGATTTACCTTCAGCGTCGTTATATTTAACGTTAAAAATATTTTTATATTTGTATAATTTTTTATACTAATATGAGTATGTTTATAATTTTTTATTAATTTGTACTACGTTTTGATATAATAATTAATATTCAAAGTCTGAACACGTAAAAAGTAACTAAGACCTTAGAGCCGGACAAAAATAGTATTATGAAATTATTAGGGCAAATACTTGACTTGACGGTCTAGATGTAGATCATCTTAATCAAAATTTTGTGTTTTGACGTGCTTTTCTTGATTTTCAAATTTCAGCAACATTTAGAGTGTGCTTCTTTGAGGTTGGTTTTAAAAAATTTGATTTGAATTTGATATTAAAATAATATTTGATAAATATTTTGTTAAAAAAAATACTATATTCTTCCACCAATATTTAGAAACTCTGGTTTTAGAGAGTGTTTCTTTTTAAAATTAAAAATATTTTGTTGATGTCAATTTTCAATAATAAAAAGTAAAATTCGAAAATAGAAATTATTTTCGAATTTGATAAAATAAATACCTGAGTACATAAGCAAAATAGGAAAAATAAATATTATAAAAGTAAAGTGGTGATCCCCAAAAATTTTTATTGAAGATGCCTAAAAGACCTATTTAAAAAGAAAAGGAAAATCTATGTCAACTGCCCCGATGTAGTTATCAGGTCGTACATTCGTATCCGATCGTCAGTTGTAACTTCTTCCAATCGCCTCAGAATTGTTTTTCGCCCGATCTGCACGTCTGCTGCTTCATCTCCCTTTGCCCGTCTTCCATTTGCCCGACCTATGCGTCGGCCCCCTTTTCTTTATCCGACTTCTCTTTGTCCGACCTCCATGCCAACCGACCTAAATGTCTACTGCACCCCCTTTTTCTTCGTCCGACCTCTCCTTGTCCGATCTTCTCCCCGATCACCTATCCACAAGTTCTCCCAAGAAAACCCATTTTCTTAACAACGCTACCGTTAGGCCTATATCCAAACCTATAATTTAATCAATAAGCTCTCGAAAAATCCTATTCATTAATTTTCCTTATTCAATAATTCTAATATTTATATAATTTTTTATATAAATATCATTACATTATTATTATTATTATTATTATTATTATTATTATTATTATTATTATTATTATTATGAAAATATTTTTGTCATTTTGTTTAATTTATACTAGGGTTATTGTAATATAATGATTAACAGTTAAATATTAACATGACAAAAGTAATTAGGTACATTGGGAATAGTATTAGTAAAATTTGGATGGGGCAAACAAATTAAAACCCATTATTTGTTAATAGTTGCTTTCTAAAATAACATTCATTTTACAAACATAATTAATATACACTCCATTTTTTTATTTAAAAATAAAAATGAAAAATAAAAACTACAAAACCTTCTTCCTAAACGAAACCTCAATCCCTAATTAACCAGAAAACCCTAAAACAATTAAGCTCAAAATGTATGTATGTATATACATATATCAATGAACGGCAATTAGGGCAGCCCTTTGTTTGGTGGTGGTGGTGGAGTGCATCAACGACGATCCTCCTCCTCCTCCTCCTTGACCTTCCTTGTTCCTTCTCCTCAACAGCTTCGACCAAATCCACCGTTTGGCCTCCGCAGCCAAGGCGGTTTTCTTCTCCTCCTCCTTCTTCCGATGCGTGAAGAACGCCATCGACCGGCTTTTCTTCAGCCCGCCGCCGGGAGACGACGACGGCGATTTGGACATTATCCAGTCGTAGTGGTTGGCAGTTGCAGACGACGACGACGACGAATTTGGAATTTGGGAGAGCTTCTCAGTTAGGCAAATGGAGCAAACTCCAGGGGACTGTATGTGCGTGGGATGCTTCGTGCACACCGCCATTGTATTACTGCTGCTACTATTACCAGCTGTATAATTATTACCGGGAGGATTCGTTAATAATATATTACTCTTCCTTCTTCCACATGCTGCTGCTGCTTTCTCCTGCTTCGTTTTTACCTTCATAGCTGCTGCTGCTGCTGCTGCTGATTCCATCTTGTTCAATTAATTGTAAACTATATATATATATATGTATATGTATGTATGTATATAGATCTTCTCTCAGAGGCAGGATTGCTAATGGTAGGTGGGTCTTCTGCTTTGCGTGTTTGTATATGTGTGTATCTATATATAGAGGAAGGCTGGAGATGAAGTCTTAAGTTATTGGGAGGATGTTTCGATGGTATTTCATCAATAAATTAAAGACTTGGTAGACTTAGACTACACAGCGTGCGTCGTGTCTCAGCAAAGGCTCTTCTCATCATTAATTAATTATTTCATTTCTTTTGAGAATAACTGTGACACGAATTTTTTATAAATATTATAAAAAAAAAAATGTAATATATCTGTGTTATATAATATGTATGATATTAGTATATTTTATTTATTAGCCAATAATTTAATAAACAATATTATTTTTAATATTATTAATATAAATTATTTATATCCAATATAAAAATACAAAAGTAAACAAACCAAGAGTAGATGGTAAGTTATTTTATTTGAAATTAATGATTAGGGTCTAAATTCAAAAGCAAATAAATAAAAATGAGTGTATCAAACTTATTAAATTGTGTAATTAATTGGGGAATTTTTATATGCTTGTAACGTTTTAAACATAGTGAAATTTTGATTGTTAGTTATTAAAAAATATAAAAATATTTTGAGAATTCTAATATTATTTGGGTGAAGTACTTTTTATTTTGTTTTAATATTTTGCCAAAAAAAGGAATATATTTTTATTAAATTATACAGAGAATTTCTTTTATTCGATATAACATAATGTATAAGAATAAATTAATCGACCAATCATATTATGACAAATATATATTTTTTCATAAATTCATTAATGAAAAGAAGTAGATCGGGTCAAACAAAATAAATATGGCATGACATTTGTGTTGAAAAATTAATTGATTATTGTTGAGTCAAGTGCAAGGCTGTACTTGTACCTTTCACTTTCAAACATAAATAAAATACATATTTTAGTTTGTGACGGCAAACCGCTGTGGAAAACCAATTAAAATAAAATAAAATAAAATAAAATAAAAAATGCCCTATAAGAAAAAAATTATTTTTGTAACAAAATATTTGTGTCTCTAAATCTACTTTTTTTCGTTACTAATGACATTAGAGACGAAATTATCAATGAAATTCCGTTAGCTAAGTGAACTTTGAGCGAAATTCCGTTACAAATATATTATTTTTTTTTTTGCAGTGATGGTTGTGGTATTCTAATTGAAATTTTGGTTGAGATGGATAGTGTTCTGTTAAATATATTTACTTCATAAAAATAATAATAATTAAATATATTTAATTCATAAAAACTAAATAAGATGTTTATAAGATTCATATCACATAATTATATGTCAAATCGGACCAAATTGGTGAGCTCAAAAATAGGATAAAGAAGTTGGAGAAAACTCCATTCACACTATAAATTTGTTAGGTGGAGAGCATGACCGTTAAATCCTAAAGCTTACACACATAAGCTTAGTAACTCTCATTCACAGTCTCATGTACTCTCTTCTCTCTGTCCATCTTCCCCATTACTACCGACCTTATTTCGCTCTTTCTCGACTCAACTTCATTCCCTATTTCTCATTATGGCCCATATAATTTCCAACCATTACAACTATGGATCAAGTTGAAAGAATTTGAAAACAAGTTTCTAACCACATGGGCATCCAATTAGAACAGCCGTCCAACTCGGTTTTTTCAACGTTTCATAAGGATTTCAGCATACCAAGGGATTTAGAAGCCCACACTAGACTTCAAAAATACAGAACATGGGATGGATGTCTATAGAACTTTAAGGAAACTGCGGATAGCAACTACTTTTTTAGTGTGCTTTGGGTAAATCTTGACCAAACTTACTATTCTGTATACTAAGTCTGACAAGACAAATCACACTAGACGAACCATGTGTGGCGGGTGAGACCTAGAGGCTTCGGGTGTTTGAACCTATGACTTCACGACCACGAGTCCACCCTCAACCAGGCTATCCCTTGTGGACAACTTAATTCCATATTTGATATCTAGAGAGAGAGAGAGAGAGAGAGAGAGAGAGAGAAAGGAAGAGCAGTCAAAAGGGTTCACATAGACTAGAGTAAACTTGAACAAATGACTAGAATGACAATGATGAGATGATATATACTCAAGCTCATCAACCCTTTTCTCCAACCTGCCATGAATTGAACTGAACTTAACCTCCTAGTGTAGTTTGTTTGTGTTTCCAGTTACAACAAAAGGAACAAGTTGTTCTATCAACTCCTACCATAGAATAGAAATCAACCCAAGTCCCACAACTAAACAAAACAACACAAATTGGGAAAGGATTTTACTCTTTTATCATTTACATATGTATCTACCTATCTCTATCCCCAAAGTTCGATACGGATACCATGGTTCCGGGAAGAAATATATATATATATGCATATTTGTGACAAGCTTCTTCAATATGGTGTACTACTGTACATATCACATTGCTTCTAGAAGGTATATATATGTATATGAACCACACTCTACAATAAGTAATAGCATACCATCACAATTATATATAAAGGAAACCCCATTGCAGCATAAATCATTCATTCTCCTAAGTTGTTGCATTGCAAGTAAAGGAATGAATGCTTTGCTTATCTAAAATAAACAACTTTCCTACCAGAATATGAGCAAGAGTCACAGAACAGAAACCATTATAACTACCAAAGCCCATAAAAAATTTCTACTGCTAGAAACCATTGAAGCGGATGGATTAGGTTTCAGCACAAAATTTTATTCCTAGTTAAGAAGGAACAAAAGGAAATTAATTGCCCAAGTGATTCTTACCCAACCCAAACACACGGATCTTACTATGAAATATCACAAGTTCATCAACAACGAAAGTAAAGAAAGCAGCTACAGATTGAAACCGATCGAAATAAAATCAATTCACCGACAGTGTGCACCGCTTCAATAGTTATCGTCTACTTTCTCAATCATAATTAAATAAGTTATGGTACAAACAAAACGAGACCCATACAATACCTTCAGTTGATGTCTTCGTCATCGAAATCGTCTTGGAAGGAGTTGAAGAAATCGGTATCCGCCAGACGGTGTAGGTCCAATACCGTGCCCTCTCCGAACAGCTCCAGTGAAGAATCGATGTCGTCGACATCCATCGCCACCGTGACGCCGCCGGTCTGCTCCTCCGCCTCGCCGAAGTAGTCCATCGCAATAGTCTTCATCCTATTCCTCTCCACGCTCCTTGTTAACTGACTGGACTAGTCTCATTGCAAAATTTTAGGGTTGTTGGGCGTATTTGGCAGGTTTGGGCCCAATTATAATATGGGTGGGCCTGAATTAAATTTGGTCAACATTTAGGGACGGCCCTTCATCTAAGCCCCCTTCACTCCTCTCACACAAACATATGAATATAAGGTTCAATTAATCCATCCCAATGAATTGTGCATTTGATGTATTTTTAAAAGAAAAGTTCAAAATTTAAATACACATGGTAAAAAGTGATTCACCATATACAATTCATTGACATACTTGGGGCCAAAAATTTTGAAAAAAAAAAAAAACCATCAAAATGATAAATTTCTTGAATTAGAAACAACATATTTTCATATAAAATATCATATTCAACAATTATTTTGTCGAAAAAAAATCAAAATAAAAATACACCACAAGTAAACAAACTAAATCGTCATTATTCACTGAAAGATGAGCATTCAAAAGGATTAACCAAGAAAGAAGCTATGAGATCATTCATCTCTTTTGTGGACTCAAAAAAACCTTTGTTGCGTTGCATTTACTTAGCTGAATCACCCGATTGTCGTGCACATTGAGACACATACGGTTTTAGCTGCAAACAAAGAGATGAATGTTACACTCTGTAATTAAAAATTGCTAAGGTATAAATTAAATTTATGTGACTCTCTACCACAGTAAGCACACACAAACATAATGAAGTTCTAACAACACACATGCACATGTAATATAGCCTATTTATATTACAGTAAACTAGGAGCAATGCAATAAGGAAATCAAAACAGTAGCACAAGCACCATAATTAATTTAACCAAAGGCATAATGGTTTTATGTTAGAAAATTCAATTTCTTTTATTTGTAATGACCTGGTTGTGGGTGTCCTCACTCCCTTCTAGGAATAACAGTGTTCAATTACTTGGCTCGAAAAAGGTATGTAATAAGGACTTGATTCTGGTGACTCACACGTTAAATTGGCAGAACTCAATCTTAAAGCAACCTAAAAAGCAATTGCGCCCATTCAAATAATTCATCGACTCTCCCACAATCTTCTGGATCAATTTATATTGTCAAAAAATGTGATATCAAACAATAAATATAGAATGTGGAAAGAGTTTCATGTGTGGCTTCACAAGAAAGTAATTAGGTGTTTTCAAACATTCCTAATTTGGCCATAAAATGTATAATAAACATAAGTCGGTGTTTGGAAACTCTCTAAGGGTGTGTTTGTTTGGGGGTTTGGATTTTGAGTTGAGATTTGAATAGTAAAAATTTTGAATTTGAATAGTTGTACGATGTGATATAAATAGGTGTTGATGTGATGTTTTGAATGTAAAATTGATTTTTAATATAAGATAAAAAATGAAAAATAGGTGTTTGATTTGATGTTTTTGGAGGGAAAATTTTGGATGAATAATAGAACTTTGTCTAAATCCTACAAACGAACACACTCTAAAATGATCTTTTGTGCTTATGTTTTAGAAAATAAATAAATAGATGTTTAAATAATGCCAAAACATTTTCTCATTTATTCTTTTAACCAAAAACTAAAGGACAAGGTTCTATTTAGAAAATGGAATAACCATTGAAACATTGAGGTTGCTTCTAGCCACTTCTTTGAACAGCCAAATATAATAATCTTGGTTTAGAATGTTAATTTCCAATATAAAATTTTATATTCACATATACATTTATTCATTAATAACGATTGTTTAGGTGTTTAAGATTAAACAGACAGTTCCGATCAAAAAAAGATTAAATAGACAGTACATAAAGTTTGCCTCAGGATTTAGGTTTCAGTGGTTGCTTGCGTAGAATGAGTACAAATATATGCTGCTGATGAACTTTTAAACCCATAAATATATATCATCCCAACATCATTAGAAAGATAGCATTTTATCACTATGGTTAAAAATAAGAGAAAATAAACTTTTTCGACATTATTCACAGAACTTTTCAACTACTACTACTTTTGATTCTAATTTTAACTTGTCATTCTAATTCTAGTTACAAGTAAGATATGAAAATTCCTGCAAAGTAGCACTCCCTTAAGAATAAAGTAGATTCAGCCATTTTAACATCTAAAATCAGAGTCACTCATAATCAGGCCTTAACCAAATATAGAGACTCGTTTATATATTGAGGAACTTATTCAAAACAAATTAGGATATAGTACCTTGAAGCCAGTCAAGTCTGGTACGACATAATTTGGCAACTTTTCAGGCTGCACCACATAACCACCTACACACAACATCATGTATCTTGTTAAAGAAGTATCCTCATATTCTATCCTTTAGTTCCTTGCCAAAATACATATTAGTTTCCATCTTCAGTTATGAATGCCAAACATTGGTAGGCAAGAAACAGCACACAACTCAATTAATCCACCAGAAAGATAAACATGCGGAACAATTGCAGTCGAACAATTTTCATGCATGCTATCAAAGTCAAACAATGAATTCCCACCAAAATCATGAGTATTTTCCACTTCCCAAACCATCCCAAACCACTACAAGCAAACATCAAATCGAATTCGGAATTTCATGAGAATACTTTAATCAATTCAATAATCAGGGAACTTGAATTCTAACAAACCAAATGAATATGAGTTTGAATTAAGACTTTGAGTCAAACCAAATCACATAGGAAAATGAATTGGTTCCACCAAATCCTATTATGCACTACTTGAATATGAATTCAAAGAAAATTTGGCAATGTACTTGATTATGGATTTCAATAACTACATTGGTGTACAAGCCATGACAAAACCTCTATAACCGATAGACTGAAATGAAATAGGTAAAACTTTACCCAAACCACACAATAGAATCATTATCCGCATACCCAAAACTCATGTCCGCATCAGAAGAACTGATTTTGCTCCAAATTCATACTAACGCAAATTAGAGCTGTCACTGACTTTGAATTACCAAAATTCATTTGGAAAATCAGTAATAACTCAATTGGTAAGTTACCGCACTGCCAAACCAATTATTTTCGACATAATTGCACTAGCATATCCATCCACCATTACCAAATAATGCATATCCGGAAGCACACATCAAATAAACAAGCACCTCAAACCAGAGTTTTCAATTAAGCTAAAATAATGGCCACCAACGTTGCATAAGATCCAACAAAGCAACAACACCAGAATATACTACCTTTGCGGGTGTGGAAACCAGTAGGCTTGCAATTTTTGCCCTTGTAATATCCCCGAGGACTTCTTTTCGACGTCAGAATATCAAGCGACGACGTTCGCTTCCTTCTGAATGCCCTCCCAATTCCCAATATCAACCCTAGCGCCATTTCCTAAACTATTCTCGTCTGCAACAAAAAGATCACACTAGGTATCAAACCAACTTCTTAAGAGTACTCTACCTACACCTAAAAGCACAGAACCACAGTGAAATGAAGAAAATGTCGTCAATGGCGAAAACGAGAAGAGAGGTGTGCGGGCGTGTAAGCGTAGGTTTTCTTTTCCCTTTTTTTTTTTTTCCCTTTTATCTATCTGATATTAACAAGATTATTGGGCTCCAATTGAACTCTTGATGTAAAAAGCCCAATTTGCTATTATATATATATATATGCATTTAAAGAAAATGTAAAATATAAAATGCAACATAGTTTGATGGAGAATTCAACCCACAATCAATCTAAACAAGTCAATATTTTTACCATTTTTACTATCAAACCATTATTTAATCTTGTTATTTTATTGGTTAAAACCACATAAAAAATAATTTAATTTTAAAAATACTTTTAATAAAATCAAAAAATTTCGGATCTATTTTTTAACGCCCAAATATGACTTTTTCATTCTGAATTTAGATCGAATTTTCAGATCATATCATTTTTGTCGGTTCTATTGTTGACCATGTAAAAATTAATTATGCTAATTTAATTTTATTAAACTAACTTCATAACAGCCATTATTATTTGTGTGGAGAATTGAATAAAAGGGACCTCAACATAAAGAAACCTGTAGTGGATATTATCTCATCGCAACAAGATTAATGACAGACAGACAGACAGACAGACACTAAATTATAATAAGTGTGTTTCTTTTAATAAGTTTGGAAAAAATTTGGTTTGGTTTGGTATAAAATTAATGTTTTGATTATATATTTTGTAAGAGAAAAAAAATATATTTTTTTTAAAAAACACAAAGTTTAAATAATTAATAATTAAGGGATGTTTCCAAAGAGCAAAGCGTATGCTCTATCTTCTTGATTGCCAAACACCCTCCCTCCCTCTTTTATATATATATATATATATATGCTAGTTCATCGATCTTTCACATTTTTTTACTTCACATAACAGTAAATTAAAACTCCAGGAAAATAAGCCTTCAAAACCCTTGATCCATTCGAGCTGTTTTTATATATATATATCTATATATTAGCTAATCGGTCTTCTTCGATTCTTCGACTCCTTTGTCGGATCCATGACTTTTCGACGGGTTCTGTAATGATCAGAATTGTACATTACATAGCTCATTTGATGGAGTTTTCCTGCAAATTTTGAAGACACCATGTTGATTCAATATTGTGCATATAATTATTTTTTTTGCTTTCAGAATTTAGTCTATATAGATAT
Organism: Andrographis paniculata; assembly: GCF_009805555.1. Classification (NCBI taxonomy): domain Eukaryota; kingdom Viridiplantae; phylum Streptophyta; class Magnoliopsida; order Lamiales; family Acanthaceae; genus Andrographis; species Andrographis paniculata. Next base: position 376,870 of record NW_026137601.1, on the reverse strand, counting down.
ATAGATGTAGAAATTCAAAATTTGTATACACTATATTGAGAAATACATTCCATGTATTTAAATTTAAAATGAATGTGTCCCCTAAAGAATATAAAAACCTAGTGGTGTGAATCATAGGTTCGAATTAATTTAATTTAGCACAATGTGAAATTAATAACCTAGTAGACATTAAAAGTCGAAATATAAAAAGCTAAAGCACAAAAAAAAAATTTAATTTGCCTATCTGTAGTACAGAAAATTAGGGCTTTCTTTCCCTCACTTCTTCTGTATTTGCTTTAATATCTTTATACAATAGGTCAGGTTATCGAACATTGTATCCAACACTTCAATTTTCATACAAAATATTATATCCGATTGAAAAGGAGAGATACAACATTTTATCACAATACAACATCAAACATGCCCATTAAATTTTTTGGCACTAGACCATAAGTTTATGGCAAAAGGAAACCCTATTAGTTTTTTAATCTAGTTTTTAACCCGAAGATGATCGATGAATAAGAAATATTTATAGCATTAGTAATATCTATGATTGATTATATATATATATATATATATATAAACTCTTAAGAACATAATGAAGCACCAAGAAAAAAATATATGGATATAATCCATCCTATTCAATCCCTTGAAAATGGCCTTAGGACACCCTACTTATATATATATATATATATATGTAGGACTACCTTTCTTCATTAGTTTCTTATGAAGGGATAATAATCCATAACTACAAATTTAAAGATCATAATTAAATAATTAATTCATATCTTGAATGAGAATGAGAAATAATATTAAAGTTTTTTTTTTGTTACCTCATTAGATGGCCCGAGCTCGATGAACCAATGAAGCTATGTGATTCTCCGTCATTGCTCGCCAACCAACCCTCTCGACTACTGCGAATACAAAATATTGTTGATTCGATCTACCAACACTAACTCAAACAAAATTAAATTAAACCATCCATATATATATATATATATGTATATGCACAATCAAGATTGTGTTGATTATACTTTTGTACATTAAGACTAGGGTTTCATCTTGTTTTAGGTTTATTTGTATCTGTTACAAAATTAGCAAAATTTTCACAAAATGTTGGTATTTTTTTGAATTCTTATATGTGAACTATCATTTAGCCTGTCTACTAATTTTGGTGTGATAATTTCAAGACATTATATCCTACTATTATTTCACTTAAAAGAAAAAGAAAAAGTTAAAGTTTAAAAAAAAAAAAAAAAAAAGTAAACTATATGCACGTATATACACTACTAATGATTTCCACTATGTCACAATTTAATAGAAAAAGACTTAAAAAGTAAATTTATTATAAAGATAACAATCAATAAGTTAGCAAGTGAATAAATAAGCAAATTAAGTAATTGCCTCAACAGCATCAATACATCTTCTCATGTTTGAATTATTCAGACAAAATTTCTTTCCATTTGGACCCAAAAAGCTTAAGATAATAATAATAATAATAATAATAATAATAATAATAATAATAATAATAATAATAATAATAATCGATTAACTTTAAGAAAAGTAGGTTGCTTAAAGTCAAAACCATTGCCCTAAATACGTAGTAATATGTGTATCTATCTCCCTCGTGAAGAGAATCAGAACAAGGGGCTTTATTGAAATTAAATTAGTAGTTGAAAAATATATACTTTAGGAATAAATTAAAAATTATTCAAAGGAGATAAAGGGAAAGTGTGCGTATAAATAAGAATGGTTGCTTTCTCAATTATCGTAATTTGGCTTTTTAATTAATTGTGCTCTGCTTTAATTTAATTTAATTTAGTTTGCTCCCTTTTGTTCTTTTAAATATATATATATATATATATCAGGTGGAAATCTTGTTGTAATAAATAAATAAATTAAAGATTAGAATAAAGAAGATAAAAGAAAAAGATGAAATACACGTAAGCAGAATAAAAGCAAAAGCTGCCACAAGAACCCTTTTTTTTTTTTTTTTTTCTCCCTTTGCAATACTATTTTAATTGAAAATTATATTTAACCGTGGGCGTGTGGCTTTGATTCATATTGCCATGCAAAATAATAATAATAATAATAATAATAATAATAATAATAATAATATGATTAAATATCAAAATTATATTAGAAATATATTATATTCATCTCATCCTTTGTAATCTATACTCATTGATGATATAATATGAGTTGAACATAAGTTTTAATTAATATATTATTATATTACTTGATTATGTATGAAATGAATGTATTTTGAAAAAATATAAGTGAGATAAGTTAATGATGTGAGAAAAAAAAATGTAGGATTCTAACAAAAAAAAAAATGTCTTTCCAACAAAAATTATTGTTAGTTTAACAATTTTGGTTTATAATAAAATTATTGAATTTTTTAAATTCAAAACATTTTTCATTCTTCAGCACTATACATAGAGCATCTTAACCAATGAAAATATATATATATATATATATTATTTTTATATTTACTTTTTATAATTATTTATATTACATACATTCATATATTTTGGTGTTCAATCAATCAATATAAATGATCTAATTGTGTGTTTAAATGTTTGGACATAAGTTTTATAAAAATGGGTAACAATGATTAATTTTTATTTTTTATAATTAAAAATATAAAAATGTTATGTATTTTTTTCTAAAATAAAAATGAAAACAATTTTTGTAACTCATAAAATTCAATATGTGCATTAGCTTAAATCATTCTCGTGCTATTTCTAGGCTTGAATTGAAAGATGGGGAAAGAGGTAAAAATAAGTCAATTTTTTACTCAATTAATATATATATATATATAAGTTAACATAATAAATATATATAATGAACAAAATAAAATAAAAATTATGAATAGAGTACCTGGAAGAGTTGCTCCACAGTGTAGTGTTGATATTATCATGATTATCATGATGGAAAGATCCATCAGAAGACGGCCCGGCCCGTTGATCCATGAACTGCCGTAGCCCGGCCCGATCTCCGCTGCCGCTGCCTAGTGTTGACAAGTCATCTTCCCCAGCAGATCCGTCTGAATATTATTCATTCATTCCCAGAAACACAATCAAACTAAAATAAAAATTTACATTAATTATGAGAAATCCCTTTTTTAATATATATTCACATTACATAAATAATAAAATAAATATATATATATATTTCTGTATAAAAATATCGAAGCACTCACCTGAGGAAGCTGCAGGTTTATCAGTGGTTTTAACAGTCCGATACATCTGTAGAATTCAGACATCTCCAGCCAGATTAATTAATTAATTAAAAATTAATTGTCACAAAATATCATCAAATTTTCAATTAATTAATTAATCTCGAAATTTGATAAATAAATTAAAAGCTGGCTAATTATAGATATATATATATATACAGTGTGTATCTATATGAGGTGATGCATTATTGAAAAATGATGACTTCGGCTTTGTCTCTTGTTATCATTTCGTTAAATATTACTGCCTCTGGCTTTTCTGAACACTGCCATTACTCTCAATTGATTAATTAATATACATATAATAACTAATATATATATATATATTTAACATTTTTTATTTTTTTTCCATCAATCAATTAATTTATTTTTATTTCAATATCTGTATTCATCGACTACTGTGCCTCCGAGATAATCAACCAACTCCACACATTGACATTGCAAGAAAATCTTGTACAAAAAAATAAAATAAAATCACACAAATATATATACGCTTGTCTGTATGTATAATGTGTATATATGTTATCACACTGTCTGACTAAACCCCATCAATTAAGAAAATGTTTGTTTTTGTTTTTTCTCTTAAATACAATTTAATTTATTTCAAACGACTAAAAAAACCCACGAACAAAAAATGACTCGGAATAATTTGGTCAAAATTAAAGTAATTTTTCAGACAGTCTGACCAAGAAACAACAATTTTGAATTTAGTCATACCTGCAGATGGCTTTTGACATGAGCAAGAGTGAGATCTTTGACATCCATCAGTTCCAGTACTGATTTTGGTGTCGCCCCTAAATTCAAGAAATACGCAAATCAAAATCAAGAAAATTAAATATTGAGTTTGAAAATATATAATAATTATCACAAAAATGGAATAGAGAAAAATAAATCGATTGAGATAGACACAGATAGTAGTAGTAGTAGTGTTAATTAATTTACAGTTTCATAGCTTACTTAATTACTTACTTTCATGGCCGCCGAGGAGTTCGACTGCATGAACGAACCGCGCGTGGAGTGTACTCGTCCACCGCATTCTGGGAGCTCTCATGCTCCGTTTCGCCGGCGGCATCTTCGGGAGGAATCTGGACCTCATGATTCCGCCGGCGCCGTCGTGGGGAAGATGATGGGTGGCGTATTGGTGGTACTGGTGGCCGTATCCGTACGACATTCCGCTAAATCTGGCGGCGACGGCGGCGGCGGGGCTAGGGCTATGGCACGGGCTGAGCAGCGGCAGGTGGTGATCCAGGCAGCCCATCAAGTAAGGTGAGTTGGGGGAGAGAGGGTACGGCGTCTGATGGAGGCTAGCCACGACCGTCGGATCTTTCTCCCGGAGGAAGGGGAACGGACGGCTGGGATACACCGGGACGCCCTTGATCGGCTGCGGCCGGGAAGAGTCGTCGGCGCGGCTGCTGGTGAACTGGTACGGATAAGGGTTTTGTTGCTGCTGCGGTGGGTGAGATCTCAGCCGTCCATTGTGGAGGGCGATCTCGCCGTTGGATGGGTGAGCTAGGGAGAGTTCAGTGAAGGAGGTGGTGTAGTGCTTGGGCTTGCTGGAAACGGCGTCGTTTCTGGAGGAGGGAGATGAGTTGGGGAGACTAATATGGAGAGAAAGATCAGGAATTTGCCTTGAATTTGAATTTGAATTTGAGGAGGGCTCCAAGAAAATCCCTTCCAAGGGCATTTTTTGGGTTCAAATAACACAAAATCAATACCAAATCTCTCTCTCACTCTCTCTCTCTCTCTCTCTCTCTCTATATATATATATATATGTTAAGTCTATATATAGTGTGTGTGTATATAAAGGGTAGTGAATAAGGGATGAACACTAATTGGAGATGAGAGGAGAGGACAGAATCAATCCAAAGGGGCACTGAAAAAAAGGAAGTGGGATTTGAAATAAAACCAGAATTAATCGAAAGAAGAAGAAGAAGAAGATAGAGAAAGGGAATTAAAAACCCAATGTCTTCGTCGTCGTCTTCTTCTTGTTATGTGTACTGTTGGTTGCTGCAATTACAAAACTTGAAGCTGCTGCAAAGGGGTAGGTGAAAAGAGGGTAATAATGGAAAATGGATGATCAAGAAATGGTTGATGAAGACGAAGAGAAGGAAGAGAGAGAGGGAGGGGATGCAGTTGCAGAAGCAGAAGCAGAAGCAGAAGAAGCACAGAAGCAAAGGGAATAGAAAAAGAGGAGGATGGATGAGGAATAGAAAGGGGGGCTGGGGGATGGATTTGGATGTCTGGTTTAATTCCTCCAAAGTATATCTTCGAAAATGACATTAGGAATTAGCGACGAAGGCAGGCAGGGTGGGTGGGTGGGTGGGTGAGTACGTGCCCTTCTTCACTCATACATACATACATACGCTTACCGGTCAAAAACATGTTATTAATCATTTATTATTATTATAGAGTTGCTGTATTTTAAAGATAATATTATTTTATTAATTAATTGTATATGTAATAATATATTTGTAATTTATATAAAAATTAATGATATTTTAGGCTTTGCTCTTTCTATTGTTTTTTTTTTTTTTTGATCTATTTTTCCAAAAAATTAACACATTATACATATTCATTATTTTTATATTTTTTACACCAATAATCTTATAAAACAAACACACACTTTGTATTAATATTAGTGTGTAATTACTTTTTATTGAAATAAAAAAAAAAAAAAGATTAGAGTGAGACAAACACATAGTAAAAAAAGATATCAGACCGAACTAATATATACTTTCTCCATCTAAAACAGTTCCATGAATTATTATACAAATTGTAAATAATTTTATTATTTTTATTTTAAGAAATAATAATAAATTTATCACTTATTTTTTCTATTATATAATAAATTATTTTATTTTTTAGGTGTAGAACCGTATTTATATAATTATAGTATACGGAATGAATGGAGTAATGTACAGTGGCGCTTTTTGATGATAATTTCCTTCCCGCAAAAGACGGGTTAAAATTCTTCCAACAGAAAGTTACCCATTTCCTTTTATTCTTTTCCCCCACCTTTTCATCTCTCTCTCTCTTACATGCATCAATCAAATATACGTACAATACTGTGCCTTCTCTCTCTCTCTCTCTCTCTCTATAACATCCTCATACATCCATTTATAATATATATATATATACATACAAATTTAAAAGTTTATTTATTTGGAGTTAATTTTTTTATTTTGTGATATATTTTATCTTATTTGTTTTTGTATAAGAATAATATTTTTACTCGTTTCAATTCAATGTATTATTTTTATCTATTTTATATGTTCATTTAAAAATATATTTTTTTCAATTATAATAAAAGTAATTACATTTAAATACTAAAAGACCACTAATTTTAGAAAAGTAATTATATTTTTAATTTAAAAAGTAAATTTCAAAATATATTTTTACTTGCAAATAACATTTTCTTTTCGTCCCATTGGAAGGGTGGCGTTTATTTTTTGCACGTACATTTTTTAATATTAGTATTATATTGGATTGTAATAAAAAAGACAAAAATACTCCTATTAGTATGGTGTAATATAAAAATAATGACGTTTGTGTAATATATTGTAAGTTGAAAGGGTATTTATTATGTTAAGTAGATAGTACAATTACTAAATTAGAAAATGGTAATATTGTTTTGGGACAAAGGGAAATAGAAAATGGTAACTTTTCAATGAGACGGAGAGAGTATTATTATTTCTTAGTTATTATAAACAATAAAAAGACATATTGAGTTAGCTTCGACTGATGTAGTATATGTTGGGAACCCTGCTTGTTGATAAATAATTTAATAATATATTTTTCTAATAGTTTAAATTTTTAAGTGAGACGATTATTTTATTTATCCAATATCGTATCAGAGCTCTAAGTATCTATTCTAAACTACACCCCTTTTTTATTTTTTTTTTATTTTTTATATTATGAGTATAAATGTAACCCCTTCTAATAAAATCTAGTGACTCATTTAATGATAGGACAATGTACCAAACACAACTTTCTTATTCTAATCTACACATGGATTGAAATCGTGAAACCTTTAACATGCATTGTCAATACATTACAACCATTAAATCATGGGAGGAAATTTTTTTGCACCATTAAATTTTGAAGTAAAATAACTACTCCCTCCGTTCCAAAACTATAGTTTCGGTTATATTTGATACAAAATTTAAGAAATATTGATATTATATTGGCAGTGGATAAAAAGTACGGATAAAAGACTTTTTTACCCTTGTGAGTGTATTAGTGTAAAAAGTAGTGACAATTGTGTAATAATAATAAAAAAGTAATGGTTGTTTTATAGTAATATGATTAGTTATTGAAATAAGACTATTGTAATGAGACGTAAAAAAAAATGGAAAACAAGACTATTGTATTAGAAGGAAGGAAGTATAAGTTAGTAAAACACAACAAAAAGACATAACAACACAAGTTTGTTTTTGGGAATTTTAATAATATTTTACTATTTTAAATTTTTGCCCTCGAAACAACATATCAAATCATATCAATAGTAAGTATTCTACTAACAACACAACATATACATAATTAGCAACATACATCACATAATTTATATTAATAAATACAATGCAGCATAGGACAATAATACAATAATCCATATATTATATGGTACCATTGATCTCATAACATCACGTAGTAACAAAATACAATATAATATAATATAATATATGTTATATATATAATTAACAACATATACATTACAAAAAAAATAGTATATTAGTAACGGAATTCTGTTCCTAAAGTTCACATAGTTAACTCAATTCACTCTTTAATTCTGTTTCTAATGTCATTAGTAATAGAAAAAATAGATTTAGAAAAAAAAAATCTTATTACAAAATTAAAATTTTCTTGTAATGATACTTAATGATATACACTATATATTGTTTAAAAACACTTAATTATTGTATATATTATGACAATGTGTTGACACCATAACCAGTCCGAATTCTTTACTTATTAATCTAAACAATATACAATCACATATGTTACATTTTAAGAGCTTTATGAATTATATTTGGAATATTGAAATTAAAGGCTTATTTGAAAGAGTTTTACATTATATATATATATATATATATACTTCCTCCTCTAGGTAAATTTAGAACATTTGTATCAGGGACAGAGATTAAAAAAAATAAATATTTTATTGAAAAGGTGATAAAAGTAAAAATGTAGATTGGAGTATTTTTGAAAATTTAGTTAAAATTAAAGAAAAAAAATAAAGAGGGGGAAAGTAATAAAAATAGTGACATTTAATTAAAATAAGTATTGAATGGAAGATGATAGTTAGATGTTTGACTATGCTAAAATTAGTAATGAGTTAAATTTAACGGACATATTAAAAATAAAAGTGAGTGTAAATTTAGCGACAGGAGAGGGTATATATAAATAATAACTATCTAATATAATATAGTTAAATTTAGCGGACATATTAAAAATAAAAGTGAGTGTAAATTTAGCGACATGAGATGGTATATATAAATAATAACTATCTAATATAATATAGTAAAAATAATAATCACATAAATCTAATATAAATATATTGTCGCAATACAATATATTGTTTTTACTATTTTTGTCCGTCACATTTAAAATTATCTACTACTTCTTTTTAATTATACTCCTTTCGTCCCCGATATTATGTCTTAGTTAATATAAATACGAGAATTTAGAAAGAATATGATTAGTAAAATTAATTACTATAATTTAATACAAATAATTATATATTAAGATTATATAACTAATTAATCTAATTAAAAATATATAAATTATAAAAAACTTATAATATAATTAAGGATGAATTGTTCCTCTGATATCACCAATTAGTCAGAGTCATTGTGTCTGTATTGGTTACTGATCCAGTATGAATTTTTGAGATTATCATATCGAACGGGAGTATTGAATATGTTCCACACCGTGGTAATTCTCTTGCTTACAAAGTCAAGGACCACTCCACCTATTACCGATTGATTTAGGTTGAAAGTCTGGATCTCTTTTTAACAAAGTATGTAATTATTTTCAAAATATAGAAAATGACATGAAATGTTGAAGAGACATAACTAGAAAATGTGACATTATATGTGGGACGCAAGAGTGGTAAAAATAATCATATATAAACTCTAAAATATCTCTAATTTTTACAAAACAATCATTTTTTTTATATATACTTTTAATGACAAAACTATCAAAACCATAGTACATATTTTTAATATTTAATAAAATACTACTCTTTCTGTTCCAATACAATAGTCTTGTTTACCATTTTTGTTTGTCCCAAAACAATGGTCTTGTTTCCATAAATGACCATATCACCATAAAATTATCCATATTTTTCCATTATTATTATACAATTGCCACTACTTTTTACACTAATATACTCCACAAGTACAAAAAAGTTATTTATCCTTATTTTACCAACTACCAATATAATATCAATATTTCTTAAATCTTGTGCCCAACACAATAAGATTATACTTTTGGGAAGGAGGGAGTATTAATTTTAAATTTACTATATAAAAAAACAAATTAGTACACTAAGTTAAGAGGAAGGAGTATATAGCAACATTTAGACAAAGAACATTAAAGCACATGAATTATTAACTAAGATATGAACATGGACCCAAAAATCATAATTATATATATATAATATATATATATATATGTATGTTTGTTTGGAAATAGAGTAGCTCGTAGACCCATTGACTTTAGAGTGAGAAACCCACAAAGATAGCTAGCCTTGTTTTGTAGTGTACACATGAGAATTTCTCAGAGTGAGTTGTTTTGATGAGATTAAAAAAAAATTGATTTGAGTTTTATATGAAAATAATATTTGATGTGTTGTTTTGTGAGAGAAAAAAATATATATTTTTCTCAAAAATTTACAGAATGTAAATAGTAAAATTTGAGAAAATTATACTAAAAAAACATATCCTTAGATCATCATGTGCCTAACTATTGATCAAATTTTTTTTATATAATAATAATAATAATAATAACACCTTCTAATTCCTTCTTGCCTATTTTCTTCTTTCTCTACATACTCCCAAATATTCCTTTCTAATATTTTCAAGCAACTTTGTCTGTCATTGACCAATTATATATATACATATAATTGGGTTTTATTATGTCTTCTCCCACATGTATATCAAATTTAAAACCCTCAAGTGATTATATAACTTTTCAAAACCCTAGGTTGAATCAAATCAATATTTTTTATTTATATATATGAGTTTTCGGGATCCTTTGCACTTTTTGGGAACCAAAATTTTTCTAGAATCTTTAATTAATGCACTTTTGGAAGATGTAATGGAATTAAATAAAAATATATATATATATATATTTTATTTGTGTGTATATTGCATTTAAATGTTGAGTAGAAGTAACTAGAACAGAGTGTACAAACATTATTTGCGTATAAACAATTGATCAGAGAAGACACAACTTGATTGATATCTCAGCCTGTGTTTGGCTGGTGCATTTAATATAATATTAAATTTTATTATTTCTTTTGGCTGTTTATATTTTTTGTTTTACTCAAAAATAAAAATAAAAATGTATGAGAGTAAGTTTTCTAGAAAAATATATTTTTATATTGCCAGCTTGTAACTTAATTTGGAGACTTCCATCCCTATCGAACAAATGTTATATTTTATTTATTGAGCATAATAATACTCCATTCGTCCCATTTGCCATGTCCATGTTGTCGTTTCTATCCGTCTCACGTTTCATGTCACTTTTCTTTTTTTGGAAAATGATTACCCATTTTAATCTTTTTTTAAATTTTCTAATTTAATTTTTTTAAAAATTTTAATTAAACTAATTAGTTATTTTAATCTTAATTTATAATAATTTATATTATAAGTTAATTATTTTCACTAATATATTCTTAATTATTTACTAATTATACTTATATTAAATTCTCGTGTCTAAAAAAGCAATAAATTGGAGTGAGGTTCCTTCCATTAGAGAATTTTTTAGAGTTTTTAGTTTTGAAAATTTTAAAAATAGTAAAAAGTTAATACTTGGTGATTATTTTGTAAAAATATATGTATATATATATATATGGTGTGATGTTTTTTAAAAAAATAAGTGCCGCCAAAATTTAAAAAATACTGTGTAACACGCGATGTTAAGTCGTACTGGTAATATTACCAAAAATACTACTGATGATAATTTTCGGCCTAGAATCCTCATAACATTTCTCCTTTGTTAATTCTATGTGGATGTCTTCTTTTTTTTTTTTTTAATCTTTGATTGTAAAATATACTTAATTTATTTTAGCACAAGCTCGATCATTCAATTGTTTCCCATTAGGTAGTAGTAGTAGTGATAGTTGATTAGGACAATTCATTTGAATAAATGAAAAACCATTTCAAGATCATTTTTGCATCAATCAAAGGTCACAAGGGAATTCCAAAGAAAGTTGAATCACAAAAATACTATTTAGAGAACATATTACCATTTGTATATTACAATTTGTTACATTGATCATATGCAATGTGATTTCTTGATTAATTGAGTTAGTTTAGACATATATATATAGGTACGGTAAACATACAAGAGGTTTCCCATCATAAATCATTCAATTAATTATAACCCCACATCAATATCAACATCTCTACCGGCTAAAGAATATTGACTTGTGAATTATAACGATGGACCGCAAGATAAGGACACATCTATTCTTTACAAAGACTTACCCTTTTCAAGAATTATATTCGTATTGAAACAAATATACGTACGTATGAGCATATATATTATTCCATATCGAACTATCTTTTTATATGTATTATCCAACGATAACGAAAAGGGAAGTGGATGAAATATTTGATCATGTGTTGTATTCATCACTATATATACTAATAACAATGAGGGGTCATATTCCAACTTCGTCATCGACAAGAGCTTATCAATGCTTCGAGAAATGACATTAAAATGGGACCATAATCCTCACTGTAGAATTGCCTTGAGAAAATGGCATTGGATGCCAATTTCTTGTTGGAACTACTTATGGTACATATCATCAAAATGCCATTGATTTGATTCAAAATGATATATATATATATATATATATGTGCATATATAAATTTGCACTAATTTCTTTGAAGATTGTGAGCTTGAACTAATTAGCTAATATGGGTTTGTTTGTTTGTCTTTATGCAATACCTCACTTTCATTTAAAACATTGTACTTTAAAATCAAATAAAAAAAAAGTTAATAGATCATATCTAACAGAAATCTTTTATTTAATATATTGTATTTAAATCTCATGGAAAACTACCACGAATCTAAAATTTTCATTTAATGTGGAATTTGAATTAATTTAACTCGTTCTCCAACAAGAATGATATGAACGATGATTTTAGAGCATAAGAATAAAAGCAAAAGTACAATTGTCATATTGCATTAATGTACATATGGGAAATTAGTATATGGCCCCTACCAAAAAAAGGAAAAATATCAATAGTAATAAAAATAAAATAAAATAAAATACAATGGGAGAGAGACTATTAAAAAGTACTAATTTTAATATCAATATAACAGATTTCCTGAAAATGAGACATTCAAATTGTTAACATACTACATTGTGTTTATTTGTATGGTTTTGATTTTGAATACTAAAATTTTGATTTGTAATAACTGTTTGATGTTATAATATTTTAAATTTAAAAGTAATATAATAAATAAAAAATAGGTGTTTGATTTGATATTTTTTAAGATAAAAAAGTCGGAATAATAAAACCTCTCCTAAACGATTCTTTTACTATGCTTAATATTCGACTTATCCTTAGAATAATTGGAGTGGTGAATTGGTGAATTGTTTTCACATCTCAAGTAACTATTTCTACACATATATTTTAATATCATAAAACTAATAACGAGTTCATCTTACACCACTAGGTTGTCTTTACGGGAATCTCTTTGGCTTATCAAAGTATTGTGTTTATATATATATATATATATACAATAATGTACATAGGGTTTTCAATATTTTCTTAAATATATTTGACATGATAGAATCTATATAACATAGTAGAAAATAATAGTATCGCAAGTACTCGAGATCATTCACACACAAAAAAAAAAAAAAAAAAAAAAACTGGTTGTATGTTTTATTTTTAAGATTGAATTAATTTGAATTTAATAATTAATCAACACTACATACAACATTCATCATAAAAAAAATACACAGAAAATTAAGAAAAAAAAACAAGAGAACGAATGTGCCCAAAATCATTTTATTTTAAGGAGATTCATAAAATCCTTCTTGATTAATAATAATAATAATAGCAATAATAATAATAATAATAATAATAATTACCACAAAGATGAAATGGATGAAAATAAAATAATAATAATAATAATAATAATAAATAAAGATATATTTATATATTAAGCATAAAGAAAGATATGAGAATACAATATATTCTGACATACCATTTCCACGTGCAACTACTTTTGAACTTTTCTAACACAATTATTGATGTAATGATGCCTCAGTCAAAAAGTTGACAACAATGAATACATATTACTAATATATAAAAACAATTGTACTTATTATTATTAATTATTATTATTATTTTCCACAAAACAAAGTTGTATGATTTGAAAGAAAGGAAAGAATAAGGAGGACAGACAAATTCCAGTGGGATAGATTAGAAGATTTATTTTAGGTTAAGTAAAAAAAAGCTAGATTCCCGGAAAGTCATGTGACATCAAGGTTTGTCACGTGACTTGACTTTCTTTAAATTAATTAATTAATTAATAAATAATGAAATTTAATTAATACTCTTAAGATGCACGCATTCTTTAAGCTTTTAATTTCACAATGTGACATGTTATATATAATCCATTTTTGCAAGGGATTTTTTTTTATTATTATTATTATTATTATTATTTTTTATGAAGTGGGAATCCGCCGTCGCTACCCGAAAATACACACTGGATAAACCTCTGATCGAATCTAATATCCTGTAAATCAGGTCCGACGGAAAAGTCACACTAAGCACAAGGAATTGTTTATCATAGAGATAGGTGATAATGATATGCTTGAAATCAAAATCACAAAACATTTTTTTAAAAATTTATGTATTATAAAATATATATATTTATAAAAGTACGTCATTTATTCCTAAAAATATCATATCTAATTCATTATTATTATTTTTTTTAAAAAAAAAAAAAAAACACTTAAAACACACCTTGTTAAACACAAAAAAAATACGTGGTCAACTTATGTAAACAAAAATTATAGGATAAAAATGATAATTATATATATGTACACAAATAAAAGTATAAAAGAGTATCTTTAGATATATTTTGGAAGAGTATTGAAGTTTTGAATAATTTTGGCATACCAAAAATTGGATTGAAAAATAAAAAATAAAAATCATTAGTGGATTGTTATATAAATAGATACAAATATAATATTTGGAATAAAAACAAATTATTTATTTATTATTTAAAATGAAGTATGCATTGGGTTTGAAGTTTTTTAGATAATAAAATATGAATAAACAATGTGAAAAACAAAAGGTGTGTGCTCATTTCGTATTTATAAATTTATATAATTTTTACTTTACTTATTTTTTGTGAATGAAGAATATATATATATATATATATAATATTGTGTGATGGTGTTTATATATTGTATTTTTTATTAATATTTATTGAAAATCTTATTATAAAAAAAAAATTATAAGGTGAACCTATATACTTAATTTTTTTTTTAAAAAAATCTTATTTATAATTATGTAAATACTAAAAGATAGTTTAGTATTATTGTGTGATTACTTTTACAATAATATAAAAAATTTATATTTTCAAATAGAATAGAAAAAAATGATTAAAAAAAATATTTTAGTAGGGATGGAAGGATTGTTAATTAATTAATTAATTATATATATAATAATTTTAATTTAATTAGCTCACAAATTAATTTAAATTAAGTTCCATTTTAAATAATTCAACTTAATTCACTATACTCATTATATTAGAACTGAAAAAACCTAATATGACACAACGTCGACAACACAATACAAAAATAATGAAGTTTAAATCAAGAATTTCGATCAAATTATGTATACAGATTAATATGAACCCGACACGATAATAAACAGATACCATTAGAATTAAATGATTTCATCCATTTAAAAATATTCCTATATAAACCCGAGACAAATCGACCAATTGTCATATCTAATTAATACATATATATATATATTTATATATATATATATATATATTCCCCTTAATGGAAGTCCTCTAAAATATTAGCTATATTACATGGCCCTACATGTCTCCTCTTCTCAATTTCACTTTACCCATGCACTTACGTACCCTTTTTATTATTTTTTATTTCCCATAGTTTATTTCATTTTAGATTATCTTTGTAGATCCAACTATTAATAAATGTGTCTCCGTCCCAATTATATTAATTATTTTTGTATGTCTAACTTAAATATAAATATTTTCTATTATAGTAAAAATATTTTAATACTAATGTCAAAATTTTCTTAATTTTTATATAAATTATAAATATATAATTACACATATTAAATACTATGCTCATATTTTATTATCACCCGGGATAATTTCGAGGAGCTATTTTAATCTCGTTTTGCATGTGATATGGTTGATGAATAACATTTTATTGACTAATAAAAATATGTAAGATAATTTTGATATTGTTATCATTTAATTTGACTTTATATAAATTAATTATATTATTATAATTTATTTAAAAGTAAAATACTAGTATTTTTTATATTAATAGATGATTACTTTTATTATAATAGAAAATAGATACTTTTGAGTGAAATGAATAAAAATAATATTTTAAATTAAGACGGAGCATACATAATTGGCCGGAAATGTATACCATAATCGCTATCACTATCACTATCACTTAAAAATTTTGAGTTGAGATTTGAATAGTAAAAATTTTGGAATTTGAATAGTTGTATGATGTGATATAAACAGATATTGATGTGATGTTTTGAATGTAAAATTGATTTTTAGTATAATATAAAAAATAAAAAATAGGTGTTTCATTTGATTTTTTTTGGAGAAAAAAATGGGATGAATAGTGTATTTAAAATCCAATCCCCCAAACAAACACACCTTAACAAAAAGATTAATAACCTAAATTTTGAAAATAAAGAATTGTGTGTATGAAATTTTTTCACTTTGGAATGCTTTTATTGCAGTCCTCTTTGTGTATATATTCATTTTAATCAAAGTTATATCTAAACGAATGAAAGCAACACTTGGAAAAGTATAGTAAGCTAATCACTTTATATAAAGTGATTTTCGACATCTTGTGTTCTTTCACTTTATGCACATACATATGTTTATTTTATTTTGTGCATGGAGAGGATTTTCTTTACATTGAAATATATGTCTTTTCATTCATTGAAGCAATGAAAAAGTTGCCCACACATTTTGGATATGCAAAGTGCTTAGGGTTTATATATACACAAAAAAATATATAACACAATCTTGCAATTTTTTTTAATTATTATTTTGAATTTTTTTTAAGTTGATCTTTCTAAAGAAAAGCAAATTACGATGAAGATGACGTGGAGTATATTTGAATTTCCCTTTTCTTTCGGTAGATTTTCTTCGAGGTTTGTTGATTTTATGTTTGTGAAGTAAGAGATTGTGTTGTTCATAGGTGACTCATTGATATATTGTTTGGATTTTGTGTGATCCGCGACGAAATCTTTACTTATTCCTCACTTTTGTATATGAATAGTTGGTAATAACATTGAATCGAGTGTAGCTTTTTTCACTCGCACTTTGAAGTTTTTGTGATTTTTTTAATTTTTCAAACAAAAATCTCCTAGTTGGTAATAAAAAATTGCATATTTCGATTTTTTTCCTTGATTTCAATAGACTCGGACCCGAGACCTTCGGCGGGATACGGGCTAAACCTTGGACTTTAGTTCTCTGTCCTTAGAATTTGGCGACAACAAGAAGAAAATATTTCATTCAATCACTATGTAAGTCAAAATATAAAATCAAAACACCAAGTGAACACATCCGAATTCATTGTGATTTCCTCGGACAAGAAGTTTGTTGAAATATAAACGGGTATCAATAACTGGAAAGAATATATATATATATATAACATAAGCCAAGGAATTGAGGAGAAAAGAACAAATATAAATGAAAGCAAAACATGTGAAAGCTCAATTTAACGCTAGTATGAAAGTCACGTGTGGAGAGTCTTTTTGGATACATTGATATCTTGTGTTGTCAAATTCTAACAACTTTGTTGAATTTATGAAATTATTCAAAAATGGGGAAACTTTTCTTATGCAAAACATAGAAGTTAGTAAAATGCCATTAGTAATATATATATATATTTGCAATTTTTGGTTAACAATAATAATAATAATAATAATAATAATAATATAGAATTTTATCTAAATATGTTCTCAAATATTTAGATTATAAAACTGTATCAATAATATAAAAGATAATATTTTGCCTAATTTATTATTTAAAAGAGATGGTCTGGTGGTGGACTGGGTTCAAACCACAACGGTATTGTCTGTTACATATTGTTCGCTAGTGTGATTTGTCTTGTCGAGCTTAGTTCGATCGGGAATTTATCCAAAGCATACTCGAATGGTAATGGTTGCAAATTCTCACCTTATCAAATAAATAAATTATTAGTTGAACAAAACCAATTTTCTTCTCACAAATCTATATATTGCTGGTCTAACCTATCTTTGATTTTCAAGAGGGTAGAGTTCCTTTTCTTCCAACAATTAAGGTCAAAATATGTGTGTCTGAGAGAGATGCGGGGAGGGGGAGGGGGAGGGGGGTGGGGTGGTGTGGGGTAGGGGAGGGGGTAAATGTGTGACAGAAGAGAAGAGAGTAGTCGGGCCCGTAAACCAAAAAGAATTAAAAGAAAAGAACAAAGGCAAGATGAGGGTGATGCTGCGTATGTATATGTATATGTATATGTACATATATATATACTCATTCTTCTTCAATCATCCCTTTTGACAATGGAATAATAATAATAATAATAATAATAATAATAATGGTATTTATAATTAATATTAATATTATTGAGAATGAAAAGACCCTAATTCATTGAATTGATTCTGAACCAAATAGAATGTAGTATTTGCAGAGAGAGAGAGAGAGAGAGAGAGAGAGAGAGAGAGAGAGAGAGAGAGAGAGAGAGAGAGAGAGAGAGAGAGAGAGAGAGAGAGAGAAAGGGAATAGAATAGATGAAACACGTTGATATCATCCATCCCCATCACACAACTACTCATGCTTCTCTTCATTAATTTCACACATCCATCAATTTCCTCCACACAATATTATTATTATTATTATTATTATTATTATTACTATTATTATTATTTACTTATCCCCATCCATTTCACAATTGCCATCCTCATACATATATATATATATATATATATATACATGCATGATCATTTATGTCTTACTATTAAAACATGCTACCTCTCTTCCCGAGAAGTATTATTGAATACAGTATTATATCGGTTGATTGCGACATAAAGTAAAAATATTTTGAAAACTCTATTGGTAATCGTTGGAATGCTTTGAATATGTTTCGACGTTGGTTACCACTTCGTTGAATTGTATCGGCTAGCTCTATTGTCTACTTAGACTGTTGGGCCTAGTTTAAAGCCAAATCAGATAGGTTTGATTTGATTATTATAAGTATTTATTACCATGAAATTCTTATTGTACTCCCATTCTAACTCTGATTAAATTAATCTTCTTCTGCGGTAAATGTTGCAAACGCCCTCGTTGATAAACCACGTAATTTTATTTTTTGAATCTTTTCTTTTTTTTTTTATTTTTTTTATTACATTTGTCACAACAATAATTTATAATGAAAATAGAGAAAATTTTGAATGAATTGAAAGTGTAAATGATTGTAGCATCTTTGTATATAAATATAATGTGGACAAAAATATATATATATGCATAAATTTGATGGACGAATGGAATAATATATATGACACCTCCAATCGTTATCTCTATTTTTATATAAAAAATAAAATAAAATCAAAATGGCTTCAATTATCTTCTAATTTTATAGCTACACCAAATGTTAAGCTCCGAAATGGAGCCATGGACATTGCAATAAAAATTAGTGTAAATATGTCCGTTATTGCATAGGTTTACAGTAAAAGTATACTAGTCTCGTCCAAATTCAACCTACCTATTTATTATTATTATTATTATTATTATTATTATTATTAAATTAAAAAATAGTAATATTTTATTAATAACTGAAAAGTATGAGATGATTTTGACATTTTTATTTTTTAAAGTACAAAAAATATATACTCCCTCCGTCCCTTAACAATCTATCCATTTTTCCATTTTGGTCCGTCCCATAACAAAGTATCTTTTTTCCTTTTTTAGTAATTGTACTATCTACCTAACATTACAAATACCATTCTAATTTACAATATATTACATAAATGTCATTACATTTATATCATACAATACTAATAGAGTTAATTTAGTCTTTTTACCTTTATTTCCACTTTATCCCAATATAAACCTAATATTTCTAAAATTCCGTGCAAATAGCAAATGGATAGATAGATTGGGGACAGAGGGAGTATAATTTTTGGAAACATTAGGAATATTTTGGTATGATTATCTTATATTATAATTAGAAACTAATACTTATGAGCAAGACGAACCAAATTAAAATGATAAATATATATTTATATATATATTGAATTGAGACAGAGATAGTAAATAAATAATGACCGTCTTTGTTTATTTTAAAATTTTCAGAGTAAAATTAATTAAATCTATGTATAAATATATTTGTATAACCCAAAGTTATAAATTATACTTCTCCTTAACTTATGTGTTTTTCCCTTTTTTTTTTTCTGGTTGTTATAAAAAATATAAAAAAAAAAATCGTTTCTTTTTTTTAGTTAAAAAAATATATTAATTTTTTTTTACTTTTTTTCGTATCATTAAAGACAGAAAATAACTATTATTACTTATTTTTATTAAAATTTGTTAATATGTAATGCACAAGATAAATTAGATAATGTATAAAACTTTTGAGTAGAAAATATAATATGTTAGATAAATTTTGATTTTGAAATTGATTTTATTTAAATAAATAAAATAATAAAAAGTAGTGAATAATGCATGGCTTGATAAGTCGGAACTTGTTATATGCCTTAATTAAAATTGTGATGAGTGTCCTTAAGTGTTTGATGAATCCTAGGTCAAACATTATGCAGGCTTTAATTTATATTTAGCCCTGCACGCCTCTTTTAGTACACCTTATTTGTAGACACACCTATGGATGAATCCATGTGTTTGGTTTACTTTTACTACTTAATATTCTCTCTTTCGTTCCAAAACTATAGTATAAGTTGTGTTTGACATGGAATTTTTAAGAAATATTGATATTATATTGGTAGTGGGTAAAAATTACGGATAAAATTTTTTTTTGCTTTTGTGAGTGTATTAGTGTAAAAAGTAGTGGCAATGTGTAATAATAATGAAAAAATAATGATAGTTTTCTAGTGATATGATTATTTATGGAAACGAGACTATTGTTTTGAAACGGAGAGAGTATTATTTTTTTATTTTTAAATTCTTTCATCTCTTTTTCATCCTTTCACGTCAATTCTTCACCTAATTTACAGAATGTTATGTTTGCCTCATTCTTAAACTCAATCTTTATTTTTTAGAATAAAAAATTTTAAAACAAAAAAATAAATAAATATACACTATTTTCGCATTATATGTTTCTTTTCACACACACAAATATACTCCTATAGTTTGTCGTGTCGGACTTAGTTTGTAGGGTGTTAAGTTCAGTTGGAGATTTACTCAGTGCGCACTTTCAGATAGCGGCCGCAAGTTCCCACGTCATTAAAAAAAAAAAAAAAAAAAAAAAAAAACTCCCTATTTAACAATTTACCTTTTTTTTTTAATGTAGATTTTAGTATATTAACATTTATAAGTAATAATACAATAAAAAGTTAAAAATATATTTTTATTTTTAAACTCATTTATTTTTCAATAACATTAGTTGGAATGTTTTAATTTTTGTGTAACTTAGAAGGCTACTCCAAGAAATAAATTATATATAATGAATTAAATTAATAAATGTAAATTCAACATTAAAAGATGAATTTTAAAATCCATAGTATTTGATAACATATTGTGTATTAACAAATATTATATTATTTATATTAATGTAATATAAATATATTATATGAACTAACAATAAGTATAGTATAATTTTGTACATATGCTATTGTTGATTTTAGCCTATAATATATTATTACATATAATACACTTATGAATATAAACAAAAAGTATATATTTTATTTTATACATCATATATTGTATGTTCGTCTATTAAATTTGTACTATATAACTGTTCTCAAATGTTTATTAGTGGTGGGAGTGAATCAAATAAAATGGAATAAGCATGAAAATGAAATAAATAAATAAAGTCTGTTTGTTTAATGTTTTGATTTAAATTTTTTTACATTAAATACAAAAACTTCTATTGATAATATAGAAAATAATAGTTTATATTCGTTCAGTCCCATAACAAATTATCATTTTTTTTATTTTAGTTTGTTATGTAACAAAGTATCTATTTTTTTTTAGTAGTGGTAATATTTACCTAATATTATAAATACTCTTACAACTTATAATATATTACACAGATGTCATTATCTTTATATCACATAATACTAATAAGGTTATTTTAGTCATTTCCACTTTATTCATACTATATCTCAATATAATACTAATATTTCTAAAACTCAATACAAAAAACAAACGGATAACTAGTTATAGTTACAGTACGATTGGAGTATTAAAATTTTTAATTTGTTGTGGGAGGATAGAATAGAAAATCGAAAGAACAAATCCAAATTGAATGGAAGATTAATTAAGGAAAGAAAAAACTAGTTGAAGCAAAGCTGTACCCGGGCAGGGCATTATAATAAGAAGTTGACATGAGAGAAATATATGGGTGGGGGTGGGTAGGGTGGTGTGGGGTGGGGTGCCATCTCAGAAGGCCCATTCCTCGAAAAGTTTGTAATAAATGCAAAAGGGACAGAAGGGTACAGGACTTTTTTGGCAGAACAGAAAAGATGGATGTGAGAGAGAAGGTGAAAATCATTTTGTAATCGATTGCTTTATGATTGATGAGAGAGAGAGAGAGAGAAAGATAAGAATGTGACAGTAAGAGAGAGATAGAGAGAAATTGATACAGAAGAAGAAGAGAGAGAAAGGGAGCTGTGTATTTTTCTTTCCACAAAAAGCCCTTTTCTTACTCTACTTGCTTTTTCAAAGGACAAAAGTTAAGACCCTAATACATACATACACATTCAGACACATACATACATTCAGACATACTTACATACTTACTTACAGAAAGAGAGAGAAGAGAGTACATAAGTAAGGGTCTTTTTCTTTAACTATTTTTAAAAATAATTTACTATTTATATTACACGTTTTTTTTTTTTCCTTATTTTTAAGAATCATATTTATTTTTTATATTATTGTATTTAATATTAAAAATATTTTTAAATTTTTATAATTTTTTGTACAAATTTCTTTATATTAGTATTATAACATACTAATAAAAGTATATTTATATTTTTTAAAAAATTTGTACTATATTTTGATGTAATAATTAATACTCAAATCAAGAAAAAAGTAAATTAAACCCATTGACCTGGACAAAGATAGTACATTTTTTCTTCTAACAAAATATCTCATCAAATATTCCCTCCATCCATCCAGTTAGAATGTATATATATTTCTATTTTGGGACGTACAATTATAAATAAATATTTCATTAAGTACCTTCTTTTTTTCACAAATAGTCTTATTTTACATCACATTATCACTTTTACACCAAAAAATAAAGACAGAAATGTCATTACACTACTTTTAATTACCCATTATAATTTAAATACTACTCCCTCCGTCCCAATACAAGAGTCTTGTTTACCATTTTGTCCGTCCCAAAGCAATAGTCTTATTTCCATAAATAATCATATCATCATAAAACTACCCCTATTTTTTCATTTTTATTACATAATTTTCACTATTTTTTACACTAATACACTCACAATGACAAAATAGTCTTTTACATATACTTTTTACCAACTACCAATATAATATCAATATTTCTTAAATCCGTGCCCAACCCAATTAAAATTATAATTTTGGAATAGAGAAAGTATTACTCCCTCCGTCCACAAAAAAAGTATATAATTACTTTTGGCGCGGTGTTTAAGAAATAATAGTATTTTAATTATAATGGGTAGTTAAAAGTAGTGTAATGATATTTTTGCCCTTGCTTTTTGGTGTAAAAGTAATGATGTGATGTAAAGTAGGGATATTTGTGGTAAAAAGTAAGGTATTTAATGAAATATTTACTTTGTAATTGGATGTCCCAAAATAGAAACATGTATACTTTCTAGCTGGACGGAGGGAGTATTTTTTAAAGATCGATTCAAAAATAATTATTTACTTTATGTGTGCACAGAAAAAATATTATTTTAATACTCTCTCTGTCCCAGATACTGTGTCCGCTACACTGTAGATGCGGTATTTTAGGAGGAGTGTAATTAGTAGATAATTTAAAATGTATTAGTGAAAATAATTATCTTATAATATAAATAATTATAAATTAAGATTAAGATAACTAATTAGTTTAATTAAAATTAAAAAAAATAAATTAAAAAATTTAAAATGAGATTAAAGTGTGTAATCATTTTTCAAAAAAAGAAAGTGACATAATATGTTGGACGGACAAAAATGGCAACATGAACATAGTATCTGGGACTAGGAGGGAGTATTAAAATTAAATTAATTTTTTTTGAAATTCAACCAAAAAAATCACATTGTTAGTAAATTGAGGGTGAGTATTAAGCGGGATCTGGGGTCCCTGGAGCTGGAGCGAATGAATGAATAATGAGAGAACAGAGAATTGTGGTTTGTTTGCAGTTGTATTTATTGGCAATCCCACTGCCCTAGGTCGATGGGGACTGCTGCTTTCCTTTCCCCTCTTTCTCTCTCTCTCTCTATATATATATTGAAAATAAAAATAAAAATAAAAATAAAAATAAAAATGAAAATGATTTAGGCATCACATCGATCGAGTCATATATGTATGGATGATCCATGCAATGCAATGCATGATGGTTGAGACTGACAATATTGTCCTTCACGAAAGTCGCTGACTGAATTGTCTACTCCGCATTTAAAGCGCGCCACTGTCACATTACATACACACACACACATTCATACCTACATTATCTTTCAATCTTTTTTTCTTTTTTTCTTTTTTTTTTTTTTTTTTTTTTCATTTTAGCTCTACTTTGCCTTTTTCTCATCTACGTAGGTTTTTCCATTTTTCTTTTATTTATTTGTGGACTACTTTTATTATCGCATTTTCTTTTATACAAACTTTATATTTGAATTATATAATTTCAAAAAATATATATTTTTTTTTTCTGTCTAATATAAAATGTTAGTTTTTTATTTTGACCGGCTTATATAATTTTTTTTAAAAAAATATAATTATATTTTTTCCGTCTGTCTTTATGGGTCATATTTACATTTTGCGTTATTATATTTAATATTAAAAATATCATTATATTTATATTAGTATTATAAGGCACTGATAAAAGTGTTTTTACAATTTTTTTTCTTAATTTATACTATGTTTTGATATAATAATTAATATTCAAATATAAAAAAAAAAAATGAAACCCTTACAACCGAACGGAAATAGTATATTTTAATCTTATTTTAAATTTTTTAATTTATATTTTTTAATTTTAATTAAATTATTCATGTATCTTAATTTATAAATAATACATTTCTTAATTACTTAGTAATTATAGTTTACCAAAATTTAAGTATTTACGGTAACATCAACAAAAAAGTGGAACAAATAGAGTATTTTTTTTTTTCACAATATTTCATTCGTTTAAAGCTATTCATTTTGTTATTTCTGTCTGTTCAAATTATATAATTTGTTTCCTATTTTAGTAAATTTTGTAAAATTATACTACCTATATTCTCGAACAGATAATTTATTTTCTTTTTTGATTTGTTGCAAAACAAGACATATGATCAATTTTTATTTTTAATAAATTTATTTATCTAAAATATATTTAATAAATAAAAATTAATTTAATTAAATTCATAACATTTTATACACAGGACCATCTAATACTCCTTTTACTATTATATATAATACTAAAAATATTTAAATACATTTTTCTGAAATTCTTTTAATCATATGTATAATAATTCATATTTTTTAAATACCAACAATACTACTCATATAAAAAATAATATCTTATTTTACTATTAATATCTTACTAATATATGGTATCTAAAAAATTGTGTTGAAAATAAATTGATCATATATTCGGAGAGCGTGGTAATAATAATAATAATAATAATAATAATAAATGAAGGTACAAAAAAACCTTTCTTAGTCACCAACCAACGTTGCAATTATTCTCTACCATTAACTGTTGTATTATGACTTTGGAGATTCTTAAAGATTTTTCTTATCCTTACAATGTAAATTTAATTTGATGGTCATATGTACGATAAATTCATTTTTATGTTTGAAAGTTCGTTTTTATGTGTATACTGTCATAATTATTATGTGTCGTGAAGTCCAATCCAGCTTTTATTTTTTATTTCTTATTTTAATAAATCAATTATTTATTTATTTATTTATGTTTTACTTGAAAACAGTACTCCCTCCGTCCTACCTACTTTTTCTGCTACATTGTAGACACGGTATTTTAGGAGGGATATAATCGATAATATAAATAATTATAAATTAAAATTAAGATAACTAATTAATTTAATTAAATTTTTTTAAAAAAAAATTAAAAGTTAAAAATGAGATTAAAGTATGTAATAATTTTCCAAAAAAGGAAAGTGATATGGTACATGGGACGGACAGAAACAGCAATATGGACATGATATGTGGGACGGAGGGAGTAATATTTATGAGGCCTGTTTATTTGTTTGTTTTTTTTTTTTTTTTAAATCAAATCATGGCATGCAAAAAGTAAATAAATTCTTTTAAATATTTATACTCTCTTCTATCTATTTATTTCTATACGAAGTTTTAGAAATATTAATATTATATTAAAATAAAATAGAAATAAAAATAAAATGACTATATTAACTCTATTAGTATTGTATGATATAAAACTAATGATATTTGTGTAATATATTGTAAATTGAAAAAGTATTTGAAATGTTAGGTAGATAGTACAATTAAAAAAAAATGAATACTTTGTTATAGGACAAACCAAAATAAAAAAATGAATAGATTGTTAAGGGACAGAGGAATTATTACACACCATACACCTTAGAAATGATTGCATAATTATAAACCCGCTTATTATATCATATCGTATCATATCATAACTATAAGCGGAATTTGATTAATTTAAAATAAAGGAGTATATTGTTTGAATCACATGGTTGATATGTTAATTTTGTCATTTAAATGAATATATATTCTTTTAGCCTATTACCCTTTTAATAGAATATGTAAATGTTATATATTATTAGAATAATAATAAATTTAAAATATATATTATTAATATTAGAATATGTAAATGTTACTAATCAAAGTAATACTAATTCATAATTGGACACCCAATCTTGACTTGTATCAAATCGAAAGTGGGCCCAAATTTGAAACTGCTTAAATTTGGGCTTTTTGGGGTTTGTTTCATATATAGGGTAATACTCCTCTTCCACTCGAAGAATATATATTTTATTTTTTTAATAAAATTAATAAATATTATATTTTAAAGATAGTTAGTAGTAATTTCGATAAGTAAAAAATTTTACTCTTATAATTGATATTGTAAATGAGTATAAATATGATAGTATTTGTAATGTACAGTGAGATTTATAAATACTAAAATATATATAAATATATTGTGTTTAGACAAAATAAAATAAAATAAATAAATTGCAAGATACATACGGAAGGATTATTAAAATTCAAGTGGATGGTGGTTGTCTTCATCTCTGCCGGAATTTCTTGCTACTGGAGTTTGTGGGCACCCATATTTTGGACATTACTAATATAATAAATAATAATTAATAATTAATATATTTTAATATTTTAAACAAGATAATATATATATATAGTTATTTGAGGATAAAAAAATTCGCAGTTGTTACTTTTCGAGTGAATTTTGGATAAATTTTTGATTAAATATAAATTAGATTAAATTATACTAGGCAGATCATGACAAACCAGCCTTGGAGGTGTTGAATATTTGAATTCATAGTCTTATAATCCCAAATTCACCTTTATGTTCCAACTGAAAGTACTATTTTTATTATTTTTTTTTCTCACTTAGAAATATTCATTTTACATTAATATCATTACATAAAGTACAAATAACAAAAATATTAAAATCATTTTACATTTTCACTAACCAATAAAATAGTCCATCCGTCCCAAAACAATAGTCTCATTTTCATTTGTGGTAACTAACTCTCCACATTTTTACAAAACTATCCCAATTTTTTCACAATAATTACATAAAGTAATGACATTTCAATTTTTTAAACACTTTTTCACTCATACTATCAATATAATACTATTATTCTTTAATTCTCGTGTCAATTCCAAATATCTCTATGATTTTGAAACGGATGGAGTATTGTTATTTTTTAATTTACTATAAAAATCTAAATAAGTACTCCCTCCGTCCCAAGCACCCTGTAATATTTCTTTTTTGGTATGTTCCAAACACCCCGTAATATTTTCAAAATATGAAATAATTAATTATATTTAATCTCTACCCTACACTTTATCCCCTCACATTATCCAAATAAAAAAATAAAATATATATCTCTCTTCGTCACATCACCTAATTTATAAATTATCATATTTTAAGTACAAAATGGACTTTCCAAACACTCCTTTATAAGTTGTTAGATTGAGCTTTCAGACAAGGCCCAAATGTAGAAAGGCCCAGAGTTTGTTTTCAGCATGCCCAGCAGATTAATTTAATTTAAATCATAAGTGAAAGAAAAGCCCATGAATCCGTTGCTCATCACTTGCTCAATATATGTCAGTGCTAAGATTTTTAATATAACGATGATTATTTAAATGGTAAAAAGTACATTTTTGTAAGGGTTATTAATGGTATCATGATATTTTGCTAACTATAAGGCATATCAAATGATTTGACTGTGATTTAAAATTGATTTAAGTTTTTATTGGAATAATATGTTGGTCGTGACCTACTCAACATTGATTTAACAATATTTTTCACTTGCAATATTATTTGAATAAATCCATTATTCATAATTAGGAAGAAGTAGAGTAGTCGATCATTTAAATGTAAAGACTAGTTTCGAATTAATTAGGTAACGTTACTTAACGTCCCGACAAGAGGGTAATGGAGGTGGAGTTGGGCAAGGGCGCCGAATTGTTAGATGATGCAGCCTCGCTGATAAACCGGCTAGCATTGGTCGAAGGAGGTCGTAGTCGCGGATTCACTTGGATAGCATCGCTACCTCTTGCACTTAGAAGTGTCACCAAGATTTCAGACATTGTTGGCCTCGACGAAGGCGGTGATTGTGTGCAAATCAGCGCTATCTCCACCATTTTCTTTACATCCTCGGCAGCGTATTCGGTCTTGTTCAGTGTCTCGTCTACTAGCTGTTGATGCACCCCATTCTCGTACAACTTCCAAGCCTGTGCATCATTATATTAATTAGTTTGTGAAGACAATTTGTTAAGAAAGGATCCGAAATTTCAACTTAAAATTAATTTTTACATTAATTTCGATGTGAAATACTCTAACAGTGATATATAGTATTTATTCAAGTTCTATTGTAATCTATAGTTTGTAGTCATAAGATCACAAAATTTCATTACAAATTATTTAAGAATTTTATAGAACCAATGAAATGATTTAATTATGAAAAGTTCTAAAAGCTGAGATTTAATGTTGTGAAATGTTTTTTTTTAAAAAATAAAATAAATTATTGTCTACTTAATAATAATTGAAAGTGCAACTATCTTTATTTTCAGAAATAAATTGAAAAAAAGTCATG
Organism: Andrographis paniculata; assembly: GCF_009805555.1. Taxonomy (NCBI): domain Eukaryota; kingdom Viridiplantae; phylum Streptophyta; class Magnoliopsida; order Lamiales; family Acanthaceae; genus Andrographis; species Andrographis paniculata. Next base: position 347,496 of record NW_026137601.1, on the reverse strand, counting down.
AAACTAATGGTCTGATAATGTGAGTAAACTTGTGATAGTGAGAGAGACGATGAGTTCAAACATTTATGTCTCAAGGCTCACACGTCCTAATAAATAAATAAATAAATAAATATATATATTGAAAAAGTCTCTAATCATCATGTTTAGTGCATACCTCATCGAGTAAATATTCAGTTTCGATTTCAGAGTTCCTATCGCTGCTCCTCCGACCACTAATGATTTCGAGAATGACTACGCCAAAGCTATAGGTGTCAACTTTCTCGGATAAATGCCCGTGAATTGCATATTCGGGCGCCGTGTAACCCCTGAATTCAAGTATGTTAGAAATTTCTAACTTTACTATTGTTTTAAAAGTAAATTCAAATTTGAGGCAACTTTATTTTCTAAAAATCAAAATAAACAAAAAAGCGAATGATAAAGATGAGGATGAACTTACAATGTCCCGGCAAACTTTGTGCTAACATGGCTTTGGTTCTCTGGTAGAAGCCGTGCCAATCCAAAATCGGCGATTTTGGCATGAAAATCGTCGTCTAGTAGAATATTGCTCGGCTTTATATCCCTATGTATAATGCATACATGGTATTGTTCGTGTAGATACGCTAGGCCTCTTGCCGTGCCTAGTAGTATGTCGGAGCGTTGTTTCCATGTAAGTTCCCCTCTTCTATCGCCTGCAAGCCAACAATAGTTCTCTTATGTATTCAAAACATCGCACAAAATCCTTTTTTTGGGGATTCTATACAATATTTTAAAAAATATATGAAAATTTCAAGTAATTTTTAGAAAATTTTATGCGATAAATTTTCTAAACATAGAAAATATGATGTCGACTTTCTAAACCCAAAAGTGGTTTATAAGAAATTTTGCCTTAAGATATGTTATATAACAAAAAAGTTGAATTACCATATAGGAATCTATCAAGGCTTCCGTTTGCCATGTACTCGTAAACGAGAAGTAGTTGGGATCCTTTGCTACAACATCCTAAGAGGCGTACGAGGTTGCGATGATGGACATTGCTGACAAGCCTTACTTCACTCTCGAAGTCTATCTTTGCTCTACTGTAGCTTATATCGAGTCTCTTAACTGCAACAATTGTCCCGTTCTTAAGTGTGGCCTGATAATAGAGAATCATAGGTATGTAAGATACAAAAACATATAATGAAAATTAGTGAAGTCCATATTATGAAACTAGGAATTTCTACGCCCGAAGAAAAATGCACATTGAGTTTTTAATAATACATAGATTAAACTTTAGCTCAATCTACTCAACTGTGTACTTTGAAAGTTTATGATTGTGCTTGATGGACTCAATTAAATTTTGTTGACTTTGTTATTGAAAGAATTTTAATATGAATAAAACTTAATGCCATGTAAATTTTGCTCAAGATTTTTCAAATTTAAATTAAAGCTCCATTTGTCTAAACAAAAACCCTAAATATATGCTAAAATATTCAGCTGCTGAACAAATGAAAATATATACATTTGAAAACTCAATTTAAAGTTGATTTTATTATGATTATTGAGATACTTAATCAAGCCCAATTTAACGGTCAAAACAATTATTTTTTATTGGATCATTTGGAGTTTAAATTTGAGCTTAAGATTGCTCAATTATAACAACAAAACCTTGTTAAAATTATGTTGTTCGAATGATAATAGAATCACTTTAGTTATTGTGCTGATACTAATTTGACTCAATCAGCACATATTTATAAAAAGAATATTGTATATCCAATAACACATATTTTTACAGCACATTATATAATTTTATGTCTAACAGTATATTGTAATTTTAGCCCAATACAATATATTCCCTCCGTGCCAGAAAAGATGTCTTATGGGGATTGGGCACGAGAATTAAGAAATAATAGTATTTAATTGAAAGTGGGTATAAAGTAAAATATAAAAGACTAAAATACCCTTACTTTTCGAATGATTTTAAAAAGTAGTTATAATAATAATTAGAAGTAGTTTGTAAAAAAAAAAAAAAATTTTTGTCATAAAGTGGAACCACGATTACTAAATACGGAAATAAGACAATTGTTTTGGAACGGACGAAAATGAAAAAACAAAACAACTCTATTGGGACGAGGGAGTATAACTTATATACCACATGCTTCTATAAAACACATTATATGTTGTTTTGTGATAGAATGTTGATTGTTTAGAGTTAGTGTGTTGAACAAACTTACCTTAAATACATCGCCAAAGCCTCCTTCTCCAAGTTTGTTTTCCTCACTAAAATTATTTGTTGCAACTTTCAAATCCTTGTAACTATAAATATTTGGGCCTTGTAACTCGGTTGCACCCAATATATTATCTAGCATTAAAAGAAAAAAGAAAATAAAAATAATCAATGAATTTATTGGATCTTAAAGATTTTACATTTTCTTTCAAACAAATGAAGAAAATTAATAAGTATTAAAATTTGGATTACCTCTTTTAGACGTGGGCTTAGCCTTTCTTGAAAATTTATACCATAAGAAGAAAGCTGATAAAATTAGCATAAGACATACACCTCCCACAACACCCCCAATAATTGCTTTTTTCCTCCATGAATTCCCTGAAAATAAAAAATGAAACAATGATTTATATATATATATATATATATATATGATAAATTATATCTTATTTGTTGGTGTTTACACACAAATTTTATAAGAGTATTGTGGTTCAAGAACTATGCATATTATTTCATGATTGTTTTTCTATTTTTCAATCTATGCATATCGCACAAGACTAGGAAAAAATTGCACAAAAATATCTCTCATGCATATTCTGTTATCATTTTTGTCATGTATCTATCTCATTAGCAAAATATACCCTACATATCTGCAAAAGTCGATATTTCTATCATTTGACCGCGTGTGATCGCGCAGATATTTTTTACAATTTTCCCTACAAGACTACAATCCTTGAATATCAAATCTATAGGCTATTCCCAATACTATCATATTTTTATCCTAGGCACTAAATGTGTTTAATACACAAAAAACAATCTATCAATCCAATCATAATAAATCAAGCCCTAATGCGTTGACATTAAAAAATAAAAAAAAATAGTTACCTTCTCCTAAGTAAGGTGTGATATCCATTGTGCTATTTTCCGGGAAAAATTGATGATTTGAATATCGAAGAAAGCAGCCGGCATCGATAGTTTTTCCATCGGTATTGGGCAAGCAACTCTCAATGTTCTCAATCGCGACAACTAAGCAATCTCGACAGCCATCTTGACTTATTGTTTCAACACATTGTGCTATCCCATAAATGGTTGAGTTTGAACCACTTTCAACTATCATTTTAGTTGCAGCGAAGTAGCCATTAATCCTCGGAGTCGCCTTTACAAGATTTTGTATCAATATAAGACCCTTTTCTCTGAATGTTGCTTCTTGAGGCACGGTAATATTGTTGCAAATATGTTCATTTCCGATTTGTGTTGTCTCACTATAAAAATTGTTGCTCTCGTACCTCTTATGAAAAAAAAAACAAATCTAAGTACATTTGTTTATATTACATCATGATTCATACATGCACGTAAGTTAATAGAAGTAAGTTTAGAATAAAAGAACGTGTAAGTGCAAATAGTTCGACAAATTTAGAGTTCATCAATATTTAGTAAATTCGATCCTTGAGTAAACTGAAGATTTTATTAATTTCTACGCAATACTTTTGGATTTTTTTTATTTTTTATTTTTGTAAAATGCTTTGTTCTAATAAATTTTGAATCAATAAATTTTAGTCACTCAATACTATACATTTAGTTTATTTGAATTAATATCGGATTTCAATTATAAAGTAAATGACAAATTTAAATATATTTGTATATTATGAAGTATTTTAAATTTAATCCAATTTTATTTCATTACTTTTTATCGTAGACAAAATTATATCAAATCATTATCAAACTAGAATTTAAAATTTAAACTTAATTTTTAAATCACAAAGAAACACACAATATGGATAATATATTTATTATGCAATTTATAAAAAATACTTGTAGTTAATTAGTTATCTACACGTTCTTTTTTTAATTTATTTTTAGTTATCTACGACAAGAATATATTGCTCTCAAATTTTAAAACACTTTAGTAGTTAGAATTCAAGAAATATATTATATATATATATAGAGAGAGAGAGAAATAGAATCCTTTAGAAAAATATGCCAGCTCATGTGAAATGGATCGGTATCAACATCAATAGTATTTAATATTTATTAATAATTTAATATCCAGGCCGGCATTTATCCATAGCCAGCACAAAATGGTTGCTCTCTATTGCTTACATTTTTGGCCAAATTCTTTGTTGAGGATATTGCACAAGATGCCCTCTAATAACCACTATTTACTGATGTAGGGACACCTAACGTACATCATAATTGGATGTGTGTTTGTTAGCAGTATTTTTCATCATAAATATTATATTGACTTTTTTCATAAAAAAAATATACTCCTTCCGTTTTCCGTCCCAAATATTGTGCAATATTTGTATTTGACACCGGAATTTAGGTGGGGAGTATTAAGTATGGTAATTTGATATAATATTTATATAAATATTATTAATTATTTTTAAATTTAAAAATGTTGCAGTGAGTTTGAAATGAAACAAAAAAAAAAAAAAAAGTTGCAGGGTGTTTGGGACGGAGGGAGTATATTTTATTCTGTCTTTTACAAATACTTTTATTTTTTTAGTTAGTAAAAAATCTTATCATTTTCTATGTTAACCAAAACTACATCCTTTTATTAAACATATATCTAAAAATATTAACACATCTTTTCCAGACGAATAAATACATGAAAAATACGAAACACACAACGTTTTTTTCGGAAATGAAATTATATTTTTTAAATATGAAAACTTAAATAAAAAGCATTCATTAAACATAACTATAATTAACAAATCAATTAAATATATATATATATATATCAAATTTACCTTAGAAAACAGCCGTCGTAGATAACGCGAGCGCCATTGGCGGCGGAGCAGCTGCGAATCTCGGCGACGGCGGCGGTGTAGCAAGCGAAGCAGTCGTCGTCAGACAGGTAGTTCCTGCACTGTGCCATCCCGTAAACCGGGTCCGACGACCTCGCCTGCTGTGCGGTGGCGAACCGTCTCCCTCCGCCGGTCGAAAGCTGGGCCGCCATGGCTGCAAACGTGGCGTTCCGGTTCTCGAAGAAGTTCTTCGAATTCGTAGCGTTATACTGGCTGCATCCTCTGTTCAGCAGATTGATCTGCGGCTCCGATTTCGCCGCCACCCACACGGCGGCGACCACCGCCGCCGCGGCCAGCCACCTTGCCGCTTCCATTTTTCAGGGATATATATATATATGTAAATGTATATTGTATTTGGGGATGATGGGCCTTAACTGTTACAAGTAGCTGTAGGAATGGGAGGCGAGGTGTCCACAACATTAATAAGTAATAATAACATAATAATTACTCCTCTGGTAGCATGTCCACGTTGTCGTTTCTGTCCGTCTCACATACTATGTCACTTTCAATTTTTTTAAAAATGATTACATATTTTAATTTTATTTTAAATTTTTTAATTTTTTTTTAATTTTAATTAAACTAATTAGTTATCTTAATCTTAATTTATAATTATTTATATTATAGGATAATTATTTTTCTAATATATTTTAAATTTTCTACTAATTACACCATTTTGAAATATCATGTCTACATTGTAGCAGACACCAGACAGAGGGAGTATTATAATAAATAAATAAATAGTACTAAATAATTGAATATATTTTAATTTGGAGTCTACTCTATCGTGTCTGACTTTTCTGCCGGCACAGCGCAGCCGTGGTTACTTGGCTAATTATAATCGAAGTCCTCCTGTTATTTATATTTACATATTTGGGCATCATACTTCTGGAAATTATAATTACAAAATATTACACATAAATTGGTTTTCATATTCTAACTACTATTTCTTCGTCAAGTTTCAGGTCTTGTTTGTCAAATATGGGTCGTCTATAATAATTTGTTTTATCTGATCTAAGTTGAAAGCTATTAAATTCGACTAAAAATTTATCCAAAGTACATTCAACGAATAACAATTGTTGATTCTCACATCATAAAAAAAAATATATATATCAGTTTTGTCAGGCCGCGAGGGATAACTCTTGTTGGTGACGACAATGATGATCTTTCTTTATACTACATCTGCTAAAAGGTCTTGAAACTTTTGCCTTGTTAGATATGTTGTTTTTAAGTTTTAATTACCTCAAGTTTAACAAAACAAACATATTTATGTATCTTTCTTATTTGGCAAGCCCTGCTCCGTTGTTGCATCCGATCCAAACTCGTTGGATGGGTCTTCAATGTCAACATCAATCGTGGATCCAATAGAGTTCTTGCAGCAGAATTCCAGTCAAACCATTGTGAAGATTATTTCTTAATTAACAGTATTAATACAAAAATCCTTTCTTTCAATTTTGGCATATGATATAAAAATCTTTAGGTCCTCAGATTGTTAGAATTGCACAAAAACAACAAAACAGTGGAGTGTGCATAGAAGGACTTGGCCCCAAACCCATTATTCTATACTATTTTTATTTATAATAATTTGTACCAATAAATCTAGCTATAAATATAATACCTCATTCGCCCACTTGTCATGTCCATCTTTCTATTTTCGTCTGCCTCATTTATTTTATCATTTTTCTTTTTTTTTAAAGTAATAATACATTTTAATCTTATTTTAAAAATTTTAATTTATAATTTTTTTAATTTTAATAATACTAATCAGTTATCTCAATTTTAATCTATAATTATTTTTATTATACAATAATTATTTGGAACGGAGGGAGTAATACATTATATATTAATAATAAACTTTAACTCAAGGGAAAAATATGAATTTCTTCTTTCTTTTATGTCTATATATTGTCTTTTTTTTGTCATTGTGTTTGTTATTGTACAAAGATAAATCCAATAAAATAGACGAAATTATATCCGAATGATTTCAGTTCAAAGAATAAATATGAATTAAAAGAACAACTTTAAGAATTATCATTACATTTATTAAATCATTTCCACTTTTCTCGGGTTGAATAATATTAGAGATTTGGCCAAAAAAAAAAAAAAAAGGAAAATGTATAGAATAGCATACTATTTATAGGTTAATATATCAACTTATTGAGTTCTCATTAATATTAGTATATATTATATATTTATTTATTAAATATCTAAAAATTTACAGGCATTTTGCCCTCGAGGATTCATAAGCTAGTTCCTGAGAATGTGTCTTTATTGGTGAGATTGGTATAGTGATGCTTATGTGTGCATGTGTGTATATTGCCTCTACAAGATCAACATTTCAATCTCAATAATATCATATGTATCTCAATGATTTGCACTTCAATAATTAACCACAATGATGTCCATTTGGTAGCTCGAAATAGAAATAGAAAAAGACATTGCTCTCTATTTATATTTCACAAACTCCTAATTATATACACATAAAATAAAATAGCTAGAAATAATATTAAGTAGACGGATTGAATGACATGAAACTCAAAATCTTCTAAACCCAAGAACACAAATGAAATCAAATGAACAAAAATAAACTTGTTTGATTTATTTTTAATTACTTGGCAAAGTGTTGGACAAAAGCTCATCCAATAAATCTGATCCCAATTCCTCAAGAACTACCAAACCCTTATCCATTTCCATAACCTCTTGTCTCCTTCTGTTGGTTGATCTACTTATCATTTTATGGGAATCCTTTAAGGCCTTCGCCGGCGACGAGCCCTTCTTACAGCTGTAGTTCATCTGCGCAAGAGATTCCAACACTTTTTCCAATGGGAAATTCATTACAACTGAAGGACCTCTCATTGCGACCGCGGCTTGGTCGTAGGCCATGGGTGCATCTTCTGCAGTATCGAATGTTCCGAGCCAAACCCTAATCCCATGCCTCGTCGAATCTCTTATTTCTGCGGCGAACTTTCCCCATGGCCTCTTTCTGACTCCGATGTAGTGATCTGTTTTCCTTGTTTGTGGCTTTTCGACATGTTTTTTTCGCATTTATAATTCGATGGTGAAGATTCCCCTACTGTTAGGGTTTGGAATTTGAATGAGATGAAGGTTTGATTTAATTCTTGCTTGGTTTGAGAAGATGAATCCATGGTCTTGTTGTGCCATTGGCAATTAAGGGACAGATACAGACATGAATAAATACTTGCAGTGGGAAGAGGAATGAGATCTGTATAGGGTATGTAAATTGCAGATTAACTTGCATTAATAAAACTAAATTCACTGTTTATAAAAAATAAAATAAAATTATCTTTATTAAAATAATTTTTTTTTAAAAAAAAAATCACTAATATCTCCCAGGAATCAGAATAAACTAAAATAAGCTCTAAGGTTATTTGATAGTGAAACCCTAGATTCTAGGGCAAGTTGCACATTTAGAGAAAACTTAATTGAATTTTTTAAATTAGGTCAATGATAGATCAAAGTTTTACTAAATAATTTTCTAGAATTCCACAAATTTTGCAAGTAAAATGACAAATTCTGGGAATAGGAATCAGTACTCCAAAAAATAAGACAGCCTGTAGCAGAGTCGTCGTTCAGGGCATGAATATTTTATGCATCCTGTCTGAACTCAACTGTACATGTCTTGTAATGACTAATTAAGAAAAGCCTTTTATAATTGAACTGTCGGTTGGGAATGTTTAAATTAATTTTTGGCTTTGATCGGTATAGTGCGGCAACCAATGTGCCATTAATTTATACCGCCGCCATTAAAAAAAAAATGGATATTTTTATTAAAAAATAAAAAGAAAATATTTTAAAAATTTAGTTAATAATTAATAAAATATATAATAAAATTAATGATGTTTTTTTTGAAAAAAACAAATATTGAATGTAAAAGAATAGTTATATATATATATATATTTTTTTTTTTACTCTTTCAAATATAGCAATGGAATAATGGAAAATTTTAATACTGTGGGTTTGGGTTTTTGAGTTTGATGGAACAATGGTAGTTTGATGTGATATAAATAAATGCTAGTGTTGCACGATTTGTATAAATTGTTGAACGCACAATTTGTATAAATTGTTGAAATAATATTAAATAAATAATTAATTATATTTATAAATATTTTGTAGAAATATTTTGAATGTAAAATAAAATTAGAGTAGAAATCTGTCCAAAAACCCAAAAAAACACAATAAACTTGAATTTGTATCCAATTCAAAGAGGAAAAAAGAGTAATTTTAAATTAAAAAAGACGCCTTCGGACTGGTCCTGAATCAGATCTCTTTCCTGGACCGTGGTTCACGCAGACGGGCTGAACCGGTCGGGCCGTCTGGTTTCTTTCTGTGGGTTGAAGCGGTCGAACCGCCCATATTTCTCCAATCTGGACTTGAAGAGATTTTGTCACAAAATAATATTTTGGGATAATAATAACTATATTATAAAATATATAATATAATGTATTAAATTATATAACCGAACACGGCAATCCGCATTCCACATGAATTGGCTAATTATTTAAACTTGTATTTTAATAGATTTAATAAATTATCGGCCAACCTACATTATTTTAGGGCTCTGGTGTCCGATCTAACTTGCAAGGTACTAAGTTCAATCGAAAATAATTCAATATAACGTGAGATAATAAATAAAATAAAAATAAACAATATAATAAATAAGGCAAGGCACACTAAGTTAAGGCACACTAAGTTACCGGGTTCGAAAAATTATCAATTTAGTCATAAATTAAATTCTCAACAATCGATCGTAGTAAAACATTAAACGGATTACCAACATTAATTAATTAAAAGTTATAGTAATTACACAACAATGTAATGAATGCTAACAAAACCACAAGAATATGTATTAGTCAAAAAAGATCACATAAAGTAGTTTGTCATCATCTCTCCAAATTCCAATTCGACAATGATCAAAAGCTCGATATATATATATATATATATATTGCACTAATCATATATATGAAAAGAACATAGTACTTTTACTAATCATGCATAATCCAAAATACTTAATTAAAAGCTCTTCTCACTCATTCATCCATCAAGTAAATCTATAGCTGAGAGCCTCTCCAAGAACAAGTCGAACTCCTCATCTAACCCCAGCATGCTCGCTCTCACATACTCTGCCTCGCTGCCAAATCGCGCGCCACTTCTCGCCAAAATCTTATACTCCCTCAGCAAATTTGCGCAGTCGACGCCATTTTTGCATTTCAGCCACACAAATGCTGCCAAAAGACAAGTAGATCGATGATCATATATATATATCTATATGTTCTGTGGATTAAGGTTGTAAGAAATTAGTAATAGTGAATTAGTAAGGACGTATACCGGGGCATGGATGGGTGAATTTTTTGAAGAAATTGCAGTAGTGAATGGGGTATTTGGGGGCACTGAAGACTTTGTTCTTGGCAATGACATCTCGAAGACTATTCCACCTTTGTGCCAAGACTCCATAGCTGTACTCGAAGAAATTCTCGACCTCAAATGGCTTGTCACTTTGGCAACTCAGATTAATGGTTTCCAGCACTTTAGCAGCTCGGAGCTGCGACTCTTTCGACACTCCAATGGAACTCAGCACCAAGAAGTTCATCATTTTTTTCGCTGTAGTTTCATCCTTCACAAGTGCCCACCTTTAACAAAGTTAAAAAAAAAAATAAAAATCAAACCACATTATTTCTTAAGAAATCCATGGAAAAAAAAATAGGCGAAAAGTCTGCATTATTCTATTTAAAAATTGCATGATTCAAAAAATTGCACAAGATCTCACTTTAGAGGATTTTGCGCAATATTTTCAAAACTACAAAGAAGTTTCATAAGTTATAAGCAATTTTTTCGAAAAATTAAATATACCCAATACGCGATCCAGCATGGCCCGAGCATTTGGAGAGAGTGAAGAGCATAATTTCTTGATCGGCCGGGGAAGTGATGGAAGTGTATTGAGGCCAATAGTAAGCAAGATCATGAACAGTCATGCCTTTTCCTTTGTGGTTAGACACCACAGGCTCTCTGATAGTACCATCTGGATTATTCGGAGACGTGATCATCTCTATATACGGTCCATCTTTGTCGTAGCGACGAGCATCGCCCGACCATTTTAGTAGCCCCGATTGCAAGAAAGTAACCATCTCCGAATACGACTGCAAAAACGATCGAAACTAGACTTAATTAGTATAGAGACTAATGTTATACATAAAAATAAATAAAATTGTCAGTATAATACTTTGGACTTCAATCGAAACTTATTAATCTTGAAATTTTTTGGTTTGTATATAGTCGTTTAAATGCAAATTCAGTTGTATACTTATGGTCAATTATACATAAAAATAAAAAAATAAAAAATAAAAAAAGATTTATATGTGAATTAGTAATATACAAAATAAGAATGATAATTGACTTTGTATACAAGATTAAGTATGTAATTAATTTCCCCAAGTATAACATAATTATGTTTATGGGTACTAGGGCTAAATATTTAAATTTTCAAATTATAATTAACACTCACAAAACTCAATTAATAGTTTTCTTATTCTAAGAACTATAAAACCCAAAGTTTTTAAATTGGATACATACAATATATAAAATTACAATTAACATAGTTTTCTTTCCTTATTTCCTCAACACCTACAAACTAAATATATCAATCTAAAAATTTTCAAATTATGACATAGACTAGGAGTCTTAAATTTATTTCACATCTTCACAAAATTTAAAAATGATCCTTGTACATAATAATAAGTTAAGGGCATCAAGTGCTAACCGAATAAGCCGGAGTGGCGGCGACAACATCGATAGGATTAGGATGATTCAGTCGATCCGAGAGGGCGTACATTGCCGCGAGAATAAGTTGACTTGATCCTGTCCCAACAATAATGTATCGATCTTCTACTACAGCATTGCCAACAATAGTATGAACCCTCTTGATTTGTTCCTCGAGCTTTGGCTCCAAAAACCAACAAAAGCTTTTGGAATTGGCAAAATAACTCATGGATTGATTTATAGGGATTGTGATGCTCACGTCGCACTTCTCTCCGATTTCTTTCCAATAGGCCTCGTACATTCTTGGATCGCCCCTGAACAAAATTACCATAAAAATAAAAATAAGCATGTATATATATATACGTTCTGATTTCTATGCTGACTGAGTCGAATCAGTATGACATTCAGCACATATACAATAAGATTATACATATTTAATAACTCATGATATAATTTCATTACAAAAAAAAATATATAAGTACAACATATGCTTCTATATAGCACAAAATTATGTGTTAACGCCAATGCGCGGCCATATATATATATATATGTGTGTGTTTATACGTACACATCAAGATTGATTAGGGTTTCGTGTTGGTGGGCTATGGTGGAGCCATTGGTTTCAGACAAATTCTTGGAGTTGCCATTGGCCAGCAGTTTCTCTTTGAGAAGACACATTAATTTTTATTTCTCTTTTGGGAGCAAACCTTTCGAATCACTACTAATATAAAAAGGACTGTCTGTTTAAATCCTTCTCACGTGTGTATTTTATAGCCAATTTCTTACACTTTTAATAAACTTTAGTATATTCTTTTAAGGAAAAACAAATATATAAAAATAGTAACAAATTTTTTGCAAAGTTTGAGATTCATTGTATTTCATATTTTAAATCTTGACTGTATTTTCAAATTACATAACGTTCATTGTCGACTTTAAATTTTATTATAAATATTATACTTAGAATTGGAATGTGGGATACTGCTAATTTTAATTCTTGTAATATTGCATCAACTGAATGGCAACAATTTTATTTTATTTCCTTAATATTAAGTTATATATATATATTTACATTTGGTAGGTGAATTTCAATGACATTATATTAATTCAATGAGATTTATTAATTCTACTGCAAATTTTATAATATCTCTACAATCCACAATTATATATATTTTCCTTTTTTTCAGACATATTTTATATTAGTGATAAGTATTTATTATATAAAAATCGACAACTGTAAAATTGAATAATATATGTACTAGATCGATCCCTATGTTATTCATGGGCTGTTTGACCCAAAAATGAATAAAAAGAATAGACGGATTCGACCAAAATAAATGTGACGTGATTCAAGAAGAGAGATGATCCGGCCCAATAAGGAGTGATCGGCCCAAAAGAAATGAATGGATCATACAAATTGGAGGCCCAAATCATCGATAAAAGTATAATACAATCAAGCTAATACATTATTTGAAAATGATGATTTGAGTTTCAAATCCGCCTTCAAATCTTACTTGTCATACATACATGATTCACCTAAAATTGACTTGTCTTAGTGATCTTAGTTTGCAAACTATCAGGTTCAATAAAATAGTTGTTGTGAATTCTCATATTTATTAATAAAATATAATGTATAAAAATGTAAAGGAATGACACACACCAAAACACAACACACAGATGAAAATAACAAAATATTCTTTAATTTTTACATAAATTTATTATCTTTTAATTTACAGCAAGCTCACATTATGTACAGACTAGAGAGCCACAAAGGAAGGAACCTAACCTTTTATTTAACCAACTCTTCCCATCATCGGTCCGACAATCAACAAGTTCCTCTAATACTCAATGTCCGGCAAAATAAACTTGTCCCGAGAAAACAACGGGTAACAATGAGATACATCCTCGATTAACAACGCGTAACAACCGAATCATTTTACTCTATTCTATTCAAGAAGAAATTCTAACTCACAGCATCATCCATTGTACTTATCAGAATCTTGAATAGTGTTTAGTCGAATACAAAAGTTGAGTGAAATACATATAAACTGATGTTGTAACTAAACTATAATTTTATCACGCTTAATGAACATAAGATCAAGCGGGAGTTCTTCCATCTTCGGATATGAGCTTTGGACTCATTCTCCATCTCCCCACAAGAAAATTAGTTTAACCTTAATACCTAAAATCACAATAATAGAGAAAAGATAAAAACTAACTTTTGTCACTGTGTTTTGGGTTCGAAAATTTAAGTGGAAAATGAATTTTGGATCGATATTTTAAGTTGTTTGGATGTGATATTTTCCGGGGAGAAAACTATTGCACTCTATCTAAGTTCTGAAAACTTTTAAGTTCAATAATTTTTTTTCAAAATTTTATCTGTCGACCAAAATACTCATTCAGCTCTGAGAGAATGAGCTTGACTATCATGCAGTGGTAATCTACAAGGAAATGCATAGTAAATCCACAACTAGAAAACGATTTCGATAAACTGAACTCAAATTCACCTAAAGCAATAAATAAAGGAGACATCAACCAACAAATTACTGCACAAACTGCACTCTCTAAAATCCCAATTTTCTGTATACTGAAAACTGTAGTTTTAGCCAAGCCATGTTCACACCTTCTCAATAACACCATAACCACACTTTCCCAACATCACGCAAAAGATTCTATTTTTGCAGCAGTTCTCTCACACTAAAGTGACTGATTCCATTACCAAAGAACTACAACTAAACTCGAAAATGTAGTTTAACATTGATAAAAAAAAGGGAGCTTTTATCCTTGAAGATTTCGAACAATGCAAAATAAAGCATACAGCACACTACATTACAGCTCTATCAACAGCAATTGGCCTATCCAAACTTTATTCTTGATTTTATCAAAATTAAGATTTCAAGTGAGTTAACATTGTCCATCCATACCTCACAAAATTACTCTACAAGGCAAAACCTTTGAGGTATTCTGGATCACGTTTAGCCCTCTCCTGGAACTTCTTGAACCACCTGTCCAATATATCCATGGGGACAACAAGCTTCGACCCATCCACCCCACAGAAAGACTGCATAAAATTGAACAAATTCTCCCCAACCTTCAACGCCAGCCGCTCAATCCTCCGTTCCGCCGCCACGTCGAGCGAGGGCAACGCCGCCAGATCCTCCACCGACACTCCGATCTTCGCCGACAGTGGCTGCGCATCGGCCGCCGTCAGCTGCGGGACGCCGGCGCTGCCTGGCTCCGGCCAGGGGAGCGAGAGCACGGCGGATGGGCGGGAGACCGTGACGGCGCCGCAGAAGAGAAAAGCGCTGCCGGGGGACTGGATGTAGACGGCGAGGGCTTTATCCGGCGGGAGTGTGAAACTGTTGAGCAAGAAAATGCAGATTTCGCGGATGGAATCGTATGATTCGCCGACGAAGTGATTCATGTCGAGAAGCCAGTGGGTAGTGTCGATTTGGGCGAAGGTGGAGATATCCAAAGGGAAACTCCGGTTGGGGAAGACTACGCCGAACATGATCAATTGGCTTAGCTTGGCTTGGCTGGCTCGATTTCGTGTCAGGAATTCGATTTTGGAGAGGGTTTCTGTTGGATGACAAGAAACTTGGGGGAATTTGGATAGAAGAGTCTAGAAAAGTCCAGCTTTGTCATCCGTGTAAGTTTCGCAAAATCTTGAGCAAGCTCCGAGGATACTGGCCCATTCAACCTAAGAAATTTTATTTGAAGTTAGGGTTTAACTACTTTGGATTTTTAAGGTGAGTTGATATAATGTATGTGTTTATGTTTAGTATAATTTTTTATAAATATTATTAATATAAAATATTATTTTTTATACTATCACGATACATTTTTTAATGTTCTAATTAGTATTTAAATATTTTTTAAGTAATTAATTTTTTAATTATCAATCGACAAAATTACTTTTTATTTTATGTATAAAAGAATTAAATAAATTAATTAATTAAATGTAAAATAGTAAATCCCGTGTATAAAAATTAAAAAAAATGACAATAATGTATTATTTATATAATTGATATTTAATGTAAATATATAAATTATTTAAAAATATAAAATAAATAAATTCATTATATTTCAATTCAATTTTTAATCTTTAATTAACTTATATTTCTTATGAAACTATATTACTAATTTTAATAAAATACTATTATTTTAAAATAAATTCATTCCATTAAAAAAAATCAAAATCAACAAATTTTTTATATTAAAATTAATTATTTTTATTATTGTTGATCTCAAATTCGTTCAAAGATAAACATAATTAACATTTTAATACTAAAAACACGGCACAACATATCATCAACATAGACACAACTTCTACTGTAAGATTGTAAATTCAAACTAATTATTTGTTGAACTATCGAATTGAGAATGAACATACTGGTGACCACAAAAACATAAAGTACAAAACAATTGTTAACTTAGTTCGATCATCAATAACATCCATGTATCCACGGGATCTCAAAACAGCATTAGAGTCACAATTCTCAATAAATGACTACCCTATTTCCTTAAGATACTCACTCCTAATCTACCCAATTGAGAATGAACTAATATCTCTTCTTTTTGCCCGTACAATGTTATCCTATCAACACAACCAATTCATTATTCCTCACAATTATATTAAGAATTTTATTTTTTTCAAATATATCTATAGCTCACACTATATTTTATTCACAAATATATCATCATTTAACAAATTTAATGAATAATGAAATCTTCTTTTTTTTTTTCACTATCTTTTCCATTTTCACAAATTTTGTTACAATTGATTATACCCACATATGGATTGGACTGAAATTTGGAGGGAGTAGCTAGGACGGACCTAATACCCTGCAAATCAAGTCTGATAAGAAAATCACACTAGACGAACCATTCGTGACAGATGACCTGAACGGTTTGATCGATCCAATTTTGGGTCACCTGTATATTTGTTCCGGTATTGTTCGGTCCACCTGCAAATACAAATACAATCTACTTTTAACAATTTTAATATAGGCCATTTTTTATATTTATATTTTTAAATTCTAATATTTAAAATTTATAAAAATAATGTGAATATAAAATATATTTTCAAAAAATTAATCCTGCCCTGAAATCGGAGAAGTAACTCGCTCAGGGGTGAGGGGTTTAGTTACGGCTTGTTTTCTGAGGAATACGCAATCGATCTTTCTAAGAAAGAGCGAATTGGGTAAGATTGTGCTCGTGAGCGTTAAGGCCGACCGAAGAGAAGTGCCTCAACTTTCACAGTGAGGGAAGCCACTCGATCGATTCACCGTTGTTAGGATTATTGCCCAAGCAACCAGTATCCGCCATCTAAGCATACCAATTGACCTCTGAATTCATCTCAGCATTCGAGTGTTGACGCCGGTGGTTCTCTTCTTGATAGAATTGGGAGCTCTTCCGTCGCTGTTGATACGGTATTTTCCTCTTCGTTTTAATTTGAAGTGCTTGTTACGATTTTCGGATTTGAGATTTTGTGAGAGAGTGGTTTTTTGTTGAAGGAGGTCTCCTTTTGTTGTTGTTGGAGGGTTCACTTCGCAGGAAGCTCATAATTTTTGTAAAATGAATTTTCAGAAATGTTTTCCCGATCATGTAGAGGAATCTATTTGTATTCTTGTAGCAGTGGTTTTCGTACTCAGGCTCAGTCTCAGTCTCAGGCTTCCTTCTCCAGGTGATTATTCTTCCCGGAAAGTTTTCTTTACAACTGCTGCTTTTTTTCCCCAGAATTTTCGTCTGTGAAAATATTGCATTTGTTTATTGATTTCGATATTAACTAGTAACGTGTTTGTCTTTTATATGTATCTTTGATTTGATAGAGCTTATTGTAGGATGATTATCTGATTGAGATTAGTTTAAGACTGTAAGTTAGTGTGAATTAGTTTGGAATTGATTTTGATCATAGGATAATGATTGTAGAAAAAGCTGTTGAATGTGTATATATTTATGTAAGAAGGATATGTGATTATTTGTGGTAAAAATTAGTTAATGTGGAAAAGTACATCCAAACACACTATTCATGATTTCAGTAAATTCTCTATGGCCACTGTGAATAATTGATAATTTAATTATTCTTTCTATAGCTGATGAGTTTATCGCCGTACATTTCAATGCAGATCCTTGCTTGACTCCGTAAGTTCGAGATGCAATTTTATAGGTCCAAGTAAGAGTGACATATACCCGCCAGTATTTGGGTTTGGATATAGAGGTTTTGTGTCAAATAATGGAACAAAGTTGAGGAGATTTAATTTGCCAAATTCATGTTTTATTAATTGTCGGCGAGAATATGCAACTAATGCTGTGACAGAGAAGAAATCTAAGAAGATGCTTATGTATTTGACGGGATTGGTTTTTGCAATGGTGGGGTGTAGCTATGCTGCAGTTCCGCTGTATCGGAGGTTCTGTCAAGCTACAGGTTATGGTGGTACTGTTCAGCGCCTGGAGGTGATAATGTTTCATTTGGTCCCATACATTTTACAAGTTCTTTCTTATGCATTTGTTTTTAGGAATCTCTAACTGAGAAGATTGAATTCATTCAAGGAGAGGTTGAAAGATTCATACGATGCAATCTATATCTTTTTGCAGAGGGTTGAGGAGAAGATTGCACGGCATGCAAAGGATGGTACTGTGACGTCTAGGTATGAATTTTGTTGGGTGGAAATATGATCAGTTCCATTTATTATTTTTTCAATAAATGACAGAATATATCATGGTTTATTGTAAAAGATAGAGGTGTATTTGGATGTAGTATAAAGTGTTTTAGATTTGAAATTTTAGAATGAAAAATAGGATTTTTAGTGGAAATAATTTTTGGATAGGGTACTTTTTAATGGAAAAATACTTCACTATACATTGTATAGTGCGAAAGCAAGTATGATAGCACAAACAACCAGAGCATCAGTTTTTTCTAACATAGGGAAAGTGAAAATTACATGGCTACTGTTATCTTTTTTCAAACTTGGATGAGTTCTTGTTCTTGCAGGGAGATTGTTGTGCAGTTCAATGCTGATGTTGCAGATGGGATGCCCTGGAAGTTTATCCCAACCCAAAGAGAGGTGTTTATTACCCAAACTTATCATTTTCCAACAGAGATAACATTTTGTTTACATACTACAAAACTTATTTGATGCTGACATATTCTATGCTTTTTGAAGCTTTACTATCACTACATTTTCTATGTTTTGATATATTATTCAAGTTTTTTTGTTTGTGAAACTGTGTGTTTTTGTTGATTTGAATAGTATTGTGTTTCTCTTATACAAATACAAGTTCAATTTGACATGAAGTGTTAAAAATGATTGTATATGCCTTTTATAGTTTATCACGAGTATATTGTTTCCAATATAGGTGAGAGTCAAGCCAGGGGAGAGTGCCCTTGCATTTTACACTGCTGAAAATAAAAGTTCAACCCCAATAATAGGCGTCTCTACTTACAATGTTACCCCGATGAAGGTAAATAACCTAATACATTTTTGGCATTTAAGTGTATTATTACTTGGCTGGATACTTTCTTTTTCCATTTTCATTACTGTCCTAATTGTTTGCACCATTATCTGTGTGGAGTTATTTTGGTTATTTCAGCTATCGAAATATGCTTAAAATACATTGTGTGCCTCCTTTGTTTGAAGAGGAGATAACTTGGTTGTTGTCTTGGAAATTTGGACCTTCGGTTCATGCAAGTCCTTAGACTTGACGAAGAGCCAAGATGCCATGACTGAGTGAGGATAGGATAAAGTTAAAAACAAAAATCGTGACATAATTACACACATTGCAGTTTTCTTCATTGAGTACTCATTTTCTAAAGATGTTGTAAAATAACTCATTGGCAATTTTATCCAGTTTATCTTTCAAATGTAATAATAATCAAACAACTGGGATGCGCAATGTTTTTTCTAGGACTCCAGGAAGAAATCACATGTATAATCTATACATATATATATGTATATATAATCTTAAGCACGATATGTATCATTTGACCTTTAGAAGTTAGAATGATGCTACTCTACACTGCCTAGGCTGATTGAAAAATATTTGCTCAAACCATTCTAGTGGCCATGGTTATTGGGATGGATATTCTAGTTTATAAAATACATTTTCAGGTGATTACATTAAATTTTAGTTACGTGGACATAACTGAACATTGCTTACCCATTTTTCCCATCTATATCGACATCTACTTGAGTCATCATTCAGATTATCAGTTTATTATAATATTTCATTTGATGATCCAACCAAGATAATCATTTTGTTACTTGAACACTACAACATATGCTAACCTTTTGAGATTTCTTATGTGCCCTCGAAAATTCATGCAGGCAGCCATATATTTCAACAAAATACAGTGCTTTTGCTTCGAGGAGCAGCGTCTTCTTCCTGGGGAACAGATCGACATGCCGGTGAGTGTTGTTTCGCCTCTCTTCCAAGCCTGCATCAATGTTGCTAATATTAATCAAGCTGGTATGGTGGTATATCCAGGTCTTCTTTTACATAGACCCTGAGTTTGAGACGGATCCGAAAATGGATGGCATCAACAACTTGATCTTGTCCTACACATTCTTTAAAGTTTCCGAAGAAAAATAAATAAATAAATTTGTGACTACTACTACTATTCGCTCTGCTCTTGTTTACTAACAGCTCCTCCCTATCTATATATATATAGATATTGTGTAGTCTCTCTCACTCACAGGGAAGATGAAGATTATCTCATCCGTTGGGGGAGCCATTCTCAAAATGATAACAGCAGCCATGGTAACGTTTTGTTGAGCTCTGTATTTCTTAGGTGATGAAATAAATATTACTATTATTATTATTATGTATTCATTCATTGGCCATTCTAGGCCGGGAGATAATCGAATAGATGTCAATTTACATGATTTTCAAAGTTGTGACTATGGAATATAAATTTATGTGGGCTTTCATAGAATCTCAACTGTTGAAAATATTGATAAATGTATATAAGTAACACATTTATATATAAAAACATTTATTCAAATTTTTTAATATATATATATATATATTAATGTGGTATTTTAAATGTAATAATATATAAAAAAATAAATCAAATTGTTGTACATCAAAATTCTAGTATGTGGGGCTTTACATTTAACTTTTGGAGTTTTTGGTATTATTTTTCAATATATATACATATATTTTTAAAAAATATCTCTATCATATCATATATCATATATATATATATCACAAGGCATTTTAAGAATAATAAAAATGCAACTAATTTTATTATATTTTTCTCATTCATTTATTTTTATTTTTAATTGAATTTTCAAAAATATTCTCAATCATCTAAATATTTATTTTTCTTAAACTTCACTAAAATAGGCTTTAGTAGAAATTTCACTATATATTAATAAAAAAACACAATCCCTTTGCAATAATACGGAGAACGATACCAAATTATATTGACAAATAAAATACAAAAGAAATATAATTAATCTTAATTTGAAAAACCTTAAATAAAAAAAAATTACGGGTAGCTAGACCAAAGGTGAAAATCTATTTACGATCAAATTGTATATAAGAGTCTTTCAATAATGCAAACACTTCCTAATCACCATTATATCAACCAACAAAAATCCTTAGGTAAAATTCTGGTCGAACTACAAATATCTGATTACAAATCTCACCGTTAGATTGAAAGTTGCTAACACTACTCGAAAAATGCTTGAAAATTTCTTTTGTGTTTTCTGTATCAAAATAATCAATAAAAATATTAATAATTAAAAAAATTATACTCCCTCCGTCCCGGTACAAGGTTACCGTTTACTACCCTATTAGTATTGTGTAATATAAAAGTAATAACATTTGTGTAATATAATGTAAGTTGGAAGGGTATTTATTAGGTTAGGTAGGCAGTACAGTTACTAAATTAGGAAATGATAACTTTGTTTTGGGATGAACGAAAATGAGCCGAGGGAGTAGATGATTTTTAAAAATAAAACCAATTTTTTTTTATGCAATAACAATTTATAAAATTAAAAGTGAAGTATATATATATATGTAAAAAAACATAATATTATTCATATTTTTGTTATTTATTATTTCAACAAATTTGAATTTTATTAAATTATTTGTTATTTTAATAAATTTTAATTAATTTTACAAATTATTATTTTTTAAATAAACTTCAAAATTATGAGAGTGTACGTTCTTGTCGTCTGTGTGTATATATATATATGATACAATGATATGATATGATATGATATGATATAATATAATATGATATATGATATATATATATTATATGTATGATGATATGATATGTCAAATATTTATTTTTATATAGAATTATAAATATTATGCCGGATAAGCTTATTTTATTCTTAAGCAAATAGAACATGAATAAATAAATATATAAAAATCAGTGACTCGTCTTACAAGTTGAGTCCACATTCTATTTTGGCTCTTTTGGGAACACTGCTAGGCGTTCGTAATCCCAACTAGGGTTGGGAATCCTCGTCCCGATTCGGTCTCGTTGTTCCTCCAATTCATCGATTCTGGGTAAGCAAACCATACATAAGAATCATGTTTCTAAATTATTGGTTGCTGAGTATTAGTTTTCAATTGTATTGCGCCGCGTTCTCGTCCGGATCGATCCCTTTTTCGTAGGTTTCCTTGTTCGTGCATTCATTCTATCGAATGACTAGATTTTTTGGGCTGGGTTTTCTGTAGAAATTGGCGGATAACTTATGTCGAGTTTATTAAATCGACGCTGTAATCTTAACGGATTTGTGCAATTGCTGGATTGGATGCAATAATGTTCGAACTTTTTGTTATGTTGAGTTTAGAAATAATACTGTGAGCTTACTTTTCAACGTGAACTTCTATTTGAGTTTCAGATTTCCTTCTCGTGAACAAAGTTAAGTTTAGTTTCAGGATGGCAAAACCAAAGAAGGGTTTTTTTTGGTTGGCTACGGTCTTTTATTTTATTTTGAATTTGAATCTAGATGCAATAAACCCAGAGTAGTTTGGGGGCGGTTGGCATCAAACTACTGTGGTGAAGCCTTGATGAGACCCGATTTAAGAGTTATCTGTGGGCCCATCCATGGCAGAATTTGGATACGAGGTGTTCTTTCGATACATGATGGCTTGTCCTTTTTGAGGAAAATATAGTGTTGTTATACGAGTTCTGTGTTGTTTGCTAGGATGAATGTTAGGTTATTTGATCATTGAACTGGAAACTCTTGCAGTAGCTGGCACATCCAGGGCTGAATCAAGGTTAGTTAGGGTTGTAACGGCTTTTGATACCAGTTGGCTAAACCCTCGGAGAAAAAAAAGGAAGGAAAAACTCATTGATCACTGCTAGCTTATTACTAACATGCATTGATAATTGCCTGTTTACTTTATAATTAAACTGAGGGATTATATAGTGTTTCAGTTTTAACAGTGATTTGTTTTTGATGTTTTACGTGATACAGTTCAGGAAGTGGGTGATTCAGTATGGCTGAAGTAAAGTCTTCAGGGAGACCTATTGATCAGTTGATTGAGAAGGTCCTGTGCATGAATATACTTTCCTCTGATTACTTCCGTGATCTTTTGAGACTGAAAACATATCACGAAGTGATTGATGAGATTTATGTTACTGTCACTCATGTGGAGCCCTGGATGACTGGAAACTGCCGGGGGCCGTCGACTGCATTCTGCCTTCTTTACAAGTTCTTCACCATGAAACTCACTGTCAAACAGATGCATGGCTTGTTGCAGCACCCGGATTCCCCTTATATAAGAGCAGTAAGTGTTTTTTAGTTTGCCTTTAGTGTTTGTTTCCAAAAAATGATGTATGGAAGTACTGAACAATCTAAACCATGAACCACTAAAGGAAAATGCGAGTGTTGAATAGTTTTTCTTTTGTGGGGAAAAATTATAAGGCAGCATTACAAATGACGCAGCCTCTGAGCCAGTTGCTATGGCGCAGCATCTTTGCCCTGGCACAAGGCGCGATTTGATTAATATTATTAATTAGGTTTATATTAGCGTTTTTTATATCCTTTTAATAGTCTTCTATATTATTTTGATTGACTCTCTCCCACTCGAAGCCTCTGCTCTCCAGCTTTATTCACATCACTTCTTGCATATGTGTGTATGTATATATGTGTGTGTATTAAAGTCACATTAATACTTATAGTGGGGCGCTGTCCCCCGTGTTGTGGCATAGGCCTTGCAGTGTGTTGTTCCATACGCCATTTACAGCTATGTGCTAGGGCATTTCTGATTTCAACTTTCAATCATGTTATGATATTATAACAAGTGTGGAACTTGCTCTAGTACTTTTGATTATAAAAAAGCTGAAGATTTCTACTGAATAGATGTGGTGTTGTTGACTCAACATACATTTATCTCAAGGATGATGAGTATATAGAAAGCCTTTCGAGTGAAGGTTCCTGGAGGAACAAATTTGGATTAATTATCTTAGAGACTAAAAAAATAACTGTGATAGCTTCAACATCCTTTGTTTGATACTTGAAATGCATGATATGCAAGCTAGGGAAAGTAACTTAGTAAATTAGATGCAAGTCAAATGTGTTTTAATGTGCTACATATAAAATGTCAACAGATGGGATAACCTGTAAAATGCCGAAGAACTTATCCATATTCATCATGAATTGAAAATGAAATCAGGAAATTTTCTATAGAAATGATGATTGGTGTTATATTGATACTATGATTGATGCGATTAGCTATTCATGATATCCTATTAGACATCTGTCTTTCACCAGCTTATCATCCTGTCTGCCATATGTCATCATGTGTGTAGTTTCCTAGTATTCACAAGACGTATTCTCTAAACCAAAACATATGTACACCAGCCCACTTGGCTTTGTTGATCTTTGAAGCTTCTTTATCAAGTTGAGTGAGAACTTGTTGAATTAGTTGGTAAATAATATATCCTTCCATCATTTAATTTTTAGCAGCAGCAGACTGTAATTGTGGTACTTTTATGATTTACTATTATGATATGACGCGCTCACATTTGATATTGCAGATCGGATTTCTTTACTTAAGATATGCTGCAGATCCAAAGACATTATGGGGTTGGTATGAACCATACCTGAAAGATGATGAGGTAAGAAAGTGATTTTGCTTGGTTCTTGCTCTTTGAATCTCATTGAAATAATTCTTCTCTACTATTTATAATCAAAGACGAATATATACAGTATGCTGTTGGTTAATTTTGGTGTGAATCCTCTTCTCTTTGCGCTCATTATTTTTGTTGTCCTCTCTTTGTTAAGTACCTTATTGTTCTCCATTATAGCCAACTGATTTCGCATGCCATAATTGACTGGTCGCAGTTTGTTTTGATTTTCTATATAATACCTTGCTGTTGCAATTCAATTTTGTGGCAGTGAGCTCTGGTAGGTAGTCTTTTGTCACTCTTATCGCAAAAACATCAAATCCAACACCAATTTTTTATTTATTATATTACACTAAAATCTCATTTGACATTCAAAATATCACATCAATACATAATTATATCACATCAAACAACTATTTCAATACAAAATTTTATTATTCAAAACTAAAACTAAAAACCAAAATTTTACAAGTAAACACACTCACAATGTGTCCTTTATCATGGTTGTTTTATGGAAAATGTCTAAGATTACTTGTTTCTTGTTTCATAGAGCTCTTGTATAGATTTGGGATCCTCTCCTTTTGTATTTCTGATACCTGATCGTCCAGGATCGAAGGATTTACAATTCCTCAGTGGTGCATCAGCATGATTTCTGTGCAGGTGAACTGCTTTTGTGTGATAAAATCATGAATGAAAAAACCTTGTAATATTTCAAGATACAGCATTAGATGTCTGAATATCTTGATGTCCATTCCTCTTAAAACTTTTTAACTTTCTTTGCGGAGGCTTGAGGACTTTTAATAAATCAAGGAAAAAAAATTTATTGATTCTGACTTCCGAGTACTGTTTTTCTCCAGATTCTTGAGTCATGTGATCAAATCTTTGCAGTTGTACTTTGTAACCCTTTTACAGTTATATTGTTGAATTTTTTTGTTTGCCAAAAATCAAATCTTACGTATGAGCATTACTATGGAGTGTACTTATTTTTTAGAATATTCTAAACCAGGAATTCTCTCCGGGTTCTGATGGCCGAATGACTACAATGGGTGTGTATATTCGCGATGTACTTCTCGGACAGGTAAGGCAACATGTTTTAATTGAACTTTCTGGGATTTATACAAAACATTAGGGGATTGTTTGTGCTTAACTAACAGGGGTTTGATTCTCCATTTATACAACAACTCCTGATTTATTTTCTTCTTGCAGTATTACTTTGACACACTTTTCCCCCGCATCCCTGTTCCTGTCTTGCGAACTATTACATCGAAACTTGAAAGTATGAAATTGCCCACAAAACTTTGTGGAGTTACTGGTGAGAACACCCGCGGATCCGATGAGACTGCAAGGAGGCCACCGTCTGTCAAAGCTTCACTTTCAGTCTCCTTTGGTCAGCGTGCTCCCCATCGCGCATCAACCCGGGATTCTTCACCAGTTCGTCGTGCTGTAACTCCTTCACGAGGGAGAGATGACAACGGAAGGAGGTCACCCTATAACCGTGATTTACCTGATCGAGATTATCCAGACAAGGGCAGGGGCAGGGAAAGAGACAGGGACCATATCCGAGATAGAGAGAGGGATCGAGAAAGGGACAGGAATCGAGACAGGAGGTCTCGAGACGGCCATTATGATCGAAGGAGTCGAGGTAGTTCCCGCAGAAGCCGGAGTAGAAGCCGGAGCAGGAGCAGGAGCAGAAGTCGAAGTGTTTATGATCGCGATCATACGAGCTCTAGCACTTTCGAACACAGCAACAGGGAAAAGACATCGGCATCCAGTAATCTGGCAAAGCTTAAAGATTTATACGGCGACTTGACCGGGAATAGTCGGAAGGAGGAATCGGGTAAGGACAAGGAGCCGATTGGCGCCAGCGGCACAGAGGAGGTGATCAGACTCGGCGGCTGTTCATGGAGGTAAAAAAAGTAAAAAACCATCTCTTTTTATCTCTACAACTCTACTCTGGCCCAGTCAGTCAGCTTAATTTCATGTTTAATGCATCAGAGGATTGTTGAATGACTGCTTATAGACATATAATTATTGTAAGCTACTTTGTAATTTGATACCAAATTATCAAGTTTGTGTCATTTTGGCTTATTTATAATTTTAATTGAATATGAATCAACATATATATATATATACATATATTGACACAGTACAGTAATTTAGTGATACTGTTGACAGATTCTTTAGTAGTTTGGTATATGGCAGCATTCAATGCGGATGGTAACTGTTGGGCATTATTAGTAGGGTGTGTTTGTTTGGGTGATCGGATTTTAAATTCATTATTTGTACTATTTTTTTTTTTAAATATTAAATCAATTATTTATTTTTAATTTTTTATATTATATATTTATTTTTAATTTTTTATATTATAATACTTATTTATATCGCATCCAGTTTCAAGAAGGTTATCTCCCTCTCTCTCTCTTTATAGAGAGAGTATATATATAGAGAGAGCCCATGAATAGGACTTATTGTAACTGATAGTGATACATCTTCAAATCTCTCTCTCTCATTCTCTCTCTTCTTGTACACACTCTCTTTTGATTGATTGATTATGGATTTGGTGTTTGATCCGAAGAGTGGAAGCCAATTCTTGATCGAAGCTGGTTTCTTCGACACCATTTTAGAGATCAAAGAAAAGATCGAAAAGGAGCGCGGCATTCCGGTCCCGAACCAAACCCTGATCTTCAAAGGCAACGTCCTCCCCGACGATCTCAACATCCACCACTCCGACATCGTCGACTTCTCCTGCATCCGCCTACTGCTCCCAGGCGACGAACACGCTTCTCCTTCCAACATCCGCCTCCTCCTCAAAATGCCGGCCTCCAAGACCCCCGACGCCGTCGAAATGGACATCTCCGACACCGTCGCCAACCTCAAGGAGAAGATTAATAAGATGGAAGGGGTGCCCACGAACCGACTCTCTATCCGCGCCAACGGCGTTGAACTCGCCGATCAAAAGACCATGCAAGATTGCGAGCTGTCGCATAACTCGGATGTGGAAGTGGTGGTGCGGCCCCCTCCGCCACCCCCGATTCCGGCTTGCCTGCCGAGGATGCTGAAGGTGTTTGTTTTGTCGAGCGACGGGAAGGGGAAAGTGTCGGTTGAAGTGAATCCTTCGGACAATGCAGGGGAGCTGAGGAAGAAGTTGGTGGCGATGAAGGCGGAGGAGGAGGAGGAGGTGGAGGAGATGGAGTTGGATCTTCCGCCGGATGGGTTCTTCTTTATACACAAGCAAAATGTGATGGATGACGATAAGTCTTTTAGATGGCACGGCGTGCATCAAGGCGATATCATCGAAATTTTTGGCGGGAGTGTCTCCAGTAAAACAAATTGATTATGATGGAGCGTCGACGGTTTGAATTCATGATTTTACAGAGATTATCTTTTACGTGACTGCTAATGAGAATTTTTATAATAGTATTAAAAAGATCTTTTAGATAGAAATGTGTAAATTTATGGGAAGTTTCTGTGATAGTGTTAAAAGATGTTTTAGATGGAACGGTAT
This sequence comes from Andrographis paniculata, assembly GCF_009805555.1. Lineage (NCBI taxonomy): Eukaryota > Viridiplantae > Streptophyta > Magnoliopsida > Lamiales > Acanthaceae > Andrographis > Andrographis paniculata. Next base: position 319,138 of record NW_026137601.1, on the reverse strand, counting down.
AAATTCATCTAAAAATTTATTTTTTAAGGGTATTAGAAGTCTTTTTAGATGACATCATGGAAATCAAGGTAATAGTATATCTAAAACTTATTTATTTATTTATTTTTTGCATACTTATATAATATGAGCATATACAGTGTATAACTAACTAAAAGAAGTTCAGATTATTTAATGATTAAAGGGAAATTTGATATTGATTATTTAATAACTAACTAAATTTGATTTTTGCATACTTAGTAATAAAATGTTATGTAAATTTATCTAATATTAATCTAAAGAAGTTTATTTTGTGAATTTTTACCAAATTCTTCTTAGATTGGGATCACTTTGATTGAGATGTTTTTGGGACATTAAAATATCCCCATGAGAAATACATCATCTCACATGCACTTATGTGAGATTTGCACTGAAAATTTCAGCTCATATATATATATATATATATAATAAATTTTATAGCCTTATTTGTGTGAGGTTTGCTATAGCAAATTCGAAAAAAAATTCATGAACTGTGAAATTTTTTTTTATTAAATTATATATATTTTTTGTTTCAGATATTTTGTTGACAAGGCAAGTCACATTAGTCGAATTATGTATCGCAGCAGGTTGGTTAGGAGTGATTTTTTAATGACTAAATTGAGTGGACAAATATTTGTGCTTCTTTTTTTCAAATAACGTAGGCTACAGACAAATCACACTATGCGAACCATGTGTGGCAGATGGACTTGAACATATAAAGACTTTGAACTCGTGATCTCACAGTAAAAAAAAATATTATCCCAAGAAAAAGAGGACAAGAAGAAGATTGGTTCACTCTTGTAGTTCACATAAAAACACACAGACACACTAGCTGGAAAATAACATAATATTCAAAATTCTATTCATCAGATCAAATGAATTCCCACGCCCTTATAAGAATCCTCTACTGATCTATATATATATATATATATAGTCATGCTGCAAAATTGGTTGTTTGAAATTCTAATCAACAAAGGATAGAGATAGAGAATACTGACTTGATCATTGGAGTTGGAGTGCTACTACTCGCACTTGATGGAGCGGTATATGTGTCGCACGAACACCAGAACTGCCCGAAATCCGACAGTCCCCAGCATCAGAAAGAATCCGTAACAGATGCAAGCCATGTACCCAAAGAAAAACGATGTTTGCATGAATCCCGACATGTCCGATCTTGCGTGGTAGTAATACAGGCAGTAGGCGTAGATGAACATCCCCGTCGATCCACCGCACAAGAACGACCTACACATGCTCATTTATTTCTTCATTAATTCATTAATACAATACAACTGAATTGAAATCTACGTACCTCCACCACCATTCATGGTCCTCGGCAACAAGCTGGAAGTACGTCAAAGCCACAGTCACGAACGCCGTGACGATCAGGAGGATGACGAAGACGATAAATAAGATGCTGTAGATGGTGTATATTCTGTGACCCCACACGCTGGCGAATATGTAATAAAGCTCGATGTATATGGCGCTGAAAGGCAAGAATCCTGCCATAGCCATTTGTGGCAGAGTCCCGCGATACCAAGGCAATGCAGGTATCTCCCGAGGGTATTTTGTGGTGCGGCATGGAGCTTGGAACTCCACCTTGCTGTTCTTCCCGGCAATCCCTCCCAAGACCAGCAATGGTGACGTCACCAGGGCCCATATCAGAAATATTACTACAATGGTGCCGAATGGTAATGCTGCCGTAGCTTTGTATGTAATGGCGACAGTGTTTAGGAAGCAGAATGTAACAAATAGTGGCCCGCTGAAAAGGCTCCCTGTTAGTAATAAATTCCGAACCTGTACGTGTAGTAAACAGAGTTTAATTGATCAAGAATATATGTAGATAATCTATCCCTTTCGATTTGATGATAATGATACACTTACCCAATTGGTTCCTTCTAGCTGGCGATAGAAAGAAGCTGCAGTATATCCTGCAATCCCTGATGTAAGTGCATAAACGATGACCAGAGAAGTGAACAGAGCTCCGCGGTTGTAGGGATAGAATACACCAACCAATGCAAGGATGAAGATAAATACCGTGCTGTGGACAATGATGAGATGACAATTATTCACAACATTTCCAGATCGAATGCTTTTAGGACGATAGGAGTTTGGTTGGAAATGGACTTACAGGGTAAAGAGTTGAGTGCCGGAACCAAGGGCTGCTGCAAATAAAGATTTGAATTTTGGGAACCTGAATACATCGCCATGGATGTACTTCCAACCAGTTTCTTCTTGATCATCAGCTATCTCCTCGTCATGAGCATACCTTTTCATAAGTTGAATTAAATTCAGAATCTTACTAAGATATAAATGAGTGCACAGGAAAAAGATGGATATAGAGAAGAATGTGTGTTTACTCACTTGATGAAATCATTCTTAAGGACACGCATCAGAATAGTGGCAAGGAAACCAGTTAGAAGGAGAACAGTCACGCAAGAATTGATTATTGAAAACCAATGAATCTCCAAGTGGCGCGGCTGTGAGGATGACTGCGAGTACTTCTCCATTCTCCTCTCAAAAGGAGTGTCTGTTTCTTTCCATTTTACTGAATACATGAGTTCAAGATCAATCTCCTTGTCCACAGTGACATCTGCGAGAGCATTGGGGTCAGCCCGTGCATTAACTTCGATAACACGATCTTTATTGTAGAAAATCTCGAAATGAAGGTGCTTGAATAGATAGTATTTGTGCTCTTCGGGGTCAGATTTTCCATCTCTTTCGACTCTGCCTAGGAAGCCCCAGATGGGCAGATCATCAAAGTACATTTCAAAATAGTAGTCCTTCAAGACTGCCTTTCGAAATTGTGCAACTTCTTTCTTGTTTAGTTTCTTTTTGCAGACAACTTCAGAGTCTCTGTCTTGCAAGAATTCAATTCTGTATGGGGCACTAACTAGACGATCTCCATTCAGAACTTCCCCTAGTGCTTCCTTTTTCTCTTTTATTTGCTCTACAGCAATTGCACAGAAGAATCAAAACTCATTTATATAAAAATAATTGCCACTATGGTATCATCACAAAGATAAAAGAAAGATACAAACCTGGAGAACAGAAAGGAAGATCAAAGTATCTGTATGTTTCACTGAGACAAAAGAATCAAATAAAGTCAGAGTATTATCAGGAAACTCTACCATTTAATATTCTAACTGAAGAAAGAGCAATAATTTGTAGCTTGAAAACAATCAGTTGGAATTGAATCATAATCTCTTCAATTCTAGTTTCCCTTTTGATATGCTTAAATTTTGTTTCGAATTACTGTTCCTTTACGTCTTAGATTGCCTAGTTTTTTGGCGGAGAGATGTGAATTATCCAAGCTGTTTTTAGTATGCTGTTCCTTCAAAGAATTCAAGGAATGGAAAATCACTTCTTTCCACAACCAGAAATGAAACATTGGTTTCTATGTAAGCCAAGAGATAATTGGCTCTGCAAACATTGATAAGTAAATTACAGAGACATAGATCAAACAGACAGAGCAGGTGAAGAAACTCTCACCATTAAATCCATATTTCCAGCTCAGAGTCATAACATCAGTTGCTTCAAAAATTAAATAAAGTCTCAATTTCTAACAGAAAAGGATAACAAGCTAAGAACGATGTCAGAACATCCTATAACACATTATTCTGTTCCCAACCTATAATATAATGATTTCCATCAAACACTCCCTTTCTTTAACTAACTCACTCACTCACAATAAAACCAGTTCAATGATTCTCAATTCATCAGTAGCACTAGAACGTCGTTAACACAAAAATGATCCGGTCCATTCTCCAACGCCAAATGCTCAACATATTATCCAATCGAAGTCCAATCAACCTCAGTCCTAAACCGTAACAACAATCCAGAGGTATCCATTCCATAACGTGCAAACACCATAGGTAAAAGCCTCAAACTGTAAAGCTCTCGACAACAATTCGAACAGTAAATTACAAAAATACGAGCAATACACATCACATACGATTTTCACACAAACAACCGTAACAACAATTCTATTCTTTTCGTATTTTCATCAAAGAAAAACGAAAAGCTTACCTAGGGTTATGAAACGGTCCGACTTTATTGGCATAAAGGGGCACTGGATCAGCGACCTTGTACTGGTGATCCGATCGAACCAAAACTGCGGCGCATGCGAGCATCAAAACGGCGAGGTACAATTCACCTCCCGCCATGATCATTTACCACTGGTTCGCGAAATCGAACAGGGAGAATGAAAGCTAAGAGAGAAGCGAACAGAAAATGAGAATCACAGATAATGCCATTGAAGATGTATATTTATATGCTTTCTCGGCGTACATATTTCATGCCCCCAGTGGCGTGTGCGTGTGCATGTGATAGTATGGGTAATTTATCAAATTTTGAGGATCATTAGGCAATTAAAAGTAAATATTAAATAATTTAATGTAGAGTTAGTTTTAATTATTTTGAAATTTACTCCAAAATAGAGCTGTTATAGTTTTAAATCTTTTATGTTCTTTTGTTAATGTTTCTGAACAACAAGGTTAGTATTTTTTCGTTAAATATTTTTATTGTTTGAGTTTGTATTCGTGTCATGCTCGATTAACTTGTTTGAGCTAGTTCGGATAGATATTTTATTTTATTTTTAATTTATATATATAATATTTTATTTATTTATTTTTAAATTAATAATTTCATATATATATTTATGGATATTGACGAACAAATATTAGACTATTTTTGTTAATGAATTTATTTATATTGTTCCGCTCCATTCGTTTATCTTCCTAAACGGAGTGGAACTGAACTTAGTTAAATTCAATGATAAATTAATTATTATTTGTTAAAATGGATATGATAAAATTGTGAATAGATAAAATTATTTATAAATAAATTATATATAAATATAGTATGGAGTACAGATCACTCTATATCATTTTAGTTAATAATTTTTACTAATCATGTTTTGGCACTAAATAGCATAGGAAGAAGTATAAAAAGAAATATAAGAGATTATTACAAGAAATACATAATTTATATTAATATAAAATATAATACAATAACTAAAGGCACATAATATATTCTTATAGAACATATAATATATACTTCCATAGAATACACATTTTAAATACAAACATATTATGCATATTATACATACTCTTATTTCACAAATCATATGGTATATGCATTTTTTTTATCATTCCTATCTAGAAAAAAAATAAAAAATGATAATAATAATAGAAATAATAATAATAATAATAATAATAATAATAATAATGAGAGAAAACTTAATGCATCATTAATGTGTAATGAATGAGAAATTGGAAAGAGGAGCAAGGAAAAAATTCAACCAAAAAAATTAAATTCAAAGTTGACTAATTAATAGCACCATTAGTATAAAATGAATAAAATTAGTACAGAGCTAAGAACATAAAAGCGAATTGGAATTCTTTGACTATATTCTTTACTTGTAATTATGCAATTTTATTTAAGAAAAAATATAATTATTATATCTGAAAGAGTAATATCAAATCATTCTTACACGCAACTAAAAAGACAAATCAGTGCGTATTTTGAATGACGATTGCCGGATTTTCATGTTATAAAAAAAAAAAAAAAAAAAAAAGACAAACCAACTAAACCCTTTATTTCTTATTTTAAATTTTTTAAGAGAAAATATTATGTTGTATTTTATAATTTAATAATTGAAGTTAGATCTAATTTCTTGAAAATATCAAAATAATTTGTTTGAAAGATTTTGATTTTGATTCTACTATAATTTTTTTTTTTCTACTAAAAATATCAAATCAAATATTTATTTTTATTCATGATATTACACTTAAAAAAATAATTTTATATTTATAATATTGTATCTTTATATCATTTCAAAATTTTACTATTTAGCCAACAAATAAACGCACGGCACCCTACAATGTAGGTCTCACTTATTATTTCTACCTTTTCTTTCCTCGAAAATTTAATTATTTAATAAAAAAAAATTGGGGTGAATTATTTTTTCATATTGAACATGTGCTTTGAATATATATTTTGGTAATGGGCTTCAAACATCAAGTAATTAAGAGTGGACTTACAAGATTGATTGAGCACAATGAGGATAGAAAATTGACAACTTTTCGTGTCCAATTTTTAACTTTATAAATTTATCAAATTGTGTAAGCTTATAGTGCAATTGTATCACAAGTTTATTCAATATTGACAATTAATGTTTTATGGAATTAGATGCCTCCAATTCACAAGTGAAGAAAGCAATTCAAAATGAACAAGAAAAGTGAGATCCAACACACAATGTAGACCAAATATGGACCTATAATTTCAACTTTATATGATCTTTTCTTATCGATGATCATCGAGCTGTATAACTAAATTCGATTGTTTTATTAACTCATATGCACGGAAATGAAACATGGAAACAACCTTCATAACAATGGGGATTTCCGCCTTTCAATCGGCGAATATATATTTATTATTCCGACGACTTTTATTCTTCTTAGTTCAAAGTCTACACGTTACAAACAAAACAAACGCCATACGATTATGAGAGGAACTCTCTTATATATCTTTTGGGGAATTGATTTCCTGATCATGTAAGTTAAAAGAAATTTGAGTATGTAAACACATAATTCATGAAATAAATAAATAAGATTGACAGTTGAATGGTATGGATATACTACCTTGTTGATGATCACAGCTCTGTCGGGGATTTCCAGTTTTGAACCAGATTTAGCAGTGATAGTCACTTTGCCCTGGATGAAAATTTTAAATCGATAAAGCCAAAAAAAGGATGCAACGCCACATATTTCACTATCCATTTTATTATTTTAGGTTGTATATAATCGATATATTCTTCTTCTTATTTAATAAATATGGCCCCAAAACAAAAATAAAACACACTTACATTATCCCTAAAATTACAAACATACCGCTATCTATCATGTATAAATAATAATATTCCTTGATCCATGTATTTACAATGAATATGAAAAATTATTGCGTTTTTAAATGTAACATCTGAGCTCACCTTCAAACTCTTTTTTATTTATCTACATTAACTTTCACAGGTGATATTAAACAATTATAGATGCTAAAGCTAGTGAATACAAGGAAAGAAGAGTACCTTGAGAATTACACCAGCTCCAAACCAAACATCACCTGTCACCTTCAAGCTATCAAGTTCAATGATGCTAGGAATAGATTTAAACCGGCTTAAGAAATTGGCAACCTGAGGAGAATGATCAGAGATCACGTGCCCGAAAGTAAACAGATCAATCAATATAAGGCAAAAAAAAATAAAAATAGCAAGAATGAACATTAACCTTCTTGAATTCAGGACCCAATTCGATAGTAGGATTGGCAGGATTGGTCCTTCTGGGGTTCCGGATCACAAAGCCATCATGCAAAGTATAGAGATCCGACTGAAAATGAAAATGTTTGAGTCAACTTGTAGAAAGCCGTAGATTGTTAATAAGCTGAATTTCATGTCTGATAAATTAGCTTACTTGGACTAGAAGCAAATCTGAAGTAGCCTTCACAGGAAGAAATCGAGAGCGGGGAACGTTGACTCCAATGGCATTGTCAAAGAACTAAATGATGGATGAGAAGAAGAGGGGAGTTATTGCTTGTTTATCAGGTAGTTTGAAATAAAGAATTTTTTGAAAGAAGAAGAAAAAATCAATCGAGAAGATATAGAAAAAGTGAAGCATGAATACCATGGGTAGTTTACTCTCTCTCTCTGGGTCGAAAATATATTCATATATGTGTGTGTATCGATATATCTATATATATATATATATATATATTACTCCTTTGCAAAAAGTTGCATTTTTTAAAAGGGATATAATAATGCCCTGCACTTCTATAAACATGTAATTTACGTCTCAAGTGCCAATGAGAAGTTCATTTTCTCAGGCTTTTCAGAAAACAAGAATTTCACAGTAATAAATTTATGTACCTTTATTGCTGCCCCAGCAGCAGTCTCAAGTTGAAGAACTTGGACGCCATTGACTTCCTAGAAATCATATTAACTTTATCAAAAAAGATGCCAATATGCTAAGAAGCCTTCAAGAAAAATAGATCCAACCTACCTTTGGGTTGGGAATAATCTCCATCTTCAGTGCATCTCCCTTGACAAGCCTGTCGATTGCCCGCAGGTTGATCCACCTGCATGATTTGGTTTATATTAACTCAGATGTTTAGACCCAAAGAAACATTTGAAGTTGCCGACTGAGAAAGAAAAATACAAAGTTTGCTGACTTACAAGTTGTTGGTGTTGAAAATTTTGAACTTCTCGATTGACTTAAACTCATTCACCTGTGCGAAACAGAGATTGATGTCAAAATACCACATCTTGGTCTAACAATGCCTTTCCAATCTTTTCGTTTTTGTTTCTAGTGGTCAGTTAATTTAAGAGCAAAACTGTATGATTTTGAAGTGAAACATCATATTTAATGTGGACATGCAACACATGCAATATTATTGTATACACGAGCTCTTTCATCAATGTTGAGAAGTATTGCCTCTATCATCATGTATTATTTTATAAGATAGACATGACTTGAACTAATGGAACAGCAGAACTCACATGTTGCTGAGGAACTTGGGCTATTTCCAGGAGCTGCACCACACAAGATAAGAGATTTTTTGTTTTTTTTTTAAGAAGAGCAATATCTTGACAATAACCATGCAAAAGTATACAAAAATAATCTTCCAATACACGGTGTCAGGATTCACAGGTGAGTATAATTGAAAAGTTATAGGAAGACAGCATACCTGTACTTTCCCTTCATATGATATCAGAGTACCACCTTTAACATCTGCAAGTGTCTTGGGTGTGACCTACAAAACCACCCATCTTTAAGCAATAAAACTTGTCTTGGAAAGGCTACAAATCAGTGAAGCGATTCTTTACTTTATTACCTCCATGCAGTATTCATTCTTGTTCCTGATAAGATGATTTAGAATTTCTATAACAGTGAATCAAGGATATGGTTTCACAGTTCACTTCAAATATAGTTTCATCATTAGCAATAAATATTACTTCAATCAGAATGTAACTTGAAAAAAGTAACAAAAAAACAATGTCTTATGCAAAATGTAAAGGCTGAGATCGAATTACAAAGGATACTCAAATCAACAACGGCACCCAGGTTGTCTGAATTGGCAACAAAGACATACTCTTTGCCCTGCAAGTAAAAAGAAAAAAAGAAGACTCACAGGAATTATTGAGTCTTGTTTACACCTATAGTGTCGGATAAATCGCACTAAGGACAGTAGGCTAGACCTGAGATAACAATGCATCAAGCTTCCCACTGTTTTTCAAAGAAGGAAAGACATCTCCATGACCAGGAGGATACCTGCACAAGAAAAATACTTAAATAAGGTTGAAAGGAAAAATGCTCAACAGCTCAAGAGGTTTGAATCAACAAATGATTGTAGTTGCATGGATTGTATGGAAGAGGTCATTAATTTCAGATAAAGATGAGCTACTGATAACTCCAATTACATAAAAGGAAAAATAAATGCAATTACGTTGAGCGGTAAATCGTGGAAAGAATCACGAAATATAAACAATAAAAGCAACATAAAGTAATAATTAAGAACCTTGTGAGAAACAGGTTTCCACTTTGTAATCTTTTAATGATAAAATAAGAAAATAAGACCAACAAAGATAAATTCAAATTTCAGAACACAATGAAACCATCATAATATGATTCAGGTCTATAGAAAGAAAACCATCAACCTTGGCAAATCAACAATACATCACAATGTTAAATACTTCATAACTTGTCCAGCTAAAATTCTGCATGTATTATAGCAAAACTTGGATATCACAAAATACCATGCATCCTTTCCAGTATTTCCTTGGCAGGGGAGTGGACTGAAATCTGGAGTGACAATACGAGGGTATTGGCTCTGGAAATTGCAGCAAGTGTTGAGATATTAACCAACATAAAACATATCTCAAAATGGATGTAGTAATTTCTCAATGCATAAGAAAGAGGAGAAAAAAAACAAATCCAATGGGAAGAAAAACCTGGTTAAATGTGAGAATCTGAATGCTTGAATTGGTGTACTTTTCCACAATCTATTATTTGTGAAAGAAAAAAAAAAAAATCAGCAATTTACTTAATTTAAATGTTTATTGTGGAAGACCAACCTTGTCTGTACAATCAAAATTTCACCTTCTCTGTATCATCATGTGTGTTGAATGAGTTCATTAAAAGCAAAGGGACATTGCATCCATATTTGGCGTTGAGTTTCTGAGAAAATAAAAAATATATTTTATTTGCATGCTCTTTTGGATAAGGCTGTGTGTTACTTCTAGTTCAGACAATGAACCTCAATTTGAATGACAATCAAGTCAAGAAATGTCAAACCGTCACGAACTTCAATAACAGATCTGCAACATTTAAAAGGAAAAAAGATTGAAGTTACCAAAATATATGTGTATATAATTATCAAGTCAAATACATCAAGATGTGTAAAAAGTAATGTTGACATGAATAGACAAGCATTGAGACAAACAAAATACAAACTGATCAAAAACATGATGAACTGATAACATATTGCATAGTTTCCATCAATGTCAGATTAGTTCTGATCGAAGAATGATTCATCTTCTTTCAATTTAATTGTTAAGTACATTAAAATGCAAAATAAATAGGATCTCAGGAGTGCAATGGTCAGCACAAGTAGAGCTTAGGCGCTCTGAAAAATATTGCATTCACGAAACTGTTATTTGTTTTAAGTCACTGTGTCGGCTTAATAGATTCATGTCCACCTCTATTGTTTATTTCTGTCAAGGTCAACAACCTCATTTTCGGTTTCCTCATATCGGTAAAATTTAAGGTTAAAACAAAGAGCGAACAAGCTGATGAGCTCAGTTAATGGGGTCGGTAATAGCTCCACTTAAACTCAGGGAATCAAACTTCAGCACAAGCTTGACTTATTCAAAGTTTTAATGAGCTAGAGCTTGAACCTAGACTTTTGTTTGAAATTGCACAATTCAGCTCCTGTGATTTTTATATCTTTTAAGTATCTCATATAACTTAGGGGACAACCATTCTGTCCCACACTATTCCTAGCCAAGACTCTTAGTCAGGGTAAGCTCAAGTTCAAACTGAGAAATATTTAACAGCCAAGATCAAAGACTATTTCCAACTCATTTAACTTAGGGGACAACCATGAGCTAGACTCTTTCCTAAATAAGTTGAGCTTAAAATGTAAAAAATCGTCCTATTCGTTTAATTGATAACTTCAATTCAGAAAGTAACAGTTGCAAAGCAATCAAAATAAATAACAACAATAGAAGTGGGCTAATTTGTAAATGCATACTTTGGACCAGTGCAACCCATTGTAGTTCCCAAGCCTCCATTAAGTTTTAATACCACCAGTTTGTCCAGAAGCTTTCTAGTCTCTGCCGTACCTGCAATAGCAAAAATTTCAAAGTAGAATAGCATCAAAGCAAAACCAATCAATTATCACGTGCACATCAAGGGGCAACTTTATCATCATTTCAAAGTTCATGCTAAGTTAAACATGAGTGCACCTTCAGGGACAGGGGCTAAGGCATCATAAGGCACCACCACCTTATCAGTTGGCGTCCGGATCTTACTCCACTCTATCTCTTGTGCATCACCACTTTGATTACCGACAAAAAACAAAGGAAGAAAGTGGGACAAATAACTTAGCAAAAACTTCACATTATTGGAATTTCTTATTCAAATGCACTCCAGGAAACTTCAACACAGGTCAAAACGGAAGTATCATACTATCTTCAGAATCAAAAGACACAGAGAAACTCAATAACATAGAAATTCAAACAAGCTGAAGAAAAACAAGAAGCGAAGCTTTTCAATAACTGATCAAATCTGATATTCTCGCACTCAACCGCCAAAGCTTGCTGCGCGCACTTAGAAATGAGCGACGAACACCAAATTTTGGCATTATTTAGCGAAATTCCCAATTCAAAACCGCGACAACGCCAGAAACTTTCGACGTACCTGAGATAGCGGCTTACCAGGTCGATGAATCCAGATTTCTCGTTTCCACTGAACCAAAATATTTTCAAAACGCCAAAATCAACCACCGATCTAACATAAGCACGAACACAAAACAGTTGAAAACTATAGAAAGCTTAGGAAAACAAACCTTATTTGGTTGAGGGTGGCGACCTCGGATCGAAGCTTGGAGAGGACCTTATCCGCATCCTTGGAGGTGATCGTAGCTGCAGAAGCCATTTATTGTGAACAAATTTGGCGAAGTGTAGCAAGTGAAAGTGTACAAGGGTGGTTATATATATATATATATATATTATGTATATACAGAAACATGCACATATTGTAAGGGCGGTGGAAGAGAATTTGACTAGAATGGCTTCGTTGTGTGTAAAAAAGGTAAGAATCAGGTGCCACGCGTCGCTTTTTGCTTTTCTTGTCAAAATCTGTGTGTACGTTACTTTGTTAATTTTGGAAAGAATTTTATTTAAATTTGAAATTTTTAGATAGTTCTGAAAATAAATGTGTCCGTTGATGAGTAGATTTTATTTGGATTTGTATTAATTTAATAATTAATGAATATTTATTAAATTAATTTATAAAACTCATAATAATGTGAATTTAATATTATTTATGTAAATTATAAATAAATATTTATATATTTTTTTATCTTTAAGTGTCGCATTTACCTAACATTATAAATATCGTTATATTTGTATAATTTTTGTATAAATTTTTTACAAGATATTAATGAAAGTATTTTTTAATTTTTTTCTTAATTTGTATAATATTTTGATATAATAATTAATATTCAAATATCAACTACACCCTAACAGAGGTAATATAAAATTTTAGTTTTTTTAAAAAATAATATTGTATACATTAATTTAGCCCTTTGTTTTCAAACTATATCTAACATTTTATAAGAGTAGAAATTCCATTTTTATTTGAAATTGATCAAAAAAATGTCCAAAAACCCTTGTGAATTGGTTTCGAAAGCATTCCGCCAGTTATTTAAGAGTTTTATTAAAATATAGTTATTAAAATAATTAAATATATATTTTTAAAAAAAATTTATTCAATATATTATATTATAAATTAAATATATTATTTTTAAATTAACTTCTAATTCAAGAAGCAAAAGAGTTAATTTGGTGCAATATTGCATAGTGGTGGCACTGTTTGAAAAAACTACTCAATCTTACGATAAGTATGTGTCAAAAATTGTCTAATAGGGTTTGGTTTGACACCAAAATTGCACATTCACAGTATTTTCAAAGTAGGTTTGAAAAATTCTCTAAGGGATGGCGAGAATACACTAGTGACGGTACGATCATAAATTCAAAATATGATATTCTTTTTTGTTTGGAGTTTACTTAGTACATACTTTTCAGGTAGATAGCTATTGCGAATTTTCACGTTAAAAAAAAAATATAAAAAAAAATGATTGTGATTTCTATGTTATAAAAAAAAAAAAAAAATTTAAAAAACTGAAAGCCAAAGGAAAGATTCCGTCCCGCATATGCAAAGAAAAACATGTTTATTACCTAATACAAAATATATTCCGCAAAAAAATGAAATAAAAATAATATATTATATATGAATATATATATATATATATATATAGATAGAGGAATATACCTACTAAAATTTTCCAAAAGCAAATGGACTGACATGAAATATACCCATCCAATGGAGCTTTGGTTCTATTTTTTCGTTAAATACAAAATGGAATAAAAAAAATCAACCACAAAATATAAGAATCTTTAGTTGCGTTTTCTTTAATCAGAATTCTTTTATTTTCATAGATTTGTCAAGGACATCAAGAGTTATCCGAGTTTCATATGAATGAGAGGATAGTAATTTAATTTATTACCTGTATAGTTTTTGTAGAATTTGATTATGTTGAGCAGACGGGATCATATGTCCCGGACAGAACCTTGTCTTACTGTTCCAAACACACAGTATGTACACATATACTTGTGTATATATATAGATACACACACTATGACTTTATATATATATACACGTGTGTGTGTGTATATATAGATACACACACTATGTATATGAAGATATGGGAACAGAGTTATGTAACTTTAGAGTATTTTGTAATGGTTTCATTTACTGTAGTAATACATTCTTAACAAATTTTTATTTCAAATATTTTTCGAATTTTTTTTAATATAATACCATAATATCTTTGACTTTATAGGTAAAAATATTATTGGAACATCATTCACATGAAATTTATTGATTTTTTTCAATGAGGTAAAAATTCGCAAAAACTGTTATTTTGTGTGTACTTTGGATAAACTACTTTCGACCAAACCTAATTGCATACAAATTAAGTTATGTATGACAAACAAGACTTAAAAGCGCAGAAAAATTAACTCATAAAAAAAAAATTAAAATACTATTTAATTTAAAATTTAAATTATCACCTCAACCTCAAATCAAAACCAAACAAACCCAAAATGTTTAGTTGCAGAACTATTTTATGAAAACATAAAGGTAACTAAAAGCATTACAATGGCATTCTGATTTATTACCAAATAACTATAAAACAAAATATTGGAATAATTTGGTGGTGTAAAGATAACTCTTAGCCGTGAAGTTATGAGTGTTTATTATGCATAAATTGAACTAATAACAAAATAATACTCCATCTAATCTTGTTGTGTTGGGCACGAAATTTAATTTTTATTTGTCTTTATGAATATATTAGTATAAAAAACAGTGGCAATTATGTAAAAATAATAAAAAAAAATACAGATAGTTTTACAGTAATATGATTATTTATGAAAATGAAACTAATATTTTAAAAAGGATAAAAATAGTAAATAAAACTATTGTATCACGACGATAAATAATAATAATAAAATAATTTTAACGGAGTGAGGAATTAATAAATTATAGTCATCCATCCCAACCAAACTAAGGGTATATACAACAAAACTGAACTTAACAAAGTTCCCACATTATTAATTCACAGTTACGAAGGTAAAAAGGGAATGCAAAGGAGATGCATGCATACGTATATTCAGTACAATTAATACACAGCAAAAACCATCAACACAGCATAAATACACACATACATACAATGCATATATATATATATATATCACAGATGATGCCAACATATGCTAATTAACTAACAGTCAACGGGAAGAGCCATACCTGACAAAATAGACATCTCCCTACCCGGCCCGGGCCATCGCTGTTGCCGCCGTCATCGCCGGAAGTCCTTAAGGAAATGAAGAAACAGGTTACAGAGTTACAAGCACAGGCGGATTCGCTGCTTCTCCGTCTTCACAGCAGTTTTCGCATTGGAAATGGCCGAGCCTTGCTTTGAAAAGCATCTTTTGTATGGCATGAATCCCGACCGCGCCGAGATTCTCTTGTTCAACTTGTGAGACGAAAATGGCAAAAATGGCACTTCTTCCATACCTTTCCGATCAAACATTAGGAGGGTATTATTCGAGTCTTTCGAAGATCCCTCTTTCATCTCCTCACTTTCCTCTGTGTTCGCCTTTTTCGACAGCCGAGCTTTCACTGGGGTTGGACTATGCACGTCCGAAGCATTGCTGCAACGCGACAGCCATGGGTATGGAAGCATATGAGCACTCATCGTGTTTGACTCATCGTCGTGTGCCATTTGTGCGCACAAAAAGTTGCTCTTCATGACTCCGTCAGGAAAGGCTTTCCACGAATAATTACAAGGGCTTGTAGAAAACAAACAAGTTGCTTCGTTCCAATTGAGCGATTCGGATTTGCACTTTTCCACATTCAAATCCGATGGTTTGTTAGGATCCACGACTAATAATGTTTTTCCAAACAGCTTTAAGCTATGGGTGGTGAATTCAGTTGGATTTGTATCACAACTACTGTTAGTCGACGAAAGCTCCACTCCCTGTCAATAAAAAAGAAATCATGGCTGATTAGCTGAGAGGATGAGTTGCATCGTAGCAAACACATCACAAGAATGCTAAAAATATATAAAGTTCGTACCAGGGGAACAGGAGCGGGAGCTTCTTCATCAGGGCTCAATTTCTGATCATCATGATTGGGCGGAGAAGATATAACATCTTCTAAAAGACACTTGGGCAGCATCTCTGTACTCGATGCATTGCCGGGATCGGGCACTAGAGCGGATGTAGCAGATGAAGGGCTGCCATTAAGCATAGTGGAGTCAGGCCCGAGTGATGAATCTGACCCAACTGCAGATAAGACAGATTTAGGAGATTGGTTTTCCCGTTCCGAGGTGTTTGGTGATGCAGAAAACAGAGGCTTCTCAGGTATTATGATCATTGTTTTGACAGGAGAAACCAGCTTGCGTGGATATGGATGCACAGGTTTCCTCTTAGGCCGAGGAGGAGGAATTTCTATTGGCTTCACGGAACTTGCTTCACAGGTATTTGATTCACGAGCAACCTAACCCACAAAATGATACTCAAGCATTGTCATAATCACTACGACTTTTTCAAGAACAGAATTTGCACGCCTCGGTGTCATAGAGAATATGACTTACTCGAAAAGGCGGCATATAGATATAAGGGCAGATAATGGTATTGATTTATGAGCACTAAAACCTTGGAGAAAAACTTTTGAGCATGGCTTCTAATTTGGACTGCAGTCTTTGTTCCCACATGCTCTGAAAAACAGGGAGGAAATAAAATCAATCTCAGATGGAAAAACAAGATATGAAACATGCGGCCATAAATGACTCAGCTATAAACAACCACCTTCAATTTTTCTCCATGCTCGGCCATGAAGTTTCAAAGCCTCAATAAACTTTCTGTGTTCTTCCTCAGTCCATCTTTCTCTTTGTTTGGTAATGGTATACGGTTTCCTTGCCTGCACAGATATGAAAAATGAAATGTAAACAAAGATACATTGAATATTTACATCTACATAAAAACAAGTCCGGTGCGTATGTATACCTTTGGAGTGAAGTCATCATCCCCGGAATTCAACTGCTCTTTCAATTCGATAGCCTTCGTAGTAGGGGAACCCAAGTCTAACAAAAATTTGTCTCCTGTAGGTGAGGAAATGTTGGATCCATTGCATCCATTATGCTCCTGTAGGAAAACAACCAACGCAAAGAAGCATTGAAAACACTTCTGTCTTGCAAGGTTCAATTGCATACTATAAGATAAGAACAACTAAAACTTTCTAATCAAGACAAGAACACCAGGCCACACACTTTTTCTTTTCCTTTTTAAACACTAGATCACAGTAGGAGTGAAGTTGGCTGTAAAATCCCAAAGCTTATACATTCATGCTTAGTATATTGCGCAATATGAATGTGATCAATTATATACATCAAACATGGAGCTCAACCTTATAATCCATCTTTTAAAATCCTAACAGGAAAGGGTTCATATGCATTTCAAAATACATAAAAATTGAAGGGGTAGGTAAAATTAATTACTCGAAGGAATTGTTAATTTTGCTACCATGTAAATACTCAAATATTAGTTAGATAAAATCTAAGCAAAATTTGGCTACCCCTAAACTAAGTTCAGAACAATCATCATCAAACCAACATTCAAACCCGAGGTTTCAAGTTTCAACACGTTAATGCACTCTCGAGGAGCAGAGAAAATTAGCATGAACACAAAAGGCAAATCCACAGGCATTTTGAACAACCTGAAAGCCAAGTCAAAAGCAATAAAGCTCACCACAGCCATAGTAGCAGACACAATCAATATCACCAAATCCTCTTTCCGAGCAATTCCTAAATTTCCTCGGCTGATTCGATACACTTAATCTCCAGAAAGAAAGGCTTTTATATAACAAACGACTTTTTACAATACCAAGAAGGGACCACTTCCTGATTCAGAAACAAACAAACTTCCATATCCGATATATCTTTCTTCTCCATCGAAATTACAAAACGACAAGAGAAGCTCAAAATTTCATGCTCCTCACTGAACCAAGCCTCACGAAAGGGCGAAAACACTGCCTGTTTCCACACAAAAACCACCTGATTTACCGAAAAAAAGCGCCAACAGTGGAGCTCCAGCAGCAGCTACGCTTCAACACACCAAATATAGAAATTTCTGAACATCGAAACTTTCACAAACCAAAAGCAGAGTCTGAAAAAAATCAGGTGCAAAAAAGGCACAGCGTCCTAGAATCCTTATCTGTAACCCAAACCACCAAAACGAACCAAAATTCCGGGAAGAAACAATCCAGCAACGGATGAACAAGACGCGATTCCGACCCAAAACACCACGCCGGAAGACGATCAAAAAGAGGAATTGCGAAAACGAGAGAGAAAAGTGGAGAGAGCAAAAGAACAAAAAAGCTTTTTGTGAGTTAGTTCTATGAAGAGGGGATGGAGGAGATTAGAGGAGGGGTGTACGGTCGCCACCTCATGAGGGGTCAAAGTGAAAATAAGAGAATTTTGGAGGAGGTGGGTGTAAATGTAGAACGATCGAGAAATCCGTGGAATCTTGTGGCTGGAATTGAAAGAGAGGCAAAGACACGTGGCGGGGTTAGTGTCCATTGCGGGATAGCGTCGCTTTTTAGTCCAGGCCAATCCCACGCGCGATCAGAAGAACACTAATCGCCACGCACTGACCGCCACGTGTCAAGATTTTAGTGGACAGATGATATTTAGTACAATTGGGTTGGGTTGTTGTTGACCATTTCAGGCCTCGCCAATTCAATTTATTTCTTACTAAATAATCTATGTATGATACATCGTGCAACGGTAAGAACGTCGGAGTTGGTTCATCTAGCGTTTTAAATATACATTTTTTTATTTTTAAATACTATTTAAAATATACATTCCATTCCAGCTAATTTATCTCATTTAACTTAAATACAGATTTTTAATTATTATGTAATTAATAAATAATTAAAAAATATATAAGTAATTTTTTTTATAAATTATAAATTTTAAAATATAATTATATTTATTAAAAAAAATTATGTGAAAAAAAAATTAAAATCATAGTTTCTAAAATTCATCTAACTTCAAATAAACTATATATATATATATTTTTATAAATTAAAAATATCTAAAAAAATTGAGCCCATTACCCATCAAACTCACACTACCTTCTCATAATTTGTTACTGTGATGATAATAATAATTTATATGTAAAAATGGGTCTTACGGATATTATTTTGTGCAGGATAATTAAATATTGGTTATTTATGTCTATAATTTTATTACATATATATATATAATATATTTAAAATGAAAAATTGAATAAATATATTTTGATGAAAGGACAAGACACTAGCTAAGATCTTATTTGGGCCATCCTTTATATTCGATGTTATCTACAATTAGATTGAATGAATAATGCTACCTTTGTACTCCCTCCGTCCCAAATAATTTGTTCCTATTTTTTATTTTCGTTTCTCCTATATAACTTGTCATTTTTATTTTTAGAAATATAATTATGCATTTTAATCGCATTTTAAATTTTAAATTTTCTTAATTTTAATTAAACTATTTACTTATCTTAATTTTAATCTATAATTATTTTTACTAAATAATAATTATTTTTACTAATACACTTCTTATTACTTACTAATTATACTTTACCTAAATTTTCGTGTCGACGGTAATACACTCATATTACATGGGACGGAGGGAATAATATATTTGAACTTATTTTTGTATTATTTAATTATAATAAAATGTATTGTATGATATGTGAAACATACAGAAATAATAATATGATTATAATTAAATTATAAATTCGACAACAATCTAAAATTAAATTTTAACTTAAATTCATATATTTATATATTAATGGAGTATATTTTTTAGTTAATATGATCAATCATCATTTTTTTGTATAAGTTTTTCTCCATAGTCGTTAACAATAAAATTATAATTAAAAAATATTTTATTTTTATTTTTAATATTTGTAGTAATTAATTATTTGCATTTTCTTCTAATATTTAGAATAAAAATATAAGTAAAACTTATAGAAAAAATTTCATAAAAAAAAAACAACTACTAAAATAGTAACATATAAATATATTAGATTATATAATTATTTTACATATATATTTTTAAAAATATTATTTAAACAAAAATTCAAATCAACAATTCATTTTAAATTAATTTCATATTACAACCAAACAAGTGTTTTTTTTTCATACATTTATAGATTTCTATAAAAATATATTTATTTATATATATATATAAAGTATTATTTTAAAAATTAATTTTATTTAAAAATCTATATAAATCAAAATAGAAAAAGAATACTACCTAATCACAATTATTATTGTTACTCACTCCGTTCCATAACAAATCATCAATTTTTCCATTTTAGTACGTTCCATAACAAAGTATCTATTTCCTCTTTTAGTAACTGTACTATTTATCTAACATTACAAATACCCTTACAACTTACAGTATATTACACAAATGTCATTACCTTTGTATCACACATACTAATAAAATTATTTTGATCATTTCTATTTTATTCCTACTATATTCTAATATAATACTAATATTTCTAAAATTACGTGCAAAAAGCAGATGGATACTTATTTCTGGGACGGATGGAGTATTACTTATTATTTATTGAATTTGTATCAATTTCACATGTGATTCCATCAAAGTATGATCCATATTACAAAAAGAAGATAGCGTTGAAAAGATGATGAAAATATCTAAAGCCACTTAGACTGATCAACCCAAAATATAAAGAGTCATATGAATTCAATAGCAAACAAAATACGTAGATAAATAAATAAAATTAGGCTCCAAATAAATAAAATATTTGACTTTGACTTATGATTTTTTTATTTTTATTTTTCTTTTCAATTACTACACAATAAAATAAAATTTCTAAGTCAATGAAATTTATAAACAAAAATACTATATTCATTAAAATACTATAAATACTATGTTCAATTTATAGATATATATATATATTTTAGAATATGAAATTGAAATTCTCTATTTCAATACTAAGAATACGCATAAATTTATAATGATACACAAATCGTCTAAAATAAGACAAGAATCCTATAAATATCTTAAATAAGATAACTATCATAAATATAATATATTGCTTTTAAATTTATTTTAACTATATATATATAAAAATTTACGTTATTAACCCACTTATATATTCTTAAAAATATTTCTATTCCATATTACAATTAATCAATATAATACTCCCTCCGTCCACTTACAAAGTTTACATTTACTTTTGGCGCGGTGTTTAAGAAATAATAGTATTTTAATTATAGTGAGTAGTTAAAAGTAGTGTAATGATATTTTTGCCTTTACTTTTTTTTGTGTAAAAGTAATGATGTGATGTAAAGTAAAGTAAGGGTATTTGTGGAAAAAAGTAAAGTATTTAATGAAATATTAACTTTGTAATTGGACGTCCCAAAAAAAAAATATGTAAACATTGTAGTGGACGGAGGGAGTATTACATTTATTAAAATTTATGTCATGCTTAAACGAACATGAATTTTGTGGACAAAGAGAATGCTAATTTTATGTAAAAAAGATTACATGCAACAATTATTTTATCCTAAAAAAGAATGAAAAAATAGATCCAAACTAAACAATTGCTTTTCTATTTTGGAATTTGATTTAATTGTTTTTTTCTATTATTATTATTATTATTATGCACCCATCACAAATTTTTTATACAAATAATATATTATTTTCTCTTATAAAATATTTTATCAAAATTAGTTTTTTTTTTTTTTTAAAAGTAAACTACACGAAAGTAAAAGAAAAAAAAAAACTTTGTATTTTAATTTTTATATCAAATAGTACATGTTTTATATTGAAAATAATTAATATTTATTAAAAATTATATGAAACTGCATACTAAAAAAAATAGGGTGTGTGTGTGTGCGTGTTTTTTTTTTTCTATTTAAATTGGATTAAAATATTAAACTTTTAAAATCTAAATAATACTTAATGCAATACTTCTTTAAAAAATATACTCCCTCGTCCACAAACTAATATCCTATTTTCGTTCAACAACTATTATCCTATTTTTTTTTTCAACATAAATTTTACATTTTTATCCTTCATTTATTTATTACTTTTAATTTCTACCATACACTTAAGGGCAAATTTTTCAATTTATAACAAAAAGACAATCTCCTAAAAACTCGTGTAAATATACTTTAGAACAATAGAAATTGGACGGATGAAGTATTATTCTTCTAAAAAATATAAATAATAAATCATAAACAAATTATTTTGAAACCGAAAATAAACACAAAATCATGGCATTTTTTTAGATGATAAATAGAAACCCCCTGCATTAAAAATAGTATAGTACTCCCTCCGTCCCACGTGTCTGCTAGACTGTAGACACAGTATTTTAGAAGGGGTATAATTAGTAGATAATTAAGAATGTATTAGTGAAAATAATTATTCGATAATATAAATAATTATAAATTAAGATTAAAATAATTAATTAGTTTAACTAAAATTTTTAAAAAAATAAAATTAAAAAGTTTAAAATAAGATTAAAGTGTGTAATCATTTTTCAAAAAAAAAAAAATAACATGGTATGTGGGACGGACAGAAACGACAACGTGGACATGGTATGTGGGACAGAGGCCCTCCATCTCACGTGTCCATCTTTCCATTTCCGTCTATCCCACTTATTATTCTGTTACTTTTCTTTTTTTTTGGAATAATTTTATACACTTTAATCTCATTTAAAAATTTTTAATTTAAATATTTAAAATTTTAATTATATTAATTAATTAACTTCATGTTAATTTAAAATTATTTTTACTAATATATTTTTAATTATTTATTAATTATAGTAGTGTTTACACTAAATTGGAGAAAATACGCGAGAATGTGAGAATAATGTATAAATAAATAAAAATAAAATAAAAGGATAAAGGGCGAAGAAATTGTGGAGTGGAAACAAAGAGTGGTGGATGAGGATGAAAGAAAATGACATGACACAAAATGACATGACATGTGTCTCCCCTATTAATTAATTAATTAATTTCAATTAAATATTTTTATTATTCGAGGGGTCCACGTGGCGGATGACCTTTTTGCACTTTTTCCGCCACGTCACCGCCTCTAATTTACGAGTGGGGCGGGGTGTCTATCCACCACATAATTTACTTCACCTTTAAAATATTAACAGCCACACGTTTTTTTTTTTTTATTCCTTTACTATTATCATTATATACTCTTTATGTGGATTTTCTTTTGTTGGTTATTATAAAATTATTATTAATTTTTTTTAGAAAATATATTATTTTTGTATTTTTTTATTCTCTTTTATTAACATCTTTAATAAACAAATAGGTATAATCTACGACAATAGAAGGAATATAACTATATATATATTTTTCAAGTATTTTTTCTTTGTATTTCTGCGGTGATATTTATAAAAGTTTAGAGAAGGGATAAAACTAGAAAACAACATCCACAGATATTTTTAAATGTTGTTTGGTGGAATTTTGCATTTCAAATTGCTTAAAACACAGTATTTATTAATGAGTGACATCTATAGTAAAAAATTGAAAAACATTTTTTCATTGTACTCCATGTAAGTAACGTATATAAATAATAAATTAATTTTTGTACATGAATTTAATACTCTCTGGAGATGGGTTGATGATCTAAAACAAATTTTAACAATATCTCAACCTGAGTAAGTACTCTTATTGGGCCCAAGACTGGCCAGGCCCAGACCAGCCCAATTCAATTGGAGCTAGAATTGAATTTGAACCTCATATAATCCCCTAGTCTCATTCTAATATGTTTGTAACAAAAAATAAAATAAAATCATGCCATCTATATTACAAAGTATCTTATTTACTATTTTGGGGCAAGTTAAAAAGAATATGAAGATGGTGAGCGAGGTGGTGAAAGGTTACCTACCACCTGTATGATTTCCATGCTTTTAGCATTTTCCGACCGGCGTATCTAAGTCCGCGATTAATGCCGGCTGACAGAAGGCCGGCAACAGCCTGCCTTGCACTTGATATCATCACCTTGCGTTTCAGAACCGTCTGCAAGTAATATGCAGCTCCATCCGGGCATGTGCCTTCACGACAAGAATGAGATGAATAAGTAACATACATACATTCGACACAGAGGAATACTTAAACTTTTAGGTAAGACGGTCATTTAACATTTTGTAACATGATATCAAAGTCGGAAAATCCTGTTCGCTTGAACTTTTAGGTGAGACAGTTATTTAAAATCTTCGTAACAAAAATAATTACCACAAAAAAGAATGATGGAATTATGACATAGTTACATGCGGTATTTTTATCAATGAGTTGAAAAACAGTAGAGATCGTACCTGGGCGAATATTACTTCCAAGTTTAGCCTCCGTGAGGCTTATTATTCGCCGAGGAAGTTGATCTAGAAGGGCCCCTTTGCCGTTCCCCTAATTTTAGTACTCACCAAATTTGGTTATTTAGAAGCAGTAAGGAATTGACATATTATCAGGCTAGCATGAAAGCAGATACTGCATGGTAAGAAAAACATTCTTGTACTCTCCCGAGTTGTATCGGCAACACATGCATCGAGACAATGAACAGAACAAATGGATAATATTTTCCATGCAACTTTACTCGGGAGTTGATAAGAAAATCATAATGTGTTTCAGAAACACAAATAATTAGTTGTGCCTATTTAGTACAAGATCTACTGCAAGATGTAATTTCCTAATACACCAAACCACATACTATAAAGTTTCCATTACATTTTACATTATCTGACTCAAGAAACGAACGAGTTTGTGGGCAGACAACTTGTTGAAAGAAAAAGACAACTGACAAAAGGCATAAAGTAGTTCCCTTGTTCAATCAGTGAAGGGCGGAAAAAAGAACAAGTCCATGAACGACAATTCACTAGTGCATCGAACCTAAAATATTGGACTAACCTCTTGTATATGTAACGTTTGATCAGTATCATAGAACATCCTAATAACTTCCTTCGACTGAAGTGCTTTTAGACGAGGTCTATACAATGTTTGAAATAATGGAAGTTGACTGTTGACAATCTTTGCCACCTGGTAAAAAAACATATTTATTAATCAGTAAAATAAAAACACACAATTGTTAACACTACAAGAAAAAGTGAATTATCTCTTCAAAACTTGAAAATAACCCAGAGATTATGAACAATTATTGTCCTACTATAAGTAATAAGAGTTCAAATGTAGTGACCAATATCGGAGAGGACTGAATTAGCTCATTTATCATATTTCTCTGATGCAAGAACATAATGGGAATTTGTGATCTCGGAGTTAAAATCCAATTACAATACTATTTGAAATGGTATCGAGATACTTTACATGCACAGGGAAGTACTGCCAATGCACACAGAACAATGTCAATGTAAGTTTTCCTGTAAAGTCATCAAAGTGAAGCTAAACGCATTTACCTTGTCCCTATCCTCCGCAAAAAGCATCCGCACATCACCCATGTATGAAAGCCTGCATATATTGGAGTACAGCTGTACCTGTTAGTACAACAGACGCTATTCAGTTTCATGCAACATCAATTGATTGTTTAAAGTAATATATTTTCATACCTCAGTAACAAGTGATGGCCAAAGGAGGAGAGTAGCAGCAACTGAAGCCGTCAGGTTTAACTCATTTAGTTCTCTTACATTCAATGTATCCACTATGAGATCAACCTAAAACATAGGTGCAACCTGATGTTATATATGAAATTTTCAGATAATATATATGGTTAAAGTTTATTTTCTAAATGCCTACAATAAAAAAGATGAGTCGGTCGTTGATTTGAAATTTACTGGTTAAACTGTGAGTTTAGTAAATTGACCAAACCTAACCTGATAATTTTGTGGGTCAATCAGGTTTGACTCAATTTCAACCCAAATGCACAAAAGTTTAAACCTACCCCACTAAGTTTGGATTATGCCATCCCTAATCATTTGAATTGTAGACTTTAGAAAGCGTATCTCGAAAAACAGTAGCCTTACAAATGACGTCGAAGAGAGCAAACACATACAGGTTTCTGTAAGCGCCCACTGGCATAGAAATGCTGCCAAGACAGAACATCCTCAACAAGATCATGCATTCGAATAACACCATATTTGAACACCTACAAGTGTAACTAGTGTCAATTTTATAAGCATTTATTAAAAAGCACAAATCAAGATGTAAACTAGATAGATAAAGAACCATCCATATAGTCAAGATATAACCAAGATAATATGCTAACACAACCCCATCACCAAGTATAACTTCTCGAAATACCACGACAATGTTACTGATAAATTAATAACCTTATCCTTGTGTGGAACAAAGGGATTGAAATGTACACCAACACCAATTTCATCTGCAACATCAGTGATCTGCAAAAATAAATTTCACATAAATATGATACGAATAAAAACTGAATGAATTAAGAGACACAAAGCAGCACCGCAGCACCAGTTGCGCTCCGCCAAAATGGGCAATCCATGGAGCATAATGATCCCTGTTCCTCTTCAGATTCTAGATAAGGAAAGACCAATATTGTCCATTAATAACTGAACTACATCACACTAAAGCACCAACAAGAAGAAGTATTATTAACTTATTAAGTAAAAACCCAGTAATACCTCAGCATGCCACTGCTGGGGATCAGCCACACCAAGAATGAGATCTATCATGGACGACTGCAATATCCAAAACTAATATAATAAGCAGAACATAAAAAATGGAAATTGGGACAATAATGGATTGTTAATCTTTCAACATCAAGTCTTTATATTAAAAAGAAAAGACAACAAAACCAGAAAAAGAAAAAGATCACACCTTATCCAAATTGTTTGTATGGAGGGATGAACCATACACACAGCAAAATTCAACTTGCGGAAGAGTTTCCAGGAAACTGACGACAATTCGTCTGTGCTCGCTATCCATTTATAGTATCTACGAACGGAATAACAAAATAAATAAATAAGTGTTTGGCTCATGAATGTGTTCTCAGAAAAGATAAATAAATAGAATAAAAAACATTAAGAGGCACAAGAGTTGCATATGAGCAAATAAAATAGTTAACCACTAAAACAAGCTTTTTAGGCAATGGTAAATATATTCAAAAAACTATCACAAGCTAAAGAAGGATTTTTTCGCTAGGGAAATTTCACTTCTAGACAATAATATGAAACATAAAACCTAGATTAGTCTTAAGCCAAAATATTATTGGTAGAAATGCAAGTAATATAAAGTCCCAAACCATGTAGTGCTCAAAGAAAAAAGGAAGAGAATAACAAGACCCATTTCAGCTGGAGATTAAACAAAAAACCTATCCTACTAGGTTTGATCGGCGTTCATCCAGAGGGCAATCGAACAAATTCCACGAAGAAATTCCATCAAACCTACCAACGTAAACCGAAAAATGCGTACATTCAAAATAATAAGGTGAAGAGTAAATCAGATTCTAACCGTGGATGATCTCAGGCAGCAGAGCTCTCTCCTGCGGGCTTTGGCGCTTTTGTGAGATGAGAAGTGAGGAAACCCTAATCAACAAAGGTTTTAAATATAGAAATATGGAAACTAGACCGAACCCTAAACCCTAATGTTATTTCCCGGTGTTATCGGGTGTGGTTGTTTGGGATATGAATTTTGAATTGAAATTTGAATAGTAAAAATTTTGAATTTAAATAATTTAATGGCTGTACGATAGATATAAATAAGAATTGATACGATGTTTTAAATATAAAATTAATTTTTAATATAATATAAAAAATAAAAAATAGATACTTAATTTAATATGTAAAAAAAAATGGGATAATCAGTTTATTTAAAATTTAATCCCCAAACTAACAGAATATGTTCGTTATAATTTCTTAGTTATCGTTTTATTTTCAATTTCAAAAACTAACTAAATAATAATAATAATAATATATATCAATTTCAATGATGAACAAGAAGGCTATTCTATTCTGTTGAAATTGGCTAATAAAGGCTGCTAAGGTAATTTGCTTTGAAAAAAACGATTAATAAAACGACCGTTGATGGTTTACAGTCTGATAAAAATGTAAAATCAAAACTAAACTTTAATTTGGAATCTAATATCCTGCTAACTAGAACTAATAATACAAATCATACTAGATAAATTATATGTGACAAATAAACCTAAAGATGTCGGAGTTTGAAATAATAGTAATTGTAGTTCAACCCAAAAAATACAGAACCACATAAGTCAGAACTGCCAATTTGGAATTGTTTGTGCAAGTCTACAGCATCCAGACGTGCAAGATGTAGCCTCAAACATGTAAGGGAGAGCTCAACCATTTGAGCTATACATTCTCGGCAAGTCAACTTACAGTAATGAATCAATCATTAGAATCAACCCTCCCTCCCTCCATTCAGCTAGCTTTTCGAATTCAATTTTTCAAGGAGGATTTTGTTCAAAAGCCCCGGATTTGCCTTGCCTTTTGTTTCTTTCATTACCTGATCAAAAGACACACACAGCATCGGGAGATTCTCAGTTCAGTTCACCCGCAACAATAATATATATATATATATATGTACATGTATCAAGTCACATACATACCTGACCGGCAAAATAGCCTTGCAGCTTGGTTTTCCCCCCACGGTACTGCTCCAGCTGCTTTGGATTCTTTGCAAGAATGCTATCGATTATTTTCTCAATCTCAACCGGGTCTGTAATCTAATTGATTAAAGGCAAAAGCAACACGTCGATCAGTTGTTGGTTCCCCAAATGCAATGTATTGATTATCAACCGGACCAGCTATACACAGCACAAATTAAAATTAAAATGTTGTAACAACTTGCCTGAATCAAATCCTTTTCTTTTATAAGTCCTTGTACGGTTCCTCCTTTCGCCATTAACTCAAACAGTATCTGCATATTAATTCAGTGCACACGATCAACAGTTAAACGTGCTGTGCACAAAGGATATTATTTTGCAAGAAAACATCACTGTTGATCATTGTGCACAAAGGATATGCAGTAGAATCATATTCTAGATTGCTTGATTTATAAAGTAATTAAGGTGTACGGCTGCGACAAAAAACTGTAGGCCCATACGTACCTCTTTGCCCATCTTTCCGCTAATGGTTCCTCCTTTGATTGTAGAAATGAGCTCTCCCAATTCTTGAGGGGTGAGTTTAATGTCGTTAATGCTCAGCTTTTCATTGTTCATATGCGCAGTAATGTCGCCCATAATCCAATTAGCAACCACTTTTACATCAGCTCCTGTTGCAATCGTCGCATCAAAAAATGCTGCAACCTGAAACAAGGATCGGAACACAATGCACAATGCAAATTCAATCTGTTATACCTCAGTGATTTAAACACAAAAAGGTCCATCTTAAGCAACAATTTATCTACAAACTTAATCCAGAGGTCGAGTAAAGAGGTTGAATCAGGGCTTACATTGACATCATTTGTGAGAAAAAGAACATCCTGCATGCTCAATCCCAGTTGCTCGTATCTCCGGCGTTTCATTTCAGGCAGTTCAGGTAAGGAGTCACGGATAATGTTGATGTACTCCTCACTGAGAACAACCCCTGGAAGATCAGGCTCTGGAAAGTAACGGTAATCAGAAAGTCCTTCCTTCTTTCTCATCGTAATTGTTTTCTAATTTGCATAGCAATCCAAAGGGTTAGCAATGACAGAAACATGATACCAAATCTGACAGCAGGCATTACGGGATCTAACCTGAGCTCCCTCCTCCCAGAGACGAGTCTCCTGCACAATTTGATCAGCCTGACCTTGACTGTGAAGCAACACTTGTCTAGATATCTCAAAATCGATGGCCCTACCCACTGATGAGAATGAGTTCAAGTTCTTTATTTCAACCTGTCTAGGCGAAGTTAGACAAATAATTAGTGTAAGAGATGCATATAAGAGCTGTGGAAATCAAGCAAAAAACTCAACTTCAAATTTGTCAAAAAAAAAATGAAAAACACATTGTGCAGAAATTTTATAAAACACTAATGTACCTTTGTGCCAAACTTCTCCTGCCCAATCGGCCGGACAGAGATATTGACATCACAGCGAAGAGATCCTTCCTGCATATTTCCATTACTAACCCCAAGATATCTGACCAATCTCTGTAGTTCTGCAGCATATTCCGCTGCTTCAATTCCTGTCCTCATGTCTGGTTCAGACACAATTTCAAGCAATGGAACTCCTGCTCGATTCAAGTCCACCTGGCCAAGCAAAAGAATCGATGAATTTGAAACCTGATATCAGCTAGACGTGAAGATTAAAGACATAGTTCAAAGATTCAATGTATTGATTAAATTCGATAAGGAGAAATAACAAAAGGCAAATTTCCTGAGAATAGCTTGAGTTTCCAGTGTGAAGCAGCTTCCCGGCGTCTTCTTCCATGTGAACTCTGGTTATGCCAAATTTCCTATGCCCACCCCCAAACTCAACTGGTAGATCAACATCAATATAACCACCACTAGCAATTGGAATGTCGAATTGTGATATCTGATAGCCTTTCGGGAGATCTGGATAAAAGTATTGTTTCCTGTCAAACTTTGAATTAGGCGAGAGCTTACAGTTCAGTGCAAGCCCGAGTTTTACTGCATACTCTATGACCTTGGAGTTCAAAACCGGCAAGGCTCCAGGCAACCCCATGCAAACAGGACACACGCCCGTGTTTGGTTGCGCCCCGTAATTATATGGACAGCTACAAAATGCCTTTGCAAGAGTGGAGAGCTGAACATGAGTTTCTATTCCTATTACTGCTTCATAGTTTTTCAATGCTTCTTCAATTTTGAAAGTTTCGAATTTGGGTGAAGCTTTCGACTGAGCCAGCTTCTTCTCTTGTGTTGTAATTTGTCCTTGCACACTACCCATACTACAACATTGTAGAACACGTTTTCTTGAAACATATGCCGATGGGTAAAGCCGAAAGCAACCTGATCTTATACCGTTCAATAATGTCAATGCCATTATGTATACAGTAATACTTTCCCTCTGACTTCAGACCTCAACCAGCATGATGGTATACCTATACCTTACAATCAATAGAATTGTAAATTAGGGGAAAAATGATAATAATAACTGTTAGAATAAAAACACCCCCACTCCCCATAGAAAACAAACCACTGCCCAATCCATTCGAAGACTCAATTTGTATTGATTTTCGGAATTTCACTGGACTTCGGCAATTGCAGGTGAAAACAAAAACACATAAATTAGCTAAAGGACAACAATGACATGAGAGAGGAAGAAAAACCTATCACAGGAGAAGAATATCAGGAAAAGGAAGAGCTACTCCCGCCAATTTTAGGATAAATCACCAATCGTAGGTGAGGGCGGAGAGATGCGAGTGGTTCTCTGTCGCTCTTCTATCTTCTATCTGTGTTATTAAAAAAATATTAAAAAAAATACCTTTTTGAATTTTGATTTAAAACAACAGTGTTTAATGGAGTATTATATTTAAAGGTGTTTTAAAACTAAAATTAATCAATCATATCTTGTCGAAGATAACTTCAAAAATCACCCAAAATTGCATAAGAAATTCCAACAAAAGAAATAGATAATTTCCGCCCAAATAAACAAAAAATGAACCCGCCAATCCCTACAAGAATGCACAAAGCCAACAAAATTAACACTAAAACAGACATCAACCATACAATAAATCTTAAATCAATACAAGTAATTTCACCTAGCATCAAACGATTCAAGCAGAAACTCCTATAGCAGTCCTAATCGAAAAAAACAGAATGATAAAGCAAAATAATTCAAAAGTAATGTAAGCAATCGAACTTACAGAACCTCCATGAAACTGCAGAAGAAGTTTACTATACGATGCTGAAGAAGACAAACGTAGCCAGCTGCACTGGGCGTCTTTGAGGACGACGACGCCGAAAATCAAATTACGAAAGAAGCTACATAAAAGAAGACGAGAGGCGGATATAAAGCCGAGGGGGAGGCAGTAGACTTGCCCATCCGGTCCAAACCGCCGGTTCGAGCCGCTGTTCGCTGGTTCTCGAACCAGCAGCTACGGTTCAAACCGAACTGAAACCGTTTGTGTCCTTGGCAAACCGCGAACCGCCGGTTTACAGATTGAACCGGAGATTTGCCTTTTTTTTTTTGAGTTATTCTCACCGGTCTAGCCTACCAGTGCGCAGTGCAGAAGACAGAAAAGAGAGAGAAGGAAAGAAGAAGGCAGAAAGAGAAGGAAAGGAATGGAGAAGAAGAAGGAGGGAAAATCGCCGGTTCACGGCGGACAAAGACACAGACCGAAATCGAACCGGAATGACGATTTCCGTTTGGTTTGAGTCCGATTTCGGTTTGAAATACAACCACCGTTTTGAACCGGCGGTTTTTTCGAACCGGATGGTGGAGGCAGTGTAATAGATTTGGAAATAAGGGTCGAACCGGCCCGCTGAGATGAAATGGGTCGGGTCAAACAGTCTCGGGCCGGCCCAATCGGACACTTTTAATAAGGTTAGCCTCAAGTGTCATTTGTAAAGAGATGAGGGATGTATTTGCAAATTCATCATCTCTGCCGTGGTTCCCTTCCCTAGTCAAAACAGCGGGTGAAGGTTCGTTCAATAGTCTATGACTCCATCGGCGCGAGAAAGAGATCACAAAACACGCTAATGGCAATGGGCCATAAAGAAGGAGGGACAGAGGCGCAGCGGTACGTCTGGAGAGGCGCCATTCCGCTTCAGATTCACCTCCACGATTCCGAAGTCACCACGCTTCCGCCGCCTCCGCCAGCGTTGGTAACTCCTTTGTATAAAGTCGATTAATTTGGCATGCCTGCTTGAATGCTTGACACAAGATTTATCACTGGTTTATTTTTAATCTCTTTTAGTTATTGTAATTGTGGTTTTGCGGGAGTTTGGGTTGCTAGACGATGTTGGGGAGATTCAATATAGATGTGTAAAGTGATGTAACTACGAATCTCGGCCATCATCATTTATGAAAGTTTATTTTGATCAAGGTTTATGAGAAAGGACAATAAGGATGTATTTAAGGTATTCGATTAAAATAAGCATGGAATGATACTTCTCCTGGATAGCCTTAAGCTTTTAGGTGATGTAGATGAAGGGTGTGTTTGTCTGTGGGTTTTAGTTTTTGGGTTTGGATTTTTTAATAGTAAAAAGTTGAATTTGAATAATTATTTGATGTGACATAAATATAGGTTGAGGTGATCTTTTGAATGTAAAATAAATTTGTAGTATAATATAAAAAAAATAATTGTTTGATTTGAATAGTAAAAATTTGTGGTAGAACACACAAAAGAACAAAACCGAAGCCATCATTCAACTGATGATTTATTTTTTAGACTTGTTTCTATAAAATTGTTGGGGATGGTGCGTTGAACCATTTTCAGATTCATTAGTTGCTCTTCCAGCAGTTCGTGATATTGCTTGATTAAATGTGTCAAGACTAAATTTTATTTTTCTTTGTTTATAGGTATTGGCCCCGCGGATAGGGTATTTGCCTCTTTTAGTGCCTCAGATTAAGCCATTCTTTAGTGGTTCTCTTCCACCCGGAGTAGACACTGTCTGGTTTGAGTACAAAGGACTGCCGCTTAAGTGGTTTGTCTTATGCATCTTCATTGAACCATGTTTTCAAAAGGACACGAACTTGTTTTATATATAGTTTCATTTTGGCTTTCTTGATAGAAACATTGTTGCTTCAAGCAGTCTTGTGAAGCATGTCGGCTCGATGGCAGATAGTATAGTGGACTATCAAATGTTATAGATATCATATAATTGAAATGTTTAGGGATGAATTCAGGCGCAATGTTACATTCATAGTAGAACCTTTAATTTATGATATACTGATAAAAAAGAGTGTTTCCAAATAAACTGAAACTACTAAGCTACTTCGATGTAATGGAGGAATTGGATTAAAATTTGATTTCATGAAATCTTTTTGTATTGCAAAAATTAATTTCATTGATGCCCAGTGCCTCGATATTTTGGATTTTTCCCTACTAATTTGAATCTCTCACCGAATCTCTATTTTCTTTGCAAATTATTGTTCTATGCTTATTGGTCACTTCAAGCAGAATTAATGATTCTGATATATTTTTATTGACATTGCTGATATCTTTCAGGTATATACCCACGGGAGTACTTTTTGATCTTCTCTGTGCGGAACCTGAAAGGCCATGGAACTTAACTGTATGAGGGTTTGGAAATTCATTAATAAATGCACTAGTTGATGAATGGCTGCGTTGTATATTTTGTTGTTACCACATTTTATGTTCTTGATAGAATCATAGAATGAATAATTTTCTATAATGGGAACTAGAAGTTTTTTTACTTCAGAAGATCTTGTATAGTATATTTTGTACCTCCTTTTGAGCCTCATGAGTAAAGATGCTATAATGTTTAGGATTTTAGGCTTTTCAGTATTAATGCTGTGGAATATATATATATATATATATCCATGTGTGTGAATATGTCTTTTCTTATATCCCCTTTAACTTCAAAGCCAATAACTTGATGTGGATTGGCTTATCCCGTCATCTTAAGTGGTCTATGAAGCGTATGTTATGAACTGTTGTTCATAACGGTTGGTTGCTGTTTCTATTTGGCGTTGAAGTCAACAAGATTTTGTTTGTTCTGTTCTGTACCATCCCCCAGAAAATCTTACCATATGTGGGTAGCTTGGATATGACATCAAACGTAACGCCCAATTTTGGAATCCATGTCTTTAGCTTGGTATTTTAAGCTGAAAAACTTTGTTAATTTACCTATAGCATGCTTTCGGATATTTCTGCAGATACACTTTAGAGGATATCCAGGGAATATATTGACCCCATGTGAAGGTGAGGACAGTGTAAAGTGGAGCTATATCAATGCTTTGAAAGAGGTAAGGTATATTTTCTCTGTGCTTTCCTTTGCTTTAACTTTATCTCCGGCCTCTTCAATTAGTTTCTTTTACTGCATGTGTAAATTCACGTAGCAATGGTACCTAATGCTCACCGAGTGAAGTAAGATGATATCATGTTTTACCTGTTCTGGGTTCTTTAA
The DNA here is from genome assembly GCF_009805555.1 of Andrographis paniculata. Lineage (NCBI taxonomy): Eukaryota > Viridiplantae > Streptophyta > Magnoliopsida > Lamiales > Acanthaceae > Andrographis > Andrographis paniculata. The sequence continues at coordinate 284,214 of NW_026137601.1, read as the reverse complement.
GCACTTATTATTCCTTCAGAATACGCACTGCAGCTTAACCTACACTGACTGCATCTGCATGTCTGCAGGCAGCATATATAATCAATGGAAACTGCAAAAATATCATGAATTTGTCTCAATCTGATCAGGCTGAGCTCTGGCGTTCTGTTTTAAATGGTATGAATAGTTTTAAATAATGTGTTTTGAGAATCCTATTTAGAAAAATGATATTTTACAAAATTTGGCACTAACCTCAGGATTTTACAATTATATTTTGTGGTAATATGAACTTTGATTTTTGTTACGATTGTATTAATACCCTGTGAATAGTACACTTTAGGGTTAGTTTCTATGGGAATATATAATTTTTATTGTTCTAGTATGCCATTATTACCTGAGGTCTTGTATTCAAATCTTCAGCACCACTTATTCATGATTCACGAGCCGCCTTATAATAAGAATGCTGCTTTCACATGGAAGTGAAGTGTTCGATCAGATTTGTTTCTTGTACGATTTTTCTCTTGCTTCCAAAAATTGGTAGGACTTGCATGTGTGATAGCATTTTCTGTCCTTCTGGAGTACTTGAGCCACTCAGTTGTTCTTGTGTGAATTTGTAATTTTCCCATGACTTGGGTCCTACACTGAAGAAATATAATTTTTCTAATTTATATGATTGTTTCTTTTGTTTGTTTACACTACATTATTCTAATTCTGTCAGTGTACGAGCATGTGCATGTCCAGCTGCATGAAGAATGTAGAGCTGTAAAATCACCTTATATTATTGGTGCCTGGTTCTATGGTTCTGATTGCACTTGAAGTGGATTACAACTCTTTTTTGTCCAGGCAGAATCCTGAAATTCAAAAACCATGGAATTACCCATTTTCAGTCTTATTGCATGTTAACTCTCTGAGTTGCTGACCACTGCCCGAATATGTTCTTTTATCCTTTCTTTTTATGTTGTATTCCCCGTTTGCCATAAACTACTATTCTGAATGGACCTGCATTTCTGTTAGTGTTAACTATAGAACCTCGCTATGTCTCAGGTCATCTGGAAGCTTTCTGTCATATTTCACAGAAACTTAAACTTGACGTTATTAGAGACGACTTTTTCCTCAAAGTAAAGGCTTCTGGGTCAAAGTCTCAACAAGGGAATAATAACTTGGAGGCTACTGGAACAACCAGGACAGGTAAGATGTTGAAAACTATACTGGCTTATGAACTTTAGCCAATAGCTTGCGTTTCATTTCCACTTTCTGTTACGATCCTCTCTGAAACTGAAGGAGTACATTTCACTGCATTTTCCATTTCTTGAAAAGTAACAAAAGAGTGGTGTAGCAACAATGATACATATCAAACAGTTGAGCATGTGCTGTGTTTTGAATGAATTAAATATGGGCCTGATTAGTTCATCTTAAAAGTAAAATGGACTACATTTTGGTGCTAAACTTATCTTCTATATTTGAATTTACTGTCTCAAAGTAGTAGTGATTGATGGCATTGTTCATTTGATTTGCTGTACTTTGTAAGTTAGACCTCTATCTTGTATTTTTCTGTTATATAAAGTTGTTGCTATTTCCAGGTAGAATTCCTGTTCGGTTATACATACGGACTATCGATGAAGATATAGATGAGTTAGAAGATGCCCAGACGGTTGATAGTTGGGAAAAAGTATCATACATAAATTGCCCTGTTGAGATTCACGGTGAAGGTAATTTCGTTAAAATAATATATTTATGGTTTTGATAACTTACTGCCTTACACTCACCATTTAGAAACTGTTTACACGTTTGGTATTGCATTACATTTGTGGAGTCCTTTTGGCATAGTCATTGAGATCATATGTATGTTTACTGAAAGAAACCCCAGAATTGTTCACACATATTAGACCTTTAAACATTATCCTGTAAACTATTGGAGTAAAATATCAGTACCATATGATTCTAGCTCAGTTTGTATCTCCATTTTTGGTCCTTGAATTAGTTGGCAACCTTTATTTTTGTACAGGAGAATGCTTTACATTGCTCGATGCGTTAAAATCACTATTACCCGAACTATTCTCAGTGGAATCCCCTCCGTCATGTGGAGCAGAAGACGAGGGTGAACAAAGATCAGATGGGAGCAGCTCAAAAAGCCCCAAAGAAACTGGGGAGGGTTCGAGGTTAGTCCCAGATGGCAGTGAGATGAAGGTGATTCGTATTCAGGGAATTGAGCCACAGCTCGAAATTCCATTTGGGTGGGTGGTGAACAACTTGATGAACCCTGAGTACTACCTTCATATCTGTTTATTCGTAAAAGTTGTCGAACCAAACAACTTAGAATAGCGCATGTGCTCGCGCACTCGCTGCTTATTTCATTTGTTATTCATTAACTGGAAATTAGATTTATTTCTGTATAGACAGACAGACCGGGGTAAGTAAATATCTAGGATGATTGTCTCTCTCAGTCTTACTTCTGATTTTTTCTCCCCTATATATTTGGTAGTGTTAGTTCGACTTCTATAACACTGATCTGATCTATCAAGAAGACAACAAACTGTCTTAGATGGAATTTGTGATTTTTGTAGAAGATGGATAGATGCGGGTTCGTTGTGTTTGATATCTATTATTGTTATAATCATTTGACAAAATAGTAAAAAACTCACCAAATTTGCTGAAAAGATCTTCAGCTCTCAAGATAATGTAGTGGAGAGATAACATAGAGGAAAGAAACTAGTTTTTTTTTTTTTTTTTTTTTTTATTATGACGTGTAAATTTCCTGTCTAACCTAATGTATTTTACAAACTATGTGTGCTAAGTGACCTGGGACGTTAGGGATTGAACCTATGACTTTATTGTCACAAGACACAACTAGTTTGTCACAAGTCACCACCACACTACCGGACACAATTAGTTTTAGTTGGTCACGAGTCTAGGGATAACTAGTTTTAATAATACACAATATTTCCCTTTTTTTGTTATTATTTTGTGATATTATTAATCTGGACAAAATAAAAAATAGTCTTAATAAAAAAAAACAATAATTAATTTTAGTTTTATTATAAAAAAATTATTAAATTTTGCTTTTATTATATAAAATTTTAATTACTATTGATTCCATTGTTAACAAATTAACACCAATCTAAAATAATTATTATCAATTTCAAATAAATTTTAATTGAGTTTTATATTTGATTTTTTTTTATTTAAATAGTATTTTGATACATGTTTTGTAAGGTAAAAAATATTTATATATCAATTATAAATTTGAAAAATTTTGGTTTGTATATGATATTAAAATAATGTATGATTAGATATTTTGTTAGAGAAATAAATGCATATATATATTTTTAAAGAAAATACAATAAATAATAAAAATTTGAGATTTGATGGTAAACAAATACACCCTTATTTATTTATCTTAAAATATTTGAAGTTTATGTATTTTGTATTTGAAAAAGAATAAACAGTTTTGAATTTGGTTAAATATATTTTAAAAAGATTAAAAATAATAAAAATATTTATTTATGAATTAAAACAAACTTGCAATGATTGATTAAGTGTGGACTAGTCTGAAAAGAAATGCTTATAGGATGAAACTAAGAATACCCTTTTTAGTACTATTATACTATTTCTTATATTCTTTTCCCCAGGTTTTCTTATTGAAGGGTGGGGGTTAACTGCGACGTCGTTTTACACTTTTCTGATCAAAAAAGAAAAGAATTAGGGCTTCTTTCGGAAAGTGCTCTAACTAGTACACTACTATATGTAATAAAATTAATATTTATTATTTATTTCCTTTCGGTGTCACAACTAGGATTATTTTTGTAAAAAGAAAGGACCCTTCTTAATAATTGTATTTGGTTGAAACTTCTTAATACTATGTAGGATATGTTCAACCCTACTTCCCTTCAACACGATAATATAGAAAATTTAAACAAGCACCGTAACTCTGATACTACGTTAAGAAGGGATTCGAAATTTCAATTTAAAACCGATTGATATTAAGCAGAACAATTCTTTTACCCGTATTACTTTCATGTGTGAGATATATTCAACAATTTCAACCTCTAACTAAACACATTTGTTGTTGGCAGTTGAAAAACATAGATGAAAAGAGTAAATAGATGATTGGTTAGGGTAAGAATGGAATCGAATCGAATGAGACGATACCACGTGGACCACCCAAGCCAAGGCAACCTCGACGATTCCCTCCTTCCTTCCTTACATGCACAATCTTCGTATCCTCCATACACAAACATATATACATATTCTTACATTTTAGTATTTAAATATTAACTGTTCACATACAGACATAGATACATACAAAACAATCAAATAATAAGATCAGAAAGACAGCAAGAGAATGTATAAAAAGATAAAGTAATTAAGGGGGTGGCAGCCTCTCCCCATTCAATATATATATATATATAATTATTTATTTATATTAGAAGTTTCTTTTTGTTCCCTTATAAAACCCTCTTTTGGAATTCAGTCTCCTCTCTTCTCTTCTCTTCTCCTCTATTCATTTCCTCAAAATTTCTTGATTCCCTCTCATGGCGGGTGTATCGTTGCCTCCCGGCTTTCGGTTCCACCCGACAGACGAAGAGCTCGTAGCGTATTACCTCAAGAGGAAGATCAATGGCCAAAAAATTGATCTCGAGGTCATCCCTGAAGTCGATCTTTATAAGTGCGAGCCATGGGATCTTCCAGGTACGTATTTATATATAACTTATCTCGTACACACCTACACGTAAATTCAATAAAAGTATATTTAAACAAAAATTCAAATCAAAATTACTGTTTCAAATCAATTTCAAATTATAACAAGAAAACAAATCTTGAAATAAAAGAAGAAGAAGAAGAATGATATTAAGAAAGTATTGCAATGAAGGAAGGTATATATATGTATATTGTAGAGAGAGAGAGAGAGAGACTTTAATATATTTATATATATATATATGTATGCATATAGTTCAATATTAGAACATGTTCACATTATTAGGAAAAGGGATTGAAGTAAGTTGATGGTCCCTACATCTTTCTAAGTGGATGCATATGAAATTTAATCATTTATAATGTTTTTTAAGACATCAATCTCATGGAAAATAAAACTAACTAATTAATTAAAGAAGTCATATTCATTGCTCAACAACATTCCCACTTTTTCATCTTTTTTGGCTACCTCCCCTTTATTACACGCTAAATATCTATTGTAGTATGCTTATATATATATATATATAATTTGTATGTACATATTTTTTTTGTGATTTAGAATCAATCATATGAAAAAAACTGTTTTACATTTTAAACATCATTTGAAACACTATATTTACTTCAAAAATACAACAACAACAATAATCATAATAATTAATAATAAACACACCATGTTCCTTATCTTTGTTTAATTTATTTTAAATGGAATATTTAAGAATTTGTATATTCCAAACCCTAAACTATATTTGATACTCTTTTCACTAAAATTCAATTGTTAGCTAACAAAGTTCTAAAATGGAAAAGCATGGCCTAAGACATGTAGAGAAGACAATGAAAACATGAACCAGATCTTGTAATAAAGCCAGCATTTATATATTGACATATAAATATATATATATATATATTCATGTTCTTCCATGACAATTGACATAATTAATTAACACCATTGATCAGGAAAGTCACTGCTACCAAGCAAAGATCTTGAATGGTTCTTCTTTAGCCCACGAGATCGTAAATACCCGAATGGATCAAGAACGAACCGGGCTACCAAAGCCGGGTATTGGAAGGCGACTGGCAAAGATAGGAAGGTGATGATGAATAGTTCTACTTCAGAAGGAATTAACAGGGCTGTGGGGATGAAGAAAACCCTAGTTTATTACAGGGGGCGAGCCCCCCATGGGGCGCGAACCGATTGGGTTATGCATGAATATCGCCTCGATGATAGAGAATGCCTCGATCCCTCGTCGGGCTTGCAGGTATATCTATATATATATGTGTGTATATGTATATGTCTATATACATGCCAATTTAATTTTGCTTTTATAGGTTTGTGAGGAAAATTATTGCAAAATTAATTAGTCTCATATATACATTGAATCATTACTTTTGTCGAATTCTATATTTTTATTAGTCGTATTTGGCCCTATACTTTATAAAAAGATCGCTCTTTTGTGTAATGGCATGTAGATTCGCAAGTGAATACGAGCATTCATTCATCCTCTATGGAAACATGAAAATTGCGAATTTTTTTTTGTTAGTATAAAACTAAAATACAATCGGAGAAATATATGAGGTACAAGTGATAATTAATCATCTATACTATGTAATAAATAAATTATATGTATCTCTTTATATTTAATTTTTAGATGAAATGATCATTTAAAATGATATCAGAGTCAGGATGTTCAAGACATTTATCTATCTTGTATGTGAAGGGATTTCATGATTTAACAAACCATCACAAAAAAATCGAACAGAGTTATTATATTAGCTTCAATTTTCTTATTGATCGATATATCCGGACAGGATGCATACGCCCTTTGCCGCATATTCAAGAAGAGTTTAAACATCACAAAGGTAGAAGAAGATCACCAACATCCTGACAATAGTGTCTCCCCGAACATCGACCTGGCTGACGAATTAGGACATTTCGGCGCTTTCAATTCCGGAAATCACCCTGTAATGACATTGAACTCCTCATCAAGTGACCATGAAGCTGCAGCATGGACACACTACTTATCAGAAGAGGCATTTGGTTTTTGCAATAATGAAGACAATAATTCTTTGCCATACCCGCCATCAAAGGTAACCATATATATATATAGATATATATATATTATATTTTCTCGTAAAAAGTTAACATTTAATACAAAAATATTATTTTTTATATTTTCAACACAATTTCTTATTCCTCACATAAAAAAAAAAAATTCAAACTAATATACCTAAAAAAAAAAATAAAAATACACCATATATTTATTGAGTATATACACACATAAGTTTCATTATTTTATTCTTAATTTTGTTATATATTATTATTATTTCTTTTTTGTTTAGATGGGGATTACATTAGAGTGTGCGAGATTACAAACGAGGTCTTCATTGCCTCCGCTAGAGGCCATTCCCGATTTTTCGCCAGCTGCTTTCTCTAACAACCCGACTAACAACACACCATCTTCAAGCGTATTCCATGACTATACGTACCCCCCTCGAGATCTCATGTTGTCGACTTACTTGGATAATTATGGAGATGAGAACAATCCCATGAGGTTCATTGAAACTGGAAGAAATAATTATATGGGTGATGAGAACCTAAGCTGGATTGGAATGCCTAACCACGAATTTGAAAAGGTAATTTTCCCTCCGTCGTCTAAGGGTCACATTTATGTTTTGCATCATTATATTAAAAATATTTTTATATTTATATAATTTTTTATTTTTTATAAATATCCTTTTATTAGTATTATAAGACACTAGTAAAAGTATTTTTACAATTTTTTTTAATTTGTACAGAAACTCAACAACAATTTTTATATTCTTTTTTTAATTTCTCCGTATCATATTATCCTTCTTCCACCTTAATTAAAGAATACATATATATTTATATTTATATCAATCTAATTTATTTTCAAAATAGAATTTAAATAAAAGTATATTAATATACACATAATTTGTATAGAATAATTTTTTATATATATATATAGTATAAAAAATATTAAAAAATAATTATAATTAAATAATAATAAATTCCATGTCTAAATGTCATTATAAGTTTGGTGTCTTTTGACAACCTTATACTCAGGTGTGGACAGATGACTTGAGGACGGCTCCCATAGAAGGCATCTCCAATATTGTCCGAGGGGAATATCGAGATTTTGAAATTGAAGGTATGTATGTAAATAGTACTCACGTTCTTTTGTGTTTATTTAATTCTATCATTATTTTTTATTATTCAAACTTTTATTTTTCTTTCTTAAAATATTTTATTCAATTTTTTTTTTACGAAATTATTGTACACTTATTATTTTGGCCTACTAAAAAATATATATAAAAAAAAAACAAATAAAAGTGATGTTTTAAATTGAAAAATAGAATTAATATCAAATGTAATACTTTTGAGCTGGGTATTTTATTGTAAATTGTATATTACTAATTAAGAAGAAGTTTTAAAACACAACAACTTCGGATGTGTTCTTTTTTATGATTATTTTGGATTTTCATTTTCATTTTCATTTTCGTTTCAATAATAATTTGAATGCGATATTTTATAAAAACAAAATATAGGAAATCGTGAAAATTGAATAATACTCTCTATCTCGGATAATTATGTCACTTTATATGATGCTAATAAATAATTGCATTTAAATATAAAAATATGTTTGATAAAAAATAAAGTAAGAATACTACGAAAAAATTATTAAGAAGCTTACAAAAAAACAAATATGGTAGGTAGAAAAATAATTATTACTAGTTCAAACAAAGTTAATAAAATTACGAACGAATAAAAATTTTCGATGCAGGCGGTCACAACTTTGAAGCATTCTTCACTACAGAAGTAAGCGATACAATCGGAGGCAGCGAGGTGTTGATTGATAATTTCTCGAACTCGCCGGACTTGGACATATTCGATGACAATAATATCCAAGTGAATCATGGATTACTCGTTTCGACTCGACAAACAGCTACAACATTTTATCACCAAGTAGTGCCATCAAAGACAATCTCCATCTCTATAAACCCAACAATTAGAGATGAAAATCCACCGATGGGTTTTGTACCGAGTTTGTCGAGGAAATTTAGGATGTTGGCGAAAAATACGATAAGAAGCTTGGGAAGATCTCAAGAGGAAATGAATCCAAGAAGTGTTGGGGGAGGGAGAAATTTGTTTGGGGAGATTAAGGATGTTCTAAGGTGTTACTTGACCCTAGTTTCTCTTGATTTGCACAATTTGTGGAAAGGGGATTTGTTGCTAGGGTAAAATAATCTAAGGGCCAAGAATAGAGCGACTTCGAATTTCGATTACTTGCTACAACAACTACAACTATTATTAGTTTTTCTTTTTTTTTTTTTTTAATTGGGAATTCTTGATGAAAATCGTTTGATTGTATGTTGTAATACAATATTGAAATTAGAATTCGTTTCAATTAATTATACTAGTAAATTTAGAGTGATATCTTTGTATGTTATTCAAATTTATCCGGTTTGATTAATATACCCTTTGAATTTTTCGCTCAAAAAACAATAAGAAATTAGTTGTAGTAGAAAAACATCATGTAACAACATGGGATGAATCCGGTATTATTAATACTATACAGATCAGGTGTTGAAAATATTATTTCAGCACCCGATGAATAATTACTTTAATTGTATTAATTAAGTATATTACTTGAACTTAATTAGTTTTTAAGCATTCAGCAAAGTATTGAATTAAAACTTTTCAGCACTTGATCCGTATTGCTATTAATATACCATTTGAAATGTAATACTCTCTTTGTCCGGTCAGATTGTACTTAACATTAAAAATATTCATATATTTGTATAATTTTTTTTACAAATGTTATTCTATTAGTATCACAAGACACTAATTTAGGTATTTTTGCAATTTCTTTACTAAATAAAATCCTTAGAACTTGATTCACGAGGTAGTATATATTTTTTGTTTTGCATAGTTAAAAAAAAAAAAGTGATTAAAATAATAAAGGAAAATGGTATTATTTGTTTCCTAAAATATGAAATCGACATTTTTTTTTTATGGATAAGTAAATAAATAAAATAAATATTATATATATATATGATATAGAGAGTATTTAAATAATTGGGTCTTGAATTTTACTTTAATTTTGGTTTCTTTGGTACGACAGATACTCTTGGGTATGATAATAGGGAATAGAGTACTTCCCCTGTTCCTGTCCCTGTCCGGTTCCGGCAACCCCAACCCACTGTAGTAACTGGAAACTACTGCACGCCGGCGCACCGCAGGGAGAGCGAAAAAGAAAAAAAAGAGTATAAAGGAAATAAGGCACTGTTTGGGTGTATGAATCTGAGTCACATGCATGGTACTGGTGAGGCACTACAATTACAAAGCACAAACACAAAGCCCCAACACACTAAAAACCAAAAACAACCACGCCAAAGAATTAAAAGCTACCCTTTTCATTCACGGGCTGATATTAAAGCACCAACCAACACTAAACACAGAGAGAGAGAGAGAGAGAGAAGAGAAGAGAGAGATTCATCCCCTTTTGCCAGACACAAAAATCTCAACCAAACACGGCCTTGAGGGGCCATTAATGTAATTCATTGAGTGAGTCCTTCCTCTCTACAATGTAGTTACATATATATATATATAAAAGCACTCTCACTCTCACTCTCACTCTAACACAGACCCACAAATATAGATATATATATATATATTGTGAAAATGGTGGAGAAGTATGTATGGAATAGGAATTGGTGGAGATGTAGTAGTAGTGTTTGGTTAAGGGTAATTATGGTAATTTGGGTAGTAATGTGGAGTGAGAAAATTGAGAGAGTGAGGGGAGGAGGAGGAGGAAATGAGGTGAAGATTAGTGGGAATGTTTCAGAAGCAGAAGATGCAGCAAACTTCAGAATATACTATGGCCAGACCTTTAAAGTCATCAAGAATGGCTTTGATGGCAAGAGTTATCTTCTCATTCAGGTCTTTCTACTCATTCACACCTTACATTTATTTCTTTCTTTCTTTTATTATTCTGAAATTCGATCAAATTATGCCAAAAAATAATACTCTTTTCGTCCAGCCAGAAAGTATACATATTTTTATTTTGAGATGTCCAATTACAAAATAAACATGTCATTAAATATCCTACTTTTTTCACAAATACCTTTACTTTACATCACATCATTACTTTTACACGAAAAAACAAAGGCAAAAATGTCATTACACTACTTTTAACAACTCATTATAATTAAAATACTATTATTTCTTAAATATCGTGTCAAAAGTAAATGTAGACATTATAAGTGGACGGAGGGAGAAATTGTTTTCTTTCTTTCAATTCCTTCTTGATCTTGTTCTTGTTCTTCAATTAATATATATATATACACAAAAGTATTCAAGCCATAGAAATATGACTTATATTATGCAAATTAATAAAACAAAATGTTCCAAGTTAATTCTAAATAAACCTCTTAAGTTTGGGTTGAAAATATTTTAGTTGCTCTCAAAGGATTTATTTTATTAAATTATCATGTATGTAAAATATAAATAATGAACATTTCCTTTCTTTATTGTCATCTTCCTTCTTCACACTTTTTCTATGTATTGATATTTATCTATCTATCTATAAATTATTTTTGGGATAAATTTTTGTTTAGTCTATTATCTGGCATCCTTTTATTATCTTCGTAATTTAAATGAAAAGCATTTATAAAAAAATAGTCATATATTATATCCCCAATTGTCGAAAAGGTTTTCCATAGCAAGATATTACACAAGATGGTACTAATATTGATGTAGATTTAAGTTATATATTTATAAATTGAAAATATATGTTTCAATATTTATTTAAAAATTAAAAACATATTAATATTTAGTGCAACGTGATTAGTTCAAGTATTATGTCATGTCAGTATATATGACAATATTTTAGTAACAAAGAAATTTTAAGAAGAGTATTAATAAGCTTATTTTTATGAATACTCTTAAGTAAAAAAATCAAGATTACCAAAATTGCCACATATCATACTAGCTAGAAATATACTCCCTTCGTCCATGCATAAAGTATACAATTATTTTTGGAGTATTTGTTTTACTATTTTTATTTAGACTTAGGAATTTTCAAACCTCGTTGCTAATTAATTTATTGATTTCCATAGTTTTTTTTTTTTTGCACAGAACAATTCAAAGATGGCAACGAAAACAAAATATTGCACTTCAAGGATAAAGTCATTCGTCATTCCATTATCCAATTATTCCATTGACGCCGACTATTTTCCAGGTCATTTCATTACCGATTTAATTTTTGTCCCACGCGAATATATAGGGGTGTCAATTTTGAACACGATAAAAAAATATGAGCATGTTCGACTTGAAAAGTAAAGATCCGAATGAAGATGATTTTGGTTTCTCTAAAAATCAGCTTGAGTTAACCATTTTGGACATCATTTAACCATTTTGATGACTAAATTGTTAGACGATTAGTTAATTTTTTCCATCGAAATGCTTATTTTTATTAATGATCTTTTGAACAAAATGTTGACTGTAATTTTAATTTATAAATCATGATTTTATTCTTGTTAATTTAGTTATATATATGTATCTATTATTTTTGTAGTTTTTAGTAGATTATATAGTAAAATTTCAAGTGTCCAGTAACTTTTCTAATATGTTTTGTGTTTGGTTATTTATTTTCATTTTAGGTTATTGTTGGCAAGAAAAATCCGACCTTAATTAAATTAATGCCATGTTTGTATGTTTAAATTTAAATTTAATTTCAAAATGAAAATCATATTTGTGTTTGTATATTTTATCTTTTAACTTAACCCGACATAAATACGATACGAAAATATGAATATGACATATGTTCCAATATCTGCACTAACTAATGTCTCCTCCATCTACAGTTTCCTTCTTCGAGGTGAGAGTTGCTGTTTTCTGTAAGTAAATTTGTTGTATGGCCCGCTTTCATGTCAGCAAAAAATCGTGTTTTGTCGGAGGTTTGGATTTTGGATATGAGTTTTGAATAGTAAAAGTTTTGAATTTGAATAATTTTATTACATGAAATAAATAGGTATTGATGTGTTGTTTTGAATATAAAATTAATTGTTAGTATAATATAAAAAATAAAAAATTATGTATTTGATTATTTTTTTGAAAAATAAATTAGTAAATAGTAAAATTCGGCCAAAATTCTTCACCCATATACATTGTGCTTATGCATGATTTAATTAGGATAATTCGAGAGTAATTTATGCAATCAAAATTCATACAAAGATGTTTTGTGCAGTTATCTTAAAATGGGAAAATACTCTGTCTGTCCATTCAGCTAATCTATTTATAATAAATATTTTTATCCACTCACAATTTAATATTAGAAGAGTAAACTGTTTTTTTTTTTTTTTTTCCTAGTAAGTAAGTCTGTAGCAAACTAGTCCCAGAAAAATTTTTCGTTGTTTTAGTCCTCCGGTGCCGAAGATGCCTACGTGGCTCGCTGGAAGCTAAGTATCCGCCAGGTGTCGCGGACACGTGGATTTTATTATTTATTATTTATATATTTTTAATTTTAGTTTTTTTAAAATTTATTTTTATTTTTATTTTTTTTAATTTTTTATTTGGTCCAATTGAAAAAAAAAATTAAAAAATTAAAAAATGAAAAACAGAAGAAGTAAAATCTCTTGTCCACTAGGCGTCGATGACCTGGCGGACACGTGGCTTTCGGTGAGCCATGCGGACGTCTCCGGCGCTGGAGAACTAAAACAACGACAGTTTTTTACTTATGAGACTAGTTTGCGACATGCTCCACTATCTACGACACTAAAATGATAAAGGGGTCCAATTACAGAACTAAAGCCCTTTGAGATTTTGTAGTACATTATGAAATAACATTATTTTATTAGTTATGGGAAGTATTTTAAGAGATTTTGACCTTTTTATCCTTTAATTTAAAAAAGTAATTGTATATATAATAGTATGTTTGTAATTTAGGTAAAAGTTAAGAGTATTTTGGTATTGATGTATGATTACTTTTACTAAAATAAAAAATAATACTTTGAAATAAAACAGACAAAAATGGTAAAAAAATATACTTTGAATTGAGACGAATAAAATATTATATTTTAGTTTTCATGTTCAATTATACTTACATAATTTTACCAACAGAGAAAGTAAAATAAAAAAAAGTAATTGTTTGTTCACACAGCACAATTGTAGCACCGTAGTCCGCACAACACGTACTACAATCAATCTCACCACAATAGAGACATATAAACTAAAATAGAAAACACGCTAAAAATATATACCACATATGTTGTATGTTCTATTTTCATATATTGATTAGCCCTAATCAATGCCCTAACTATTCTCATATATCATTTCATGAGTACGTACATATGTATGAGTACAGCTTCTAGGACTCTTAGGAAGTTTAAAGGGTGTGACGACGGATTATGTGGCATCTCAATGCGTGTTGAAGCTATACAACGACGGCCAGCTTCAGCTTATGAACAAAAGCGAGCCGCAGCAGCTGACTAAATTTGCAGCGCACTTTATCGCCAACACGGATCAGCAACAATGGTGCAACTTCGCCACATTTCTCCCGGCCGGGGAGGAGACTGCTCTACAGGTATATATGGAGAGCAAACTTTCGATGAGGCTAGAATTTTTAATGTAATTTAATTTAATTTAGTATAACTCAACCAAAGTTTTATGTGTAATATTGTAATGTGTTGGAAATTCTAATTAAGTGCTTGTGCTTATGCTAATTAATTCAATGGTCGAGTTTCTCAGAGAGCTGAATGGATCAAGTACCTTGGGGTTTTTGCAAATATGGAAACACGAGCAAATCAAGTCTATGATACGGTGAGCAATTAAAAAATTTGATTCGAAGATTTTAGTAGCGCTGAACTTCCAAAAAGATGGGAAAATTGCAAAAAATATCTCACACGTATACTCATTATTCCTTTTGTTATGTATTTATCTTTTTTGCAAAAGTCGCTATTTCTATCCTTTGGTCGCCCGTGGCTGCGCGTGATTTTGCGTAAGGGCGCGTGGTGTGAATTTCACGCGCGGGCAAAGGACATAAATAACGAATTTTGTAAACATGTGAGATATATTTTGCCAATGAGATAAATACAAGACAAAAGTGATAATAGGGTATAAGTGTGAGATTTTTTTGCAATTTTCTCCCAAAAACATTTTAGGAAATTGTAGAATTGGTTTTTAGAGCTTCTACTTGTAAGAACTTTTGTCGAAACACCATTTGCATTCTAAAACAACATCGAATACCATTTTTTTGCTCTAAGCCTTTCGAAAAATCTTCACTTTTTCTATATTTGACTTGATTGCAGATCAAGCAGAATTATATGTGCTTAAGCAAATATGCAGCTAGCAAGAAAGCATTATTCAAGCCGATCGTTGCTTGGATGGCGTTCAAAGATGTAAAAAAGTTTAATTTGTTCTTTTATTTCAATTCTTAATTTTTTCGACTCTCTACAATTTCATTTTCAAAAAGACTGATTTGCATTTCTTTATATATATATATATATATATATAGGGAGTGTGGTCGTTCACGAAAGAGACATACAAGCTAAAGGTATCGAGCAAGAGCAACTTCTGCCCATTAGCTTATCATAAAAAAATTACATTTTTTTTTCTTTCGTGCAATCTATCCTAATCAAGCATATATATTATGCCTTATTGCTACCGTGCGCTTTTGTAGTATGTTGAGGATTCGGGCGGGGAAAACATCGATGACTCCATCAGCAAAATCACATATAACATTTCGATACCAGATGACTTGGAAGCATTTCATGCCATTTTATGTGTGAGTGTGTCCATTACAAGTGCCTTATTTTTTTTCCTTTCACCATTTTTTTTTCGATAACTTGTTTAAGTAAGCTCTTAAAACAATTACAACATAGACTTTGGACGTTGTAATTGATGAGACATATGTGCCCGACCCTTCGGCGTACAATGCCTCCTCGTTTCTTCAAAACTTGAGCGTCGAGGATCAATCTTGCTTTGGTTTCATGGCGAACCAAAGCCTATGGAGATTCGACAAAAGGATTCAAAATTCAGTGATTCTTGGTGAGTATATAGATTGCAATAGACAAACATATATATATATATATAAGGTGTCGTGCTTTTGCATGATCGATAAGATAAAATTGTTACACTTTAATTTTGCTCCATTTACACTGTAAGTATGACTAAATTTATGTTTCTTGATCAAGATTGGTATGATGGAGCAATCTCTCAGCCTCATCTTGTTCTTGCTGATCTCATTGAAGCTTTGTTTCCTTCCGGAAACTACACCACAATGTATTTTAGAAATATCGCCAAGGTAATAAATCTCTGTTTACTTATATTTTCAATTTTATTTTTATACTATTCACTTTCTTGAAATTCATATCAATCATTCGAAAATTTATTTTTCATTTAAAATATTATATTCGAATTTTATTTATTGTCTCATCAAATTTTTTTTTATTTTTTTATTCAAATTTTTACTATTTTCATGAATATTAATTGCAGGAGGAAGGGGTTTTGAATCTTGGTGCAGATATGTGCGATAGAGACAGCTCCATTCCGATGAACCCTGTAATTGTTGCTTGCTGAACTTCTTCCATCACAGTTTTTCAAATTTCTTTGATCTGATACACTCCTATAAACTTTAATATGATTTGATTGTATGTTAACGAATTCATTTAATTTGTACGAGACGAAGAAAGTGTGATTGTTTGTGGGTTTTGGTTTTGAATTTAATTTGGATTTTGAATAATAAAATTTTAAATAAAATACTTGTTTGGTGCAATATAAATACGTGTTAATATACATTTGATTTTTTTTTTTTGAGAAAAATATTTGTTCATCTAAACTTATTTTATGGTGATACGAATTTTCTATAATTATGTATTGAAAATACAATATATCATTTTGGCACAACATATATAATATAATA
Organism: Andrographis paniculata; assembly: GCF_009805555.1. Taxonomy (NCBI): domain Eukaryota; kingdom Viridiplantae; phylum Streptophyta; class Magnoliopsida; order Lamiales; family Acanthaceae; genus Andrographis; species Andrographis paniculata. The sequence continues at coordinate 267,604 of NW_026137601.1, read as the reverse complement.
TATTTTATTCATCCATAAAAATAAAAATTTTAATATAAAATGTTATTTTTTTATATTATCGACACGATTTTTTGTATCTAATATAAAAAAATAATACATTAAAAAATACAAAGTGAACACACCCTAGTTTTCCATAATTGTTTATTCTTTGATAACAACAACATTCGATTAATTAGTGGTGCCGCTTCTACCATTTGCCATGTGCTCTTTCCAATTGACAATCGATGCATGAATGTTCTCTAACTAGGCAACACATTCAACGTCTTGATCTTAATCCAAGATGTTGATGGATACCTTAGCCAAATTGAACTACTTGTTAAGCTTGATTCGGGACCGGGAATGAATTTCAACAAACCAAGACATTCCCGCAGCCCTAGTCGACGAGTGCGCTTTGAGTAAACCACAACTAATATGCATTTTATTTTATTTTTTGATAATGAGAATCTTTAATCGCTACTCGACTTTTGGCTAAACCCCAACCAAAATATGACAAATTGGTTGAGACTTCTTTATCTTCCTTCTCAAAAAAGTTCAGCAACATCGTCATCCTCTCTCGTTAAATAACAAAAAGGGCTAAAAACATTGTTATGATTTGGGTTTCAAGAAATTATTGTAGCTGTAATGATGAATTCATAACTTTGTTGGGGATTATTTATAGTTGAAATTTTGAATTATAAATTATGTGATTAATTATATTTTACCTTTTTAGTTTGTGGATAATTGGTAACTAAAATTGTATATTGGTAACAAACATTAATGCAGTAATATCACTTGGAAAAAAAAAAAAGAAAATTAAGAATTTTAATAATTTCACTTGCTATTTCAGTAATTTAGTAAAATATTAAATGATTTTCTGCATAAAATATGGTAATATTAATTTTATTCAATAAATATATTTTCAATTGCCTAAATTTATAATTGGGTGGCGGTTAGAATGCTGACTATATCAATTAAGCATTGTGCTGATTTGATTACTATTGTGCTGAAACTTGAATATATTTTTTTGAAATTAAAATATATTTGGTTATATGTAATTATATAATATGATATTAAAATATGTGTTATATATTATACTTCTTTCATCCCGAAAAAATAGTGTTGTTTGCTTTTTGCATGTAGATTTTTTAATATTATTATTACATTGGTACGTAGTCCAAATTAATATAAAGATAAAAATACTCCTATTAATATTACTCAATATAAAAGTAATGATATTTGTATAATATATTATAAATTATAAGAGTATTTATTATTTTCAGTAAATTGGTGCTATTATTAAATTAGGAAACAACACTCTTGTTTTGAGATAAGCAAAAATTAAAAAAAAAAAATAACATCTTTCTTTTGAGACGAAAATAATTAAATTTTGCTACTTTCTTCGTACATATTTGTTGATTAAATCAAATCACCCAATTAGCACATTAGAGTGTATTGGGCCAATAGTTATGTTCCTATTTACAAAATTAGTAACAAAATTTTAAATTGGTAAAAAAGATAATAATAATAATAATGCAATTATATCACTTGAAAAAACATATAAAAAATATATATATATTCTAATAATTTCATATACTATTTAAGTGATTTAGTCAAACTCTAAATTATTATCAACATAAATTACGATAATATTTATTTTACTAAAAAAATATTTTTTAAATTACCTAAAAGAATATTTTTATGCCAATAATTATGTTACTATTTAAAAATATAAATAATACTAATAAAATCAGAGAAAAATTTAGCAATTAGTAATTCATATAACATACTCCCTTCGTCTCAAACACTCTGCAACATTTATTTTTTTTGTTTGTTCCAAACTCACTGCAATATTTCTAAATTTAGAAATAATTAATAATATTTTTATACATATATTAATATACACTTCACTTTATCCCATCACATCACTAAAAAATAAATAATCATTTCTCTCTCCAATCACATCACTTAATATCTAAATTATCTCAAATTACCATACTTAATACTCCTCATCTAAATTCTCGTGCCAAACACAAATGTTGCACGATGTTTGTCATTTGGGACAGAGAAAGTACAAAAGTATCCAAAAGCAAACATAAATTAACATTAGAACTGAAATATAAATTTTATAATCCTCTTTTAGGAAGCGTCTTGATGAAATAAATTTGAGTTTTAATTTATATAAAAAAGAAAAAAGAGAACAAATGTATATAGGGAACAACGAGGAAAAATAATGACACTGATTTTTAAATTATAAATAAATAAATAAATGAGAAAATTATTAAAAAATAATATACATAACAAATGAAATTACTCATCGGAGATCGAACCATTCAACGTATTTGCCATTGAATAGAAACATATAGCTAATGGTTTATCCGCAAGTATTTGAAATACAAATTACGTGACCATATAAATGATATATGTATATGGAAGTATGAAAGGCCAATACACATGAACCTTTATATAGATCGTGTTGTATTATTTTTAAGCGTAAGTAATTAATAACTCTTTTAAATATAAAATTTTTAATCGTGATCTAATGCAATTTAATTGAAGATTTTATTTATATCGTTATATAATGCAATCACAGGGTGTGTATAATTTTTTTTTTTCAAATTAAAATTTTACTATTCATTCTCACGATTTTCAATAAAATTATATTATTTTTTCATAATAAAAAATTATTTAAATTAAAATTCAAATCATCACTTCAATTTCAAATAAAAAATAAAATATATTATTTTAAATTAAATATTTAACTTGAATTCCAATGCTCCGTTAACCCAACATTTTTTGATAGATTGACTTTTTGTGTATGATACAGAGAATTGTGTCAAAAGTATAAAATATAGTTCATCCGTTCCAATTTAAAGTACTATTTTTACTGTTTCTGTTTTTTCAACTTCAAAATATATCTTTCTTATTTTAGAAAAAATAATCATATACTAATATCAAAATATATTTAACTTACGTATAATTATTTTATATATAAAGTCAAATGGTAAAAATGTTAAAAACCCTTACAATTTTTTACTAACTAATAAAATATTACTATTTTTAAATCTACTATAAAACTCCAAATGGTCCATTTGATTTGGGACAAGAGAATATTATTTTAAGTTGAATATTTAAATTTTTGTAATGAGTATTTGAATTTTATTTTTTTTTATTTTTATAAAAAATATTTTGTATTGTTTATTACTATTTTTAGAAAATCGCAATTAAAAATTAATGATAAAAAGAACAAAACATTCTTTTAAACATTTGAAAATTGGAAAATAATTTTGCATACCATATATATGGGATACATATATAAAATTTATAGACATAATTTACTTTCCGATGTACAATGATAATATCCAACCATAATCACTACACTTGCCATGCATTCAATAAAATTTTCCAAATAAGAACAAAGAATAAATAGACTATCTTCTTCCTACAATAAAAATATTTTTGCATATTAATATTTAAATATTAATTATTAAATTAAAATATAATATAAAATTAAAAAATTAAAAAATAATATACTTTTATTAATATCTTATAATATAAATATAAAATATATTTTGTATTAAAATTTATTTTGTATTAAAATTTTTGTGAATTAATAAAATATATATTATATATTGTGTTAATATATGTATATATTATATTTTTATATAATACTTATAAAAATTGTGGACTCAAAAGTAGAATGTGAGCAAACCCCATGTAATTATTGCCCATTTATAAAGAAATTGAAATATATTTAAATAAATAATAAATAAAACAATAATGATTAAAAGAAAAAAAAAAAAGAAAACAATTTTATTTGTTATAATTAATTATAGTTATTATTATTAATAAGATAAGTCAAAACAAACGATGATTGAATTATAAATAAAAGTACAATTCTTAATTTTGTTATAATATACTTCCTACACGGGGATACATTTTTCATTTTAGTATATTATAACAGTTGATATACTTTTATTTTTAATAAATTTAGTAATAATAAATATATTTAACAAATATAAATCAATTTAATTAAATTTCTAATTTCAATTCACTCAAAAAAATTTTATTTTTATCCATCTTCAATTTCATACAAAATTCTTTTATTTTTATCTTTCTCCTCAATTTTTTTCAAAATCACTATATTTCTAACTCCCTCTTCAATAAAAAAATATTTTTATTTATATTTATATATAATTCTCTATTTTTCTAAAAAAGATTAGTTTATATTAATCATAAATAAAGAAAAATATTTTTTATTTAATCATAATATATACTTATTATCTACAAAATAATATTCATATTATATATATTTTATTGAGATATTATATTTTAAATATTTAAATATTTATTTTAAAATTTGTTAATTATATATATTAATTTCTATTTTAATAATATAAGTCACCATTTTCATAAAAAAATTAAAAAAAAAAAAAAACAAAATCATATACTACTATCACTAACAGATAGAGTAATAATTTAGTTAATATTTTTTTATCAATAAAATCTTAAATTGAATCGCATTAGATCACGACTATAATTTTTGTTTAAAAATGTCATTAATTACTTACGTTTAAATAAAATACGAGTAGACCTATATAAAGGTTAATATTTGTCCGTCATTCATACCTCTCCGCTAACAACACACTATCATTTATATGGTCATGACTTATAATTCACACTTCAAATACTCCCGATAACCCATTAGCTACATGTTGTTCGATCTTTGGTCAGTAATTTCATTTGTTATGTATATAATATTTTAATATTTCTCTCATTGTTTTTTATATATATTGGGTTTGTTCACTTAATTTTTTGAATGAATTTGTTTTTTTTTTTTATGTTAAGTATGATAAATCATATTGGTAATATAAAAAATAATTTTGTATTTAATTATTAATTTTTTGTGAATAAATAATATATATTATGTATTGTATTAATATAAGTATATATTATATTTTTTATAATATTTATAGTGAATCGTGCCAAAAAAAAAATAGTTGGTGAACAAACTCGTTCTCTCTTCTTCTTTTTTTCATTTCTTTAATTAAAAATAAAAAATAAAACCCAAATTTATTTCATTGGTACCTTGGAAAAGAGGATTATAAATTTTATACTTATTAAAGTTGTAATATTAATTTATGTTTGATTTTTGTTACTTTTGTATGCTATATGAATTAGTAATTGCTTGATTTTTCTAAGAATTATTATTATGTATATTTTCAATGAGTAACATAATTATTGGTAAAATAATATTTTTTAGAATAGAAAAATTAATTTTTGAATTAATTTAATATTATTATATTTTATGCGGACAATCATTTAAAGTTGAAAGAAATCACTTAAATAATATATAAAATTATTAAAATTTTATTTTTTATTATCAATTTACAATTTTAGTTACCAATTTTGTAAATAGTAACTTAATTACTGGCGCAATGATATTTTTTAGGTACATGAAAATATATTTATTGAATAAAATTAATATTACCATATCTTATGCAAAAAAAGCATTTAAATATTGACTAAATTATTGAAATAGTATGTGAAATTATTAAAATTTTTAATTTTTTTTAAGTGATATTACTGCATTAATTTTTGTTACCAATTTACAATTTTAATTACCAATTATCCACAAACTAAAATTGTAAAAATATAATTCATCACAATAACTTCTAATCTAAAATTTAACTATAAATATATCCCAACAAAGTTGTGAATACATCACCACATATACAAGAATTTCTTGAAACCCAGAACATGAAAATGTTTTTAGCCTTTTTTATTATTTAACAAAAGAGAGTGATAATGCTGCTGAGCTTTTTTGAGAGATGCATGAAGTCTGCGTTGAGGACGATAAGGAAACCTCCAATCAACCTGTCAATAATGTATATTGATTTGTTGAAATTCATTCTCCTTCCCGAACCAAGCTTCATAAGTGGCTCAACGAGGCCTTCCAAATAAAATAATAAATATAACAAAATAAAAATAAAAATAACTCGATGTGACATCAGTTGAATTCGCTCGAGTATAGGCATCCCTCAAGATTTTGGATTAAGATCAAGACGGCGAGTGGATTGCTTAGTTAAAGAACACTCATGCAAGTATTGTCAATGGAAAGGAGCACATCGGAAATGATAGTCGCACCGGCACCACTAATCGAATGTTGCTATTGTCCAAGAACAATAATTACGGGGAAACCACAATTACATTATATTCTCTATAATGATAAAAATCCAGGCAATGGCATTGGCGGAAGTAGCGGCGGAAATGGTGGAGATGTAGGTGAAAGTGATTGTAGTGGTAAATGTTAGTTAAAAAATATGATGTAGTCTTTCTGTTTTTAGTGAAAATATTTTTTTTATTCAAAAGTATTTATGTTATTATAGTAAAAGTTATTGTACAATAATATTTAAATTTTATAGAAATTATAAATATATTATTATATATACAATTAATCTATCTACAAATTAAAAAGAACAAAATTATCAAAAATACTTTGCATTACTCTTACTGATTAATAAAATATTATTATTTTTTAATTTATTATGTTTGGATTGAAAATGAGAAAAGTATAACTGATAATTACAAAATTATTAATTTGACAAAATATTTTTTTATCCATAATAAAAATATTGTATTTTTAATGTTTAATATTTCTTTTAATAGTTTTTTTTTTTTTTTTTTCCTTTTTCATAATTTCATTGGAGGGAAGTGTGAAATTGGCTATTATTGGAAGTAAATAATGTGGTTGGATTTGGGGCATACTAGTGAATATAATGTTTTGATATAACAATTAGATATATTTTTTATTTTAGTATATTATAACAGTTGATATATTTTCTATTTTAGTATATTATAACAATTGATATATTTTTATTTTTAATAAATTTATAATAATAAAAATATTTAACAAATACAAATTAATTTAATTAAATTTTTAATTTCAATTTATTCAAAACATTTTTATTCTTATCCATCTTTAATTTTATTCAAAACCCTTTTATTTTTTTATTTTTCTCCTTAATTTTTCTCAAAATCTGTGATTTGGTTTTATATTTTACTATTTCAATATTTTTATCCCTAAAAATATTACATCAAACATCTATTTTTTATTTATTATATTACACTAAAATTAAATTTTACATTCAAAACATTGCATCAATATATATTTATATCACATCAAACAACTATTTTAATTCAAAATTTTACTATTTAAAACCAAACCTCAAATCTAACAAGTAAACACACCCCCTCAATAAAAAAAAAATATATATATATATATTTATCTATATTTACATATAATTCTCTATTTTTCTAAAAAGATTAGTTTATATTAATCATAGATAAATAAAAACATTTTTTATTTAATTATACTACATCCGTCCACTTAATAAATTTACACTTACATTTTGCGTCATTGTACTTAACATTAAAAATATTCTTATATTTGTATAATTTTTTACACAGATGTTATTTTATTTGTATTATAAGATAATAATAAAAATATTTTTATCATTTTCCCTTTATTTGTACTATATTTTTTTATATAATAATTAATATTTAAAAATCAATATAAAAAAACAAATGTCAACCTTCAAAATGGAGGGAGAGAGTATTATATAAAAATTTATTATTTACAAAATAATATTCATATTATACATATTTTATTGAAATATTATATTTAAAATATTTAAATATATATTTTAAATTATATATTAATTTTTATTTTAATTTAAAAATATAAATCACCATTTTCATAAAAAATAAAAAATAAAAAAAATAATATCATATACTACTATCACTAACAAAGAGTGTAATAATTTAGTGATTTTTTTTTATCAATAAAATCTTAAATTGAATTGCATTAGATCACGGCTATAATTTTTGTTTTAAAAAGTCATTAATGACTTACGCTTAAATAAAATACGGCACGACCTATATAAAGGTTAATGTTTATTCGTCATTCATACCTCTCTGCTAAACACACATTATCATTTATATGGTCATGACTTGTAATCCACACTTTAAAAACTCGCAGATAAACCATTAGCTACATGTTGTTCGATCTATGGTGAGTAATTTAATTTGTTATGTATATAATATTTAATATTTCTCTCATTGTTTTTTACATATATTGGGTTTGTTCACTTAGTTTTTTTTTGGATGAATTTGTTTTTTATATAAAAAATAATATTTTGTGTTTAATTATTAATTTTTTATGAGTAAATAATATATATTGCGTATTGTATTAATATAAGTATATACTCCTTTCGTCCATCTTAAAGGTTTATATTTACTTTTTATGTGTTGTTTTCTAATATTAATTATTATATCAAAATATAGTATAAATTAAGTAAACAAGATAAAAAAACCTTCTATTAATATCTTATAATACAAATATATACAAATTTATACTAATACAATGATATTTTTAATATTAAGTACAATGATGCAAAAGGTAAACATAAACTTTTAAAGCGGACGGAGGGTGTATTATTTTTTTTTATAATATTTATAGTGAATCGTGCCAAAAAAAATGATTGGTGAACAAACTCGTTCTCTCTCTTTTTTTTTTTTTTTTCATTTTTTTAATAAAAAGAAAAATAGAACCCAAATTTCTTTCATTGGTACCTTCGGAAAGAGGATTATAAAATTTATACTTATTAAAGTTGTAATATTAATTTATGTTTGATTTTTGTTACTTTTGTATGCTATATGAATTAGTAATTGCTTGATTTTTCTAAGAATTATTAGTATGTATATTTTCAATGAGTAACATAATTATTTGTAAAATAATATTTTTTAGAATCGAAAAATTAATTTTTGAATAAATCTAATATTATCATATTTTATGTGGATAATCATTTAAAGTTGAAAGAAATTACTTAAATAATATATGAAATTATTAAAATTTTTGATTTTCCATTATTTTTAGTGATATAATTGCATTAATTTTTATTTTTTATTTTTATCAATTTACAATTTTAGTTACCAGTTTTGTAAATAGTAACTTAATTATTGGCACAATGATATTTTTAGGTACATGAAAATATATTTATTGAATAAAATTAATATTACCATATCTTATGCAAAAAATCATTTAAAATTGGACTAAATTATTGAAATAGTATGTGAAATTATTAAAATTTTAATTTTTTTTTAAGTGATATTCCTGCATTAATTTTTGTTACCAATTTATAATTTTAGTTACCAATTATCTACAAACTAAAATTGTAAAAGTATAATCCATCACAATAATTTCTGAGCCAAAATTTAACTATAAATATATCCCCAACAAAGTTGTGAATGCATCACCACAGCTATAAAAATTTCTTGAAACCCAAAACATGAAAATATTTTTAGCCCTTTTTGTTATTTAACGAGAAAGAGAGAGTGATGATGCTGCTGAGCTTTTTTGAAAGATGCATGAAGTCTGCGTTGAGGACGATAAGAAAACTGCTAATCAACCTGTCAATAATGTATATTGATTTGTTGAAATTCATTCCCCGTCCTGAACCAAGCTTCATAAGTGGCTCAATGAGGCCCGCCAAATAAAATAATAAATATAACAAAATAAAAATAAAAATAGCTCGATGTGAGATCAGTTGAACTCGCTCGGGTATAGGCATCCCTCGAGATCTTGGATTAAGATCAAGACGGCGAGTGGATTGCTTAGTTAAAGAACATTCATGCAAGTATTGTTAATGGAAAGGAGCATATCGAAGATGGTAGTCGCGCCAGCACTACTAATCGAATGTTGCTATTGTCCAAGAACAATAGTTACAGGGAAACTACAATTACATTATATTCTCTATAATGATAAAAATCCAGACAATGACATTGGCGGAAGTGACGGAAATGGTTTGGAAATAGTGAAGATGTAGGTGAAAGTGGTTGTAGTGGTAAATGTTAGTTAGAAAATATGATGTACTCTTTCTGTTCTTAGTGAAAGTATTATTTTTATTTTTTTTCCTTTTTTTTTACTTAAAAGTATTTTTTTATTATAATAAAAGTAATTATATATTAATATTAAAATATTATTTAAATTTTATAAAAATTATATATACAATTAATTTATTCATAAATTAAAAGGAACAAAAATATTTTATATATTTTTACTAACTAAATTAATAGATTATTATTATTTTTTAATTATTTGGATTGAAAATGAGGAAAGTATAATATGTAATTACAAAATTATTCATTGCAATGGAGATTTTTTATTCATAATAATATATTGTATTTTTAATGTTTAATGTTTCTTTTAATAGTTCTTTTTTTCTTATTATTTTTGTCATAGAATATCAATCAATACCTGAAAGTGCCCACCTCCGGCAAATTTAATACCAACAAACTAAGTCCCACAAAGTAAATCACGCTAGCTAAACTTATATGGGGTAACGAATTTTTTTTTTTTTTTTTTTATATAAAAAAAAAAAAAAAAACTCACCCCAAATATCCGGGATGCTTTGTGCAAACTAATTTATTGAATTATAAAATTTTATTTAGTAGTATTTTCTTCATCGGATCCTTCCTTCCTCCTTGGGCGTACCGACGGATTCGAACGCCGACAGCGCAGCAGGGGGCCGGAGAGAAGTGGAGAAATGGTAAGCAAAACAGAGGAAGAGCGACTAAATAGTTTGGAAAACCAAGTCGAAAACGGCGGAGGCGATTCGTGGGATTACCTCAGCCTCGTTAGAAAGCTCAAGCTCCGCCGCTCCGACAAGGTCTTGAAGCACGGCGTCTCGATTCTGAACGACCCTAAGAAGCGATCTGCTCTTGGCCCGGAAGGTATGTATGCGATAGATTGATTCGTGCTCTTTAGTTTTGAATCTGGCCGTAATTTTTTATAGTTTTAAAGATTTCAATACAAGTATATGCCTGCCTCGACACTTGTATCTATTGTAAGATAAAATTCTAATTTGTAAAGGCACTGAAATTTCTAATCTAACAAATGGGTGATTATTTTGGAGGTTTCATGTCCATATTCTTTATTCTATGTGCATTTTTATATGCAGAATGGTGTGGGAAAATTGAAATAATTATTGGTTTGAATATAATTCTTTTGTATGATGCCTCTAATATTTGTTATTTTTCTGAGACCTTCAAAGTTACAATTGAAAAGTTGTTGTAGGTGGTTTGAATTCCCTGTCTCCTATTGTTTTTTGTAGCTACACAAGTGGATTATGATGGGGTGTTTCCTGTTATAATTATTCTTCATTTTGTGATGCTCCTTGACCAAGAGAAATGGTTAAGCAATTTCATAGTGGTTTGCAGTTTTTTCGTTGATTGGTGTCTATTTTAGTGATTTGGTAAGAACATTCCTTTGTGTATTTACTGAAAAACCATGAGCTCAGAACACACACACACGCACATATATTCTTCTTGTGAAGGATAGCATCGAATCTCCCAACACCTTTTATTATGTTATGGATTGACAAATCTCCTTATTTAATTCCATGGATCATTCAGAATGGACTCTATATGAGCAAGTGGCTGTTGCAGCTATGGACTGTCAGCAACTTGATGTGGCAAAGGTAAATATTCTGTTTTCCTTTTAATGTTTGATACAATATGTGAAATTGAGGAACCATATCCTCTCCTCTGTTTGTAATTTTTTCCTCGTTGCATTGAAATTAATTTCTTTGAAACTTAATCTTCATTATAGTTTTCAAGGAGGTGAAGATACCCTACTAATTAAAATAATTGTTGCCACTAGAGAAGATTTGATGCCAATTATTGGGAACTCCAATAAAGACTAGCTTTTGGTTCATACTAATGTGATTTAGTCTCTGTTCGAGTCCATACATTGTTTTTCAATCATAATGAGTAGAGGTTTTGTAACTGGTTTCTCCTGTTCTCTTTCAATTTCTGGCAATATATGGCCAGTTTCATATTTTATAATTATCAAATATTTGTTTGTTTGTGTTTTTTATGTATGCCTATGTGAGCTAGCAGGACCCTCAATTATAGGCCTTGCTCGATTAATTTAGGTTTTACCTTATATGTCCATGTTAATATTTAATCATTTCTAGTATGCTTTCATTCTTCTACTTTTCAGATAATAGAGAAGAAATGTATGTAAACAAAATATTCTATCGCTCTCTTTTCAGGAATGTATGAAGTCCTTACAGAGAAAGTTTCCAGGGAGTAAACGTGTTGGTGAGTTAAACGTGGGAAATTATACCCATACATGCATCCTTGATGATTATTTGTAGTATGCTGCAGTAATTGTGCGTACAGATTATTTTGGTTTCCTGAGTCTGAGCCTGTTGCAATGTTTAAAGCATGAGATTGTGTCATCGATGTGATTGGAAAGGGGGTAGGCCATGTTTGAAATAGCCGGTAATAGTTTTGTAAATATCTATTTGCCAATATTTGAAATGGAATTGGGGGTTTATATTAGCTAGTTTTGAAATAGATCAGCCAATTTCTGAAATCGTAGAGTCAAAGTGTTGCTTATATCCTCTTTGCTTTTAGGTTTCCCATTGTGGAATTACAAAACCTTTCTTTGTCAGAAAATCAGCTGTGGAACAATGTGATATTTTATGGGATTGCTTTGAGATCTCCCAATTATTGATAGCTATTAGGGTTTAAGAAGTTAGTGCAGAAATTAGAAGGCTTAAGTGTTACAGTGGGATGTCGGGGCTATGAAACAATTTTAGTATAAATTCGAAAATTTTGTTTAACAACTGACGATCTTTCTTCTATAGATTGAGAGTACTGTATTATTGAGAAAAAAACAAGTTATCTTTCTAGGCTATTGAAAATGGGGTGGCTGGCTTTCGGGTTAGCCAGCTGCTTTGTCATGATTATAATTCTAGTTGCTTCCATTTCTGTGTACAATGCTTTCAAATGCTTGTATGTGTCGTCATTGAATATAAGTAAAATTCTTTGGCATACACACTTTTTAAGACAATTTACCCTTGCAGGTAGGTTGGAAGCAATGATGCTTGAAGCCAAGGGTGTATGGGCGGAGGCTGAAAAGGCTTACTCAAGTCTCTTGGAAGACAATCAATTTGATCAGGTGAGAAGATAAATTTAATTTGTATCATAATCATAATTGTGGAGAATTAGTTTCAGGATTTGTTTTTGCTTTGTAATAAACACACATAATTAATTTTAGCTGGAATTCCCCACGCTTTTCGATCCATTCAATAAATGCGATTTCGTAATCAAATATATATATATATATCATGTAACTCACTCTGCAGGTAATACACAGAAGAAGGGTGGCAATGGCGAAGGCACAAGGCGATCTTCCACGGGCAATCGAGTGGTTAAACAAGTATCTTGAAATGTAAGAAAAAGTTAAAAACCAACCAATTTTAATTTCTTTGAAGAACTCCCAATCGATTATGATGGATGCTTGTTTGATCATGATCCAGATTCATGGCAGATCACGATGCATGGAGAGAACTAGCTGAGATTTACGTCTCTCTACAAATGTAACTTCCGTTCTTTCTTTCTTTCTGTTTTTTATTCATCTTATTTGACAATAGCTTCGAGGACGGATAGCTAATGTTAATGTTGTAGATTATGTTGTTGCGAGTAATACTTTCTTATATAATCAAACCTTTCCATTTTATGGTTGTTATTAGGTATAAGCAGGCAGTCTTCTGTTACGAAGAGCTCATCTTATCTCAACCTACCAGTCCATTATATCACCTCGCCTATGCTGATGTAAGTATCATCCCGACACATCTGTTTTTATTCCGATTGTTGAAGATACGAGTGCTTAACAAAATCGCGACTTTTATTGGATACAAGAACAATGTTATAATATTCCTTTCCTCCATTAACATCACTCTCACAAATAGGTGCTCTACACAATTGGAGGACTCGAAAATCTTCATTCAGCGAAAAAGTACTATGCAGCAACTGTAGATTTGACCGGTGGCAAGAATATCCGAGCCCTTTTTGGCATATGCCTGGTAGTTAATTGCATTTGTTTCTTAATTCTTTTTCATGACTATCGATTTTGCCTTGCTCTGATGAACCTTTGTTTCAGTGTGGTTCAGCTATTGCACAGCTGACGAAAGGGCGGGGCAACAAAGACGACAAGGACAGCCTGGAGCTGCAATCGCTTTCCGGGCTGGCATTAGAGAAAATCTACAAGCAACAATCCCCTTCGAAACTTTCGCTCCTCAGTTCCACTTTGAGAAGCTTGAAAATCTCGTTGTGATTAACTAACTACGCACTTATTTTGCTTTCTTGGTTGAGGTTTCGGTTAATTTATGTTCCGAATTATTGTTTGTATTGAAGAGACATCTTGATTTAAGGATCTGTTATGGCTTCAATGGAGAGAGTTTGAGACATTTTTTGGGTTAAGAAGCTTTTAATTTTTGTACGGCAAAGAATAATACTATGTTTGTACAGCTAACTTTGGAACTTTTGACTACCCAAAAAAATCTGTTTAAAAAAGGAGTTAAAATCTTGGATGGAAAAACAATTTTTAATAAAATTATTATCTCCATCCACTTATAATTATTATTATTTTTTTTTAATAAAAGTAACGATGTGATGTAAATTAAGGGTATTTGTAAAAAACAGTAGAGTATTTAATGAATTGATAACTTTGTAATTAGACGGCCCAAAATAGAAATACGTAAACATTGTAAGTGGGTATTATTTTTTTTATAAAATAATTATATCAAAATATTATTTAAATAAAAATTTATTATTTGAATTAGAATGTAGATTTGAATTTTTATTTTGATGAAGTATTTTGTGAAAAAAAACTTAATGAATTTTTAAATATATATTAATATTACAAAATATTATAATTACTTCGGTTCGGATTGGATTTTGCTAAATTTGAACCGATTAAAATCCTAATCCGAAATTAGAAAATTTGAACTGAACCGAAATAATCTGAATTTCTTTTTTTTTTTAAAAAAAAAATATTTTTGTAATTGTATATAATATTAAATATATATAATAAATAAAATAAGTATATTAAAATATAATTCATAATTTTTAATTTTTTATTTCTATTAAAATTTTAAATATATAAATAAAATATATTAAAATACCATACTTTCAATTTTGGATTGATTTAGATTTTTAATATATCGATCCAAAAATTCAAAATTTATAAAGTTTAAAATCCAAATCAATCTAAAATTTTGAAAATTATAAAATTTTCAATCCAAATCAATTCAAAATTTTACAATATTTCGAACCAGATTTTAAATTTCACTATGATTCGGATCCAAATTTCAAATTTACGATATTTTGGTTGCCCCAAACAAGAGAGTGAGTTAAATCTAGCGGTGAAATAAGTATAGGCGAGTATTGAACTTAGCGGGCTGGGCCAATTTGGCCCGATGGGCTTCTCTGATTTAGACGTATTTCCTATTCTGTAATTAGGGTTTCATAGGAAACGTTCGCCATGCCCCGATTCTGACGGCGACGCCTCTCGCTATATATATGCACACCATTAGTTGTTTCAAAGCCATTACAATTGCAGCCTTCATCACAGGTTTGTTAATTTTCAATATTTCTTCCAAACCCTTTTTCAGTGCCATGGCTATGGCATCGTTAGCAATGTTTTATTCAGTATTATGCGTCGATTACTGATTGCCGGCGCTCTTCGATTGAAATTGGGCGTTGCGCATGAGCCGACGCCAGATCTGCATAGATCCGGTCCTGTTTTTGAAACGTGAGATTCCTTTGCATGGAACTTCAGTCTGGACAGGACAGGTGAAATTTTGATGATGTTTTATTTGCGATTCTGCGTGAATTATTTTTGCGTTTTTAATTTAATGTGGAGATGGAAGTGATGAGTATTTCCCCAGATGATTCGACGCTGAAATTACTGAGCGCTCTTTATGTGTTTTTCTCTCTTGTGGAGAAAATCCAAGCCAGATTTTCTGATCCATCTACACATACGTTCTTAGTTTGTGTATAAATTTGATTCTTTTTTTCTTCTTAATTTTGAACGGCAACATGGATGTGATGATTATTTCCCCACATGATCGAAGCTGAATATACTGTGCTATTATTACGTATTTCTCCAAATTTTGAGAAATTCAAGCCAGAAATCTGATCCGCTGTTTTGAATGATCTAATGTTGTTCTTGTTAGCGTGATATCAATTAGTTCACATTTTTAAAAGTGTGTTGTAGGTGTCTATCATCTACGAGTCTTTTTATTTGTATTTTTTAAGGAAAATTTAAAATTTTTTCGATACATTGTTTGATTTGTGTGCCGTGATGATGCATTTTTATATGGACTAGAGTTTCTGATCTTGCAGTTGAAGACTAACCCTTGGCTGTCTGAGCACACAAATCTTCGTAAAAAAGTTTTTTTTTTGTGTGGTTTAGAAAATTACATATGGCTTATGATGATAAGCAATTATCTTAGCGGATTTCAGTGAGATTATTTCAAATAATCAAGGATCTGTTTGTTACACACACTGAAGCCTTGCCTCTTATGGCATTTAGATATTAACCTCTTTTATCTTCGATTTGAGTGTTTTCAAGTGTCTGCGATGACGAGATTAGGCACCCTTGGGTGCTTTAAGGGCAGTGGATTCATCTCCGTGAGCCCATCAATACACGACTTCTCCTTCCACCGAGCAAATTTGGAACTTTGTAGTTTTATTTTGATTTTTCATCTTAACAATAAGATGAGATTTTTTCCTCAATTTTTTTTTAAATTTTATGAGATGATAGTTTTCTCGAGGTTCTTGATTTGATTTTTGAGGTGTAACAATGCGCCCATTACCAATTCTGGGGGATAATCTGTTCCTCTTGGCATAATGGCTCGGGCGCAAGATTCCAATGTGGCTATCCTGATCAATGTGTTTTTCTATCCGTACCATTAGATCCCGGAAACACCACAGAAATTCAACTACTTTTTTATTCAAAACACTACTTTATAAGTTTAATTATGTTGTATTGCTTTCGTGAGGCGTTGCGTTTATTAGTCCTCTGATAGACGTGTCAATCAAAGCATAGAGAGATTTATGCAGCCCTGATTTGCTTTTATCCTGTTAGCTGTAATTTTTGATATAGCTTGCTAGATTGTCTGGGTTGCAACATCATTGGTTTCTTTGAAATTTATAGTTTATACTTGTGTAGTTGCTTCTTACTGGTGAACCCCTTCTGATAAAGTGATGGGAATTCATGTTTCCGAAGCATAGATAAAATGTGACAGTTTTAAACAGCATGGTGCTAATCTTTTCGTGGCATCTTGCTACCTGTCTCCTGCTACATTATGAAAATTATTACAGAACTGAGTTTTTGTTGTTTAGAACAATCAAATAATGAGATTTACTGGTCCAGAGATTGCATTGAATTTTTGTGTTTGTTTCTTCTTGTCTTAATTGTTTTGTTGTAATTGCGATATTGAATTGTATTTATGCATTTGTTCTGTTAAGAACATTAGAGTAAGCAGTCTGTTATTTTGAATTCATCTGTGAGAAATATATTGATACGAATCTCATTGTGTTTGCTATTGGTGGATTCAACTATGGGAATTTGACCATCAATTTTGTTATGTTTCCATAAAGGTCACTATTTTTTCTAAGAACAAATATTGCCGTTATGTTATTTGCTTTTGTTTTACATTATGTAGCAAAGTTGTGATTGGAGCTACAATTAATTGAGATGTTACTATCATCAGAGATGAAGCTTTTTCATTTTGGGAACAGTCACCACTTCACTTTTGACAGCAGCAGTTCAAAATGCCTGTATTTAATTTGCTAACTTTTGTAAACCTTTTGGGTTTGTTTGGTTGTGAATGAGAGTTATTGAATAGTAGTGAAAGTAATTTGAAATTATAATGAGAAATACTTTATTATAAAGCTAAATTGCACAAAAATAGTAAATACACACAAAAAATAGTAAATATATTCAAAAATAATTTATTTTTACTATTTTTTAGGAATTTAGAAATTGAATTTTTAAAGTTTATTTGCAGTTTGAGCACATTTAGGTCAAAATATCGTTAATTAAAGACCGGTTAGACGACGCACAGTTTCTGAAATCGCGAAAAAGTTTGACATAGTTTGAAAAATATAATCAGAAAAAGTTTGACATAGTTTGAAAAATATAGGGATTTGGTTCAATTTTATAAAACCACTTATGCAATTTAGCCTTATTTTTATTATATTGTGTTTGGTGAGTAGTATTGAAAGTAATTTGAAATTATAATGTCATTACAATTATAATGCGTGTATTATTTTATTAAGAAAAGAATTAAAAATTTCAAATTTATTGCGAATTTATCCAAACAAATGTGATTTGAATTTAAAACACAATTTTATGTAT
The DNA here is from genome assembly GCF_009805555.1 of Andrographis paniculata. Taxonomy (NCBI): domain Eukaryota; kingdom Viridiplantae; phylum Streptophyta; class Magnoliopsida; order Lamiales; family Acanthaceae; genus Andrographis; species Andrographis paniculata. Next base: position 249,348 of record NW_026137601.1, on the reverse strand, counting down.
TTAGATTTTTTTTATATTAAATTTAAATATCTAAAATTTTATATTTAATTTTTCATATATAACTAATCTAAAAAATTCTAAAATTTTAATATTTTAAAATTTATTTAAAAATAATAATATTATTGCAATTTACATAATTAATATCTTAAATTTTTAATTATAAAAGTATATTGAAATAAATAAATTATCATGAATTGTATAAAATAATTAAACTAATGATATACAAGGAATCTTAAAAGAACTTGAGAATATCACATTGTTTGACTTGTCTTCCTAAGTTTAAACCTTGTATCGAGGTCCTATTCAATACAGAACACAAAAATTTCGAAAAAGTTTTAGTACTAACTCATCAAGAATCATTGTTTAACATGGCACGACAATATGAGATGCAATCCCTCAAAATTCTCTTCCGACTAAGTCTCCATTCGATTGCCATCTTCCACTTGTAGATGAAGCTTTTCGACTTCACTGATAAAGGTAGTCTAAAGCTGTGGCTTTCCAAGAAGCCGCGAATCTCATCACATATCGACAAATCTCTGTATTCTGCATCTGTTGAATTATAGTCTTCAAGTTTTTCAACAATATCTACCAATTTCACATCTTCATCAATTGAGGTGGAACAACTGCTCAACAATGTCTCACATTTCTGCATCATCCACTCCATTGTCGCGCTCTCATTTTCAGCTGAGATAATATGGCCCGAGAGTGCAATGTGTTTAACTGATTTTCGCTTGCTCAATGGTGTCGCCCACAGCCGAATGGTGGAGAGAAGAGCAAATGACGGCTTTCCATCTCGGGAAATATAGAGTGAATCTTTGGGCCAAGAACAGAGGGAATACATTTCAGGCTCCAAGGAAATGAATGCCTGATCATTCGGATTGTCCTGCAGGAGAAACCCATAGTGTTCAAGAAGCTCTAAATTTGTGTACATTCCGTAGCTTAGCAGAACCTGCACTCCCGATCAAACAAACATATTAAGCAAAAAATTTAAAAATAAAAGGCAAAATTGTTCATAACCTACTTAGTGGTTTGAAAAGTTCGCAACCCTCGTGATTAGAAAGCGCATGAATTGCGCAATTTTTAGAGATTATGTATCATATTTTCCAAAACACGAGAGAATTCCATACAGTTTTAAAATCACAGGGAGGATGGTGCAGACTTTGTAAATCACAAATCTATAAAAAAAGAAAGAAACTATGAAATATACACTTTTGCTCCTAAATATGATGATTCTTTGTAATTTATGGTAATACCGAGTTATTTAAATGCTGCTTTCCACAGTATTAACAAAAGCATGAATTTTGCAGCGGAGGAATTTATATTAACTCAAAGTAAAGATACAGAAACACATGCTCAAAGAACCATGTACGCCGCTAAGAGATGGGAAACAACACCTACAAGCACCAAAAAGGATTTCAAGCATAGTAGCATACAATTGATATTTTTGTTACAATGCTTTTCTTCTGCCTATGTTATCTATGTGTGCTTCAGGTCAAACCACTCATTACATCGAGCTACGCCTTAAAGAAAAGCTAAGCATTTGTTTGCTTCCTAACAAAAGAGTAGACAATTGTCACAATTCCCTTTCCTTCCGTCCTCGCTAGAAACAATCAACATTGAATAAGATCATACCTTGATGCAGACACACACACTGTCTATAATATTGCAATAAACTGATAACAGAGAAGAAATGCATTAGATAAGTGTTGTTCTACCATACGAGTTTGATGTCTGAGCACAACAAAACCAAAAAAAAATTAACATCCAAAGGAAATAAGGGCAATTCGATGTAATAATTTGCAATGTGAAGCACACAAGACTAGATGCATAAAAATCAGAAACATAAGATAAGATCATATTAGAGCCGTACTTGATCTCCTTTTTCATAGTTTCTTTTAGCGTAGAAGCAATAGCATCCGAGTGCTTCATCATAACCAGCATCTGTTAACCTATCGGTATTTGTATCGTCTGTATGACTATGGGGAGCTTCACCTGGAGGTGCATAATTAAAGAAATCACCAACAGGGCATAAACAGCCAGCAGCATCCCACGGTATATGCATCGTGCGTGATGATATCTTCATAAAAAGCGAAATAATTTATAACAGTGGCTGCTGAGATTTCAAGGAAAGAGTGCTCGTGTTTTGTTTCCATTTTCGATTATTAAATCTAAAGTGAGAATTTACAAACACCCCTAGCTATCTTTACATTGTTTATTTTCATTGAAAGATTGAAAGACAAAAATGAATAAGTGTCCGCTAAACTGGAGTAGCTTTAAGAGGTTTTCGGACGAGTGGAATGAGAGTTAATTAATAATTTACTAGATCACAAAATGCTTACTGTTGCAGATGCCCAGAGCCAAGCACTGAAGGAAATTAACTTGATCTTGAGATTAAGTGCTCGCAAAATCGGAGTAGCTTCTTCCCACTCACTTTTACTTTTCTGGACAGCCTTTTCTGCAGCCCAAATCGCATCGGCAATCTACAAACGACTTTTAATATTCTTAGCAACAACAACAACAACAACAGCCACTCGTCTGACTATAATCATTTTTATATCTTGAATTCTAATGACTAAATCATTGCACAAAACTGACCTGTAAAGCGTCAATCTCAAACTGAGTAAAACTTGCGAGTAGGTCATAACTTTGAGGCAACTGCTTTAGGTACGGGTACCATGCAGAACTTGGGCCCTTGTTTATTTCATTAAGCAAGGCGATCGACAATATCTGGATCATACTAAAATCAAGTCAAGATACACATTCTATATAAGAGTGATATACACTAAATTCATTGCTCATTATCTTAGTTCACATGAAGATTCAAACCGATCAGAATGTTGATCAGCTTCCTCATATCTTCAATCTAAGTTAACATCTTTTAATGAATCGAGAACTTAGTTAATATCTTTGTATCATTGTAATTGATTACTTGCATCGATCGTTTCTTCCTCTAATTTCTTATAAAAAAAAAAAAAAAAGAGAGAAAAAATCCATTCAAACAAGCATCATTATTTCTACATTGTAAAGCAACTAAAACCTACCGAATTCATATCTACATTTTCTGGATGAGATTATAATCCAAATTACTATTTTGCTGATTTTAGCTTAATTTTCAATACTGGTTTTAACTAGGACCTGTTACAAATTAGTGAGGATTAAATGGCTCAACCCTAAACACGCCACACAGAAGAAAGACAAACCTGGGGAGAAGAGAGCAATGGAAAATTCCCCAAAACGGCCATCAACTTCTGATCGTTCCCTATTAGGCAATCACTTGTCATCAAAGCCTCCTTCGGAACCCTCAGAACCAACTCCCCTTTATTTATCGACCGCGTAGCAGCCAAACCTCTCCTGCATCAAATCATCGTTTCCATCAGTTCTGCCGTAATGCATATTGTGAATTTGTATAAAAATTTTACTCACCCGCCGGCATCTGGAAAATGAGAAATGCAGAGAGCGTGACCGAGACAAGAGGAAGAAGCGGCGACGGAAATCGGAGAGTCCGAAACTCCGAGTGCAGCTGCCCATTGGAGGAAATTTTCGAGGTTTCCGAGGTCTGGTTTCATTTTCGTTGATTGCAGACGGCAGCCGTGTAGTTTAAAACGGACCGGATCGGGTCCATGGTACCCGGTCCATGAAGGGCCCGGTCCATAAGTAATTGTCCTTCCTTTCTTTTTTTTTTTAATTGACATGGTAACTCTTTAAATAGCCCCGACGTCTCACGTCACATATGATTCGTCTAATATGATTTGTCTGATCATACCTAATTTGCAGGATATTAGATTGATTCGCTTAATATGATTTGTCTGATCATACCTAATTTGCAGGATATTAGATTCAGCCGAAGGTTTACCTAGTGCACATTTTTTTTTTTTTAGCAGTATATATATATATATATAGATAAAGGAAAGTTATTCAAATTGGTAAGACATCCTATTGAACTAAATGATGATTTGAAGAATCAAATTGTGGCCATGTAAACCAATTCTTCTACTGAACTAATTCATTCAATATTCAGATTCACAGGCCATGGCTAATCATTCTTTAAACAACCAACCATGTTAATGGTGACTATCAAATCTATATATTGTTGAATCCCTTTTCCTAGAAATAAAATTGATTTACAGATTTCAAAAAGGATGCAATAAAGGGCTAAGAAGCTGTCTATCCCTTCACAAGAGGAGAAGAGGCTAAGGATGATGGAGGAACAAGAGACTTTGCATAAGCAATTGGCAATGAAGCAAACTTCTTTGGTCTTCTAACATAAGCCCTCTTGCTGAAGTTTTCGTAGTCGTTGCGCGCAATGTCGTCTAGTATTTGTTCGTAAAGATCCAACGCCGTCCAAACCTGCAAAATATCACCTCAAGATTAACTACGACGATTCCTTTTATGTTTCGACTCTATTGTGACAAATTAGGATTATGGATCGAATAATAAAAGAAGATTCACGTGATTCACCAACAATATGCTAGCTACGTCCATATATAGAAACGAAAAACAAATTTATTGAGTACAGCTCTAAGAGAATACATCAGACGGGCTCGGTCTAATAGCAACTCAAAAGCCCAGCACTGCATACCGTCGGGCCGGGAGCCACTCTGCGCCCCCGAACCCAGACAAGGGGGACTTCACCCCCGACTTGCTGACCGAGCAACGAAACTCCGTGAAAACTCAGTGCAGTGATAAACTAGATTTAAGGCCTATCAACAGTAATGTTTTATAACTTTTTCCATACAAGGTCTACTTAAACGACTAAAAGGCCAGTGCGCAACTTACACGACTAAAGTTACATTTTTTTTCTTATTCTCGCAAACTCTACCAATCTATTAGTACAAAAAAATAATTCCATGTTATATATCCGACACTTTGTAAAAGAAAGCGATTCACACAATAAACATAGTCCAAAACGATTCCACAAGCTCTAGCTATAAGAGATCTCATCCGTAGCATAATAAAGTTATCGTTTTTCATATTATTCAAGTACTCGACTATGTCCAATTATTTCGCAACTACGAGGCTTCTCTCAACTTATATGTAAACCATAAAAGTTTCATAACTTAAAGACACTTACCGGCCATCTACTAGCCGAGCTGAGTTCTGTGACACCTTTCTCCGCATCATCGAAGAATTTCCTAGCCCTCTTAATTTGCTTCTTCATGAAATTTCGCCATTTTTCGGTAACCTTCCCGGAAAATATGTCTTCCTCTGATATCCCCGCCTGCGCCAATTCATCTTGTGGTAGATAAATTCTTCCTCGTCTCGCGCTGGCACAGTTAAGCAATAACATCAAAACTACGTCGACAACTAAACCTAATTCCGAAAAATCTCAATTTAATATTGCTCGATTCGGTACTTACTCTTCTCCCACATCCCGGAGTATATTCGTCAGCTGGTTCGCAATGCCTAATGACAATGCAGCGTTGTAGACACTCTCCGTCGTGGCCCGCGACTCGGGCGCTATGCCCATAACGGGTACGCTCATCAATGCCACCGTCCCGGCTACATAATAACAATATAGATACAGTTCGTCGAAGCTGTTGTATCTTGACTTCCGAAGGTCCATTCGCATTCCCTCGATCATATCCCTAAACGGCTACAAGTAGACGAACATTTTTGCGAAATGAACGAATGTTTTCCTCGTAACATATAAGATCACTCGAATACATTTATCAGTGTGTAAAAACATAAGGTTTGTTCATAAAGCAACAATGTAGAAATTGAATAACAACTACCTGGATGTCGACGGGGAATTTTGTGACTGTATCTGATAAAGCTGCATCGAGCATGTCGAAAGGGCGTCCTTTAAAAATATCTTCGAGCCGCGCTTCCCACCTATCCAAGGCTATTGGAGTTATATGCGATGCATTTGGCCCGTCAACGAGCTCGTCTGTTCTCCTACACCACACTATTGAAAAAAAAAAAACAAAATGATCGAAGCCTGTCTCTGAAATAACTCTCGGATTTCGATCAAGCATCGCATCGGTTTATTAAATTTCTACCTATCTTAAGGAAAGAAAAATGAAAATTCATCAAGATTACAAGAATGGATATCGAAATCATGGGCCGCAACACATTAGAAGTAATAACACAATGCATTTCAAAACCACAAAGTCCAAATCTAAGGTAATTTAAATACATTCATTTAAAATCGACTCTCAAATCTCATCCGTCCGATCAAAAATAACAACTTTGAAAAGACGAACTTTAGCAATGAAACAAGTGGCCTTACCATATATTGCCCATATGGCGCGTCTTCTTTCAGGTGTCATCAACATAGTCCCTATTCAAAAACGGCAAAAAGAGTTATAGCTAAAACAGCCTTTAAACCAATTCTTACAACACATACATAATGAACAAATCCGATGAACAAATTAATAACAACTACGCGCGAACCTAAATAAAATGTCTTAGCATATTCGGCGCACACTTCACCACAACGCTCGTAGGCTTCGCTCAACAAGTTTTGAGACCCCGGCAGCACGATATCTGTCCTAGCATCCATATCCTTTTCATTTCCCAATCTCTTCTTCACCAAAGCTGCCTGCCTCAATACAACTTCATAAACCTTCTGCTCCGATGATCTTAAGGCCACATCGCCTACCGGACTTGCGACCACACTCGACGCCATGATCACTCTCCTCCCTTTGCTCCCTATCACTGATCCTCCCAACCAGCCATAACTCAACCTGGTTTTTCTATCTCTGTTCATCACAGCATTGCAGCTCGACTCGATGTCGAAAATGGGAGAGGCAATCCACAAAAGGGCAGCAGACATACTCAAAAGACAATGTGAAGAACCTTAGTAATATCTAAACTGTTCTATAATCTTGTTCTTGGTTCTGAAAAATGGCCCCGAATTAAAAAACGCAAAAGGTTCAGATTCTTCTGAGTGTAAAGACTACTGCCCAAATATGATTTAAATAGAAAACTCCAAACTACAATCCAGACAAATCCCAACTCTTGCCGAACTAGGGAATTTGCAAATGGAGTATCTGCAAAACAATCACCATAGAAAATAAATAAATTAATATAAAAATTGAGAAAGATGCACACCATTGGTTCCCCTCCAAAACGACACCAATCATTCTCATAAAACAAAGAAAGAAAAGTAAAAAATAGAAAAAGCCAGAAGAAATTAACCTTGAGATGAATATTATATTCCGAGCACAAAAGACAAACCCTTGGGGAGGGATTATATATATATACATATACATGTATGTATGTCTGTGCAGAGAAAGAGAGAGATTTGAGGCCAGAATAAGGCCGGGGTTGGAGTCGATGGTCGATAAGGTTCTAGAAATCGAAGGATGGGCAGAGCAACGGCGTGTTGTCTTTTTGTAGATCAAAATTGTGGTGTGGATGGAAAACTGTGTGTGTGAACGTTGTGTAGTGTACGGTCATTGAACGCTGGCCACCATTTCTTGGACTACTGGGACGGGCTAGTTTTTTGTTTCCATGTCAGCACTCTCTCTCTCTTATTATATAATTTTAAATTTTGATAAAATAATACTTCTTCACTCTTAAATAATTTATTTTTATTTTTTATTTTATTTGTCCCACGTATTTTTATTTTTATTTTTTATTATCTACTTTAATCACATATATATTAAGTTTTAAATTTTATAATATTTTTAATTTTAATTAAACTATTTACTTATTTTAATTTTAATTTATAATAATTTTTACTAAATAATAATTATTTCTATTAATACGTACAATAACACGTCCAAAATACATCGGAGGGAGGGAGTAATTTTTTTAAAAGAAAAATATTTGCTTTGAATTAATATTATAAATATAACTATTGTTTAAATTAATACTCACTCCCCGTTTCAGACACTTTATAATTTTTTATTTTTTTTTTTTGGGTATATACAAACTCTTTGTAATATTTTTAAAGTAAAAAATAATTAAATATAATTAATATCCACCCCACATGACATGAAATCCGAAAAATAGAGTGGAAGAATATATAAAATGTGGAAGTAGAGTGTCCATATAGGAATGAAGCCATGAGAGTAAAAAGATGATCTAATGGGCCGGATTACATTTTTATTTTTTATTTTTTGGTCTGGGCTGGGCTCGGCTCGGCTCGTGATGGGCTTTGGGCTTCTATATAATATATTTTTCCTTATTTAGTATATATATTTTTGAGATCTTATAACATGATGATGTCTCCTTTATTGAATATGATATTTGTAAATACCATGATGCTATTTAATAGATTAATATTTTATATTTATAATATTTTTTTAAGCCGCATTTATTCATGGCAACGCTAATAGAAGTGGTAAATTATATATATTTTTATTTTGAAATATTCGATTACAAAATAAATATTTTATTAAATATCCTATTTCTTTTATAAATATTTTTAGTTTACATTACATTATTACTTTTACAAAAAAATAAAAATAATAAGAACAAAAATATCATTACAATATTTTTAAATATCCATTATAAATTAAAATACAAGTATTTTTTAAACATGGCGCCAAAAGTAAATATTTAGTTTGTATGTGGACAAATGAAGTATTACTCTCTGTCCGATAAATTTATTCTCACTTTCTTTTTTGTCCATCCATTAAATTTACATTATTACTATATTTAGAAAAGTCAAAAAATCAATATCTAATTATTACCTTCATTTAACTATTATTTACGGTAAATATCACTCATTTTATTACATTATCTCTCAATTATCTTTAATTTCTAATTAAATTTTTAAAAATGTCTTCAACTACCTTTTACTTTTTCTATTTTCTTAATAAAATATTCATTTTTCTTAATCCACATGTCGAGCCCAAATGAGCTAGATTTCCCGGACAAAGGGAGTATAATATTTGTTTACAAAATAGTCTTTGTAAAAAAAATATGAAGCGAATTTGTGATCGTAAAGTCATGAATTTAAAACTCTCTGATATTTATAAGTCTTATTTGCTACATAAAACTTGACTAATATGACTTATTTTACTGGCATAGCTTACAGACTATTACGCGATTGAAAATTTGTCTACGAAGCGCTCAAATAGTAATGAATGCAGATACTTATTCCGTCGTAAAATAAAAATAACGCAACATTTAGTTAGTGATGAGATTTTTGTGTGTATTGTGTTGTCTCTTTGTGGATGACACAATAATTGAGTGTATCATCATGTGAAAAATGGGTCTACTTATTCTCATTTTCATCGACATTTCGCTTATCATTTCGTAGAATTTGCAAAGCATTTGGATGATATCTAGGAAACTTCTTTTCTTCTTGTTACATATGTAGGTGTGAAATAGTCTTGAAATTAATTATGTCAAATTTTTTATTTTAATTAATATATATATATACGTGTTGGATACGATTGTCTATTTATTATTGTCAATTCAACGTTGAATATTGCTAATATTTAAAATTTATGGCGAAAATATGTTTATTAAAAATAATTTTTGTATGGAATTCTATGCTTAAAATATTTATTCGTCAAATGTTGCGTAACCTTTTCTTTTAACTCTTCGAGTTTAGTAATACTATGCGTTTGTTTACTTAGCATTTTTAGTTTAATGAATTTTTTATTTAAAATATAAAAAATTATGTCGATAATATAAAAAATAATATTTTGTGTTGAACGTTGATTTCTTGTAAAAGAATATAATATATTAGAAATTATGTCAAAAAAATTTGTAGTGCAAACAAACCGTGTGACTTTTCATTATAATTATTGAGTTTTTAGGTGAGACGGTCATTCAGCCCATCCGACAAAACTTATAATTTTTATGTATAAATTATAAATGACAAATGACATATTTGTTAAAAATCTTTTTACACATTTTTTCCCTAATATTGTTTATTATTATTATTTCTTAATTTTACAAATAAATAAATAAAATGTTTACATGAGGTAGAGATATAATTAATTTGCTAATAATACTCTACTAAACACGTGATAATCCTTTTTTGTTCTTTAAACTACTTTTATAAACTGAAGACACGTGGAAGCTTCTATAATCACTACTTTATTTAAGCTGGATAATAAATTATATATATTTTTTAATTTTAAAAGTGTATACTTATTTTTTTATCAATATAATACTATTGTTCGTTAATTCTCGTATTTATTACAAATGTCCCTATTATCCTGGGATGGAAAGAATATATTCCCTCCGTTCACTTACAAAGTTTACATATTTTTATTTTGGGACGTCTAATTACAAAGTTTATATTTCATTAAATACTTTACTTTTTTTTCACAAATACCCTTACTTTACATCACATCATTACTTTTACACAAAAAAAGTAAAGGAAAAAATGTCATTACACTACTTTTAACTACTCACTATAATTAAAATACTATTATTTTTTAAACATCGCGCCAAAAGTAAATGTAACCCTTGTAAATGAACGGAGGGAGTATTAGATATACTTTAGAAAATATTATGCTCCCCCTTGTCCCGACAATAATCCCTATTTCTTTTTTATACGCCCCATAAAAGATGATATTTTTTTTAGTAAAATTTATTTATTTTAAACACAATTAATATAAATAAATCAATTTAATTAAATTTATAAGCTCTTAAGGTAGACTCACTCAAAATCTATTTTTTTATATTTCAAAACTCTTATTTTTTATAAAATTAATTTTAAATGAATTATAAATAAATAAATAAATTTGTATTTATTTGTATCATATAAAATTTTTTTTTCTACAAAATGATATTCATATTGTATATATTTTATTGAAATATAATATTTAAAATATTTAAAAATACCAATAATTATCTAACATTTTTCTTGAATTCACATTCGTAATATGAAAGTAGATATGTTCAATATTTGTTTTGTTTTGTGTTTTTTTGTTATAAAACATATGTTCGACGAGATGTTATATGTGTAAAAATAAATATGGAGAATAATATATATATATACACAAGGCGGCAGTTAGGAAACTGGCGAGATCAAATCAGCACTGATCAAATTAGCAAATCAATAATTAACAATTTGTTACAAAACAGATAAAATAACACATGAATTTAAAGCGATTAATATTTCGTCAAAAAATAGATGATATATATTTTGTCTCTATATATTATCTTAATATTTGTTATTTTCTTTATAAATATTTGTTGATTGACTCAAAATATATTATGTAGATCCGATAAAAATATATATATATATTATGCTGAAATCATAATAATATTTTATTAAATATAATTATATAATGTGCTATTAAAATATGTATTATACAATAGTATTATATAAATATTTGCTACTTTCTCCGTATTCAAACAAATGAACGTATTTACATAACGGAGAAAATATATTTATCAGATACGAATAAAGATGGAATTTAAACTAAATAAAAACAATAATTTTCATTCAAAAAATAAAGCACGAGACGAAAAATTTAAGAAAACAAAAATCATTTATTCATTAAACTTATCATTTTAAATATTTATTTATATATAAAATATTATATTTAATAATAATGTTAAATTAAAAATATTAAAATAAAAATAAGATATAAGTGAACACACCATAGTTTTCTTAATGGCATTTCAACATCAAATTTCTTCAGTCCAAAAGTTTGAGTCAAACAACTTTCTTATACACAATTTTCAGTCATTTTCATTTTTATATGACTAGAAATTATATTTGGATTCAAATTTCAATAGACTTAAAAAAAAATAAAAATTCATTCCACAGAAAAAATTCAATGTTTCTTTTCATTCAATTTCTAGGTATTTCATTATATTGTAATTATTTTTTCTTAATTTTTTGGTTTGCCAATCTTTTTATTTTTAAATTAGGTTTTTATTTATTAATTATATTAAGAATAATACTTAAGAATATTCTAACCACTCTAATTTAATTATATATATATATTTGTTACTTTAACCATTTTTTTAATCAAAGATACTTATCAACTTCTAAACTTTATCACTTTCATCCACTTCTACAGTTTTTTTATATAGTAGTGATTAAAAAAAAAAAATGTAATTAATTAATAGTTTCACACCTAAATTTAAAAATATAAAACAATATTTTGGGTTTAAAATGTTTTGAAGTTATAATATTTTTTGATACAATATTTTTGAATAAATTATATTGAATATAATAATTTCTTAAACAAATAATAATAATAATAATTGTGCATTGAATATGAAGAATGAAAGCAAAAGCACATGCAAAATACTTTCTCCGTCCTATAACAAAGTATCCATTTTTTCATTTTAGTCCGTCTCATAAAAAAGTATCTATTTCTTTTTTTTTAGTAACTGTATTGTATATCTAACATTACAAATACCCTTACAACTTACAATATATTATACAAATGTCATTACCTTTATATCACACATACTAAAAAAGTTATTTTAGTCATTTCTACTTTATTTCTACTATATCCCAATTACGTGCAAAAAACAAATAAATACTTTGTTATGAGACGGAGGGAGTATAACTTTCTGTTATAAAATGGAAGAAAATTATAAAAATTATTTTCTACCTAAATATCACTTGTATTCTTTATTTATTTTATTGATAAAATATATTTTATATATTTATAAAAATATTTACTTTTATCATTTAACTACACGTGATGTTCACACGATGAGTTGATGCATTAAAGGACAAGGGTGGGCCGCAGCCCGTTGTCCCTGTTTTATTGTTTATTTATTTATTTCAAATATATAGACAACAACAATAATAATAATAGTATATAGTGTTAATTATTTTTTAAATGAAGAAATTGTATTATTTTTTATTTAAAAAATACAAAATTAAATATTTACAATATATGTAGTCATAATGTAGAATTATTAATGTTGTTTTAATTTTTTATTTTATAATAAAATAAAAATAAGATAAATAATTTTATTAATGGAAAAGAAATTCTCCCTTTAAATTTATTCTGGTTCCGCCACCAGTTCACACAACGGCTGTCCCACCCGTTGTCATGTGCAATCAAATAATAAAAATAATAACATTTATAAATATGTAGAATATATTTTACCAGCGACATAAATAAATGACAAATATTATAATTGAATATATATATAATACTTTTTGCAATTCTTCATAAAAAGAGATGCTATTCATTACATGAATATATTTGTATTTGTTTGTGGTTTCAATGATGTATTCACACTATACAATTTATAATAAAATGTAGTATCAAAATTTCCTTAAAACTATCTAATTTAATGCATATATTCTTATAAAATATAAGTTTATTTAGGTTAATGATATTTTACCTTAAATCTTAAGAGTTTGTTTCTGAAATTAGAAAATTTGTATTTAAATTTTGATTTAAATAATATTTTAATATTATATTTCATGAGATAATATATTAAATATTATGTATGTTTATTCGGAGATTTTTTTTTCGGTTTTATTTTTAATTTAAACAGTGAGGTAGATGTAATGTAAAGTTTTGTACTATGTGATGTTTGATATCAATTTATAACAAATAATAATTTTTTTTTCTTTTTTTTTTTATGTGGGATTTTAGTTTATTTTCTCAACAATAGCTTTATAATCTTTTATATTTCATCTAGTTTAATTTTAATTATTTTGTTTTGTATAATTAAGTTGTATTGTTTCTTTATGCTTGTAATTATAATTAGCTTTAATTATGTGTTATATATATATATATATATAAATTTAAGAATATAATTATGGTTGTATTGTAAAACCCGACTAAATAGAGTTCTAGGTAATTTAATCCTATATTTTTTTTATCTTTATTTTTATCAATTTTTTTGTATTATGTAATTTTTAAAAAAATTTAAAATATAGTATTACATTCAATAATTACTATACATAAAAAAAAAAAAATTAAAATTTAAACCCCCCACCCCCCTCTCCAATAAATAAATAAAATATACCAGTATTTTTTATAAACCTCTCAACCCACTTCGAGTGCATTCAGGTAAAAATTCGACCAAATCTAATAATGTACAAATTAATTTTAACAAGAAAATCATATTAAGCGAATTATGTGTGACAGATAACTTGAACCCATGATTTCACGGTAATAAATCAACCCCTACATTACCGGGCCATCGTTTACGGACAATCTGAAATTATTTTTGTTACACTAATGGGTATGTCCCCACTCTAATGGTGGGCATGACACTGTTTTGACAACTTTTACCAGTCAAAAACAAAATCAATATGTTAACAATACTTTGAACAATATTGCAACATTTTTGGATAAAAAGGGACAATGCCAAAAAAAAAAAAAAAAAGTTGTGGTCGTGTGTGTGTGTCTTTTTTTTTTCTTTTCATTGATAACTCTTATCAATGATCTAACCAAAACTTGCATCATGATCTAATGGGGCTTTGTTCACCCAAGTAATTTCGAATTTACATCATTTTCAATAAATATTATTAAAAAAAATATAATATATTAATATAAAATCTGTATATAATACTTCTATTGTTAAAGAAAAATATGTTTTTAAAGAACACAGACAAAAGCGTAAAAATAATATTTTCAATTGAAATAAAAAGAGTAATATATAAATTTCTTTTTTACAAAATACAATATTAAAATACTATTTAAATTAAAACCCTAATGGTTAAATCAAAACACAACAAACCCTTACATGTAGGATTTTATGTAGAGTTCTTAAAATCTAAATTGACATCGAACAATTTCTTAACTATTGAAGAAAAATATAGACTTATTTAAATAAGTTTTTGAAAGTTTTGAAGGGTTTTATAAATTAAAATTTTTAAATATTTAATGTAATATTTTATGAAAAGAAATAAGCATTTGAAATACTTTTTTCTTAAAATATTTTATTTAATTAATAATATTAAAATCTTCAAAATTATATAAGTATATAGAGCTGTAATTTTTTTGCTAAACTGAACTATAGAGATATAACTCTTTTTGAAATGTGAAAAAAAATAAAATAAAATAAAAAACTCTTTATTAAATGTGAACATTCTTCAAACTTCACTTCGTATATAAAATTTTACTATCTATTTTTTTTTTTAAAAAAAAATATCATCGCAAACACCTATGGTTTACTTTTTATATTATACTAAAAATTAATTTTACATTTAAAATATCACATCGTATAACTATTTAAATTCAAAATTTTTATTATATGATATTCATTCCAAATACGTCTTTTTTCTTTTTTCTTTTTTATATCTTTTCTCCGATTTTCTACTATTTAGACTATGCATTTTTCGAAAAAAAAAAAAATATTTTTTTTTCTCTCACAAAATATTTAATCAAATATTATTTTAATACCAAATTCAAATTAAACTTTTTTCTAAACCAATCAAAGGAAACATCCAAATTATTTCTATCCATCTTCAATAAATATATATATATATTTAAAACTACTAATTTTTATATAAAATGAATTTATATGAATTATAAACAAATATTTATAGTTTTAATTTATGAATTTGTATTATATAAAATTTTATTTTCCACAAAATAAAATTTATATTGTATATTTTATTGAAAATATATTTTAAATTCCTTTAATCATATATATTACATAATATATCAAATATTAATTAAATAAATCAATTTTAATCTAATTTTCAAATTAAAAATCAACTGCTAACTAAAAGCACATATTTTTATGTATATTTATACTTTAACTTGTAACATTTTAAATGAAATAAATACTAATATAATATTTTTTATTAAAAATTGAACGTTATGCTTTTGGATAAAATTTATAAAATCGAACACCACAAATTGAAAAAGTGAGTATGTATAGGAAAAGAGATGGGAAAAGAATGTTGACATAAGATGATGATAAGGCATTTATGGTCGGGTGGTTCTTTACCATCAAATTTAAAATTTTTACTATTTGAATTTTATATTTTTCAAAAAAAATATATTTTTTATTTTAACAAAATATTTTATTATATATTATTTTAAAGTTAAAATCCAAACTAAAATTCTTTGAATTAAAGCAAAAGAAACACATCGATTATATCAAAGCCATTGTATAGCATTCTGTCATTTATGTCGTTAAACATATATTTAGTAAAAAATCACCGAATAAGAAAAGTCGCATGCAAAATTTTATATTTTTATTTAAAATATTACATAAATCGTACTATTATTTATTTTAGACCAAATTGTCAATAATTCTCATGTGGTTTCGAAACTCAGCCTAAATATTTATTTATTTTAAAATTATATAACGCTCTTTATATTTTAAAAAATATTGTATGATATCCTTTGTGGTTTCGAAATTTAAAATAAAATCTCACTCTACTTTAAAAATTGTATGGCCCCAATTATTTTTTCAAAAATATCAAATAGGATTAATATTTTTTTATTTTTACATTATATAAAAAATTAAAATTTATATCTAAAATATCATATAAATATTTATTTATATCAAATTAAATAATTAATTCTATCAAAAATATTCAAAATTTTAAAACACACGGTACCCAGTGTTTTATAAAATTCGAAAAACTCTATCTATTAAATTTAAATTTAAATTTAAATTTAATGAATTTAATATATTAGTTTTCTTTTTTTCTTTTTTTTTTTTTAATTTTTATATACATGTTTGCCTCACGTGCCAATCACGTGCAAATAAAACAAGCATCACCTTCTTGTTACCTTCTCATTAAAACTTGATTTTCACATTTAATTGAATGAATCTAAAAACACGTCGAAATTTCTTTGCTTCTTACTATTAAATATTTACAACATTCATCTGTACGTACATTATGTATATATATATATATAAATATAAATATATAAAATTTCAAATGGATCATCAATAAAATTATAATTAAATGGAATTGACCGGATAGGGTTGTGTTTCGTGATCCCTTTGTCGTATTCTCAATTTACTTTAGTCATAATTTTCGTGGTATGAGACAAATTAATGGTCCATTAATTAATTATTGCCATTATGTCAAAGTAAAATTATAGAAAAATTTTCATTGCAACTAAACCAAAAGTTCATAATCAGTTGCTACTAAATTATTGTAAAATTAAGGTTGTTTTGTTCACTAAAAATAATAGGGTAAACTGTTTTTTTTAGTCCCGTAATTGGACTCCCTTGTCATTTTAGTTTCGTAAGTGGAGCCTGTCGCAAACTAATCCCATAAGTGAAAAATTTTCGTTGTTTTAGTCCTCCGGCGTCGGAGACGCACGCGTGGCTCGCCGGAGGCTACGTGTCCGCAAGGTCAGCGACACATGGCATACACGTGAATTTTATTATTTTTTCCATTTTTTTTTAAAATCGATTTTAAATTGATTTTTAATTTTATTTGTCTTTTTTATTTTTTATTTTATTTAGTTCAATTAAAAAAATTAAAAAATAAATAAAATCCACGTGTTCGCCAGGTGTCATTGACCTGGCGGACACGTGGGTTCCGGCGGTCCGGCGCCGGAGGACTAAAACAACGAAAATTTTTCACTTACGAGATTAGTTTGCAACAGGCTTTAATTACATGACTAAAATGATAAGGGTACAGTTATTGGACTAAAAAAACAGTTTACCCAAAATAATATAATTAAATAGTAACAACCTTCGACACTTATGAACGATTATCTTTTATATATATATATATATATATATCACCAATGTTATGTTGTGAACGTTGCTTTGCATTCATATATGTCTTTTATTTTATTGTTTTTAATTAATTGAAATAAAATAATTCAAAGTTGTATGTACATATATTGGGGCTAATTCGATGCTGATAGCACACCTTCTTTAGGGTCATTTTTACATGAAATTTCTCACTAAAAACACAACAAATCATTTTTACATCAAATTTGCGGGTCGGCGAGGCACGGCCCGAAAATTTTCGGATCTATCTTCTGAGGTTCAAGCACGCACGATTTTTTTCGTATCGAATTCGGATTGAATTTTCCGACAGTACCTATTTTTACCAATTCTACCCTATACATTAAACTTTGTATCCAAATATATATTTTTTTAATCAATTCTTTAATAAATTTCCTATAATATATTCACTTTAATTTTTTATTTACCATATACATTAAACTATCATTATTTTTAAATTTTCGTATTTAAACAAAATTGCATAAGCATGACAAAGGGAGATAATATATTTATTTATATATAGAGGCCCCTAATTTTTATTTAGTCTCGAATCCTTCAAAAGTCTAGACCGACGAAACCCACATGGTTATATAAAAATGATAGACACCTGTCAAATAGTCATAACATTATTAACTTAGCTAATTCAATATATTGAAAATTTTTAATGCAAAGTAAATTGAATATTATTTATATTATACTTTCTTTGTTCTAGCTATCATGTTCGGATTATTGTAGAAATATAAATTTAGAAGAAATATAATTAGTAAATAATTATTTTATACTATAGATAATTATAGAGTAAAACTAAAATAATTAATTAATCCAATCAAAATTAAAAAATTTATAAATTAAAAAAATTAAAATAACACTATAAGAAAAAATTATTTTTGTAATAAAACTTTTTTGTCTCTAAATCTACTTTTTCCGTTGCTAATGACATTAGAGACGGAATTAGGAACAGAATTACGTTAGCTACGTGAACTTTAGGGACGGAATTCCGTTACAAATATATTATTTTTTTTTAGTGTAAAATTAACATATATATATATAATTATTTTCCAAAAAATAAAAGGAATATAAAATGTGAGATTGACAAAACCCAAAATATAAACACGATAGATAGATGAGACGGAAATAACTTACAACAAACTCTTTTATAACCCCTTGTGATAGCAATAATATATTGAAGTAATTAACATATACTTCATTTAATATCTAATTACCTATGTGCAACATATTTTGAAAATCAAAATCAAATATTATTTTGGTCCAAACTCTAAGGGTCTCATTTACTTTTTTTCGTGTTGATATTTGGATATTAACTATTATATCAAAACATAATACAAAAAAAAAAGCAAAAATATTTTCATTAATTAGTGTCTTATAATACTAATAAAATGATATTTGTAAAAAAAAAGAATTATACAAATACAAGAATATCTTTGTATAAGAAATTAATTGTTATAATCTTGGTGATATCAAATTAATGATACATTGAATTTTAATTAACATATATTTAATTGTTGATTATACATGATTTTTTTATGAACACATGCAACAATGAGAATATTTTGAAAATCAAATCAAATCAAATACAAAATATTACTTATTTAGTAATTATTTCTATATAAAAATTTGTTATATAATCTTCG
The DNA here is from genome assembly GCF_009805555.1 of Andrographis paniculata. NCBI lineage: Eukaryota > Viridiplantae > Streptophyta > Magnoliopsida > Lamiales > Acanthaceae > Andrographis > Andrographis paniculata. The sequence goes on along the minus strand of NW_026137601.1, from coordinate 230,137 downwards.
TGATATCAAATTAATGATTCACTGAATTTTAGTTAACATATATTTAATTTTTGATTATACATAATTTTTTTAATGAACACACGCAACTATGATAATATTTTAAAAATATTACTTATTTATTTTTTCGCTAATTTGACCGATTCAAGCAGTAACATAACTAGCTTTAAAACTCTAGAGGGCAAAACATCGATTTATTTCTACCAATTCAATGTTGTCTTTTTTTAAAAAAAATATATAAATATATATATATATATATTTTCTTGGAACAATGGGATAAATAAGTAAAAAAAAGAGGTAAAGAATAAATAGTGCTTGTCTTAATGTGTTATTAAAGAAGGAAAAAAAATGGCAAATGTTAAATAGTATTTTTAACGTGTTACATTTTTAAATTAAATAATATATTTTTATTAAAAATAATACATATTGAATAATGTGTAGTTTTTCGGTTTGAAATTATATATTTTAATTTCAAATCAAAATATTCTTTTTATCGGTTTGTTCCAATTAAAAGTATTTTTGTTTTATTTTTAAAAAAATATTATATACTTTTAATTTTTACTTAAATTACAAATATATAATTATCCATACAATTATTTTATAGATAAAATTTAAAGGCAAAAATGTCAATAATATTTACATATTTTTCTTAACTAATATAATATTATTATTTTTTAATATAAGTACGAAGCCTCAAAGGGTTACCTTCAAAAGTGACGGACGGATTAATTATTTTGCTAATTCGACCTGCGCAATCTTCTATAAAATATTAAATGAAACTGATCTTATCTTGTTTTTATATATAAATATATACTCCCTCCGTCTCAATACAATAGTTTTGTTTATAATTTTTGTTTGTTCTAAAATAATAGTTTTATTTTTATAAATAATCATATCACCATAAAATTATCCTTACTTTTTTATTTTTATTACACAATTACCACTACTTTTTATTCAAATACACTCACAATGACAAAAAGAATCTTTTATTTATATTTTTTACCAACTATCAATATTATTTAAATGTCATGTCCAACCCAATTAAAACTATAGTTTGGAGGGAGGAAGTATAATCTTTGTGGGGTGAGACTGATGCTACATTGAATATATATATATATATATGTATGTTATTTGTTAATTATATATAATAAACTAAAATTTTTATGAAATGACCGTGAGAACCAAAATTTTAGAAAATCAAGTCAATCTATTAGTCATTATTTTGCTAATTAAACTTATACTCCATCATTCAGCACCTACTAATTTAACAATAGTTCTTGAATTGCAAAATTTGATCGGGAAAATTGCAAAACATATCCCACACGTATATCTCATTATCACTTTTGTTTTGTATTTATCTCTCTGGCAAAATATATCTCACATGTTTTCAAAAGTCGCTATTTATATCCTTTGACCGCGCGTGATTGCGCATAAGGGCGCGTGGTGTGAATTTCACGCGCGAGAAAAGGATATAAATAACGAAACATGTATGATATATTTTATCATAGAGATAAATACAGGACAAAAGTGATAATAGAGAATAAGTGTGGAATATTTTTTTTCAATTTACTCAAATTTGATCTAATGTTTGTTTGAAGGATTTTGAAGGATTTCCACTATTCATCCAATTTTTTCCCCAAAAAAACATCAAATCAAACACCTATTTTTTATTTTTTATATTATACTAAAAATCAATTTTACATTCAAAACATCACATCAAACCCTATTTATATCACATCATACAACTATTCAAATTCAAAATTTTTACTATTCAAATCCCAATCCAAAATCCAAACCCCCAAACAAACACACCCTAGTGTATGAATGTAATTTAATTACTAGTGTCTTATATAAATACCTTTTTTGAATTTCAGTGCAGGCAAACAGACTTTAGGCATTTATTTTAAGTTGATATTTTTAGAAAAAAATTGAAAATAATAGTAGAAATTCTTCAAAATTCCCAACAAACACACTAATAATATGTACTTTATATATATAATCAATAATTTAATGCACAATAATTTTTTTATTATTGTTTAAATCAATAGTATATAAGTATAAAGTAACAATTTTGAAAAATATATATATTTTTACAAATACTCATATTTACCATTATATTATTATTTTCATGTAAAAAAAAAAAAAAAAGATATCCGATAAAGATGGTCTGATATTGTGGGCGTTGACTCGTGACTATAAGATCATGGATTAATTGTTCAATATAATTAAAATATTTACCAAAAATAAATAAATATATATATATTCTCAAAATAAACATAGGAAATATAGCGTAGTACTTATAGAGTAGAAGAGAAGAGGCAGCAGCAAAAGCGTGGTTAACATGGTGATGAGTCAGTCAATAAGCGTGTCTGTCCAGTCGACTATTTAATTTATAATTCGAAACACGATTCTCGCTCGTCTTAACAAACCGAAGCATTATCGCAAACGCGACTTTAATTAAATGGTTGACTCAAAACTCCATGCAAAGTCGCCAACAACATTTATTACGTCTTCTCACTTTCGTACAAATATACACACATACATACCGATTTCAGAACAAAACCTGTCAGACGTGGTTCGCCTAATGTGATTTATCTATTGAACTTAATTTGCAGAATAATAGATTCTACGTCATAAAAAAAATAATAATAATAAAAATAAAATAAATAATAATTAAATAAAAGTAGGCAATGTGTATGCCTGCCCGTGTATAAAATATAAAATTTTTTTGGTATAAACGCAAGCTGGAATACTAGATTAAGAAAATATCGAAATTATTATTGGTACAAAATTTCACCTAAAGGTAGATTAATAATGGCCACGAGTAATTAACTGGAATAAATTTCCACCATAGCTTTAATTAATGGGGAGGTTATACGATATACTCAACACCAAATTAAATTAGTTTTTTTATTTTTCTTAGTTTTTTATTTTTCATTGTTTTTAATTATACAATATTATGGGGCTTTAAAAAAAATAATTCAAATCAAAATTTAATTAATTAAAAAAAAAAAAAAACACTCTTAACTTTTGACATTATATATATGTATAATGTAGCGGTTACAAATATATCTAACAATAGAAAATATAATATGCACATAATTCTATTATTAAATAAGAATGTAACTAAAAAAAAAAATGTAACTAAATTATATAATATCATTTTATATACTCCATCCGTCCCAAAAAAAGTATCTATTTGTTTTTTTCACGTAATTTTATAAATATTAGTATTATATTGAGATATAGTAGAAATAAAGTAGAAATGACTAAAATAATCTTATTAGTATGTGTGATATAAAGGTAATGACATTTGTGTAATATATTATAAGTTGTAAGAGTATTTGTAATGTTAGGTAGATAGTACAGTTACTAAAAAAAAAAAAAAAGGAAATGAATACTTTGTTATGGGACGGACTAAAATGAAAAAATAAATACCTTGTTATGAGACGGACTAAAATGAAAAAATGGATACTTTGTTATGGGGCGGAGGAAGTATAAGTATTTAATATATTAATAATAATAATTTTTTTTTTTATTGAAAATCGTATTGAATAAATAGTAGACTTATTAATTAAAGTATGGTTTTTTTAATGTTGTGTAAGAAATGATTTGGTGACAATTTTTATGTTTTTCTAAATGAATTAACTAATTTAATTTTATTTTTTTTTTAAAAAAATTAATATACTATCTTCTTTTAAGTATATCTAAACATATCTCATATCTACAAGTATCTTTTTTATATTTATTTATTGGGGAAGATTAATGCTTATTTTTTAAATTAGCACACGTAAAATACAGAAACATCGTATGTTTTTATCTATACATATTTTTGTTCATAATTACAACATGTGTTGTATAAGAGTATGTCATGCAATAAAATAAAGTATTTTATGTGTTGTGTGAAACTATATCATAAGCCGTTATGTGTTGTATTTGAATTATATTAACATATACTGTGTGCTATCTATGGTAACATCGTATACTGTCTGATGGCACACAGTATGCTATTCAGCATTGTACCCGTCGCTAAAAGCACCATAACTTTGTATGATTCCGATGGATTTGAAAATTTTGAAAATTTGGCTGCTTCAAAACTGAGAAGATGTCGTTGAATATACATATATGTGCTTTAGTAATTATATAATGTATATATGACTTCTCCACTACTTGCTTTAATGCACCACTCTATAATATCTACTCACTCATCTCATTATAAATTAATTTCTATTATTTATATTTTAATTTAAATATATTATTTTTTCATATAAGTTAAATTTTTATTGTAACAGTGTGTAAAATTTTTGGATTTGTTTATTTTGAAACTTTGAAATACTTATTTTTCTTATCTAATTTATTTTTTTAATAGCGTGGGAACCTCAATCGCGACTCGAAAATGCGCATTTGGTAAACTTCAGACCGAATCTAATACTCTGCAAATTAAGGTCCGACAAGACAAGTCACAATAGGTGAACCATGCGTGGTAAGTGGATCCGGAGACGTTTGGGTTTGAACCACCTCACAACTACACAGGGACTTATTTTTCTTATTTTTTATTTTATATAAAATATCATACTTTATTGTCTTATAAATTTATGTTCAAAACTTTCGATATGAAATTTTAAAAATTATTTGTATATATATTTTTTTTCTTAAATGTGTTAAATTAAAAATTTATAGGGTTGGTGATTTCATTTTTGGATTAAAGTATAACGGATATAAGAAATATGTGAGGACATTAGTGACATATGTGTAAATAGATGAAAAAGTAATTAATATAAATTTAAAGAATTCTTACATATGTATTATAGTATTACAATATTTTTATATATAAATAATCACTTATAAATTAAACTTTCATAACTAATAATTAAACGCTTACACATATATAACAAATTAACCCTAAACCCATATTTAACATAAATAAAACAAATTAACACACATAAGGGTGACCTGGCGATGGAGGAGTTGGACTTGTGATGGTGAAGTCATGACATCAAATTTTCGATGTCTTAGGTCACCTACCACATATGGTATATGTTATGAGTGCTTTTTTTTTTTTTTTTTTTTTTTTGGGTGAAAATTTGATATTACATAATATTTTCTAAGGATTTTTTTTTTTAACAATAAAAATAAAAATAAAAGTAAAAACCACATCATATTGATGTTTTGCATAAGTGCTCAATCGCAGGTCCCAACAGACCCAAATGTTTTGTGCGCAGCATAGAGACAGTCTTTTTTTTTTTTGTTTTTTTTTGAGATATCGAGCGTAGAGACATTCTTGATTTAGCATATTTTTATGTATAAATCTATAAAGAGGAGAGAGAGAGACAGGTGGAGTGGTCAAGCAGCAGCAGCCACCATGTTTCCCCAATGTGAATGCACTTCGTAAAGGCAAACAAACATTAAAATATTTATAATAAATAAAAATTGCTTAGAAAAGAAATAAAATTTAAAAAGAAAAAACAAAAATAGTTAGTCTGTACGTCTTCGGGAACCTTAACTAAAAATTCAATGTAACCATCACAGAACCTCCCACATAACTTCCCCCTCCCCTACCCGAATATTTATTTAATTTACTTACTAACTAATTTAATTTTATTCAATTACCTAACGCCTCAACCTCTCCCGGGTCGGGTCCCTTCACCCGTCGGGTCGCCTCCTCCTCTATATATATCAAATGCACTGGACATATATATTTTCAATTCGACCCTCCATCTTCTCTTTAATTTAAATTAAGTTGTAGCTATGGAGAAACTGCCCAAGTGTGGGGCCAATTACGCCCCCCTGAGTCCGACCACCTTCCTGAAGAGGGCCGCCGCCGTCTACGGCGACCGCCCCTCCCTAATCTACGGCCAAAATGTCCGATTCACCTGGCGCGCCACCTACCTCCGCTGCCGCCGCCTCGCCGCCGCCCTCCGCTCTTTCAACATCCAAAAAAACGACGTCGTAAGTACCGCCGTACCGTACTAATTAATAAATAAATAAATTAATTAATTAATGAATTAATTAGCTAGCTTAACAGGTGTCCGTACTGGCGCCCAACATTCCGGCTATGTACGAAATGCACTTCGCCGTTCCGATGGCCGGCGCCGTGCTGAACACCATCAACACCAGGCTCGACGCCAAGAACATCGCCGCCATTCTCACCCACTCCGAAGCTAAAATCTTCTTCGTCGATTACCAGTACGTCCCCCTCGCCCGCGACGCCTTAAAAATCGTGCTCCAGACCGCCGCCGCCATGCCCCTCGTCGTCGTTGTCGACGATCTCGACCGCCCCACCGGCGTCCGCCTCGGCGCTCTCGAGTACGAAGAAATCCTCGCCGCCGGAAACCCTAACGAAGCCCCAATCGAAATCGACGACGAGTGGGACCCTATCGCCCTCAATTACACCTCCGGCACCACCGCCGCCCCTAAAGGCGTCGTCTACAGCCACCGGGGGGCGTATCTTAGCACCATGAGCTTGATCGTCGGCTGGGAGATGAAGACGGAGGCGGTTTACCTCTGGTCGCTGCCGATGTTCCACTGCAACGGGTGGACCTTCACCTGGGGCGTGGCTGCGCGTGGCGGGACCAACGTCTGCATCCGGAGCACCACCGCGCCGGAGATTTACGCCGCCATCGCCGCCCACGGCGTCACCCACATGTGCTGCGCGCCGATCGTGTTCAACATTTTGTTAGAATCGAATCCGCAGAAGCTGAAGTCTCCGGTCGAGATTCTGACAGGCGGGGCGCCGCCGCCGGCGGCGCTAATGGACAGAATTGAAGCCTTAGGGTTTCACGTTGTCCACGCGTACGGACTGACGGAGGCGACGGGACCTGCTCTGGTCTGCGAGTGGCAGAAGAAATGGAATAATTTGTCGACGGAGGAGAAATCGAGGTACAAGGCGAGGCAGGGGATAAGCATTCTGACGCTGGCCGACGTCGACGTGAAGAATCCGGCGACGATGGAGAGCGTGGCGAGGGACGGGGAGATGATCGGAGAAATTGCGCTGAGGGGGAGCAGTATAATGAAGGGGTATTTTAAGGACGAGGAAGCCACCGGAAAAGTTTTCCGGCAGGGGTGGTTTATGACCGGCGACGTTGGAGTGATCCACTCCGACGGGTACGTGGAGATCAAGGATAGGTCGAAGGACGTGATCATCTCCGGCGGGGAGAATATCAGCAGCGTGGAGGTGGAGGGGGCGCTGTACAAGCATCCGGCGGTGGTGGAGGCCGCGGTGGTGGCGATGCCGCACGCGAAGTGGGGGGAGAGTCCCTGCGCGTTTGTGAAGGTGAAGGCGGCGGTGACGGCGGAGGAGCTCCTCCTCCATTGCCGCCGGAATCTGCCGAGTTTTATGGTGCCGAAGAGGGTGGAGTTCATGGCGGAGCTGCCGAAGACGGCGACGGGGAAGATTCAGAAGTTTGAGCTCCGGGCTGTAGCGAAGACATTCGACGACTCGCCGTCGCCGGCGAAATCGAGAAATGATCGGGAGGAGGTGCAGCGGCGGCGATACAGTGACGGAGACGAAGGTCAAAGCCAGGAACATGTTCTTGCCATGTCTCGCCTCTGACTCATTAATTAATTAAATTAATTAATTAATAATAGTGGTTAATTAAATAATGTGATAATAATAGTAATAGTAATGAGAGAGTACATGTTTGTTGAAGACTGATGGGAATGTATTATTAATTTCAATTACAGATATATACATATTGAAATTCAATCGTATTCGTGTTTTTTTTTAATGATACGGAACCGCCACGGTTAACCGAAAATGCGCGACAAATTCCGATCGAACTTAATATTCTGCAAATTAAGGCTAGACAAGTCGCTATATTTTCGTCTTTCTTAAACTGTTGATTTATTCTGGTTTGTTTTATATAATTTTTAATAAAATATAATATAAAAATATTGTTTAAATTAAACTCAAATCTAACATATTAATTTCAAACTGAAACCTAACAAACCTGTCATCTTTTAGTAATAGACATATATAAATAAATTGAATTCAAGAAAATGTTGGAAAAGTAGGGCTACGTAAATGTCTCTGTAATTCTCGACATATGATATTCCTTTACGCTGTTTTTTAAGTGGAAAAGTAGGTAAGATTGTCTGTGAAAAACATTGAAAAATGATAAGGAAAATTACAAACGAAAATACAATGTCCCATAATAAAATAATAATAATAACAATAACATTAAATAAAAATTCATATGACTGAAATCAGATTCATATACTAACTTGAATATTTTCTTTTTGATTCAGCACTTGTTTTATACATTTAAGAAGATACCCTATTTTGGCCTAGTTTGCAGGTTTTGGTTTCGGCCGAGATTTACCTGTGCGTATTTCAATAACTGCTCCAAATTTTTATGTCATAAAAAAAACAAAAAGAAGATACTCTCTTATGTCTATTCTGAACGGTATAGGAATGGACTACACATAGTTAGTCGTAACTTTCCTTGTCGGATCTATTTAATCAAATAGAAAATATATATAATTTTTTGATGTAATACTTTAATTGAATTATAAGCACTTAATGTCATATTCTTTTTAAAAAATAATAATCAATGAACACATAAAATCGAAATTAAACAAAATCTTATTTTGTATTACAACATTCCTACTATTCTCAAAACAACCCAAAACACAAAAACATTTCCAAACAATAGTCCAAACTAAATGGTTCGAGCATGCCAAGAAAGATAACACTGGCAAAACTTACTTTAGAGGCAAAGTGTTCTTCAAAATCGGAACCACATAAAGAGGATTCTTCCTTCTCGCCGTAAGGCCAAAGGTTTCGGTCATGTCGACATCTTCACTTTCGATTTCCCGTGGCAAAGCCCAATCAAAATGATAGAGAAACATCGCCAAAGGGAGTTCGACATTAGCCAAGCCAAACCACATTCCTGGGCAAATTCTTCTCCCGGCGCCAAAAGGAATGTATTCATAATTCTTCCCATTATAATCGACTGTATCGTTATCAAGAAATCTCTCTGGTATAAAAATCTCGGCATCTTTCCAAATTTTGGGATCTCTTCCAATGGCCCATGCATTCACCATAACCCTTGTTTTTGCGGGTATTGTGTATCCATTAATTTCACATGTCTCATAATTTTCTCGCGGGAGTAGAAGAGGCCCCGGCGGGTGCAATCTAAGAGTCTCTTTGATCACTAACTTTAGGTATTTTAGCTCATTGAAGTCGGATTCATCCACGAACCCCTTTTCGTGGAAAACTTGTCTCACCTCATCTTGTGCCTTCTTGAGGACTTTTGGATGTCTTATCATTTCTGCCATAGCCCAATCTGTAGTCGTCGATGATGTCTCGATTCCAGCAGTGAACACATCCTATATGCCCAAGTAAAATTATGTTATGTGAAACTTAAAACATTTCTATACAGAGGTTTGGTTTTGTATTTTAACTTAGGTTTCTGGTTGAACAGTAATTTGAATGTATATGATAGATTAATAAGGGTGTCAAAACTGAATCTGGCTCGATAAATCGAATTTGTTCGATTTGAAACCTTTCTATTGAATATTTTGAATATTTAAAATATTAGATCAACTTAAGCTCGAAACGATTAAAAAAAAAAAAAAAACACAAGGTTAGATGGTTGACCTCATAACCCAAAATCTATAAATATGTTCACCATAATTTGAAATTCAAATCCAACTTGATCTTAACGTAATTTTATAAATAAATCTATTTCGAATTATATTACATTACAAAATAAAAAAATAAAATAATGTACAAATTATAATTATAAAAAATAAAAGTATTCTAGATACAAAAAAAAACTAAAAAATAAAATTAACAATAGATATATTTTTATTTTCTGGCTCTGCTGTCTTGAAAAGTATTGTTTTTATGTTGTTGTTTCAGTTTGAATTCATATTGAATTGTTAATATTTATCTTTGTTGGCTAATTATATATTTAATATTTTCAATTTTCTAATACTTTTTTTTATTGGAGTTATTGTTATTATTATTATTATCTTAAACATAATTTTAAATTTTTCATATTTTCGGGTAGATTTCGTATCAGATTTTTTCGGTTTCGTTTGGGTTAGTTCGAATTATCAAGTGGGCTAAAATAAAATCAAGTTAATCTAAATATGGTTCGAAAAAAAATTTGTCTTCTTCAAATTCTAGAATTATGGGGTGAAAATCGGGTTTGGGTCAAATTGAGTTGACAATTTTTTTGTTATACGTACAGTTTAACTTGACATGAATACTATTCGAAAATACGAATTGACACCCTTACAAACATAGTGATTTTTTTTAATAAAAAATCGCGCCGATTGAATAGTAAAAAAATTGAAATCAAACTTCAAGTAAACATAGCGAAATTTCGCTCCAAAATTCCCCACCATTGTAGAGTTTAACGACGAACCTGTAGCACGGCTTTTACGCCGTCATCGCTCAATCGGAGCTCACTTCCCGCGTCCTTATGGAATTTGAGGAGAACATCGGCTAAGTTTTCGATCTTTTGTTCTTGTGATTTCTCGACTTTGCAATTGTCGATAATCTTCTGAAGTATCCTATCCGAAAGCTCATGCACTTTCTCCACGCGGCGTCTAAATCCACCGATTACTCTAAACAAACCAATAGAGGGAAATAAATCGCCGGCATTAAATCCTCCGGCTAAATAAAACATTTCCTTCATTGCGGATACAAATGCCGTGTGTTCGTCATTCTTATTGCCAAGGGCAGCTCGCAAAACCATGTCGCATGTCGCCAAGTAAATATTCCGAGTTAAGTTTATGGACGACCCTTCTTTTGACGCTATCCGACTACACATTTTGGAAAACTCTTCTTCCCTTAAGGGGCGAAAAGATTGGACACGCCGCGCTCCCATAAGCTCTATAGTGCAAATTTTGCGCAACTGTCTCCAGTATTCTCCATACGGCAAAAATCCTATGTTAGAATTATTGTAAGTTAAAACATTTGTTGCGAAGACGTGTGGCCTATTGGCGAAGTTTATGTCGTGCGTTTTCAAGACCTCTTTCGCGGCTTTGGGTGAGGATATAACAACCGTGCTCAATTCGCCTAGCTGCAAGTGCATTATCGGGCCGTGTTTTGAGGCCAATTCGGTTAAAATTCGGTGGGGCGGTCGGGATCTTACGAGGAGATGCAAGTTCCCGATCAATGGCAGCTTTCTGGGACCTGGAGGAAGATTAGGGGAACTTCGGGCACGTTTGGATCGAGCCATGAAGTTCCATATGGTTGCAAGAACGATGAAAGATGATGAAAGAAGGATAATCCAGGATGGGAAATAATCACTATCCATAGATTTGTTGGTTTGAGAGTGAATGGATTTGTTGAAGGAAAATATATAAAGCGTAGATATATATGAAGCAAAAAGTTCTATTATAACGTTGTCTCGTAACAGGTGGATAGGTCACCTGCCTTACAAAGCTTGCCTAGTATGACTTGAGTTTCAAACTTAGTTTGCTGCGCTTGGGTATTTATTAATGGAGAATAATTAATAAAATAGTGATAAAATTCCGCAGGTGGACCTGGAGGATCGGGAGGCGTCGGAATTTGAACCCATGATCTCATGATCACAAGTTTATTCCCCACACCACCACTATCGGGCCATCCTTTACAGGACAAGTTCAATTTAATTCTTTTTTTTTTTTTTAATAATGTATGAACCACAGCAGCTACCCAAAAGTGTGTATGGGTAAACCCTCCGCGGAACCTAAAGTTCAGACTATTTTGAGAGAGATGAAATGGTGTCATGTATGATTTTCTTGGTTGTCAAATTCAAGTTGAGTTATCTTGGGAGATCTGAAATGATGTATGCAAAAGATAGAGCAAATAAATCCAGTTTGATATGCACACATTTAGAGGTTTTTTGTTTCACCTCATTCTTCCATCTGTGGATCTTATCCCTATTGATATTTTTGGAAACTATCTATATATGTCTATCCATTCTCAAAGTTCTGTTTTCATAGGAAGAACTTAATTTGAACCTCATCTGTTTATTCATTAGTTTAAAAAGAAACCCACTGTCAGTCCAATGGACAAAGACGAAAAATATTATGCTAATATCAAAGCTTCAGAGCTGCTCCTCTTGCTTGTTTGGTGTCAACAATGGCAAAACTCTATTTATAATACCTAATTGTATTAGTATTTGTTAAACAAAGGTATTTAATTCAATACAAGTGCAAGGACAAGTCGACATGTCATAAAGCAGAGAACATCATCAAATCTAGAGACTAAAAAATATCCTTATCGAACGAAAAAAAAAAAAAAAAAAAAAATCAAATAAAAGAAATAGAAGTATATTTACCATCCCTTGGAACTGTGCTTCGATTCTTTACTGCTTAAGCTACTTATCATCGAAGTGTATGAAGCATAGTTGAGAACAAGCCCTTTTGCGCCACGGAGTTTGGCGACATCTTCGCCATTGCGGTATCTACAATAGCCTTCGAGCAAGATGTTATATGTTATATCATCGGGAATGACACCGAGATTTAGCATCGCGTTTAGGAGCATATTGGCATTGTGCAACTGTCCTTGTTTGCAATAGCCATTGATGAGCGCGTTGTAAGTGATGACGGATATTTTACGCCCATCTTTCTGCATCTCCTTTAGTAACTTCGAAGCCATTCGAAGATCTCCTTTCTTACAAAACTCATGAATGACCATTGTATACACTTTGTCATCAGGTTTGAGGTCCACTCTCAACATCTCCCTCATCGTTCTATCAGCATCTTCCACTCGCCCTTCGATACACAAACCAGAAATAAGAGCTGTGTAGGCCACATTGTCGAGCAGAATACTTTCCTTGCTCATTTTTTCCTTAATCCCAATTGCGGCATCCAAATATCCCGCCTTACAGTTTCCATCGATTAGGGTTGTGTATGTAACTTTATCTGGCTTCAATCCCTTCTTGTCCATCTCATCAACAAGATCATGTGCTTCTTTCAAATCTCCATTTTTGCAGAGGCCATTAATGAGGGAATTGTAGGTAACAACATCAGGGGATAATCCCTGTGCCAACATGCGCTTATACATGTCCATAGCCAAATCGACACGGCCGTTCTTGCAATGCCCATCGATCATCGTAGTGAAAGTAACACCATTCGGGACCAATCCATAGCCCCACATTTCATTGAAAAACTCGCTGGCTTCATCCATTCTTCGCTCCCTACACAACCCGTTGATCAAAAGGCTATAAGTATAAACATCGGGAAGAATTCTATCATCCTGCATTTTTTCTTTTAGCCTAAATACTTCATCAAGATCACCCATCCTAACATAACCATTCATTAATGTATTGAAACTAACAACACTAGGCCTCAAACCCCATCTCCGGATAGCTTCGAAAACAGCTAAAGCTTCCTCAATTTCGCATTGTATGCTAAATCTGTGCATCAAATTGTTAAAGAAATATAAACTCGGAGGATAACCACATTCCAAAACCTCGTTGTAGAATTCCCAAACTAAATGGAAATGCTTCAGCTTCATCAAATGGTCGAGCACCTTGCAACAGCTATCGAATGGAACCCTAATTCTATGCTTTCTAGCCGACCTAAAAATCTCAATAGCGTCTAGAGCAAATCCGGATTCTAAATATGCAACCATCAATCCTGAGAAAACATACGCATCCGATCTCAGTGTACCTTTGGATTCAATTATTGCCGTGAAAACCTCCGGCGCCGAATCCTTCCCTTTCCTCGAAACCACAGTCTGCAACAAGGTCTTGGCCTCTGTCGTTAATTGGTGTGAACATAGGAAGTGGATCATGGTGCAGTAGGTGTGGAGAGTGTGGCGGAAGGGGGAAAAGCCGGGAGATGACAGCCATGTGAAGAAATTGTAGAGAGAGAGAGGAGAGAGAGAGTGAGGGTTTTGGGTGATGAGGTTTATGATATGATGGGGCTTCAGAGAAGGGAGGAGATGTTTAAGCGATGCTTGGATAGATTTCGATTGGGAGTTTTGGATGGCTTGAGAAAGATCGGTAAGGATGGGGTCTGTATCACAGAGAGGTGAATTCCGGAACCACACCGGCGGGGTGTACCAGGCGGAGGCGGAGAAAAAGCGGCGGCGCCGGCGGACGCAAGGAAGGAGACGCTGACGGATTGGCGTCGTGGCCATTTGGAATTTTTGACGCTGTTCGTGCGTTTTTAGAAGGTTTTAGCTTTTTATTATTTTTCTAATAAAATATGTTAGTAAAATATTAGAGAAGAAAATCAATTTTAGTCTCTAAATCGAACTGAAATCGAACTTTATGTTTTATGTCTGCTTCAAAATTTTCTTTAGTTTCAAAATCTTTTTTTGGTGACATAAGGCGGAGTGTTTAAACCAACCAATGACCTCGAGATCGCAATAATACATAAATACAGTTACAGAGCATTTGTGTAATGAATTTATTTCAATAGCGCCGTAGTTCCAACATCCCGACGAGAACAATTCATTCAGAAAAACAACAAAAGTTACAGTTCCAATTTGTTAAGGTAAACTTATAACCGCGAGATCTGCAGAGGCACCGAAGCTTCGAGAGGTTCGTCGCGACAGGAAGCAGCAGCAGCAGCAAGTGGATTCGTCTCGAGACTACTCTCGAACCTCTGCATCAGATGTTTCTGGCAAGCCTCGGCTGCAAGAATACCCGCAGAGTAGGCTCCATGCACCGAGCCCTGATGGTCGAGACTCACTGCTTCACCTCCGAAGAAGAGATTGCCCACTGGAGCGCGCAGCCGGTCGTATATATCGACCGTGTTCCCCACTGCGTCGTATGAATAGCTGCCAAGAATGTTCGGGTTTGTTCCCCAATGCGACACAAGATACTGCCCCTGCAACGCAGCAGCGTAACCAAATTATTATCCTAACGAGTATTGAAACTGACTGGCTGAATTATAAAAGTGCTTACAGGTTCAGTTGCATTGGGAAACATTTGCTTCAGCTGCAGCATCACAAATTCAACGACAGCCGTGTCTGTCAGTTTCTCGAGGTCGTGGGCAAGGGCGCCGGCAGCCATGTAGACTAGAACAGGGTGACCTGTGGCCTTGTGAAGATTAAGAAAATAGCCACATGAATAAGAAGTGGTAGCTACGATGCCAAGAAACTCCACATTTGGCCAGAATGCATGCTCGAATTTTAGGGCAATCTTATTTTCAATTCCGACACCGAGATCTGAGATTGCAGACAGTTTCCATTCCGGCAGTTTAGGCTCAAACTTGATTACGTTGGCCTTTAGAGTCCCCAAAGGCACAGTGACAATAGCAGCATCTGCAACAAGACTTCTCCCATCTTCGACCATCACAACAACCTTCTTGTAACCATTAACGATCTTTTTAACCCTGGGAATTTAGATAGAGTAAATTTAAATATCCAGAACTGGGAAGGCAAATTAGAAACTGAAAATAAATGAAGTTTTTTGGGAGGGATATGACAAACACCGCACCCACACACATGAGCTAACTCGATCAAATCATTCAATCCTAGATAATGATAACTGAACCCTGACCACCGATTATATGATGCGAGCTTACAACTAATATATTTCTAGAGGATGTAAAACAGCAGTCCCTCCTTTTGCATTACTGTTTTCATCAACAAAATATGTACTTTTTTTACACATTCTTAACATTTCAAAAGGACATCCAGCCATGGTGAATATAAAAGATACTCCCACATTGTATCCACATGTGTGTTTGACATGAAAGTTGGGTGTATGTTGTAATAGTTGTTGCTGTATAAAATACAAGAAATATATAGATTTTTAACTGTCATACAATAAATTCAAGAAAGGCATTGGTGCATACCTGTGATTTAAACGAATATCAATGTCTCTAGAGAGATCCTTTATGACAGGATCATACCCTTGCACCATAAGCCCATGACCACCAGTCAGAACTTTCTCCTGGGCACAAGGAATACAACCCCACATTAACAATAATAATAAATGAAGCATAAGGAATACAAATTTACAACTTCACATAAACGAATCATTTATTAATCACATGGCATAAGATATATAACAGAGGAAGAAAAACTCTTATTTTGTCCATTATTAATTGTACAGGGCAAAAGTGGCGATATTAGATACTACTTTCAAAGAGCCTCAGTATAAATAAGACAATACTAAGAGGAGCCAAACATACCTGATCCCATGCTTGCAGCGATATGTCTTCTGCATCAGCAGCAAACCAAGCCTCCATCCTACAAATATACCACTGCAAGACTTCATATGCAACGCCTTCTTGCCTGAAGAAACACCAAGCATTAGAGACTTCTGTTACAAAAAGGTGATCTTCAAGATAACAACAAAGTTCTAACACCTTAAATCTGGGTTCCTATCCATCACAATTGATATTGCTTCCTTGACAGATATGTCATTGCTTTGTTCGTTCCTCACTTTATCCGTCTAAAAAGGAGAACATATTGTTAGGAGACTCGTTCCAAGTAAAATGCATTAGTTAACAATGTATCTAGAGAAATGATATATTCAAGAAATACAATCCCACCTCCTCAAGAATTTTCTTAAATGCAACTCCAACTTCAGTAACAATACTTTGGGGAACTTGGTTGCCATTCTTGTCAAAAAGTGCATAACTGAAAAGCACAAAACTAAAAATCAAAACCCTTACAAATTGTAGGCAATTTAAATGATTCACAAGTTGAAAAAATCATACACTCTATATATTCCAAAAGCATACATTTATATAATAAGTATAATAGAAGTGTGTGATGGAAATCGACAAACCGAAATGATGCATTATATTCACTTATTCAAGTGCTTAGAATTCAAGAAAAACGATTGCATAACATTATTTGGGGAATTCACAAAGCCTCAGAAATTGAAAACTCTGCAACAATTAAGTAGATTGAGAATCATGAGAAGATTTCAAGATTGTATTATTTGTCAAGAAAATGGATGCTTTTTTACATTGTGTTTATTATAACTGTAACAATAGCAGTTGCATACCTCTCAAGATCATGATCATAGAGGATAGAATCATCTCCACTTGTGCGATATAACCTTAGTCCCAAACGACGAATAACAGGAGACAATGGATTCTCATTGCAGACACCATGTAGCCTGAGTATAGCCACAATTAACTTTTGTGAGCATACCAACAAAACACATTCACTTTTTGCTGACAAGACATGCATTAGAAAGTCACTGTTTTCTCCACCCACAATTAATAATACGACATTCCATCTAAATGCATAACTTTGGGCCAAATAAAAGTTATATGCATTAATAAATTAATCCCTTTATTAGGTCTTGGTGAAAAGCTAGGATGCTCAATGCTAACAGGAGATGCATCATAATGTCCTAATATTTCTGCCACCCAAACTTACAGTTTTCTATTTCCAGGTGCAAAAGCTTTTGTTAGTGTTATAAGTGTTTTCTAGTATTATATAAATGAACTAAATTTATGTTAGTGTTAGAATATCAACACAACATTTTACTTTGCATTTCATATGGCTATATTAAAAGTAAAAACATAAGGAAACAATGAGAAGCTTAGACGAACATAAAATTTTCATAAGCTGACAGAGTATGATGTGTCAAAAAAAAAACAGAAAAAAGAAGGAAAGAAAGAAAGAAAGTGCACTTGCCATGAAGCTCCCATATCAACTGGGCAACCGAAAGAATAGTCTGTGTGAATGCGTCCACCAATTCTATCTTGTGACTCCAACAGAATCACCTGTAAGAGGGTTGATTCCATTATTAAGCACAAAGCTAAACTATAAATAAGAAAATGAAGGAACATGCCTAAAACATCACACCTTATAAGACGCATCATGAAGCATCCGTGCAGCAGCAATCCCTGAGATGCCCCCACCAATAACAATGACAGATGGAGATGAGTTGTGTTGTCTCTCAAAAAGTGAACCATAAGTGCCTATTTACCAAAATAAGTAAGAATGAAGATAATTAGTTTAGTGTCAATTTCTAGCAAATACAAGAAATAAATAGGAAAGATTTAAAAGAATGATACTGCATGTCAACAAGAAACTAAAACGGTAAAACCAATAGTGTCTGCAACAAATGAACATATAGGCTGTGTCGAAATTGAATTAGATTTTGGTGTCCAACACAAGAAAATGCCTTTAGACAACTACCCAGAAATCAATGCAATTCTTGATCTAGCAAACTAAAAGGCAAATAAAATAGAGATCACTGTGCTTCTATTCCAATTGCAACACATTAAAACAGGAACCAATTTGCAATAAGTAATTTAAATTTTTAAAACGCCGAATGATGATGATTAAGAGAACCAGAGGAGACTGTTCTAAGTATCCAAATTCAACAACAACGATGATACACGTTAAGCAAATACACACTCGACATTCAAAACAGCATATCAATGATCAACGTTCAAACATAAATAAAACCAAGATTTAAATCTAATCAAACAGAAGAAAAACAATCAAATAAATTTAGGTTACAAGACTCACCGTTAGAAAATTCACCATCATCGCCATAAACGATCTCCATTATCCAACACCAGAAATTCTCTACCCGCACTCCTCAAATCCGATCCCACAACAGATGCCAACAACGAATAACAAAACAGCGCAGGAGAGTAAACCGAAAAAAATGAAAAACAAAGAACAAAATTTACGGGTGTATAGGAATCGGGAAATTAGAAATCAATTGGAACGAATGGTAGAGGAGGAAAAGCAAAAGTCCGGCAATGAGGCGGCTGAGATTGGATGCAGAACCCAACTTATCATCAAACAAGTTCCTAATACTCATCATCGAAGACCCAGCTTTTGCAGCATTCACAAAAACACGATTGAAATCCAAAAACTGCTTCTTCGTCTACACCAACCGATGGCTTGCGATCAATCCTCGGTTGCATAGATCCGAATGCCCCGACCTCAAACCCTCGATCCTCCTTCTCCGTCTCTCCCAACTCCCAAAAACTCAATTATTTGCGGTGAATGCCTCTCGTCTCTCTCCAACTTTGGTTCGGCAGAATTCATGCGAGTATTTATAATGCAGGCTGTAACGCTATTTTAAGCCGCCAGATATTTTTATGCCAGCGGGGTAATAATTTTTTTCTGGTGAGGGTATTTTAGGAACTTCACCATGTAGGTCGGTTTCTACAGCAAAGGGTTACTACCCACTTGGTGGTGTGCTGTCTTTGAGTTTCCGTGCGGGTTTTGAATTATTATCAATACCAACCAACTTCTCGCCACCTTCCTTTTGCAATTTCGATTATTCTTCAATAATTAGTTGGAATCTTTTTATTATTTGTTTTTATTTAAAATTACAATACCAAATTAGTTATAAACCTTTTTTTTATATACAGTATAATATATAGGATGCGATCAGAGTGATAAAAATATTCGAAATTTGAACATTTTATTCAGTCCGATCGTATAGCAAACAATTTGTTTATGTTGTTCGAATTTTCTGTTTTTATTCTTGATGATGAGATATTGGTGCTATTCGGTGTTGAGCGAATTTATTTTTTGATATGGTATTTTATGAAAAATATAATATTTTTTTTTTATTTATAATAGAATCAAACAAACCTAAAATACTTTAACATATATTATTAATAAAATTAAAATACTATGAATATTTATAGATACTGTATATATTACAATAAATAAAACTAAAAAGAAATTATTTATAATTAATATATATTTGTTTTATAAAAAAAAAAATTAAAAAAAAATTGAATATATGTATTAATTATAAAAAAAAGGATAAAAGTAAAATATTTAAGTAAATCTTAGTATAATATTTTAAAAAATTAGGAACATAATGCTGACAGAGAAAATGATTACCAAAATATTGTAATCATCGATCCCACCCTCACACTGCCGTGGTCAAACATCATTACAACAATGGTCAAACGTCGTACATCAAGTCAAACCTTAAGAATGTATTATAGGATGCACTTTTATACACATATATACTTTTTCATATAGATTAATACTCCCTCCGTCCCATATACTATGTCCATGTTGCCGTTTCTGTTCGTCCCATATACTATATCACTTTTCTTTTTTGGAAAATGATTACACACTGTAATCTCATTTTAAAAATTTTTTAAATTTTATTTTTTTTAATTGTAATTAAACTAATTAGTTATTTTAATATTAATTTATAATTATTTATATTATAAAATAATTATTTTCATTAATACATTCTAAATATCGTCGGTATCTGGAACGGAGAGAGTAATAGTAATTGGTATTTTTAACCTTTCATAATTAATTTTTTTTATTTTTTTATTTTTTTAAAAAAGCGCATAGGACACATCCTTCGTGCTTATCTTTACAACTATATATTTAATATACCCTCAGTCGTCGAAATTTATGTTCATTTGATCAAATACAAAATTTCATAAAAGTGGATAATAATAATAATTTTTTTAAAAAAAAAAGAAAAGAAAAATAATTTCCCAAATACAAAATTTCATAAAAGTGGATAATAATAATATTTTTTTTTAAAAAAAAAGAAAAATAATTTCCCAAACTTTTTTTAGAAAAACACACATACGAAGCATACTAAGAATGTACCTTTTAGATGCTTGGACTGTTTTGGGAGCAATTATGGCTTGCATGTGCATATATACAAATTTTGGACCATACACACATTGGACCATATAATAATAAAATAATAGTAATAGATAAAAATAATGAGTGTGTTTGGAATCCAACCCTATTATTCATTTTCTTTTAAGAATATATATTAAATTAAATATTTATTTTATTTTTAATTTTTATAATACATCAAAAGTTGTTATTCTATTTAAAACATCACAACAATATATATTAAATTCAAATTTTGATGATTCTCGATCTCAAATCCACCTCTCAAGCCTTGCATTTAAACACATCCAAAAATTTTATTAGAAATTATCCAAAATAAATTATAAATATAAGATTAAAATTATATTCGGAGTGCACATGCCATGTTATCGCCACCATTTATTATATTAGTCAGAAAATACTCCATATTAGGTGCGCTACAATTTTATTTATTATTATTATTATTATTATTATTATTTGGGGCAGTTATGATAATTATTATATTTAAATGTAGTTTTTTATTTAAATTAATGGCAAATTCTGTATGAATTGGTAACACCAACTCGCATAACACGGGAGTTAGGTTACTACATGACTTATAAATTGAATTAAATAAATATTGATATTATGTACTACTTCCAAGTTGCCGTTTCTATTCGTCCCATATTCTATGTCACTTTCATTTTTTTTGAAAATGATTACACACTTTAATCTCATTTTAAAATTTTTAATTTATTTTTTTTAAATTTTAATTAAACTAATTAGTTATCTTAATCTTAATTTATAATTATTTATATTATAGGATAATTATTTTTACTAATAAATTCTTAATTATCTACTAATTACAACCCTCCTAAAATACCTTGTCTACCGTGTAGCAGACATGGTATGTGGGACGGAGGGAGTATTATTATTATTATTATTATTATTATTATTATTATGTGATGGGATGGAAATAAATGCTACTCCAATAAATCCTCGTACATTTATCCAAATGGGCCAACTCCCGAAGCGTGGTTATATCACCAGTTGTAACACCTTACTGCCAACTGAATATATGCGGAAAATACAAAGCAGTAAATGAGACAAGGGTTTGTTTACCCGGTTTGGATATAAACGATCCTACATCCGGGGATACCAATCCATGAGAAGTCTACTAATCAATTTTGATCAAGAACATAGACAACTACAACTCCTTTAACTCATCCTCCTAACATGGTTTACCTTGGAAATTCCCTTCACAGACTTATGTTGTCACAAACTCGTGCTGACAACGACCATGGAGCAAAGCTGCTCAAAATCTGGACGCCTCCCCTGATCGGAACTCCGATTTCTCATTCCTCCGACGAGGTCTCCGGCAAGATAAAAATGTCTGGCACTCACTCAATACATGGAGAAGAGAAATGTTGGGGTTGAGGATTTAACTCACTTTCTTTCACTATACTTCACTCTCAAAACCTTCCAACCACTCCACTCTCTCTTCACAATAATCTATAAAGCCATCTTGCTTTGCATGTAAGACAAAATCAATTAAAACCCTTTGCACATAAATAGAATAATGTATTCCTAAATAATTTTGATGCAATTTGACTACTCAAAACATCCATTCATTTGTCTTATATATTCACCAATCGAGATAGTGTAAAACAGGCAATGTTGTCATCAGCCTGTTGCAGCAACCTGACAAGACCACTTACTCCAAATGAAAATCTAAAAAGGCAGCAGCAGAAAAGATGAAGTGACCATATGCCAAAAATAGATCGAGGAAATTATTTTCCAATATTATATATTGTTGATTTATATATTGTATTTATACAATATTAACATACAATTCACCTTATATTCATATGTTGATTAGTAATAATCACCACTCGAGTCGGCTATATAAAACACATTCAAAATTATATCGATTTTAAATAATCTTAAATATAATTTATATACTATAATTGTATGATACTAATTCCTTTCTACATAAAATACAATTATATATTTTAATTATATTTTAAATTTTATAATTTATAATTTTTTAAATTTTAATTAAACTATTTAATTATCATAATTTATAATTTTTTATTATATAATAATTATTTTTTATTAATATATATTTAAATTATTTACTAATTATATTTTATTTAAATTCTTTTATCTATAGTAATATGAATAATTTAGCACGAACAGAATAATAATAATAATATAATAATAAAAGCATTTTCTTATTATTATAGATGGCTATAAATTATTATGCTGAAATTCAATAGGAATTAGTAGCATACTAATTTAATCATCAGATTTGGTATGGTTTAAATAATATTGTAATATTATGATATTTTGTAAAAAAAATAATATTCCCTCCGTCCGCCTCTAGGATCACATTTATATTTTGTAGTCATTATAAATATTAAAAATATATTTATATTTGTATAATTTTTTTTACAAATATCCTTCTATTAGTATTATAAGACGCTAATTAAAGTATTTTTGTAATTTTTTCTTAATTTATAGACCCTTATAACCGGACGGATGTAATATATTTTTACTATAAATTTTAGGAAGTTAATAGTGTGGAAATGATTTGAAATATATATATATATCAAAATCATCTATTCTGATTTTTTTTTCTCAATAAATAAATAAATATATTTATACAAATTTAATATTTTTATTATTTTTTTTAATAAAACTTTCTCTTCTCACTACATTAAAGGTGAATATAAGGTGGCTGTTCACTTAGGTCATCTCCAATAGGATAATTCTATTTATGTGGTTAATAGCTCTAAAAATGCAATTGTTATAGTAATTTTACTTTAATCCACAATTCTATTTTTTACTCCAAAACTAATATTCTTTAAATATTCCATTTTATATACTCCCTCCGTCCCATAAATATAGTCTTAATTGGGTTGGGCACGAGATTTAAGGAATATTTATATTATATTGGTGTTTGGTAAAAAGCACGGATAAAAGATTTTTTTGTCATTGTAAGTATATTGGTATAAAAAGTAGTGGCAATTGTGTAATAAAAATAAAAAAGTAATGGTAATTCTATGGTGATATTGTTATTTATGGAAATAAAACTATTGTTTTGGGACGGACAAAAATGGTAAACAAGACTATTGTATTAGAATAGATGGAGTATTTTAAACCACTTTTTAAATCTACAATTGATATTTTTTTTAAAAAATTAATAAATAAATAAATAAATATACAAATTTAAAATAAAAAAAATACAACACTATAAAAGTGTTGCTACAGTGCACTACCATTGTTTTTTGTTAAAAATAATATACGGTCGAAGACTGAAAATTCTATTTATGGACTGCAACGTCAAAATTACAGCCCAATTGGAGATGGCCTTAGCCGAGCTTCAAAAAATATGAATTGTTAAAAATAATTTTCTATTTTAAAATAAATGTACGTTAATGGATTAGTTTTTTTTTTTTAATTTTTTTTTTTTAAATGCATATGGCTGTTACTTTTTATAAATTTAAATTGAGTTTCCCACGACGTGTAGAATCATCCTACCATATATCAATATACTAATAAATAATGTATTATTATACAAAATGATTTGGTGACGTAAGTGGACAAAAATAAACACAAATTTAAGGACCCAACCAATTAATTAATTTAAAACCAGCAACTAGCTAGTCTCAATAATATGCGTGTCCCTACAGGCTACACAAATCAAATCAAATCTATATAATCTAAAAATAAAAAATTAAATTAAATTAAATTAACTGGATAATATCGTCAAAATATAACTAGTTGAAAGAATGATGATAATAAAAAATAGAGGGTGTGTCTAATTGGTGATTTTTTATTTTTTATTTTGTTTAAATAATAATATTTTATTGAAAAAATAATAATATTTTTGTCAGAAAAAATTATGTGAATTTGATATGACAAGAAAACTAAAATATTATGATATTTTAATATTAGAATTTTATTGGTAAAAATATAAAATTTAGGGTTTACGGTACTAAAATTATAAGTAAATAAAATATTTTAGTATAAATAAATTATGTATATATTAAGCGCATTGGAAAAGAAATAACTTAACTTTGATCGGATCGAAAATATATATATTTTAACATAATATAGTAAGTATTGAATAATAGAAAAAAAAAAAACTTTGAAAAAAATAAATAATAAATTAATGTTCAATAAACAATGACTTGAAAATACCTAAATTAGGCCATATTGCTTTATCCAGTCAGTGTGCCGTGTGCAATGCGCATGATGTCATGTGTCGACGCAATTCTTTATTTAACATAAAATAATAATAATAATAATAATAATAATAATAATAATAATAATAATAATAATAACAATGAAAGTAAATAAATAAGGCATAACAAATTAGTGTCAATTGCCGCATCGCGTTATTTTGAGTAATTGTCAGAAGATGAGGCAATCCTTGTCATTTTGTCATTATTAAAATATTAATATAAAAAATGGTATAGTAATTAGTAAAAATAATAATAATAAACTAAAAATAAATTATGCGCTAGCTTGACGACAACAATAATATATTTGAATCGATAACTTCATAATTAAAAATTCATTTTTATAATATTTGATCATTCTTTACAAAAACAATATTGCTGTGTTTGTTTGTGAATTAGAATTTTTGAATAGTAAAAAGTAATTTGAATAATTGTTTGAATATAAAATAAATTTATAATGTAATAAAAAAATAATTATTATTATTATTTAATTTAATATTTTTTTAAAAAAAAATGAAATAATAAAAATTTGTAGTAAAATTTAAATAAAAAAAAACAACCTATATATTTTAACGGGACAAATATGGAAAGCGAAAAGTAAACATATGACTCAATTTATTTTGTATATATATAATAAGACAATATACGGAGTTTTTTCGTACCGCCGGCTTAATGTCGGTCAATATTGATGAACTCAACTGTACGTCACATCATGTCCTTAATGCACTAAATGACTACAAATACATTTAATTTAATTTTAAATACATTAATAATAAATGCACAATAAATGTATTTGGGCCTGGCTATACTAACAGATTATGGGCCGGATTGAGTTGGATATATTTTTTAATAGACTAACCCGAACCGGCTCGTTATACTAAAATTTTCAATTGATATCAAACAGAAATAAGTTTAAATTAAATGGTTTCGGGTCGGGTCAATAGTGCGCAACTTGAATTGTGAATTGATTGATTGTATATATTGTTAGATTGTTTTTAAGAGCCAATTTAATAAAAATATGTAACTATAATAAGTTTTTTTTTTTTTTTTTTTTGGTAAAAAAGTAATTATAAAAAAAATGTATACGTCCTCATTAATGTTATTGTATTTATTTCAACACAATTTTTATGAAAAAAAATTTATAACTATCCTTTCAATTGTTTTTTATTTTTGAATTTTGGTTGATATTTATGTGAACTAATCATTACATGAACCGAGGCCTGCGTATCTGAACCCAAATTCAATAAGGTACTCTAAAATACAATTTGATCAAATTTGAGGAAAAAATTGTATTATTGGAAAACCTCCCCCCGCCCAACCCCCCCCCCCCCTCCCCCAATATTTTTTTTTGCTAAAAAAACAAACATATATTCCCTCCATGTCAATACAATAGTCTTGTTTACCATTGTTTTCCATCCTAAAACAATAGTTTTATTTTCATAAATAATTATATCACCGTAAAACTACTTTACTTTTTTCATTTTTATCAAACAATTGCCAATATTCTTTTACACTAATACACTTGCAATGGCAAAAAAAGTATTTTATCTGTACTTTTTTCCCATTACCAATATAATATCAATATTCCTTAAATCCCGTGCTTAACCCAATTAAGACTATAGTTCTGGACGGAGGGATCGGTGGAACCTAATTCCTGTAAACTAAGTTTGACAAGGCAAATCACACTATATACTTTCGTTGTTTAGTCGAGTTTTGTAGGTTCTATTTGGAAAAATAACGACCAAAACAGACCCTTAATTTAAGATAAAACTTCTTTTCTTTTTCGAAAATAATTAAATAAAAATAATAAAAATGCTTAATTTCAATTTTGTTGTAGCAAGCAACGCTTATTATTTCATCAATCATGTTTGTAAAGGAGCACACATATATCATCTTGCTAGTTGCACCACAACACAACTCGACATCGAGCCCAAAACCAAGAAAGTTACTAGAGTTAGAAGGACACACTCAAGCCAAGAAGAGCCATAAACTGACCTACAAATTCGGGATGACCTGGCCATGCAGCTCCAGTGACAAGATTTCCATCGGTAAAACACCTCGAAATCGGATCAGGCTCCAACCATGTCGCCCCACCGAGAACAACATTCAGTTTCACTGCCGGATACGCAGTACATTTTTTGCCCTATAGTGAATGCAACAACAGACAAAATATTATTATTATGTATATTATCGACATAACTTTTCAAGTAAAAAAAAGGTTCCTCAAACTTAAATAGTAAACAAACACAATTCCTCTAGTGTTGTTATTCGAAGAGAACTGTGTTTACTAACACGGGCCGAATATCATTTGACGAGGCATACACACCAAAAACCTTACTAAGCAGAAAAGTTAATAATATAGATTAAGAAAATTTACCGTCAGAACACCAGCAGCAGATAAGATTTGTTGTCCATGGCAGATCGATGCCACGGGTTTTCCTGACTCCATAAATGTTTTCACCAATTGCAGAACCTTATCATCCAAGGCCAAGTACTCAGGTGCACGGCCCCCAGGAATCACCAGACCATCATAGCTAGAGGCATCCAGGCCATCAAAATTAGCTGTTAAAGTAAAATTGTGGCCTGGCTTCTCACTGTAAGTTTGATCACCTTCGAAGTCGTGTACAGCAGTAGGACATGTATCGCCATGTTTCTTGTTGGGGCAAACAGCATCTACATGACATTCAAGAGCTTGAAGAGATTGGAAAGGAACCATCACTTCATAGTCTTCCATGTAATCCTGATCAGAAATGAAATCGTCAACAAATAACCAAATGCTTGGTGTTTACAAACAGTGTTCAAACACCCGAGGTAAAAATAGTGAAGATGAGAGCCATTAACACTTACTCCACAAAGAAACAAAATTCGCTTTCCAGAACCAGAAATCTTGGCTCCGAGTGCCTTAATAAAAAGCCCAATAAACTCAGGATGCCCTTCATATGTAGCTCCAGTTATGAGGTTTCCATCGGTAGTACAGAAGGCCATGGTTTCTGGTTCAACCCAATGTGCACCGGCGTGAATCAGTGCAGTTTTAACAGCTGGATAAGCAGTGCACTTGCGGCCTTTAACTACGCCAGCTGCAGCAAGGATCAATTGGCCATGGCAGATGGATGCAATTGGCTTTCTGGAGTCTGCAAATTTTGCAACCAGGGCTACAACAGTTTCATCCACTGCAAGATATTCAGGGGCGCGTCCTCCAGGTATGATCAGTCCATCATATTTGGATATGTCTATTTCGTCAAAAGTTGCATTAAGAGAGAAATTGTGCCCCCTTGATTCAGAATATGTCTGCGTGCATTCATCAAAAAGAAAATTACCCTTCCATTCGGACATAAATCGAATAAAATACCACACATTAAACCAACTTTAGGGAAAAAAAAATAAAATGGAATACACCAATTAAGAATTGAAATCAATACAAGCAGATCTTGATCCTAATTCAAAGCTTATTCCATGGCGGTTACTGTAATAGCTTAGCCATGAGTTCTTAGCTACCATCCAATCTTTAAACCCCTGACTCGTCTATTTAGGATTGTTCTCTATTGACTCAGAATGGTTCTTAGCCTCTCAACTGATTTTTGGAATTCAATGTCTGCGCTACTCATTGTTTATTAATTTGGTTTAGAATCCTATCAACTCCACGCAACAATTAGAGCATGTTCACACGTCAACCAACAAATGAACTGAGGAATTCAACTCCGACAAACCTGGAAACCAAGAGAATCATGGATCGAGGTGCGACAAATGTCGCCGGCTTTCTTCCCGGGGCAAACGGCGTCAACGGCCAACCCGTACGCCAGCAGTGCTTGGAACGGAACCATAACCTAATCAAACCGCAATTCAAAAAGCTTAATTCGCAAATTAGTTTGTCAATCGAGTACAGTAACCACTGCTAATTAACTGAAAATTGAAATCAAGCGAATGAAAAAGAGATGGAACCTCGTAATCTTCAACATAATCTCCGCAAAGCAAGAGCACCCTCTTCTGTGCAGCCATATTCTAGACGCTCCGCTAAGTTTTCCCTGACTTGATTTGAGAGTTTTCGCGGTGACTGGAGGAGATTTGAGGATTATCCGGAGATTTGAGGGTTATCCTCTAGTAAGAGATACCAAATTAGAGAGTCAAACGATGATGATGAAGCGGTGGCAAGGCGCAAGCTGACAAGATTGTCGGTATTGATTTATTCTAGGGTTTCTGGAAAACACCACATCTCTATCTCATCTCATCTGTGTCACCAAAATGTTAAAAAATCATATTCACTCTCTCGGCCTCCACTTTAAAACAGAGTGGATCTGTTGGTAAACTCCACCTCCTCCACCAGGATTTCTCCTAACGCCCATTTGAATGATTTGATCTTCTTGTATTTGGGACTCCAATCTCATAGCCTCTCTACTGCATTCCACGCATTCGTAGCTGACTCGTTGTTGCGTGTCATCTCTTACGGCGACAATGGGACGACAATAGGATTATTATTATAAGGGAAAAAACCAATTTGGTCCAAATATAATTAATATTTATTAATTTTTGTCTCAATATAAAAAATTTATCAATTTTACTCTCGTTATAAATTTTAATTAATTTTGTTCTCATTATAAATAATTTTGGTCCCACCGAAATTACTGCCGTGGATATGACCCAGGCGGCGTGAGAGCTAACTTGGAAACTACATAGTCATGATATCATACGGCGTATAATTATGCATGATCATATTGTTACACGTCTACACAACCGCGTACATTTCTATTTTGGTCTAAACTTTTATTAAATATTTTGAATTTAGAATAGTTGATATAGTTAAAATAGAAAAAAAAAATCAATAATAATCATAATATAATTAAAATGTATCAATTTTAGTTCAAATATAAATTTTACATTTCAATACAATCTCAACGTATACATATATAATTGTATTGAAATAATAAATTAATTTTTAATACTACTATAATAACAAAAAAAAAAATAAAAAAAATAGTTATGTAATTAGATATTTGCAAGAGGAAATTTTTTTTCATGAATAATAGAATTTTAGATAAAACATTTCAAAAGAATATATGTTATAAATTTTTATAATTGAATTAAAATTTATACATATTAGTTATATTAGGATTACTATTAATTTTTTCCATTATATAACTACATCGACTATTCTAAATTCAAAATATTTTTTTAAAAAAATATAACAAAAAAATAAAAAAAAATAAAACATATATAAAAAAATATAAATTTTACATTTCAATACAATCTCAACATAGACATATATAATTGTATTGAAATAATAATTAATTTTTAATACTACTATAATAATAAAAAAAAAAAAAAATTGGTTGTGTAATTAGATATTTGCAGGTTATGAATAATAGAATTTTAGACAAAATATTTCAAAAGAATATATGCTATAAAATTTTATATTTGAATTAAAATTGATACATATTAGTTATATTAGGATTACTATTAATTTTTTCTATTATATAACTACATTGACTATTCTAAATTCAAATATTTTTTTTAAAAAATATAACAAAAAAATAAAAAAAAATTAAACCAAAACAAAAAGATGCACGACCGTGTAGAATTATATATGACCATATAACATGACTATGCATAATTATACATTGAAATATACATGGTCGCCGTGTAGTTTCCAGGTCAGTTGCCACGTCACCTACGTTACGTCCACGTCAGCAATTTTCGCTAGGTTTTTAGCGGTAGGACCAAAATTGATTGAAATTGTTTATAATTGGACCAAAATTGATTGAAATTGTTTATAATTTGACTAAAATTGATGAGTTTTTTATATTAAGACCAAAATTGGTAAGTTTTAATTATATTTGAACCAAAATTAATTTTTTCTATTATTATTACTATTATTATTTAATATTAATATTAAATTAAATATTTAGGGTCTATATTCTCATTGTTTATACATATTTTTATTTTGAATTTTACCATTACAAATTAATCATTTTAAAAGTCATTTATTAATTTTTTAACAAACATTGCTATTGTATATTTAAAATATACAACAAAAATTATTGTAATTTAGAATTTTGTTACAATGCAAAATTGAGTTAATATTAGTTGGTGGTTCAGATGACTTTTAAACGTGTGGGTTATAAAAAAAGTTCTAATAGAATAGTTTCAAATTGAATTAGAATCACATTTTAAATTAAATATTTGTATAATAGTGAATTCAAATTGAATACTTTGAAAATTAATTCGAATTAAATATCAGTATCATTTTAAAATTCGAAACGAATTGAATATCATATTGAATAATAAATATTTTTTTTTTACTAAATCGAATTGAATACTACAATATTGCAATATTCGATTTGATTTCATTCGTTTACAACCCATGACATTAGTCAATTTACTTTACTCACCAATATGTGTTTAGAGTTTTTGTTAGAAATAAAATATTCTTTTCATTCATTCATTTATTTGATTCACACTTACTCCTACAACATAAGCTTTATCCAGACTAAAAATAGGTACTCTTTCCGTCCGATTCTAATGTCTCATTTATCTTTTACGTTATTGTATTTAATATTAAAATTACATTTATATTTATATAATTTTTTGCACAAGTGTAATTATAATAGTACTATAAAACATTAATAGAAGTATTGTTGTCATTTTTCCTAATTTGTACTATGTTTTCACATAATAATTAATGTTCAAATATCAACATGCAAAAAGTAAATGAGACTCTTAGAGTCGGACGGAGGTAGTATTAGAATAATAAAATTATTAATAAAAACAATTTAAGTAATATGTATATTTATAACGTAGGAACCGCAGCCGCTACTAAATGAATATATTCGGAGTAAATCTTCGGTCGAAACTAATAGTCTGTAAACTAAGTTCGACAAAACAAATCACATCAGATAATCATGTGTGATACTAAGTAATAATTTTCTTTAGTTATTCTTTTTATGATTTGGGAATCAACAGCCGCTATCCGAAAGTGCGCACTGATAACCCCCGGTCAAACCTAAGTAATAATTAATTATACATACGGCTCTGTTTACTCAACACATTTTCACTAATTTGACAATATTTATTTAAAAAAAATATATCACATCAAATACATTTTTTCTCTCATAAAATATCAAATCAAATACTAACATTTTACTTTTTCCAAACTTCCAAATTTTCAAAAATCTAAAAAAAAAAAAAAAACCCTATCTACACAAACCTGTATTTGTTTGTCAAATTACATT
This sequence comes from Andrographis paniculata, assembly GCF_009805555.1. NCBI lineage: Eukaryota > Viridiplantae > Streptophyta > Magnoliopsida > Lamiales > Acanthaceae > Andrographis > Andrographis paniculata. Next base: position 198,194 of record NW_026137601.1, on the reverse strand, counting down.
AATGTCCTGTTATTGACTGTAAATCTCAAGTTCCATTGTAGCGTCTAAGTCAAATACTCGTCTTCGTATCTCCATAATGGAGGTGGATCCAGTGCTGATGGGTGCATCCATCAGCATCATACTAATACAATACAAGTCATTCATCATAATAGATTATAATCGAACGGTTTTGATTAAATAAAGATAAGATAGTAATTTTAATTTACAAAAGTTACTGGGTTGAGGCGATTTTTTCATTCTCCCTTCATTTTTTACTTTCTACTGAAAAATCTTCCATCGCTCTTTGTCTTCAAATCGTCTTCTTCAACCGTCCATTGTTATTCGAGGCCGGACGCGTTCATGGAGGTGATTTCGTCATCGTTCTTCGTGTCTAAGTTTTTGTAAATTATGTTATGTCCATTGTTTTATATGATTTCAATGCATTTTAGGTTAAACATTTCTCATTTTCTATCTTATTTAAGTTAAATCATTGTCCAATCCTTGTTTAAGGGTGGACTCGTCTCTATCTCTGCCTATGAAAACACCACCAGGATCTCCTCCTCCATTCACCAGGCTCTTAATAACACTGGAATCGCGCTTAATCACGTCCTTGTAGATGAATTTTGAGATTTGTTGGAGTTTTGTGCTCATTGTGTTGTTGAGTGGATGATTTGTAGTTTTTTGGGTTGTTGTGGTGAATATTGAACAGTGGGATTGAGTGGTTTCTGGCTTTTTAACTGCGATTTATGTTTATGTGTAACCTTTATTTTGACTAATTTATTGTTGGTGGACTTCTGTGTACTTGCTGTCTTTTTTTTGTTGTTATGCTGGTGTTGTAGGGAAAGATGGAATTATTAAACATGGTGTTTTTATTGTGTTATTAACAGTAGTTTTATTCAAGTAATATTTTGTTTATCTCATTATGTTGGTTGACTGAAGCTCTATTTATGTTGGTCCTTAGCAATAATTCTATAGATAGTGGACAAATTGATGATGAGTTTTGATTTCATGTAAGTAAATTTTTACTTTCATGATATTGAGAGAGACTTTCGGAAATTGGTATCAAGTTGGAGCCAAGCAACTGCAAATTTCTATATTTGCATTTGTAATACATTTCATCCATTTTTCACATACTACGAGGAATCTGAAACTTGAAATAGTAATGCATATTAAATCCCAATTTTTGATTGAAAATGTGAGTTTGTTGCTTGCGGTTCCGTTGGAATGTTTAGTTTGTCGTTAGTAGTTCTGTTGGAATGTTTTGAGCATCTATTTCAAATAAGAGAAAATAGCAACTAATATGTGATGTAGCCTTTCTTTTCAGGTAGTTATTGATGGCCTGTTTGCTTTTGAAAGTGTCTTCATAAAATGTCATCGTGTTAATTTGTGAATCCATTTGGATTCAATTTGATCTTATAGTTTTTCTCCATGCTTAGGTGCCAAGGATACGAGTGACAAGAAAATTTTGGTGGTCATGTTATTTTGGGCAGTTGACAATTCAGCTAATGCAAATTATTTGTTAATTTCCGGAGATCGAGATTTTTGAAATGCTCTTCACAAGCTGCGCATGCATCACTAAAAGATTCCTTCTTGCTGCTGCAAAGAGTGTTTGGCTTCTAGTGGTGTCTTCGTAGGTGAGGACGAGGTTGCGCGCGAAGGGGAAAATTGATTGTTATGATTAGTCTGTTGACTTTGATGAATTTAATTTGAATAGTTTGTTGGTATTGATCGGTGTATTGAATTGAATGGGTGATTGGTCAGTTGACTGTGGATTTTTGTATCAATTTCTGCTTAACACTTATGCTACTTGTTAGAATAGAAAATGTTTGCAGGTATCTAGTAAAATGTTTGACTCAATATATATAAATGCTAGCAAGTTTAGAATGGTAGGAGTAAAATGTTGAATAACATTTCATGAAAATTCTTGATGATATTAAAATAAAATGCTGAATTAAGTAAATGTAAATCCTTATCCATCATTTTATGTTTTTGTTATTAGGCAATATGTTTTGGTGGAAACCATATTTAGAATGTCCATTTTGAGGCATTTTCTGGATAACATTAATATCATTTAAGAGTACATTAACATGCTAAACACACTTGTAGAAATGTTTATTGGTATTCAACAAAATGCTTGGTCTTGTATATATAAGTTCTTATTATATTTTGTTCATAATATTTTGCAACCAAATCATGTATGAACTGACTAAAAGTCAATTTCCTTATTTTTATCATGTTTGTTATCTCTCTTATTCATCCTTCTATGCTTCTTTTGTTTCTCAGAATTGCTAATTCAATATGCATTTGTGTAGGATGTTTTTGAATTGTGCACAACCTGTTGCTACTAATACATCTATCGTGCATATTGAATGACAAGACAACATTCCAATATTTTTCCATATGTTGCACGTGCTTTCAATCGAAGATGTGAACAAGATGTTGATCATTTGTCTTCTCCATTTTATATAGGCAAAATTGCTCATAACTCCCTTGTGGTTTCGAAACTCAGCGTAAATTCCTCATCTACTTTAAAAATTGCATGACGTCCCCTTATACTTTAAAAAATATTGCATGAAGTCACTTTGTGGTTTCAAAACTCAGCACAAATCTCTATTTTACTTTAAAAAATTGCATGACGCTCACTTATACTTTAAAAAATATTGCATAAAACCCCCTGCCAGGCAAAACATATAGATAGGAAATCATCTTCTTATCACACGAGGAAAGTTTCATAGTGGTGGGGTTTCATGCAACGTTTTTTAAAGTATAAGGGGGTACCATGCAATTTTTAAAGTACAGGGAAATTTTACGCTGAATTTTGAAACCACATGAGAGTTATAAACAATTTTACCTTTTATATATAAGATATGTTTTTTTTTCTCATCTAAGCACTGTGTTATGAATTCAAAAGATCTTTGGTGTTGTTCTTAAAACCATTGAAAAACATTCGGTTTTTAGAACATGGCTACAGAGTTCATCAATGAGTTGAATATATGATTTGCAACTAATTGTCTATCCCGCGCAAAGAAATCCTAATGTTCCTTTATGATTCTCCACCACTCTTTGAAACTGACGAACAACTTGAACAATGTTATTGTGTGGCTGGGGAATGTAAATGAAAATGTTGATTGTTGTATTATAAAATGCTTTCCCAAAAATAGCATGATGCTGAGTTTCGTATTTAAGGTAATCACATATTATGATGAGTAATACAATACAAAATGCTATTCTTTTCTTTGGTAAATGCTGATGTTAATTGAACGGTATGGTACATTATTTTATTTAATAGTAATTTCAATATTTTAATTGAAGTAAGACTGCTAATGCATATTTAAGAAATTCTTATCACACCGGACGGGATTTTGATGGCTTTGTTAATATCTAAATCTGAAAAACAATTAATACAATTATATTAACATAATTAAATAAACTATTATCCGAATTTGACTAAAGACGCCATAATCCAATCCGATAAACTGAATCCATTAAATTCAACCAAATAAATCATAGAAGATATTCAAGATTTCAAATCAATTTTCGAAAAGTAACTTATGCGATTGAGCGATTTCCAGTTCCATATCGTCTGAACTTGGCGAGGACGTTGATGCATCCGAAATTGCAATATCTTCGATGTCGCCACTGCTTGTTGCGCGATTGATTGGGTTGGAATAATAAATAATTGATTTTGCTTATCCCGTCAATATCACCCATTAATTCTATTGAAAGAGTGCGTTTATTTTTCCCAGCGAATGCGGCATCGAAGAAAAAAGAGAATGAGACTTGAGGTAGTTATGTAAATTAGGAAAATTCTTATGACATCCTTAATTTAATACAAACCATTGGATTAACAATTCTAATTCAATCGCTAATATGCAATCAACATTACGCTGATTCTAAATATTCAGCGCGCAATCCCAATCCCTCCATAATACTAGACATAATGAATGCTCTAGCACACGTGTTTTTATATTTTTGGAAATAACAATAATAATAAAAATAATAAATAATTATTTTTATTAAAAGAAAAATCTTAATTGGGGCCGTTGGATTGGGCAATAAGTAATAATAAATAATTATTTTTATTAAAGAAAAAAAAAAAAAAAAAACCTTGATTAGGGCCGTTGGATTGGGCAACAAGACAACCGGGCCTGGCCACAGAAGCTTCTAGCAACTGCCGCCCATGTATAAACTAACATATGTGCAGTTGCGGTGTTTACACAGACAGGTACTTCGCTGCGATAATATTCATTTCTGCATAAGGGATATTTGATTAACAATGGCAGGAGTGGTAATGCTGCCCAAGGAATTCGGATACGTCGCCATTGTCCTCGTTCTGTACACATTTCTCAACTTTTGGATGAGCTTTCAAGTCGGCAAAGCGCGCAGGAAGTAATCTTCCATCCCTCTTTTTATTTTTTTGAAATTGGGAGCTGTCTTTTGATTGACTTTTGTTTTAGGCGCGTAATTACAAATACTTTGTCGAATTTGTGTGACTCAGGTATAAGGTTTATTACCCGACGATGTACGCCAGTGAATCTGAGAACAAAGATGCCAGTCTTTTCAATTGTGTTCAGGTATTTATAATTTCCTCTCCCATCTTCTGAGAGTTTTGATTAATTTTATTGTTTCCGGTACTTTTGGATGCATCTTCGCTTTGTATTAATTGCATTTTACTCGTCTCATTTGCTTTGAGTTTTTAAGTCGATTTTATGTTTGTTAGTATCTTTTGGATAGCTCAATTTTGGTCTCCAATTAAATGTTTTTCTGTGATCGGTGATCCTCTGATGATCTCCCAAATTTGCTGAATTGTGAATTTCTGTATATATGTTTATGTATAAACCAAGGAGATTGAATTGAAATGTGTTTGTGCAGAGAGGTCACCAGAATTCCCTGGAAATGATGCCAATATTTTTCATGTTGATGATATTGGGAGGAATTCAGCACCCTGTGATATCTGCATCATTGGGAGTCCTTTACACCGTCACTCGGTATTTCTATTTCAAAGGCTACTCCACTGGTGATCCTAAGAACCGTCTTTCTATTGGGTAAGGAGTATTGCCCTTTCTTCTGTTACCAATATTTCACTTGTTGATCTTCTTTGGTGATTCTTGAATATATACTGTGATTAGTTTGCCCAAATTGAAGCCATGACCTCATTCCTTGACTTAATGTTGTATGTAACCATGCTATTCATTTCTAGTTGGATATGAAGTCGTGAGCTTCGAAATTAGCAACCATTCTTTTGAGGCTGTTCAACCACCCTGAGTATTGTTGAATAGAATAGAAACTAAGTTTGAGCGTGTGGATTGGAATCATATCTTCAGTATTTTTGTTGCGGACGGAGAGGGAGCTTGTTAGTTTTAGGATATCTTTAATAATCTCCGATGGAAGAAGTTTAAAACAATGTTTGCCATTTTACCTTTTTTAGAAGGTGTAGATCCAAAGTCCTGGTTTACCTATCGGTGAAGTATTCTGCTCTCTCTCACCCCTAGTTCAAATAATCATCAGCTTTACCTATACCCCCGGTTATATTGAGAATAATGAAGGGCAGAAGTTGTTGCTGCTCAGTATCTCTTAAGTCTTTCCCTGCTAATTTCAAAACTTGCATTTGCTCACTCTGTGTTTCAAAAACTAGTTTAGATGCATAGAGAACAACCAACTGTAGCACCTTGTCCAGATGATATTTCATTTATCTAATTGTTGCCTCTTGGAAATAATGCATGTATTGCGCGCACGCATTGAAAGGCTGAAGTTTTAGCTGAGAGCATGAGTATAAACAGCATTAGATGCTCTACGATACATGACATTGTGTTCAGGCAGTCGACATTAGAAGCACATTTCAATCAAAATTTGAGATTTGATTCTGGTTCAGTTTTCTGCCTCTTGCAACATTGATTAGATTAAAGCAAAATGTTTTGTAACATGCCTTGAATTTTTGATTCTGTGCAGGAAATACGGGTTCTTGGCACTGCTGGGGCTTATAATTTGCACGATATCGGGTGCGGTGCATATGCTTTCTGCTTGAAGCATGACTTGATCTGATCTTCTTTCTTCTTCTACTTGGTCTAAAGACTTGGTGCGGTTTCTTAACCCATTTTCTTCATTTTTCATGCATGTTAGTTGTTGTGTTTTTGGGTTGTGAGGACTCATCAGACCTATTTCTTGCACCCCTGAATTAGAGAGAATGTTGATGGTCAAGTTAAAGTTGTCTATTTCGTTTTGGCAATAAAATAACAACTTAATCAAGGGTTTGATTGGTTTGTTTTTACTGTTTAGAATATTATGTTTTAGTATAAAATATTGTTTAATTAAATTAAGATGTAATATATATATTTAATTAAAAATAATTTTTAAATATATTTTATATTATAATTCTTCCGTTCCAATTCAATGTATACTTTATATTAAAATACCAATTATGATATATCCGTTCCAATTATGATATATATCAAAATGCCAAACAAAATTAAATACAAATTAGTATTATATTTATATTATTATTATTATTTTTTTAATTATGATCATTTTTAATGTTTTGTTTGTTTGGCTATAGTGATAATTTTGTATATTTTTTTTAATTATGATCATTTTTAATGTTTTGTTTGTTTGGCTATAGTGATAATTTTGTATTGGTATCAACATTTTTATACAATGGATCCGATGGTGTAGGAGTTGTATTTGTGACCGGTGACTTTTCCGTCGTACCTGGTTTGCAATATACCGGACCTGGTTTGCAATATACCATATTGTACCACCCATAGATTGTGTACTTGGTTGCAATTGTTTTTAATCATCACAATATCCGAGAACTTGTGTTTGTTTAGGGTATTTTACCTTAAATTTACTATTCATCCAATTTTTTTTTAAAAAAAATATCGAATTAAACACCCATTTTTTATTTTTTATATTACATTAAAAATTAATTTTACATTCAAAATGTTCGTATCACATCTATTTATATCACATTATACCACTACTTCAATTCAAATTTTTTAATATTCAAATTTCGACTCAAAATCCAAACTCCCAAATTTGTAATCAAATAAAAAATAAACCAAACTAAACTTTTTTAAAAAAATCATAATCTTTTCATTTTTATGTAAAAAAAAATTACATAAATATATAGTTATTTTTCTTTTGCTTATCCACAACCCCAAAAATAAAATGACCGTTGCCCCGGATTCAAATATAGATCTAGATTCCACTGTACTTTAAATATAAAATAATATATACTCCATGTGAATTCAGATGTATAGAAATATAAATGTTTTTTCTAATTTTCAGTGCATACTCTGACACATATAATGATTAAAGATTTTTATCCCTTTACATACCATATATATCAATGAATAAATTGAAAGAAATTTAAAAACAGAATCTTCAATCCTTAACGGCTATAATTTGCCAGTGAGTCAAAAGTAAATCAGATCTCTATTTAGGAAACTGAAGTTTGGTTTCTCCAGCAACCCTTCTTCTTTGGAATTTCTTACTTCTCTCGTAATGGGATGCTGTTCAAGCAAGAACAAGAACAAGGATTTCACCATTGATCCCTACAACCCACAAAACAAGCCTCACTCAGAACAACAAGCTGCCGTCAAGAAAGAGGTTTCCGGCGCCGCCGTCGAGCGGCAAACGCCCCTCGAAGCCGAGGCCGGTAATCGACAGGCCGTTGTAAAGGTTGGAAGCAGTGACGATACCGGAACCGTTCCCGTATGTTCTACGACGCAAGACATCGACGCCATCCTACTCGAATGCGGGAGGCTCAGCAGGAGCAACTCTTCCGCCGGGAAGAACGGCGAGAGTGGGAGCCGAAGGAGGAGCTACGATCTCGACGGAGAAACAAGGAGGAATGCGGGAGAAGAGGAAGGATTTACGAGGAAGGGAGAAAGGCGGCAGTCTCCGCGGAGGAGGCCGGAAAGGGACAAGGGCCAGGCGGCACAGCCGCGCTCCGGCAGCAGAGAAAGGAGGAGACTAAGCCGATCTCCCAATAGACATAGATCCGAATCTCCTCCCGTCAAAAATACTCGTCCGTCGGACTCCATTTCCAGGCCCGGGAAAATAGTCGCCGTGCCCGCTACGGTGCCAAGCGTCGGGGAGGTTAACGCCACCCCGAGAAGAAAGGCTCCGGCGAGGAGAAGCGGCGGCGGCGGCGCATCGCCACGCGCACGATCGCCAGCAAGGATGAGCAGAAGCAATTCCAGGAATGGGGAGAGAAGGAATCCTCTAAGTGAAATTGACTCAAATATTACCTCCACAGGACAGGGAAACAAGAAACCATGTGAGGTTGCAAGAACAAGACACGGCGTCGTCGGAGATGACGACGATGCCGAGCCAGTTCTAGGGAACTCTAACGCGTCGCCTTACGCTGCATTTTTGCTAGACGACATCCGAAACTTCCATCAAAAGAACCCCGTTGCTGCTGCGGCGATTTCTCTCCCGCCGTGCGTGGCTAAAGCTTGCTCGATCGTGGAAGCAGTAGCCGATCTCAACTCTGGTACCAACGAGAGTGGTAGGCGACATTTCCTCGTCGAACAAACAAGTAAAATTGACAGGAACCTGGCGAAACCCGATCCCATTTTGGAATCTGGGATTATAATAACAAACGACGATGATCTGGGGCAGCCAAGCTACCATAAATATGTAACATTGCCGTCGTCGTCTTCAAGATCAGTTAACAAACAGAATGGGGCAAAAACGGCGTACCAGGCATCACGTGCATCAGGCAAAGGTGTTGGGAGTGCAGAGTCGAAACCTGAGGTCGTTGCACGGTGTCGCCTTCCACTGCAACTTAGATAATTAAGTTAATCAGTTTGCTCGAATGGTTAGTCCACACCCCACTGGTTTCAGTTCATTTCTTGTTAGCTGAAAACAGAGTTTATTTCGATATTGTACAACAACCTTCATCTACAAATCTTACATTAGTAGAGGAATACTTACAATGTTCCCGTCATTTTTACTATCCAAAGTTTCAATATTTGGAGCAGAAATCACAGATTTGGTTTCGATGCTCCAGCTATTTCGAATCCTTTCCCAACTCCTACAAGACAAGGATATATGTGTATAAGCCTTAAAATGGAGCTGGCTGAAAATGGAGGACGTACCTCGACTTTCATCCTCTGAATTTGAACCCTGGTTTCTTGAACCTTGTGATATCATTTATATACAATGAACCCAAACAGACGTCGTGCTGGGGTACCTCGACTAACATCACGATCTGCCATGACATAAATCATATGTGGATGAACTTTCACTCCAACTTTTCCTTGTAGTTAACCATATAGATTGCAGCAATGGTCACAAGGGCTCCAACAAGTTGCAATGGGGTGAATGTCTCGTCAAGATAGATGAAACTGCAGTTGATTTTTAAAAGGTTATTAAATAAGTTTTTGATAGTTCACGCACCCACTCGCTCCCCACGCCAAATAGAGATTTTAATTGTTAGGCTTGTTACCCGAAAAATGACGCAAACATTGGAGTCAGAAATGTCAGTGAGCTGAGCTTCGTCAAGCTGCCTGGAAAAACATTAACAGCAGTCAAGTCAGGTCGAAAACTCTGAGCAAGAGTTTAACGTATCACAGTGGGTGCGACTATGACTACTGTATCGAGATTGAGGGCATGACACCTTTGCAAGAACTCAGGCTGCGACTTATTAACTTCCCTTGGTAAATTATGTATACATATTAAGCTAGATCAAGTTTGTCAGGTTTCGATAAAAATTATAACATGTGGTTTGTTTCTGTTAATAAGGCCAATTTATTTCATGATTTTCCTCTTCCTAATTGAAACTTTGTTGGACTGATTTACCCTTTGAGCACAACAAAAGCATTGGATGGTATGTGTGTACACATTAGTATATAGCCAAAATAAGGAAAAATAATAATAACTTGCCTCGTGTTGCATTGTAGAAGAAAACACCGTAGCTGATGGCACTTCCAAAAATTGAGGTGTAAAGAAGAGATATAACATCACTTGTTGTAAGCTTATCGACACTTGAGAGAACAGGATCATGATTAAGAACTGATATAGCCACAAGTGGGAGACCACCGATCACCATGTGCTGTGTAATGAATTTGATGTTAGCAAAACTCTCCAAATCCATTTAGACAAAGGGTTTTAAAATGGTGGTTTCAGTTCTAGGATCGGGTATTACTTAGATGTGAAACTTGCAGACCTTATTGGTTGTGATATTGATCTTAGGGGGGGAACGTCTTGCAGAATTCTCATAAGGTTCTTCGACTATTGCATTATAAGTACAGAATTGTAGTTTGTATATGTAACTAATGTGTAATTATTTTATAGTCACACAAACTACACTAATGTATTCAATAAGTGGCGAAAATATATATATGAAACAAGAAATTTCTGATGTTGATAATCATATAAAACAAATTAAACCATACCCAACCAGTAGCCATGATCGGATCTGAGTATTTGGAGACCCACCGGACCATGACAGTGCCGACGGCCATACTTTGTGCAGCTAAGAGCATCCACCACTCCCCACTTCCCCACAAGGAAAAGTTATTGGCATCAAAAGTAAGAGCAGGCACCTGCAAGATATACCAGCCCTTGATTACATGTAAGACCAAGTAAATTGTGATTTTGCAGCATTCTAGGCAAGGAAACAAGACAGACGGTAAAAAAATCATATCACTTTTTACCCATTTTAACTATTTTTCGACTTTTTTTACTATAAAAAATAAAAAGTACACACTACATTCAAACCCGTCTCTAACCAAATGAGCCTATTTTTACACTACGGATGGAGTAAATCATAGTAGTATTGCATAGCTGTAATAATTCAGAATATAAATTTTACTAGAATTTACTTTTTGCTCAATTACTGAATACTTTTTTAATACAAAAACAACAAGATATATCCATCCGTTTATATTTGTATGCGTGCATATATTTATATAGGATCATTGAGTTCTGAGCTTTACTTTTATATGATTAAAACTATATAATTACAGATTTAATTCACAGCAAAACGATGCCAACAATCAGTGAATCCATGCCATTAACAGACTACAGGAATTCAGTGGCGCAACATTTGTAGATAAGAACAATGCAATCAGGAAAAAGAGAATGGGAAACAGGCATTTGAGAACAACATTAGTACCTCAAGGAGCAAAAGTCCTACGACGCCAAGTACAAGTCCAGCATACCCAATGTACCCTATGGATTCTCCGAAGAACAAAGAAGCCAGAATAGCCACAGTCAAAGGCTGAGAATCAATTATCACCTGCAATGTTTTTCCAATCCAAGAATCATTTCAAATTCCAATCGAAGAATGGTTTCATTCAACAACAAGGATACAACAGCCATCTCCATAGCTACCACTGCCAAAAGAAGCTAACAAACAGAAAAAGACTCACAGATGCGAAAGGCCACTAGAAATTCATGACACATCCTCTTTTGAGCAAAAAGCCAATAATGAACAAAATGCGACTTTAAAACTACCAAGCGAAAAAATGATTGACCGATACATGTGCACACCATTTCAAACAATGGCATCCAGTGGACCAAGGTTGAAATACTGAATTAGGTTTCGAAAACTAATAAAGTTGTTTCAAAGACATAAATTGAGACTTCATCATCCTCCTTTTACTCCTTTTTAAAAAATATTTATGATTTCCATATTACCATGAATCAATACTCCATTAAGCGAAATGTTGTAAGAAACCCCATACTTCAAGAATATGATTATCCGACAACAAATAAACATATGTCCTTATATATATATATATATATATATAAACTAGACTGTTATTTTGGAAGTTTGGAAAATTAATCCCCTTTTATCGATTCCTAGTTTCTGCGATTGTTTATATCTCCATTGTTGTAACAGATAGAGTAAGTAATTCAACATGGCAATCCTTAAAATCACCAATTTTGATCAAAAACGCAAAAAGCTCTTGTTTCTTTTTTTTTTTTTTAGAATCAATATTATCGTATTTTATTAAAACATCATATTCCAGGCTTAGCGTTTCTTATTCACCCAATCGATTTCATACTAACTAAAAATGACCCAAATCATCTTCCCCGATAAACTAAAACAGCAAAACAACACACACATATATATAACTATGTATATATAATTTATAAAGCTCAAGTAGAGAAAAGGTTTTAGCTAACTTACACTGCCCAAGCCAGCTGTAGTCCTCTCCAATCCTTCGGCAAGAAAGCCCTGGAAACAGCAAGCATCAACCAGAGCAAATACTGAAATAGAGAACCAAGCATTGAGTCCGGAGGGGAAACTTCTGCCTCTCGACGTTGCGTAGCCGATCAACAACAGCCCTGCCGGAATCAGCCGAAACGCCGCCACGAAGAACGGGCCGGTTTTGGGCAGCACTTCCTTCATAGCGACCATAGCCGTCCCCCAGAAGAAAAAAGGCGATATCAAAAGTCCCCATTCCAGCACGGTCCGCGCCAATTGCACCAAATCCGACGCTTCTACTACTGATTCCGCAGCCACCACATCCTTCGAGTTCCTCGGCGGATCATCATTCGGCGCGACCACGCACTCGACATCGAGTCCGGTGCCTATGCAATCGATCTCATCAGCGGATGAACGATCGAGCTCAAGCTCCGAATCGGTCGCCTTGCCCCTCGCTTTGAAATTGGTCGGAACGGCCGCGATTCTACGTCGCCCCGCCGACTGCAATCGCGAGGACCGACACTGCTTGCTCAGGGCGATGGTGAAACAGTTGCGAGCTGTTGCGGCGGCGGAAGTAGCGGGGACGACGACAACCACCGGAGTGGATGAACCGCCCAAACAGCAACTCCACGCCATTTTGGCAGATATATTTTGCCGACTTTTCGAGGGAAGTAAAACCTTTTTCCATAAATTAATAATTAATTAAATAATAAAAAGGAATTTATGAGTGGTGGTGAAAGAAACAAGTATTGGTCTTCTACCGGTCTCAATAAACTCTGACGTTTTTATTTATTTATTTATTTATTTTTTAAATAAAGGGTGTGTTTGTTCGGAGGAGTGGATTTCACTCCAATTTTTTTTTTTCCTTCTCTTTTTTCATCCTAAAAAAATCAAATCAAATATTTATTTATTTATTTTTTATATTATACTTAAAAAAATAATTTTACATTCAAAATATAACCTCAACACCTATTTATACTATTCAAATTCAAAATTTTTATTATTCAAATCTCAATTTAAAATCCAAATCATCACACAAACACACCCAAAGTGTCTCCTAAGATTATAGGTTTTTTCTTAATAATAAAATTTGAATTGCCATTTGATAATTATATTTTAAATATAAAATTAAATTATAATATAGTAAATTATATTTGTTCGATTTCACATTTAATATTATATTAAATTAATTAGTTATTTTAATTTTAATTTATAATTATTTATATTATATTTTGATTAATTTTATAAATATATTTTTAATTATTTATAAACTATATTCCTTTCAAATTCTTTGTATCTACCGTAACAATGGCACACCATAATGCGCTGGCGATGAAGAAAATAAAATACATGCACATAAAAACCAAAAAAGCCTCGAAATTCCATAATAATAATAAAAACAATAATATATTACCAAAAAAAAAAAAAAAAAAACAAAGGAAAGAAGCAAGGAGTGCAAAACAGCCCTCCACATTATTAATACAGCAATAAATACAAAAAAAAAAAAAATAATAATAATACACCCAAAAACCAAATAATAATAATCAATCATAATATATAATCAGAGCCTAAACCTAAACCTACATCGACTATTGCTAATCCTTATATCATTATTTGCATTCAAACTGTCGACATTCAATCTGCACCTCACCAAGAACTTCCATTTGAAGAGCTTTAATTTTCCCAACTTCAGTTTGACGGGAACCCGAGCCCGAAGATTCAACGGGACGCTTCCCGTCTGCTGCTGCGTCGTCCGCACCGACTGCAGCAGACCCGCCGCATCCCGCGTCTGTCCTGTCAGTGTTAGGCTCAGCACGGTCGTGTTCCTGTGCCCTTGGTAGAACTTTGGAAGCGATCCCTCGCATAGTTTTGTACCCGTATACCTATTTTTAAATTCAAATTTATTAAATTTAAGAATTTTCGATTCGGGAGTATATTATATTGGACTATATATGTATAACACATTGAAAAAATAAATTGGAAATTTAAATAAATAAATAGTAATAGGCTTTATATACACAACCAAAATATAAGGGCTTGCTTGGTTTGAGTTTGTGTAATTAGTTTGATTTTGTGTAATAGTAATTTAATGTAATATTTTATTAAACACAAAATGGAATTTTTTTTATTTTTATTTTTTTATAATCATGCTACAATTACTATTAATGAATTAAAATTATTTATAAAAACATTTCAAAAGTTGCAATTTCACATTTTAAATTAACTCAAAAAATCATTTATTAAAGGAATTTGATTTCATATCTTCCTCTCAATTTATAAAAAAGGCAAAAAGAAAAGATAAAAGTAATTTAATATTTATTTATTTTGTTAGAGCATTTATGATATTAAAATATTATTATATGTTATATGAACAAGTAAATAGTCCTAATTAAGTTCTTTATATAGTAATATTTTTACAAATAAATTTTTTAATTAGTTTAAAAATAAAATTGATCACGTAAGTAAATGGACTTTAGTATACAACATACATAAGTGCTTACGAATGATTTTTTTTTTTATAATATATTAAATAAAAAATAAATATTTAATACAATAATAATTTATTTTTTTTTAAAAAAAGACTTTCAATAAAATATTTTTTAGAATGATTATACGATTAAATCTACGATTGCATGCTATTCTGTTTTTTACTATTTAAACTCTATACTTTTAAAAATATTTTTTTTTATATTACAAAATATTTCATTATATATTATTTTAATTCTAAATTCAAATTAAATTTTTTCGAACTTCATCAAAAGAAACACACCCTTTTAAGTAACGTACCATACGCTCAAACGACTTCCCCCCTCGTAATAAATACCGATCTTCTTGTTCGGATTCCTCGCCGTGATATTGACATTGAACGCCGCCGACAAGCTATTGTCATTCCCCAAATTAAACTCCGTAATCCTCATCGAATCCACCGAATATTTCGGGACTTTCGGGTCGAACACAAAGTACACGACCGCGGCCAAGATCCCGATTATTAGTATCACGAGAATAACAAAAGAGACGGTCCAACAAAAGCACTTCTTGCACGTGCAACATCTCCGACTCTTTGTGGGCTTATACGGAATGCCACGTGCGGGAGGCGGCGGATATTGCCGCTCGGGATCGCCGTTTTCCGATGGGTGCGAACCTCGGCCCACCAACGGGGCGGTGGGTTTTGAGGGCGGCGCCGCCTCCTCCGCCGGGTCTTGATTGACCGGATGGATCCTCAATTGATCGGCCATTTTTGTCAAGAGATGAAATGTCCTAAGGAAATGTTAGGACAAGAAGTGGGATTTAATTACGAAGAAGTATTTGTGGTAAGGTTTATATAAAAGTCTTGTATGGATTTCTATGGTGGTTTTGGTGTCGGAAGTTTCCTCTTTTTTGACTTTAAGAAATTGAAATGTGGTTAAAGTGTCATTATCTTGGGATTTTATTATTATTATTATTATTATTTTATTTTATTTTATTTTATTTTAGGTTTTCACACATTTAATTATGTGTTTGTTTATATGATGATTTTACTTAAGTTTGAAACCTGTTGTAGTTTGAATATTATTTTGCTTAGCATAGCCGCAAGGTCTGCGATAGCGCGTGGACGTAATAAATATGGAGGTGTTTGTATTAATTTTTTATTTTGAAAAACGGTAAATATATATATATATATATACACATTTTATTTTTAATTTTTGGGGTGTGTTTTTTAATTTTTTATTGTTCAATGTTCATGTTTTTTTTTTCTTTTTTTTTTTTTAACGTAAATCTATGTATCTTTACTATAAAACATCATTTCAAATTATTATTTAAATTAAAATTTAAATATCAATTTTTTTAAAAAAAAAACACCGAATTTATATAATTATTTTTACTTTTAAAAAATACTAATATTCAATTTTTTACGATGATATCGTATGTAACAACCCTTTTGAAAAAATACATAAAATATGGATTCTATGCATATATATATATATTTTGTTAATACTCAATAAATGTCACACAATTAGTCTGTTTAATTAATTAACTTTTTTTGTATATGGTATAAAGAATTGTATTAGTAATATAAAAAATAATATTTTTGTATTGAATAATTCATTTTTTATGAATGAATGATATATATTATGTTAATAGTGTATATTTATATTTTTAATCATATTTATAGGAAATTGTTCCAATGAAAAATATTAAATGAACACAGCGAATGTACTTTCAAATCCATGCTAAAAACAACAAGTGTAAACGGCTTTATCCTTATTTAATTTTGAAAATTTGACTAATCATAATTTTTTCCCCCTACCAAATTTATCATATTTATTCTTGGTTACCAAATACATAAGGGCTTGATATATTTTGTGTTCAGTTGGAAAGTATGTTTTGAAATTGCAAATTTTTAAATAAAAAATTACATTTTAAATATAATGTCATGACCAAAAAATATGTTATGATATTTTTTTTTAATTAAAAAAATTATTAAATGCTTATTTATAAAATCAAAATTTTTATTTAGATTTAAACTTTTATTATGATTTATAAATCCAATAGATTAAATTAAGGTATTATAGTTAAAGATGAAAGTCAAAGAAGTGTTTGCCTACATTTAGGACTTTATGCATTAGAAATAGGTGACTTTTTATTGCGTCTGTTATGTTAACATTATTTAAAAAGTTGGTTTAATTTTCAAGGCAGGTTTTGTAGTATAGCTGACATTTGTATGTTAATGTTTCTCCAACTTATATATATATATATATATATATATTTTTGGGATATACTATATACTCCCTTCCGGTGCAAGGTTACTTTTTACAAATAAATTTTTAAATATTAGTATTATAATAAATTGTAGTAAAAAAGACGAAGATACCCCTATTAGCATTATATAATACAAAAGTAATGACATTTGTGTATATAGTATAAGTTGGAAATGTTATTTATTATATTAGGTAGGTAGAAATGATAACCTTATTTTTGGAACGGACAAAAATAAAAAAAAAATAACAACATTTCAATTGGAAGGAGGAATTATATTATTTGCACTTTAAGACAAATATATAAAATATTATATGCCAATTTTATTATATAAATTATTCATCAAAAAACATTTATAGAACCAATATAAGCACCATAAGCATTATTATTATTATTATTATTTTATTTTTACCTCGGTTAACTACTTAAATGGCTACAAGGTAGTTATTATATTATAATTTTATTTTTGTCAAAAGTTAAATAATAAAGATAAAAATGGAGTCAAGCCTCGTGATAGCAAACCTTCTGGAAGGACAAAAATAATAATAATAATAATAAATAAATAAATAAGAGAGAAAAGAAAAGGAAAGAAAGAAGAAGCAACAAACACATTTCTATGAGTGTGTTATTTTTGTATTTTTTTTTTTCCAATACGTTTTTTCAAGAAAATAATATATTACATATCTTCGTTATTTTTATATTACTTATAAAATTCTTTATAATTCGCATAAAAAAATATTCTTTCAAGGTCGAAAAAATGATGTTTCGTCGACATATTCCTCGTCATCTTCTCCAAACTCTTTTTTGTTCGCCAACTCCCTATTAACAACTACACAAATTTTAATTTTGATTTTATTTTGCCAAAGAAAAGTGAGAAAAACTGAAAACTTGATTAACATTTTAAATAATTGGTGTTAGAATTGATTATACATACAGATTATGAAATTTGATAATTTAGTGATGAATAAATCTTTGTTATTGGGTATATATATATATATATATATTAGAACTTATAACTATAAAAAATGAGTTTCAAAATGTTGGTTCAAGTAGTTACAAATGGATATATTAGCCTAATTAATGCCTCTAGAGAAGAAATTCTTCAAATTGAAATAAAATTTGATTCTGAAGGAAAAAAAAGAGTAATAGTTTTATTTACTTTATTCTTAATAGATAGGTTTTGTGATGAAAAGATAAAATATTAATAAAGATCAATATCGGAAGATAACATCCAGACTTGTTTTTTTAATCTTTTGGTGCGGTATGTAAAAAAAAGATAAGATATAAAAAAATATCAATATGAAAGCTCTCAATAAAAATATTTTGATTTTAAAAAACTATGAAAATTTTTATTTAAAATACAGTGTGAAATACAAAGTAAAATAAATAAGTTTATTTTTTAATTTACACATTATCTCACTGATCAGTATAACACACATTTAATTATAGCACACAGAATAATAGATGATGCTCATATTGCTCATAGTAATATGGCTAAATATGTGAAGCTTACTCCAAAGATCTTATATGATCTTTATAGTTAAAGAAATTAGTACGCGAGAGAGTTTAGAATTTATCAAACAAAATTAAAAATAAAAAATAAATTGTGAGATTGAGAATACTAGATGCCTACTTTAATATTTGAAATACATGTTAAGTTGATCAAAAACTCCATCATCTGCTGCTTGTGGAGTCAAATCAAGACAAAATGGACACTTTGAACCTTGTTAGTATCAAGTGAAATTAATTGCATGTCAAATCATGGGATTGGGTCAACTCAACACTAGTATGATATTGTCCGTTTTGGGCTGAGCTCGCACGGATTTGTTTTTGGATATCCTCCAAAAGTAGGTATTTGACTTGTAGTTTGGGTTGAAGGAGGTTTGAGTGTTTTGTTCTTAATCGGCACTTATTAATGAACCTCTCATCTCATGGATTGGTATCCCCGGACGTAGGATAATTTATATCCGAACCGGACAAACAAATAATTTATCATTTATTGCTTTGAAATTCTTGCATTTATTTCATTGATAAATCGTCGTTATAACTGTGATATAACTACGTTTCGAGAGTTCACCAATTTGAATAAATGTACGAGAATTTATTGGTGCAGCAGTTTTCCACAACCCCAACAAATCAATACTTCACATAACATACTAATTTTTATAAATAGAGATCATTAATCATTTAAAAAATTCATGGCATCTATTTGTATCCCCGTATATGAATATTTTTTTGACAGGATTGACGAAGTGATAAAGATACGTGCAATATCAAACCTAAAAGGAAACAATTGAGTTAGATAATAATTTTGATTAAAAAAATATTTTTAATATAAAAAATAAATATAAAGAAACATATATTTTTTTTTATTTAAAAAATTTATTAAAAATAAAATATAACAAAACAAAACCAAGTGTAGTTTTTATACAGCATCCAAATTAAACACAGCCCAATGATTTGAATGAAACGTGGAATTAAGTGAAATGAATGAGTCGATGATCATATCATATCCATCATCGTCCACACAAGTGTTCGGACAATTACAAAAACTTAACGGTCTTGTCTTCTTCCCTCTCGATTCTTCCCGAAAACCCTCAATCGCTAGAACCATCTTAATCTTATTCTTAAAACCCTCGAAAACAATAATTAAATTCAATTAATGCAACACAACAATTAATTCATTGATTCAAGATGTCGCCAGCCATTTCACTCTCTGCAAACGCTTGTCTCCCAAAACTAACAACAAATTACGATCATCCTCACCCTAAAGAACCACCCACCCCCAAATTAACCAGAAGAAAACTAGCCACTTCCACAGCCCTCACCCTTTCTGCAACCCTACCGGCGCCGGCGCCGGCGGCGGAGTTGCCGGAGGCCCCGGAAGAGGCCACGTCGAGCAGGATGTCGTACTCCAGATTTCTCCAGTATTTGGACCAGAATGCTGTCAGAAAAGTCGATATTTTCCAGAACGGCACCGTCGCCATTGCCGAGATATACAATCCTGCTCTCGAAAAAATCCAGCGCGTCAAGATTCAGCTCCCCGGACTTCCACCGGAGCTCCTCGCCAAGCTCAAGGAGAAGAACGTCGATTTCGCTGCGCACCCGGTGGAAGTCAGTCCGGTCAATGCCGTTCTTGATTTGATCGGAAACTTAGCCTTCCCGTTGATGTTCCTCGGCTTTCTCCTCCTCCGCCGCTCCCGCCTCGATATTTCCGGCGGACCAAATTTGCCGTTTGGATTGGGAAGGTTAATTAATTAATTTTATTTTTTTGTCTCGATTAGGGTTTGATCGCCTCTGAATTTGTAATTCTGAAATTTGCAGGAACAAAGCTAAGTTTCAGATGGAACCGAACACCGGAATGACCTTCGACGACGTCGCCGGAATCGACGAGGCGGAGCAGGATTTTCAGGAGATCGTGGAGTTTCTGAGGACGCCGGAGAAGTTCGCCGCCGTGGGGGCGAGAATACCGAAGGGGGTGCTGCTGGTGGGGCCGCCGGGGACGGGGAAGACGCTCCTGGCGAAGGCGATCGCCGGCGAAGCCGGCGTGCCGTTCTTCTCGCTGTCGGGGTCGGAGTTCATCGAGATGTTCGTCGGGGTGGGGGCGTCGCGGGTCCGGGACCTCTTCAAGAAGGCGAAGGAGAACTCGCCGTGCCTGGTGTTCATCGACGAGGTGGACGCCGTGGGGCGGCAGAGGGGGACGGGGATCGGCGGCGGGAACGACGAGAGGGAGCAGACGCTGAACCAGTTGCTGACGGAGATGGACGGCTTCGCCGGGAACAGCGGCGTCATTGTAATTGCTGCCACTAACCGGCCGGAGATTCTCGACGCTGCTTTGCTCCGGCCGGGAAGGTTTGACCGTCAGGTCAGTTTTTATCGATACCATTTTTTTTTTAATTATTATTATTTTAAAGGTAATTTATTTATTTTTTTTTATAACAATACCTCTTTGTCATTTTAATGCCGAAAATTGTCTTAAAATAATCTTAAAAATATTTTAATACATTTAATCCTCAATATCTATGAGATCTGCGTGGCATGCCGAGTAACATATGTCGACATGAATGCCACGTGCGTAATACTAATTAATAAAAATGCAATTTTACTAGTCAAGTGCATAATTTAAACGGTTAAACACAAAACAGAGACTATGGAAAGATATTGTATGGATCAGGTGGGAATAGGGCTACCAGATATACGAGGAAGGGAGGAAATACTGCAAGTTCATTGTAGGAACAAGAAGCTCGACAAGGAAGTTGATCTCGGCGTTATTGCCATGAGAACTTCCGGATTCAGCGGCGCCGACCTCGCCAACCTCATGAACGAAGCCGCCATTCTTGCCGGCCGGCGAGGCAAGGACACCATCACTCTTGCCGAGGTTGATGATTCCATCGATCGCATCGTCGCCGGAATGGAAGGAACCAAGATGACCGATGGAAAAAGCAAGATTTTGGTGGCTTATCATGAGATCGGGCATGCCCTATGCGCGTAAGCCTCTGTTTATATATGTTTTCAGATCACTTTTTGTTTTATATTAAAAATAAAAAATAAAAATATAATACGGGACGATTAGGGTACTGAATTGGAATCAGCATCTATAATATATATTAAAGAGCATACAATTTTATTATATATTGTACATGTTGTCTATAATAAAGTCACTTGCTGTTAATTCATAATTATAAGTATGTTATATAACATTATATTATGTGTTGAAATCAATTATTGTTTATATAAGATTATAGCATGTGTTGTATTTGTATTATATGAATGCATACATTGTGCTGCCGGTAGTGATACCGTGTAATGCGATTTGCTGTCTTATGTAATATAGCCGCCGTTTTATGTAATATTGATTTGTGATCTGTGTTGTTAGTACTGTGCTGACTAATTATATTATTTGTGTTCTTTTAGGACATTAACGTCGGGACACGATCCCGTGCAAAAAGTCACGCTGATCCCTCGAGGACAAGCCCGTGGCCTAACATGGTTCATGCCGGGGGACGACCTGACTCTGATATCAAAGAAGCAGTTGTTTGCAAGAATTGTGGGCGGACTTGGTGGCCGGGCGGCGGAGGAAGTCATCTTCGGGGAAGCAGAAATCACGACGGGCGCAGCCGGAGACTTACAACAAGTGACTCAAATAGCCAGACAGGTATTGTTATGATCACTCACTACTAATTTCTTACATTGGGTTCCTCTTACTGAGATGTCCCGGGATCTCGAACCTCAGATGGTTATAACTTACGGGATGTCTGAGATCGGGCCATGGGCGTTGATCGATCAATCCGTGCAGAGCGGCGACGTGGTAATGAGAATGATGGCGAGAAATCAAATGTCGGAGAAACTTGCGGAAGACATCGACGAGTCGGTGAAGCGGATAATCAAGGAGGCGTACGAGGTTGCGAAGAGGCATGTAAGGAGCAACAGGGAAGCCATTGATAAGCTTGTCGACATTTTGATGGAGAAGGAGACAATCTCTGGGGATGAGTTTAGGGCAGTTCTGTCCGAGTTTACGACAATCCCTTGGGACAATGTCTATAGGAAGCCTATCAGAGAGCTGATTGAAGCAGCTTAGAGTAATTTGATAATAGACTACTAATTCGGTCAAGTCAGCGTAGTAATTGATTTGATCGTTTTTTTTTTAAAACATCAAATTAACAGTTTCGATTTAGATATGCACACATGGTTTAGAGAACATTAAGGAAGATAGAAGTAAAATGACTAATTACATCAAATTATTGCAAATTCAATAACGTTCCATAAGATCAAACACTCCAACGTATAACACAAACTGCACGAACTGGACAGAAGCCAACAGGAGAGGATGGATGTGTCTTAAAGAGCTTCTTGAATCATCATCAATCAAGAACCTTTCAAGAAGCTATCCACTCTTACATTGTCCTTACTCGACAAGAACTTCATACACAACGGCGGGTTTATCCCGGCGAGGGCGAGTATCGAGCTCGGCAGCGTCCATATCCCGTCTCCGCAAATCAATCCCGACGCTACAGCCGGTCCGAAAGCATCAGCCTTGGCCTTGTCGATCTTCTCCCAAACGAAAAGAATCAAGCTCCCGATACACATATCGATCGTAAAGTACCCACCGATATAAAACGGGATCGCCATAGCCATCGGAAGCGGGATGAACCGCGCCCACTTCGGTCCGACGATGTCCCTTACGGCGTTAATTGCGATCGCTGCACCGAAGAAGACGTAGCACAACGTAAGACAATGCGAAGGCAACGCCGAGAACCCTTCGACTCCGAGAATCGCCATGTTGCGGTAGACGAGCGCGTACGGCGCGGAGTACTGGGTTCCCGGCTGGCCTATTCCTTTAAAAGCCTTGTAGAATAGCCAAAATACTGACGGCGAAATCACACAACCCATCGCCGTTCCGATGATCTGGCTGACGAACATCGACCGCGGCGACGCCAGCGTCATGTACCCGGTCTTGAAGTCCTGCGTCAGGTCGGACGCCGTCGAAACGATGTTCATCATAACCCCGCAAGCCGCCAATCCGGCGAGGACACCCCCATTATGCGACCCAGCCCACGCCCCGACGATGAAAATCGCTAACTTCCCGTAAGTTGATGCGAGAGACCAGTCGGTGAGGCCACATCCGTACGCGTTGCAAAACGCTAAAACCGGCGCGAATATGTATATCACGACGATGTAGTACCACTTGAGAGGGCGGAAGATGTGCGGGAGCACCGCAGCCGAGACAATTGCAACGCTTACGTAGCCGACGATGGCGACCCACGTCGGGATTTGGTCTTTCAGAAAAAGCTCGGTTCTACGCTCCGTGTCGTAAGAAGTTGCAGCGTTCGAATCGGGAGACTGGTTATTGACGGGAAGGACATGCCCGGCGTGTTTTTGACGAATTTGGCCGTACATCCCTATAAAAGTTCGGCTGAGGACCTTGACGAAATTGTAAAGGCCATCGCCAAGAATCATCGCGATCGCAATGAAGACCTAATTCAAAGAAAAATCGATGAAACTACATTTTATCCTTCAATGAATTTAAAAAGACATATATATCGACGCATACCTTGTATCCCTGCAAGCCATGGAGGCCGGACGCTTCACTAACCGGGTACCAATCTCCTTTCTTCTTATCGATGAGCGGCCACATTATACCCCACGAAAGGATGGCTCCGAGTAGCAACGAGACGTTGACGAGGTACGGGCATATCATGCCGACACCAACATATGTTGCCGAGAAATCGAAGTAAAATCTGGTTTTCCAATCACCACAAGTAAATAGACTTTATACGATTGAAAAGAAAAAGGAAAAACTCGGGTATTTAATTAAAACAAGTTATTCTACACCAAATTACGACAACTCACTTGTTCTCGAATGCTTGGAGGCCGAATGTAGGAAAGTTGACGAACCCACAGCCGTCGCCGGCGGTGAAAAACCATTGGAAGAAACCCCAAAGGAAGCTAAAGGAGAAGAACTTCCCCAAAGTTCGAACTTGTTTCCTAAGAAAAGATCGATCATACATAAGAACAAATACATTTCTACATACGGTCACACATATCTTGCGCGAGGACAATTTTTTTTCTTTCCTTTTTTTACGAAAAAGCCCCACTTTGATATGGATAAAATTACTTATAATTCACTTGTAGTCTGAAAAATTTGCATCCCATACTCCTTTATAATTAAAAACTATCATGAGATTCTATTGTATTTTTAAAAATATTACACAAAATTCCCAAAAATTATACGAAAATCCCTCATGTTTTTTGAATATATTGCACATAATCCCCTAAAAATGGATTTTTTGCAATATTTTTGAAAAAGTAAGAAAGTCTAATGCAATTTTTCAACCATAAGGGAGAATGGCGTAGACTTTTCAAATGATTGGTGGATTTTAAGTATTTTTGCCGGCTAAATGACACACATTTAAAAATAAGCTAATAGGAAAAATGCATCATTAATTATATATTATATAGTTTTCCAACAATACAGACCTCGCTAGTTTTGCGCCCTGAGGAGTGTGAAAGCTATTGATCAAATGCGCGGTCGCAGTTCCACTCGGATAAATGAGCTTAAAATCGATGATCATGATCTAAATTCGGACAGTAAAATTTTGTTAGGACAAAAACATGCTACTCGACAAAATGTTCACTTCAAATGGTGAATTAGCGTACCTTTCGAAGGGGGACAACGGAGAAGAGGCCCAAGAAGCTGACGACAAAGAGGAATCCGATGATCCAGGACAGCGACGGATTCTTGATGTTCAAAGGATCGCTTAATTCCGTCGATTGTTTCGCGATGGTTTCGCTCATGCCGAAGAGATAGCTCCCGAAGCCTCCTGATGATGGATTTATACATTCGTACACAAAAGCTTAGCCAAAATTATTGCAACGTTAGAATTCACGAATGGTTCGGGAACTTTAAGGAATGCAAAACCTCAGAGGAGGGCGGAGGAAGAGTAAGCTATATAGGTGATGGCATATTGACATCAGAGTAACGTCACTCCCGTAACATGGACGGGAACCATATGCATGAATAAAACTGAACTGGTGTTATAACATATATTCTTTAATCAAAAAATAAAAATATATTCCAAAAAATATTTAATTATATATACACATTAAATTATATTTAAAAAAAAGGGGACAGGTGGACCAAAGAAGGTCGTGTGAAGCCATTAAATTCCAACCCAACAATAATAGATCATCGATCATCCCAAGATTGTGTCACAGAATTCAAGGAAAAATAATAAAATCGTCTCAGAATTGAAAGTCGCTTTCCCACACTCCAATTACCTTTTCATTTTTAATTTTTTATTTATTTTTAAAAAATCCTTTTATATATATATATATATATTAAAATGAAAAAGCCAATTGATAATGGCTGTGCCTACAAAATAGATAATAATGATGGCACACATAAATATAATACTTTTAATCGTCTCTATCTTGCACTCAATTACAATAACAAATACGACCCTACTATATACACTAAATATTCTTAAATTAAATAAATATCACATCATAGCATATCAAATAGTAGTATCCTTTGATCAAAGGGTTTTACTCTTTTCTAAAAAACATAAAAAAAAAAAAAATAAATCATATGCATCTTTCCTTCCATACTAATTTAATCATTTTTTTTTATTTTAATATGACCATAACAAAATATATTATCTACTAATATTACAAATACTTTTACAATTTTGTCTTTATATCATACTATATTAATAAGATTAGTTTAATCTTTTTTATTTTTATTTTTGACAGTGCTTCATGCAAAAAAAGCAATACACTAATACCATGAGTAGAGGATATACCCATATGTTTGTTCCAAAAGATTTTCTCCAAAATTTACTAATTTATTAAAAAGATTTCGTAAAAACATCAAATCATATTACTATTCAAATTCACGAATTTTACCATTTAAATCTCAAACCTAAACAAGTATATTCCATGGTCCACATTAACACACCTATCATAAATAAAGAGCCCCCGCTTTACCCACCGCGCACTGCTAGCATTAGCTTGCCAAACTTTTTGGATCTTCAATTTCAATTATTTATTATTATTATTTATTAATTACGCCAGCGGATCGGCCATGTTCTTACAACAAAGATCGATTGTACTTCAATTTCATCACAATCAATCGCAACCAAAGACTAGTGCCCAGAATTGCGTCAGGGTTTAATCTCTACAGAAATTTCTACGAATTTCAGAAATTAATCAAAAGAGAAATTAAACCCATCAGAAATCCAAAATTAAAAAAATTCCCAATCACAACAACAAATCAAATATATATATATATATATATTAATGTAAGAACTGACCGCTGAAGGCAATGCCGGAAGTGGCGACAACGCAGGTCTGAATAACAGTATTCTCCTGGCGGGTGAAGGGCTGCCGGAGGAGTCCAGATTTTTCTAGAAACGCCGTCCACGTACGGACAAAGAAGAATCCGAGGAGGCCGGCGGAGACGTTAAGGGAAGGGATGATTCCGGTCGTCAGATTCAGCTTCATCACGATGAACGTGAAGAGGATCCCGAGGACGAAACTTACGAAGAACGCCCGGAAAGTCAGTTGTCCGCGCCACGTCGGCACATCCTGTCTCTCGAATATTCTCTCCACCGACGCCGCCTCTTCCTCCTCCGTCGCCGCCGCCCCCGCCGCCGTGCTCCTATCGGCGTCGCCGTCGCCGTCGGTTTTTTTGGAGTGATCCATTGGGATTGTGGGCGGGGATTTGGGAGTGTGGGGCTTTGATTTTGGATTTTATAGAGAATCTGGGGTGGGGGCGGTAGGGTTGGGGTGGGGGATAATGAGCAAAGGGGGAAGTGAAGTGCACGCGCGCGTTAGGGCGCGTGGAGTTCGTGGATGTGGACCGCCCGGTTGGCCTTTTCTTTGTTTCGGCGTTTGTATTGAGACTTGGGTGAGCGCTAATTTGTCGTGTGCGAATGTGTATTTCTCAACGTATCTTATCAACTCGTGTGATGTTGATTTGCAATTAAATCCCCTGAGTTAGTTGCAGTTTTCAGATTAATCCTCAATTTTCCACTTTCCCTTATTTAACTAAGGGTTTGTTTTTTTTATAAATTTGATTTGAGTTTAATATTAAAATAATGTATAGTATGATATTTTATATAAAAAATGTATTTATTTTTTTTATAAAATATATAGTTTAAATAATAAAAATTTAAAATTTTGGGGTATGATCTGTTTTTTCAAAAATTTTGGAACTTTTTTTAATATTTGTTAATAGTAGTTATTTTTAAAGTGTCAATAAATACATACGACTTTATTTTTTTTATAAAATATACAATATTTGTTTTCCCACGAGAAATTTAGGTAAGTAATATTGATTAGGATAATTTAATAATTAATTAATATGATAAGAGAGAAAAATATGGTGAGATAAAATATGAAACCTAAATTAAATATATTTAATTATTATCTCTTTTTAAAACATTGTATAATTATGAAATATACCAAAAATTTATTGCAATTTGGGACGAAAATAGTATTAAATTGAAGATTAATTTGTTTATTCATAAGTTCTTTCAAAATTTTAAAATTTCAAAACTACTAACCTAATTTATAAAATAAAATTGCAAAGTATGTCTTTAATTTAATACTTTTTTGAGAAATTTATTTTAAAGAATAATAGAAAATCTACAAAATCCCCAAACCATACGCACTCCCGTCATATATTATCTTTTGGTTATTTTAGGCTAATTTTTTTTAAAATTTTTTGGTTGTTTATGGGATTTGTGGTTGAATTGCTGAATTGAATGAAATAAGTGATGTTATATATAATTGATTAATTTTAAAATATATGTTTAATTATTTTAAAAAGTATTTTATATATTAATTACAAACCTGCTCAAATCAATAATTAGGTCCGATAATTGGACGGGTTCACACTGTATATGGCTCATGTATGATGATTAAGGATGGAACCACATTACCCACAAGAAAATCTATAAATCTATAACTTTAAAGAATTATATTATTATTATTATTATTATTATTATTATTATATAACATGAGAATTCGCAACCGCTACACAAAAGTGCAGACCGGATAAACCTCCGGTCGAACTTAATATATTATTATTATTATTAGAGATCTGTTTAATTTACGAACACACGAAATTGAATAAAAAAAACCCCTTCAATCGTGAACGCTTTTTCATTCTTCGATTTATGTTCAACATTTGTTCACAAGAGAGTTTTTGGAATATAAAAGGCAAAATTTAAATTTTAAATTTAAATTTTGGTAAAATAAATTAGACAATAAATAAATAAATCTCACCTCTACTTAACTTACATCATTGATTTAACACCGATGCCTTAGATCACTGCCACACTTGCTATCACCCCATCAAGAATTGTTTTAGTTTAAACATATCTAAACAAAATACATAAGCTTAAAAAGAAAAATAAAAGTGAGATTAAATTAATATATTGGGCCTTCAGGCCCATCCAGATACTGGGCCGATCCATTCAAAATCCGCAACAGACCCACCCTAAAACCCACAAATAATACAGTGGAAAAAATTAATTAAGTAATTAATTTTAATATAAATCAGCATAATTTGATATATATACAAGGAAGGAAGCGTAAAAAGAAAGATGAAATAAAAAGGTTGAAAAAAGACTAAAAATAAATAAAACCAAGAGAAAAAGGTGGAGAGAGTTCTGTGGCGAAGGCCACATAATAATATCATTTCATTGATTTCAGTTCTTTTTACTAATATTAATTTGATCAAACGCTAGAAATTATTGCCTGATTCACAACGCCAATCCATTCCACTCCCATCGCAATGGCTACCTGCTCTTCCTCCTCCTCGGGATCCGAAGAAGAAGACGAGGGATTCGATTCGTACAGGAAAGGAGGCTACCATGCTGTCAGGATCGCCGATTCATTCGCCGGCGGCCGATACATCGCCCAGAAGAAACTCGGCTGGGGTCAGTTCTCCACCGTGTGGCTTGCCTACGATACTCAATCTTCTGTGAGTATTTATTTCTACTTTTCGCTTTTGATTTTGATTTTGATTTTGTGTGCAGTTGCTCCGATTGTGTTTATTTTGTGTGTAGTTGTCTGTTTTTTATTTGTGATGTTATGTTTAATTGAATGTGTGGATTTCCCGTGCGAACTATGGGGATTTCGTTGATTTAAGATGGATCTGAAGCTCTGTTGATGTGCATCGGCATTGTGCTGCTTTGTTTTTATTCAATCGAATTGGTTCGGATTAGAGATTCCAATTTTCATTTCCTGCATCGCGTCTCTGGTTTAAGATTTGATGGTTGCAGGAATCATGTATGATATGTAGTGTTGTATAGATGAACTTAAAAGATCTTGATAAGGACATGTTAAGGAGGTGAGCATAGATGATCATTTAATTGAATTTAATTTTCTGATCAATTTAAGAAAGATTCCATAAGTGTTCTTCTTCAGATTTGTTGGGCATTTATTGTTCATTAATATTGGAAGATATTTGATTCAATTGTCCCTATTCAATAAAAGTTTACCTTTTTTTTTTTTTCACTATATATGGTTACTTACATCTCTCTCTGACTAGATTTGTGGGGTAATTAAATGAGATGGATTTCGATGCACTATATTGTTCTTTTTTTCAAGAAGCTTACCTTTGCAACTTGTTCTTCTATTAGATGGTTTTAAGGGTTTTGAATTGGGGAGGATTTCTACTAGCAAACACTTTTCAAGAAAGATAATAACAATAATAATTATTTTAAGTTGCCTGTCTCGATTCTGAAATTGTTTTGTGGGTCTGTTGGCTTTGCTATAGAAATATGTTGCCTTAAAGATCCAGAAGAGTGCTCCAGAATTTGCTCAAGCTGCTGCTCATGAGATAGAAGTTCTTTCTGCCATTGCTAATGGCGATCCTTCAAATGAAAAATCTGTTGTACGGTTAGTGGATCACTTTAAGCATGTTGGCCCAAACGGGCAGCATCCATGCATGGTCCTGGAATTTCTCGGTGATAGTTTACTGCGCCTTGTTAAGTATAACCGGTACAAAGGACTTGAGTTGAATAAAGTAAGGGAGATATGCCGATGCATTCTAGTAGCACTTGATTATATACATGGGGAGCTTGGAATTTTACATACTGACCTGAAACTTGAAAACATTCTTCTATGTTCCACCATTAATCCTTCGAAAGATCCAGTTAGATCAGGAATGACTCCAATTCTTGAAAGGCCAGAGGGGAGTGGACTCAGTGGAGCAACCTCGAATATCATAGAAAAAAAACTAAAGCAAAGGGCACGAAGAGCAGTTGCAAGGATATCAGAGAAGCGATCTACAATGGAAGGGGTGACACATGCATCTGCAAAGCCTGCCAGGTGCTTGGATGGGATTGACTTGAGATGTAAGGTTGTAGATTTCGGAAATGCATGTTGGGCGAAGAGTCCGATAGCTGAAGAAATTCAAACTAGACAGTACAGAGCCCCAGAAGTTATACTTCAAGCTGGTTATTCTTATCCTGCGGATATGTGGTCTTTTGCTTGTATTGCCTTTGAACTCGCGACTGGTGAAATGATGTTTACTCCAAAAGGCGGAGAAGGCTTCAGTGAGGATGAGGTATTAATTCTTAATTTGGTTCCAATTTATTCCATGATCTTATTGATGTTAAACAATCTCTTGATTAGTAATTTGCACCACCTCTGCCTCTGGGATTCTTCAATTAAAAGACTTCCAATCACTACTTTGCAATTCTTGATGCTGAACAATGGCCCTTCGGATTTTGTGTGCACATCTAGCGAAAGATATATTAAACTAAGAGAAGGAAACAAAAATGCTAATGTTCTTATGCTCTTTATTATTCAGCAGTTTTGCCAAGCTTTACCTGAATTTTTGTCCCTTGATTTCTTGTACGACGCTTATATTTTGTATAGGATCACCTTGCTTTGATGATGGAGGTCCTCGGAAAGATGCCACGGAAGGTAATTGTTTATATACTATTATCATGATCTTATTAAGAACCTTGGATAACTACTCTTGCTGACTGCTGATTATTATTATTTGTAAAATTGAGGTTGCTTCATCGGGGGTTCGATCCAAAGATTACTTCAATAGATATGGTGATTTGAAAAGGATTCGAAGACTCAAGTACTCATCTCTTGATCGACTACTCGTGGATAAATATAAATTTTCTGACACAGATGCTCGAGAACTTGCTGCCTTTCTTTGTCCCATACTTGATTTCGAGCCTGAGAAGAGACCATCTGCCCGAAAATGCCTACAAGATCCGTGGCTCAATATCAAGTGAGCAAGAAAGATGAGTATTGGAATGAAGTGAGTAGGGAAGAAGAGGTACTTCTCTACATTTGTTTTGTGTGTTGTTTTCTATTGTATATTTAGAAGGAAAAAAACTTTTAAAAAAAAATTGATTGATAGAATTTGATTACATGATCACTCCGTTGTAGTAACTTAGTATATGATTAGGAGTGGGAAATGGTACCACGTGAGGCATTGATTGAATCCCCAATACCTAATACATGAAGATTTTGTTGTATATTTCATGAATTTTTTGGTTTGGAAAACTAATCAAACTTTGAATTGAAATTGATTGCTAATTTGTTGGTTTGATTACTTGGGCTTTAACATCTTTGCTTGCTTTGATTTCACTTTTTTAGTGACTTGTTTATTATTATATTATGACGGTGGTTACAGTGTTGAGCATTGTACTTTCAGCACAGTATGTTCTGTTTAACAGCATACAATATTATTATTACGGACAATATATTATATATATTAATATAATACAAATATAACACATAACCTAACAGTTCATGCTATATTCACATATAGCACACAGAACAATTGATTTTAGAACACAGCGTACTCTTATACAATACACATATAATTATGAACAAACATTATATATTTTTATTACACACCACATATGTTGTGTGTAGAAAAAACATGTGTTGTTTATATATATTATAGGTACTGATTTGAAAATCTTAACATAGTACAAAAATTTTCAAATCAGCACCGTAACTATTCTCTATTATTATTATTATTATTATTATTATTATTATTGGTATTCAAGAGTTTTGTCATTTCACATTCTTTTCTTGTTAGGACATTTGGGAATGGATACACACTTCAAAACTTTCTTGCTATGAATTTTGTAAGAACATCAAGAAAACAATGTAGTATATATCAGTATCAAGTACAAAGTGATTTAGAGTGTCTCTCAACCCTCACCAATGCTGCTATAGTTTCATCCATCTTGTTCATATCAATCAAACATTTCTCCCCAGCTACAAACTCAACAACCTTACCTTCGACTTCGATGCAGCTACATCCCGCAACCTTTTGGACCCTTTTCTCTGCCATTCTCGCCCGGACACCCGCCACCTCGTTCCATTTGTCGAGAGATGCATAAATATTCGACAAAAGTACGTGCACTCCGCTATGGTCGAGAGAGCGCTCAGACAACTCATCAACTGTCCTTTTTCCTAGGTTCACGTCGCCGTGAACTCTGCAAGCGTTCAGCAATGCTCCCAACGCTGACAAACTAGGCTCCATCGGCATCCTTCTTACAACCTCGTCAGCCTCTTCCAATTGTCCGGCTCTTGCCAACATATCCACAAGACAACCGTAATGGCGCACTCCCGGAACAATCCCGTAAACTTCTTCCATTCTTCGGAAGATTCTTAACCCCTCTTCTGCTAAACCGATCCGACTACAAGCACTCAGGACGGAAACAAACGTCGCTTCGCTAGGACAAACGCCGTCCTCCTCCATAATTCTAAACAACTCGAGCGGGGCTCTACTCTCGCCATGATTAGCTAAACCCGTGATCAAAGAGGTGTAAGCATGAGCATATCTTTCGTGGCGCGGGATCTTCTCAAAGAGATCACGGGCAATGTCGATGCTCCCGCATTTGGCGTACATGTCGACGAGAGCCGTCCCCACCACTCCATCCAATTGTATTGCGTTTCGATCGATGTATGCATGGATCCATCTGCCTTGATCCAATGAGCCGAGATGCGTGCAGGCTGAGATGGCTCCGACCAATCCCGACTGATTAGGCTTTACGCCGGAGGCCAGCATTTCGTTAAAAGCCTCTAATGCTTCCATAAACATCCCCATTTGAGCATAGCCATTGATCATAGCACTCCAAGAAACTTCATTTCTCTGCGGCATTTCGTCGAACATCTTCTGTGCTAACTCAAGTTGCCCAATCTTGAAATACCCATTGATCACTGCAGTCCAAGTGATCACATCCCGTACAGAACTTTCGTCGAACACCTTCCTCGCATTATCCATGGCATCACACCCAATGTAACAATGGATCAAACAATTAACCACGTAATCATACCCAGCCCACCCTAGCTTCACCGCCAAGCTATGAAACATCAACGCCGACGCAACATCGGAAATTTCAGCGCAGGCGCGGAATACAAACGAGAAGGTGTAATTATCAGGGTAGCAGCCGCTTCTAACCATGTGATTGGCGAGTGAAATTGCATTCTCGGAATGGTGATTT
Source organism: Andrographis paniculata (assembly GCF_009805555.1). Classification (NCBI taxonomy): domain Eukaryota; kingdom Viridiplantae; phylum Streptophyta; class Magnoliopsida; order Lamiales; family Acanthaceae; genus Andrographis; species Andrographis paniculata. Next base: position 164,318 of record NW_026137601.1, on the reverse strand, counting down.
TCGCATAAGGATCTAATAGAGCTGGTCCAGATGGAGCCGGATTTGGAAGGCAGGTGGCGCAGGAAGGTCCAGGCGTGAGAGTAGTCGGAAACCGCCAATTGTGCGGCGAGTTTTCGGGCGGTAAGTGTATCGCCGATTGCGCCGGAGACGGTTAGGTGGGAATGCAGCTGCTTTAACTGAGGGGTCGTAAGGCATGTTTTGGTTAGAAGAATCAGAGCTCGATGAGATGTTCTTGAATGGTTGAAGACAATTTGATGCATTACGTTGATGCATTTTTCGTTTGAATTTTCTCCTATTTCAACTTTTCACTCTTTATATATCTAACAAATATCTCATAATTAATTTCATTTGTTTATTAAAACCAACAAATTATTCTCACTATACATTCTGGATTATGACATTGACACGGCCGTGTTCGGGTATCCTTTCGCTATAGATTATGACATTGACACACGGCCGTGTTTGGGTATATCCTTTCGCTATAGATTATGACATTGACACGGCCGTGTTGGGGCATCCTTTCATTATAGGGACAGGTTACAGCGAGGGTATGACTGTGTGGATGGAAGCCCATTCTGCGCCCACACTTGATATCCACCAGCCATGTCTGTCACTCCAGTAAACCCCTGCCACGTCACCATTTGTTTCAATCATTTTTATTTTTATTAATTTATATGTAATTAATAATTTAGCGCGCACGTGTGTCCAGTCATTTAACTTACCATAGAGAGGAGCTCAGACGCAGCAATGATCGACCTCTTACCTAATTGACAACCCTAAAAGCCCATCATGAATTAATAAAATTTATTAATCATTAATTAAATTAGGATTGATTAATTAATTAATCACAGACTTACAACGATGATCTCATCATATCTGCCAAAGTGATTGAGCACTTGTTCCACAAATTTAGGATTCCTTGTCATTCCTGCAGCACCAGTCACCAATTATATTAATTTAATTAATTAGAATAGTAGTAGTATAAATTAAATAAAAATAGAAAATTGAAGAGAATAATTAACCCGGTCCAAGGCTCAACATGAAAGGAACATTGACGGCACCCACAACATGGCCACCGCTGAACTCGTCACATGTTCTGCCACCGCAACCAAAATTATTATTATTTTATTTTACTTAAGTAGTAGTATATTATTCGTTCTATTTATACAACACATTTTTACTTATTCATTTATCTGATACTATTTATTTTTTTAAAAATATCACATCAAATATATATTTTTGTACAATACATCAAATTAGATACAAATTTTTTATTTTTCTCTAAATTTGAAAATAGTAGTAGTTTGAAATTAAAACAAAACCATAATCTTGATTAATTAATTAATTAATTAATTACCTGACGTCGAGATAGTGATGACCAGCTTGGAGGAGTTCATGAGCCACACGGACGGGGACGGAGGTTACGCTTACGCAGCTGCGACTCTTCTCTCTGACTCTGGGCGTGTCACTGCACAAAACTGTATATCAATCAACCGTAGACAAGAAGAGAAGACAGCCATACTAATAAACTAATTATTTATTTATATATTATGATGGTAGTACCTGCAGAGATCAGTAGAAGAAGAAGAAGAAGAAGAAGAAGAAGATGATGATGGCTTGGTGGGCAGGGTGATTAATGACCTATGGTAGTACTTATTATTGACAGGATTAACAAGTGACATGAACTGAACACAATGTGCTACTGCCATTCCCATTCTTATTCTTATTCTAATCTCTCTCTCTGTATATATATATCTCTCTATATATATGTGTATGAAGTGTAGGGCTTATCAGAAAGGTAGCAAACTTAGGTTGTGGATAAGTGTTAATAATAATAGAGAGAGTGACGTGACGCCTCATCTTCAATGCCAGCATCACCATCGTTTTGGTATCATCCGCTGAGACACGTGATTTGGATTTAGCCGTCTATTCGATTCAAAATCAAAGCAAAATGGTTGTTTCAATTGGCAGAGTGGTTTTTTGATTTATCTTAATTAATAACAATTAGACTTAGGATTTAGGGTATTTTGGGGTGTTTAATAGATAGTTATGGTTCTTAGTGTGATGATATAATTGTAAATCTCTAAATCAGTATAATAAAATCTCTCCGGTTCCTACCCATGGACGTAGATTGACACACCGTCACCGAACCACGTAAAATTTATGTGTTCTTTATTTGCTTTCTTTTTCGTTTTTTCATAACATCATCTCTTTTTTTTAAATCTATATATGCTAAAATTATTATGAGTTTGTTTGTCCCGTAAATTTCTCATTTTAATAAATATATAATATTAATATTTTATTTATATCAATTTAATATAGTATATTTTTTTATATTAATTCTATGTGTCTATTCAAAAAGTATCATTTATTTTATTATTGTAAAAAATAATTTATATACAAATAACAAAATATTTCTCCAATCCGGTCTATTTTCTATGTCCATAGGAGTGTGTCTATGTTTTTGCTTTATGAATATGATATTTTTTGGGCAATTTGGGATCCTATTTTGGGCAATCGACCGTGAAAGTTTTTACTCGAAGAGTGCTCTTGGCCCAGTGAATATCGCTTATTTCGGTCAATTATAGAATTACTTATCTACTTTATACTTAAAAAAAGACAAAAAAAACAAAATTGGTACTTTAAATTTTTTAAAAAATATCATATTAAATTTTAAAATTCTATTACTATTATTAAAATTTCAAAAGTCAAGAACAGTTATCTAGAACGCAGCAAGTACGTGGCATGTGTATCTCTATCTTGAGTTTGGATATTGTGCGATGATTTGTTAATTTTTATTAGCAATATGCTGAATTAATACTTAGCCACTGATAAATAGTTTAAGAGTATTTTAATTAATTTAAATTATTAAAAGTTGTGAGCATAGCATCCTTGGTGACGTATCTTATCACGTCACTGTCATTTTTAGGGTGTTTGTTTGAGGGTTTTGATTTTGAATTTGGATTTGAATAGTAAAAATTTTGAATTTGAATAGTTGTATGATGTGATATAAATAGGTGTTGATGTGATGTTTTGAATATAAAATTGATTTTTAGTATAATATAAAAAATAAAAAATAGGTGCTTGATTTGATGTTTTTGGAAGAAAAAATTGGATGAATAGTTGAATTTAAATTCAATCCTCCAAACAAACACACCTTAATGAACTTCAATAAATGTATTTATAGTATTCGAAGCTTGCTTCCAACGTGTAGGAAATATTTATTACAAGTATACATTTAATTTTTTATGTAGAATTTAAAATATAATATTATTTTAATTGTAGTAAATAATTAAAAATAGTATAATTATAATTTTACTGTTTATTTAAATTGTAAAAATAATAATGTGATTATAAAATATTTAATCATTTTTTTTTACTTTGATAACTTAAAAGTCTAAATAATAATGTGTGCTTATTTGACCATACACGAGTTTTAATAAAATACAAAAATGTAATAATCATTTACTTAAAAAGGAAACAAAGAATATTTTTTTAATGACAGCTAAAAAAAAAAGTGAGCATAAATTTAAATAAAAGAGGGGATAGAGTACTATATTCAATCTATTTTATATCTATTCAAACATATAAAAATATCACAAAATAAAATAATAAATACCTTCTACTGGAATGAAAGGACTATTATATTAAACAATAGTAAATATATTTGTATATGAAGACTCTTTGTTTTTTATATTTTAATTTGATTTAATAATACTTATGTAAATATATATGAATTTAAAGTTTTTCATTTTAATCGTCAAATTTATTTTTATTTTCTTTTTCAGTATGTCATCCAAATTTGCTCTAGCTTTCATTTTTATTTTATCCCTTAAATTTACTCATTATTAATTTTGGCAAAATCAACATTTAACTATTATTCTCCATTTAATACTTATTTACAATAAATATTACTATTTTTATTACATTTTCTCTTCTTATTTTTCTTTTAATTTCTAATTAAATTTTTAAAAATGATCCTAACTATTTTTTTATTTTTATTATTTTTTCAATAATATATATATTTTTAATATTTTGTATCGAATCCAAATATTATAAAGTTACCGAAGACAGTATCCAATAGGCAATAGTGATACAAAATTACAAATTATGTACCACCCTTTTTGAGGATAAGCCTAAGCTTATGGACAAATATTATTTTATACATCATCCGTTTTACTTTATTGGTCAATTATTGTTATTTTAGTCACTTTCATCTTATTTATATATATATATTTATTTTAAAATAATTATACATTTTAATTATATTTTAAATTTTATAATTAATATTTGTAGTCTCAATTAATTTAATTAATTATTGTTATTTTCATTTATAGTTATTTATATTAATATATTTTTTAATTATATTTTATTTTTTTAAAAAAAAATTGCACCAGAGAGCAATATATATGAGGAGGTATGGACAAACATTCTTAATAATAAATGAATTTGTAACTATTTTCCACCCACGAATTCAAATCATACACGTAAAAAAAAATATATATATAAAAAATAAAAAATAGTACAATATTAATGATCTACTTTTTAAGAGGAAAAATAAATTATTCAATTAAGGATTTTTAAAAAATAAAATATAAATCTACCCATCAAATACAAACCTCAAATGAAAGGTGACCACATAAAATATAGTACACTCTGCCTTGAAACATTTTTCAATATTTTTTGTTTGGCATGTCCCAAATATGTAAAGTATTTATAAAGAAAATAATTAATTATATTTAATTTTTATCTTACATTTATCTCATTATATTATTCTGATAAAAAAATACTATAAAATATACATTTTTTTTTGTTCATCACATTACCTAATTTTTAAATTATCTTATTTAATACTATCAATGTAAAACTCCGAATCGAAATAAAATGCTACACATTGTTTGAGACGAAGAGAGTAAATTTAATAAGATGCCTTTTTTTTTTGATAAATTTCATTTCACAATATTAAAAAATACTTAATAAATATAAATTAATTTAATTAAATTTAAAATTTTTTACACAGCAGATCCATTCAAAATCTTTTAATTTTTATCTATTTTTTTAATAAATAAATATTTTTATCTATATTTAAAAATTTTCATCTTTTATAAAATTAGTTTATGTTAATTATAAATAACTAAATATATTCTTTAATTTATTTGTATTATATAAAATTTGATATACATATTATATACTTTCTTTTGAAATGCTTATTTGAGGTTTTGTAATAAATTAAGAAATAATAATAATATTTTATTAGTTACTGGAAATGTGTAAGAGATTTTGACACTTTTACATTTTAACTTTTTGTAAAAAATAATTGTATATGTAATAGTATATTTATTATTTTTAAATAAAAATTAAAGTGTATTTTTGTATTAGTGTATAATTACTTTTTTGTAAAAAAAAATTATTTTGGAGTATCAAGTATAATAGACGAAAATGATAAAATAGTATTTTAGATTGAAACAGACGGATTATTATTGAGATATAGTACTTAAAATATTTAAATACCTGATTTAAATTTAGGTTTAACATAAAACTATAATACTCAACTAATTGATAATTTTAAAATTATTTAACTATTGGTTAAAAAAAAGTTGATGGAATTTAACTTTGATGTGTTTAACTTGAATTAATCAATTCAATAAATATTGAATTCGAATTGATTTTGAATTGAAAGTTTTAAATTGAATAATATCCCTCCGTCTCGTATACCATGTTCACGTTGCCGTTTCTGTCCGTCCCACGTACCATGTTACTTTTCTTTTTGGAAAAATGATTACACACTTTAATCTTATTTTAAACTTTTTAATTTAATTTTTTTAAATTTTAATTAAACTAATTAGTTATCTTAATCTTAATTTATAATTATTTATATTATCGGATAATTATTTTCGCTAATACATTCTTAATTATCTATTAATTATACTCCTCCTAAAATACCGTATCTACAGTGTAGCAGACGCAGTATGTGGGACGGAGGGAAAATAAAATAAATTATTCAATTAAGGATTTTTAAAAAATAAAATATAAATCTACCCATCAAATACAAACCTCAAATGAAAGGTGACCTCAAAACTTTGGGCGTGTTTCTTTTACCCCCAAACCCTCGTAACTTTCTACTATTTAAATTCTGTTTTTCAAAAAAAAAATATATATATATTTTTTTACAAAATATTTCATTATATATTATTTTAATACCAAATTTAAATCAAATTCTTTTCAAACTTATCAAAAGAAACAAACCCTTTGTATTTTTGAAGTGGATTGAATGATTAGATAATGCAAAAATAAAACCTATATATACAAACAAAAAAGCTAATAAAGAAATGGACCAAACTTTAGTCCTAAACTAAATATTTGCAGGGCTTGATGCTAGACAAAATATTTGCGTTTTAATTTTGCCATGGATTATGCCTATAGATGGAAGATTCTACAAAGGTCTTAATCTTGCTTTGATATTAGTTTTTTTTATGATAAATATTGCAATAATAGAATAAAAAACTTATGTGAAATACAAATTAATAGTAGTAAAAGTTACATCATAACATAATCACGGCACAAAAGGCAAAATGACCACATTTGCGTCATGTTTACTTGTGAGATTTTTATTTTCGATTTTACTATTTTAATTCAAATATTTATTGTTTAAAATCAAAATCAAAATTAAAATTTTACCGGTAAACTCTCTCAAGCCATTAAAATTTTTGCTCTGTTCAATTAAAAAGTTATATAATAGTATTTTTTATTCATCAAATTTATTTTTATTTTTAATTTGTAAAATCAACAAATCAATATTATTTATAACAATCGTCACCAACTTTCTTTATTATATTTTATTTTCATTTACTTTTATTTCAAACCAAAATTTTCATTTTCATTTACTTTTATTTCAAAGCAAAATTTTAAAAACACCCTATATTACATATCACTCATTTAATAAAATATTTATTGTTCTTATTTTTCGTGTCGAATTCGAATGGACTCATTTTGGCATATGAGAAGAGTATCAAAATAGCTAAAAATACTAAATAGAAGCAAGCAAGAAGTGACAAGTACACGGTACAACCCCCAATATATCTCACAATTATTCCATAATTGTTTGTACCGAGTTACGACTCACCGAGTCAACTCGCTAGAGCTTGCTCGCCTTGGAGGGTCCCAAGGCTTTGGCCATCTCCCGCAAAACGAACTTCTGGATTTTTCCGGTGGAGGTCTTCGGCAGCTCCGCCTTGAACACCACCGTCTTCGGGACCATAAATCCCGGCAGCTTCGACCGGCAGAACGCCACCACCTCCTTCTCCGTCGGCCTCTCCTTCACCCCCTCCTTCAAGCTCACAAAAGCGCACGGCGTCTCCCCCCAGAACTCGTCCGGACGCGCCACCACCGCCGCCTCGTTCACCGCCGGATGTCCGTACAGAACCGACTCCACTTCCACGCTGCTCAGATTCTCCCCGCCGCTGATGATCACGTCCTTCGAACGGTCCTTGATTTCCAAATACCCGTCGGGATGCATCACCCCCACGTCTCCGGTGTAAAACCAGCCGCCTCTCATGGCGGCGGCCGTCGACGCGGCGTCCTTAAGGTACCCCAGCATCACACACGCGCCTCTTAGCACAACCTCCCCTAGCGTCTTCCCATCACGCGCCACGCGCCGCCCGGACTCCTCGTCGATCACGTCGAAGTCCGCAAGTCCCGGAGTTCGGAAACCCTGCCGCGCCTTCAGCCGCGCCCGCTCCGCCGCCGGGAACTTGTTCCAGCTCCGCTTCCACGAGCAGCAAAGCACCAGCCCGCCGGTCTCCGTCAGCCCGTACCCGTGGCTCACGACGAACCCGAGCGACTCCGTCCGGAAAAGCACCGCCGCCGGAGGCGGCGCTCCGGCCGTCAGAATATGCACCGGCTTCTCCAGGGGCTTTCCGTCGGGGACATTTGTCAGCATATTGAGGACCACCGGCGCGCCGCACATATGCGTGACGCCGTATTTACGTATGGCGGCGTAAATTGCGGCGGCGTCGAACTTTCTCAGGCAGACATTGGCGGCGCCGGCGGCCGCCATCCCCCACGTGTAGCTCCACCCGTTGGCGTGGAACATCGGCAGTGTCCACAGATAGACGGGCTCCTTCGGCACCGACCATTCCATCAACGAATCGCCGGCGACGACGAAGCAGCCGCGGTGGCTGTGGACGACGCCCTTCGGCGACGAGGTGGTGCCCGAGGTGTAATTAAGGGTCATCGGGTCGAATTCGGATTCGGGTCGGATCCAATCGAAGTTCGGATCTCCGTTCAGGATCATCGCCTCGTAGTTCCCGGAGAATCCTTTCTCCGGCCACCCCAAATCGCCGTCCTCCGGGATGACGACTAGCGGCGGCGGAGCGGATTCCGGCGGGAACAGCGAGATCGCTTCGAGGATCTGAGGTACCGACTGGCAATCGACGAAGACGAGCTTGGATTCGGCGTGGCGGAGGATGACGGCGATGCTGCGGGGATCGAGGCGGAGATTGATGGTGTTGAGGACGGCGCCGGCCATGGGAATAGCGAAATGGAGCTCGTACATGGCCGGAACGTTGGGGGCGACGACGGAAACGACGTCGCGTCGGGCGATGCCTAGGGCTACGATGGAGGAGGCCAATTTGGAGCAGCGGCGGAAGACCTCCGACCAGGTGTAGACGGTGCTGTTGTAAATGATGGAGGGGCAGTTGCGGTAGACGGCGGCGGCCCTCTCGAGGAAGCCGATGGGAGTCAAGGGGGAAGAATTGGGAGGACTGGGCTTGAGCTCATCCATGGCGGAATTGAATTGGGGATTCGGGAAGGAGCTTGCTTTATTCTTATTGTGAGGGAAGAATTGAGGTTTGAGTCAACGTCTGTCTGTAATTTTCATATTTTAATTAATATAAATATATAATTAATAATTAAGGAAATATCGAATTCTAATCATATACGTATCTTCCACTCATCAGTAAATTCTTAGCCGAACATAATACAGTAAGGTTTCGTACTTTTCCAAATTAATTGATTATGTGTATATGATTTTTTTTTCCTAATAAAATTTAAATTATTATATTATATTACAAATTTATTTTATTATTTTTGTAATTTATTTTATTACTTTTTCGTCGAGCCTAATTTGTATTTTATTTTCTGTTAAAGATAACGAATGCTACTAGTATCTTCCCTTTGGAGATTAGGTCCTTGTTCAATCTCGTTGCAACATTCAGATGTACCGGTCCTGCTAAATACGGAGTAATTAATATTTATTTTACTCTAAATAAATAATTTTATTCTATTATAACTATCACACTAGTTAAATTAACAGCACAAATTAGGCGTGGATAAATTTCAAATAAGCAGTGTGCTGAGTATGAAAAATGAATTACTCCTAATTATTATAAATATATATATATATATTTAATTCATAGCTATTTGGCAATGTGGTGAAAAAATATTTTCCACGCTTATCCTGCACCTTAAATTAAAAATAATTAACTTTTTAATATAGATATTTTTATCTATATTTGTAATTTGTGTGTATCCCGGGACCGGGACCCCGCCCGATTTTACTTTCCCAATTCAGAGGAACGCAATCCATCTTTTAAGCCCTAGTATCCTCCTCACCACCGGCTCCGCCTCCGCCGACAGCAGTCGCGCACTCCGCCGTCTCGGATTCGGAAAGATCTGCATCTCGTTTATATATCTTGATTTTGTGTTTCTCCCGCTAAGGGTAGAAGTCGGCGGTAGGCTATACTATTTGTATATTTATAATATTGGTTTTGAAATTCTCTTTAATTCCTTCCTCATCGTTATTGCTGTTTTGCGTTTGATTGCGAAATTCGTTTGGTAAGTCCGATTGAAAGCCATCAATCAAGCTCACTAAAACGCGCGACTTTGGGAGACTTCGACGGGCTAGGGCTTTGGAATTTTAGTTGGAATTCTACTCTCGATCTCAATGGAAAATTCGAACTGTAGTCCATTCCACGTCTCTCCCGAAACTGAAAAATTTCTTTGTGAAAGATTGTTGGATCAAAGCCAGCCTATCTCGGAGCGATTTAGAGCCCTGTTCTCTCTACGCAACCTTCGTGGTTCTGCGCCCCGCAGTGCTCTTATCCAAGGTGTATCTAATGCTTTTGGTTATTGACTTATGTTAACTTGTTTAGAAGTTAGTTTTTGTTTTATTTCGATTTCTATCTAATATTAATAAAATTTATCTTATGTCATGCACTACTGTGATTTCGGTTTTAAATTACTGAAATTACCTGCGGAGAAATACTACTTGCATTTTTTCTTGTTTAAGTTGGAATTTGGATCCAAATTTCATGTTGAAGTAGTTAAAGTTTAATTTAACAAGTATGGACATTTGAGTTTGTTTTATTGTGTTTAGGTGTTTCGGGAATAGTAGAAATTTGGCTTGTAAATAAAGTTCTCTTCAACAAGCATGCACATTTGAGTTTCTTTGATTGTGTTTGGGTGTTTTGGGAATACTAGAAATTTAGATTGTAAATTATTATTTGATAATAAATAGGTATTTAGTGTGATGCTTTAAATAAAAAATAAATTTTGTATGTTATATTTTAAGTGGAAAATAGTTGAAGGATGGAATCACTCTTTTATGTGAAAAGGAATTTTTATCAGAACCTTTATTTGAGTGACTCACTACTAAGGTTAGGCATTGTGATAAGTGACGGCCTTCGAAAGCACCAAAAAAAAAATAACTTTTTCCCTCATGAATGAAATCTTAAAAAATTGTAACACTGTGATTTCCTTGCTTCATTGGTCGTTTAACTTTTAGATAAATGTAAATTCATAATAGATAGAGAACAACATTTAATATCAAAATTTCTACATCAGCCACTAGGGATAAGTCGAACCTGCTTGCACATGAGGCTGCATTTGCTTTGGGTCAGATGCAAGATGCAGAAGCTATTCCAGCTTTAGAAGCCATACTTTATGATTACTCTTTGCACCCTATTGTTCGCCATGAGGTATGTATAAGATCAAGCTTTGATCGCAATATTTCATTATCTATAATACATAAAATATATTCTTAATTAACTTCATGTTGCTTCTGCTTCATCAGGCCGCAGAAGCTCTTGGTGCCATTGGTTTGGAATGTAATGTCCCACTCCTCACAAACAGTTTAGTATCAGATCCTGCTCAGGAAGTACGAGAAACCTGTGAATTAGCTCTTAGTCGAATTGAGGAGCTGAAGAATACCTCAATTTCAGATTCATCTCCATTTTTGTCGGTTGACCCTGCTGCACCTGCTGCATCTTCTTCTATCCAAGAACTTAGGTAGTTAATTTATTCAACTATCACAAGTTCCTGATCTTGTAAGTAGTTTACGACTTTGCCACTTGAGTATCCTCTGTTTTCCAGGGAAGTTCTATTGAATGAGGATAGAAGTATGTATGAGCGTTATGCTGCTCTTTTTGCTCTTAGAAACCTTGGAGAAGATGATGCTGTGTTTGCTATTGTGGAATCGCTAGGTTCAAACAGTGCTCTTCTACGACATGAGGTGTGTTGTCTTCTTCTTGCTTGGTGCTTTTGTGAGGGTTTAATAATTTTTCCAGTATAGGGTTACTCAATTAGGTATATATAGAACTGTTTAATTCGGACCATTATGAGATTTTGCACTCTGAAATAGAGATTGAAAAAGCCAGCTTTCTTTGCAGTGGTTCTTACGGTCACTACTTTGGTCATTTTTTCTGGCCGCCATTCCAATTATTGTCCAGCTGCTTTTTCTTTGACCAGATTACTTTTCTGGCACAGATTCTGGCAATTTAGAAATGGAGTGTTAAATATCAGTTAATGAATTGAATTGTTAACATGCACGGTGCATCAAAGATGTGTCCCTAGGAGGAGAGTTATGTGAGTATATAAATAAGAGAAAGAAATCAGCTACATTTTGAAAGTATATATTCTGAGGGTTCGAATATAAATTCTAATTCACTTTTATGTTATTGTTTTATTATATATTATTATGCAATATGCTCCGCTGTTCTGTTAGGTTATTATAGTCAAGCAAGTTCTGTGCTACTGTTGATTACTTTCTATTCATAGTGCTGTTTTTATTTTTCTTTCTTGTTTCTTATGTGACTGATTTCTGAAATTGGATCCAAACCAGGTTGCATATGTGTTGGGTCAATTGCAGAACCAAAAAGCTTCAGATGCACTTTCCCAAGTTCTTCAAGACAAAAATGAGCATCCAATGGTTAGACATGAAGCAGCTGAAGCACTTGGTTCTATTGCTGGTCCGTACGGTTCTTTATTGATAGACCAATTCCCATCTCAAGGAGTTGCAATTGATCTATGTTTAACTCACAAAATCTTGTTCTATAATCTCCAAAAAATGTGGTGCAGCCTTAATTCATACTTAGATGTCATTTAGATGCTATGCCTCCGGTGTATACCTGAGTTACATGTAACTTATCTTAAAACACTATTAAGCAGCTCAGTAACTTGCAGAATAGGGAAATTATCATACTGCATCTCATAACTAGCACACTAGCCCCTTAACACCCGACATTTTCTGATAGATTAAGCTAATTGATTGTGTGCTTTCTATATATATATATATATATATATTTTTGTGGGTTTGTATATTTATGCTGACCATATAATATTATCCTATCGCAGACAGTCAATGTGTTGCCCTGCTGGAGGAATTCACGAAGGACCCCGAGCCCATTGTAGCACAAAGCTGTGAGGTTGCTCTAAGCATGCTCGAGTTTGAGAGATCAGGAAAGAGTTTTGAGGTAATAGTAGCAACAATTGACACTTTCACAATTTTTACTTATAAATGCAACTTCATTTGGTAAATCACCTCCCTGACATCGATCATCATTCTGCAGTATCTGTTCATGCAAGCTCCACCAGCTCAACAAGTTTCTCATTAAGTCAGGTTACATCATCACACACCCTTTTGTATGTGTTTAATTCAGCAATTGCCCAACCTAAAACAGTCTGATTGTTTCTAATTTAACTTGTTTCGGAAAATACCTGCTTGGTTATAACCAAATTTGATTGGGGTCTTCATATGTTCATGTTTTCCCCATTAGTTACAACTTACATGTAATGTTCCAAATTTATACATTGGGATTGGAAATTTAAGCGACAATGTTTATATATAATATTGAGCAGTTAGGATTTGAGTATATAAATTTGGATCTACAAAGTGAGTTCTTGAGTTGGGATGATTTGAAGAAGAAAGTTAATATGGTTAAGCATTTTTTCCCGACAGCCAAGTTATGTTCTCTTTTAATTGCCCTCTCTGTTGCTTCACTTTGTTGCTGATAATTCCTCTAGAGCGATTCATAGAATTTTTTTGTTTAGAAAAATAATAATAATAAATAATAATAATAAATTATTATTATTATTATTATTATTATTATTATTATTATTATTATTATTATTATTCTTCGTTTAGGTAGAAAAGATATGGAAACTTTATTAGGCTTTGCAAGGTTAAACTGACTGCAAATCTAAGTTGTTCTAAACATGGCTGGGTTAGATTGGAATGTCTCCTCTTATATCACCATTGTTGTTATTAATTTATTTATTTCTTACTTCTGCGTATTCAAGGGCTGTATGTTTTATTTTAATAAATAATTATATAATTCTTCTTCATGTTATTATCTACTATTATATGTGTCCTTATCGTCCTTGTCTCTGTTAAAATGCACAATTTGCTAATGACAATGGAACCCTAAAATTAGGGTGAGGGTTCCTGAACCTAGACATCTCAAGGGTTATACTTATTTTTATTTATTATTGTTATTTTAAAGAAAATGCTCAGATGAGTGAATTGGGTTTCGGATATTGGAAAACTAACCAATATAGTGAAGTTGTAGAAATCAATCTTAAATGTACGTGTATGTTAATGGTTAGTTTGAGTTTGATGAGCTGTGGGAAGTCCCTTTTCAGAAAAATATTTTTATTTTTGTTTGTATTTTTTAAAGAAAAAACACACACACACTAAATAAATGGTGGGTGGGTATCTTGCAGATTGCACATGCAATAGTACAGAATCCCTCACCCCAAGTGTTTCTTCTATTTATATCTCCTTTGGCACATATCATATCTTGACACCCAATAGGTTGTAGACTACTATTTTAACTGTAGAGTTTTTATTTATTTCAATTCATCCTGCCTTGTAGGTTTGCGTTACTGCTATAATACACTAAATATGATATGATTAATTTAATTGGTACTTGTTGTGTGTGGTTGTGTTTGCATAGTAGTTTAACTTCATAGACGTCTTATTAGGAGTTGGCACATATTTAATTGAAAGTGAGTATAAAGTAGAATATAAAAGATTAAAATGCTTGAAAGATTTTAAAAAGTTAAAGTAATAATCGGGGTAGTTTGAAAAAGTATGAATAATTTTGTTATAAAGTGGGGATTACGATTACTAAATAAGGAAACTAGACAATTATTTTAGGACGGACGAAAATAGAAAAAACAAGACATTTCTTTTGGGTAAAAGGGAGTATATATTTTTTATTGGAAATGATGGTTTTTTTCTTTTTTTTTTTTTTGTGATTTTAATCTAAATTAATATTATTTATTTTGTATAATATTTTTTATGCTCCTGTCCTGTAACAAAATATTTGTTTGTTTTTTGGTCATTATATTTAATGTATATTTGTATAAAATATTATACAATGTCATTACATTTGTATTATACAACATCGAAGTATTATTATTATTTTTTAATTTGTATTATGTATAAATATAATACTATTATTTTTAAAATTCGACACAAGCAAATGAATAACAATATAAATTTAAAAAATTAAAATCAATATATTTTTAATAAATTTGAAGTTACAAGTAAACAAATTGATTATAGAATTGTATATTAAATAAATAAAAAATTGGTAAAACAACATTATTGGAAATTTCACTCCAAATAATGTGTGCGCAAGTTTTTTTTTGTTTTGTTAGATGCGTTTAGATTTGAGATCAGATTTTAAATTAATAAAACTGATTTAGATTATATTTGAAGTATGGCCTTCAAATTCATTGTTGTAGTATTGTTAGATTTGGAGACAGTATCGTGTATGTACAATTTAGCATTGGTGGGATCCATATCAAATGCTTATATATATATATATATATATATATATATTTATATTTTTTTATGATATTTTGAATTTAAAAAATAAATAATAGTAATAATACTACAATTAATAATATGGAAGTATACATATATATGTATATATTTGGAGTAAAGATTTGTATATGTACATATGGGACAAAAATCCGGTCCCTCCATTAATATTATGCCATCTTTTTTTATAATTTAGGCATTATTAATTTTTATTTAAAAAAAAATACTATGTTAGTAATAACTTATACTATTTCCGGTAAAAAAATGTGTTTGTTTTTGTTGGATATATATAAAGATTAAAAAACTAAATACTATTAAAATAAATATTATGTAGCACTATTTAAAAAAAATAAAATTGGAAAATATAATTATTTCATAATGTATGCGTGATAAGTTATTATATATTTATAGTAGGAGATAAATTTAAATGTGTAAATATCTGTATTTGATCTATAAAAATGATGAATAATGCGAGAAAATCATAAAATCAGTACCAGTTAATTTCAAGAAGTCTTCACGTACAACCTGTGATACACCACAGCCATAGAAATTAAAGGCAGCGTCCACACTTTCTAAACTAAACAATAATAATAATAATAATAATAATAATAATAATAATAATAATAATAATAATCAACCATAATTATAGATAAATAAATTGTAATGACAACAAAAACTATCGCTTTCTGTGACTCGATCCGACATTAATGTAATAATAACCATTGTCAACAAGCCTGCCATTTACTCTAAAAACAACAAGAAAGGAAGAAAACGCCAAAGAATCTTCACAGATCCAATCAATTTTGAATTAATCAATCAATAAATCAAAGAACCAATCATCTCACCACGTTGCTTCTCTTATTTAAAACTGAATCTGATCTAAAACCCCATTATAGTTATTTCTTCATTCATTCATTCATACCTTTTAGGTTTCATATCCAAAACCCCAATTAATCCTTTCCTTCACTCACGTTCTTGCCAGCAGGTCGACTTTCTGTCTCTCTCACCCATCCCATTTATTACAAAATCAATCTTTAATTTGGTATTATATGTATGTACAACTCGCCAATGTTTAAGTTTAGCTTTTTGTTTGGGTAATCAGTTAGTGGAATCCCATGTTGTTTCTTTGCTGGAGAATCGATTTTCAGTTCGAGATGGGTTTCTGAGATTTCTTTGGTTTTTTTTGTCGTTGATGTATATCTTCACATTCCAAATCTCCATTGCTGATATATATATATATATATATATACATTCTTGATGAGCATCAGTGAGTATTATTATTAATTCATATATATATATATATATCTGAGTTTGATTGTAAGAAAGATCTCAGTCGATTAATCCAACGATCGACAATGAAGGGAGCTGTGCTGGTTGCAATTGCTGCCGCCATTGGCAACTTATTGCAAGGATGGGATAATGCTACCATAGCTGGTAATACTGATTTTTCTTTTTTTTATTCCTCACTTATTCATTAGATATGTTTTTGAGTTCCTTCTAATCCAGATATGTTTGGAAGTTTTGAAAATTTTGAGAATTGATATTTAAGTATATGTTTTTAAATATATCTTTGATGAAATAAGTGATTTGAAAATATACAGAAATAGAGTCTGATATTTGATTTGATCTTGTTAGATGTGATGTTCATATAATCATAAGTTCTAGTTGTAATATTCTAAATTTAAATATAAATTAAAATACTTCTTCCATTTTATTGAAAGGTTACCATTTTTTATTTTCGTCCGTCCCAAAACAAGGTTACTATTTTTTAATTTAGTAATTATACTACCTCCTTAAGATAATAAATATTTTTTTTTATCGGAAACATAATAAATACCATTTCAACTTAGAATATATTACACAAATGACATTATTTTTATATTACGCCTATTAGGTATTCTTGTCTTTTTTACTATAACCTAATATAATACTAATATTAAAAAATCTACTTATAAAAGACAAACGCTACTCTTCAAACGGGACGGAGTAGTATTTAATTATTAATGAAAGTGTTTTAATATTTTTATTGTTATAATTGAAAAAGAAATCAATATATTTTTGTAAAAGTTAATAGTATTTTGATAGTTGTATATAAATTATTTTATAAAAATGATAAAAAAATGTAATGTAGACTGTGGGAGTATATTTTAGATATAATTTTTTTTTTCAAAGCTATTATTTGATTATGACTTCAGGATCAAGAGTCCAATCCGACACACGGCCTTTCGGAAATACTAGGGATGTGTTATTTTGAGTTTTTATTTGATTTTTTACTATTCAAGTTAGTTTTAAAAACTTAATCAAGAATAAGAAGAAAAAGAACACAACATTATTTGCAAGTAAGAAAATATGAACTGATCAAAATTGCTCTTAACTTCAGGATCCGTCCTATACATCAAGAAGGAATTCGATTTACAGAGTCAGCCCACCATCGAAGGCCTGATCGTCGCCGCCTCGCTTATCGGCGCGACCGTGATCACGACATTTTCAGGATCGGTCTGCGACTGGCTCGGCCGGCGCCCGATGCTAATCGTCTCATCCATCTTATACTTCCTAAGTGGACTGGTAATGCTGTGGGCACCAAATGTGTATGTCCTCCTTCTTGCAAGGCTCTTGGATGGATTCGGGATTGGCCTCGCCGTAACGCTTGTGCCTGTCTACATATCGGAGACGGCACCGCCTGAAATCAGAGGCCTTCTCAATACCCTGCCTCAGTTCACGGGCTCTGCCGGCATGTTTTTGGCCTATTGTATGGTTTTCGGGATGTCTTTGATGGATTCGCCGAGCTGGAGGCTAATGCTCGGCGTTCTCTCAATTCCTTCGATGGTTTATTTCTTGTTGGCTGTTTTTTTCTTACCAGAGTCTCCTAGATGGCTTGTTAGTAAAGGGAGGATGAAAGAAGCCAAGAAAGTTCTACAAAAGATTCGCGGCCGCGAAGATGTTTCGGGTAAAATGTTGTTAGTTAATTTTCAAGATTAACAACGAGATAGGAAACTTGCGCGATGATTTATTTCCCTTTTTTTTTTTCACACAGTCTAGGATCGAACCCCAGATCTTACCGATGCTGGGATCCAACCACTAGATTTACAAAAACATAATATATTTGTAACAGAATTCTATCTCTAAAGTTCAAGCAGCTAACATACTAATTCTGTCTCTAATATCATTAGTAACTCTAATATCATTAGTAACGGAAAAAGTAGATTTAAGAACGAAAAAAAATACTATTTTCTCTGACTTTGTTTGTGTTCTTGTGACAGCTGAAATGGCGTTGTTGCTCGAGGGTTTGGATGTTGGAGGCGAGACATCGATCGAGGAGTACATAATTGGGCCCGATAACGACGCGATGGGCCACCGCGATCATGCGGTAGACAAGGATCGAATCAAGTTATACGGCACCGAGGAAGGACAATCTTGGATAGCGAAACCGGTTAGGGGACCGAGCATGCTAAGTATGGCCTCCCGGCACGGGAGCATGCTAATGGATCCGATGGTGACTCTCTTCGGAAGCGTTCACGAGAAGCTTCCGGAGACGGGAAGCATGAGGAGCATGCTCTTCTCGAACTTCGGCAGCATGTTTAACGTAGCCGCGGATCATGCACGAAACGAGCAATGGGACGAGGAAAGCCTCCAACGGGAAGGCGACGACGTGTCCGATGGCTCGGGTGCTGAATCCGACGACAATCTTCGTAGCCCTTTGATCACTCGTCAGGACACAAATGCGGAAAAAGACGGTGGTCATGTTGTCCCCGGCGAACAAGTTAGTATGGGAATCGGAGGCGGTTGGCAATTGGCGTACCGGAAAGATGAAATGAGCTCGAGCGGCCTTAAGAGGATCTACTTGCACGAGGAGGGCGTGGGCGGCGCAGGATCGAGACACGGCTCCGTTCTTTCGATTCCCGGAGGTGATGCTCCGATCGATAGCGATTTTGTCCATGCGGCCGCGCTCGTTAACCGCTCCGTTCTTCGTGTGGACGACCTCGTTGATCACGAATCCATCGGTAAGGCTACGGATAAGCAACTCGAATCCGTGGCGAAGGGCCCGAGCTGGAGGGATCTTTTCGAACCCGGAGTTAGACATGCTCTTGTTGTAGGCGTTGGGATTCAGATTCTCCAACAGGTATTGCGACGATTATACTCGCTACGATTGCGCTGTCTGTGGTTCTCGACGATACACATTCATGTATATACGTGTATATGTTTTCAACGCAGTTTTCGGGGATCAACGGCGTTCTGTACTACACTCCTCAAATATTGGAACAAGCCGGAGTCGGAGTTCTCCTGTCGAATTTGGGCATCGGTTCCGACTCTGCGTCGTTTCTTATCAGCAGTCTTACGACGTTGTTGATGCTTCCAAGCATCGGCGTCGCAATGCGGCTCATGGATGTTGCCGGTAGACGGTAAACCCGACTCTGGATTATTATATAACACCTATCTCACTTAAAAGTTTAAATTAATGAGAAAGTAAGTTCAAATTGATGAGAAAATATTTATTAATTATATAGTGCTTCCGTCCGGCTATAAGAGTTTCATTTATCTTTTGCGTCATTGTATTTAATATTAAAATATTTATCTATTTTGTATAATTTTTTCACAAAAGTCTATTATAAGATACTAATATAAATATTTTGTCATTTTCTCTTGATTTGTACTGTGTTTTTATATAATTTTTAATATTTAAAGATCAATAGACAAAAAATATATGGGACCTTAGAGCCGGAAGTATATAGTATTATATATAGTCTTTAGACCTCAGCTAAATTAGTAGGAAATGCTTAGATAATTACATACTTTCTCTATGAAGTACACATATTTTTATTGTGAGTTCAATTAAAAAGTAATCATTTAATTAAATATCTCTTTTTCTTTTTTTTCCACAAATATTTCTATCTTACCATCACATTATTATTTAAAGACAAAATTATTTTTACACTACTTTTAACTACTCACTATTATTAAAATGCTATTATTTCAGGTGGCTGTTGTTGTCGACATTGCCGGTTCTATTGGCGTCACTCGTGCTTCTAGTGCTCGGCAATGTCGTCGATTTGGGATCGGTGGCGCACGCAATTATCTCGACGGTGAGCGTAATCGTGTACTTCTGCTGTTTCGTGATGGGGTTCGGGCCGATCCCGAACATCCTCTGTTCGGAGATCTTCCCGACTCGGGTGCGCGGGCTATGCATCGCGATATGCGCTCTGACATTCTGGATCGGAGACATCATTGTGACGTATACGCTGCCGGTGATGCTGAACTCGATCGGGCTCGGCGGCGTATTCTCAATATACGCAGTTGTGTGCACGGTGGCTTGGTTCTTCGTGTTCGCAAAGGTGCCGGAGACGAAGGGGATGCCGCTGGAGGTGATCACGGAGTTCTTTGCTGTGGGCGCTGGTGCAGGTGCACCAGCAAAGCACACTACTGCAGAGAACTAACTGTAGAGGCTGAGACAGGCCAAAAGGGAAAGGAAAGGGTCCCCTGTTTTGTTTTGTTTTTTTTTTTTTTTACAAAACGTTTTTTTTTTTTTTTTTGTTTTGATCGGATATTACAAGACGTTGTTGATCGAAGATTTATTGTGTTTTGTGGATGTTTATTGTTCGTGTCTTCGGTTAATTGACTTTGTTCTTTATTTATTTTATTTTTTTAATAACGTGATATTCGCAATCGTTATTCGAAAGTGTAAAATAAATCGGACCCAATTCTTTGATTGTTCTCACTTGTGATTTTTATTTTTCAAAAAATATTTTATTAAAAAAACACAGTATATAAATAATATGTTGTATTTATGTAGTTGAGTTTAGTAAGTTAATTATATTATTATTATTATTATTATTATTATTATTATTATATTATGTGATTAGTATTGTCGTTAGTTTTAAAAGTTCGTTTGAATTTTATAATTATAAATAATAAATTTATTTTTATTCAAATTTAATAAAATAAAATATTTAAAACTTAATAAGTTTTATATAATACAAGTAAATAAAAAGTCCTATTATTTTATTTATAATTAATAAAATTAATTTTATAAAAAAATAGAGGTACAAAAGATTATAAGTAGCTTTTAGATTATGTAATATGTTAAATTATTTTTCTTATATATAAGTTAAGTACATTAATTACGAGAATATGTTAAATCACATTCACAGACAAAAAAGAATATAAATATTGAAATTTCTGAAAAGTAAAGTATATCACGATAACATAATATTAATTAAGGAAGAACACACCAATAATATTTAACGAGCACAAAAATAATTTCAAAAGTAGATCGAAATGTTGACATACATTATAATTTAGAAAGGTGCTGAGTTGATCACGGTGCTAGAGTTGCTGGATATCGACTTATATTGAGAGTAACAATATATGGAAACACTGTGGATCCGAGGTATATATTATCGCCAATTTGAATCCCCGTGGAGACGTGATATAGCTTCGGGTCGTAATAGTGCGCAACTGGCTTCCCGTTCAAATCCACCACAAAAACTCCGGCATTCTTCTCAAGGGTGGGTCGTATTTTGTATTTCTCCATCGTCCCGTACAATTGCCGCATCCACGGGTTTCTCTGTGCCACTCGCCACAATTTCGCGTCCTACTCCACAAATAATCGATGCACATATATATGTTTTCAACCCGACCCAATATGATGAACAATAATCTAAAAGTTAAAGAGTATCTTTACATATAGTTTGAAAATGTTTTGGAGTTTTAGATTACTTTGAAAGCAATAAAAATGGGAATATAATACCATATTCATTTTTATTAATAATTTATATAATCCTCGTCAAATTATTAATGTAATATCACATTTATATCTATTTATGAGATATAAGAAGTATATGTATTTGAATTAATGAATTGAGATTACTTTTTTACTCAATTCGTTCTACCTATATTGTCTTAAAAGAATTTTTTTTAAATAATCGATTAAAAAAAGAATATCACATTAGCATGTGAGTTTTGTATAAGATAGAATAACGTAGAACATTTTTTAAATTAAAGTTGTCAAGAATGAAATGTAGGATAATATTAAATACTAAATAAATATAAAAGTGAACATAATTAGAAATATTATATATATATATACACACATTTTGAATTTTTAAAAAAATAAGTTTTAATGAATAATGCCATAACAATCTTGAAACCATAAGTAAACAGAACCTTAACTACGTACCGAGCCTAATGCGATCCAATAATGGCCTTTGCCGTCGTACTTAATGTTGTCCGGAAGTCCCGGCAAGTTCTCGACAAATATTTCGACAGTTCCTTTCTTCGAACCTTCGATGTAATACCTTTTGCAGCGACACCTGCAACCTCATCGATCGATCCATTGGCTAATATTCTATTTTGAAATAAATTAATTTGTTTAGAAAATTAAGCTAAGGTTTGGGGCTGACATGGGAGATTCGCAGAAAATAAGGTGAGTTTTGTCCGAAGAGAGAACAACCCCATTTGGGAAATAGAGATTGTCCAACAGAACTGTTGTCTGTTTGGTTGCTGGATCATATCTCAAGAATCTTCCATTTGGTGTGCCTTCGAAGATGTCGAGAAGGTAGTCATGAAGATCGTATTTGGAAGAAGCATCCGTGAAGAAAATTGTGCCGTGGGGACCTGTAGCCGCGTCGTCAATTAATTTGAATTTGAGACCTTCAGCCTCGTCTGTGAGCAATTGTATGACGCCATCTTTGCTGATATTTAGAAGACCCTGCAAAGATTGAGAAGCATCTTGTGATAAATGAGCTGAATTGAGTCGAGATTTTTATGTTTAAGATTGGCATATTAAGGATTTAAAGTAAATGCACTCTTATAGTAAACAATTTATACCTCACAATTTTATTATTTTTATTTTAATAAATAATACTCTTTTGTATAGAAAGTACTGAGCAAAACATATTTTGTCAGTGTTAGTATATTAATATAAAAAACAATGGTATTTAGGTAATAATTATAATTAAAAATAAAAATAATTTTATAACAATACGATTATTATCAAAAATAAACTATTGTTTTAAATATGACAAAAATGATAAAACAATACTATTGATTAACAAAACCTAGATAATTTTATTGAACAGACAAAGTATATGATTTTGCGAAACAAAGACATGCAAACCTTATAAGCGTCGGCGACGATGACCTCACCGTGCAGGCCATGAGCAATCCCTTGCGGCCTGCCGCCGGTGTTGACCCATTTCTTCACCGCCGGAGAATGGCCGACACCGAGACTGATGCGGCTGACCCACCCATCTTCGCCGCCGGTGTATATAGCGCCTGTCTTCCTTTCCCAAGCGATGTCCTCCGGCGCCGCCAACTCGCCGTCGCCGAGCTTTTCAGATCCCAGCAGCATGTGCGCGTTCTGTCTGGGTGCGACCAACGGCGGTCCGATCCGGACCAATTCGTCGTCCGGGTACGCAGCCGCATCGAAGGCGTCGATACGGTGGACGAACACGGCGGCGAGCACCGGAAATACTGCAATAATGACGCCGGAAGACCGCCGGATTCTCGCCATTGTTCAACTTGTTTAGTTTTACAGATGCGATGGAATAGAATAGTGAAATAGCCATACAGTTCTTATAATAAGTGTTATCAGAGAAGGTGAGAGCTTTCAAGTTGGACAGTTGGTTACTGATATAATAATACTAATTAATATTACTAATGCAGCAGACTAATTAAAGCACATGTTACTAAGTACATATATTAGTCCGGAAGAATCGGATAGTGTAGAGGTGAATTCGTAACTGTAAGGTCATAGATTCAAATTTTCGATGCCTCTAAAATTTATCTGTCGAACATATATTATAGTACTTTTAAATATACTTTAAGTTATTCAAAACTCTAGTAGAGTATTCGTGGTTTTAGTTAGTAGTATATCAATTTAGTTTGTTCACAAGGCATATTAGGTTAGATCTTGGACAATTTGTTAAATAAATCGTGTTAATAATAATTTTGGCATACTCCTTTTTAGTGACTTGGTTCCTTTTCGCAAAATATTCTAGTCGCGGAAACTTTTTTTATATACAAAATAATTACGTCTCGATAATGCTTCCGAGAAACGACTTATTGTTCTAAAAAGTAAAACAGCTATATTTCTAAGGTAAGAACAACAAAAGACAATCCGAATAATGCAGAAAGAACACGGCCGTGTCCTCTAAGAACATTGCCAGTGCTCATCACAAACAAGAACAACCTAACTGCGCGATCTCTTAAAATCTATCTTCAATAACATGTTCTGTATTCAACCCAGACAGCATTTCAAAGGGAAAAACACGGCCATGTTGTATTTATTTCTACCAAATGAAAGCAAAACAACGGAGTTTTATGATCCTCGTCGAGTCCTATGATACACTAACATTTCCTTTCCTAGATTGATTTCTGGTTGATCATGCAGCTACAGCTACTGGAGTTGCCGGATATCGACTCACGTTTAGGCTAATGATGTATGGAAACACTATCGATCCAAGATATACATTGTCACCGATCTGAATCCCCGTGGAGATGTAATATAGCTTCGGATCGTAATAGTGTGCAACTGGTTTGCCATCCAAATCCACCAC
Organism: Andrographis paniculata; assembly: GCF_009805555.1. Lineage (NCBI taxonomy): Eukaryota > Viridiplantae > Streptophyta > Magnoliopsida > Lamiales > Acanthaceae > Andrographis > Andrographis paniculata. The sequence goes on along the minus strand of NW_026137601.1, from coordinate 139,658 downwards.
GAAAACACCGCCATTGTTCTCTAGAATCGGTCGAATTTTGTACTTCTCCATCATCCCGTAGACTTTTCGCATCCACGTATATCTCTGCGCCAATCGCCAGAATTTCGCTTCCTGTTACATTGTTTCACAAACGACATCGAATAAAACTCAAGAAAAGATATATTTTTTTATCAGAAGGAAAACGTAACCAGCAATTTGTTGCCGAAGGGTCTTCCGTGATAATAACAAATAGTCACGAAAAATCCATTCCCAAATATAATTCTGCAACATTTTTTTGACAATTCATTAAATTTGTCGCGAAACTATATATGTTTTGCGACAAATAATTCCGCAGCAATATTAGATTTTTCCGGTAGTGATAGAAGTTTTTTTTAGAAGGCAAAATTGCTCCACCTGTAATTTAAAAAGTCCGCACATTTTCTCCTCGTGATTTAAAAAACATCGTATAAGTTCTTTTTGGAGGATTCTATGTAAGGTTTCGAGAATGCTAGAAAACGTCGTGCAATTTTTAAAGAATTTTGTAAAATATTTTCTAAGATAAAGAGAGAGTTTCATGGGATTTTAAAAAAAAAGAAGAATAATATAAACTTTTCAAATAATGCAATCCAATAATGCCCATACAAAAATCAAAACACTTATTACCGAGGCTAATGCAATCCAATAATGCCCTTTGCCGTCGTATCTTATGTTGTCGGGTAGCCCGGGCAAGTTCTCAACAAATGTTTCGGCACTTCCTTTCTTCGGACCTTCTATGTAATACTTCTTGCAGCGACACCTAATATTCGAAACTACGTAAGAAGAAGTAAATTTTCGAAGCGAATTGTCTCGATGAGAGTAACATTATCTCATTCAAATTAAAGATAACTCAAGCATAAAGAAACTTCAAGAGCTCACATGCCGGTTTCGCAGAAAATAAGGTAGGCATTGTCGGGAGAGAGCGCAACCCCGTTCGCGAAATAGAGATTGTCCAAAAGGAGTGTCGTTTGTTTCGTGGATGGATCATAGCTCAAGAATCTGCCATGGGGTCTACCTTCGGACAAGTCGAGAACGCTGTCTCGGACATTGTATTTGTAAGAAGCATCGGTGAAGAAGAGGGTGCCGTCGGGGCCGACAACTACGGCATCCGTTAATTTGAACTTCAGGCCATCGGCCTCATCTGTCAGCAATTCGATCACTCCTTCTTTGCTTATGTTTAGGAGTCCCTGAAGTCACAACTCAGCCAAAGACACTTTAGATACAAAAACATCATCAAACTAAAAACCAAAATTGCAAAAAATAAAAAAATAAAAAAAAAAAAAAAGTCAGCACGATATATACTAATATAATATAAATACAATATATGAACTGACAGAAGAAAGTATATTGTTAGAACATACTGTTAAATTATAATTAGATAAGTATATTAGGTTTGATATTTTTTATTTTTTTTATTATAAATATATTTATTTAGTATTTTAATTTTAAAAATATATATTATGTTAAGTGAAGAGGCGTATTAAGCCAATATATATGTATATAATTGAAATTGAGATCAAACAAAATTGGAGCCGTACAAGTACAAATAAACCAGCCCCTTCTAAGAAATAAATAGACACAGGGCCATTAGAAAATTCAAACCATGACATCAAATAAAGGATTATATCAAAATTTATTTTATACTCCCTCCGTCCCACATATCATGCCTACGTTCTCGTTTCTGTCCGTCTCATATTTTATGTCACTTTTAAAAAAAATAATAATAATAATTACACACTTTAATCTATTTTAAATTTTTTAATTTATTTTTTTAAAATTTTAATTAAATTAATTAATTATCTTAATCTTAAAATTATTTATATTATAAGATAATTATTTTGACTAATATATTTTTAATTATCTACTAATTGTGGCAAACAAGACCCAGTATATGAGATGGAGGGACCAATATCTAAAAATAACCACTATTTTCTGTTCCAATTATCATATTTAGTATTTACATTTTAATTATTAAAAAAATAAAACAACTATTTTCGGACTCTTGTTCAAAGGCAAAGTTAGAAGACAAAAATCATAACACTACAGAATGAATTAAAAAAAAAAACTGCAGATTCACATGGCCAAAATAAATAATACTAGGAAGTCAGTCAAAGGAGCAATTTATTAAATATTTTTTTCTTTTTATAAAAAAATAAATTTTCAAATCAATCGTGAGAAATAATTATAATATTAGGGTGTGTTTGTTTGGGAGGTTTGGATTTTGAATTGGGATGTGAATAGTAAAAATTTTGAATTTGAATAGTTGTATGATGTGATATAAATAGGTGTCGATGTGATGTTTTGAATGTAAAATTAATTTTTAGTATAATATAAAAAATGAAAAATATGTGTTTGATTTGATGTTTTGGGGGAAAAATTATATGAATATTGTAAATCCAATCCAATCTCCCAAACAAACACACTCTTTAGGGCTGGCAAAGGATCGGGTTCAGGTCCGGATTAGCTTAAACGGGTTACAAAACCCTTGACCTGAACTTGACCCATTTAATTAAATGGGTTGATATTTGCAACCTTTTATTAATCGGGTCAACGTGAATCTGATTCATATAACCCGTTTAAATCTAAAATTTTTAAATTTTAATTTAAAATTACAATTTATACTAACAAAATTTTTAAATGCATAATATATATATTAAAGCAAAAAATTATTTATTCTGAAACCGATATCCAAGAATTGAATTAACAAATGCTACATAATAGTAGACAATACAATCTTTTATTTTTTATTGTTTATTTTTATAAAATTTGCCATAAATATTGAATTGTATTGATAAAATTTAAAAAATATATTTAAATTTAAAATAATATTAATTAACCAGGTTAGACGGGTTATTTGCAGGTCGAAAATATAGACCTTAACCTAACCCATTTAATTAAATGAGTTAAACAGATTTAACCCAATTATTAATTGGGTCGAAAATCTCAATCCAAACCCAACTATTTCAGGTCAGGTTCAGGTTCAGGTCGAGTTAATTTTTGCCCGCCCCAGCACCCTTATTAAATTTATCTGAACAAGATGACCTTATCGGCGTCGGCGACGATGACTTCGCCGTGAAGCCCATGAGCAATCCCGAGCGGCCTGCCGCCGGTGTTGACCCACTTCGTCGCCGCGCCTCCGGCCGTGACGCGGCTGAGCCACCCATCTTCGCCGCCGGTGTATATATCGCCGGTGTTGGGGTCCAGAGCGATGTCCTCCGGCGCGTGCACCTCACCGTGGGCGATCTTTTCAGATCCCAGCAGCATACGCGCGTTTTGTTTGGGGGCGACCAGCGGCGGTCCAATCCGGTCCAGTTCCTCGACCGGGTAGGGGACCGGGTCGAAGGTCTCGAGTTGGTAGACCACCACGGCGGCGAGCACCGGCAGTAGTGAGATGACGGCGGCGGATGGCCATCGGAATATCGCCATGGTTTACTTACTGCTTCGGTTTTGACAATAGAATAGTGAATATTTATGATTCTTGTTCTTGTTCAATGTAGAGGAGCCATTTCAACTTTCAACTTGGAGAGGTTGCTTTTAATTTTATTTAATAAATAAAATAAATTATAATACACAGATACTTTCCATCTCATTTGATACTATTTATTTTTAAGAAAAATATTAAATTAAATAATTTCTTTGTCCCATTGAAAAATTATTATTTTTTATTTTTGTCCGTCCAAAAATAAAGTTATCTACCTATTTAAAATAATAAATATCCTTTCGATCAACTTATCATATATTACACAAATATCATTACTTTTATATTATATTATACTAATTGGGATATTTTTGTCTTTTTTACTACACTCCAATAAAATACTAATATTCAAAAGAAAACGAATATCACTCTTCAAATGGATCGAAAGGAATACATTTTTTCTAGCACAAAATATTAAATTAAATACTAATTTTTTATTTTTTCTAAATTTTCAAGTTTAAAAAAATCTATGTCTAAACAAACCTGTAGTCAGTTATTGTAATTTAATAAATAAAATGAATTTATACAAATTGTCGGACCACCTAATTAATAAATTTAATTATGGTGTGTTTGTTTGGGAGATTGGATTAGATTTCCACTATTTATTCTATTTTTTTCTCTTAAAAAATATCAAATAAAACATCTATTTTTTATTTTTTATATTATACTAAAAATCAATTTTACATTCAAAACATCACATCAACATCTATTTATATCACATCATACAACTATTCAAATTCAAAATTTTTATTATTCAAATCTCAACTCAAAATTCAAACTCAGATGCAAAGATAGCTTGACAATTAATTACAAGATCCGAAAAGCAAATTAAATAGGATAGCCAGAGAAGTTCAGAAACCATTGACCGGACAGATATACGTTGATGAACTCATTTGCAATCGAATCATATCAGTAATTAAATCATTTCTAAATTATAATAAACATTAATGAATTTTATGTTAGCCCAATGAAAAAAGAAAGGTAAAAACACAAAAGAATATGTCCTATTTTTCTTCAACTATTGCAGTAAGTTTTTTTTTTTTAATAATTTTTTGTGAGTTAAAATTGTCAAGCAATGAATATTATAGAGAATATAAAAGATAAATGATCAAGGTGAAAATCGTGTAAGCCTAGACTAATCAGTCGGCCCTATTTATTGGGCCAAAATATATGTATATATGTATGTATGTATGTTGGGTTCTTTGTTTGATTGTTCTTTTAGACCCATTAGTGGGTTGTTAACTTTTAGAGGTTTGATTGTTCTTTTGGACCCATTAGTGGGTTATTAACTTTTTGGAAAATAGTTTTGTAAAAAGTTTTTACCTGTTGGATCGGTTAAAAAGTTAATTTAAATATTTGGTAAATTAATTTTTTGAAAGAGTTTTTTGAACCTAAAAAGTTAATTTCTGAAAAACTGATTTATCCAACGTTTTGAAAGTGACTTTTTTATTTTAATATTGATTATTTTTTATTTATCCTTAAAACTTAATTATTTATTATATATATAAATATATTTTTATAGCAGTATTTATTAATTATGTTTAATATATCCAATTTATTAAATTATATTTTTACTTTTGTAAATTAAAAATAATTACTATTATTAATTATTACATATAAATTATTTTATTTGTAAAATATATAAAATTTTAAAACTAAATCAAATAAAAAAAACAAAAATTATTAATTTATTTATATATATTAAAATAATAATTAACATAATAGAAATATATATACACGAAAGATTTATATTTTATATTTAACATAATTTCAATAAAAAAATTATTATTATTTAGTAAAAATAATTTTCGAAATCTAATTAATAAAAATAAAGATAAATATTTTATAATATTTTTATAATTTTCAATAATTAATAAAAAAAATTCATAAATTTTAAATTAAAATGAACAAAATTAAATATTTTAAAAAATAACATATCAATGTCCTTAATAGTCATTTTATGTATAAACAACTAATGTCAAACCGTTGTTTTACCAAACACTTTAATACAAACCGCTAATTGAATCAGCTAACAGCAAATCAACCGTTAATTAAATCAGTTAACAGCTAAAAATTATCAACTAATTGTCCAACGCACCCTTATTTTTTTATTTTTTATTTTTTATTTTTTTAAAAAAAAGGTAATGGACTTCTTGATGGGACTAATGATTCTACAACTAGATAACAAGCCAAATATTGATGATGAATTCTTTTCCATTTCTTTTTGTCAAATTATTATATCGGAAATTAATTAATTTTATAATTTTATCGTTAATTAACATGACACATCGTTTTGACGATCATTCGATTAACTTCGTTCTTTGGTAATGACAGATTGGTAACTACCATCATATGTATATCCATGTTAGGATGTGTTTGTTTGTGGGTTTGGGGTTTTAAACAGTTGTTTGATGTGATATAAATAAATATTCATACGATATTTTGAATGTAAAATAAATTGTAATATAATATAAAAAAAATGAAAATTACTTAAATTGATATTTTTGGAGAAAAAGAAAATTTGAATGGTAAAAAACATGTGAAAATTTAAAAAAAAAAATACTCTATTCGTCCCATAAATATAATTTTAATTGTGTAATAAAAAAAATATGGATAATTTTATAGTAACATGATTATATATAAAAATAATACTATTGTTTTAGAACAAACAAAAATAAGAAACAAACACTATTGTAATTGGGACGGAGGAGAACAACCTTACTTTCTTTTAATGGACATGGAGGGTTTTAAAGTATTTTCATAATAAAATAATAATAATAATGCATAGTTTATGTAAGGATAAAATGAGATGGTAAATCTAATAAGGATGCCAAAATGCAAGTTGGACCGTCGGATCATGTCCCTATCAAATCCAACCGTGGTGCTCTATCAACTCCTCCCAGATCCTTTATTCCAGGAAATCTTTCTACACATGAACCAGACCAGACCCTCCCCCCCCACAATTAATTGGACGATCCATCACAAAAAGAACCTCCTAAATTTCTTGTTTTCTTAGATCTATATCATCTATATTTTTCTAAATTTTATATTTCTCAGATCTATATTTATATATCTTCACACTTACTTTGTCAAAAGAAACAATGAAAGTTTGATCCTTTCCAACCCTAAACCCCAATCGCCACAGCAACTTTCCACTCCCTTTTTTATGTAATTCCACTATTGCATACATACATACATATATATATATATGTATTCATTCTTGGGTTTCTTGATCAAAACCCACAACGAAAACGCGTAAGAGAGAATTTACGATTGATCATCAAGAATTCAGATTCTATCTCATCTCCTTCGACATAAACGGCGTCGTTTTGCTCTATACTATGTGTGTTGTACTTCTGTCTTAACGAATTGTAAGATCCGATCCCATCCGATCAGATCATAAATCCTCAGTCAGTCTGCAAAACCCTACTAAATCAATGGGGAAAACGAACGGCCGAGATTGGGCGCAGATCTACGCAATCTACGGCGTGGATGATTGGCAGACTCCATTGTTCCTCTTCGTCCATGGCGTCGTCTTCTCCGCTCTGTCCCTCGCCTTCCTTATCTACTTCGAGCCCATTTGCTTCTTTCTGCAGGGTTTCTTACCCGGCCCGGGCTCCGCCCGCTTCGCGGCCGGCTTCACCGGCTCCGTCACGGCCATATCCGCCGTGTGCCTCTTCTTCGCCGCCGCTAACTTCTTCTTCTCCGCCGTCTCCCTGCACTGGGAAATGTCGCAGCGGATTGTATCCCTGGTCCCGGACTGGTCCTCCGTCAGGCACGCCCTGGACCTCGGCTGCGGCCGCGGCATCCTCCTCAACGCCGTCGCACTGCAGCTGAAGAAATCGGGATCGTCGGGTCGGGTCGTGGGTCTGAACCCGGACCGAAATCGGAAGAGGTCGGTTAGCCCGACCCGAACTTTGAGAACCGCCGGTCTGGAGGGCGTCCAGGAGTACGTCACGTGCCGCACGGGTGACCCGAGGGCGCTGCCGTTCGGCGACGGCTCGTTTGACGTGGTGGTGTCGGCGGCGTTCGTTCACACGGTGGGGAAGGAGTTCGGGCAGAAGACGGCGGCGGCGGCGGCGGAGCGGATGCGGGTGGTGGGGGAGGCGGTGAGGGTGCTGAAGGCGGGAGGGGTGGGAGTGGTGTGGGACGTGGTGCACTCGGCGGAGTACGTGCAGAGACTGGCGGAGCTGAGGATGGAGGAGATAAGAGTGTCGGAGCGGGTGACGGCGTTCATGGCCGGCAGCCACATCGTTTCCTTCCGTAAGCCACGTCAGCAATTCCAGGGCCCCGGAGAAGTCAGACTTGATTGGAGATTCAGCTAACCTATTAATTATTATTATTATTATTATTATTATTATTATATTTTTGTTTCTTTAATTTTGGTTTCAATTTTTTATTATAAATTTTTCAGTTTTTCTAAAATTACACTACTTACAGACTGGGAATATACTACTTAAGAGTGAAAAGGAAATAACATATACTTGAAATATACATAAAATTGGAAAACACAAAAAGAAAAACTATTGCATTTGTAAAAAAAACTTTTATCCCCGTTTATTTTTTAAACAAAATAAACATATAGGGCTAAAAACAATATCCAAAAAGATAAAAATAAAAATAAAATTTTAATTTGTTATTTTTTAAGTATTTTTTTAGATAAATAGTGAAAAAAAAAATCACAACCAAACACAATCAAAGATTCTTTATTTTCTTTTGATTTGAGTTTTATGAATATTATATTATAATGATAATTGATAGTATTTTTATATATGAAAGATTTTGCTCTTGATATGTAAATTAATATGACACTATTGATCTAAATAAATATAAATTTGAAACTATTTATAATAATATATATAATAGATTTATACTTATTAAAAACAAAATTAATGTGTTCGGATGATAAAAAATAAGAATAAATAAATATATTTAGGATGTGTTTAGTATAAATAATTTATAGAAGATAATTTTATTTATCCTAATTATATATCTAATCACATTTTTTTCTTTTAAAATAAAAACTCTTTATTATATTTGTTACTACTAATCCAAGATCCAATAGGCTATATTCTCTCGAAATCAAATTAACATCGAAGAAAACTTAAAGAAAACTTTGATTTATTACGGAAGCAACAGTTCAAACTCAGTTTACCCTAATATCAAACCAACCGACATCAATCACACATCCAAGACCCAACTACAAACGACACGCCACGGAAACGCAACAAACACACAAACCCGAACCCTTATCTACGGAAACACAATCGATTTCAAGCCTATCACACCGCGAACAGCATATACATCGCGAGACACACATAAAGGCACAAATCGATTAAACCAAACCGTAGAAACACCGAGGGAAGAGGCGCGCATCAACGGGGAAGAGGAACTCCCAACTCGCCGGACAGATTCACCGGAGAAGGCAGACGCGATGACGAAGGAATCGCCTAGGGCATGAGAGAAGAATCGCGAGAAGGTTCTGTTATGTATCGTATGTTCTGGAATGAAGTGTGAACCGGTTCAATGGATCAGCCTATATATATAGGACAGAACAGACCAGCGGTCCAGACCGGTTCAAACCGGTCCAGCCCGGATCAAAGCCAGGCAGCTTGCGAACCGACGAGTCTCTCAAAAGATTGGGTCGGGTAGTGGGTTGCCGGGTCCGGGCTTCAATTTGGGCGGGTTGGTTGTGTGCATTCTAGGCCTCAATTATCACGGGCCAAAATATATAACAAATCTCCACCTTATTTTGGGCGTGGAAGATTGTTTTCTCGGGTGTCATCACGGTCCGAACTTTCATTGCTTCCTTATATTTTAGTTCATTTTAAAAAACAGTTCATTTTAGCCTATTGTTGAATTACTCTCCTGCACAAAGAAAATTGAAATCAAGTTAGGTTTAAGACAATATGAAAACCTAATATGATACATAATAAAACCTACAGCTACACACAAGTAGCACCGGCTAATCAAATGTATCAAAGCATACAATTTTCACACAAGATACAAACATATCAACTTTCCAAAGCATTGTATCTTCACCAATAGGATTATACTCAAATTCAACAATTAACAAAGCTACTAAACATTGTAATTGTGTCTTACAACAAGAACATGCATCACACAATATACAAACACGAAAAACAGCAAGCTTTCTAGAGCACATATCATTTACAATCAATGATAACAAATCACCACCAAAGCAATCATAATGTTTAGGAACTACATTCAAATTTTCATTCTTAAGTAATGAGTTCATATCTTCTTTTAAAGCTTCAAAACATTGACACTTATACCAAGAATTACTTGTCTCCCTAACAATCATAGGTTCATTCACATGTAAGTCATCAAACATACAACAAGCTAAAGAAGATAACTTCAAATTACCAAACATAGAGAACAATATAGGACTCTTCCTAACTCCATCTCTAACAAATAGGTAATTTTCAATCTCATCTTTCTCATTTAAATCAGTTCCAACATTGCTTTCAATTTCAGAAACTGAATTTTCAAAATTTTCCTTAATATGCTGCCCAGCAGCAACACCAATTTGAAAATCATCAACAAAGATTTCAGTTTCACTGTTTCTATCTAACTCCACCATATTTTGACCACAATTGTCAAAATCAGCAATAACAACATTTTCGTTTAAAGAATCAAAGTGTTGCTCAGCAGCAGTTTTCACACACAAAACAGAATCAGAAATCATATCAGCATTAACTAAAATGTCATAATGCACACAATCTGATTCACAACAAGTATTATCTACATGTATTTCACAAAACTGCACATATTTGTAATCAACAACAACTTTTTGACTTTCAAAAGACTTGCAAAGAAAATCAGTGTTATTCTTTTCAACCTCATAATCAAATTCAACATCAATTTGCACAGTATCAACAGTTAGCACGAATTTCAGATTCAAGATCAATATTAAGAGGTTTATCATCACAAGAACATACTTCTTCACTTACAACATGCATTTCAGCAACAAATTGCACATTCAGTGCACATTCAGAATCAGTATCAGCATTATTTAAATCATCAAAATGCACATTTTCTGATTCACAATCAGTATCAACTGTATTTACATCACAAGACTGCATTTCTTCAAAATTAAATTCATGAATTACAGCAGGCTTAGCACAAAATACAGAAACATTTTTGTCCTCAACATCAACTTTTCTGTTTTTAAAAACAGTTTGTGTTTCAGCAGCAGAACAAACACAAGAATCAATTTCAGAATCCATATCAACAATTTCAGAATTATCAAATTGTATACTTTCAGATTCACTCCTAATCTGCTGTTTGACAGAACAAAAATTAGAATTAAAGTGTTCATTTTCTCCCTCTTCTATCTCAACTTTATCATGCTCCACCTTATTTCGAGTATTATAACAATCAGTGTTTATTTCACTAAAATCAGAAACAACATATTCAAATTCAGATTTTTCTACATTCAAACATGGCATTTCACATTCATTGAATGTCACATTATTTCTAAAAATAGTTTTAAATCCGGGTCTAGAACAAAGCCACAATCTATACCCCATAACACCATAACCTAAGAAAACACAATTTTCAGTTTTCAAATCAAAACCATCATTGCAAACATGTATTAAAGCAGAACACCCAAATACACGAACATTAGAAATGTCGACTCTTCTACCCAACCATTTACTTTCGGGACATACACCTTTAAGGGGGATAGAGGGTGATCTATTTATCAAATATGTTGCTGTAACTACAGCTTCACCCCAAAACATTTCGGGTAAGCCGGATGAAGTCAAAAGATTTCTAACCCTTTCCAAAAGGGTCCAGCTCATCCTCTCGGCCACCCCATTGAATTGGGGTGCCATGGGGACTGTTTTAATCATTTTAATACTATTTTGCACACAAAAGTTATCAAACCAGGTGTTACAAAAGTTTAAACTATTTTCAGTTTGAAGACATTTCATTTTTCTGCCCGTTTCAGTTTCAACTTGAATTTTCCAATTCTTAAAAAACCCAAAAACTTCAGATTTATTTTTCATTAAGAAAACCCAAGTTTTTCTTGAAAAATCATCAACAATGGTTAAAAAATATCTAGAACCACCAAAAGTGGACTCACAAGAGGGACCCCACAAATCACAATATATATATTCCAAGATATATTTAGAGCATTCACGTTTTTCAACATGGGGTAAGGAAAAATGGACTTTAGTTTGTTTATTATCAACACAATTTTCACAATATTGCACAGCTGAAAACATATCATTGCCAAAATATCCAGATTTTTGCAATATTTCTAAACCTCTATTGCTTAAATGACCTAACCTTTTATGCCACAAAAACATTTTATTTTCAGAAATAGAATTAATGGAACAAGCAGGCATAATCATAGGATCAGCTTGGGTCACATAGAAATTATTTTTCCTTTCGGCTTTAAAAACAACTAAAGATCCTTTTATAACTTTCATAAAATCAGGCCCCCATTTACCCTCAAGACCTAATTCGGCTAAGAATGCACAAGACAACATATTACTTGACAATTCTGGAACATGCCTCACATTATTTAATTTCAATACAAAACCAGAATTAAATTTCAAATTTATGCTACCAATTCCAAGCACATTGCACACATGATTATTAGCCATAACAACAGTGCAATTTTCTAACATTTTGTATTCACAGAAAATTGATCTTAATGGAGTCATGTGATAAGAACAAGCCGAATCAATCAACCATTCATTTTCTAACATAGGTAAACAATTAGACCTAACAGCAAATATATCCCCTAACTTTCCCTCAAGAACTGTCATATTGGCTAACACACTTACTTGCTAAATCAGCTTCGGAAAACAGTTTGTTTTGAAAGATTTTTGGAAAAACAGTTTGTTTAAAAAACAAACACAATCAAACCAAAAGCAAACAACCACAGAAAATTGCACACAATAGGCAAGGGATTTAGAATTTACCCTCGAAGCACAGCAACAATTTTTCCTACAAAAAACAACAAGGGAAAATACAGAAAACCTATTTCTCTTTCGAGATAAGGGATTAGCCAATGGGAAAAACAGACCACTTAATATACTCACGGGATATAAAGCACAAGAAAGAATGGTACAAGTACAAAGAGAAAATACAGCAACTCAACTTAACTGATTTTAATAAAAAACAGTTTTGATTTTAACAATTCTCAATCAAACCAGCTATGATTTTCTCAAATTTAACCAAAACAGTGGCGGTTCCAAACAATTTCAAAACCAAGAACAATGGTTGTTTTACAATTCTTAAAAGATTTTAACAAACTTTCAAAATAATTGAAAAATCTTTTAAATCTAAAACCGACCAAAGGCAATACAATCAGAAATAAGGCAAAGCATCAATTGTTCAACAATCTATTTTCACAACCAAGGCTTCACCAAAATAGATTTGACAATTAGGCAAGTAACACACAAATCAGTTACTGCACAACCCAAAAAGAGATAGCAAACAACACAAGTAGAACACAAAACAGTTACTACTTCAAAAATAGAGGGATAAGCTATTCGTTACCCACTCCTAGCTCCGCAACAGTTGTTTGACTGTCTATTAGAATCTTTTCCGATGTCAACCTGTTACACCTTTTAAACTGCGCACTCAATACACAAATTAGTATAGTTTGGATGGCACAATACAGGACTATACTAACCAACAGCCTAATCAACCAAGAATGTCACAGGTAAGACAGACTTCTACAAGAAACACAATTTTCGGTTTCACTTTAAGGCCAATGTGATCACAATTATAGTATTCAAGTTCCAAACACTCAAAGTAACAATCGCACAATTCTCAGATTGTATTTCAAAACTACAGGATTGAACAATTGAAACATCAACCCACTATAATCAATGAATTTGTACAAAACAGATCACAACATATCAAACAGCGCAAGTAACAGTCTTGTTAACACCAATCCAGTTCAAGATTTCGAAAAACAGTGGACTATTGTCAATTTTTCGACAAAACTAGAGAACATAATCAACTCAGATTCAATCCTTTCAACATAACAGAGAACAACTCGCGTTTTCAAGATTTGGGAAAAATACAGTTTCAATCCTTAAAAAAAAAAAAAAAAACAGTTTATAAGGACTTGACTCAAGTTTTCACAAAAAATAGAAAACAAACCACGGTTTCAAGTTTTATCCAAAACAAAAACAAACCGAGATTTCTCAATTTCGAAAGAAACAGTGAGTTAGCCACCTAAAAGCTCTGATACCACTTGTTACTACTAATCCAAGATCCAATAGGCTATATTCTCTCGAAATCAAATTAACATCGAAGAAAACTTAAAGAAAACTTTGATTTATTACGGAAGCAACAGTTCAAACTCAGTTTACCCTAATATCAAACCAACCGACATCAATCACACATCCAAGACCCAACTACAAACGACACGCCACGGAAACGCAACAAACACACAAACCCGAACCCTTATCTACGGAAACACAATCGATTTCAAGCCTATCACACCGCGAACAGCATATACATCGCGAGACACACATAAAGGCACAAATCGATTAAACCAAACCGTAGAAACACCGAGGGAAGAGGCGCGCATCAACGGGGAAGAGGAACTCCCAACTCGCCGGACAGATTCACCGGAGAAGGCAGACGCGATGACGAAGGAATCGCCTAGGGCATGAGAGAAGAATCGCGAGAAGGTTCTGTTATGTATCGTATGTTCTGGAATGAAGTGTGAACCGGTTCAATGGATCAGCCTATATATATAGGACAGAACAGACCAGCGGTCCAGACCGGTTCAAACCGGTCCAGCCCGGATCAAAGCCAGGCAGCTTGCGAACCGACGAGTTTCTCAAAAGATTGGGTCGGGTAGTGGGTTGCCGGGTCCGGGCTTCAATTTGGGCGGGTTGGTTGTGTGCATTCTAGGCCTCAATTATCACGGGCCAAAATATATAACAATATTTAAACTGTAATTATTATATCAATTTTTATTATTATTTTATTCTATCTCATACATAAAATAAATAATCATTTAAATCATTATAAAATAATATAATTTTATCCTTAAAAATAAAAACACTCTTAGACCGACAAAAACTATATTGAAATTTAAGAAATTTATAATATAATTTAATAATTCAAGATTATATTAATATTTCTAATATTATATATATATATATATGTATATTTTTAGGATAGATATTTATGAAGAGCATGTTAGAACATGATCGAGTGTCATCATCACACCAACAACACAATATATTTATAAATCTAATTTGATTTTTTAAGTAATTAATGCCATAAAAAGTGGAATGCCATAAATAAATGACACGTTTCAGCTTGTCTAAAATCATCTTTCGATTATCCTTCCATGCAAATCAATCTTCAATTGCTTTTCACATGGTTCTTCTAGGGTCTTTATTATTATTATTATTATTATTATTTTGTTTTAAATTAAAAACATTGTTATTCAATTTTTATATGTTAAAATATATTTAGAAGCAATATATTATATTTATAATAGTTATTTTATTTAAGAGATTTATAAGATTCTTGTCTTATTTAGATGATTTGTATTTCATTATAAATATGTACGTATTTATATAATTGAAATAGAGAATTTTAATTTCATATTCTAACAGCATAATTTTTAATAAAAATATATTGTTTTATAATAAAATAATATCTTTAAATATAATTAAATAGTAGTATAATCATATCCTTCAAAAGACAATTATTTTAAAAATTAATGCGCCAGACAGTTTATATTAAGACTCAAGAACTTATAATATACCAACCCTGGTATTGATTGATATAATTGGACCGATTTGGATTTGGGCTAGCCCAACTATTGAAGGTTATTTAAATATGTTCTTGCACTTTTTTTTTTTTTTTTTTTTAAAATAATATGGGAATTCGTCGTCGCTATCCGAAATTGCGCATTGGATAAGCCTCGACAGCCGAATCTAATATCCTACAAACTAAGCTCGACAGACAAGTCACGTTAGGTAAACCTGTGTGACAGATGGACTTGGAGACTTGGAGTTTGAACCCATATATTTCAACTCAATGTATTTTATTATTATTATTATTATTATTATTATTATTATTATTATTATTATTATTATTTCGTCATTCCTATTTAAAATATTTATTTTTAATTATAGTAAAATTAATTATATATAAATATTAAAACAATTAATTTTATAAAAAATATTCATTTTATTTGTATTTTTAAGTACAAAAATATTAAAATTATTTTACACATTTTTGTTAATAAATAAAATATTACTACATTTTTTAATTCACAAAAAAAAATAAATGTATATTTTCTATTGAAACGAAGAAAGTAATAATAAATATTTAAATTTAATATTTTTTTTTGAAAAAATTTTAATGCAGTATTTTAAATGCAGTATACTCCCTCTATTCCACTTATCATGTTCACATTGTCGTTTATGTCCGTCTCACATCTCATGTCATTTTTCTTTTTCGGAAAATGATTATATACTTTAATTTCATTTTAAATTTTCTAATTTAATTTTTTTTAATTTTAATTAAATTAATTAGTTATCTTAACCTTAATTTATAATTATTTATATTATAAAATAATTATTTTCTCTAATACATTTTTAATTATCTATTAATTATACCCCTAATAAATTCTCGTGTCTACAGTAACGCGGACAAAATATCCGAGACGGATTGAGTATTATTTTTTAAGTCATATCAAAATATTATTTACACAAAAACTTAAATCAATATTCGTTACAAATTTATTTCAAATAATAAGTAAATAAACAAGGTTTTGGGTATGCTCTAACTTAAGTTGAAGTATACATTTACAAAAACAAAATAGCCTTTTAAGTAACACTTTATACCTACAACAAATATAATATTGGCATGTAATTTCTATTCATCTGTTCGTTAACATAAGAAAAATTTTATATAATAAATAAGATATAAAAATTATATAGTGTACTTTTTATAACACACATTATTATAGGTATTTTTTTTTTTAAAAAAAAAGTAATTAATTATTATTATTTAAGTTACACAATTTTTAATAAAATATATATTTCTTCTTATAAAAGAACACATAGAAATATTAATTAAAATAAAATTTATTTATTAAACCCTCAAAATATACTTTACCTAAATAATAACACACTTGTTGAATCTTCATGGAATCTTATCCTTTTTGTCTTAAGGAAACCTTCAAATCACAGAGCATTCAAGATCATGCATACTTACATACATACAAACAAACCATTTTTTGGACTTTTATGAATAATTCCAACACTTGGTGGCATTTTTTCACGCCTCAAATATTAATTAAGCCAACTCGACTATAGCAGTTTCAAGACATGGCCGGTCCTGATTTTCGAAAGGTCCGAAATGGACCAAAATGAAAAATTCTTCAATATATATGAATGACATTTTTTTTTATAATAAAATATTAATAATTGAATAAAATATTTCTTATGTTGATATTTTTAAACGCAAAAATATTAATCTATCTCGTACCATCCAATTAAATTCTTTTAATATTTGATAAATTTCAAATAAATTATATATATATATGTATGTGTTTTTTCTTATCTTTGATCTTTCTCTTGCGACTCTTGTCCACCTTACATACCCTCTTCTACTTATTATTATTATTATTATTAAATTTGTGGTCACTAAATATTTCCACGCTCATCAAGAATCTACAATAGGTTACTTAAGAATCTCTAGAATTTGCTTTTTTCTTTTTTTTTTTTAATTGATAAGAAATATAAATAATACTCTCTCCGCTCCACATATCATATCCACTTTGTCGTTTCTGTCTGTCCTACATGTCACTTTTATTTTTTGAAAAATAATTACACATTTTAATCTCATGTTAAGTTTTTTAATTTTATTTTTATAAAAAAATGATTACACACTGTATGGATGGAGGTAGTACTATTTAACATTCTAATAAAAATGTGTCTTCCACCAATTTCAAGATTATATTTATAAATGAGTTTTTTGGGTATATTAAGTGATTTTTTTTATTATTAATTTTATAGAATCACAATCAACTGCAAACCAGGCCACGGTCACAAGTACAATCCTTGCACGGACTGAATTCGTACGTATTTATTTTTGAATTTTTTTCAAAAGTCTCATAATAATAAAATTCATTTGAAACTGTGTGAAATTTTCACAACAACTTTCAATATTCACCCAACAATTATTTTTTAATAACTTTTTATAATATTCTATTTTATTTTTATTTTTATCAATCTTTTTTTTTTTTATAACTATTATAGATAAACAATACTAAAATAAAAAAATTGTCTACGTAAAATAGACCCTCTATAATTTAAATAAAAATTTAAAAAATGAGATATAAATCAAACATAAACGGAATAATTTAACTAAAATTGATTGAAAAGAAGAGGATGTGAACACTCTAGATTATCCGCCGCCTTATATTACAACGCAATCCACAAGTTTATCCTGTCCGCGTAAACACAGGTTTTACCAGAGTGTCTACGTAGAGTGCCACGTCATACGTGGGCCCACAAATAATGGAGAATAGACCATGCTCCGAGACCACCTACTCTTTCCCATGGGCCAATCAAAACCGCCTGTCATCTAAAACTGCTACTCTCACCGCCCGTCACCCAAACCTACTTTTGCCCCTCAGAAATAAATTCAACGTAACCAGAGGAAACAGAGAGGGTGGGTTCCGATCGCCGGCGCCACCATCCATGGCGGCCATCTCTCTTCAATCTCTCCTTTCCCTCTCCAAGCCCAGGCCCAGCATCCCCCACCCTTTCCTCGCCCCCACCGCCCGAATCTTCTCGAAAACTAACCACAGACAGTTTCATCTCACCGGCGCAGTTGCGGACGGGCATGACGTCATCCCTGTGCAGAGCGACGATAGAGTGGACCATCCGGACGGTGTCGTTTTGATGGAAATGGAATCTGATGCGACGGAGGTGGAGCCGGCGGTGGGAGGCTTTGGGGCCGAGGCATCTGGGATGCTGTCGTTTGAAGGCGCCGCTGGGTTCTCCTCCGCTGCTGCTTCCGCCGTAGACGAAGAGAGTCGCCGGCCGGAAATCGAGAGGCTCGTCGATCGGACAATCAATGCTGCAATTGCACTGGCGGCTGGCTCTTTCGCAATAACGAAGCTCCTCACAATTGATCAGGATTATTGGCATGTGAGTTTTATTGTATATACTGTTCTTGTTGCTTGGCTAAAATATTTGGGGATTTTCGATTCTAGGTTAAAATGGTTGAATCTGATTTCGGGATTTATTCTCTGGATTCAGTTTCAATTGAATGATCTAAATCCTATTGTCTCTATAACTGAACATTTTTGGAGATTTTGGGTTGACTTGTTTAAATTTGAATCTAATTTTTGCATGTACGAGGACAATGTTTCGATTTCTTGATTGTGAAAGTTAGTCTTAGCAATGTTAATTGAATAAAGGAAAACTAATTAGCATGTGAATTACGAACATTTTCTATCCTTAGTCGAATTATACAGAAATTTGGCCTATCAATGATGAACCTGAATATCAAAAATGAGTTTTTAAGTTAAGAACATATGCTTAAAAAATGTAGGGATGGACGTTGTACGAAATATTAAGATACGCCCCGCAGCACAATTGGAGTGCATACGAGGAAGCTCTGAAAACGAATCCGGTCTTGGCGAAAATGGTAATAAGTGGGGTAGTTTATTCCCTCGGGGATTGGATAGCACAGGTAATGATTGATATCCTACTTTGCAACCAATGTTTCGATCGAATATGGCCTAATGTTAGTTGTCGATGTCTCTGTCTCATAATTTGCAGTGCTATGAGGGTAAGCCTCTGTTTGAGTTTGATCGTGCTCGTATGGCTCGATCAGGGCTGGTCGGCTTTATGTTGCACGGATCTCTTTCTCATTATTACTACCAGTTCTGCGAGGTATTATTGCAGTTAAATGTCTTAATCTTTTTCTATTTTGGTTGTCTAAAATCTGATCCCGGAAAATCTTGTCTATGCTTCGCACTTAGGCTTTATTCCCTTTCCACGATTGGTGGGTGGTTCCTGTTAAAGTAGCCTTCGATCAGACAGCCTGGTCGGCAGTTTGGAACAGCATTTACTACACCCTTCTAGGATTCTTGCGACTTGAATCACCTGCCACGGTGTTTGGCGAGTTGAAGGCAACCTTTTGGCCCATGTTAACTGTAAGAACTCAAACTCTTGTTCGATTCATGTCTAGAATCAGTTGAATGTTAGATTTATAACTTTATTAACAGATTTACGATAGAGTACGTGCCTGTAAATAAAGTCTTCCTCACTAATTGTTTTCAGGCAGGATGGAAGCTATGGCCCTTTGCTCATTTGATAACATACGGCGTAATCCCAGTCGAGCAAAGGCTTCTTTGGGTCGATTGTGTGGAACTCATATGGGTCACGATCCTGTCAACGTATGTCTTAAATCCCTATATAGTTACTATTACTTTCGCCCGGACATTGCTACTTATTACACATAATGTCGTGAAACAACAATTTTGTTTGGTTTGATGTATTAGTGTTTTTTCTCGAAAACTTTTCTTCAACTATTTCTAGCCAAACACTACATAGCGCGAACTTTGTCTGAATCAGTACATTGAGAATTCTTGTTTGTTGGCAGTTACTCCAACGAGAAATCTGAAGCCCGGATAGCTGAAACTCCGGTGGAGGCGAGCGCCACTTGTTCGACGCCTACATTACCGGAGGAGATGATCAATCAGCAATGACTGATTATTGTTTGCAGGATTCGGACATCATTCCTGGTAAAGTGATCCTTAATATGTCTATATGTGTTATGTGTATTGTATTGTGTATGTGAATGTATCATTGAGGTAGCCCTGTGTAAATTTTATTTTATTCCTTTACATTTTTCTTATTCCATGTCTACACGTGGCCAAAAAAATCGAATCAAATAGATTTAAATATTATTTTTTTCGTCTCAATTCAATCAATATAGTAACAGTATTTTATATACAAATATTAAAATATTTATATTTTAGCAAAAAAATCAAACAAATAACAAAAATATGATTATTTTATTTTTACTTTAATAGAATTCAAATTTGAATTTAATTAGTGTTTATCGAAATTTAGTGATATAAATATTGAATGATTATAACCCTAATTTACTATTTTTTCTCATCTCAAACATTCTCTGTTCATGGCGATGGCAGCAGCGAAGAACATTATAGATGAAAATCGTGCATCATGTGAAGTTGTCTCTGCCGATGTTCTAGAACTCATTCTCTTCCGACTACCCGTCAAATCTCTCCTCCGACTAAAATCTGTCTCCGAGTCATGGAACCACACCATCTCTAATCGAGACTTCGCCATTGCACATCTTCGTCGATCCAAGAATTCATTGTTTCCCTCTCGAAAGAAGTTTCTTTTCTGGGACTTCTCTAACCTTTTGGAGTTGAAAAACAATGAATTGAAGCCATTCTGGGATCACAAAATAAATGGTTACATTGTGTGGCAATGTTGCGACGGCCTACTACTCTTATCTAATTATGATTCCAGTGGAAACATGTTTGTCGCCCTCTGGAATCAATCGGCCAAAACGTATACAAATTTAGGGTTTCCTTTTCCATCTCCCGAGTATATATTCACATGCGGCATCAATTTCGATTCCTTATCGAAAGATTATAAAATACTAGTCACTGATTTGGAAACATATGCAGTGTTTAGCAACAAAAGCGGGCGTTGGAGTGAGTTGAAAGAAGTGAAAATAACCATTGGAGAGGACATTAAAAGCTTCCCTTTGGATGGTCATATCTGTTGGATTTCTCAAGTTGAAGAAGAACATAGTTATACTATTGAAATACTTCTCTTTGACTTCAAGCACGACAAGTTCTGTAAATTTTTTTACGATATAGGGCGATTGATATTCGACTGTAGACTAGTTCATTCTCCACCTGGTCAATTTTGCATGATACTTGCCGATAATTTTGACAAGGCCCGTGTAGTGTGGAAAAAAGCCGGCGGCGAATGGATGGAGTTCAACGACGTGCCGGTTCCGGTGATGGAGTGTCATTCGGAAATGCACTTGACTGAAGATAAAGAGCTTATATTCACCTGTGATTGTTACGGCCCCCCTTATATTTTCACGATCTATAATTTGATTGAAAAAGAGAGTAGAGAAATTTCGAGGCCAGATGGTACATTTGGTCCATGCCATTTGTTCATATATGTAGATAATCTCTTCTTTAGTGGTAGCACAAGTATCTAACTTTCAATCTGAATTATTATTATTTTTTATTTATTTATTTTTTAAATTTACAATTTGTTTCATTTTAGGCACGATCATTATTGTTGTTTATATTGTGGTTGTTTTATATTGTTGGATCAAATTTAAATAGAGTGGGGCCAGATTTGATTAATTAATATCTTAAACAAAGATTTGGAACTATAATGGTCGTTTCGATTTTTTTGTTATATATATTTTTTTCAAATTTATCTGAATTTTTATTTTTTTTTTTGTTTTTTTTAAAAGAGGACAAAAATATGCTCGGCATTTATTAAATTGAAAAAAAATAATAAAAAGAAATAGTTAAACCGTATAAGATGTAGGAGAGGGAAGAAGGATTGCATAGGAAAGAAGCTATTTTTGGACTAAATTTATTAGTTACTCTTTCCGTCGAATACGTAAACAAACAGTAAGATAGAATATGATAAATAATTGATTAATAAGTGATGAAGTTAAGTAGATAGAAAATTTATTAAATAATTTGATTAAAAATAAATAAATTAAAGTAATAGAAAAGTAGTGGTAAATTAATTATTATATATTAAATAGAAATAATAAAATGGTAGATAAATAAAATTAGTTATAATAGTATTATTTTATATTTTAATCAAGTATATTTATCATTTTTTAGGTATTTCAATAATTTATTATTAGTTATATTAAGAAAATATAATTTTATATATAAAAATTTTGATCGACCGACAAATATGCATGATAAAATGTCTAAGAATTTTTATTTTCTAATTAAAATAAGAGATTTCATATATTAATTGGAGTTATTAGAATCAGTGTACATGTAATGCATGCTTTACAATAAAAAAAAAAATAAAATAAACGTATAAATATGTTGATTTTTTCATATTAGTAAAAGTACACATATATACCAATGTGTTTGTATCTTTAAATATATATGACATTTAAAGGTTACAATAATATGTATTTAAATATCTAATATAAAATTGATTAATTTATTTATAAATTAATTTTATAAAAAATAAATGAATTATTTTGAATATATAAAAATATATTTATATATTAATAAAAAGACAATATTTTCCGCAACCAACATAAAATAATTCGATTTCAAACGTCACTATTTTTCAAAAAAAATGGATCAAATTAATATTCCAACTAAAAATAAACAAATTTAAAACAAACGAACGAACATAAACTAAACCTATCTCAAGAGGTACCGACGAAGAAAAGATTATCTATGCATCTAAACAAAAAACACGAACAATAATAGTTACGATTTGGCTTATAAACCAACCTATCATTTCTCTCGATCAAATGATGGACTATAAAAAAATTCCGCAGCAGCTCGAAATATAAGCTCTCCATCGTGGGTCAGGTACATCTTCGAACGACATATCTCCCACGGAATTTGAAAATCGTCGATCTCCATCCATTTGCCGCCGGTTTTCTTCCACACAACGCGGATCTTGTTAGTAAAAACGTCGCAAATTATCATGCAGAATTGGCCCGGTGGAGAATCGACAATACGATAATGTAAAGCATTCTTGTTTCTGAATCTTCCCCTTACACCGTAAAAGAAGTTTATAGAATTTGTCGTGTCTCGGACTATAAAAAATTATTTTGATATTATAACTATCGATTCTCCCTGTTTTGATGACTTTATTGCTCCAACAGATCATATCGCCATCCGAAGGGAAGCTCTTAAAATCAGCTCCAATGTCCGTAATCTCAACCTTCTTCGGCTCGTTCCAACTCCGGTTTTTGTTGTCAAAAACGGCGTATTTTTTCTTCGTGGCGATTAATATTTTTTAATCATTCGATAATGGATCAAAATGGATGCGACGTACGAAGAAGAAGTCACGGCGCTCAAGAGGGAACCCCAAATTTGTAACCGTTCTAGTTGAGGGATTGCAGAGAGCCAAAAAGGGCTTTCGGATGTTATAAGTCGAGGACATGAGTATTAGGCCGTCGCAGCATTGCCATGTATAGATTTCGAATGAATAGCATTTGAGTTTGAGGTCGAACAATGGTTCACTTCATCGTTCTCCGATTCTAAGAGCAGTTCCGAGAAACAAATATGTCTAGACGTGACAATGAAATGAATTCTTGGATAGATTGCGATGCATGAGGGCAAAGTCCCGAGTCGAAATGGTGTGGCTCCATGACTTGGAAATGGATTTGAATCGGAGGAGAGACTTTACCGGAAGTCGAGCTAGGATGAACCTTAGAACATTGGCTTTACAACTTCACTCGAGGCTCGATCTTCATCAATCAATGTCTCTATCCACAATTTTGTAACTTTATGATAATATATAAAAAAGTGTATCTATCTTTTTATATTTTTATAACAATTCTATTCGATACAAATTATTAAAAATAAATACACTAATTAAAATCATATCTATGGGTTTCATTCTCGCGACCAAAGAGCAAGGGAGTGTTTTATTATTGGTTTGAACATAAGTGAGCATTATACTTTTATTTATTTTATATATATATAATTTTTTTAACAGTGACTCATATAATCTTCTTGTTAAATACAAAAATATAACAATAAAAAAATAAAATTCAGATTTAGGTTCGAACTAAATTTTTATATTCTGAAAATTCTAAAGTATAGTGGATACAATGCAAAATATTTTTCTATCAAACAATAATATTTTAATATTAAATAAATTAACTTGTTTGATTCAAAAATTTGTTGGTTGAATTTAATTTGAGAGCATATCTTATAGTCACATGTACCGTTATTCATTATTTATTATTTTTTTAAAAAATTGATTACCTTCCAAAGAAAAATTTAAAAAATTATTAAATATTATTAAAAAAATTTTAAAATTAACTGAAATTATCTAATATATATTAACTTATTTGAATAATTTCAATTTTTAAAATAGTAAATTATATATTGAAATTTATATAGATTAAAATTTAAAAATTTAATATAATATTATATAAAAATATATAGAAATACGTATAAGTAAATAAATAGTTTATATATATTATATAATAAAAATATATAAAAATAAATAAATTAGTATAACTCTTGTAAAATAGTAAATGTAATGTATTGAAGGTGATTACTATAACCAATGATAAAAAAAAGTAATTTAAACTATAGTGAAAAATAAGTATTAAATTGCAAAATAAAATGTAATATTCCATATTTGTTCTATTTTTTCAATACTATTTTTCAATTGCAATTTTTCAAAACACAGCTTTCAACAATACTTTACTCGGAAAAAAAAAAAAAAAAAAAAAAGAAAAAAAGAAGTATTAATTATTATTATTATTACCATCGTAAAGGTGGTTGCAACTTGCAATTATAGTTTAGATAATCATATAAAATGGACCCAAATTAAATTAATAAAATATCCTATTGGCGTTGGGAATTTAGTCATATGTCATTACCGGCGGATTGTCACTATTTAACCACCTAATTAAGCCCATTATTCAAGAATCAAGGTTACGTACGTTTGTAGGTTTTTAATTAAATTTTTATTCTTTATAAAAATTAATTTTATATTCAAAATTTTATAGCGATAGCATTTTATATTTTGTTAAATAATTATTTTATTTTAATTTTTTTTCTTTTACTATTTAAACTTAAAATTCCAAAATTAAACTCAACCAACAAATAGAGTTAAACCACTTAGTTTAATACTTTTTTTTAATTCACAGGAAAAGATTACATTTACTTTTGTCACGAAAATTTAAGAAATATTGTATTGATGAATTTTTAGGTTAAAAGACAAATTTGTCATTTAACCTTATTTGTAATAAAATGATATTTGTATAAATAAGTATGATCGAAATGGTATTTGTAACGAATAGTAAAATAGATAATTATTAAAATAAAATATAACTTTTGTAAATTGATGTCCAAAAATAAAAAGTGTAACTTAGCATGATGAAAAAAAAATATAATAAAATAATATTCTCCATCCGTCAAAATTATGAGGCACCCAAACTAAAAAAAAAGTATCTTTAATATAAAATTAGATATGTAAAAAATAAATTGGGATATAATGAAAAGTTCAATAAGGGAGAGAGTGTGGGAGCGTTAACTTCTTTGGTGGTTTGAATTTTGAATTGGGATTTGAACAGTAAAAATTTTGAATTTGAATAGTTGTACGATGTGATATAAATAGGCGTTGATGTGATGTTTTGAATGTAAAATTGATTTTTAGTATAATATAAAAAATGAAAAATAGGTATTTGATTTGATATTTTTGGAAGAAAAAAAATTAAATAAATAGTAAAATTTTGCACAAATCTTACAAACGATGACACCCTTAAATGTATCTTCTCAAAGTGTTCGTCAAGGCAAATCTACCTATAGAAGGCTAATGAATCAGGGAGGCTCTACGATTCCTAAGGATGATTCATATTCCATCGCCGAATGTAAGCTGGCCTTCAATAAATACACTATTTTCACAACCCGATAGAATATCTAAAGACACCCGTTTATACCTTCATTAAGGTAAAATGTAAAAAAAATGATCTGACAGTGTAAGAATAAATCATTTTAGGACCATATAGTGTTTTGGGGTATACTTTAATTATTTTTACTACAAAATATTTATATATTTATTAATTATCCTCTCTTTTTCTTTTTTTTTTTTTTATATTTTTTTTCTCTCTCTCTTGATTGCTACTTGTCATCCACCGTGAGGACATGCGACCCCTCTCTCTTTGCACCTAACATTAATCTCTTATCTCCATCACCAACCCATTGATTAATTACTTCTTCTTCTTCTTCATTCCCCCTTAAGATTAATCCTCCCCACCCCTCCCATGGCTGCAGGCACTATTCTATTCTGGTTAGAACCCCATTGCCCTTCTTCTCTCCTTCCCTCTCTTGTCAGAGTGAGAGCAAGAGTGAGAGTGACAGCCAAGCCAAGCAAACCAGAGATCTTCTCACACTACACGCAGCTATGAGTGATCTGACCTGCCTCCCATTCCCATCTCCATTCCCATTTCCAAAGCAACCAACAACAATGGCTATCATTACAAATAATCTCAACTGATGAAACCCCCCTCTGATTTCTCATTTCTGATTTCTTCACGTGAGAGCATTTTTTTATATATTCATTCATCCATGGTGGTGTACTGTTCTTGGTGGGATTCGAGAATCTTGATTTATATATATATATATAGCTCGTTAGCTTTCGCTTCTATTCCATTTCTGGGCTTTTTGTAAAAATGGCTATTGATTCTCGAGCCCTCCTCGATTACGCCTTGTTTCAATTGACACCCACAAGAACCAGGTAATATTTACAATCTTTTTTTCTTTTCATCCTCGATTCTTAGATTAAATTAATTTAGGGATTTTATATTAATTTGAAATTGAAGGTGTGATCTGGTGATCTTTTGTGGGAAGAAGAGTGAGAAAATTGCATCAGGGCTGTTGGAGCCATTTCTTTCCCACCTCAAATCTGCGAAAGATGAGATTTCGAAAGGGGGCTATTCGATTACTCTCAAACCCCCTTCCGACAACTCTCCATGGTTCTCCAAAGCCACTCTCCAAAGGTACATTCGTTCGATCAATACTACATTCTGTGCTGTCGTTTTGATTTGATCTGATACCATGTTTCGTGAATGTTAAGGTTTGTGAGGTTTGTCAGCACACCAGAAGTTCTTGAAAGATTCGTCTCCATCGAGAGGGAGATTGATCAGATCGAGATTTCAAACGATCACGGTTTGTTCGTTGATTTGCCTTCAAATTTATGTACATTATTGTTGTTGTCTTGTGATTCGTTTTATATTGTAGACAAATATATATATATATATATATCTGTGTTATATTACTTTTTTTTTTTTTATGTATATTATTATCAATTAACAGGCAATGCCTCCGGCGGCAGTCACTCTAAGGTAATTCTCAAATGCTACAAATGCTGTGTTATTTAGATTTGTGTTTGATCCACAACTTCGATGGAAAGATTTAACTTTGGTGTGAACATTTTCTTACCATCAGTCGAAATCCGAATCCAACGGCGAAGCAGAGGAGAATCACAAGTAAAATCCTTTGTCGAATCGAATTTGTTTTGTTTTGATTAATGAAACTACGATTGGTTGCTGCAATAACTCTGCATTGTCGTCGACAGGATGCATCTTCAACGTGTTCTTGAATCCCGAAAAGCCATGCTCAAGAAAGAGCAAGCTATGGCCTATGCTCGCGCTTTGGTTGCCGGATTCGAGCTCGATGAATTATACGACCTCGTATCTTTCAGCGACTATTTCCAAGCTCTTCGTCTAAAGTATGAATCAATTTCTCTTAGTTTCGATCGATGATGATTTTTGAGTTCTTGTAAATCTTTTTAGGTAAAACTGGTTTGGAAAGTATGTATCATTCTCTTCGTGATTTAAAGATCGCATCAAACTCTCTTGTATTTTAGAAAAAACTACACCGAATCCATTTAAGGGATTTTGTGCAATATTTTCGAAAATACAAGCGATCTTTTTTTAGTGGATTTTGTGCAATATTTTAAAAAACACGTCACGTAATTTATAAGATGGATATAAGCAATTTTGACGTCTTTTTATTCGATTTTTTCTATGCATCGTGTTTCTAGGGAGGCTTGCATGCGATTCATCGAGCTTTGCAATAAGAAGAACAGCGATAAGATCTGGATGGACGAAGTTGCAGCAATGCAGGCGTCGTATTTGGGAGCTCCGGGAACGATACTCACCGGGGAAAGCCACGAGCTTCATCCGAACTCAATACCTAAAAGTTCGACGCCAGACTCAATCACGAGGCATGGAAGCTTAGATACTAGTGAAGGTATACGCCTAAATATCTCTGTTTCCGTTGTTAGTTACCCAAAAGTTTACAATTTCCGAATGCCGATGTTCATCATTAGATTCGTAACACTATTGCTCCATCAATGATGATGATGATGAGACGAACAGAGAATGCATCGGCGATGGAATTCAACGCGCAACAGACCGAAGGAGTCATTCCTCAAATGGCGCCATGGCCGCAGTATCCTCTTTATATGCAAAATGCTCGAGGGCAGATGTTTCCTCAGATGCCGGTTTACCCGGGATACGTCTATCCAGGCAGCATGCCTTCGAATTACCCATGGCCGGCGAATTTTCAGGATTCGGATAGGGATGTCGAAAATCGTCGAAGATACAAGAAACAGGGAAATCGCACGCGAACTCAGAGTAAGAGCGATGATGAAAGCGTAGATTCTCGTGGAGCAACCTCTCCGAGTGATTCGAGCGACGAGCAAGAGCACGAACTGAGTCTCGTTACGCGGGAGCGTGATCATGGCAAGAAGCTCGGCAGGCATTCCTCGAAAAAAGTTGTTATCCGTAACATAAATTACATAACTTCCGGGGGGAGAAACGAAGATCGCAGCTGCACTTCCGACAGCGATTCTTCCGGTGAAGACGATGGTGCTCTTAAACAGCAGGTGGAGGCTGCCGTCGGGATGCTGAAGCGACGGCAGCAACTGACTGCCGAGAGAAACAAGGGACGGGACGGGAGCAAGAAAGGTGATCGTAAATCGAAGAATGATATCGACGACGAGAAAAATTCTGTGGCTGGCGAAAGGAAAGGCGGGGACTGGGATATCTTCCAAAACCTGCTGATGCAGGACTCGGACTCAATATCGAATTCTATGGCGGACACAGCTTCGACGAATATACAAAATCATGAAGAGTACTCTGCCCGAAAGATCGTCGAAGAGGAAAATCTACCTTCCGGGAAGTTTGATAAACCGAAATATGGAAGCGATGGTTTCATCCTAACCGAAAGATTCACCGGAAATGGAGCTGAGAAAACCGGAGTTCTATTTGAAGGTGATGAAAGTTTTCGCGGTGTTAGGAGGAGCGGCGAAGACGAGGAAGCGTTGGCGATTCCACGGAGAATGGAAGGAGAATGCTACATTCAGAATGATCATTTCGGCGTCGAGTCTGCTGTTATTAAATTGTCGAAAGAGGAAGATTGGATCGTAGGAAGCAAGGCAGATGTACCGGTGAGTTCGAGCAGCCGTACGAATGAAAATATCTTTCAAGGGGATCGATCCTCCGGCAACAGTTTTCGACATGGAGAAAATGTGAGAGATGTTCTCTTGGATGATTCATTTATGGTTCAATCCCGACTCTCGGATGGAATATCGCAACATAAGACAGACATTCTTGCAGTCTCGGACATTGTTAGAGTTAACGAGCAGGAAGAGAATTCGCAAGGGAAGACCGAGCGAAGTGATTACAAAGAGCCGGAAGATCTCTACATGATGCTCGGACACAATCCCGATAATCGGAGTTGGAGTCCGGAAATTGATTACGGAAAAGATATTTCGCTTGTCGAAACTGCTGGAATTCTACAAAGGACAGAGCAAAAGGACGATGCCGGCGCTGCTGTGGTACGCGGAAGTGGTAATAAAAACAGTATAAGGAATACGAAAAAGCCGGGGCCGGATGTAGACAGAAGACAGCCAAAGGCTAAAGCTCCCGGCGGATATCTTGGAAGAAGCAAATCCGATATTCCATTGAGGAGCAAGATGTCGAACAATGGAAGCACGGCGACTCGAGGCAGAGCTGAGAAGGTATAATTTCTTTTCTCTTCATTTCTCAAACGGTTCGAAGGATTATCGAATCTAATTTTGTTTCTGTCGACTCAGGACGAGGATAAGAGGAAGAAAACAGAAGAGCTATTGTTGCAGCGACAAAGGAGAATAGCTGAACGAAGCGCGGCTAAGGGTGTCACTTCCGAAACAACGAAAAGGTCGTCGAAGGAGAGCAAGAAAAGCAGCTCTGTCTCTAAAAAAACCGAGCAGATCAAGCCTCGATCCCCTGTTAAAACGGAGCGCAGGCCTGTGATGAAGAGTTCGACGATCGATCGCCTTTCAGCTCCGCGAAAGCCAACCGAAACCAAAGTCCCGAATAGGAAACCAACATCCAAGGCGAGTTCACCGGCTGCTTCGACTCCATTGATGAAGAAGAAAAAGGGGACTCCCGAGAAGCCGGAGAAGGCTAAACATTCGCGCAACAATACTATCGACAAAAATGGTATTCAAGAAAAGGTTTGCGACGACGAATCTAAATGCGCTGAAGGAGCTCTACACAAGAATGGGACTGAAGAATTCGGAGCTGTTAAAGTATTGCACGCCGTAACGTCAGTCGAGAAGAAGGAACCGAGCATCGTATCTCCGAAAAATGCTTCGGATGACAAGAAATTCAAAGAATTTCTTGTTCCTTCCGATCATTGTGTCGAGGCTGCGCCTCCTGCAGCTGGAAACAACTTGAAATCCTCGGACATGAACACTAACGAGAAAGGTGACGAAAGAAGGAGGATATCCTTCTCGCCTCAAGTTTCGGTGATGGATGTTGCGACTACGCCTCCGGCGGAGAGTGAAGAACAGAATCATTCCAGAAGGAAGTGGAATGAAGGCGAAATCTCTCCGAAAATCCCCCGAGGCTTCCGGAGGCTTCTTATGTTCGGCCGTCGAACTTGAATATTTGCAAGGTATGCATTTGTGTTGGATCTCTTCAGTTATTACAACATGAGGTATACGAATCGATGCGTACGACGGATCGTGTTGTCCGAGCTTTCATCGATTTATCGTTGTTTCGGGATTTTTTTTTTCTGAAATTGTTGATCATTGATGGTTGATTGTTTCAAGTGTGAAGATGATAATCTGTAATATGGCTTGTCCTTCCCTTGCATAATCTGCATATGTAATGCAGTGAGGAAGTGTTTTTTTGTCCTGTGCTGTGCTTCAGTTGTAATGCAGCTGCAGTGTTTGTGTGATGTATCATTTGCAAAAATGTTATTGCAATTGATTGATGGTTAATATAAAAAAAAATAATATTTTATTTTAAAAATTAATTTTTTTGTAATGAAATAAAATATATTTATTTTTAATTTAAATAATTCAGCATCGATTGAAGTAAGCCCAAAATCGAATTTAGCTGTAGAGCTGCGTACGAAGAAGAAAATGGCTGATCGCTACTTCCACAACCAAATGCCAGACTATGTTCCCGAACCTCCATCACCGAACTCAATACCACCGCATACACCTGTCTCTGATTCACTCGCCAACCTTCTCCATCTTCCCTTTCAGACTCTATCCCAGCGCCTCAAGAATGCAGCCTTGGACCTCAAGGATGCGGTAATTCATCAATTCCACTCCTTCAAATCAATTTAGCAAGAATACAATATATTTGGAAACCACAGCGTGGATGATGATGATTATTTATTGTCTTGATTGTGACTGAAATTTACTCGACTTGTTTTAGGTTGTGAAGGAGACCTGGACTGCAACAGGAAAACGTGTGAGCGATTATACTCTGTACACTGGGGCACTGGGGACTGCTTTTTTGTTATTCAAAGCTTATCGAGTTACAGGAGACGAGAATGATCTTCAACTCTGCTCTGATATCATCAAAGCCTGTAACTCGGCATCTCGTAGCTCTGGGTATGTATTTTCAGCTTTTGCTTGTATTTCAGAATTTGTTTTGGGATGGCAATGATTGAATCTTAGATACTATGTGGTAATACATTGTTCTGGGTATGTTTGGGCATTTTGCTTTAATTGATTATACAAGACAGTATAATTGTTGTTCTTTGTTGACTAAATCTTGCAATATTTGCAGTAAGCAGTAGGACATTTAGAATGAGTAGTTTTTTGCACTTCTTTGTTGTTGAAACCTTGCAATATTTACAGTTGTGGTTCGGTTAAGAGAAGGATCATTTGATGGTCATTGTTCTTGATTTGTGTTAGTGAAGAATAAAGCCTGATAGGCAGAAAACATTTGTTATTGATACAGCATAATTACAGCTTTGTTTCAAAATTGCAGGCGCGTTACGTTCATTTGTGGACGGGCTGGCGTATGTGCACTTGGTGCTGTGGTGGCATACCACAAAGGCGATGAACAATTGTGTCGTCAATACTTGACACAATTCAAAGAGGTGATTCTACAGAATGAGTGCTTCTGTCCCTCAAGTTAAATCCTTCTTCTCCTGTTATATTCATTTGTTTATCTGTCGTTTTCTTTGCATTTTCTGATTCAGATTAAGCTTTCTGAGGATCTCCCTGATGAGCTATTGTATGGAAGAGCTGGCTTCTTATGGGCATGTTCATTCTTAAACAAGAATATTAGTGAAGACGCAATATCCTCCACCAGAATGGTACGTCTTTTTAATCTCATTCCTATTGGATTTTGGCTCATTTGATTTACTTTGAAGAAACAAATTTCTACAGAGGGCTGTTGCTGATGAGATTATGAAATCTGGTCGAAAATTGGCAAACGAAAGGTGTCCATTGATGTTTGAATGGCATGGAAAGAAATATTGGGGAGCTGCCCATGGACTGGCAGGGATTACTAATGCATTAATGGATGTGGACTTGAAGCCGGATGAGGTTGAGATTGTCAAGGGCACACTTAGGTACATGATCAAAAATCGTTTTCCTAGCGGCAATTATCTTTCCAGTGAAGGAAGTGACAGAGATCGGCTTGTGCATTGGTGCCATGGGGCTCCTGGAGTTGCTCTCACTCTGGTGAAAGCTGCCAAGGTATGTAATGTATAGCTTTATCATTATGTTACTCTAGGGATAATTGTAGTTTTTTCTCATATTATTATCCGTACATCCAATTTATTTGACTGGTTTCTAGTATCATGTAGTTCAGGCTGTGGTTCCATTGTTTTCTGATTTTAATTTAGCATTGTTTCTGAGATAAACTGTAAAATGCAACGAATTGAAAGAAGGGCTTAACTCAAAATGAAGGAAATAAAGGAATCAAGAGAGGACAAGATGGAAATTTAAAGAAAGAACTCAGTTATGTGAAGTAGAACCCAATAGTTCACAACAGATGTGAACCCTACTTTCGAATACAACTAATCTGATTGCAACACCTCAGACGAAACCCTCCTCTTAGCATCGTAAGGCTGCCGAACCTAAAATGTAGCTTCTTTGCAAAATGATTGCCACGTCAATTAAGAATTGCAAAAACTTAAAATTTGTTCATATTCGCAGCGTTGTTTTTTTACAAAATCAACGTGTTAATCGGAGAAAATGGTGAGAAAGAATAAGTCTTCAGAATTCTAGCCTATATATTTTCAGGTTTTTGGAAGTGAAGAGTTTTTGCAAGCAGCAATCGATGCAGGGGAAGTGATTTGGAATCGAGGACTGCTTAAAAGAGTGGGCATATGCCATGGCATTAGCGGTAACGCCTACGTATTTCTATCACTCTACCAGTTGACAGGTAAACCAGAGTTCTTATACAGGGCCAAAGCATTTACATGCTTCCTTTATGATCGTGCACAAACTCTCATATCCGAGGGCATTATGCATGGAGGCGATCGACCATATTCTCTTTTTGAAGGGCTTGGGGGAATGGCTTATCTGTTCCTCGACATGACCGAACCGTCTCTAGCTAAGTTTCCAGCTTACGAACTTTAATCCGCACTTGTACATGATAACATGAATAAGATAGTATGTTGTTAATCAAATCTGTTCTTGGCCATATACATATATATATGGAAAAGTATCGAATGTGTTTACTTGTGCTTTTGCATGTTTTCGGTATTTTAGAATTGACTTGTTTGGAGTTGAAAACAATAGTTGGATGCAACATGTGAGAAAAATATGTTTAAAATACAAGTGAACATCGAAATAGCTTAGCCTGCGTCAACGTACAAGGGGGATTGAGCGATATTATTATGGTTCTCAAGAAAATGTCACAACATCTTTGTTTTCTTTTTAGAGTTTTTGAAGTTCTCGTTAGTTTCTACAGAGTAGCTCCTCGATCCAAAATCTCTTTCCGGTAAAGCAAGAGCTTCACTCACTCAAGCCAACAAGTTTCTCGCTGATTTCCCACACTTTCCGAGCTTTATCAGCATCACTAGCTTCTTGCGATAGCTGGTTCTCGAAAGAAGCCGAGTCCTTGTTCCAGCTCCAGTACACACCCGACTTCGTCAAGCTTGGATCGCCCACAACCTGCAACCAGAAAGGAATATCATCAGGTAATGTTATGTTATTAAATAATCCCAATCCTATGTTAAAAATGTGTTGATTTCTTTCAGGTATCACAACCCGATCCAATCCAATTACCTGTGCAAGCCTTTTCCCGGCGTCTTCCTCGGACACAAAGCCCTTAGTGATGTACTTCTGAAATGGAGGGAAAAGGATCCTGAACAAGGGAATGTGCTCTCGAAACAATCCTGTCGTCGCAATGCAACCTGGATAAAGGGAAGCAAATGTAATTCCAGTATCCTCATGATACCGTCGATGAAATTCCTGCATTGTCAGCATGTTGCAGACTTTGCTATCCTTGTACGCCTTGGCGCCGTCGAAGCTTCCTCCGTCGATCATGGCTGAGGTATTCAGCCCATTCAGCCCCCCCTGGAGACCCCTCAAGTCCCCAAGATTGGCCTTTGGAGGTACATTTCCAGCCAATGTATTTGTATTCCCTGAAATACATTTTTACATAAATGTAAGTATTCGAAAATCTGATTTAACACAATTGTGAGCTCAGATTCGACAATTCCACCAGACCTGTAATCGAGCCGACGATGATAAGTCTCTTGGAAGGATAATCAGACTCTTTCATCTCGTCAAGGAGCAATCTTGAAAGTAGGAAGTGGCCCAAATGGTTGGTCCCGACGCTGAGCTCGAACCCATCGGCGGTGAACGAGGGCTCTTTGGCAGTTGGCTGGTAAACTGCAGCATTGCAAACCAGGACATCGAGAGGCCGGCCGGAGCGCTTGAAGTTATCGACGAATTGGCGGACACTGTCGAGAGAAGCAAGGTCTAGATGCATAATGGTGTAGTTTTCCTTCGCCATTCCAGCTGATTTTGCTGCCTTCTCAGTCTTGAGGAAGTCCCTGCACGCCATGATCACGTGCCATTTGCCACTTTCAGCCAAAGCTTTTGCAGCAGCCAGGCCAAGGCCGGAGGAGGCTCCGGTGACAATCACATTGCCTTTCCTCAGAGTTTTCTTGCTCTGGGGAGTGGCCGGAGTAACCGCCGGAGTGGTGGCCACTGCCTGAACTCGGACAATCGACAGCTTCCTCGAGGTAAAGTCTCTCTGTAGGAAATAGAATTAGAAATCAATTTTTAATTCTTGATTCATAAATTATGGAATGAAATGTTGATGAAGTTATGCTAATGTACCTTGACATGGTCAGGTTTGATTTGGTCTGCAAGTGAAACTCCGAAAAGGGTGGAATCCCTCAAAGATACACTCGATTTTCCCTGTAAGTAAAGAAGAAAAGCTCATTTCACTTTGTGGAATTGAATTTTTAATCATCAATCACAGACAGATATACATACATATTATATATATATGTACATTTACATACCTCTTTGTGAAGCGAGAAGGCTGAGGGGAGAAGAGCAGCAGCCTGAAGAGCCATTTGTGAGTAAGTTTAAGACTCCCAAATTTGGTAGGCACTAATAAATAGGAGTAGATTTTTTATTTTGGCACAAATCTTTGCAGCAGAGGATACTTTGTTTGACAGTGGTGTTTGCAGATAGATAGTGTGTCGTACTGTCATTCATATATACACACACAGAACACAACACACAAGTAGTGTGAATGTTGGGAGATCTTTAGCAAGTGGGGTGGGGGTGGATTCTTGGGATATGAAAATCCAAGGATGGATAAGATAGCATTTGGAAGTACCTGCCACATGGACTTGGAAAGCCAATCAGAATTTGTGGTGGTGATTTCCTGAGATGGTATTTTTATTATTGTTATTATTTTGATTAGTAAAAAAAATGTAGTGATGGGTTGATTGTATCGAGTATGGAGTAATGTTTTTGCAGGAGCAGGAACAGAAAGATGGGAGTGGAAGGGGACAAGTAGTTGAAGCCATGGCCACAAATGAGTGGCCAAGTTAAGGGGGGCCCACACCTCATCTCATCTCTCTGTCTTGGTTTCTACTTCCTTTGAGATAAGCTTTTCTTTCTGTCATAATTATTTATAGTCATGGGAAGGGATTGGATATTTTTGGGTTTATTGGATTTTGCTTATAATACAATATCCATAGATATCTAAGCCTAGACAAAAGATTTTTGAGAATTTTGAAAATAGTTCATATTTGATGTGATATTGTGATAAAATAAAATAAAATATTTAATTTGTTATTTTTTAAGAGTTAAATAGTGCCAAAGTTTTGAAATTGTTTTGTAAACAGTGAACATTGTGGTTTGAATATTAAATATTTAACATAATGTGATATTCTCTGTGTTTATTACCTACTTCAGCATTTTATCTGTATTAGATACTCCTTCCGTGTGTAAAAAAATTTACACGGAGTTAAAAAAAAATATTATTATATTATGATGCAGTAAAAATAAATATAAAATAACTAAATTAATTATTGTAAATTGAAAGGGATAATTTGTTAAGAGACAAAAAGAGTATTTTATAAGGGATGTTGGTTATGGAAGCTTGAATTAGCCATAATCCCAAAGTTCTTACATTTATGGATTCTAATGAGCACACAAACTTTTTACATGAAAATTCTAAATTGGTAAAAAAAAAAAAGAAACTATTTTAGACGACGATGGTTGCAAGATATATGCCTTCGAGAAGACCTCGTACTAATGGAGTAATATATGATACTTATAAGGCCCAAATTCTTTTTAAATTATTTTGACGTGAAATTTGAGTTTGCATGTCCTAGCACCTTTTTTCATTCAGAACTACAGAATTCTTAAAGACCATCACTCTTCATCCTACCTTGGGATCAAACTTAAAGAGGTCGGTGTTTTCACCTAAGGATCTAGTTTGCACTCGAAACAAATATACACTAGCATGCATGATTTAAGTTAGAATTCTACATACAGCTTGAACTTTGTTATTGCTTCAGTTGGGAGTTAGACCACAGGAATAGAAGGATGTGAGTCCAAACAAGTGCGGATTTTCTTCGACATCCTGTGATCAACAGCTGACAACAAGCAAGTATATCGATGATTGTCATAGTTTGTTGTTTCAAATGAATAATTATGCACGATCTGGACACCCGCTACCTAATGCTGCTTATAGATAACAAAAATAATCTTTTAAGTCAACGACGACCCATCCGGATCAATCTTTGACGACTATAGTTGATGTGTAAAACCATTTTTTTTTCCCTAACAGGAAGAAGATCTCCCCGAAATCTCATAGCTATCTAAAATCATGAGCATCAGCATATAAATTACAGATCCATCCATGTGGTAGTATCAGATCCTATTGCAACTATATGCTCTTGGCGCTTACTTCCTCGGGATAGTAGAATTATAAGCAGAGAGTAACTGTAATATTATACCCAAGAATCGAGCAATTGTACTATTACATCAATCAAATTTTTTACAATGGTCCATCCGGTGTATGCATTTCTTCGAACATAACATAAATATGAAGCAACAATGGTTGTTTTCTGTTTTTAAACTTATGTTTTCATGATCAATAATCTCACAACCCCAAAGCAAGATCTCGCTCTTTAATCCAGCTTAATGAAATGCTATAATACAAATAATGAAACACAACACCAAAATATGAAAATGAATTTCAAGAAATGACGCTTACTTGTAATTCCGTCAATCAATCATACATAAAACTTCAGTGGTGAGAAGAGAAACTCCAAGCATTCTACTTCTCGACAATTTTCTCCTTCAAATACCTCAGGATTCCTTTTGTTCCTCGGTCAAGAATTGCCCTTCGGATGCTGCATAAGAATTCGAAACCAGGCAGGAGCGCCGATCAGAACAAACAAATTGACTGCAGGACTAAAACAATTTAAAAGCACATGTGTTGGGTCGTAAATAAAATTTCTAGGACATCAATCAAAGCAATACAGTAAAAAGAATGATCTGGATTCCAACATTGGGCATCCAAGAATGAATCTGTTCCTTCTCATAATCATGCATGATGTATTTATACTTCTATGATGAGACTAAGGCCACAGATGATGTGGCGTAATAATAGGT
Organism: Andrographis paniculata; assembly: GCF_009805555.1. NCBI lineage: Eukaryota > Viridiplantae > Streptophyta > Magnoliopsida > Lamiales > Acanthaceae > Andrographis > Andrographis paniculata. The sequence goes on along the minus strand of NW_026137601.1, from coordinate 100,982 downwards.
GTAATATCAATTCACTGGGGATGAGAAATTGCCCATGGCAGTCGCAGTTATAATAATAAAGTGCATAATACTTTTCCAACTACAGCAATTGGCTTCTTTATTGCTCAACTTTCTATACTATCATGGATTAAATAGTAGTTTAAGACCATGTTCACACGGGATGATTTAATCCTCGCGTGTTAATTAATATACGAGGATTACAAAATCCTCCATAATCTCATGTAGTAAATACATTATACTAAAGTGCTATGTCTATTATAACCGACAAGGGATGTATGGATTATCGAGAAAAGAGGAGCTGTGATGGTCATTCCTACACGGTCCAGAAATATGATTGAACCGAAAGTTGGATCTACATTGGATAAAGTACTATTTAATCCTTGATAGTAAACAAAATCTAATTAGACTTTATTCTTATGCTCAAAGGTGATGGAAGTAAAATTCTCACAATGACTAATATCTCGAGCTAACAATCCTAGAAAAAGAAAAAAAAAACTGAAATTAATTGAATGCTAATCTTAGCATAAAAGCTAGAGTACCTTCGCAATGGGTTCCCATCAAGTTTTAGCACCTGCAGACTAGGTTCTAGCAAACCCTGAAAAAGTAGGAAGTCATGAGATAAATTAATCCTCAGGCATAAGAGAGAAGGGGAAAATCATGTGGGAAACAGTGTCCTATTGTTTTCCGCTCTGCTCATTATATTCTATCTTTTCAGTTACACAAGGCAGCATCAATTCACTATAACACATGAAATGTCTCGCAAGTTACAGCATTCAACTTTATTAAACTAAAGGAAAGCAAGCTATTGCATTAATGGATGAGAATTTTGGTATTTCTGCTTGGGCATAGATTCAAAAGTTTGGATTCAAATCTAATAATTAAAATGAAGTAGGCAGAAATACCATGAAACAAAAAAGAATTTACAGACAAACCATTTTTGGTGGAAGAGACGAAATATTGTTGTCTGACAAGTTAAGCTCTGCAAGAGAGGATAGATCCGTGATGCTCTGGAAACAAATGAAGATGTCATCAGGACAACCTTAGGACTATATATATCAGTTTAATGCTGTAGACATATAATGATAAGGATAGATCAGTGATGCTCTGTATGCACAATGAAAATTTACAGTAAAAATGGAATCCAAATATGCTGGCAACGCTTGACAAACTATTCTGTATTATTCGAAGAAATGTAAATAGGAAAAAGTATATTGCTAGAGAGGACTGGAGGAGAGAAATATCACCTCTGGGATTGACTGAATGGAATTTTGACTCAAGTCAAGAATACGTAATTTTTTTAGGCCGATTATATCTGAAGGAAAAGCTAATATTTGCATCCGTCTGCCAAATCAAGAAGACAGTAAATCAGTCAACGTGACAAGGAAACACACTGAAATCTGCGTCCTAAGAACAAACCTCAGGTACAACTCCTGCAGCTCTGGTAAGCTTGAAAACTCTGGGCTTTCTGGTAAACAACCTGCAGCACCACTTAGATCCAAGATCTGGAGTTTGGAAGCAGCTCGAAAGGCATCTGATGGGAGCTATTCAGAAAATGGGAATTGTCACAAGTGTAAAAACAAGGAGACATTATACATACAGAGGAATCACAAAATTTTACACAAGGTTGCATATTTGGGTTTTATAAATACGTGAATTTCCCTCCAGAAGGCATATAAAAGTGGGATTGCATAACCCCTAAAACTATGAAAGAAGAATAAGTAATCTATAATCGAGTGATAAATACCTTTCGAAGTGGGTTCCCATCCAGTTTCAAGCAAATAAGTTTAGGGAGGGAAGATAAAACTGCACTTGGCCACTCCTTTATCTTGTTTTTGGACAAAATCAATGCCTGCATGCAGAGTGTGCTGAGTAATTTCATAGAAGTGTAAGATTTGTGCAGTGCATATCTTTGAACTGATATGGTATATAAATACCCTGTCAGAAAATTATCATAATTAAGAAACAGTTTGGTACTAATCCAAGTATATCAGATTATGTCAATTTTTCATTAAAATCGACTAGCGAAAAAATACCATACTTGTAGCATTGGTTGCATCTCTTATGATTTGCCATCATTCTAGAGTCCTATTTTCTATATTTTAACATCATGCCTTCATGGTACTGTATGGTTACCTCAAGGGACACACAAGAACTCAGTTCACAAGGAAGCTCTTCAATTGAATTCCCTGAGAGATCAACTTTCTTAATATCACTTGAATTCCATATCTCTGATGGAGTAGCATTCAAACCCAACCCAGCCAAAGAAAGTTCCTGGACGGTAACAAGTAGGAGACACATTAGGGTGTGTTTGTTTTGGGGGATTGGATTTTAAATACACTATTCTTCCTATTTTTTTCCCCCAAAAATATCAAATCAAACACCTATTTTTTATTTTTTATATTATACTAAAAATTAATTTTACATTCAAAACATCGCATCAACACCTGTTTATATCACATCATACAACTATTCAAATTCAAAATTTTTATTATTCAAATCCCAACTCAAAATCCAAACATCCAAACAAACAAGTTTAATGGCAGTCAGCTAATGAATGCAGAATGAATAAAATAAAATAAATAGTAGAAAAAATAAAATAATATATAATTGCAGTGACGTAAATTGATGATAATATTTTATATTAGGACCACACTTTTCAACCACCACACATCAGATTTATTCTCATGCACACCTTTCCCATTCCAGTAATTAAGTAACTTTAAGATGGACATAACTAACTATATTTACAGGGATAATACCTTTGAGCTAAGGGATGACCGAGCAGCCAAAGAGACAGAATCCTCTTTTGTAGTTATGGTTGCTGCAGATTCTGCAAGAAGAGAGATTAATATAAATGCTGTGACATTCGAGGGAATAACCTAAAGCAGAATGATATGAATAAAGTGCACCATAGTAATTTAAGTTGAAAACAATATAAGATTCAGTAGTTCATGGTACTTGCAAACTGATCAATGCCACCTAAACAAAAATCCAGATTTAATATCACCTTCATTTGTTGGAAGTCTACTTCGGAGATGCTTCAATAGAGCCTGTGTGGGCCCATATACCAGGGAACTGAATAAAGAATAAGTCATTTACTCAACCCTAAACAATCATGAAGAATGTTATTTAATAATAAAGAACTTGCAGACCTTCGAAGTGTTCGCAATGGATTTCCAGCAAGCAAAAGTTTCCGTAGTGTTGTCATCAAGCCTATGACAAACAATGCAGAATGGATTATCTTACTAGGAGTGGCAAACCGACTTCAGATTAATGTAACATATTTTCAAAATAACTAGAATGTACAAAGAATCTGGGGTACAGTTTGTCATCGTCCACTGGAGTAATTCAAAAGTACAATGACACACACAAACCAAGAGCACTATATATGTCAGGAAACCAAAAAAATATCACCCTGATATTGATGTTAATTAACAAATACGATGCTAACCTTAACCTTACCAATCTCATCAGGCAAACCCGATAAACAATTATTAGATAGGTCAAGAACTGAAAGACGCAAGTGACAAGCTTCCACAGGGAATTCTTTCAGCTGTATCAATGAAAGCCAATCAATCGAACAACAGAAGTTAATATCGAAGGTTGTCTCGTGTTAGGAATCTAGCTAATGGATTAAATGAAATCTATTTGTACACAGATTAGACATCAACTGTCACCAACCATCACAAAGATTTCGTTACTTGGGTGTCACGGATAAATTTTAAGCTATTTTGAAAACCCACCTTGTTTGACTGAAGATCAAAAGTCCCCAGCTTATCCAAGAGTCCAATTTCTGGAGGCAATGTGACCAGTGCATTATTCCTGCATAAAGGATACATACAAAAAGGAAAACAACAGGAAATTCGATGTTGTAAAGGCAATATAAGGATGATCCCAAAAACACAAATCAAACCAATATCACAAAAACTTGAACCAACCCTATATAAAACTCAAGAAGAGATGAGCAGGATTTGATTGATGATGGAATGGAGGAAATTCCTGCAGAATATTAACCATATGATAACGGAGAAACTAAAAGGTGATAAAACTATTAAAGTACATATTCAGATAAGCACCGAGTGCAAAACTGAAATACTCACGGTTTTGGTGAAGATAAAGCCTAATCAGACGTGAAAGGCATCCAATACTCTCTGGCAGTGTGCTCAGAAGATTTCTAGCTGTAGACGTAAATTATGAAATACTTATCAAACTGTTAGAAACCAAATAACAAAGTGGATTATGAAACAAGATTTTACAAGCATTGATTTCCATGAGCATGGTGCACGATGCAATGATATTATCAGGTAGCAACTCTAGCTTGTTTCCCTGTCAAAGTGAAGAATGAATGATTGAAAACCTGAAGGTGTTAATCTCAATTGATGCAGTATGGAGCAGCAAAACACACAGTAGATTCTTGCAGTATTTTAACTCCTGTTACCCATACCTCCACATCAAACTTCGTTAACTTTGAACAATTTGCTAGCTCCTCTGGCAGACTGGAAATGCTATTATTTGATGCCTGGATATAACACCAAAGTTCTAGTAGCAAAGAATATGACTTGCAGTAGCAGTATTAACATCCAAGTGACAAGTAAAATTCACATGGTTTAGCAAATTTACTTATAGAGGGCAGCTAAAGCTGCCTGGCACATCAAATATTGTATAAAATAGAAAAATATGGGAATCCAAACCTACTTTCACTGTGCATTCTAATGATGACACCAAACATACACAGAGTTGAATAATATGACATAAAAAAATATCATGCAACTAGTTCAGTATTCACTTATTATGATGTCATCATTAGTGTCATTAAAAGGGGAAGGAGATGTCTATGAAACTAAGTTGTCATGGAGACCATAGACATGAGCTTCATAAACAAAAAGGGTATCCACAGAGTTAGTTGCACACAGTCACTGGGTAAATAATTGCAGTATTATACACAAAAATATTGGGTCCTTTCCCTTCATATACCCTAAAACCTGTATACCTAATACATACATTTATATGTCCATATATTCGGCGGATTTTGGTTCATATAGATATCCACCCATGTGGTACTTCATTGTACGATATATATAAGATCCATCTATATAGCTCGTAAATGGTTATTGCTAGAAATTCAGTACGGTTTAATGTGGATCTTACAGGCATAGCACAGCAATACAAAAGAGTTATCAAGACAACAAAATTTCTTATTATTGGATGTCAACTGTAAGAAGTTGGTTGTGATATACTAATCATATTCCAGTTATCCAACAAGCAAGATTTCTCATACTAAACAATCATGTAGCTGCAAAACTCCACAACCTTGTCAAGCTCAAAGGAGGCAAATCTGAATTACACTTTTAGTTTACTAATGATAAATGCATCATTGTGTATTACCTTAAGTTCTGCTAAGTTAATACATTGTCCCAGGGAACTTGGGAGAGAACATAGTTGGTTGTTGGAACAATCAAACCTGTCTCCACAACATGAAAACCATGACCTTCAGCTGAGGCAGATAATCTACTTCATAAACACAATTGGCATATTAAATAGGAAATGTTAAAGGCAAGAATATGATCAACAGACACGAGAAAGTGCAATCTTTTTATTTATTTATTTTTATCATATTTACACACCTATACCATGTTTTGTAAGAGGATTTGTTCTGGATGATATGGAACATGCTAAGCAAAGAGCCAAAGATATTAGGTGGTTTAAATGCTAGTGAAAGTACTAATACTATGAGAAGATTTGGCCATGAAATTTAGCATAAAGAAGGAAAAACATTTAAAGATATGAAGCACAATTATGCAATTCAGGAAAGAAATGTCACCAAAACTTCTAGGAAAACAATTCGACCAGATCAATAATTATTTCCTCAATACTCCACCTCTCTCTTCTCCTTTGTCTCTGTATACCCATAGTAAAATTTCGGGGTTGCATCTACTTTTAACTAACATCGTTACTTTCTCCATTTGTATCAAAAAGGTATTAATTACTAATAATATAAGAGAATAGTGGACATACTTCACCAGAGAAGATACAGATCCTATTTCATCTGGGATTTCCAGTATTGAATTGAATGACAGATCCAAGGATTTCAGCATATGAAGCCTGTCATTTAAATCAGATCCACTTAAAACATACTAAATATACCAGAAATTTAATGATTCCAAATAACAGTTCAAAGGGCTCAAATAACATACTCTCCAATGGCTGCTGGGAGATGTGAGAGCTTATTGTGACTGACATTCAGTACTACTAATGAAGGCAAGTTTTTCAAATCTTCTTTCAGTAATTCAATATCATTATGAGCTAGGATAAGCTTCTGTAGCTCCACCACCTGTAATGCGTCAACGGACCAATCAACATAGTTATATGCACAATCAAAAACACGAAGATACAATAACGAAAAATAAAAATAAAAATAAAATTATTACCTCCCACCACTTTTCATCGCCACTGACTGCATCCAAACTTCTGTAAACCTCATCGGGCACTTCACTGCGATCAGTGGTCATATTACAGAAAAATTTAACAAAGGATTCATATTCCACACAGAATGCAGCGAAATAAAGCAAAGAGATACAGAGTCATCTGTGTAACTTGCGCTTCAATGACTTGCCTGAGAGCACGATTCGAAAGATTGAGAGAACCGGAAGATCGCGCCGCCTTGAGGAGCCGATCCATGGCAGGTTTGCAAATTAGAGAGCTATCGATGAATGGAAGTCATTAGAGGAAACTTTGCCGGCATTCGTCTTCCCTGCTAGGCTGCTCTCGAAGGATGTTTCCCTGCAATTAGCTGCAGTTGCGTCACCCCGTTCGAAGGCGCTTTTTAGTAGAAACTCGTGCTGTGTATGTTTCGAAATAGTATACTTTATAAAGCGCTTATACTTTAAAAACGTTTTATGAAAGCTACAAACTTGAAATTTCGCTTCTGTGTAATAAGAAGAAAACTTTTGCCTAAATTTTAGTTAAGAAAATTAAGAATGGTTTTTTTTTTAACTTTTGTCTAAATTTTATTCTCTCTATCTCATCTATTATCTCCATGTTGTCGATGTTTCTGTTCGTCTCCCATCTAATTTAATTTTTTTTAATTTAGTTATAATTTATATTATAAATTAATTATTTTTACTAATACATTTTTAATTATTTACTAATTATACTTATCAATAATACACTGAATATGAGACGGGGAATTGAAATATCTCACATGAAAAATACTTTACACCAAAATAATAAACAAATAAATCAAAAATTCAAACAGCTATATAAGTTAAAACTTACATCTAAATTTCAAAACAAAACTCTAAAAAAACATACTACAAGCCTCGGGGAAAAAATGAAAATAAAAAAATAACACAATGCTTGATTCGTATACTATTTTAAGAGTGGTCAGATCAATTCTAACATGAAAATTCAATCTTTCCAGTCATTTTTTAGAAATTTTATTTTCATATTCCATTTGATTCTCAATCTTCTCCGACAATCAAAAAGTTTTCATAAAGTTTTTTTTTTTTTTTTGTATCTCTATCATTTCTTCTCTGGAAATATATATTTGGTTCGATACTTTTGAGTTACATGATATTTTTATATCGTAGGTAAATGTGTGGAGAAATAAGATGTGTTTTGATCCAAATTTTAATTTTTGATCGAAAATCATTTAGATGCAATTATAACGTTAATGATTGTGAATTAGGACAATCGGACCTTGGATTGAGCTTCAATCGTAACAAAGGTAAGGAAAATAACTTTTCATTTGTATTCTATGCATCGAGCCAACAATGGTTTCTCCCGTGTTTCATCATATATGCATGCTCCATTCCATTTTAGCTATTTCCGGTGGCGCCCTGATGATGTTCTATAGGTATGAGATTTTTGTGTTTAACCACGGAAAAGATCACGCAAATAAAATTTTGGGCTCGACGTATGAGGATCAACTTTTAATTCATACATCGGACTCTTTCTCGGGTTTGCTATTGTTTGCCATTGGTTTTCTCTTGTTCATGGTTGCATTTGTTAAGGATAGGGAGTTTCAAAGCTTCTTTGCAAGAGGTTGTGTGCTTCTTCATGTTTTGTTAGCAATTTGGAGGATTTGCTTCGAGAGGAAAGTCGACGTTCTTGGCCTCGATTGGCTTAGGCTCGTCTTTGGAGACATCGTTTTGGGACTTTCGTGGATTTTCTTTCTTGTGTATTCATGGAGAGAGAAGTATGATTAGCACCAGATAAATTTATAAGGTATGGACTATTATTTGTCCCGAGTTTCGTTTAGATGAAATTTTTCAAAATTTTAAAAAAAAAATTGAAAGCAGTAAAGCATTTAGTATTCATGGAAAGTCGAAGTTCTTTGCCTCAAAAGTCCGCATATAAACAGATCTGAGTTTGTTTTTTTTTATCCAAAACTTTAAATTTTTACTATTTGGAATTATTTTGAAAATAATAAAAATTAATAAAATAAAACGTTTCGTAATAATGTAAATAATTGTTAAATATGATATTTATGATATTGAATATATTTTGTATGTCTATAAAATAATATTAACAATGAACAAACATATTTTATATTTCTATAAATAATATTAATAATGAACAATCATATATATGCTGCTCTACTAATAATCATAATAGAGATAACCGACAAGACCTAACAGATTGAATAAAACAAATAACATTAAGTCTCGAAAAGAATAGGCTAGTGATGCGGAACCGATATTTTTCTGTTTTACTATTTTAATTTTTTTTTAAAAAAAATATTAAATTAAACATATATTTTTTATTTATTATATTACACTAAAATTAAATTTTATGTTTAAAATATCACATCAATACATATTTATATCACGTCAAACCATTATTTTAATTTAGTCCCTCCGTCTCAGATACCATGTTCACGTTGTCGTTTTTGTCCGTCTCACATACCATGTCACTTTTTTTTTTTTTGGAAAATGATTACACACTTTAATCTCATTTTAAATTTTTTAATTTTATTTTTTTTCATTTTAATTAAATTAATTAGTTATCTTAATCTTAATTTATAATTATTTATATTATATGATATTTTCACTAATACATTCTTAATTATCTACTAATTACATCCCTCCTAAAATACCGTGTCTACAGTACAGTGTAGCAGATATCTGTGATATAAATAGGTGATTATGTGATGTTTTGAATGTAAAAAATAAAAAATATGTGTTTGATTCGATGTTTTTGGGGAGAAAATTTGGATAAATAGTGAGATTTTGTCCAAATCTCTCAACCGAACACACCCTAAGTAAGCACACCCATATTTTTTTTTAATTAAAATATTTAATTTTTAAAAGATTAAAAAATTCAAAACTCGAAAAAAAAAATAATAAAAAAAAAAATGAAGCCATTGATTTCCAGTACCATGTAAAATGCAAATGAAATTCGATCGGGCTTGGGGACCCTCCCCCTCCCTTCACAAAGGTAGTTATGCCATAATAACTACCCTTGTGCCAATCCTATTTTTTATATATATATATAATATAAATAAAATTTTAAATAATAAAAATTTTAGATTATCATTTAAAAATTATTTTTAATTTTGTTATGTAACTCTATCTGTGATATTCAATTGAAAAGATTATCTATTTTGAAAATTATAAATGATAGTAACAATATTTTCAAAATATTGACAATTTTCTTTTAATTATACCCAATATTTTATTTTTTTACTTTATAAATATAGTTTATAAAATTATTTTAAACAAAAATAGATAAAACAATAATAAAGAAATACTAACAAGCATATACAAATAAAAAAGTGTACTTAAATTAAAACTAACAATTTTAATAAAAAAGTATATATGATATCGCTCTCAATATCAAAGCCTTAACATCTTGAACAAAATTCGCAAACGGCTATATAAGTCTTTCGTCGGCTTCCAACTCATTTTGGGCTCGGGTAATTCACACCACCTGACAAAGTATATTTTCACTTGTGTCGAACTACTCTGTTAACCAAATTTTCCTCTGCCACCTCATCGTACGTTGTCCGCATGGCAGGGGCACCTTTGTCGACTAATTTCAACTCGAATTCTAAATGTCACTACGGCTTCAATATTATAAACTGATATGAAATACAAGGTGAAACTGGACACAGCTTTAGACAATTCAATTTTGTAAATCACCTCGGCAATCTTATTCCGCACCGGAATGAGCCTTGATACTTTATGTACTCTAAGAATGATGTAAATATACATTTTATTTATTTGAAACTTTGAAATAATTCAAAATTTATATTTATATATTTAAGATTTACAATATATATATGTAATATAATAGATAAATATATTTTACAAAGTATTTATATATATATTATGTGAATACATGTTTATATTATATATATATACTGGTAGTATTAATTCAAAAATGCATAAAAAAAAATTATTGGATGAATATTTCCAAAATTTTAAATAAAAACATTCATATAATATTTTTAAAAGTAAAAAAAGTTAGGGTGTTTTTTGTTTGTATTTGAAACTAATTTCATCAATGTGTTCATATAGTTGTTAATAAAAAAGAATATTTATTTTTTTACAAATTATAACATTAATATACTATTTAAACAAATTTAAAATTCAAATCAAACAAACCTAATTATGCAAACTTAATAGGTTTGTTTAGGTTAACTTGTTTACTTGAATTTAGTTTTAAATTTTTTCCTATTCAATTCTAATACTTCACCCATTTGAGTAATATGCAATTATTTTGTTATTTTTATCTATCTAATTCAAATATATCCGTTTATTTTCTTAGGAAAAATATTTTTTACTTTAATAAAAATTACTCATATATTTTATATAATACTACAAACAATATTACCAAAAAAATTAATGAATTCAAGGGTAAAATTATGAGTTTGTTTGTTTTGTAAAATAGTTTGAAAATATATTTTTTCAAATGAGATACATCGAATTGTGTAGATAATATAAAAATAATAAGTTTATTTTTAAAAATGTGTTGAACTTTTTTCACAAAACAAACACATCTTTTTTATTTTTCTATTTTACTATTACATATAAAATACTAATATATTACTCCATCCCTCTAGATTCAAAGTATTTTTTTACTATTTTTGTCTGTCCACGTAAATGTATAATTTTTTTAAAATAAAAGTAATCATATAATAATATCAAAATATTCTTAACTTTTATTTAAATTATAAACATACTATTACTATTGCACGTACAATTACTTTATACAAAAACATCAAAGGACAAAAATATCAAAAATTTTATACACACTTTTATTAATTAATAAAATATTATTATTTTTTAATTTATTCCAAAATTACAAAGACCCCTCTCAAAATGATGAAGGGAGAATAATTTATGTGCAAACAACAAATTGATATATATGATTAGAATAGAGGAAGTATATAATTCGTCCCATGTACCATGTTCACGTTGCCGTTTCTGTTCATTCCACGTACCATGTCATTTTCTTTTTTGAAAAATGATTATACACTCTAATCTCATTTTAAATTTTTAAATTTTATTTTTTTAAAATTTTAATTAAACTAATTGATTATCTTAATATTAATTTATAATTATTTATATTATAGGATAATTATTTTCACTAATACATTATTAATTATCTATTAATTACACCCCTCCTAAAATACCGTGTCTACAGTGAAGCACACTGTATATGGGACGGAGATAGTACTATTTTCATCGTTCAAATATGTGTATTTAAATATTGAGCATGAATTTTAATAAAAGTACAAAATAATACTCCCTTCGTCCCACATACCATGTCCGTGTTGCCGTTTCTGTCCGTCCCACATACCATGTCACTTTTCTTTTTTGGAAAATGATTACACACTTTAATCTCATTTTAAACTTTTTAATTTATTTTTTTAATTTTAATTAAACTAATTAGTTTTTTTAATCTTAATTTATAATTATTTTCACTAATACATTCTTAATTATCTACTAATTATACAAATTCTAAAATATCGTGTTTACTGTGTAGCAGACACAGTACGTGGGACGAAGATAGTAATAATTTTTTTTAGTAAAAAACTTAAAAAATAATTTACTTTTTAATAAAAAAATAAAAAAAAAATTTAATGACAATCCAAAAAAAATAAATATAGATTAAATGACACATGGCATATTATTTTATTTAATAAGATATTACATTATGTTTAAAGCATTCAAAACTAATACGTATGTGCTTGAATCGGAGAAAATTTTCGTCATGAACTCATAAATAACAATAAATAAATAAATAATAATAATGAATATAGATGAGACTATGGTGCTGATAAAGATCCTACCTAACAACATTTATGAATCTCCCTCTTAACTCAAATCAACAAACCATGGTTAAATTCCCTCACCTTAACCCAAAACCCTAACCCGAACCCACCTCAGCTTTTCTAAATTCAATTCGAATAAATAACTAAAAATAAATAAACACATGACGTATCCACGTCAGCAGCAGCAGCATCACGTGGACTCCAGCTGGGTTTTTACTTTGAAAAAGTTTCTCAGGAGACTCGACGCTGAACTAAACTCTACTGTAATAATTTATGTTAAAATAATAAAACAAAATCAAATAAATAACTATAGTAATTATTACTAATTTCCTTTTTATTTTTTTTTGTATTAATTACAATAACACTGAATTAAAGGCGATCAAGTGCGTGTGGGACGCACGCGCGTTGGACGGCGCGTGTGGGCGGAGCATCCGTTGAGAAGAATGTCTCAACGGATTCTGAACGGAACACCGCCTTGGGAGTCACACTTTTAACTCTCTCCTACCTCTCGCTGCTGTAGAGAGAGAGAGAAGAGAGAGAAAGGGAAGAGAGAGGAAGAGATCATTGCAAAAAGCTGCTATCGCCGTTCAGAAATATATAAATACGCCCAAAACTAAAAACGCACGAAAAAAGATTAAACTCTTTTTCTCAATTTGTTTTTTTTGGCAACTTTCTGGTTCTCTCTCTCTGGGCACAGTTCTCGCCATCTGCCTGCCCTAGATCCGCCCATGGCGAGCCATAATTTGCTAGCACTGTGAGCTTTCTACTCACGGGCTAGTCAATTCTTGTTTTCCAGTACAAATTAGCCGACACTTTTCCGAGTTCTTGTCCAGATTCTTCGGGGGAGGTGCCTTTATTGGAGTGATTTTTTTGTTGCTCTTTAGTTGATAAAGTTCTATTATGGTGGGCTTTGAAATGCTTCGTTGAGGGATGCTGTAGCTAATTTATCGTGTGTGGGTTGGAATTTAGCTTTGTTGTCCTCGATTGCCTTGAATTTGGGGGTCAATTAGGCTTCCTGTGTGGGTTGTTAATTGCGGGAAATTAATGGCGGAAGAGGTCCTGATAGGTGAACTGGAAAAGGACTATCTTCTTTTGGATGTGGATTGTTGAGTGTCTTTGTTATTTCCGTGTATAATGGGTTGTGTTTGCGGTAAGCCATACGCCATTGATGACAGTAAGGGGAGTCCTGGGGAGAGATTGTCAAACAAAGAAGTGTCTGGTCTCCGGGCCCCGAGGAGAGAGGATAATCATGGCGTCAAGGATCGGTTAGATAATAGTAGCAATGTCAATGAGGGAAGAGTAATTGTAGATAATAAGCAAGTCAATGGATTAGCCAGAGTACAGGGGGACAATTTTGAGAGGAAGAGGGAGAAGGCGGAGTATGCGGTGCACCATCCTAGGGGAGCCATGGTTCCGAGATCGAGTGAAGGAGAACAGGTTGCTGCTGGTTGGCCGCCATGGCTGGCTGCTGTAGCTGGTGAAGCCATTAAAGGATGGGTGCCTCGGAAGGCAGATTCTTTCGAAAAGCTTGACAAGGTTCTTTTCTTCTTCCGTTGTCCTTATCATTAGCATTGTATCATCTGATGCTGTTATTGTTATTATGTGCTATTCTGTGAGTTTGCTGTGGCTGATTTATTCCCTTTTGAGTATCTATGACACGTTGGCATCGAGATGCTACTATACTTCGTGTATTGATTGAATTCAGCCAACCACATGGAAAGGTAATGGTGGATAATATGCCATTGTAGTTTGTAAGGTCAATATACTTAAATGTAATTGGCTTTATGGCTTCATTGAATAGGTCTGTCTTAGTATCAATTCCTTGTTTCACATTTTTAGATAGCTTGGATGTTTCATGCCCTATGTCGAATCAACTGATCCAGGTGAAAGTTGTAGGGATCTCATGGATGGATATGGTGGTCAAGCTTGTTTCTGGTTTAGGGTTTGCCCATCATGCCTCAAGCTTGTTTCTGGTTTAGGGTTTGTAAGGCATGCTAAATCTACTGTACTTCCCCCAAATCCCCCTTGAAGCGTGATTGGCTCTTGTCGTCACTGAATCTTCCATAACAGTGTTCTTCTACTGTCTCTAGTTATAAAACTGAACCTCTTTTCTTGGGAAAGCAAACGCCGTCTAAATATTGGAAAGGTTTCGTAAAAGTCAAAAATTTTTGATTCATGAGAGTCTCAAAATTTGAATTGTGGTGGTAGATAGGTCCAAATATAGCTCTGCCAGCAACATTCTGTTGTTCAGATAATTTTGTAGTGCACGTGAGAGTACTGCATCGTTGCAAGGGGATTGGCCTTCAGGTTGGAAAGTATTGGAACTTAAATGGAAGGTTTACGTGACCATTATGTCGCAATCTGAATCCGAGAATATGGGCGTTGATTGAGGGATAACATGGTCCCACTCGTGTTCCATTCCGAAATTGGACTGTTGCAGGATTTTTCTACCAAATTTCCAGCCTTAAATTCTAATTGCTATATTTAAAAGGTGGTCTAACGAATTCTAGACCGAAAGCATATTTCAATTGTCGATTAAGTCTAGTCATACAAAACGACAGTTATGTCATCGAACACGTGGATATTGGTCGGAATAGAATATTCCTACCAATTACGCCACTGAGTTCGGTGAGCACGAGGTGTATGCATGTCTTTGCTGTAGATTCTCTAACTGCTGTTATTCTTGTCGTGTTCTCTGAAATTAATGAGGAAAGGATCTAGTCATGTTTCTTGCAGGGTGTTCAATACTAATACTTTTTCTTTTGATGTTTCCTTTCCTGTAGATTGGTCAGGGTACTTACAGTAATGTTTATCGTGCCCGTGATCTTGACCAAGGCAAGATTGTAGCTCTAAAGAAAGTAAGGTTTGACAATCTGGAGCCGGAGAGTGTACGATTTATGGCAAGGGAAATACATATTTTGCGCCGGCTCAACCATCCAAATGTAATCAAGTTGGAAGGTCTGGTTACGTCAAGGATGTCTTGCAGCTTATACCTTGTATTTGAGTACATGGAGCATGATTTGGCAGGACTCGCATCCCACCCTGGGCTCAAGTTTACTGAACCTCAGGTAGCTACAATTGTTATTTAATCACCGTACACCTCAGTTAATTCTTGTCCAAAATGAATTTTTGCATTGTTTGCGACTCTAGAAAACGCAGTTCTCTATTTCTACTTCAAAAGCAGTTGGAGAGTGTTTTCAAATCTCATTTCTGCTTAAAAAAGCTTAAATAGAAGCTGGCTTGAGCTCAGCAACGGTGTCTTTAATTTTTTAATAAATACAACAATGTCTATTTACACATTACACGATTTGCTCGGTACTATAATATATTTCCTTTAACATTCATAACAAATATAATAATCAAAAGAACAAACTACAGAGATTCTGCGAAAAATTGAGTTCCCAATCACACAAATTTTCTTTATCTCAGTGACCAATTTGAGCTAAGAGTTTCGTCAAGAGAAGTTGCATAATGTGAATTATTTTGGAATGCCTTTTATTACTCAACCTTTTTTAGATTCTTGAGGATGTAATATTTTGTTCCTTCTTTCAGGTTAAGTGTTACATGAAACAACTTTTACGGGGACTTGATCATTGTCATGGTTGTGGTGTCCTGCATCGTGACATAAAGGGCTCCAATCTTCTTATCGACAACAATGGCATACTGAAGATTGCAGATTTTGGTCTTGCTAGCTTCTATGATCCCCATCAGAGTCAACCATTAACCAGCCGTGTTGTGACCTTGTGGTACCGGCCACCTGAGCTCTTACTTGGTGCAACTTATTATAGCACTGCTGTGGACTTGTGGAGCACTGGTTGCATACTGGCTGAACTATATGCTGGCAAGCCAATTATGCCTGGACGAACAGAGGTATCCTCTCATTGGTAGCATAACAGTTTTTTACTATCTAATTTTCAATTTCCTCATACAGATTTCTTCATTATTTGCTTTTTTTAAAAGATTTATTCACCCCAGTTCGTTTATTGAGTCGTTTACAAATTCTTTGTTGTCTCAAAGATGGTTTCCTTATTGGAAAATTTCAGATGGTGCAGGTTAAACTATGGACATGTGTCATAACCATGTGAATTCTCAGTTGTTAAATTGGCATTTCTTTCGAATTTCAAACATAACACAAAATCTGATATTAATTCTTATATAAGCTAACAAGGAGCATCTGACTGTTAAATATAACCTTGAATTTGATTTCATTACAGGTTGAGCAGTTGCATAAAATTTTTAAACTTTGTGGATCACCATCAGAAGAGTATTGGAGAAAATCAAAGCTGCCCCATGCTACAATCTTCAAGCCCCAACAGCCGTACAAGCGATGTGTTGCCGAAACTTTCAGTGATTTTCCTCCACCAGCTTTGGGTCTCATAGAGACATTACTTTCTATAGATCCTGCAGATCGTGGATCCGCAGCCTCTGCATTGAAGAGTGAGGTATGTGTTCAGATTGATTTAATTCTTTTTCTTTAAACGAGTCTACACTTTCTCACCCAAGTTTTTAGGCCCCTTTCATGCCACTCGGAGGCGATTCATTTTGGATTAAATTATGTTGATATATTATTACTTTGCTGATCTTTCTGGGAGTTATTAGTAGGCAATGTTTTGCGTATCACTGCTCGCATTGGTCACATAATCAAGCAAGATCTGTCAATTTCTTTCTGTACCTGGTATTCTCGCAGTTCTTTACAACAAAGCCTTATCCTTGCGACCCCTTGAGTTTGCCTAAGTATCCTCCAAGCAAAGAGTTTGATGCTAAAGTACGAGATGAAGAAGCAAGGAGGTGATTGTTAGAATATTAGCATGTTATCGTATCAATTCGGTGGTGGGGGACTATATATGATTACAAATCAGTTGTTGAATGTATTGGCTTTGTAAATCTTGCAGGCAAATGGCAGCAGGAAGCAAAGGGCAACGATATGATCCTGAAAAGAGAGGATCAAGAGAATCTCGTGCTGTGCCAGCACCGGATGCCAATGCTGAATTGATCTCATCGATGCAGGTAAGCGACGTAGGAGCATGTTAGATGCGGCACTCTCATCTTTCCTTGAAATTTCTAACTAGGAGAAAGTCGTGTTGGCTGCTAGCAAATATTGCCAATGTGAAGTATTCTCTTCTACCGTGTTATTCAAAATGGGAAACTAATTTTGATGTTTTCTGATGTTTTACTTATGAGTAAGGAAAGTAGCTTGATGAATCTTCTGAGTCGAACCTTTCCATAGATGTTTGGAGATGGTTTCTTGACATGCAATTGATGTTTTCAATTATATCTTTTTATGGTTTAAATCTCCTGGATTGGTTTGAAATAGAGAAAGAAAAATATCCCTTGAAAATACATTAGTCGAACATCTCTCAATTATCATCAAGACACTTTTTATGCTACTTTGTCTCAAATCATTCTTGCAGCCATAATGGGTTCCGTTTCTAATGCAGAAAAGACAAAGTCATTCTAACTCGAAGAGCAGGAGTGAGATGTTCAGCACTCATCCGGAAGAAGTGGCTTCTGGTTTCCCGATCGATCCACCTAGACCATCCCAATCAGTTGAGGAATCAAATAACGATCCCCAAGCAAATGTGGTGAAAAGGGCATCCCATTCTGGTCCATTAGTTAATCGAGCAGCCTGGGTCAGGGCCGGAAATGGAAAGAACACAGAAGATGGCCCGAAGAATCTGGGTATGGCTGTTGCCGACCTACCAACTGTGTCTGGCTTAGTAGCTGCTCGGAGGAGCATGTTGTCCGAAGAGCGTAGGGAGAAATCGTATTCTCATCAGGACGGTCCTAAGCTTATGGCCAGATTTCCGGGATCCTTTAAAGAGTCGTCGAATTTGATGATGAGGCAAGACCAGAAGAGCAGCGGACCTCACGAAGATGAAAAAGCAAACAACAATCCTGTTCTTGTGAGTAAATTATTTAATTGTTCTATGAGAATGATAAAATTCAATCACGGCTGCTTGAAACCTGTGTCTTGTTCTGTCGAGAATCTCCAGCAGGGTAGAGGTTCAAAGGGCAACAAAATTCACTACTCAGGGCCTCTGATGGTTCCATCGGGAAAAGTGGACCAGATGTTGAAGGATCATGATCGCCAAATCCAAGAGGCTGTTCGACGAGCGCGTTTGGACAAGGAGAGAGTGCGGAAACACCATCAGGTCGAGGGAAACAAGTTATCGACAAATTCATTGTTTGTTTCTGGGCGATGATGGCTGCGGATTCAAGCTAGAAAAACAACTGTGGATTCGTGAGGGCCGGCACCCCCCCCAAGTATGTAATCATCTTTCCTCCTTACAGAATTGCTATGTACATGAGCTGCTGCTGCTGCATAAGAAGACTAGCTAGCCATTTGAGGCTGGATGGTAAACGGCGACACTAATTGAATGCGATCGATCGAGTTGCTGCTGCAGTGCTGTGTATAGGGCAGTCTGTCTGTCTTATTGCATCCGATGGATCGATCGAACTATCCTCTTTCCTCCTCTGTATGATGCTGCTGCTATTACTCTGTTTCAGCTGATATTGCGATTCTGAAAAATGTGAGGTATCGCAATTGTAGTCGACGAGATGTTTGTTATAATTTAAATTTGAAGACAGTTGGTTGTAGTGTTGTTGAGTTATCTCAATCTGTTGAAATGAAGGAGGAGGATCCATCTTTACCCTTATTGCATTTCATTTAGTCCCAAGCTATTTCAAAGTGGATGATTAGGCTGATTTTGATCGAGTTAGTATATATATTATATATTACCATATTCATAGTTTATTTATAATATAACATATTTAATGTTATAATAAATATATGATATTTTATAATATTATATGCCCTTCCGTTTCTAAAAATTATATTTGTATAATTTTATTTATTTATTTTTACTATTTTTGACTTTTATATTAAAAAATATTTATGTTATATTTTAATAAAAATAATTATTATATATTAATATTAAATTAGGTATTATTGTATAAAATTTCGTACGACTTTGAACAATAAAATAATATAAGACGGAAAGAGTAATAAAAATAACTAATATCTGGGTCGGGTCGGTAAAAGATTCGCGTTGAACCGGGTATTAAGTATTTAAGCCGAAGAAAAGTCTAGAACCCTACAGACCATCTCCATCTGTATTTTCCTTCCCCTCAAGAACATTCTTCGGACTCTTGTGCCTTCTTGCTCAGAAAGAAAACTAAGGTGCGGTATGTCTCTCCGTAATTTCCGTAACTGAAAATTCGGTTCTTGTAATTTTACCTTTGTGTTGCTTCGTTTGTTCGATCTCAACTCCTAATGAATCTGTTCAACATACAAGTCTGTTTGATAAAACACAACGTTCCGCACTAATTTTCTGCTTTGATGATTATATGATGTTATATGCAATGTTGATCTGATCATCGATATTCTCTGTAGAGTATTGGTTTGCTTATATGATTATGTGATGTTATGTTGGATCTTCCATACGATATTCAATTGAAAAGCGAACTGCAGATATCCGTGAATTTTATGTCTTGTTTGAGTTGCTTATCTCCATTAAAAAGAAGTACTGTTTATTTTTTTGTCAGTTCTGAATCTATTTCACAATTGTTAATATCTTGAGATTGCCTTTGATATGATTTTAAAGTCTGTCTTATCTCAGGATTGCTAAAAATGGGCGGGCTTCCAATTGACAATCCTTCCTCTGTTATCTCTTTGCAATCACAGAAAGACAAGGCATCGCCTGATACTGCTTCAAAACCAAAGAAGAAGATATGTTGTGCTTGCCCGGAGACCAAGAAGCTGAGGGATGAATGCATTGTGCAAAATGGTGAAGAATCTTGTGGAAAATGGATTGAGGCTCATCGGAGATGCCTTCGCGCAGAGGGATTCAATGTCTGAACTATAGTTTGAGTGGACTATTAGCTAATGGACCATCACGGTACTATGCAATAACCTCCCTACTCTGCCTTTGAAGCTGAATTAATTCTTCTCATGCTCATATAATTCAAAACCAAAATTGAAGAATAAAGGTATATTTTTGCTTGCTGCTACCTATTATGAACAAATTAATTGTATTGTTTAGATGCTATGATTCAGAATCTTGTTGCAGTGTTAGGGATTTTTCTGATTTCGAGTAGCAGCTTTTAGTGAAATCATTCATTGTGAATTATTTGCTGTTTACATTTATATTTCCCTAGTTGCTTCTCCAGGGATAACAGAATATTGAAATTCTAGATTTCATTGTCACCCCTTCAATTGCTTTGGTTTTCTTTTTCCCTGTCATTGTTGTCGAGAGGAGGTTTTGGGAGCCATGGATTGATGGTATATATATCCTTGTGCTAATGTTAGAAACCATATAATTGTTTTGGATAAATATATAAGGACATCATGATGCAGCGAAAGATTTGAGAAGAAATGTCAAAGCCGATAACTCACTCTGTACCGTTGCTTAGTAATACCAGATGAGAGTAATAAAATTAGGTTATCTGCTTAATTTGAGTATGAAGTTGTTAATGAGCTTAGTTGATAGAGCATTTCATGTTGAGCTCGCCTTGTTTGTATTTCAATTTGTGTTCGTTCAAGAGGTGATGATGGATTGAGTAAGAGTGAGTTTCAATGGAGTGTAATTTGCAAACTAATATGGGGGCTTAGTTGGCGATTTTTTTTTTTTAATTTTATTTGAATAGTAATTTGAATGTGATGTTTTGTGAGAGATTATAATAATATATTTTTACATATAATTGTGAAAATTGAATAGTAAAAATAGAATTATTACCAAATGAAGCCACCATGTGTTTTTTGAAATTTTATTTGTCCACATTTCTTTATTTCTATGTGCTAGAACAGAAATAAACAGGGAATGGAATTATTTTTTTTTTACATTTGATTTCTCTAATTCTCTTAAACAATTAAAAGAAATTGAGATATTTTCATTTCTCTATTTTCCATTTTCTTGTACAAAATCCACCCTAAAATCCAATTTTATTTTATCAATTGCTTGAGCAACAATGCATAGTTCCCATCCATTAGAGGACTCTTTAGGTCAGATAAATTAAATTAGATATCAAATGATTTTATTTTACTTTTGATATTCTATTAGAATAAAGATTTTATCCATACTTTATTTCCAACTAGCATAGGAACTTTGATACCATTGATAAATAGTATTTTCCTTATTTTTTTGTCATAATTATTTTGATTTCTTTTGGCTGGAGAAATTATGTAATATTTGCTTATAATTTGAAACGAAAATTGGGTGATTGCCCTATTAGAATTGAATCTTTTTATTGCTTTAACTTTAAATTTTTTTATTGATCTAGTAATTTGCGTTGCATATGCTTATTCTCATGTGTTCTTTCTAGTAAATGCTTGAATTTAAAATTTGAGGCTTGTGTTTTATTTTACAATTAGTCAAGGCATTGATCAATTCATTGTTTGTTTGTTTGCGTTTTGTGTTTAAATAGCATTTAAATACGCCATTTTGTGAGATGAACAGTATATTTTTATAAAAATTAATGGAAAACGCATAGTAAAAAGTTTGACAAAAAAGAAAAAAAGAGCATATAGTCCGTTTGTTGCATAAGTTTTGTTTATGTATGTTATGTTGTGATTATATTACTCCCTCTGTCCCATTGGAAGGGTGGCATTTGCTTTTTGCACGTAGGTTTTTGAATATTAGTATTATATTAGATTGTAGTAAAAAAAGACAAAAATACCCTTCTTAGTATGGAGTAATATAAAAGTAATGACATTTGTGTAATAAATTGTAAGTTGAAAGGGTGTTTATTATGTTAGGTGGGTAGTACAATTACTAAATTAGGAAATGATAACTTTGTTTTGGGACTGACGAAAATAGAAAATAGTAACCTTTCAATGGGACGGTGGGAGTATATTAGTACAAATATTGTGATGTTCAATTATATTAATATACTCTATATCTTCTACCAAAATCAATATAGCTGCAAATAAAAAGGCTCACAAATAACATAAAAGAGACACTCAAAGTTCTTTCACACCATTAATTAAATACTTTAGGACATCACAATATAATAATAATAATAATAATAATAATATTTATATTAAGGATCCCATATTTATTCACTATTATTACAATACATCATCACATTAGTTATGATGGGAGTGTCCCCTTC
Organism: Andrographis paniculata; assembly: GCF_009805555.1. Classification (NCBI taxonomy): domain Eukaryota; kingdom Viridiplantae; phylum Streptophyta; class Magnoliopsida; order Lamiales; family Acanthaceae; genus Andrographis; species Andrographis paniculata. Next base: position 78,592 of record NW_026137601.1, on the reverse strand, counting down.
TCTTCTTCATTACTAAAACCTTCTCAGTGTCCGCACGTGCAGGTGGTGCAACTGCAGTTTGCCCCGCACGTGCACTTGCCGTTGTGTTCCGGTGCCGCCGGAGCATCCATGGCCATCCCTTCATTCTCCATCGACCTGAAAAAACATTTAATTTATAACATCCAAATTGAATAAATTCGATTATCCAATTCAATTTTTCTATAATTTAACAGTACTGTCGAACAAAAAATTTTACTATATTCTTTTTAACAAATTAATACATAACACGTCAAGAAAAGAATTGACGTAAATAAAATAGTTATTGAGTGTGATAGGATGCCATCTACTCGAACTAACGGCAAATCGACATGTAAACTATATATTTTTTTAAAAATATATAAACTAAGTTAGGATAAGTACCTTTCGTCGGTCTTGATGAGTTCAGGGGCGTAGCCCTTCTTCCTGTATTCAATCACGCGATAGATAAATAGTTATATACTTAAGGGTTAAAATCGAAAATCTCATAGTTATTACAAGAAGAGACATACGGGCATTGGGTGGCGTCGGCGCAGTCGCAGTTGGTGCACTTGCTCGACATGTTTGTAGATGTTTGTGTGTACGAGGAGAGATATGTGTGTTTGTGTATGTGTGAATGGTATGCTCGAACGAGAAACCCCGGTATTTATAGGCGCGGGGAACTCGAATAATTTGTATTAATCGGATTGGATCAAAATGAAAATGGAGTGTATAGTGATAGGAAGGAATTGAATCTGATGCATGAAATGGCTGCCTTTCGTTTAAAAGATTGGATGCTCTTCTTGACTACCCTCGAATATTGTCGCGTCTTTCTTTCTTTTTTTACTTTATTCCCTGTTTGGAGAATTTTGGAATTTTCTTTTATTTTATTTTTTATATGTATGTCTTCCTGGATTCAATTATCCTACTCTTAATTAACCCATCTCTTCCTATTTTTTCAAGCCACAAGTTTGTTCGTCTTGTATTTATTGCATTTTTGTTAAAAATTACTGTTGTAAAATCTATAGTACAAATATGAGATATATGGTTGCGTTCATTTTTATTTTATTTTTTCTCCAAAAATATCAAATTTAAATTTCAAACTGTAACAGTAACATGCAAAATTAAAGCAACATGACTTACGTCATTCGGGAAATTTATTATGATAAATAATAAAGTTTATCTTTTATTTCAATTTAGCAAATTAAAATATTTAAAATTGATAAATTTAAACTATAAATTGGAAACACATTTTATTTTTATTAAAACATATACAAAAATTATGCTATCCTTATAAATTAAACCTATTAAATAATTTAAATGTAGTTATTGGATTTGTTCGTCCAACAATTTTTTAACATATAATTCCCTGCAAATATTATAAAAAAATATAATATATACTCACATTAACTCAATGTATATAATACACTAATAAAAATTTAATAATTTAATACAAAATATGGAATAATTTTTTTATATTATCAATACTATTTCTTATAAACTCGCAGCACTAATATTAATAAGTAAATACAAATAAAACCTACACAACAATTGAGATTTTAGTTCCAATACCTAAAATAAAAAACATTAATCGATTATTTTTCTTTTTCTTTTTCTAAATAAATAAAGCCCCCAAATACATAATAATCAGTTAGATCTAAATATTGTTACTACAGTGGGTAGAGAATAATACCGAATTGAATTTTTTCAGTACAATAACAGTATGTATTTTTACATTTTTTATATATACTACACTTATTTCAGTCATACAAGACACAATATATAGGACATATTCTATAAATGTCTTTAAAATATGATTGAATACAATAGCTTAAGTAATAATAATATTAATGAGTCTTTCATGACACATATCGTTGAGATAAACAATACTCCCTCCGCCCCGCATTGAAAGTCTGAGTCACGAGAATTTAAGATAAGTATAAGGAGCAGATAATTAAAAATGTATTAGTGAAAATAATTATCTATAATATAAATAATTATAAATTAAGATTAAGATAACTAATTATTTTAATTAAATTAAAAAAAAATCAAATTAAAAAGTTTAAAATCAGACTAAAGTGTATAATTATTTTTAAAAAAGAAAAGTGACATGAGATGTTCTGACGGAAGGAAACGGCAATGTAGACATGGTATGTGGGGCTCCTTCCGTCAATGTAGACATGGTATGTGGGGCGGAGGGAGTAATAATAATAATAATGAGTGACAGCTTACCCTCACAAAAACCGTATGAGCTCGACTGTGTACTTCCCTTTCCTAGTTGAGTTTATTTCTCCAACCTGAGCATTATGTACAAATCATCAAGATTACAGAAGAATTAATAATAATGATAATAATAATAATAATAATTGGATTGCAGGCAAGGCAACTAAACAGCATCAAGATTACATACTTACTAACTGACCTTTAATCTCCCTATGCCACTTACAGAGACCATGTCTCCTGTCTTAACAATTGTATTGCTTTTCACCACTGTAGCCCAGTTGAGCCGTACATCTCCATTGCTGATCAAATTAGCCATTTTCGATCTCGAAATCTTGAAACCGGCACTAGCTATGGCATCAAGCCTTAGTGATGCTTCTACAGTCTTCAAAGATTTGGTCCTATTAAGAATCATAGGATGTTATTAGCCTGTGAACTATGCCGGAATACATTGTGAAAATTAAACTAAATTATACTGTTGTAGTAACCTTGGTGACTGGTATTTGAGCTCATCCAAGGGTATCCTTCTGCAGGTGACCGAAACATTCCTAACCTGAGAATAAAGTTATGGAACTACATGGTTCATTATTGAATTCTTAAGCTTTATGAACTGATTTTGCAGGGCTAAGTTAACCATTCCAAACAAGAATATCATAATAATCCTTTTAAGGATTTGGTTATCACACCTAACGAAACCCTTTAGATGAAAATTATCTGCAGATGAAAATTCGAAAAAAGGGACAACATTTTTGGCTTTCTGAATATGGAATTTGGCAGAAATACTAATTCTTGATTTAAACAAATGGTTTAAACTATGAAGCAGTACAGGCTTTAAAAAATTTTTTAAAAAAAAAGAAAGAAAAAAAAAAGGCCAAATCAAGCTCTAAAATTTGTTGTTTGCTTGCCAACATTGTTCACCAATTATATAGAACAAGATATTTACCTTATCCAGTGATGACTCAAGGAAATCTACAAGTTCTGGGACAACAAGAAACTGAGCCCCCTTTTCTCCCTGCGCATCGTCAAATTACAGTTTCAAGCGAAAATATCAAGAGAATATATGCCAAGATATGTAGTAGCTTTGAGGCATGTCCCAAGAATGAGCAAATAAACTAATTAAGTTTTAAAATAAATAATTTCGACGAAGTAATTACTGTTATCCATCTCTGGTCTAAGCAACCCACAGAAGGGATTTCACTTTCACCAATCATCTTGGATAATTCTAGTGGTAGTACACTATCATTGGGTAATGTTAAAATCAAAGTATCAAACTACAGTATGTATTCTGTGACATTATTGAATTTGTTCAAAATATGAAATAGCAATGAGTTATATAAGGGCATATTTGTATATAACTATATATACAAATCCAAATTTATATGAAGAGCATCAGTAGCTGTCATACAATTTCCTGAAACCAAGTATTCTCAAGATAATAAAACACGGGCTCTGTTAAGATAATAAAACTAGAATCATATCATCTCATATTGGAACACAATTGGAAAATTATACCTGCAACATGATGATGTCTCCTAGCTTCTCTCTCACAATCCCAGTTCCAAGAATTGAGCCAAGGAAGTCGCCATGAGAATGAGATTCAAATCCAAAGTTCCCAGAGATACTAGCAAATGTAACAACTTAACAACTCAAACAGAAGGCAAAGTCAGGTGGCACCGTGGCAGTGATTCTAATGCTTTTTACACTGTTGAAGATGCTGATGAACATGTGGCCATAAATACATTCACTAGAAAGAACTTGAGAAAATACAGTGTAGTTCAAATTTGAAAGAGTGTGAAGAGAAAACCATAATTATTATTTAGGCAAGAAAATAGACAATTGAAGTGCATGAAATCCCATCTGTAGCTGGACACTAGGAATATATGCACCTACTTTTTTATGTTGTTCATAATCTTATCCACTTTATGCTCAGCATTCCCTTTAGGGTGTGTTTACTTCTTAGGATGAGGTACAATCATGCGATTAATTAATGTTATGTTTACATTGCTTGATTAAATATAGGATTATACAGGCTTTAGTACAAATATTACTGAGGATTAATTAATCTCACCCGTCTAAGTAGGATTATTTATCCTTAATTAGTGTATTATAATAGCCAGCTTTAATCAATCCCAGGTTTTAATCAACTAAAGTAAACAAGTGATTAGATTAGATAAAATAATATTATTCAACCTAATTACCCTTAGTAAACACACCCTTGATGTATAGAAAGATCATATAGATTTTCAGTATTTCAATAAAGAAAAATAGAGGAGTGTCGGCAATTTCTTGAACACAAAACCATTAGTGGCTTCAAAAATTAAATTTCCAGAAGAACAAGAAAGTACCGAACAGCTAAGAGTTTATTTGCAAGAAAATGGAAGCAAAAAGAAAAAAATAAATAAATAAAATGAAAAAGATGAAGAAGAAAGAATTTTATCCACCCAATTCCTTCTAAAGGACTAGTCACCAAAAAGACACATACTATTTAGGTCCCTATTATGTGGATTTGAAATACATGCTTTAAGAAGAGTGTGCCAATTGATAGATCAATCTCTCAGTAATTTGTTTAATGCATGGATTAATTTGTAGCAATTTTTCGACTGCATCTCATTTTTACTGGTCTCTAACATCCATAGGATCAATAGCCAGAACGAATCTGGAGACTTATATAACTCACCTCATTGCTGCAATAGTATCTGGATTGGATGTCATAATATCCGGATGCCCAACTGAAAGCCGAAAACGCTCAGCCTTGAAATTTACAATGTTAAGAGACTTTATTTAAGGGGAATTTACCACATAACAGAATGTCAAATAATTTATGACTCCTCACCTCTGGATATCCTCCTTGGGCAACCATCTTTATATCTGAGAACTTCTCTAATGCTAACATGGATTCTTTTAGCACAGGAGGAGTGAGAAAATCTGTATGTAAGATTTCTCGTCTTAAAACAGCCCGATTGGCCTAAGACAGGACAAAACAGAAGGAAAACTATGAACACCTAATGCTCAATAGTTAAGGGTTCTTCAAAGAAAATTTAAATGCTTCCTTCTAGTGGGCAACCAAAAAGAGAAAAAAAGAAAAACAAGTATGATCTGCACAAGGCACACAGACAAGTATAGAATGCCGATATAGCTGAACAACATGTATATACCATTTCAAGAATTCTCTTGACATCTTCACTTGCATTCTTGTTTCCCAATCCTTTGAGGGAAATATTTACATCACCCGTAGCTGCCTGTGCCGAGGTGCAAATAGCTAAAGCTGTGTTGCAAGAGCAGCAACAACTGTTCAAGTCATCAATCATAACTTCAACAAATTTCATTCCAAAGGAAGAAGAACAAAATCATCAGCAACCGCTTGTAATATGGACCAGTTACAAAATCGTTAGCAAAATAACTCCTACTTTCAAAATATAGATACAGATATCACTCCAAAAATAATTCCCCGTTTGAATGATTAGTGAAAATGCCTACCGAAAAATTTCAGGGTGAAACCATAAAAAGAGGAATATCGTATCGTTGCCCTAAATTGGAAATCAATCTCCCCCTAAAATCGTAATTGTTTAAAATAATAGACGATTTGAAAAACAAATACATAAACTACTACTTGGACAAGGCAAATGACAAGAATGCAGATACAATACATAGATAGATAGGGATAAGGGACCTGAGGGGTTGAAAGGAGCGGCAAGAGAGAAGACTCCGAAGCTGATTCTGAAAGGAATAGAATAAGTAGAGTTGTGCGAAAGAAACATGGCCCTCACCCTCAGCTTCGTAGTTAAAGCTCGTGAGGCGAAGACAGCGGCAGCCATGGCAGATGCCGAGCCCCAAAATACTCCCGGCTACACTGACCGACCGATTGGTGATTATCAATATCAAAGTTGCACCCTCCGCTGCACTCCAGGCTCCAGCTCCAGCTCCAGCTTATTTTGGATGTGTCTGTTTTTTTTTCGTTTTTTAAATACTACTTCACCTAATATATATATATTAAGATGAGAATAACTGCCGATTAAGTATGGATCAGTAGCTAGTGTATGATAGATGGAATTTATTAACCAGAGTTTCGAAAAAGTAAAACAGGGTTTAATCTATTATCAGCAGTAGCTAGTGCTTATACATCGATCAAGCCTTATTTTTCAATGATTACAAATGGCTCGATCGAACATGGAAATTGAGGAAGATATAATAGTGTCCCTCCATTTTACTTTGAAGCCAAAGGGTTTTTCAATTTGGGAATCACATTAAGAGGAGTTCTTCTTACTGCTGCAAGGCTAATGGATTCAGCCATGTCCACATCTTCAGGTTTGATTCCCTGTGGCAAAACCCAATCAAAGTGGTAGAGTAACATTGCCAATGTGAGTTCGACATCGGCGAGGCCGAATATCATTCCAGGGCAAATCCTTCTCCCAGCTCCAAAAGGGATGTAGTCGAAATTATTCCCGGTGTAATCAACTGAAATATCGTTATCGAGAAATCTTTCTGGTATAAAACTGTCTGCATCTTTCCAAATTTTTGGGATCTCTTCCAATGGCCCATGCATTCACCACAACTCTTGTTTTTGCAGGTATTGTGTATCCATTGATCTCACAGGTCTCTCTGTTTTCTCTGGGGAGCAATAAAGGCCCTGGGGAATGAATCCTTAAAGTCTCTTTGATCACTAAGTTTAGGTACTTTAGCTCATGGAAGTCGGACTCATCGACAAACCCCTTGTCGCCGAAAACTCGCCTCACCTCATCTTGTGCCTTCTTAAGGACACTCGGATGTCTCATCAATTCCGCCATAGCCCAATCTGTAGTAGCGGATGCTGTTTCGATTCCAGCAAGGAACATATCCTATAGAAGATTCATACTGATCAGTGAAGCTCTCCACAACATCGAAATTACTCAACATGGTAAAATTGTAATGACAAACCAGTAGCACAGCTTTTATGTTGTCGTCGCTTAAGCCGAGCTCATGCCCGGTATCCTTATGGAATTTGAGGAGAATATCAACCAAGTTTTCCTGCTGATCGCCTTGAGATTTGGCTACTTTTCGAGTGTCGATAATCTTCTGCAGAATCCTATCCGACAGCTTGTGCACCTTCTCCATGCGGCCTCTAAATCCACCGATTGATCGCAACAAAGTGATGGAGGGAAACAGATCGCGGGCATAAAATCCTCCAAGTAACTCTAAAACTTCCTTCGTTACATATATCATCGCTGTGTGTTCGTCAATATTCGTATCGCCAAGAGCTGCCCGCAAAACCATGTCACAAGTCGCCAAGGAAACTCTCTCAGTCAAGTTTATCGACGAGCCTTCTTTCAAAGCTATCAAATTGCACATATTCGAAAACACTTCTTCCCTTAAGGGACGGAAAGATTGGACGCGCTTTGCGCTCAGCAGCTCTACTGTGCATACTTTTCGCAACTGTCTCCAGTATTCGCCACACGGCGCGAATCCTATGTCAGAATAATCATATAAAATAATCTTTGCCGCGGCAATGAATGGCCTGTTAGCGAAGTTGATGTCGTGCGTCTTCATGACCTCTTTTGCTGCCTCCGGCGACGATATAATAACCATGCTGATTTCACCTAGCTGCAAGTGCATCACCGGCCCGTGTTTCGACGCCAAGTCGGCTAAAATATGATGGGTTGGTCCGGAACCAATGAGGAGATGCAAGTTCCCGATGACCGGCAGCTTTCTCGGCCCCGGCGGAAGATTGATCAATGAATTCCGGGCACGTTTGGAACGAGTGATTACATTCCATAAGAATGCAAGAAATATGAGAGATGAAAAAAGGATGATTGAAGAAGATGATAATTCAGTGTCCATAGATTTGAATTTTGAAGAGGTTCAATGCTATTAATATTTGCTGTGTGCAAGTTTAATTTGTGTTATAAATAGTTGATTAAGATTCATTTTTTTCTTAGATTTTTACCTTGAAGAGTGAATTCGATGCAATTAATATTTGCTGCATGCAGGTTCTGTGTTTTAAATTGTTGATGAAGACAAGTTCGTGACTAAGGCACGATAAAAAAAAAAAAAAAACAGGATGTTGTATTAATGCCATGTTTTGAATATAAATTTATTTTTAGTATAATATAAAAATAAAAAATAAGTATTATAATTTGATATTTTAAAAAAAAAAAATTAAAAACATTATTATATTTAAAATAAAAGAGCAAAAATATTAAAATATTTTATACTTATAAATACATTCCAGTGGCACATAAAGAGTATATATTGCTATTTATTAAAGGACGAAGATCATTGTTGTGCCATTTATAGTATTCCACATATATTCTGAAGTTCTTTAAATCTAAATAATATTTAATAGAAAAAAAAAATGAAATAGTGTGATTTTTCTGTATTTTTTTTATAAATAAAATAATTATTAAATACTTTTTTCGGGTAAAAAGTAAAATTTAAAAAGACTAAAATATCCTTATATTTTTAAGAATTTTAAAAAATATATTAACGTAATAATTATTGATGGTTTGAAAAAGTGAGAATAATTTTGTTATAAAATTAGATCATTATTACTAAATTGACAATTGTTTTGAGACAAAAAAAAATAAAAAAATAAGACAACTATTTTGAAACGGAAGGAATATAATAGTTTATTTAATCTTTTTTATATTTTTATTGAAATGTGAGATAATACATAGTAAAATATACGTGCTGCAATTAGTTTCGGGTCAGGCTAATATTTTCATATTGGGTTGGCCCAGCCTGTTTTTATTCCATGTTGCGATAGGCCCGACTCAGTTTTAATTGGGCTTAAGCCCAAGCATAGTCTGATCAAAAATAAATTATATTAATTTAAATAAATACAATTATGATAAACATATTGCTAATTAATTTTTTTTAACATTAATATATAATTAATTTTTTTATTTTATAATATATTGTAAAAGAATATTTAAATTAAAACTTTAATTAATAGATCATGTCGGGCCATAACAATATTCTTGTTTAAACAAAAAAAAGTGTTAGATACAAAAGGTTTTACATTTTTTAATATAATAATTTTACAAAATAAATCTTAATATAATTTTCTATTTTTTACATATAATATGAAAATGATATTGAAAATTAAATACAAACTCCTATCTCCTCCCATCTAATAATATAATAATAATATGTGGAATTAAATTATCCCTACTAGTTTTTAAATATTATTATATAGATTCCAAGACCATTGAATCCATCTGTAAACTTCCCCACATAATTAATTTAAGAGAGGTGGCATAAAGGACAAAAAAAAAATTAAAAAAAATACAATATTATTAATAAATTAATTAATCATAATAATTTAAGTAATAAAAATAAATAAAATTATAATAGGGGTAGGGAGTGTGACAATTAAATGCATGACCTAACCCTACTATACAATTAGGCGACAATTACGATTAAAATCATCAATATTCAATATTATATTTATCCTTTTAATTAAATATTATTTTCACAATAAACTTATATATGTATTTTACAATGCTTAAAAATAATACTTTGATGGTAAAAACAATGTCATTTCCGATTAAAATGAGGGACTTTCATCTCTATTTTTTTATTGTCATTTATGGATATATTTGGTTTTGTATTTTTACTTACTTAAATAGTAATTATATGTAATGTTATATAAGAAAAATAATAATCCCTCCGTCCCGAAAATAAGTATCCATTTGTTTTTTGCACGTAGTTTTAGAAATATTAGTATTATACTGGGATATAGTAGGAATAAAGTAGAAATGACTAAAATAACTTTATTAGTATGTGTGATATAAAGGTAATGATATTTGTGTAACATATTGTAAGTTGTAAGGGTATTTGTAATGTTAAGTAGAAAGTACAGTTAGTAAGAAAGAAAATTGATACTTTGTTATGAGACGGACTAAAATGGAAAAATAAATACTTTGTTACGGGACGGAGGGAGTATATATTTTATAGATAATTGTGATTATAATTTTATTTTATTTTTCATAAAAAAAAAAACTCAAATAGAACAAAGCATATAAGAAAGTGTGTATTCATTTGACATATATTTTATAGAAATGATTCTCCATAAATATTAATAAAAAAAATATATTGACATTAATATATATAAAAACGAGTGTATTCATTTGATATACTCCCTCAGTCTTGTAACAAAATATTAATTTTTTCATTTTAGTTCGTCCCATAACAAAGTATCAATATCCTTTTTTAGTAACGGTACTATTTACCTAACATTACAAATACCCTTACAGCTTACAATATATTACACAAATGTCATTATCTTTATATCAAACATACTAAGAAGATTATTTTAGTTATTTCTACTTTATTCTTACTATATCCCAATATAATACTAATATTCATAAAACTACGTGAAAAAAAAATAAATATTTACTTTTGGGACGAAAGGAGTATATATTTTTTTTTTTGTAATTATTTTTTGAATTATTAATCTGTTTTATTTTTTAATATCTAAGTTGCTATGCAATTTGCTCATTTTAAATATGATATATATATATATTTATATAAATTTATTCTTATATAAAATTATAATATTCAAGTATTAATGAAATACATAATAATAATAATAATAATAATAATAATAATACACACTACGCCTACGGTTTGACATCCATAAAATAGTAATTGAATAATTAATTTTATTTAAAAGTATTAAAAATAAAATAAAATATCAATTGAACACCGCTAAAATAATTGTACATATATATATTTAAATTATGAAAATGGATTTGATAATAACTAAGCCCCCTCTTTTTTCTATGCACAATTATTAATAAATATTTATTACCGCTAAAATAATTGTACATATATATATTTAAATTATGAAAATGGATTTGATAATAACTAAGCCCCCTCTTTTTTCTATGCACAATTATTAATAAATATTTATTATTTTTGTCATTTAAATTTAGTGGTCCATCTAATAGGAGGGCGATAATATAATAATATTATTTTATTAAATAAAAAAACTTATTACTTAAATAATGTAATTTTGAAAATTTGAAACTATTGGGAGGTAATTTATATTTTAAAGACAAATTAATATTATTTGGTACGTATATTTGTTAGCAAAAATATATTATTTTCTCTAATAAAATATCAAAATTAAAATATTTCACCCGGCTTAATTTAATATATTATATTTTTTTATCATTTTCGTATGTAATTTCAAAAGTATGACTTTATTATTATAGTAAAAACAATCAATATATAATTACTAAAATATCTTTTAGTTTTTAAAAAATATTTATTTCTCTTATATTTGTAAAGATAAAAATATCAAATTATCGTACTAATGCTTTCATTGACCAATAAATTATTATGTTTAATTAAACAAACCTTAAAAATATGTTTAATTCAATAAATAAAATATATCTAATTGCTTTGAATTGTACTTTCAACACGATATGAACAGAAAAAAATGTAAAAAAAAAATGTCTACATTATTTATTCGATTTATAAAGTCCTTTTAAATTAAAGTCAATTGATAATTACGAAGTATATTAAATAATAAAAATAAATATTACATGCCTATGAGCTTCAAAAAATTTCAACCGTTGATGTGAATCTGAATGATTGATGCCTATACATAAATTTTGTATTTGTATTTTTCAAACGTGTCGAGATGCGGTCTATTATCATATTTTTGTTACTTAAAGAGATACTCATTAGAGAGAATTTCGTTTACTTTTTATGGAGAATTTATTTAATATTTTATTTTAATGATGGTAGGTATGGATCGGGACACAATTTTATTCTGTGTAATACATAGATATTTGATATTCGAATCGAATAAAAGTTGTTCAATACTATAAATTGTATTTGAAGCAAATTTTGGTTAACTGAATTTTTGTTTAGCTTATAATTGGCAGTTAATTTTTTTTTTTTTTGACTTGTCATAATTAAGGTTATTATAATTGAACTTTTCGAGGAACTGTTATTTCACTCAATGCACTTTTATGAGATATTCAAATATACAAGAAAAATTTATGGGTGTGTCTGTTTTAAGTTTGGATTTTGAGTTAAGATTTGAATAGTAAAAATATTGAATTAAAATATTTGTATGATGTGATATAAATAGGAATTGACGTAATATTTTGAATGTAAAATTAATTTTTAATATAACATAAAAAATAAATAAATATTTGATTATATATTTCTTTAAAAAAAAATTGAATAAGTAGTAAAAATCCGAAAAACCTCCCAAAAGAACACACCCATGCTAATGCTACCATCAATACAAAATTGTGTACAAATTACTTGCATGGTTATTATATAATTTTACAAGTTGTCATAACAAGTGATAAAATTGAACTTTTTTGAATGAAATACTATTTTATTACATATATTTTGATTAGATATATATATATATATATAAAGAATATATGTACCAATGCCAAAATTATAAATAAATTATTTTACAAGTAACTAATTATTCGACTTATCATAATGATGTTAGAATCGATCTTCTCGGATGAATTTTTATTTTATTACACATATTTTGATAAAATATTTAAATACATGAGCAAATATATATGTATATATATCATATCTCAATACAATCGATACAAAATTATTTACAAATGACTTACCATTTGTAGTCTTTCGACTATAAAAAAAAGATACCACAATTTGGCTATAAGAAACACATATTTAAATATAAAGCAAATACACGACTCTTTTAACTTAAAAATCCATCTTTGCTTGTATTTTTTATATGATATTTTTAAAATATTACAATTTCACCTTATAGTTTTTTTTTACTTATGTATATTTATTATCTATTTTTGATTGTTCAAAATTTTAATTTACTTTAAAAAATATAACAATAATAATTAAACCACCTTAAAATTGTGTTACATGAATCTCAAAGAATATTACAATAAAAAATATACAATATATTATATTCTATAATATTTATACAATTTTTTTTTTATTTTTGTATTTAAAAATCATCTGAAATTATGAAATTATTATCAGCATAGTTCATCGTACTACACACAAAAATTAATTCATCTTAATTATATATATTTATTATTTTTATATTAATTACATTTTTATATTTCATATAAAAAATTTTCAAATTATTTTACAAAATTAAAACACTTTACAATTAATCAACCTACAGTGAAATAAATATTTGACGTACGAATTTCTCACAAAATATTAATTACCGTATATATATAAATCCTATTTACAGAACAAAAAAGTTTGATACAGCGATGGAGGGGCGCGTGTGAGTCAAACGAGGAAACCACTCATTAATTGCTTCAATGATCTTCAAGACGAAGGCGATCACCATTCTCTCTCTCTCTCTCTCTCTCTCTCTCTCTCTCTCTCTCTGTGTGTTCATATTCTGGCACCATTTTGCCACTCGCTCGCAATTCATTGTCGACAACGCATCCTCAAAATCTGAACCAAATCCGCCATTGTTCCGTGCATTCTAAGTTAGAATTATGGTCGCTCGCTGGACCGACGAGCTTCTTCTGCAAACGAGGTGCGCAGCTTTTTTCTATCTTAGCTTGTTTTTTGTATGTGTGTAGTTGCGGTTATCCAGGGGTATATTTGTGTGCGTGGAGGTATTGTGGTGTTTAGAAACAAGGTAGAATTAAGTAGCTCTGCTTCGATTAGCAAATTGGACTGGATTTGATTTACTTCGACTGTTGAGGTCCATGCAATTCTTTCCGTGTTCTTCGCCGTAGTTGTCGACGATTCTGGATTGTGACTTGTTAATTAATTGATCGGAGCCTCCGATGGTTCTATTGAATTCGATTTTTAGTTTCTCTGGAGATAAATTCTGAATTTATATTTCTCTTTGACTTTGTCTCCGGTTTTCGGTTGTTTAATTGTGCATAATCGTGGAGGTTAATTAATGTTTGGAACTTCGATTTGGATTCCGATTCTAACTTTGGATTACTCTTGGAACCCTAGATTGATTCATTAGGACAGAGAGTTTTTTCCTATTTTGTTGCCTAAAGTTTCAGTGTTCATATATATAATTGCTGTTTGGATTTTACTGTCTTTTTTTGGCTTTGTTCATTCTATTAAGCAGGATTCATGGTGTAATTAAATTCATAAGGGGAAATTCCATTACTGGCATAAAAATTCGGAAACGCATATGATAGATACTCCATTTTTGTCTTTGTTCTCAAACTTTGGTCTGATTGACTTTTGCTTATTTTTAGGAATTGCAGTTTTAAGATTTGGTAGGCTCAGACTAGTTAATGTAGTTGTTAATTTGGAAAGCTGTTAATGTTTTTAATTCAACAGGTAAATTTTAAGTACATTTCGTTGAAAGAACTGGGATTCTTTGCTGCCAGCCATTTGATTTTTTATTATCCTGTGATCCTGAAAATTTTTGGATCAAGCAGGAATTAGCCTCGACGAGAATTTCGTAGTAGAATAAATGATCATAGGTTTTTGTAATGGGGTTTGTCGGCGTAGAGAAGAAATGGGTGTTCCCTCTCATCCTAAGTTCCTTGATGTGCATCTTTCTTTTCGCGACGACCTTCAACATGGCGTCACTGCACACAATCAATTCATTTTTTGCATTATTTCCTACTCGCGATATGACGAGTGGTAGTGCCCCTTATTTGTCTGAGTCGAAGATTACTCAAGTTCCACCTCCTCCAGCTCTGCCCCCCCTCCCTAAATTTGCTTATCTGGTTTCCGGATCAAGGGGAGATTTAGAGAAGCTATGGAGAACTCTTCATGCTCTCTATCATCCGTTGAACTATTATGCCGTCCATCTGGATCGTGAAGCGCCATTGGAAGAGAGATTGCAGCTTACATCTCGGGTGGAAAACCACACCCTGTTTTCGAAAGTTGGGAATGTTCATGTGATCAAGAAATCGAATATGGTTACTTATAGAGGCCCGACAATGGTTGCTAATACTCTTCACGCTTGCGCTATTCTTTTGAAGAAGTATAAAGATTGGGATTGGTTTATCAATCTTAGCGCGTCGGACTATCCTTTGGTGACTCAAGACGGTTAGTTTTCACCTCGTTCTCTCATCGAAATTGTGTTGAATTTATAATGTTGATGTGTTTTTAGTTACTACTTTTGATCAGCCTTTCTTCTTTTTCTTTAACCATGATTTACTTTTTCTTGCAGATCTCCTTTACACGTTCTCCAATTTGTCGAGAGAACTCAATTTCATAGAACACACTAGTCGCTTAGGCTGGAAAGCGTAAGTTTGTCCCGCACTTACATGAGTTGTGCTATGGGTAAGATTAGGCCATGAGCGTTTGACAATTTACAATAATGGTTTTGCCGCAGGTCACATAGGGCAATGCCGTTGATTATAGATCCCGGGCTCTACCAATCAACCAAATCCGACATATTCTGGGTTTCACCCCGGAGAAATTTACCAACGTCATTCAAATTATTTACCGGTTAGTTATTGCTTCTCCCCAACTTATCTGTCGAGCCATATTTAATTTATACATCATGATGAGAATTTTAGGTATGTCCTTTTACAAACTTCTTCGGTATATTTCAATTTAGCCGACTTTAATGCTAACTGTTTGGTGGTTGGTTGGTACTTCGGGACACATTGCTTTCATATATTTATGAACCGAATTTTCTTGTTGAAGACTTTGATTGTATATGCACAGCCTGGCTTCATATCTGGTTGGTCTATCCGTTCATATTGCATCAATATCTTTACTGAACCGTTTGTAGTTAAGTTATTTAAGTAAGCTAATGAAGAACTTCTAATATACGCACGTATTAATTCAACGTGAATTTTATAACTTACCATTAACTTGTCATCGGCGTTTGGTCATGCAGGGTCGGCGTGGATGATGTTATCCCGCGCATTCGTCGAGTACTGCATATGGGGTTGGGACAATCTCCCGAGAACCCTGCTTATGTATTACGCGAACTTCGTTTCTTCACCTGAAGGGTATTTTCAGACTGTTATCTGCAATGCGCCGGAGTTCATACCGACTGTGATCAACCACGACATGCACTATATTTCTTGGGACAACCCCCCGAAACAGCACCCTCATACTCTAACTGTCAACGACACCGGAAAAATGATGGCGAGCTGCGCTCCATTTGCTCGGAAATTCAAACAGGACAATCCTGTCCTGGACAAGATCGACCGGGAATTCCTCCGGAGAAAGAATACGAGCTTCACTCCCGGCGGTTGGTGCAAGGGTAAGCCTCGTTGCGCCAAGGTGGGCAATCCGACTAAACTTCGACCTTCTCCGGGGGCTCGACGGCTTCGAAAGCTTATTGATAATCTACTCTCGTCCCCAAGATTCAGCGAGCAACAATGTAGGTAGGTGAGAGATCGATCTTGATTTTGGTTTCTACCATTTTAACCTCAATCTTAAGTCTTGGTTGAGGCCAGAGGAGGAAAGGGGAGGAAGGTAAAAACAAGAAAAGAAAAAGAACCAATAATAGTAACATATTAGTCGTAGAATGTAGCTTTACAGAATTTCTATACTAGTACACAAATATATATATATATATATAATAAAGTTGTTAGATTCATGTGCACTAATTCTTGCTTGTCCCTTGGTATATTTTAGAAATGTCAAAATAGATTGAGTTTTCTGATTTTAGTTAATTGGCTGGATTGATTAATTTGTAACCAGTTGCTTATTTTTGTTCATATTCCTCTCAAACAATGCATTATGTTTTAGGGATTTTGTAAAATATGTTGAGTTATTTATATATATATAGAAAAATATTATTTTAAATGTCTCTATAAAAAATTGAAAATGGGTTTGTCTGTTCCACGGGTTTGTCTAAGTAATTTAAAATTTTAACTGTCTCCAGTATAACTCGGTTCTGCCAAATTATGGATTATAATGAGCACCTCTACCCATTATCTTAACAGTTCTAATATTGATAAAATAAAAAAAAATAAATAAATATAGAAGTAAAATTATATACATAGGAAGAAATTTACAGAAAATATCTTTCCCTCTCCCACCTTCCAACTAAATACATATATATGTATGTATGTATATGTATACACTATTAACTACAGCAGAGTGTCCAAGTTAAAGATCACCTGTTCACTACAAACTAACCAAAATCATATATTATGTGTGTATACATATCTGATATATATAGCTCTTCCGACAGTCTGGGCAATCAAAATCCATGGAGATCAAACCATCTCCAGAAGCTTAACATTTCCCATTGAATTGGCAGCTACTAAGGTTGATGTCTGTCCGCGCCAACAAATCGACGAGATGAACTGCGCCGCCGTGTCGTCTACTTGGCCCGAGAATGGATCCGTGCTGCTGAACTTGAACGACAGCGCCGGCATCGGGAAAGCCTTGTGGTACACATAGACCTGCACTCACTCACGCATCATCTCAATGCTAATCGGAAAACAAACACGTTCTAATCGATAGTTGTCGACACAAAATCCTCCAAAAGGTTTGACAGATTTGCAATGGATGAAGATGAGAGAACATACCTCGTTTGTTTCCGAACCAGTTGCAATGTATCCTTCAGACACTGATAGTCCCACAAAATTCTGCCATTAGGAACAAATAAAATTATTAGATTAGATGATGTAAATGATCGTTTCACCTAAAAGCTTAATCTATTAGAGATATGCACCCGGTCACAGCCAAGGGGATAAACGCCACCAAATTAAACTTGCCCATAGATGACAACAAATGGGGACAGAGTGACTTGAACTAGAAATCTAAAACTCTGATACCATATTAAATGATGTAAATGAGCCTTTAGTGAGACAGTCATTTACATCATCTAACATAATTGTTTCACCTAAAGCTATTAGGGATACACGTATCATTTATTTATTTATTTATCTACGGACAGGAGTTTACAAATAAAAATAAATAATGTTGATAACTTTTACCTTTTTTTCAATTTTGTTTGAGAAACTAGATAAAATTTCTAATAAAACCTTCCAAAGGGTGGTGTATGTCCATCTTCTAATATCTAAAAATTTTTACGTAATAAATAAAACACAGAGACTTACAATACGACGCATACCTTCACATTAAGATGGCCAGTGAACGACTGCAGAGGAGAGTCGACAACTCTCGACGTGCACATCGACAAATCCCATAACTTTAGAGTGTTATCAGTCGACGCCGAGACGAGAGTCCTCGAGTCGACAAACTTCACGTAGCTCACCGTTTTATTATGCCCGACGAGCGTGCACAATGGCGCTTTCGAGTTGCGAAGATCGTAGTAATATATCTTACTATCGGCGGATCCAAACGCAATGGCGCGACCTGAGTCTGCCGGGAACTGCACACAGCACACGTTGGCCTTCGTCTTGATAGCACCAACGCTCGCTCCCTGCGGCGTCGCCAATTCATGTAAGAAAAACAACCCTTACGCCACTCGGCGAGCGCGCGTCGATAGTACATTTGTATAGTTTTCAAAGCTTGACATTCGCCAAGTGCAAAAATAGAATTTGCCTGATTGGTATTCCAGAGCTTCACCGATCCGTCGTCGCTGCCGCTGGCGAGCATCGTCGGATCAGCCACCGAGAAGTCGACAGACCACACTCGCCGCTCGTGCTCTCTCATTTCAACGACTGTCTGGTTTCTGGTGACATCCCATACCTATCGAAAAGATTCGATCTTTCGATCATTCGAAAAAAGAGCGCGAATTATTGAAGCGAGGATACCTGCACAATGCCGTCGATGTTGCTCGACGCGATCTGGCTTTTGATGTAGCTGTTCCAACATATGCTGCTTAGCTTCGATCGACTTGCCATTTCGACGACGGGGTAATGTATGTCGCAATCTTCGCTTAAAATCGAGTTATACTCGAAAACTTTGATCTTCTTGTTCACACCCGCCATTGCAAAAAACTCCCCATCACGGTCGAAACTAAGGGAGCACACGAGGTTCGACGAATTCAAGACATCGCATTGCTTCAAATCGGCCTTCACCGATAATTTACTAAATGAAAGATATTTGCGCAATCCGTCGAGGAATGTACTAATCCATCCGCTCTGCCTCTGCTCATCGCACGCCTCTTTTGACAACGGATTTCTGATCAAGCTTCTTTCGACTTGTTTCGCGGCTCGTTGCCTCGTCAAGAAATACACAGATTCCATTCTCCGAAAATTCTTCATCAGTCGGGAACTTTTCGACAGAATCCTTCCTGGATTTTCTTCGATTCCTTGCTTGATTCGCTTTCTCGAGCCGGAGCTAGAAGATTCATCATCTGCAATGCTCATTTTATCGAGACCTGGCGAGCTTGCACTCCCCTGTAGCCGTAGATTCGTCTGCATCTTTGTGACTTCTTCTATGTCGGATGATATGTACAATAATTTTTCCTCAAGTAAATCCGCGCAGTCCTGTTTTTGCTTTTGTAGAAGTAGTAGAAACTCCAGCAGCAGCTCGTGCTCCTCGATCTTCTCTCGAAGCTCTGTCGCGGCTTCTCGTTCTTCGATTTCGTTCCTCGGCTCATTCAGAAACTCGCTCTGCTGCAGTTCACTGGTAGATGCAGAGCAGAAGTGAGCATAACAACGAGCGAAAACTTTTGACGCTATTTATCAACAGTAATATCAAATATCAACTTTTTACCATTCTTATAATTCTCCAAAATTCCAAAACTTTTATCTGAACGAACTATAGGAAAACGATATGTTCGAAACAGAAATGCGCGGAAGAAGCAGAGCTAAAACTACTCGACACATTTTAGGCTGTGATTGCAATGAAAAATGCAGACTTTTTTTTTTTTTTTTCTTAAATATCGTATAAAATACGAGCTACTATTCTTATCCATTTTAAAATTTCAAAAACTTCTATAAGAAGGGAGGCTAAATTTTTCCCAAAAACTATAGGAAAATAATATGTTCGAAACAGAATCGCGCCGAAAAAGAAGCAAAATTGAAACTACTCAAGGCATTTTAGGCCGCAAATTCGATGAATAATCACGACCTCATTTTAGGCCGGCTACTCGGATCGGGATGCAGCAATGTTAAGCAAAAGGAGGCTACTTTAGGCCACTTGAGCAGCAACTGCGGCGGAAGGACTCGATGCTTTAAGCTCGCCATTGTCGCGGTTTTCTCTTCAGCGAAGCCGAATGTGCAGAACAGCTGCTTAAAACAGATTTTCAGACAAAACCAGATTGAACTAAAACAATAATTCAGTATGCAAGAACACAGTTTCATAATTCAACAATGTCCGAATATCATTATCGTTATCGACCTCGAAGAGCAAGACGCCAAGCTGATAAATGTCGGAAGCCCAAGTCGGAGTTCCAGAAGCTTCTTCGGGGCTTCGATACCAATTGGATTCCATCACCAGAATTTGCTTCATCGGAAACAAATGCTGCTGCAGATGATCTTCGCCGTCGTTGTCATCGTCGTCGATCGGAAAGTGAATTCCGGCGGCGTCGGAGGGATCGGGGGAATCGGAGCCGGTGGAATCGGAACAGGAAGCAGACTCGATGAAGGAGACTCGATTGAAGGAGGACATGATAAAACACGACGGCCGGACATTCTGAACGACGATTCCGAGGGAATGAGCGAGGCTAACGATGTCGACGATTTGGGAGAATATGTGGAGGCATTCGGAGAAGACGACGGCCCTGTCGGGATTGTCCAGCCACTGTCGCAAGCTGACGTCATCGCCGCCGCAAATTGGGGTTTTCGTCAATGACGAGGATGATGAATTCAGACCAGAATCGTAACAGCTGTAATAACAATAATCATTATCAGTATCATTATCATTATCATCGTCGTCTCTTCTCGAATTAGCCTCGTCGTCCGCCATGGCTGGCTGCTCTACCCACAATTGAGTATAATCCGGCGCTGCATCATGGCAGTGATGATGCAGCAGACATTATTCTGAGTTGTGATCGAAACCTTAAGAATAATCGAATGGATCATAGTCTGGGAGATTGGATAGAGATTAGGTAGGGATTAAATGATCGATGGAAGAGACATAGAAAAGAGATATAGATAGCGAAAGAGGGGAGAAGCAAGAACACACATTCATTGGTCATCTGTGCCTACGAATCGCAAAACAACAAGAACCACACAACTAATGATATTGATACCCTTTTCTTATTTTTCTCAAATCCCAAAACATCATTAATAAATGCAGAACTAAATAAATAATAAAGAACACACCAGCTTTTCTTCCCACAGCCATCTGGTAAAAAATATCAGATCGAAATTGAAATCCAATTTGATCGTATGTAGTAGGAGGGGGTGGGTGGGACTACGTGGACCCTCCACCTCCACATCCTCATATATCTTCAGCTTGAAAAACATCTACCAGATTAAAAAGACAAGAGATGCTGACATTAAATGGTTTTGTTCCACTGCTGCCCTTAATTTAAATACCAACATTGAGTGAGGCTCTATTGCGACCAACAAATAATGATTTAATACTTCATTCGTTCCAAGAAAAATTCGAAGCTAGACCCAACCCTCAAGCGAGAGATGATGAAAAAAAGTTTGACTAATATACTTAAGAACAATATATTAAGGGGCTCCAGTTCCCACTACTGATTTAAAAT
The DNA here is from genome assembly GCF_009805555.1 of Andrographis paniculata. Taxonomy (NCBI): domain Eukaryota; kingdom Viridiplantae; phylum Streptophyta; class Magnoliopsida; order Lamiales; family Acanthaceae; genus Andrographis; species Andrographis paniculata. The sequence continues at coordinate 56,889 of NW_026137601.1, read as the reverse complement.
AAATTTGAATTGCATTGTAACTTCAAATAAAATATCTAGTAAGAGTTACACCCTACTTTATTATTTATATAATAAAAATTCGCAATTGCTACATAAATTTGTTCACAAGTCGCACCTCTCTGCGGTGCTAATGTTGTAATGACAATCAAACTAATTTACTACAAAATGGTGCAACATGCATGGCCAATCTGAATCTATCCACCCCAAAAATGTGTTTTTAGCCCCAAAGAATCACCATATTTACAAATCGCCCCCTCAAATTGAACAATCCTTCAACTCATTCTCATTAGCACCAAACCCCAACCCGCCCGTTTGATCCGGGTACCTCACCCCAAACGGGTCACCTGCCCCGAACCCGAATCCAAACAGTCCCGGGTTGTTCCCTCCCGGGTTCCCAATCCTGCTCTGAACCTCGTCGGTTCGGGGAGGTGCAGGGGTATAACCGTCATTTCGTGAGCTTAAATAGGGGTGGGCGGGCTCGGAGACGATCGGGCTAAGGCCCGCAAGAGTGGCCCAATCAAAATCCCCTGAGCCCAATTGCTGAAGATTCAGCTTCTTGGGAGGACTGCCGTTATTCATCCTGGGCAGATCCATTTCGGGCAGCGAGTCCAATACGTCGTCGTATTGGGACGACGGCGACGACGGCGGCGAACCGTGGCTGTACTCCCCGGTTTGAGACCCTGACGGCCCGACCGGCTTCTGCCCGGTCGAGTTTTTCTTGTAGATTCGGCACAGCACCCAATCATCCAACTGCGATCATCAAGTCAATCAATCAAGAATCAGCAACAATCAAAACATTATTAAATAAATCAAATTAAATAATCAAGAATGAAATGAACATATACCCTGGTGCCCCCATACTTTCTTGGGGGATCGAAGAGCCTGTACTCGTGCATAATCCAATTGGTTTTGGTCCCTTTGGGGGCTTTGCCAATGTAGAAGACGAGGGCTTTCTTGATGCCCACTTTTCTACCATCGCTTGTAATAATCTTATCTGTCCCCGTGGCTTTCCAATACCCTGACCCCGCCACTCTATTCGGCCTCGACCCGTTTGGATACTTTCTGTCTCGTGGGCTGAAAAAGTACCATTCCTTTTCCCCAAATAACGCCTTCCCTACATATACATACATACATAGGATGTAAGAAGAAGAAGAGAGAAACATGAAGAAGAAGAAGAAGTGGTTGCAAATGTCTGTCTGTATGTATATGTATGTACCTGGAAGTTCCCAAGGATCGTACTTGTAGAGATCAATATCGCCGATTATCTGAAGAGGGAAATGGTGTCCGGCGACTTTCCGGCAGAGGTACTGCACCATTAGCTCCTCGTCCGTCGGGTAGAACCGGAAGCCCGGCGGCAGCCTCAGCTGTGAGCACGGGTCTCGGACACCCATGTTTTCCTTTTCCTTGTTTTTTTTAGAGAGAGAGAAGGGGGGGTGGTAATTTTGAGGGGTGATTCCAATCCTGAATCTCTGAAAACCAGAAAGATGGATTGATTGATTACTATTATTATAGGATAGTTTTGGGATTGGGGGTGGGGGTTCGAAAGAATTCTCCAGAACTGGGGAGAGATACCGTGGGGGTTATATATATATATATATGTATGTATGTATACGTATAGAGTGGTGTAAGGGGATAAGTACAGTGGTCGCTGTCGGTTTGTCAAAGCAATGGTGAATGGTGAGTGAGGCCCACACACAGCACATCGGCGCCGTTCATATGGCGCCACGCAGGCGCGTGTTCGGCCGCATCCGATTGCCTGCCCACCTTATCCCATGTGGTAATGCGCCAATTTACTCTCTATGTACGTACCCATTTATTTTTGTTATGTATATTATTAAAAAACAATTCATTCAAAATTTGTTAAATGTACATGTAACGAGAAAATGAGAGAGAAAATAAATAAAGAATACAGATATTTTATGTAGTTTGGTAACAATGTGTCAATCTACATCCATCCGCAATCGGAGATATTTTATTATACTGATTCAAAGAAAGTTACAGTCATATCATACGACTAGAAACCATAGATATTTATTTATAACTACCCTAAAATACCCTACATCCTAAGCTTATTTGTTATTAATTAGAATAAGTCCAAAAGGAACCCTACCAATTGAAATAATTCTTTCGATTTAGTTTCAAATCGGATAGAGCACTAAATCCGAATCACGTTTCAACGGTACAAAATAAGTGAACCTTACCTCTCCTCAAATGCAATAACCTGCAAATTACATTTGTAAGGTTAAAAAAAAATTAGTATGACAAGTAAAACTAAGGTCCATTTAAATTAGCTTTTCAAATGAGTTTTTGGTCTTTACATTTTTAGAAAAGGTATTTTAATTTTTTTTGTATTGATTTTTTTTTCAAAACTAAAAATATTTTTTGAAATAAACAAGAACATTTTAAAGTTAAAGTTATGGTTTAATGTTATCTCAATAATAATAATAATATTTTAAGAATCTAGTGGCATAAGAAAATTATTAATATTTTAATAATACAAATATAAATATATATATATATATATATATACACATATTCATTGAAGTCATCAAAATACAATGAATAATTCTATAATAAACATAAAAGTATTTATCGTTTTTGTAACGACTAATATGCGCTAAATTGAGATATATTATACTTCATTCGTCCCAAATACCGTGTCTGCTACACTGTAAACACAGTATTTTAGGAGAAGTGTAATTAATAGATAATTAAGAATGTATTAGTGAAAATAATTATCCTATAATATAAATAATTATAAATTAAGATTAAGATAACTAATTAGTTTAATTAAAATTAAAAAAAAATTAAAAAAATTTAAAATGAGATTAAAGTGTATAATTATTTTCCAAAAAAGGAAAGTGACGTGGTACGTGGGATGGACAGAAACAGCAATACGGACATGGTATCTAAGACGGAGGAAGTACAATTTTATGAATATATTTTCCAATAGAAAAGTGTTATTATTATTTTTATTATTTATTATTAGTTGTTGTTGATTTAGTATAATGCTTATGTAATACTTCTTCGGATCCAACATAATTGAACTATTTTATTAGTGATACAATATTTAAAGTATTGATGTTTAATTAATTAATTATAATGAATTATGATATTATTTTATTATTTTTATATAATTAATAATATTGATAATTCTAAAAATAAATTTAATATATATAATTAAAAAATTAAAATATGTATTTAAATATTTTTAAAATTATATCGTAATAAAATATATATACAATATGAATATTATTTTATAGAGAATAAAATTTTTAATAATACAAATAAATAAAAGTTACCGTTGACAAAAAATTGTGTGATTTTTAATAAATACAATTTGTACAAATTATATTTAATTTAAATTTAAAGCAGGTCCTATTCTCTAAATGGTCTTTGATTCTCCTTTAGGGTCGATTTGTTTTTCAACTTGGTTTTTTATGGCTTCTTTGGTCCGAAGAGATTTGGTCTTCGATTTAATTTTGCCGAACTTTGGAGAGTTTTGGTCTTCATGCAGTGATTTGATCATCAGCTTTGAATTTGATGTCTTTTTTAGACGATTCGAGGCTTTGATATTTGATTTGGCTTTGACGCCTTTTGGAGGGCTTTGGTCTCCGTCGATTTGACCATCAGCTTTGGATTTGATGTCTTCTTTGGACGATCCGAGGCCTTGATCTTTGCTTTGACTTTGCCGCCTTTTGAAAAGCTTCGGTCTCCGTGTGGACGGTTTGATTATTGACTTTGGATTTGATGTCTTCTCTGGACGATCCGCAGCTTTGATTTTTCTTTGTCTTTGCCGCTTTTGAAGGACTTTGATCTCCGTGTTGGGGATTTGATCGTCGGCTCTGGATTTGATGTCTTCTTTAGACGATCCGCAGCTTTGATATTTGAGGGGGTGGATTTGGTGCTCCATAACGCTTTTGGCAGCGTGTCTCTTTGACTTTTGGATCAAAGAGGACCGAGTTGTTGCTTTGGTGAAGAATGCGATGAACACCTCGAAGCTTTGGGATGAACTTTGAATGCTCTTCCTTGGCTTTGATGGACTCTTCATAGCTTTTGGAGCTTTGATCCTTGAAGATGTGGATTTAGTGCTCCATAACGCTTTTGGCGGCATGTCCCTTTGACTTTTCGAAGATGGCCTAGTTGATACTTTGTTGAAGAACGCGATGAACATCTTGAAGCTTTGAGAGGAACTTTGGAGACCTTCCCTTGGTTTTGACGAATTCCTCAACGGCTTTGAGAGCTTTAATCCTTCCTCTGGCTTAGACATACGACGAAGAACGTTAACTTCATCAATTCGTCAACCAATATTGGATCATTTGTCCAAATCAGTGACTTTCGACGAAGAACGCTTCGAAGAACATGAAGAACAATACAGAGAGAGTCTAGAGACTTACCCTTTGCTTGAATCATCCATGCAACTTCAATGTCAAATGAACTGGCCATGGCTCCTATTTATAGGGGATGGGTGGCTTCGGCTTCCTTTTTTAATGGCACCACGTGGCACATTTTGATTGGCCAATAGGAAGATTTTATAATCTTTCATTTTTCATTAGATGCTCTTTTCCATTTTTGACGGATTTGATTGTGTACCTTCCTTTTTCGCCAAGATCTTTATATCATTGCACTTTTTCAGAAGATATTAATTTATATACTTCATTTATTGACAATATTAATTTATTTTGCTACCAAATTTATTATGACTCTATTTATGCATGTAATATTTGTACAATATCTTTCATTTTAAGCAGATTTTTGTATTAATGGTTGATCTTTATTGTATAAAAAATAACATATGTGTATAATTAAATACCATATATTTATTTTATTGAAATTTTATTTTCTTCCAAAATGCATGATAATTAATTGATTTTAGACATATTTTTAGTGTCTATAGTTACGATTTTCTATCTATAATTAATAAAAATTAATTTTATAAAATATATGAAAAAATAAATTTAAATAATTTTTTTTGTTTTTTAGGAAAGAAATATAAATAAATGAATTTTTAGTGGTCTATAAATGATTTATAATGTTATATATTATGTAATTAATTAAATTGATTAATATTTTTAATATATTTTGATTATTAAATTTTATTTAAAGTAAAAAAAATATCAATTGTAATATGAAAAATAAATAAAATATATATATCAATTAAAATGAGTAGAATAGAATATTAAAATAACATAGAATTATTATTGTGATTATTATTTTAAATTTTTTTCAAAATTCGCATATAAACAAAGCCAAATAATTACAAGGTAGAATTACTATATATAGCGTGTATGACGACGTCGTTTCGTAAAATCTTTTGCAACCATCGAATCAAGCCCTAACACACACATACAATACAATGGATAATATTCCCCGATGGGGAGAGTGGTCAGAAAAGCACGTGACCCAATTCAACACGCGCAGAGGAGTGTGGAAGTCACGCACGCACGTGGCGCCGAGTTAGGCGGAATGGCGGCGAGAGCAAAACGAACTCACTAATTGTCGACACGTGTCCGGTTTTACTGATATTTATTTATTTAATTTTTTTTTTAAATATATTCCGTTGGGCTTTTTATTTGGTTGTTTCTTCCACTCTACAACCTCTGCAAAAGCTTTGAACCTATCTGATGAGGTGTCATCAGAATGGCGACTTTATCGTTGTATGGTCAAAAGCGTGTTTTGTGCGCTGTCGAGCTGCGAAACCGAAAGGCGTTACGATGTTGTCGTCTAGTGGACGTGGCTGCATGAGACCTCGTAAAATAAATACTATGTAATAATTATTACGACATTCGACATATGTCAAGTGCCTAATTTGACTTTTTTAGATTTTTTTTTAATAATCATTTTAATTATATTTTAAAATTTTAGATTTTTTTTTTTTTAAACAATAGAAAATCGAATAGAAAATAAATATTTGATATAAATTATAATATAAATATATGTTAAATGTAATATTTTGAATATGTATAAGAAAAAATGTGTCAAATTACAACATGAGATGTACAGTTGGAAGTTTCATGATGAATATTAAAATAGTAATTTGTACATCGATTTTCAATAAAAATGTTTCTTTATTTTATAAAAATTTGTTAAAAAATGGGTTTGATCAAATCTCCTTCTAATACCAAAAAATGAATCGAATCCCCAAAGCATGGTTAATTCACAGTAATAGCAACTCTATGTCAACGAAATAAATACTGAACTCGAAAGTAATAAATAAGACATGTATTTGATAATACAATTCGATTATAAATCAATTTACATCTGGCATCCCAATTCGGGAGTAGTTCCAACTATAATCAATCTTGATTACAGAACAAAAACAACCGCAGACTCCTTCAAAGTTTGATCATCTTTTTTTATTGAACTTTTATTGAACCTCATATATTTTTGTCCTCCGCAACTTATCCAACGAGTTTTTATGTTAAAGATATATTCAAAACATGAAAATAGAGATGGACAAGGTCGGGAGCATGAGTGTGTATTTTCTCTTTCTAAATTTTGTCTATAAAATGTGCTCACGATGGATATTCTCCAAAAGACCTCATTCTAGTGGAGTTCTTATAAAGTATGTAATTTTCTTCACAACTTTCGATGTGGGACTTGGGTTTGCACCCTCCCCTCAAACCAAGGACCAACCAATGGTCTTCCTTCACGAGGGCAAGCCAACAATCACAACCAATGCCCACTGCCACCCAGTCCACTTTACCATCTAACCGGGCTTTGATACCACTGTTGGGACTGACTCAACTTAACACTAGTATGATATTGTCCGCTTTGGGCTGAACCCGCATGAATTTGTTTTTGGATTTCCTCCAAAAAGCCTCATTCTAGTGGAGTTCACTTCAGACTAATAAGGTGCGTAATTTTCTTGGCAACTTCCGATGTGAGACTTAGGTTTGCACCCCAACACTATTAATGAAAATTGAACACAACGGCTACATGTGGGAGGAATTTGTCCATATGCCAAAACAAGTAACAAAGGGTATTTTTCATTTACAAAATCAAATCAAAATATTATTTAAATTAAAATTTAGATTAATAATCCAAACTTAAACCCAAATCCAATAAGCGAGACTATACCAAGTGATCCCCCTTTAAAAATATAGATAATAAAAATTTATAAAATATTTATATTAATATAAATTAATCTTATAAATAATAAAAATTTTGAAATATATTAACTTTTATGTATGGAGATAGAAATAAAATTGTTGGAATGTTTGTGAATGATATAATAATTGAAAAAAAAATGTATAAGTTGGAATGATATTTTGATGAAAGTATTAGTTGGAATGAGATTTTTTTAGACAAGTAAGATAATTAATTGTCTAGAATTGAATTTTATATAACGAAATGTTGATTGGACGAAAAATAAATGAATGAATATTGATGAATATATACGTAAGCCTGTGAGGTGTAAGCGTTACTAAAAGTCTACAAAATAATACAAAAAGAAAAATATCACTATTAAACTGATTTTTTATTTTTTTATTTTTTTATTACATGAAAATTTACTTACTGTTGTTACCTTTTGAGAATGCATAGAATAAAATAAACTTTAAAAAATAAAACTTTAATCTATTAATATGTATCTACAAAAAGATATTAAAAGAATTTGCAATTGATAAAATATACTTCCCTGTCATAAAAAAAATGTGTTTATTTGATCGGATACGAGTTTTAAGAAAAATAGGTAAAAAAATTTTTTAAAGTGAAAAAAATAAAAAAAAATAATATTTTTTACTTAAAAAAGAAAAACAAGAATAAACTTAGATGACAACAAAAAAAAAAGAAAAATAAGATTAAATTTGAATAATAAGGAGAATATTAATTAAGTATTCTAATAATCGATTAAAACTTTTGTAACTATCAAATATCTTTTTAGTTTGAAAAAAAAAAAGAAGAAGAAGAAGAAGAAGAAGCATTTGGTCATAAATTACTAAATTTAAATATTATTAACACACTGATGTACCCGACAAACAACAAGACTAAATATAATATTTGCTGTAAATTTATTAATAAAATTTTAGTACAAAATCAATATAATAACATTACCAAGGTATTAAGAATATATTTTTTATTTTTCCAAAAACCTAATAATCTTAGTCTATTATATTTAAAAATATTTAGACATGAATTAATTGAATATAAAGATATTGGGTACCCTATACTTATGATGGTAATGTGACATCCTAGAGATCTTTTAAATAAATATTAACTGCTATATTTTCAAATAATACTGAAATAATAGTAATTTATAATGCTAATTGAGAATCTCACTGGTTAAAATAAATTATTCACCATATTGTAAATAATTATGATTTGAGATATATGAATGATAATTCTGCTACAAACTTGTATAGTTTCATTGAAAGAATGATATATTACAGAAAATAAGACAAAATATATTTAACTGAGAATTTTCTTTTTCTTTACTCATAATTTTCAAAATAATAGTGAAATAGATGTTTGATCAAAGTTTATCGACTGCAACCGACTACGAGGTTTTAAGTAAAACCTATATTATGATGAACAATTTTAAATTCATGAATGACATTCTTTTTTCTTCATTAGAACTTTTGTTCCTTTAAACTTTTTTCTAATAAAATTTTGATAATATATATTTATTGCAGTTAATGACATCTACGGAAGAACATTATAACGCATTAATTATGTAGGTGTCATTATAATTGCATGGATGTAAGTATTGTGTTTTTATGTTATGAAATCATCATTGTTGATGACTAATTATTTAGTAAATTGACTATAATGAGAGATAACAAAATTCACTTTCAAAATTTTATTCGCAATTTCGCATGAATTCACACTCTAGGTCTTCTCTGTAACACTCGCACCACTGTGTTAACACACAAAAGTGTGCAAATAATCCGTGCGCATTTTCGAGTAGTGACTGTGAGTTCCCACATCATAAAAATAAATAAAAAAAATTCAAAATGACAACGGCAATATTAACAATTAATGTGTCACCGTAATCCCTTAAGCTTCACAAAGTCAGAAGCAAAGAAAAATACTGATTCTTTAAGCTTCACAAAAATATAAGCTAAAAACACTGCAATCACAAGAAAAAATACCAAACAAAAGAGGGAGAAGATAGTAAATAGGGATAGAATGGTTGTAAAGAAAGGATCCGAGCATCCAACCTAAAACCAATTGGTGATAGGTGGAGTGGCCATTTACCTTATATACTAGGGGAGATCCCACACATTTTCCAATGTGGGATATACTCGACACTCCCTCATCGAAATGATAATCTCGAAAATCCATACAGGATCCAAACCCAATACAGGCATCATGGCTCTGGAACCATTGTAAAGAAAGGATCCGGACATCCAACCTAAAACCAATGGATCCGGTATAGGGTTTAAGTTGGATGCCCGGATCCTTTCTTTACAATGGTTCGATAAAGAGACAACGTCGAGAGTAAATTAATGTGATGGTGCAACACACATCTTTTTATATATAGGCTTCGATAGAGATCAACGACTCAGATTAAAACTCTCGATCCAATGGCTGTTTTTCGATCTCGATGGTAATGGGCCGAACCAAAACGAGTGGACAACAAAAGTTAGGTTGGAAAAGAAAAAATAAAAATAAAAATAAAGAAATCTTGAATTGTAGGCCTCATTGATCACTTGGCCTAAAATTCACAACAAACACATTCCATATTTATAAATTATATATACATTAAATTTAACCAAATATTTCATGTTGCATTTAAAATTAAGCGATTAAAAAAAACTCACTTAAAAATGCACTCTAAATCAAAGTAATTCAAATAAAAAGTAAATTTAAAGTATTATTAAAAAAAATACATCACTTTAAATAAATAAATAAATAAATAATGAATATACATATTTTTTAAAAAAATTAAAAAATACACACACACACAAAGAAGTATGCCCGGAGAATTTGATGAAGGTGAGGGAGGCCCACATGATCCATTCTATATGAAAACTAACCGTTACTCACCTCACCCACCACCCATTTCTCAAACCTCATCCCTAATTCCCATTTTTATTTTTATTTTTTATTTTATTTATTATTATCTTCACTGGCAACTGTTTCTCACTCATACTTACAGCTTAATTCCCATGGCTGCTCTGCTCGAAACCCTAATTGTCCCACGCCCCTCTGCTTCCTTGTCTCCCGTCGCCGGATCCAGAGCTCTCGGATTCTCCGAGTTCCGGGGACTCAAAATCCAGCCTCCTCGTTCGCTCTCCAAACTAAGGTCGTCATCGAAGCTCACCCGCCCCAGGGGAACCAGAATCTTCTGCGAAGCGCAGGAAACCGCAACCGAAGGTTTGGATTATTTCTGCAATCGATTCATATTTGTCGAATGAAATTCAATTTTCATATACATGTTTGTTGTATTGGTTTTGATTAAATTAGAGCTAGTTTGAATCCGACGAATATGTTGTATTAGAAATCAATCAAGTATCGTCTCCATTTGAAATTACACCATTTTTGGATCAATTGTTTTTTTAGTTAACTGTAGAATTGTGGTAGAACTTACTTGGATATGCCTTTGTATGAAATGTGATTCTCTATCGTAGACGACCTCCATTAGAGCACATATTGATTAGCTGATTGACATTAATCTGCAGTGCCTGCTGTAACTGATTCAACATGGCAATCTTATGTGGTCGAATCTACTTTACCTGTTCTCGTCGAATTTTGGGCGCCGTGGTGTGGACCTTGCCGAATGATCGATCCTGTAATCGATAAGCTGTCTAAGACATATGCTGGGAAGCTCAAATGCTACAAGGTTAACACGGATACTTGTCCTACGATCGCGACGCAGTATGGGATTCGGAGTATTCCTACGGTTCTGATCTTTAACAATGGGGAGAAGAAAGAGGCGGTAATTGGGGCTGTTCCGGAGTCGACGTTGATTACTAGCATCGAAAAATTCTTATAGAATGGTAAGTCTCTGAACATATATATGTTCTCAGGGAGACGAACACTGTTAACATTTTCGAATAAGTTAAACCTCGAAAGCCCTTTCTGTATAGCTTAATGACTTGATGCTGCTGTGTTATATATTATTCCTTCATAGTATTTTCAAGGGTTCATTTTCATATTTGTGTATTTGGCTTTCATGATTCTTGTTTATGTTTGGATTCAATGTTCGCATTCCTTTATATATATATATATATATGACGTGGAATATATAGTCATTACTTTTTCGAATGCGTTCCGAGTAAAATTTCCGGTAGAATAAAACATTCTATTTTAAATACAAACAATGACCGGACAATATATTTCACCAAAATCCATAATTGACCCCGTGTTTGAAAATACTTAGGACTACAAACTTTGCTTTATACGATTTGTGGGTCCAAAAATTCTTTTGGGCCAGGTTTTAAACTATGACCTTACTGTTATAACCGGATCGTATATTTAAATTCATATATATATATATATCTATAAACTCAGATCAACATCTTCTACGATCGTCTACTCTTCTCTTAATAAAAATGGATTTCATTTTCAGTGTTTGGAGAATAAACCTTGTGTAAGTGAGGAGAAATCAAACTCCTTTCCCGACTGCGAGGAGGATCCCGGAGATGTTGGGGATGCTGTCCGTGTACTGGCTGTGGAGGGCGCACCGACATTAGGCTCCATGGGACCGGCACTGCAACACAACGAGGAAGGGTGGGTTAGCTAACATGTGTGTATCCTTTAAACCACATAATATTTGTGAAGTAGTAGTTGACAATATGAGCAACGAATTTCGGTTAATTTAGCATAGCATTGTGAATGTCGAATTGGAGGCAATAAAAAATGTTGTAGAATTTGTGGTTCTAGTAACAACTCGAATGAAAGAGGGAACTAAAAGAGGATGAAAAGAGAAGAAAACAACAATGACAAGCAGGCCCACCTTTTGACAATAAATGAAAGAGTGAAAGAGCTTCGTCAACCGAATTATGATGCATATTAACTTAATTATCACTTTAGTAACCAATAATATGCCGAAACTTCAAAATTATGCGAGCATGTTGGAGACTAATGTTCCACGATGTTATCCAATAAAACGGCTAAACTTCAAAATTGACACAAAAGATCTTAAACACAGATTCAGACCCGCAATGAACACTTTCATTCTAGTTGAGCTCATATTCGAGTTTAGTTAAACTAAGCTTGAAACGTCCATACCTAGACATAGGAAAAGAGCTTTCAACCGGAAGAATCTTCCCCATCTGTTTAAAAAATTAGAGAAAGAAAACTGTCGGTAAAACTTCTCTAAAACCTACAGTTACATGCATGTCTTTTACCTGCAGATATTTTTCCGAGTCAACATTTTGTTTTTCTGGCACCATCATTCCAGGCAGCTGATAGCCGACATTCGACCAACCTAGGTTAGATAAGTTTGTATTACCAATCCCTAATTCTATATTACCGGGAACTTGCGGTATTCCACCAGAAGCATTAGATGCGGCAGCCATTAGAAGTGACTGTTTTTGAGCTAGCATCGCAAGTTGTTGTTGCTGTTGCTGAGCTGCATACGGCGAGACAACATTGGACTGCAACAATTTGCAAACAATAAGAAGATTGATGGGCACTTTCTTGTTTGGTACTTAAATAGAAATGAACTATAAAATCTACATTCGTAACTCAAGTTTGTATAGAATTTGTACACTCTTCGTTGTGGATGCAATAAGTTGTGCAGCTATTGCCACTTGATAGCACCATATTAAGTATATTTGTCCATTAAAAATAATTATCATTTAGCGCCAGTTTATAGAGTCGTTTGATGGAAAAGGGGGTCATGAAATGCATGAATAAGCAGGTTACCTTTTCAAAAAGCGACATAATATCATCTTTGACATCTTTTTTCGGTTTCTCTGTAGTTGAAATAGGTACACTTGATGCTGAATCCTTAAATAGATCTTTGACTCCTGAAGCAGAGTGAGCCTCATTCTCATAAAGTTTTGTTGGGATCGTAGTTAGATTCTTTTCTGTGGATGAGGAAGCATTGGCTGTTGCAAGATGTCGAATATTAGTTTCAGAAGAAGCATTCACATACTTCATAATATATAGGTACACATAGATACAAACACTCAAATCAAAGCACTTACACAACGCCGTACTTGATGTTGTATCCTTAAATAGGTCTTCGATTCCAGATGAAGAGTGGGACTTGTTATCATCAAATTTTTCTGGTATAGCAGGTTGATTTGTCTCCCTGGATGATGTTGTATCAGCAGCTGCAAGTTGTCAAATATTATTACCCGAAATATGCATGCATACCGACCACATAATATAAACCCAAATCACTTAAAAAACCTAACCCACAGAAGAATGATATTTGTCCAATTTAGAGACATACCCTTAAATACTGCCCATGAGTCGTCATCCCCAGATGCTCCTCCATTGGTATTTTCACCAGGACCATCCACTGAAAGCATGTCGAAAAGATCAGTAGCAAAAGTAACTTCAGGGGAAGGGCCAGTACCAGGAGTCTGCTTTGATGTTTCAACAGGCGCAGCTAGCTCTGATTTAAGTGGAGCTGGAGAAACCTGCATTTTTTACCAAAATGTATCCATAATTCAAACTTTACCAGATCAAAATATAACATGGATAAACAAAAACAAAACAGGTTTTATCGAAGAACTACTATGCAAATCACACAATGTGACACAGCACATGGAACTGAAAATAGCTATTGTTTTGAAAAATAATAAATTAGACAAGAAAAGCTTGTTATCAATCTGCACCTACAACCTTTATATGCATTAAAAGGCACATCTATTGCTTTAAATCTCCAAGCCCAATACTGCATTCTTAACGTTTTCTGTTAAAAAACTCGCAACAACATTGCAAAAAACTAAATGTTCGAATATTAGTCGTCAGTATCAATAATATCCTTTCATTGAAAGCACTTAAGCAACACAACATACATGTTCTGGTCCTTTAGGAGGCATGGGTAGAGTAATCTTGAAAGGTCCGCTATCTCTTTTACTAGTCGATGGAATTGTTTTCTTTCCATCGGAAGAGTTCCCAGAACTGCTAACAATCCTATGTGCAGTTCTATCATTTGGACTTTGCAACTGGAACGAAGCTTTTTCTTCTAATTTCCTGGGAGGTGACTCTGGTTTCCTATCCTTGGCAGCCCATCTCTTCTCTTCGTACCTTGGTTGTATATAGGGAAGAAAAGTCACAAGCTACAATTCAAAATCGGGCACATGAAATGGTACTGATAGAAGTCTTGTGGAGAAGAAACCCGTACTTTGCATGAATAAAATTCTCAATCCCCACTCTATCGTAATTTCGAGGAAGCTCTGCCTCCCAATAATCATTTGCCTTCTTGTTTCCCATGGCTTTTTTTTGACAAAATAGATAAACTTTAAAGAGGATTTTAGAAAATATATGAAATAAGTGCAAGCATATGTGAGATATTCTTACACTGAATGAATGCAACCTGCGCGGGAAGCCATGTGTCGAGTGCAGTAGAACGCACCTGCACAAACACAAATAGTAGATCATGTGCTAAACAACAGCTATCAGCCAATTATTGCAAATATAAAATTAAATCTATACACTCGGGGAATGAATGAATGCCAATCATTACTTAAATTGAGAGAAGATTCAGAAACAAACAACCAGCCAAGCAATATATGATATCCCAACCATATCTGTTATGTCTGCCATTGTAAGAAAAGAAAGCATGGTATGGAGAACAAACTGAAGTCATTTATCAATATTACGGACACATATGACCAAAACACAGCGTTTAGGAAGCTGGAGATCAAAAGTAAACCATTACATGCATTTGTAAGACTGTTTCTCTGCTACAGATCAAATCCTTGTCCCAAGTTAGGAACATACTGCAGAAGAGAGTTTTTACCCAGAACCAATTTAAACAGGTTACCTTCGATATGTGCACTCCAAGACTTCTGTGGATCGCAGAGCATTGCATGCATATAAATATCCCTAAATTCACACTCGCCCATCGAGGACCTCTGATTGTAGAGAAAATACACACAAACAAGGTTAAAACAAAACAACAAGAGAATGCTACATTCGAATTAATTTAATGAAAAGATGAGAAATATGTTTCTCACAAAATGAAGAAGATGCACAATAACAGTCATCTGGTTTTGCATTAATTTGATTGTTAATGCAACCAAAGGAAAAATAATCATAACACTTGCCTGCTCTTGCAATCAGCACATTCTCTATTTTCTGGCAATTTAAGAAGTCCTTCCAAGATCTGAAAAATTAATTATTATTATGATTGTAATCATCATCATCATCATCATACCCACAGTCCACATAGATCAAATTCTGTTTCTTCAAATTCAGCATTGAAACCTTAAAATGCACTCAACCACAATATAACACAAAATTGCTCCGCAACCGCAAGACACCTTATTGAAACCATAAACTAAGAATATCCAAGTAAACACATTTCAACACTAATCTATAACCTGAATTTAATACTCAAGTTGAGCAAACAAAAATTTTAGATTCCGATTAAAATTGGGTCGAGAAGACGTGAATCTCTCCTCGGGTTAGATTAGAATGATCGATCATATTAATTTCCCCAGGCTGAAGAAAACTTCATTCGCCTAATCGAATCTGAATAATTAGCAAACAAACACAATCCAAAACCTAGGTACACTACATGTAAGTAACATGCCCCACCTCGATCGCATAGTACCATCAATCACTAGCTACAAACAACGATCAATCCAATTATCATCAGATTATGTATTACAAAACAATAATTTTATTTTTTTAAAAAAACAAAATGAAAAGATCACGAGAAAGCAAACGATCAGTGATGGAGAGCAAGGTGCCAGACGAGAAGATGGAAATAAACAATAATCTTACCTTACGGTGCTTGGCGTTAAGCTCTTTGGAAATGTTGGCCTTCTCATTCATGTCGATCGTTAAAGGAAATTGCGGAGTTCGATCTTTCTTTCACTTGCAGCAGTTCGTCGGATCAGACGACAAACACTGATGAAGAAATTTGAGAGGAAGAGGAATGGCCGTCGCGGTTCGGCGGTTCCTGTCTTTTTTTGGTGCGTTTGCCAAGTTTCCTTTATATATATTTTGAAAAAATAAAAAAATAAAAATTTATTCCTTAAATACTACAAGTAACAAAATAAACAATAGACTGAGGTCCAGGCCCAGGCCCAGGCCCAATATTTTTGCACATACCTCCCAATGAACACTTTGGAAATTATAGCCCACTAACAGCAACTTTAATTTGGCATAACACCTACTAACTTCAATTCAATCCCATAAAAAACATCCAAGTGAAGTCCGTAAAAGATAATATGGTCATTGTCAATTTATAAATTTAAAATTATTTATTTGTTCGAAAAATAGCAGCCGTAAATTTTTATATCATAAAAAAATCAAAAATCTCAATTATTTTTTTCGATTTGATATTTGAATATTAATTATTATATTAAAATATACTATAAATTAAAAAAAATTATAAAAATATTTTAATTAGTATCTTATAATAATAATAATAGAAGAATATTTTGTAAACAAAATAAAAAATTATTTTTATCTTTATAGTGTTAAATATAATAATGTAAAAAGTAAATGTAAACCATAGAAATGGACGTTTCTATTAAAAAATATTAATATAAGATATTTCTAACTATATAAAATAATATATATTTTTTAATTAATTCCGTAGAGATTTAAATACATAAGCTTTAGATGACATATATTCTATATTTTAATTTAAAATAAATGACCTGTTTGGAGGCTTTTGATTAATTATAGATAGCAGCACATGTTGGACGCTATGATTTAGTCAAAGTCTTATTTGGGTTCTTTTTTCTAGGCTATGGTTCAAGTTGTTTATTTAAGGGTGTGTTTGTCTGGGAAATTGGATTGAATTTATACTATTTATTCAATTTTTTTTTTTTAAAATATCAAATCAAACATATATTTTTTATTTTTTATATTATACTAAAAATTAATTTTACATTAAAATATCAAATTAAAATCTATTTATATCACATCATATAACTATTAAATTCAAAATTTTTACTATTCAAATACCAATTCAAAATTCAAACTCCAAACAAATCGTACATTTATACTAACAAATAAAATACTACTCAGTTACTATTTCCCTCAATCTCAGTTAAAAATATTCATTTTCTTCACAGTAAATATAATCACACGCTAGGTTTCGTAAGGAATGAATATATATATATATATATAATTTTAAATAAATTAGAAAAGTGACGTGGCAACCTACATGGGCCTTACAAAAATTACTCAATCAGGCCAATAAAATATTCTTATTTATTACTCGTTCTGTCCCAAATACTGTGTCTGCTACACTGTAGATACGATATTTTAGAAGAAGTGTAATTAGTAGATAATTAAGAATATATTAGTGAAAATAATTATTCTATAATATAAATAATTATAAATTAAGATTAAGATAACTAATTAATTTAATTAAAATTAAAAAAAAAATAAAATTAAAAAATTTAGAATGAGATTAAAGTGTGTAATCATTTTTCAAAAAAGGAAAGTGACATGGTATGTGGGACGGACAGAAACGGCAACGTGGACATAATATCTGGGACGAAGGGAGTATTTTTATCCGTTTCAAAATAATAGTCTTATTTTCATAAATAACTATATCACCATAAAATTATCCCTATTTTTTTCATTTTAATACACAATTGTCATTACTTTTTACTCTAATACACTCACAAGAGCAAAAATAAATTGTTATCCATAAATTTTACTAAACTAATATAATAATAGATATTTATTAAATTTCGTGTCCAATCCAATTAAAATTATATTTACGAAACAGAGATAGTACTGTTCAGTCATAGTCAGTAGACTAACACTAACGTGACCCGTCTATCCTGACTACACAAGCAGCAGCCCTGTTTTCTTGCTTTAAAATACTCAATATTGGCTGCAATTTTTGGCAGTGTTCATTTTTTAGGGCGAGCATTTGTATTTTTAGGTTGAATTTTGTCAAATTTGAATCCATTCAAATTTAGAAAAAAATCAAATCGAATCGAATCAAAATTTAAATTATTATTATTATTATTATTATTATTATTATTTTAATTTTCTTTATATTTTTATAATTGTTTTATAGTAATATTAGATATAGCATATATTTCATTCGTCTACTATGGTATTTCTTTTATTGTAGACACAAGAATTTAAAAGGAGTATGATTAGTAAATAATTAGGAATGTATTAGTAAAAATAATTATTGTATAATAAAAAAAAAGTGAAGTGGAACAAAAAAAAAAAAAAGGACAAGGTAAATAGGGCAGGGAGAATAATAAATAAAAATAAGTATATTAAAATATAATTAATGATTTTAAGTTTTTAATTTATTAAAAAATTAAATATATATTATGATAAAAGATACTTCATCCGTCTCAATACAATAGTTATGTTTACCATTATTTTTCGTCTCAAAATAATAGTCTTATTTTCATAAATAATTATATCACTATAAAATTAAAATTATCATTATTTTTTCATATTACACAATTGTCACTACTTTTTACACTAATACATTCATAACATTCATAAGGACAAAAAAGTCTTTTATCCGTATTTTTTTAGTCACTGCTAATATAATATTAATATTTATTAAATCTCATGCCAAATAATTTTGGAATGAAGAGAGTATTAAAATATTATATTTTGAAATTTTGATTAATTTGAATTTTTATTAATATATTGGTTCGAAAATTTAAAATTTATAAAATATTTTAATCTAAATAATTTGAAAATCCAAAAAATTCGAACTAATTTTAGATTTCAAATTTAATTGGAATTGAATTTAAAATATTTTGCTCGCTCTGTACATTATTGTACTATCATGACTTCAACTGTGCTCATTCTACTGCTTACTAAAAAGCAGTCTATTTTGACCAGACTTGGAAGGTGGTTGTTTGTTTTGATTTTCGATTTGAGTTATTAATACTAAAAAATTTAAATTTAATAATGATATACTCCCTACATCCCATAACAAATAATTTATTTTTTTATTTTAGTCCGTCCTGTAACAAAGTATCTATTTTTTTTAGCAACTGTACTATCTACATAACATTACAAATACCATTACAACTTACAATATATTACACAAATGTCATTACCTTTATATCACACATACTAACAAGATTATTTTAGTCATTTCTACTTTATTTTTACTATATCATAATATAATACTAATATACCTAAAACTACGTATAAAAAGTAATTGGATACTTATTAATGAGACGGATGGAGTATATAAATACATATTGATGTATTAATTTAATATAAAATTAATTTTTAATATAATAAAAAATAAAAAATAAATATTTAATTTGATATTTAAAAGAAAAATGAAATAGTGAATAGTAAAAAAGTTGAAAAAAAATTCCCTACCAAACGTACTTTTCTGCCCCAAATAAAGTTTTTCAATTTTTTTTTATAGTAAATTTAAAAAATATATTATTTTATTAATTAGTGAAAGTGTAAAATAATTTTGTTGGGTGCGTTTATTTGTGAGGTTTTGGCTTTTAATTTTGATTTTGAATATTAAAATTTTGAATTGAAATAGTTGTTTGACGTGATATTTTAAATGTAAAATTAGATTTTAGTGTAATAAAATAAATAAAAATTGGATATTTGATATGATATTTTTTAAGGGAAAAGAAAATTAGAATAGTAAAATCATGGGTAAAATTAGATATTTAATTTGATATTTTTTTAAATAATTTTTTATAAATAAATTAATAATAATAATTTTTTTATCTTTTATAAATAAATAATAAAAAAATTAAAAATATTTTTTAATAAAAAATATATAATATATATTTTATACAAGAGAATATAATATTTTTTTGTTTTAATCTAATATACTACTACTATTTTCATTATTTTTTCTTTCACATACAAATACAAATAGTCAAATACTTATGCTTTAAATTCAAATTTACCACAGTGACCTATTTTATTTTAATATATAAGTGTGGATTCTTGTATTTGTAAGGATATTTTTATTCATATAATTTATCAAATTAAAATTTATAAATATAAAATACAAAAAAAAAAATTAATCTATATGTAAAAAGTAATTTGATATATAATGTATTATGAATGTTTAATTGGTAATTTTTTTATTTTTTATTTTTTTAAATTTAAACAGTTGATGATTGATAAAATAGCTTATAAAAAAACTATAAATATGAGAAGAGTAGTCGTTATTTACATGTAAAATATTTTTTATTTAATACTTTCTCCACAATTATTTTATTTTTTTTTTTATTTATTATCTAAAAATGTCCAATTTATTTATTTCATTATAGAAGAGGAAGAAAAAAAAAAGACATCCTTAAAACTCACGTCGCATACTACCGAAATAACGCTGACCGGTCCAATAAGCGATGATCAGTTGGATACGATGGACTCGTGACCGTGAAGTTATGAATTTAAATTTTTAATATCTTTAAATTCACACATATTATATATGATTTGTCTAGTGTAATTTGTCTTATTAAGCCTAATTTGCAGAGTAATACTCCCTCCGTCCCTTAATAATTTATCTATTTTTTCATATTGGTCCGTCCCATAACAAAATATCAATTTCATTTTTTTAGTAATTGTATTATATACTTAACATTACAAATACTATTCAAATTTACAATATATTATATAAATGTCATTACCTTCATATCATATAATACTAATAGAATTAATTTAATCTTTTTATCTTTATTTCTATTTTATCCCAATATAATACTAATATTTCTAAAACTCTGTAAAAAAACAAATGAATATATAAATATGAAACGAATAAAATATTAAATTCGACTGATAATTTATTTAAAGCGTACTCGAATAGTAAGAGCATCCGCAATGGGGCGGAGGAGATGCGCCACATCATCATTTAAAAAAAAAACCAGCATCTCTGCATTCTAGTGCCATGTGTCCCAATTTAATTGGGCCATATGACACTTAGGTATGTATATATATGTATATATAAAATATATATTATATATGTTTTGTTTTTGTAATTTATATTGAATTTATTGTTATATTTAAATTTTGTAATATTTTTATAATTCATAATATTTTGTATTCTACAAACTGATACCAATATTGAATATATTTTATCAATTTAAAATTTAAAATATATAAACACAAATATTATATAATTCTATTGAACAAATCAATAGTAAATTTAATTTAATTTATTAAATGAAATATAATTATAAAATTTAAATCAATTAAAACTAAATTTAATTAAACAAATAATTAATACTCCCTATTTTTGGCGCGGTGTTTAAGAAATAATAGTATTTTAATTATAGTGGGTAGTTAAAAGTAGTGTAATGACATTTTTGCCCTTGCTTTTTGGTGTAAAAGTAATAATGTAATGTAAAGTAGGGGTATTTGTGGTTAATGAAATATTTACTTTGTAATTGGACGTCCCAAAATAGAAACATGTATATTTTCTAGCTGGACAGAGGGAGTACTACAAATTAAAATTACAATTAAAAAATAATATATATATAATATGAAAATAATTTTTTTTTAAAAATTAGAATAAGTATCTTGGTTGTGAATATAAAATAATAGAGAGTATCTCCGCTGACGTGGATAAAAAAAAGTAGCGGTTTGAATATCCCGTTGCGGATGGTCTAAACTACAGCGGATTCCACAATTTTTAAAACAAAAAAATAAGATAAGAAAATAATGACGGCTGACCGAATAAAAAAAACAATTAAGTCAAGAACCCGTCTTTATCGAGATGGCGTGGCGGAGTGGCTCACTCCAATGAACCTGTATGTATATATATATATATATATACCCCAAAACTCAATTCTCATAAAATCAAGTTGAAGTTGAGATCGATGGATAGTCATTTCTCATCGTCAATTCTGCTGTTCTCATCTCTCATATTTCTGGCACTCTTATGGAACATAATCACTCGCTCCAAACGCCGTCAGACCTCCGCCAATCTCCCGCCGGGGCCGAGAAAGCTGCCCTTCATAGGTAATATTCAAATAATTGTAAATATTTCAGATCAGATCTGCAGAATTTATGTTGAGTCGACTCACTTGTATAAAAATAGATTGGTTTGGTTTGGTTTGGATACAAATTTGATATAGTGTGTAATTTTTATTTTTTATTTTTATATAAAAAATGTAATTAAAAAGAATAAAAAGTAATGTATTGTTTTTATTAAGAAAATGGAAAATAATTTATATTTTGACGATAGACAAATAAAGAAAATGAACTTTCGACAAATAAACTACTATTAAGTACACTGATATAAAAAAAAAATAAATGTACCTAGAGGCAGACGAATGAACTATATATTTTTTATGGATTAAAAGAAAGAACCATATAAATTTGATGGATTGAAGTAAAATAATATTTTATTGATACATAGTGTAATAAACTAAGCGGAATATCTATTTTGACTTTGACATAATAGCAAAAATAATGTAAAATGTAAAAAATAGAAGTACTTTGATATTTTATTGATAGTTAATTTTTTTAAAAAATAAAAAATATATGATTTAAACAGACTAAATAATAAAATGAAAAATTTACTCTTTCATCCTTGATTTCATCGTTAATAATAATAATGCAATTTTAAAATTTCCGCAAAAATGTAACAGGTAACTTGCACCAACTGGCCAGTTCCCGGCCACCGCACCACATTTTAGCCGAACTGGCTGCAAAACACGGTCCGCTAATGCACATCCAGCTCGGCGAAATAAGCTCCGTCGTCGTATCCTCGCCGGAAGTCGCCAAAGAAGTCATGAAAACGCACGACATCACTTTCGCCAATCGGCCGGCGCTCTTCGCCTCGATGACCATGACTTATAACCATTCCGACGTCGCCTTTTCGCCCTACGGCGAATACTGGAGACAGTTGCGCAAATATTGCACGGTAGAGCTGCTGAGCACGAAGCGCGTCCAATCCATGAGGCCATTGAGGGAAGAAATGTTTCACAATTTGTGCAAATGGATCGCCTCCAACGAAGGATCGCCGATCAATTTGAGCGATCAAGTGTCGATGACGACTTGCGACATCGTCATCCGCGCGGCGCTCGGGATAAGGGACGAAGAGCACACGGTGTTCGTGTCGGCGGTGAAGGAGATTTTCGATTTGGTCGGAGGGCTTTATCTAGGCGATTTGTATCCTTCGGTTAGACTTTTTCAGTCGATCGGTGGATTTAGAGGCCGCGTGGAGAAGGTGCACAAGCTGTCGGATAAGATTTTGCAGAAGATTATTGACAATCATAAAATGGAGAAGGCTAAAGATGAAGAGCATGAGAATTTGGTGGATGTTCTTCTCAAGTTCCATAAGGCTACTGGACATGAGCTACAGCTCAGTGACGACAACATCAAGGCTGTGCTACAGGTTCGTCTTTAATTAATAAATATTATTACATGATGCAATTTTCCATTTTTTTTTTATTTATTAATTATTTTGTTTGTTTTTCTGTATTTTCATGATTTTATTTTCTTGAAATTCGTATTGGTCATCGAAAATAGTCAAAATTTGACATTTTTTTGGGCTTGCGACGTGGTTTAAGGTCTTGAAATGATGTTTTTCGACTTTATAGGATATTTTTTTGGACTTCTGGTTTTTGAATCTAAAAATATTAAAAGTGTATTTCTTTGAATTTGGATTAGAAAATTTTAATTTGAATTTTATATTTAAATAATATAATAAATTTAAAGAAAAAAAAATATTATTTTGAAAAATGTAAAATTTAAATAATACTTTTTTGTAGTTTATTTAGGTTCGACAAAAAAATTAAAAAAAAAAATTAATATTTTATTAAAAAGGTGAAAAAAAAATAAAAAAATTTAGTTAATAATTAAAAGAATGAAGAGGTAATGTAATAAAATTAATAACGTTTGTGGTAAACAAGTGTTAATAAAAAATAATAATTAAATATAAATTTTTTGACCTTATGAAATAAATTTTAATGGACAAACAGAAAAAAAAAATAATAAATTTGAGGGAAGAAAATGAGCATAATTTATGAAACTAGAATTAAAAAGAAACACACCTTAAGTTGTTTTTCTTCGATTTCATTTTCTATCTTAGTAATAAAACATTTGATTGGAAACTTCTCTGTTACTAGGCTATTTCAATTCGTGTGTTATCATTTACACTCCATTGGTTATTTTCGAATGTTGTCGATTGCAATTTTAAGACACTACGAATCTTGTTGTGCATGTAGGATCTATTCCTTGCTGGAATCGAAACATCATCGGCTACTTCAGATTGGGCTATGTCAGAAATGCTGAAAAATCCAAGAGTTCTAAAGAAGGCACAAGAAGAGGTGAGACGGGTTTTCGACAAAAAGGGATATGTCGATGAGTCCGACTTCGATGAGCTAAAGTACCTAAAGTTAGTGATCAAAGAGACTTTCCGAATTCACCCGCCGGGGCCTCTACTGCTCCCGAGAGAAAACTACGAGGCCTGTGAGATTAATGGCTACACAATACCGGCAAACACGCGAGTTATTGTGAACATATGGGCCATTGGAAGAGATCCCAAAATTTGGAAAGATCCCGACAGCTTTATACCAGAGAGATTTCTTGATAACAATATTTCAGCCGATTACACCGGAAAGAATTTTGAATTCATCCCTTTTGGCGCCGGGAGAAGGATTTGCCCGGGAGTGTCATTTGGGCTGGCCAACATCGAGCTCCCGATGGCATTGCTTTTGTATCATTTCGATTGGGAATTGCCTCATGGAGTGAAACCCGAGGACGTGGACATGGCAGAAACCGCGGGGAATTCAGCAAGAAGGACGAACCCTCTTGTTGTCATTCCCACGTTGAAAAACCCTTTGCCTCTAAAGTAAAAACAATCGAATCGATCGAGGGATATTGAACCTATGTACGAGGAAATTATATTCGTGGCTAATAAGACTTGATGTATAAGCATTTCTTTTTGGTGGATTAATGAACTTGATTAATGCTTTGTTAGTATGGGACGTTTGGATTTTGAGGTTATTTAAATATTCAAAATTTTGAATTATAATAATAGTATATTGATATAATATTTTAAATATAAAAATATATAAATTTTTTCAAAAGAAAAACACATATAGTTATCTCTCTTTTTTCATAATCAATCATTTTACTTTGCTATTTTGATCCATTCACAATCAATTTATTCACTTTATTTTCTTAAATATGAGAGAATCGTATGAGGAATATAAAAACTAATATTTTATGCTAAATTGTTAATTTTTTATCTGTCAATATAATATATATTTTTTACATCGGTCTCTAACGATGATATTTACCTTTTAAGTTATTGTACTTAATATTAAAATTATCTTTATATTTGTATAAATGTCATTATAAGTCACTAATGAAAATATTTTTGCAATTGTTTCTTAATTTGTACTATATTTTAATATAATATTAATATTTAAAAATCAACATGCAAAAAGTAAATGAGACTAGAGCCAAACGAATGTATTATAATATATTATGTTAATATGTATTGTTGTAAGATTTATAGAGGATCAGTGCCACTAAAAAAAAATAATTATTCTTATAATCATTTGGGATTTGTTATTCGACAATTTCCTATATATATATATATTTTTAAAAATAATATATTACACATATTTATTAAACAATCTCATTAAACAAACACACTGTTGGTCTCATCACCAAGTGAATACATTGTTGTTCATTCTTAAGTTTCGCGCCAAAACTAAATATATACTCTATGGGTGGATAGATGAAGGGAATATTAAAATATGCATAAAACATCATTATTATCCAAATTTAACGTTGATTGTAAATATGTGTATCTAGTTATTTAAGTACTATGCAAACAAAAAAAGTGAAATATTATCCCGTAAGGGATGACCTGGTTGTGTGGAGGTGGATTCGTGACTGCCGTGAGCAGGGGCGGCTCATACCAGGAGCAGGGTGAGCAACTGCTCATGCCCTAATTAATAAAAAGCCTATATTTTAAATATTATCTATTAAATTTAAAAATTAAATTTTAACTTTTAATTTATTTTTTTTTGTTCTTCATAATTAACCTATTTAATTTAAAATTAAATTTGGATTTCTAATTATATATATATTTATTTCTTTTTAATCGTCTACACTTCTTTACCTCACACTCTATCGCATTGCTCACAGCAACTCGATCAAACATGCCTCACATTTTTTCTTATTTCTTTCACCCTCCTTCAGTCCTTCTTACTCTTCGAACTTTGAGACAAACCGTCTTTCGTCTTCTTTTC
Organism: Andrographis paniculata; assembly: GCF_009805555.1. Classification (NCBI taxonomy): domain Eukaryota; kingdom Viridiplantae; phylum Streptophyta; class Magnoliopsida; order Lamiales; family Acanthaceae; genus Andrographis; species Andrographis paniculata. Next base: position 30,607 of record NW_026137601.1, on the reverse strand, counting down.
TCAAATTAACATTGTCCAGACGGTCGCATTCAACCTCTTGTCCAATCAATGCTAATTAGTTTTATTATTAAAAATATATTTTAATCATGTAAAAGTAGGGCCTATAATTTATTTTCGCTCAGGACCTAAAAAAAGTCTGAGACGGCCCTGGTCGTGAGGTCATGAGTTTAAACCTCCGACGTTTCCAGGTCTCACCTGGTACACATAGTTAGTGGGTGCAAACCCAAGTCCCACATTTAAAGTTGTGAAGAAAATTACGCACCTTATAAGTCCCAAATGAACTCCACTAGTACGAGGCATTTTGGAGAAAATCCAAAAACAAATCCGTGCGGGTTTAGCCCAAAGAGGACAATATTATATTAGTGTTGAGTTGACCCAGTTTCAACAGTGGTATCAGAGCCCGATAGGTTGTGGTGGTGGGCTCCTTGTGTCGAAAGTTTCTTGATGTTGTTGGGTCGATCCCGATTGAGGTGGTCAGGCAGCGGGAGGTCTCTGAAGAAAATTACATACCTTATAAGTCCGGACAATATTAACCAAACACAATATATAATCTATTCATTACAAAAAAATCAACAATACAAAATATTATTTTGATACTTTTCTATATTAACAGAATGCATTTTCATACCTAATATAAAAAATATTTATATCTAAAAACAAAAAAGGTGTTTGTTTGAAGGATTTTAATAAAACTTTACCATTCATCAAATTTTTTTCTAATAAATATCAAATCAAATACCTATAATTTCTACATTATTTTTAAAAATTAATTCTAAATTCAAAATATCAAATAAATACAATATCTATTTATCACATCAAGTAAAAACTTCTAAACAAACACACCCATCCACTTTCTTTAAACTCATTCGATCTTTAACAGGCGGCTGCACATGGCTTTTTCATTTAGTATTATTTTATTTTATAATGTGGGAAAGCTGAGTCTGTTTTATAAAAAATTTTTTGGTAGTTTTTAAATTTTAAAAAAATTTATAAAAAATAATAAAAATTGATAAATTGAATCGTTATATATATATATATATATTTTAAAAAAAATATCTAATATGATATTAAAAAAATTATTACTAAATAAACAGTACCCAAAAAAAAATAAAAAAGATCAGGCAGCCGCCGAAGACTTCAACTTACAAAACGTGCTCTCAGGACATCCACTTGTTAATATAATCTCCTCAATTATTTTCCAAAATCTAATATTTTATTTATTCACTCTGTCCCATTTATTTTGTTATTATTATTATTATTTTTATCTGTTTGTTTCATTTATTTTGCTATTTTTTCTTTTAAAAAAATTGGACTTTAATTACATATTAAAATTTTAATTTTTAATTTTTTAATTATAATTAGATTTATTTGTTATTTTAATTTTAATTTAAAATTATTTTTATTATATAATAATTATTTAAATTAATATATTTTTAATTACTTATTAATTATATCTCTTATAAATTTGTCTGTGTCTACAATAAATTTGACACGAGAATAGAGAACGTAGGGAGTAGTATTTAGTAGTTTTGTAGTCGTCTCAAATATCAGTATTTGACCATTTTGTCGATAGAGATGACCTATTGTAGGGGCACAATTTAATGTTAGATTGAAATTATTATTATTATAATTTAATTGAATTTTCTTTTCTGAATAAGCTTTTAGACCTAAGCTGGTTTTTTTACGTACATTGTTTTATTATTTTCTTATTTATTTTTTATTTTTTTCCTCCAAAATTATCATATCTATTCCCCATACCAAATTTCAGATCAAATAAAAAATTTTGAAAATAAAAATGTAAAAAGGAAATGAAAACACAAAAGCACACACCCTATAAATTTCATGATGAAGAATTCATGTAGAAATTTTGCTGTAATTATATAATACTCTCTCCGTCTCAAAACTAAATTCTTATTGAGGTTGAACACGAAATTTAAAGAATATTGATATTATATTGATAGTTAGTAAAAAGTACAAATAAAAGATTTTTTTGCCTTTGTGAGTGTATTAGTGTAAAAAATAGTGACATTTATTTAATAATAATAAAAAAATAAGGATAATTTTATGGTGATATAAATATTTATGAAAATAAGACTATTATTTTGGGAGGAATAAAAATGGTAAATAAAACTATTGTATTGGAGCTGAGGGGAGTAATAACTTTAAAGTTTAATAGTAATAGGAAGAATTGTGTTATTGATTTTGTCATGAAATGAAGACTTAATTCTCAACAAAATATTTTCCATATACTTCCCAATTAATATTATAGAAAAAATAGTATATATATATATTTACACAAAATATATATAATTGATCCATTTAAAAAGTTTAACAATTCAAAAGAAGATATTATTATTATTATATATTTTTATATTTAACATAAAAAATATTTTAAACTAAAAAAAATATATACATTGAGTACCAAAATATTTTTATCTTCTACTTAAATTACAAATATATGGTATAAAATATCAAAATGTTTTATCCGCTTTCACCCAATAATAAAATATCATTATTTCTTAATCTATTATAAAATTTGAAAAAATCATTTGAAATGGACCTCACAAAGTAGATAAGATCTTGTAACCAATATGGTTGGTGTGCTCTCAAACTAGAGTTTCACCCAAAAATATTATACTCCCTCAGTCCGCTATATTTATGTGCTCACTTCCAATGAGGTTGATGCCAACTTGCCTTCAACTACATATTTATACTCCAAACTTGCAGCAAATTGGATTCAACTCACAGTTCGACATTTAAGCCTATGGATAATAGTGATTCCTCATTTTCGGTTATCCTCTTTTCATCTCTCATATTTCTCGCAATCCTATGGAAGGTAATAAAGGGCGCCAAACACGCCCGCCGTTTTGTCAATCTTCCGCCGGGGCCAAGAAAGTTGCCCGTCATCGGCAACCTACACCACACTCTTAGTTCGCGACCAATCCATCACACTTTTGCCGACTTGGCAAAAAAATACGGGCCGATAATGCACTTGCAGCTAGGCGAAGTCAGCATGGCGATTGTGTCGTCACCCGACGCAGCAAAAGAGGTCTTGAAGACGCATGACATCAGCTTCGCTAGCAGGCCATCCAGCGCGGCAGCGAAGATTTTATCATATAATTATTCTAACATAGGATTCGCGCCGTATGGGGAATACTGGAGACAGTTGCGAAAAATTTGCACAATAGAGCTGCTGAGCGCAAAGCGTGTCCAATCTTATCGCCCCTTAAGGGAAGAAGTGTTTTTCGATATGTGCAGTCGGATAGCTTCGAAAGAAGGCTCGTCGATCAATTTGACTGAGAGAGTTTCCTTGGCGATTTGCGACATAGTTTTTCGGGCAGCGCTTGGCAATACGATTGATGAACACTCGGCATTTGTATCCATAGTGAAAGAACTTTTCGCCGTAGCTGGAGGAGTTTCTGTCGGCGATTTGTTTCCCTCGAGCACTCTGGTTCAAGCGATTGGGGGATTTATAAGCCGCGTGGAGAAGGTGCACAAACGGTCGGAGAGGATACTTCAGAAGATTGTCGACAATCGCAAAGTAGCCTCTAAAGATGAACCGCTGGAAAGCTTGACCGATATTCTCCTCAAATACAGAGGAAATGCCGGCGATGAGTTCCATTTAAGTGATAATGGCATCAAAGCTGTGCTACAGGTTTGTAGAATTCTTGCTTTATTCAGATGATTTGTAAGTTATTATAAATATGTACAAATTCTTATGATTGAAATAGAGAATTTTAATTTCATATTTTAACAATAGTATGATTTTACTTGCGTGCGCACATATGTAGGATATGTTCTTTGCTGGAATTGAAACATCCTCGACGACTACAGATTGGGCTATGGCAGAAATGATGAGACATCCGAGTGTCCTTAAGAAGGCACAAGATGAGGTGAGGCGAGTTTTCCACGACAAGGGATTTGTAGATGAGTCCGACTTCAATGAGCTAAAGTACCTAAAGTTAGTGATCAAAGAGACCTTCAGGGTTCATCCTCCAGTGCCTCTACTGCTTCCCAGAGAAAATTCCGAGGCCTGTGAGATCAATGGATACACAATACCTGCAAAAACAAGGGTGTTGGTGAATGCATGGGCCATTGGAAGAGATCCCAAAATCTGGGAAGATGCCGACAGCTTTATACCAGAGAGATTTCTCGATAACAATATTTCAGCTGATTACACAGGGAAGAATTTCGAATTCATACCTTTTGGTGGTGGAAGAAGGATTTGCCCTGGATTAACATTCGGCCTCGCAAATGTCGAATTTCCATTAGCAATGCTTCTCTACCACTTTGATTGGGTTTTGCCACAGGGAATGAAGCCTGAAGATGTGGACATGGCAGAAGAGTTTTGGCTTGCAGCAGGAAGAAGAAACCCACTTTATGTGATTCCTAAATTGAAAAACCCTTTGGCTTCAAAGTAAAATGGAGTCATATTGAATCCATGTTCGAGCCTATTAATATCTCTTTGGGTGAGAGTTTTGAGTTGAATAATGTTATTTATCCGAATGAATAATATATTCTTACTATGTAGGAAAGTTCGATTTAGTATTGAGTTTATTAAGTTAGATGTAATTTTCATACAAATAGATATATATATATATTAACTATATTATCACTAAAATATTTTGAAATATATTCGACATGTCTTATGATCTAATGTTAGTTAACAAATTAAAATAACAGGGGAAAGTGGAGAGAAACAATTGACATTCAAATGTACAAACATGCGAGGATTTATTTAACTCCGGTCTTTGTCATCGAGGATGGTCTTTTGGTATCGTTGATTTTCAATTTTATATTTATTTTTTGGATTCTATTTTGAATCTTCTTTATTGATGTTTTAAATGGATTGTTTTGTGATTGGGAGATTTCTTGTCATTGGATGCATAGTCTTGATAGCCTTTGGTTGTAGATATTTTTATTGTACAAACACTTTTAATATATATATATATTTTATGATGCGGGAAGTCGCAGCTGCTATTCGAAAGTGCACACAAGATAAACCCTAGGCCGAACCTAATATCCTAATTTTGTGGTTTTTATCATTTATATTGGTGGGGCATTGACGCTACCTTAGATAGGCTATATCATCCTCCGATTTGTTTGAAATTTCTTCTTAATCCGCTATTCTCCCAATAATATAAAATGTTCTCTTCATTACAAGTAATATGTAAATAAATATGATGTAATATCTTAAATATCATTTTTTGAATAAAATGAATAAATAAATATCAACTATTCATTTCACATACTATAAAAATTAAGTTATAACTAATCTTTATTTTACAAACTGTGAAATGCAGGATTGATCAAATTTTCATTTATTTATTTTATTTAAAGATGGATATTTCAAACATTTGATACCTTTTATTTAAATATTTTTTGTATAATTATGTGTGTATTTACAATCAACAATTTGTTTTGGATGAAAAAAATATTTTGTACATATTTTTATATAATACAAAAACAAATTATGTAATAAATAAAATAGACGATATTTTATATATTTATGATAAAACACAACAAATAGATATTATAAAATAAAAACAAAATAAAATGGTAATTATATATTTGTATTTTAATATAAATATATAAAATATTATGTGTAAATTTTATTGTATTACTCATCTTAGTTGGTGGAAAATATTTACACATAATTTTTTTTCTTTGATAATATGAAAACATATAGTTACTAATTTTTTAGTGTGCACTGGATAAATTTATTGACCAAACTCAATAGTGATAAACTCGACCGAGAAGATATCAATAAGATCAAGAACAATGATTTTGCAATCACTAGCCAATTAGCACAACAAAAGGGTGTGTTCATCAAATAAAAATTTTAACGCGTTGTTCAATTAATATTACAAATAAATGGAATATATACATACTCATATAATATATATTTTATTCACTCGTAAAAACAATTAACAATATAATTCAAAATATTATTATTATTTTTTATATTATCAAAATATTTCTCCATATCTAATATAAAAAATACTTATTTTTTGAAAATTTGAAAGGTAATAAGAAGTTGAGCATTTGATTTTGTATTTGTAAAAAAAAAAAAAAAAAAAGAAAAAAAAAGTTTATTATTTACAAATAGTACTAAAAACTCCAAAAATATAGTCTTATTTAAACCCAGCCGCCAGTCAATAAAAAAGAGCAGCCGCAGAAGACTTCATCTTACAAAACGTGATCTCATGACATCAAGATACCAAATTTTTATTTTTCTTATATAAAATTTTCCTATTTTTATCTAGAAGTTTTGAAGTCTTGCCTAAAATATTTGACTATTCTGTCGATATAGATGATGATGATCCATTGTAGGGGAATTATTATTAATTGGATTGAATTTTCTTTTCAATCATGTACATTGTTTTATTTATTGTACGTTCATTATCATATCGAAAGTCCATTCTCCATATAAAAATCAAATCAAACTATTGTTTCACCTTAGAATTTTTTATAATAAAAAAAATAAAAGAGAATATGAAGACACAACAAACCCTATAACTTTCATGATAAAGTACTTTTCATGTAGAAATTTTGCTTTAATAACTTAAAGTATAATCTTGATGGGAAGAATTGTGGATAATGATTGATTATATTGTTGATTTTGTTATGGAAAAAGATGCCGAAGACCGAAAACATGGGTGTGTTCTTCCATCAAAACATTTTCGACATATTTCTTCATTAATATTATAAAAAATATTAATGATATTTGTATAATATATTGTAAATTGGAAGGATATTTGTAACGTCAGCTACATAGTACGATTAATAAAAAAAAATATATTGATACTTTGTTACGGGAATGATCAAAGTGGATAAATGGTTAATAACGAATAAGGTATCTACAAACTATAAATACAAAATAAAACATTGGGTGTATATAATGATTGATTGTTGATTTGGTTATATTCAATTTGTTCTTCGACTACATATATTCATACTCCAAGCTTGGAGCAAACTGGATTCAACTCACACTTGCAACATTCAAATCCATGGATAGTAGTTTCTCATTTTCGATTTTCCTCTCTTCATCTCTCATATTTCTAACAATCATATGGAATGTAATAAAAGGCGCCAAACGCTCCCGGAGTTTCGCCAATCTTCCGCCGGGGCCAAGAAAGCTGCCGATCATCGGGAACTTACACCACATTCTTAGCTCCCGACCAGTCCATCACACTTTAGCCGACTTGGCGATGAAATATGGTCCGACGATGCACTTGCAGCTAGGTGAAGTCAGCACGGTGGTTGTATCATCACCCGAAGCCGCAAAAGAGGTCTTGAAGACGCATGACATCAGCTTCGCCAACAGACCATCCAGCGCCGCGGCAAAGATTTTTTCATATGATTATTCTGACATAGGATTCGCGCCGTATGGAGAATACTGGAGACAGTTGCGAAAAATTTGCACAATAGAGCTGCTGAGCGCAAAGCGCGTCCAATCTTATCGCCCCCTAAGGGAAGAAGTGTTTTTCGATATGTGCAATCGGATAGCTTCTAAAGAAGGCTCGTCGATCAATTTGACTGAGAAAATTTCCTTGGCGATTTGCGACATGGTTTTTCGAGCAGCCCTTGGAAATAAGATCGATGAACACTCAGCATTCGTATCAACAGTTAAAGAACTTATGGCTTTATCTGCAGGATTTTCTATCCGGGATCTGTTTCCCTCCATCACTCTGTTTCAAGCAATCGGCGGATTTTTAGGCCGCCTGGAGAAGGTGCACAAAAGGTCCGATAGGATACTCCAAAAGATTGTCGACAATCGTCAAGTAGCATCTCAAGACGAACAGCTCGAAAGCTTGACAGATATTCTTCTCAAATTTCGCAAAAATGCCGGCGAGGAGTTCCATTTAAGTGATAACTGCATCAAAGCTGTGCTACAGGTTTGTCGATAAACTTTACTATATATATGACGGTTATAGTTGTTAAAATATATATTATATTTGTAGAATTCTTACCTTATTTATACGATTCGTACGTCATTATAAATATGTACGAATTCTTATGATTGAAATAGAAATTTTCAATTTTATATTTTAACAATAGTATGATCTTACTTGCGTGCGCACATATGTAGGATATGTTCTTCGCTGGAATCGAGACATCCTCGACGACTACAGATTGGGCTATGGCGGAAATGATGAGACATCCGAGTGTCCTTAAAAAGGCACAAGATGAGGTGAGACGAGTTTTCGACAACAAGGGAGTTGTCGATGAGTCCGACTTCAATGAGCTAAAGTACCTAAAGTTAGTGATCAAAGAGACCTTCAGGTTTCACTCACCAGTGCCTCTACTTCTCCCTCGAGAAAATTACGAGTCTCGGGAGATTAATGGATACACAATACCTGCAAAAACGAGGGTTATGGTGAATGCATGGGCCATTGGAAGAGATCCTAAAATCTGGAAAGATGCCGACAGCTTTATACCGGAGAGATTTCTCGATGATAATATTTCAGCCGATTATGCTGGAAAGAATTTCGAATTCATCCCTTTTGGTGGTGGGAGAAGGATTTGCCCTGGAGCAACATTTGGCCTCGCTAATGTCGAACTTCCATTAGCAATGCTTCTCTACCACTTTGATTGGGTTTTGCCAGAGGGAATGGAACCTCAAGATGTGGACATGGCAGAAGACTTTACACTTGCAGCAGGAAGAAAGAATCCACTTAATGTGATTCCTAAATTGAAAAACCCTTTGCCTCTAAAGTAAAATGTTGTCATAATGAATCCATGTTCGAGGCTATTAATGTCTCTTTAGTGCACTGGCATTAGATGTGGAAATAAGTTTGTTGGTTCTCCAGAGGAAGAAGATGATGAACATGAATAGATTTTTTGGAAGTCAACTCATTCCAATTAGCCCTTTACAATTTTCTTTTGCCTAGTGTAATTTGCCTTGCGCTATTGTGGATTCCACTGTCATAAAATTTTTTGTAAAATTTCAAACAATTAATTGATTTTAATTATGGTCATACCCTTAAAATATCACTCTGTTCACACTAATAGGCAACACACTGTATGAGTTAATATGATATAAATATAACAAATGAATTAACAAATATATGCTATGGTCAACCGTTGATTTTAGCATATAAGCACTGGTATACAATATATTTATAATCATGAACAAATATCATATGCCTTTATTATACACAACATCTGTTGTATATGATAACACTGTGTGTTGTTTGTATATATTACGGGAGATGATTTGAAAAATCAGTACAATACTAATTTACAACCCACTTATTTGAAGATTAGAATAGCTTGTTGGCTAACCCGTTTTGACAGTTTTGGATTAAATAAAATTGCACTAACGAACAAAGAAACTTTAATGATGCTACCACAATTAATCATCTATCCGATGCAAACTTGCCTTCAATAATATATATTCCAAACTTGCAGCAAATTGGAATCACCTGAAACTTCAATATGATCAAATCCATGGATAGTGATTTCTCATTTTCGATTTTCCTCTTTACAACTCTCATATTTCTCACAATCATATGGAATGTAACAAAAGGTTCCAAACGCCCCCGGAGTTTAGTAAATCATCCTCCGGGGCCAAGAAAGTTGCCGATCATTGGGAACTTACACCACATTCTTAGTTCCCGACCACTCCATCATACTTTAGCCGACTTGGCGCTGAAATATGGGCCGATGATGCACTTGCAGCTAGGTGAAGTCAGCACGGTGGTTGTATCATCACCCGAAGCAGCAAAAGAGGTCTTGAAGACGCATGACATCAACTTTTCTAACAGGCCATCCACCGTTGCAACGAAGATTTTAACATACGATCATTCCAACATAGGATCCTCGCCGTATGGGGAATATTGGAGACAGTTGAGAAAAATTTGCACAATAGAGCTGCTGAGCGCAAAACGTGTCCAATCTTTTCGACCCTTGAGGGAAGAAGTGTTTTTCGATATGTGCAGCTGGATAGCTTCGAAAGAAGAGTTGTCGATCAATTTGACTGAGAGAGTTTCCTTGGCGATTTGTGACATGGTTGTGCGGGCAACCCTTGGCAATACGATTGATGAACACTCTGCATTTGTATCCACAGTGAAAGAACTTTTTGCTTCCGCTGCAGCATTTTCTGTCGGCGATCTGTTTCCCTCCATTACTCTGTTTCAAGCAATCGGCGGTTTTATAGGCCGTGTGGAGAAGGTGCATAAACAGTCGGAGAGGATACTCCAGAAAATTATCAGCAATCGCAGAGTAGCATCTAAAGACGAACAGCTAGAAAGCTTGACCGATGTTCTCCTCAAATTCCGTGGAAACGCCGGTGATGAGTTCCATTTAAGCGATAACGGCATCAAAGCTGTGCTACAGGTTCATCAATAGACTTATTTACTATATACATTGGTTATGAAGAGTTTCACATATATACTAAGATTTTACTTTCTTGGCCACATATAAAGGATATGTTCTTTGCTGGAATTGAAACATCATCGACCACTACAGATTGGGCTATGGCAGAAATGATGAGACATCCAAGAGTCCTTAAGAAGGCACAAGATGAGGTGAGACGAGTTTTCCACGACAAGGGATTCGTCGATGAGTCCGACTTCAATGAGCTAAAGTACCTAAAGTTAGTGATCAAGGGACCTTAAGGTTTCACTCACCAGTGCCTCTACTGCTCCCCAGACAAAATCACGAGTCCTGTGAGATTAATGGCTACACAATACCTGCAAAAACTAGCGTTGTGGTGAATGCATGGGCCATTGGAAGAGATCCCAAAATCTGGAGAGATGCCGACCGCTTTATACCAGAGAGATTTTTCGATAACAATATTTCATCCGATTACACCGGGAAGAATTTCGAATTCATCCCTTTTGGTGCTGGGAGAAGGATTTGCCCTGGAATGACATTCGGCCTTGCCAATGTTGAACTTCCATTAGCAATGCTTCTCTACCACTTTGATTGGGTTTTGCCACAGGGAATGAAACCTCAAGATGTGAACATGGCAGAAGACTTTTGCCTTACAGCAGGAAGGAAAAACCCACTTCATGTTATTCCTAAATTAAGAAACCCTTTGCCTCTCAAGTAAAAAAGCTTATTGTATAAAATTATTTATTTTGCCTAAAAATATTTTTAATTATATAATCAAATTAATACTAAGTTAGATATTAATGAACGTCAAAATAGTTATTTTAACATTAATAATACCTTAGTAATGTTTAATCTCACCATTGAGGGATGAATTAATCATCCTTCTTTATGGTACTATTATAGTAAACAATGATTAGATTGTACTCCCTCCCTCTGTCCAATTTCTATTGTCCTAAATTATATTTGCACGGTTTTTTTAAGGTGATTATCTTTTTGTTATGAATTGACAAATTTCTCCTTAATTGTATGGTAGAGATGAAAAAAAGTAATAAATGAATGAAGGGTAAAAATGTAAAATTTGTGTTTAAAAAAGAAAATAGGACAATAGTTGTTGGACGTCCCGAATAGGAAAGTAGGACATTAAGTTTGTGGACGGAGGGAGTATAAAATAATATTATCATTCTAATTCCCAAAGTAAACACAATCTTAGCTTATTGTACTTGCACCAAATGTGGAAAAAAGTTCGATGGTTTTGCATGTGAAAGAAGATGAACAGTGAACAGTATTTTCAGAAGTCAACACATTCCAATTAACCCTCTACAATTTGATACAGGTTATTAATGATAGAAATCAATGTCTTCGTAAGTAGATCTCTAGAGATGTACAAAATAATATAAAAGATATACATTAATTTCTATCACTGATAGGTGCCAAGAAGTCATTCAAAATTAGTTAAAAGGCATTCGGCAACCATTAAATGTTCCATAACCACCTCAACAAATAGAGTGGTTGAATAAAAAATTTGTTAACTCAATTCGATCACAAATATCTACGTTGGGATGGCTAAACCAGATATTTTCACCAGTAATTTTAAAGTGTTAGTTACAAAAAATATATATCAAAGTATATATAAATATATAGGTCAAACCTTAGCACGAGGCCGAATGCATTGCTTCTACTTGCGTTTTATGGTTATGTGATTGATCAGAAGAAGATAAGCTAGATAATGAAAAAGAAATATTCTTATAGGCTATGATTAGAGCTCAAAATTAAGGGTTATATGTTTGTTCAATCCTTCAATGGGGAAGTCACCATAAGCAGATAAGTGAAGTCTGAAGTGTTGCCAAAGAAGAGGCTAATTTTTTGTTCCATTTTGTTTTATTTTATTTTTTTATTATTAATATTATTTTATTTTTATAAAGATGAACATTTGATGCATCCATCACTTCATTCACAATCTTTACCATAAAATAGTCTTATAGGCCAACACAAGTCTTTGCAGTGTATCTGTCCTCACTCGTGCTCGCCCCTGGAGACTTTCAGGTCATCTATTTTCAAATTATTTTAGGACAAACACGCTCAAACTTTAGAGTTCTTTCGGTAGAGCTTACGAGAAGGAATGTGTACGTTGTTGACATGAGTAGTCTATTTAATCCATATTACTTATATTCAACATTGGATAACGTAGCACCGACTCATCTACGAGAGTTGGGCTACCATCGGCCCGACTCCGAAGTATTACATTCTAGGCCTTGAAGCACAAGAGCCTCATTAAATCCATATAACAACCTAAGAGGTAAACCAACTTTTTATTTCTTTGCAGATTCTAGTGATAAAATCTTTTAACAGATTGTGCACCGTTAGGTTTGTTTATTTGGCTTTTCTTTTCAATTTAAATGCAAAAACAAATCAAATCTTTTCAATTCAAACCCAACAAAACACACCTTAGATCTTTTAAGAAGCCGTTAATGATGTTGAGTGATGCCATAGATGAGGAGAAATCAAGGCCATTAATAATTATTTGTTTATTTCACAAGTCACAGTAGTAGGGATAGGGTAGGGTAGGGTAGGGTAGGGTGTAAAATCATCAAAACAAATATTGTTTGGCTAGAATTGCATGGAATCTTATGTAAATCTACACATATCAGGCCATCTCCAACCCGTCCTCCATTTTTGAATTAAGTAGTTAGGGTGTTAGTTATAGTTAATCAGTATAACGTAATACTACAAACATTAGGAAAACGATTCAAATCCCCGATGGCTTTTTTAGATCACACATGATTCACCTAATGTGACTTTTCTTATCTGACTTAATTAATCTTTATTGTGTTAAAATTTTGTATACAAATATACCATAGGAACCCCGGGCAAGACAAGTCAGCGTCGGGCTTAAAAACATGATTTTACAATCACAAATTCATTCTAATATTATCAGACCATCTTTTGCGGAAAATTTTTGTTGTATATTTTAGTCATGCCAACATGACATATAAGATAATCCTGTTTATAAAACGACTGCACATATGTGTGTTTCACGAGCATACAAATAGATACAAATTTATGGTTGCTAACTTGTCCAATCATCAGACAAGAGATTCTGTCGTTATCTTTCAAGAAAACAATTAATTCAAGCAAGAAAAACGACCAGCCACAGAAGTCTTCAGATTACAAAACTTGCTCTCATGACATCCACAAAAAGGTCAACCATGTTTTCCATGTATGATTGCTATTTGTTCGGGGGATTGGATTTCCAATCCACTGTTCATTCTATTTTTTTCTCCCAAAAATATCAAATCAAATACCTATTTTTTATTTTTTATATTATACTAAAAATTAATTTTACATTCAAAATATCACATTAACACCTATTTATATCACATCATACAACTATTCAAATTTAAAAACTTTTACTATTCAAATCCCAATTCAAAATCCAAACCTCCAAACAAACACACCCTTGCTGGAATTTATGAAAATATTTTAGAGCACTGCTATTTTGGTTGAGCTGAAATAAATTTTATTATTTTTTAATCTTTTATAAAAAAAATAATAATATAAAAAATATAAGAGAATTGTTACTGTATTAATAAGAAAGAAATCAAACAACACCATATTGATCTAATCAGTAAAATATATGTAATTTTTGTTTATATTTGTAATTGTATCGATAGTCCCTCCGTTCCATAACAAATTATCCATCTTTTCATTTTAGTTCATCTCATAACAAAGTATCAATTTTCTTTTTTTAAGTAACTATACTATCTATCTAATATTACAAATACCCTTACAATTTACAATATCTTACATAAATGTCATTATTTTTATATCACACAATACTAATAAGGTTATTTTAGTCATTTTTACTTTATTCATACTATAGCTCAATATAATACTAATATTTCTAAAATTACGTGGACTAAACAAATAGATACTTAGTTATGGAATAAAAGAGTATATAAGTGTATAAAAGTATGTTAAGTACTAGAATCATTATTAGTAGCATGTTGTGTGAAGAAAATGTAATTCAAATGATTTGAACTACTTTTTTTTTCAATTTTCAATAGTTGTGGATCTATATAAGTTGGATTTTGAATTATAATATAAATAATTTTTAAATAATATTTTAAATATAAAAATTAATTTTAATATAAAAGCAAAAAAATTATTATTTTAGAAAACATGTATATGTATAAAAGATGTTTGGGTTGAAAACTAATCGATACATGTAACAAATAATAATTATATTTTATTTTTTATTTAACATCGATAATTATTTTTTCATCGTATTAAATAATTATTTTAATTTAAATTTTTTTCTTATCCTACGGTCCAATCTAAAATTAAAACCCCAATGCTACTATTTGAATGGGAACTTGTCCTCAACTATTTATACTCCAAACTAGAAGCAAATTCCATTCAAACTCACTCTTCAAGATTCAAATCTATGGATAGTGAATTATCATCTTCGATCATCCTCTTTTCATCTCTCATATTTCTTGCATTCTTATGGAATGTAATCATTCGCTCCAAACGAGCCCGGAATTCATTGATCAATCTTCCGCCGGGGCCGAGAAAGCTGCCGGTCATCGGGAACTTGCACCTCCTCATTAGTTCCCGACCACCCCATCATATTTTAGCCGACTTGGCGTCGAAATATGGGCCAATGATGCACTTGCAGCTTGGTGAAATCAGCACGATCGTAATATCATCACCCGAAGGAGCGAAAGAGGTATTGAAGACGCACGACATCAACTTCGCTAATAGGCCATCCCACTTTGCAACAAAAATTTTAACTTATGAGCATTCTGACATAGCATTCTCCTCGTACGGCGAATACTGGAGACAGTTGCGAAAAGTATGCACAATAGAGTTGCTGAGCGCAAAGCGAGTCCAATCTTTCCGTCCCTTAAGGGAAGAAGTGTTTCTGAATATGTGCAATTGGATAGTTTCGAAAGAAGGCTCCTCAATCAACTTGAGTGAGAAAATCTCCTTGGCGACGTGCGACATTGTTGTGCGAGCAGCCCTTGGCGATAACAACGATGAGCACGCAGAATTCGTGTCCACGGTGAAAGAAGCTTTTGAATTAGCCGGAGGATATTATGTCGGCGATCTGTTTCCCTCCATCAGTTTGTTTCAAGCGATTGGCGGATTTAGAGGCCGCGTGAAGAAGGTGCACACACTGTCGGATAGGATACTCCAGAAGATTATCAACAATCGAAAAGTTGGATCTCAAGACGAACAGCTCGAGAACCTGGCCGATGTTCTCCTTAAATTCCGTGAAGACGCCGGACACGATCTCTATTTAAGTGATGACAACATAAAAGCTGTGCTACAGGTTTGTTACTAAAACTTTACTACATTGACTAACTTATGTCGTAAAACTGTATAATATGTAATTAATGATGCATTTCGCTACAAGTTGAAATGAATCTTCTCGTGTACATAGGATCTGTTCTTTGCTGGAATCGAAACATCATCGGCAACTACAGATTGGGCTATGATAGAAATGATGAGACATCCAAAAGTTCTTAAAAAGGCACAAGACGAGGTGAGACAAGTTTTTCGCAACAAGAGATTTGTCGATGAGTCCGACTTCAATGAGCTAAAGTACCTAAAGTTAGTGATCAAGGAGACTTTGAGGATTCATACTCCAGGGCCTCTACTGCTCCCCAGAGAAAACTACGAGCCGTGTGAGATTAATGGTTACACAATACCTGCAAGAACAAGAGTTGTGGTGAATGCATGGGCCATTGGAAGAGATCCCAAAATCTGGAAAGATGCCGACAGCTTTATACCAGAGAGATATCTCGATAACAATATTTCAGTCGATTACACCGGGAATAATTTCGATTACATCCCTTTTGGTGCTGGGAGAAGGATTTGCCCTGCAATGACATTCGGCCTTGCCAATGTCGAACTCCCATTGGCAATGTTTCTCTACCACTTTGATTGGGTTTTGCCACAGGGAATCAAACCTCAATATTGGGACATGGCTGAGTCCTTCGGGCTTACAGCAAGAAGGAAAAGCCCACTTTATGTGATTCCCAAACTGAGAAACCCTTTGCCTCTCAAGTATAATTGATGCATATTATTATTGATTCCATGTCCGAACCATTTACAATCATACTCATAAAGCTTGGTGTGTAAACACTTAGTTTATAATAAAAGTAATCGGCATATATTATATACTGTCGATCGTAGCATATATTTCATACATCATATGATGTAATTTAGTATATAATATCTTATAATAAAACATCTATTGTGTTATCTTTATATAATTTGCTTATTTAATTGTATCAACAGCTAATTGACGCCCCAATCCATTTAAATTGATTGATATTATATATTCACTGCAAGAAAATATCATTTTTGTAACAGATTTTTCCGTCTTTAAATTCACTTTTTTCTGTTACAAATGATATTAGAGACGGAATTAACGATGGCATTACGTTAACTACGTGATATTTAGTGACGGAATTCCGTTACAAATATACTATTTTAGTTTAAAAGGGTCTTTTAGAGTTTTGTAATAGATTGAGAAATATAATATTTTATTAGTTAAATATTTTGGTATTGGTGTAACAAAAAATATGTCTGTGTATATATACCGTGGCCGGAAGTAAGATTATATTTGAGAGGGACTAATTTTGAAATAATATATTCTATTTATAAATCTTTATTTATTGTTCGAAAAAATTATTATTCTCGTTATTATATTTTAAAGGAGATAAATACAAATAACTAACTACAACAATAATATTAATTATTTATTATAAATATTTATTTTTGTATTTGTTTTATTGAGACCAACTATACAATTTTTTAGTATTTTTTTATTTATCTATTTTATTTATATAACATATATTTAAATAAAAATATATATAAATATAAATATAAATAAGTAAACTATAAAAACTGGGGGTGAGGAGGGGGCTGCAGCTCACCCTTGCCCCTACGTCGGTCCGCCCCTATATATCGATATTTTGTTTCTGTCCATATATCACTACAAAACATGTCCACAAATTTACGATATTCGATGTCTCTGCGTATATCCAAAATACATTATATTAAATAGGGCTTCTATTAATATGTATACATATTTGAAAGCAAGAAAAAAGAGCAGCTGCTAAACTCTTGATATAGTCAAAACATGCTCTCATGACATCCGCAAATTAAAGATATTTTAGGATGCGACTAAAGATATAATTACAAAACCTGTTCACTTTGTGTTTTTTTGATAAATATATTTTTCTATATTAAGTTCGGAGAATTATGGCCGTACTTATAAAAAGAAATAATATTTTTCTTTTTTTTTTTTATGTAAAATTGTTAAATTTTGTGAATTATATATTGTATTAAAAGGTAAATACTATATTTTTTTTTATAATATTTATAAAAAATTGTATCACCTAAAAGTAGATTGAATGAATAAATAGCATGTTGTCTACTACAAAATACAAATTTTTTAGAGTTTATTTTTTTGCTTTTTTTTTTTTTTAAGAGTTTTGAAATTTACAAAATACAAATTTTTCAGAGTTTATTTTTTTGCTTTTTTTTTTTTTAAGAGTTTTGAAATTTTTTGAAAAACAATTGAATATTTGATATAATATTTTATTAAAAAATATTTGATGTGGCAGAATCTTTTTTTTTAAAAAAAAAAAAATCCAAAATACTATTAATACTGTAGTCAAAACTTTTTTTAAAAATATGTATATAAATAAAATCTTGAATATGCTTGCTTAGTTTTTCCAATTTGCATACACAAATAAATTGGAATAAATTAGAAAAATAAGAAAACTATATATTGTTTGTGTTGAAAGAATATTTTTTCATATAAATTTGGGTAGATAATATAAATATAATGAGTGTGTAATATACTTTCTTCGTTTAAAAGTAAATTTCTCATTTTGTTATTTTAGTCTTGTTAAGAAGGGATCCGGACTTCCAACCTAAAATCAACTGATGATAGGTTGGAAGCCCGTATCCCTTCTTAACATGGTATCATCAGAGCCAGGTGTCCGTATTGAGTTTGGATCTGTATAGATTTTCAAGATTATCATTTGAAAGGAGAGTGTTGAATATATATCCCATATTGAAAAAAATGTGGAATCTCCCCTTTGCTTACAAGGGTGAAGAGCCACTCCACCTATCATCAGTGGTTTTAGGTTGTAAGCCCAAATCCCTTCTTAACATTTTTGTCTTAATCAAAACTTTTCATTTATTTTTAGAAAAAATAGTTTTCACCTAAGTATCAAAATACTTATCTAGTTTAATTTTCAAGTTACTTTTACGTTAATATCAATGATTAAAAAACAATGAGAAGTTTACTCTTGAATAAAAGAAGTATTATTATTTTTTTAAAAAAAAATGAATTAGTTTGTTTTGACAAAAAGATCGCACATCTTAGTTTGCTTTTTCTTTTCTGGTAATAAATTAGAGAATATTAATATTTCATTGGTAAGAGTGTATAAAGACAAATTTTCTATTTGTATATAATATGTGTAATAATATATTTATACTTTACGTAAATATTAAAGAAAATTTAGTATTAGAGTGAAAATATTTTACAATTACAGGAATGTATATATTTGATGAGAAGGAGAAAAATAACAATGTAGACTTTTGGATTGGACATATGATATAAGTAAGTGTTTTATATAATATTTAAAATATATATATATATATATATTTTTCATTATGTGTTAACTAAAAATTAAATATTTTTAATTTGATAATTTGGCAAATAAAAAGATTTTATGGTACAAAAATACAACCATACCTTAAATAAACAGAGCAAAACGTGTGTTTGGTTAGACAATTAGCATCGGGCACATCAGCTGTTTTAAATAAATAAAAAAATTAAAATAAATGAAATAAATAATATGGATAAAAAATAATTTAAATTTTATTAATGAATTTCTTTCATGTGGAAATAAACAAAAAAATTATATTATATTATTATTTAAACAAAAATTTTAATTTCAGATCTTGAAAAAACAAACCCAAATATTTTTGCCACCCATAAGTCATGTCCGCAGCCTACTTTACCCTAATTTTCTACATTAATGATTCATGCTGCATGATTAGTTGATATTATTATTATAAAGTTTGAATAACGATTTAAATGTGATATTTAATAATAATAAAAGAAATTAGATAGTTTTATAAAAAATTGTAATGATTGAATAATATAAAAAAAAAATGTAAATAAACACATGTTAGGTTGGAGTTTTAATAAAAGAAAACTAAATTGTTTTTGCCTAATAAAATTGTTTCAATAAATTTATTTAATGATTTTAATTAAATAGTTTTTTTTTTTAATTTTAATATAAATATATGCTAAAATGATATTTCAGTAAAAATATAAAATAAAATAAATATAAATACTAATAACTCTATATTATCAGTAGACAATTGAGGTTGAAATATGGGCTGTGTATTGGTGTGGATGGATTGTAGGTCCAGTGTTTTCAGTCTAGCATTGGCCCATGTAATTTATAATTCTTTGTTTTTGTTGATTTCGAATTATCTACTTGATTTTGATTTGGTTTAATATTATTTTGAATTTATTTGTCATTCGGTTCCATTAATTAAATCGTAATATTTTCACGAGATATTGTTGGATAAAACCAATCGATCAAAAATATAAATTTATAATGGGTAAACTAACTTTTTAGTCAATTAGACTCTTTTATCCGTTTAGTCCCGAAGCATGTGTCTTCCAGCGTCGGAGACGCCTGCGTGGCTCGCCGGAAGCCACGTGTCCGTTAGGTTTCCCGCCAAGTCAGCGACACTTGGCGGATAAGTGGATTTTTATTTTACTTATTTTATTTTTATTCAATTGAACCAAATAAAAAAATTTAAAAAAAGGCAAATAAAATTTAAAATCAATTTGTTTAAAAAAATAAAAAAATGAAAAAAAAAAATAATAAAATCCACGAGCCAGGTCATGACAGACACGTAGCCTTCAGCGAGCCACACGGACGTCTCTAGTGTCGGAGAACTAAAACAACGAGAATTTTTCACTTATAGGACTAATTTGCGACAAGCTTCGGGACTAAAATGATAAAGGGTTATGGTTATGGACTAAAAAAAAAAAGTTTACCCATTTATAATTAACAAATTGCATAAAGATGTGTGTTTTTGTTGATTTGGGGATTTGAGTTACACTAACGATGTATTTTAATTAATTTGGAGGTTTGGGGGTTTTTTTTATTTGAGTTTTAATGTTAAATTTATGTTTCCTATAATATAAAAATATATTTTATTTGATACTGACAATCAAATTAATGAATAATAAAAAAACCTATATACATGTCCAAAGAAACACAGCCTCATGGTCTCTCCTGTAAGATAGATGGAATTCATTAACCAAAGTTTCGAAAAAAAGTAAAACAAGTTTAAATCTATTATTAGCAGTAGCTAGTGCTTATACATCGATCAAGCCTTATTTTTCAATGATTACAAATGGCTCGATCGAACAAGGAAATTAAGGAAGATAGTGTGTCTCTCGATTTTACTTTACAGGCAAAGGGTTTTTCAATTTGGGAATCACAGTAAGAGGAGTTTTTCTTACTGCTGTAAGGCCAAAGGATTCAGCCATGTCCACATCTTCAGGTTTGATTCCCTGTGGCAAAACCCAATCGAAGTGGTAGAGTAACATTGCCAATGGGAATTCGACGTTAGCTATGCCGAATGACATTCCAGGGCAAATCCTTCGACCAGAGCCAAAAGGGATGTAATCGAAATTCTTTCCAGTGTAATCGGCTGAAATATTGTTATCGAGAAATCTCTCTGGTATAAAGCTGTCGGCATCTTTCCAGATTTTGGGATCTCTTCCAATGGCCCATGCATTCACCACAACCCTTGTTTTTGCAGGTATTGTGTATCCATTGATCTCACAGGTCTCTTTGTTTTCTCTGAGAATTAAAGGCCCCGGCGGGTGGATTCGGAAAGTTTCTTTGATCACTAAGTTTAGGTACTTTAGCTCATCGAAGTCGGACTCATCGACAAATCCCTTGTCGAGAAAAATCTGTCTCACCTCATCTTGTGCCTTCTTAAGAAGGCTTGGATGTTTCATCATTTCTGCCATGGCCCAATCTGTAGTTGTCGATGATGTTTCGATTCCAGCAATGAACATATCCTATGTGCATAAGAAGATTCATACTTGTTAGTATACTCTCGTTTGTAGATAAATAAATAAATGATACGTATGCCTAACAAATTTAAGTTTTTAGGTGAGTCGATCATTAACATCATTTGACATGGTATCAGAGTCATAATTCCCGTATTGAGTATTGATCCTGTTTGAATTTTCGAGATTATCATATCTAAGAGAGTGTTAAATAACTTCTACATTGGAAAAAATGTGGAAACTGCCTTCGCTAAAGATGAAGGATCAGTCCAACTATCACAAATTTTAGATTAAAAGTCCGGATTCCTTCTAAATAATACTGATCAATGAAACTCTAGACAAAATCGAAATTACTCAACATAGTAAAACTTTGATGACAAACCTGTAGCACAGCTTTTATATTGTCATCGCTTAAGCCGAGATCATGCCCGGTATCCTTATGGAATTTGAGGAGAATATCAACCAAGTTTTCGTGTGTTTTGCCTTGAGATTTGGCTACTTTTCGACTGTCAATAATCTTCTGGAGTATGGCATCGGATAGTTTGTGCACCTTCTCCACACGACCTCTAAATCCGTCGATTGATTGCAACAAACTGATGGAGGGAAACAAATCGCCGGCATAAAATCCTGCGAGTAAATCGAAAGACTCCTTAGTTACATCTACCATTGCTGTGTGTTCATCAATCTTTCCGCCAAGCGATGCCCGCAAAGCCACATCAAAAGTCGCCAAGGAAACTTTCTCAGTCAAGTTTATCGACGAGCCTTCTTTTGAAGCTATCCAACTGCACATATCCGAAAACACTTCTTCCCTTAAGGGACGAAAAGATTTGACGCGCTTCGCACTCAGCAGCTCCATTTTGCTTACTTTTCGCAAATTTTTCCGGTATTCTCCATTGGAGAATCCTATGTCGGAGTTGTCATAAGTTATAATCTTCGATGCATAGAAAGATGGCCTATTAGCGAAGTTGATGTCATATGTCTTCATGACCTCTTTTGCTGCCTCCGGCGACGATATAACAACCGTGCTGATTTCACCTAGCCGCAAGTGCATCATCGCCCCATATTTCGACGCCAAGTCGGCTAAAATATGATGCGGTGGTCGGGAGCTGACAAGGTTGTGCAAGTTCCCGATGACCGGCAGCTTTCTCGGCCCCGGCGGAAGTTCGCCGGAACTCCGGGGACGTTTGGAGCGAGTGATTAGATTCCATAAGAATGCAAGAAATATGAGAGAAGAAAAAAGGATAATAGAAGATAAGAAATCACGATCCATAGATTAAAATCTTGAATGCAATTTTGTGCAAGTATGTAGAGTGTAAATAGTTGAAGTGAACAATTCTGCCACGCCATTGGATGAAGACATGTTGGACACTTGGGCCTCCTTTTAGAGATGGACCCGGGCCGGGCCTGAACATTATGTATTTAGTTAGAATCATGACCTAATTGTTTAGTTAAAGGAAAAACAAAAAAAAAATTGTAATTAAATTCGAAAATCTTTTTAAAATCTTATTTATTTATTTTTACATTTTATTCTTTTGTGACTAAAATTAAATCATAGCCTCCAAGCAGTGGAGTTAAGGAGTAGCTTAAAGTTTTCTACAATCAAGACATCAACAGCTCAATACTAATTTTTCTAGCTTGGTTTCAAGATTAATCTTTGTATTGTATGCAGGCCCGGCCCGGGCCAGGGCCAGGGCCAGGGCCGTAGAAGCCTTGCCCAGGGCCCATTTTTTTTAGGGGGTCCATGGGAGTCTCCAATTATATATATATATTTATATACTTAATATATAAATATATTATTATTATTATTATTATTATTATTGTTAAATATTTTAAGGAATAAATAAAATTAATTTTTAAATAAAGAATTTATTTCATATTATTTTTTAAATAAATTATGTTTATTTTAATTTTTTAATTATGTATTTATATGATTTATTTAATTGTATAATTTTTATATATTTTTGTTGTAAATTATGTAAAATTATGAAGATATGATAGAGAATAATATTTTGTGTGTTATTTATATTTATATTTTTATGGTTATATATTTAAATTTGTATATTCTACTATATTTTTTGTTGATATTTTTTAAATATTGTTAATTATATAATGAGTTTATTTTTTTATCAAAAATTCCAGTCATTTTTTCAAAAAAATTAATATATTACTTTAGAGGTTTTGATTTTAATAGTAAAATTTGGAATTGATGTGATATAAATATGTATTGATGTGATCTTTTGAATATAAAATTAGATTTTAGTATAATAAAATAAATGAAAATTGAGTGTTTGTGTTAGAAATTTGGGGGAAAATAATGAAATTGTCTTTTTGATCATTAAAATAAGAAGCAATACAAAACTAAATCTAAGTAATCTAATCTATGAATAAGATCAAATCTAGATATAAATCTACTAAATCTAAAACTGAATATCTAAAATATCTCAACAGTTTGATTTGATATTTTTGAAGGGAAAATAAAATTGGAATAGTAAAAGCAGAAATAAAATTTTAAAGTAAACAGAGCCAAGTATTTTTTTTACTATTTACATAATTTGTTATACATTATATCAACAACATTTCTTCAAACCAAAATATAAAACAAAACATCCTAAATAATAGTTATGTTTGAAAATTTCTTTAAAGATTTTGACTATTTAAAAAAAAATTTCTTCAAACAATATTAAATCATATATTTTTTTTTTGGATTTTTTATATTATACTAAAACTATACATTAATTTTATTTATATTTTGATGTTTCAGTATATAAAAATTAATTTTATTTTAACATTTACATTAAAAATATATAAAATTATTTTTATTATTATACTAATATAAAAATATATATTTAGGGGCCTACTATTTCAATTTCGCCCCGGGCCTAAAAAGAGCCAGGAACGGGCCTGCCGGGAATGATCCGCATATGCTCAAAGTCTAAGCATGCGAAGATGAGAGAATTTTGAAATGAACATAGATCTTATGAACTACGTACTATCTTGGCATCGAGGTGAAACAAATTAATAATGGAAATTTAATTCATCGCCAATGGTGTTGTCCGAGAAACTACCAGTAAATTTGCGATGGAGAATTGCAAAGCCATTGACACCCTTATCGCAGCTAATAAGAAAATTTTAAAAATTGATGATGGCACAAATGTCGATCCCAAATTATTTCAAGAGTTTTAGTTGGTAGCGTAGACACTAAAAATATATGTTTAAAATCAATTAGATATCATATATTTTGGAAGAAAATAAAATTTCAATAAAATAAATATATGATATTTAATTATGCACATATGTTAATTTTTGTACAATAAATATCAACCATTAATGCAAAAATATGCTTAAAATGGAAGATATCGTGCAAATATTACGTGCATAAATAGAGCAATAATAAATTTGGCAACAAAATAAATTAATCTTGTCAATAAAGGAAGTATATAAATTAATATCTTCCAAACAAAGGCAATAATATAAAGATCTTGTCAACAAAGGAAATATATAAATTAATATCTTCCAAAAAAGGCAATTATATAAAGATTTTGGCGAGAAAGGAAGGTGCACAATCAAATCCGTCAATAATGAAAAGCAGCATCTGATAGAAAATGAAAAATTATAAAATCTTTCTATACACGTGGCACCATCCGAAAAGGAAGCCAAGACCACCAATCCCCTATAAATAGGAGACATGGCCAATTCATTTGAGACACCGAAGTTCATTTGAAGACTCGCGCAGGGGTAAGTCTCTCTAGACTCTCTGGAATGTTCTTTATTATTATTCGTGTCCTTCGAAGCGTTCTTCGTCGAAAAGTCACCGATTTGGACAAATGATCCAATATTGGTTGGCGAATCGATGGAGTTAACGTTCTTCGTCGTATGTTCGAAATGGAGGAAAAGGAAAACCAAAGATCAAATCCGCGGATCGTTTAAAGAGGACATTAAATCCAAAGCTTAGGATCAATTCACCCGTACGGAGACCAAAGCCCTCCAAAAGCGACAAAGACAAATCAAAGATCAAAGTTGCGGATCGTCCAAAGAAGATATCAAATCCAAAGTTGAGGATCAAATCGCCCACATGGAGACCGAAGCTCTCCAAAAGGCGGAAAAGGCAAATTAAAGATCAATGTTGCGGATCATCTAAAGAAGACATCAAATCCAAAGCCGACGATCGAATCGCCCACGCGGAGACCAAAGTCCTCCAAAAGCGGCAAAGCCAAAGCAAATGTCAAAGTCGCGGATCGTCTAAAGAAGACAACAAATTCAAAGATGATGATCAAATTGCCCACGCGGAGACCAAAGTCTTCTAAAAACGGCAAAGCCAAAGCAAAAGTCAAAGTCGCGGATCGTCTAAATAAGACAACAAATCCAAAGATGATGATCAAATCGCCAACGTGGAGACCGAAGTCCTCCAAAAGCGGCAAAGCCAAAACAAATGTCAAAGTTGCGGATCGTCCAAAGAAGACAACAAATCCAAAGATGATGATCAAATCGCCAACGCGGAGACCAAATCTCCAAAAGGCGGCAAAGACAAATCAAAGATCAAAGCTGCGGATCGTCCAAAGAAGACATCAAATCCAAAGTTGAGGATCAAATCGCCCACACGGAGACCGAAGCTCTCCAAAATGCGGAAAAGGCAAACTAAAGATCAAAGTTGCGGATCGTCTAAAGAAGACATCAAATCCAAAGACGATGATCAAATCGCCAACGCGGAGACCAAAGTCCTCCAAAAGCGGCAAAGCCAAAACAAATGTCAAAGTCGCGGATCGTCCAAAGAAGACAACAAATCCAAAGACGATGATCAAATCGCCAACGCGGAGACCAAATCTCCAAAAGGCGACAAAGCCAAATCAAAGATCAAAGCCTCGGATCGTCTAAAAAAGACATCAAATCCAAAGCCGACGATCAAATCGCCCGCACGGAGACCAAAGCTCTCCAAAAGCCGACAAAGTCAAACCGAAAACCAAACTTCTTCGGATCAAAGAAGCCATAAAAAACTAAGTTGGAAAACAAATCGACCCGAAAAGAGAATCAAATGACCCATTTAGAAAATAGGACCCGTTTTAAATTCAAATCAAATATAATTTGTATAAATTTTATATTTATTAAAAATAACATAATTTTTTGTCCCTGCCAATACTTATCCTGTACAAGACTTGGTATTGTATTTGGAGTAGGTTTTAGGACACATTTCATGGAAGCACCTACTACCATTTTGAAGGTAAAAAATGGATTCTTCGATACTCGTCCATGAGATACTCTGTCTTATTCGCATAGAATTCGAAGAACCAAACATTTGTAATGCTAAGTTTAAACCTTCAACAAAATGTGTGTTCGATGTCTTTTGGTTGTGGAGCCTAATCGAGGAAGTTCACTTCCACGAGAAGACACAGCTAAAATATTTTCGGACAAAGGATAAGTTATATGTAGCAAATACCAGAAAATTGTAAAAAAATATTCTTATGTATACTTCATTATCACTATTGTCCTGTATTTATTTCTCTAGCAAAATATATCTTACATGTTTGCAAAAGTCGTTATTTCTGTACTTTGCCCGTGCGTGACGTTGACACCACATGCTGTTACGCACGGCCAAATGATAGAAATAACGAATTTTGCAAATATGTAAGATATATTTTCCCAATAAAATAAATACACAAAAATAATACCCTCCGTCCCACTTACCGTGTCTGCTACATTGTAGACACAATATTTTAGGACGGTGTAATTAATAGATAATTACGGATGTATTAGTGAAAATAATTATCCTATAATATAAATAATTATAAATTAAGATTAAGATAATTAATTAGTTTAATTAAAATTAAAAAAAATTAAAAAGTTTAAAATGAGATTAAAGTGTGTAATCATTTTCCAAAAAAAGGAAAGTGACATAAAATGTGAGACGGACAGAAACGGCAACGTGGACATGGCACGTGGGACAAAGGGAGTAATTAGGTACACATGAGGATATTGTTTGCAATTTACATTACTACATGCTATCTAATATGCTAAAATAAATTTCTTAAAATCATAATAATAATAATAAAGAAAATAAGTGGATACACATAAAAAACAAAAAAAAATAAAAAATAAAAATAAAAATAAAAAATCAAGATAAGGATATCTTTATCAAAGAATTTTAAGCATGAAGACTTTTCTCGATTTTAAAGCGTCATCGCTTGCGATTAATGAGAGGGTGCTGGAAGTAAGTTTGAATTAAAAGGGGTTGATTATTTTATATGTATTTAATAGCCAATTAATATTATTATTTTTGTCGAGTAAGACAATAACCTTACCATTTAGTCGTAGCTCAATTTTTATCATTGTTTCATTAGTTAATATATATATATATATACATACATATACTCCATCAGTTCCAATACAATAGTTTTATTTATCATTTATGTCCGTTTCAAAACAAAAATCTTATTTTCATAAATAATCATATCACCGTAAAACTACCCCTACTTTTTTCATTTTTATTACACAATTGCCACTACTTTTTACACTAATATCCATACATTCTACTAACTATCAATATAATATCAATATTCGTTAAATCATGTGCCCAACTCAATTAACACTATAGTTTTGGGACTGAGGAAGTATTAATTTTCAAATATTAATTTAATAAACTGGGCGTCCCTGGCACGGTTCAAAAAATTTCGGGTCTTCTTTTTAAGGCCCAAGCACACTTTTTTTGTGTCGAGTTCGATCGAGTTTTCGAACTGTACCTATTTTTTTCGATTCTAATTTTAATCATAATCTATAATTATTTATATTATATAATAATTATTTTATTAATATATTTTTTTAATAATTTATTAATTATACCCTCTTGGCAAATATTATTTTCATAAACTGGGCGTTCCTAGCATGGCTAAAAAAAATAATATATTTGTAACAGAATTTCGTCCCTAAAGTTTACGTAGCTAACGTAATTTTAGTCCTAATTCCGTCTCTAATGTCATTAGTAACGGAAAAAGTAGATTTAGAGACAAAAATATTTTGTTACAAAAATAATTTTTTATTGTAGTGAGATTCTTGTATCTACATAAAATTAGACAATTAAAATGAAACGGAAAGAATATAAAATACAAAAACATACAAAATTAAATATATTTATAATAGAAATATAAAAAATAAAAATAAAGTACTAGGAGAGAAGCTTAGGAGATATTTTGGATTTTTTTTTCTTTTTCTTTTTTTGGCTTTTTTACATTTATTGCAGGCCTAGATGAGAGATCTTCACATTCGAGACCCTCCCTTAATTGTCGTTCATGTGCAATTTTTGTTTTGACTTTCCGCATGTAGATAAATAAATTAATGCATATATATCTAATAATTTAATTTTTCAGAATTCATCTAACAACTCTAATTTCAAAGCAAAAGTGTTTGGTTGTGTACATTTTTTGTAGGGTTTTTCCATTCATATATTTTTTTTCGGCAAAAACATCATATAAATATTTACTTTTTTTTTTTAATATATTAAAAATTAATTTTATATTTTAAAATATCATATAAAAATTTATTTATATTACATCAAATAAGTAGTCAATTTTAAAAATTTACTATGAAAGGGTAAACTGATTTTTAGTGAAGTATCTCAACTTTTATCATTTTAGTCTGGAGCTGTAAGTGGAAACTTTTTGCGATTTTAGTTTTCTGGCACCGGAGATGTTTACGTGGTACCTGTGTGGCTCGCCGGTAGGACACGTGTCCGTCAGGTCAGCAACACCTGACGGACACATGATTTTTATTTTTATTTTGATTTTTTGTAAAAAAATTTAATTTTAATTTTAATTTTTTGAAAATTTTTAATTTTTTTTACAAAAGAGAGAAAATAAATAAATTAAATTGTTTTTTTTAAAAAAAAAAAATTCACGTGTCCGTCAGATGTCGCTTACCTGACGGAACATGTCCACCGGTGAGTCACGCGGGTGCCACGTAGACATTTCCGACGCCAGATGACTAAAAATGCGAAAATTTTCCACTTACGAAATTAGTTTGCGACATATTCCAATTACAAGACTAAAATTATAAAATTCAATTAAATCAGTTTACCCAACATTCAATTTTAACAAACCCTATTTATTTTTTTCAATTTCATAATATAATTTACACGCAAAATGTATTCTTAAAAACACAAAAACATATCATAACTTAAAACTTTTGAAATAAAATTTATTCCATCGATAAATACAGCTTATAGCTAATCTACACAAAAACATATCATACCTTAATAGTTTATATATATATATATATATCCAGCAGCAGTATCCCTTCAAGGATTTCGGCCTCACATCAGAAGTCAAATTCTGCTCATAGTTCAACTCAGGAGGAGGAAGAGTCAAGGTAGAACATGCAGAGTTTTGATTCTTTTGGACATTTATTTATTTTTTAAAGCACCCTCAAGATGCTTTAAGAAATATTTTTGAACTGAAAAAGCTGTTTCTATTTTGTTATAAAAACCAATCTATAGAGACAATTTTTATTTTATTTATTTATTTATTTATTTTTTTTTTTTTGGGGGGGGGGGGGGGGGGGGGGGGGGGGGCAAAATTAGAAGTAAAAACACCTACTAAAAACTAGTCAAAACTGGCATTTGCTCTCACAATTGGACTTGATGCCTCACCTATTTGAATTAGCACACATCCACCCAAAAAATATATGGATAAAAGTAGTTGCTTCGACTAAACATAACTTAATACAAAAATACGAACATAATTAAACAGTAAATTATACTATCTCCATCATTCAAATTCATGTCAATTTGATCGGACACAAGTTTTAAAAATAGTGGATTTAAAATAAAATTTTTTTATATAGTAAAAAAAAATGATATTTTTTAACTAAAAAAAGAATATTTTTTAAATGACAATCAAAAATAAAAAGAATATAAATTTAAATGACATAGGGAATATATAGTATTTGTATTTAAATATACATACATAAAATTTATTGGGCTGCTCTTCTTTGTGTTAGCATTAAGCAAAGTATACACATAAAGTATGATAATTGAATATCGTGAGTTTCTCACATTTTTAGTTGATGTATATCTATCTCTACGTCCTTGTACAATAGACATTTGTGTGTTTGAATTGTTTGAATATACGCAAATGATAGTTTTTG